>NC_059180.1:23338265-24709029 GCF_019923935.1 Bubalus bubalis | reverse complement strand
GGCTGCTGTCTATGGGGTTGCACAGAGTCGGACACGACTGAAGCGACTTAGCAGCAGCATATATGTATATATTGAATAAGAGTATCCTCTTCATGGATCACAGTCTTGTCACAGCAAAAGGGCTTGTGTAACTCAATGAAACTATGAGTCATGCCATACAGGGTCACCCAAGACAGACAGGGCATAGCGAAGCGTTCTGACAAAATGTGGTCCACTGGTGGAGAGTGAAACGGCAAGCCATTCCAGTATTCTTGCCTGGAGAACCCCATGAATAGTATGAAAAGGCAGAAAGATATGACAACAGAAGATGAGACACCCTTCCTGCTCCCAGGTCAGAAAGTGTCCAATATGCTACTAGGGAAGAACAGAGGGTAATTACTAATAGATCCAGAAAGAAAGAAGTGGCTGGGCCAAAGCAGAAACAATGCTCAGCTGTGGATGTGTCTGGTGGAAATAAAGTCCGATGCTGTAAAGAACAATATTGCATAGAAACTTGGAATGTTAGGTCCACAATTCATGGTAAATTGGATGTGATCAAGCAGAAGGAGGCAAGAGTGAATACTGACATCTTAGAAATCAGTGAACTAAAATGGACAGGAATGGGTGAATTTCATTCAGATGACTGTTATATCTACTACTGTGGGCAAGAATCCCTTAGAAGAAATGGAGTAGCCCTCATAGTCAACAGAAGAGTGTGAAATGCAGTACTCAGGTGCACTCTCAAAATGACAGAAAGGTGTCATTTCATTTCCAAGGCAAACCATTCAAAATCACAATCCAAGTTTATGCCCCACTGATGCTGAAGAAGCTGAAGCTGACCAGTTCTATGAAGACCTAAAACACCTTCTATGTTTTTGCTGTTTAGTCACTAAATTGTGTCCCAACCCTTTTGCAACCCCGTCGACTGTAGCCTGCCATTTCTTCTATCCATGGGATTTCCCAGGCAAGAATATTGGAGTAGGTTACAATTATCTTCTGCAGGGAATCTTCACTAACATAAAAAAAAAGTTGTCATTTTCATCATAGGAGATTAGACTGCAAAAGTAAAAAGTCAAGAGATAACTGGAATAACAGGCAAATTTGGCCTTGGAGTACAAAATGAAGCAGGGCAAAGTCTAACAGAATTTTGTCAATGGAACATACTGGTCATAGCAAACATTCTTTTCCAACAACTCAAGAGATGACTCTACACATGGACATCAACAGATAGTCAATACCGATATCAGATTGATTATGTTCTTGTAGCCAAAGATGGAGAAGCTGTATATAGTCAGCAAAAACAAGACTGAGAGCTGACTGTGGCTCAGATCATGAACTCCTTACTACAAAATTCAGGCTTAAATTGAACAAAGTAGGGAAAACCACTAGGCCATTTCAGATATGACCTAAATGAAATCCCTTATGATTATACAGTGAAGGTAATGAACAGTTTAAAGGGAGTAGATCTAGTAGACAGAGTCCCTGAAGAACTATGGACAGAGGTTCATAATATTGTACAGGAGTCTGTCTAAAACCATCCCAAAGAAAAAGAAATGCAAGATGGCAAAGTGATTGTCTGAGAAGGCTTTACAAATAGCTGAGGAAAGAAGAGAAGTGAAAGGCAAGGGAGAAATGGAAAGATATACTCAACTGAATGCAGAATTGCAGAGAACAGCAAGGAGAGATAAGAAGGTCTTCTTCAATGAACAATGCAAAGAAATAAAGGGAAATAATAGAATGGGAAAGACTTAAAGATCTCTTCAAGAAAATTGAAGATTTCAAGGGAATATTTCATGCAAGGATGTACGTGATAAAGGACATAAATGATAAGAACCAACAGGAGCAGAAGAGATTAAAAAGAGGTGGCAAGAACACACAGAACTTCTAATGTAAGAAAGGTCTTAGTAAACAGGAAAACCACAATGGTGTGGTCATTCATCTACAGCTGGACATCCTGGAGTGTGAGGTCAAGTGGGTCTTAGGAAGCATTACTATGAACAAAGCTAGTGAAGGTGATGGAATTCCAGCTGAGCTATTTAAAATCCCCAAAGATGATCCTGTTAAGGTGCCGCACTCAATATGTCAGCAAATTGGAAAACTCAACAGTGGCCACAGGACTGGAAAAGGTCAGTTTTCATTCCAATTCCAAATAAGGTAAATGCTAAAGAATGTTTAAACTGCCATTCAATTGTGCTCACTTCACAGACTCGCAAGATTATGCTCAAAATCCTTCAAGCTAGGTTTCAGCAGTACGTGAACCAAGAACTTCCGGATGCACAAGTTGGGTTTTGAAAAGGCAGATGTACCAGAGATCAAATTGCCAACATTTGTTGGATCATGGAGAAAGCAAAGGAGTTCCAGAAAAAGATCAACTTCTTCTTCATTGACTTTGTTAAAACCTTTGACTGTGTGGATCACAACTTGCTGTGGAAAATTCTTAAAGAGATGAGAGTACCTGTATGTGTTACTCCTGAGTAACCTGTATGTGGGTCAAGAAGCATCAGTTAGAACTGGACATGGAACAATGGACTGGTTCAAAATTTTGAAAGTAGTGTGACAAAGCTATATGTTGTCACTTTGCTTACTTAACTTATATACAGAGTGCATCATGCGAAATGCTGGGCTGGATGAAGCACAAGCTGTAATCAAGATTGCTGGGAGAAATAGCAACAACCTCAGATATGCAGATGATCCCACTCTAATGACAGTGAAGAGGAACTAAAGAGCCTCTTGATGAAGGTGAAAAAGAGTGAAAAACTTGAAACTCAACATTAAAAATATTATTACTTCATGGCAAATAGAAGGAGAAAATTTGGAAGCAGTGGCAGATTTTCTTTCCTTGGGCTCCAAAATCACCGTGGACAGTGATGCAGCCATGAAATTAGAAGATGCTTACTCCTCAGAAGGAAAGCTATAACAAACCTAGACAGCATATTGAAAAGCAGAGATATCACTTTGCCACAAAGGTCCGTATAGTCAAAGCTGTGGTTTACCCAGTAGTCATGTGTATACATGAGATCGGACCATGAAGAAGGCTGAGAGCCAAAGAATTGATGCTTTTAAATTATGGTGCTGGAGGACTTTTGAGAGTCCCTCAGACAGCAAGAAGATCAAATGAATCAATTCTAAAGGAAGTCAACCCTGAATATTCATTGGAAATATTGATTCTGAAGCTGAAGCTTCAATACTGTGGCCACCTGATGCAAACAGATGACTCATTGTAAAAGACCCCTATGCTGGGAAAGATTGAGGGCAAAAGGAGAAGGGGGCGGCAGAGGATGAGATGGTTAGATAGCATGGTCGACTCAATGGATATGAATGTGAACAAACTCCGGGAGATGCTGGAGCACAGAGAATCCTGGTGTACTGCAGTCCACGGGGTCTCAAAGAATTGGACTCTACTTAGTGACTGAGCAATAACAAAATCAACAATCTTTAAAATAGAAGCTTATTATTTTATAATAGTTAAATATTTATTTTAAAATCTAAAGTATAAATTGAGAAAAGTGATTAATAGTGAAAATAATATTGTCATTAATCACACACTATTTTTCACCTTGTAATTTAATAAAATGTCTTGGGATTGTTTTATGGATTAGACCTTTCTTTTATTTAAATGGTTGTCTAGTAGAGTATTCTACTATATGGCTCTACTCTGATTTAACTGGTCTTCTGTTGGGAAATGGGCTTCCCTGGTGGCTCAGGTGGTAAAGAATTTGCCTGCAGTGAAGAAGACCTGGGTTCAATCCCTGGATTGGGAAGAGTCCCTGAAGGAGGGCATGGCAAACCACTCCAGCATTCTTTCCTGGAGAATTCCCATGGACGGGGAAGCCTGGCGGGCTACAGTGCATGGAGTCACAAAGGGTCGGACACGACTGAGTGAGTTTCACTTCACTTCACTTCTGTTGGGAAATGGGTTATTTCTCATCTTTTGCTGCTACAGTCAGCACTGAAAAAATGAATATTCTTGTACTTAAACCTTTTCACACATGTGCAGTTACATCAGATGGTTCGATTCCTAGGAGAGGCATTGATGGTTCAAAGAGTAATTGCACTTGTCATGTTATAGATATTGTCTGCATAGGGCCCTATCTGTCTGTCTTCTCACCAGCCTGCTCCTGGATGACCTTATCAGTCTACTACCAAACTATCTGATTAGATTTTTTGGTTACATATGAAAAGATCATCTTTTCCTATGCTTAAGAGTCATTCGTATTTCCCTTTGTGTCAGCTATCTGTTTTCTCTGCCCTTTTCCTATTGAATTGGATTATTGGTCTTTCATTATCTATCTGTAGAAGTACTTTATAATCCAGAGGGATTAGCCCTTTGTCTACAAGTATCAAACTTTTGATCTTTGCCAATCTGATAGGTGAAAAATATGATTGCATTGCGGGGTTCCTGTCTCTGGGTGAGATTAGCATCTTGTGTCTGAAATCCCTTGGTCGTCCTCCTGTAAACTCTGCTCATGCTGTATACAGCAGTGGATCTTAACTGTTTCTTAACTTTATCACTCAAGTGGTTCCTAACTGCATGAAACTCACGTGGCGGGACATCTTTTAAATACCTGAATGCAGTCCTAGCCTTGGGTATTTTCAGTTGTCCTACTCTGAGACCCTATGGGCTGTAGCCTGCCAAGCTCTTCTGTCCATGGGGAATCCCCAGGCAAGGATACTGGAGTTGGTTGCCATGCCTTCCTCCAGGAATCTTCCCGACCCAGGGATTGAACCTGTGTCTCTTATGTCTCCTGCATTGGCAGGCAGGTTCTTTACTGCAAGTGCCCCCTGGGAAGCTCTTTCATGCCATAGGTCAGGGCAATTCTAAAGAGCACCTGAGCTGACACCGAGGTGCTCCCTTAGTTATGAATCCAGGCATCGATGATTCAGGGGCCCTTTTCTGCTCGGTATGCTGTGGAGTAAGTATGCAGCAGTGGCAGGAAGGCGAGTTATGCAGGGAGAGTCGATAACCCTCCTCCCTGTGGAGTCCAGCAGGCGTGGCTCAGCTCTCGTTGCCATGGTAGCTGGTCAATATGTGGCACTTTGTTTGGGAATCAGTGCCCCTGTGTGCCCGCCCTGGGGTTCATAGCCTGATAGGCATGTGGTTGACAGACGGTGGGTCTTCAGAAAGTTCTTGGAAGACAGTCACAGGAGGGGAAGCCCCCAGTCACAGGGACCATGGCTGGAAGCTCTGTGAAGGAAAAGGTCCCCATACACGCCTCATCTCTTTCTCTTTGGGGGAATTTAGTGCTTTCATCATTTTATTTTAGAAGAAGCAGCCAAAAAGAGAAGGTTTAAGGAACTTAAATTCCCAGTACTGCTGTTTTGTCTTAAGAGGAAAGCTCAAAATAAAGTCTGCACAGAAAGGTTGAAGGAAATTAAGTTAGGTAGGACGTGATTAGAGAGGGGAATTTTGCAACTAAAATTAGACCTATTCTGTATTTCTTTGTGCTGTTTGACTTAAAATTGCTTTAATATATTGAATAAACAATAGAATGAGGACAAATCTAATGTTACTGTCACTGAGTGTACTCCCCAGTGGCACACCTAATATTTTACACTCAGGGTATATTAGTTTATACTACTTCCCTCTGGTATTCAACAAAGCTACTTTGAGTAAGGATCATTTACTATTCAGTAAAAAATTTTCTGATTCATATTTAGATTTAGAATAAATAATTAAAAAAGAAATACATTTCTATCTTAAATGCATTATTCATATTGAAAAATATTTAATATATTTATCAGAAATTGGAAATACTAAAAAATTTACACTTTGTAAATTTTTTTTCACTGTTTAAATTTTAAACACAAATAAAAACTCCAGGTTGTCAGATAGAAGGACAGAAGTGACAAACTCAGAGAGATTAGAGATATGAAATGTGCCTGAAACAAACCCAAACTAATTTAAACTGTTACTAATTTACAACTGAAAATAAAAAGATGTCACTGAATCTGCTGTTTGTGTTAAAGACTGACGGTGTAACTAATTCTTCAAATTAACTTCCATGTAAAAGGTACATGCTCCACAGTGCTCACAGCAGCACTATTTACAATATCCAAGACGAGGAAGCAACCTAAGTGCCCATCGACAGATGAACGGATAAAGAAAATGTGCTTTACGTATATATATATGTGCGTGTGTGCGTGTGTGTATAAATGCAATACTACTCAGCCATAAAAAAGAATGAAATAATGGCATTTGCAGCAATAAGAATGGACCTAGAGATTATCATACTAAGTGAAGTAAGTCCGACAAACACAAATATAATATGATGTAACTTATATGTGGAATCTAAAACAATGATACAAAGGAACACATTTACAAAGCAAAAACAGGTTTACAGACATAGGAAACAAACTATGGTTATCAAAGGGCCAAAGAGGGAAGGGGAGAGGGGAGGAATAAATTAGGAGTTTGGGATTAACAGATACAAACTACTATTAATATATATAAAATAGATAAACAACAAAATCCTACTGCAGAGTGCAGGGAACTATATTCAGTATCTTGTAATAAACCGTAATGGAAAAGAATATGAAAAAGAATATATATGTATAACTGATTCACTTCGCTGTATACCAGAAACTAACCAAGCATTGTAAATCAATTGTACCTCAATAAAAAAATAAACAAATTAACTTCCCTGTAGAACACAAAGTTTATTAATGATTCTGCCCACCAGGGACCACTTAGATGACAAATACCACATCAGTAATTTGTATAGGGAAAATTTTATTAAAAATTATTAACTAGAAGAAGGGATTAACTACAAAGAGGGGTAAAGAAACTGTAAACAATAAGGGACTAGTAGATGGAAGCAGTTACGGTTTCTTGAGCTGAGAGAGAATACGCAAGTGTATTAGTTTTCTATTGCTGAATAACAAGTTAGCAAGAAGGCAATGGCACCCCACTCCAATACTCTTGCCTGGAAAATCCCATGGACGGAGAAGCCTGGTGGGCTGCAGTCCATGGGGTCGCTATGAGTCGGACACAACTGAGTGACTTCACTTTCACTTTTCACTTTCATGCATTGGAGAAGGAAATGGCAACCCACTCCAGTGTTCTTGCCTGGAGAGTCCCAGCGACGGAGGAGCCTGGTGGGCTTCCATCTATGGGGTTGCACAGAGTTGGACACGACTGAAGTGACTTAGCAGCAGCAGCAGCAGCAACAGTTTAAAACAACCTCTTTAGCTGCCATGGAAAACAGTATGGTGATTCTTCAAAAAATTAAACATAGAATTACCATATGATCCGGCAATTCTCCTTCTGGGTGTATACCCTAAATGATTGAAAATAGAGACTTAGAGATATTTGTGTACCTATTTTCATAGCAGCATTATTCACAGTACCCAGAAAGTGAAAGCAACCCCAGCATCCATCAACAGATGAATGGCTAAACAAGATGTGGTATAACGAACTATACTATGGAATATTCTTCAGCCTTCAAAAGGAAGGCTCTTACATATGACTCATGATACAGCAACCTTGAAAATACGTTAAGTGAAATAAGTTCAGTTGCAGAAGGACAAATAGTGTATGACCCCACTGATGTGAAGTATCTAATAGTCAGATTCATAGAGACAGAAGGAATATTGGTTGCCAGAGGCTAGAAGGAGAAGGCATGAGGATTTATTATTTAATAGGTTCAGAGTTTCAGTTTGGGATGATGAAAAGTTTTGCAAGTGGATGGGGGAGATGGTTGTACAGCAATGTGAATGTATTTAATACCACTGGTCTGTACACTTAAAATGGTTGCAATGGTAAATTTTATATTATGTGTATTTTACCACAATAAAGAACATATTAAAAAAAAAGCATTTATTTGTTAGCTCACAATTATGTAGGTTATCAGTTCTTTGCCTAGGATATAGCAAGACTGCATGAAGGTGTCTGCAGGACTGAGTTCTCATATGGAGGCTCATTCTGGTTCTTGGCTGAGTTCAGTTCCTCATAGTTGTTTGTAGGACTGACGTCTTTATTTCCTGCTGCCTGTCAGCTGGGGGCCACCCTCAGCTCCTAGCTGCCACTCACATCCTTGCCAAGTGGCCCCATCTATCCTCAAGCCAGCAATAGCAGGTTAGATCCTCTGTGCTTTGAATCTTTATTTTTCCCTGTCTCTGACCTGTAGACCAGACTTAAAAGGGCTCATGTGATCAGGTCAGGAAATTATGGTTTATGCCATAAAACACTATCTAACCACAGGATTTATCATAAGGATTATTCAGGGCAGGGACACAAGGGGGAATCCTTAGAATTCCACCTACCACACCAGGGAAGGAACAGATTGGAAGATGCTGCTTTTAGACTTGGGGAGAGGAAGGGCTGAGGTTCACTACACAGTTCACTCATGTACTTGCACGACAGGGCTGGTGGCAGCAAATGATCAGTTAGGACCAGCAGAACTCACAGGGAAGCCTCCTGGGGGCCTCCTGAAACCCCCTGGGACACCTCCTGCTGGAACCAGGGAAAGGAAGCAAGCTCCTTCCTTCTGCAGTGTCCCTCCAGCACCTTCTACTGACAGGCAACATTGTGTCAGCTGAGAAATGTTTCCAGTCCCAGCTCCAAAATCCCAAAGCAAGTGAGAGAAGAATGGATTTGGAGCTGAGAGATCAAAACGAAAACAAACAAAAAAAATTGATAACTGGCTCAAAGTATAAGGGATAAAATGTGAGAATTTGAAGTTTACACATACATAGATATGTATGTATGTATATCCCTTATGATTATACAGTGGAAGTGAGAAATAGATTTAAGGGCCTAGATCTGATAGAGTGCCTGATGAACTATGGAATGAGGTTCATGACATTGTACAGGAGACAGGGATCCAAGACCATTACCATGGAAAAGAAATGCAAAAAAGCAAAAAATTGTCTGGGGAGGCCTTACAAATAGCTGTGAAAAGAAGAGAAGTGAAAAGCAAAGGAGAAAAGGAAAGATATAAACATCTGAATGCAGAGTTCCAAAGAATAGCAAGAAGAGATAAGAAAGCCTTCTTCAGCGATCAATGCAAAGAAATAGAGGAAAACAACAGAGTGGGAAAGACTAGGGATCTCTTCAAGAAAATCAGAAATACCAAAGGAACATTTCATGCAAAGATGGGCTCGATAAAGGACAGAAATGGTATGGACCTAACAGAAGCAGAAGATATTAAGAAGAGATGGCAAGAATACACAGAAGAACTGTACAAAAAAGATCTTCAGGACCCAGATAATCACGATGGTGTGATCACTGACCTAGAGCCAGACATCCTGGAGTGTGAAGTCAAGTGGGCCTTAGAAAGCATCACTATGAACAAAGCTAGTGGAGGTGATGGAATTCCAGTTGAGCTATTTCAAATCCTGAAAGATGATGCTGTGAAAGTGCTGCACTCAATATGCCAGCAAATTTGGAAAACTCAGCAGTGGCCACAGGATTGGAAAAGGTCAGTTTTCATTCCAATCCCAAAGAAAGGCAATGCCAAAGAATGCTCAAACTACCGCACAATTGCACTCATCTCACATGTTAGTAAAGTAATGCTCAAAATTCTCCAAGCCAGGCTTCAGCAATATGTGAACCATGAACTTCCTGATGTTCAAGCTGGTTTTAGAAAAGGCAGAGGAACCAGAAATCAAATTGCTAACATCTGCTGGATCACGGAAAAAGCAAGAGAGTTCCAGAAAAACATCTATTTCTGCTTTATTGACTATGCCAAAGCCTTTGACTGTGTGGATCACAACAAACTGTGGAAAATTCTGAAAGAGATGGGAATACCAGACCACCTGATCTGCCTCTTGAGAAATTTGTATGCAGGTCAGGAAGCAACAGTTAGAACTGGACATGGAACAACAGACTGGTTCCAAATAGGAAAAGGAGTATGTCAAGGCTGTATATTGTCACCCTGTTTATTTAACTTATATGCAGAGTACATCATGAGAAACGCTGGACTGGAAGAAACACAAGCTGGAATCAAGATTGCCGGGAGAAATATCAATAACTTCAGATATTCAGATGACAGCACCCTTATGGCAGAAAGTGAAGAGGAACTCAAAAGCCTCTTGATGAAAGTGAAAGTGGAGAGTGAAAAAGTTGGCTTAAAGCTCAACATTCAGAAAACAAAGATCATGGCATCCGGTCCCACCACTTCATGGGAAATAGATGAGGAAACAGTGGAAACAGTGTCAGACTTTATTTTTCTGGGCTCCAAAATCACTACAGATGGTGACTGCAGCCATGAAATTAAAAGACGCTTACTCCTTGGAAGGAAAGTTATGACCAACCTAGATAGCATATTCAAAAGCAGAGACATTACTTTGCCAACAAAAGTTCGTCTAGTCAAGGCTATGGTTTTTCCTGTGGTCATGTATGGATGTGAGAGTTGGACTGTGAAGAAGGCTGAGCGCTGAAGAATTGATGCTTTTGAACTGTGGTGTTGGAGAAGACTCTTGAGAGTCCCTTGGACTGCAAGGAGATCCAACCAGTCCATTCTGAAGGAGATCAGCCCTGGGATTTCTTTGGAAGGAATGATGCTAAAGCTGAAACTCCAGTACTTTGGCCACCTCATGCAAAGAGTTGACTCATTGGAAAAGACTCTGATGCTGGGAAGGATTGGGGGCAAGAGGAGAAGGGGACGACAGAGGATGAGATGGCTGGGTGGCATCACTGACTCGATGAACGTGAGTCTGAGTGAACTCCGGGAGTTGGTGATGGACAGGGAGGCCTGGTGTGCTGCGATTCATGGGGTCGCAAAGAGTCGGACACGACTGATCGACTGATCTGATCTGATCTGATATGCTGCTGCTGCTGCTAAGTCACTTCAGTCGTGTCTGACTCTGTGCAACCCCAGAGACGGCAGCCCACCAGGCTCTGCCATCCCTGGGATTCTCCAGGCAAGAACACTGGAGTGGGTTGCCATTTTCTTCTCCAATGCATGAAAGTGAAAAGTGAAAGTGAAGTCGCTGAGTCGTGTCTGACTCTTCGCGACCCCATGGACTGCAGCCTACCAGGCTCCTCCGTCTATGGGATTTATATACATATATAATGGCACCCCATTCCAGTACTCTTGCCTGGAAAATCCCACAAACGCTGGAGCTTGGTGAAAGGAAAAAACAGACTGAGTTTTAGTTTGTTTTAATGTTTTGAAGTTCTCCCACAGCCATGCACCCCATGCCTGTGCCCAGTGTGGGCTGCACTGTCCCTCCCTTACCTCCTTCTCTTCCCTCAGAAGTCATTATTATTGTGAATTTTGAGTTTATCATTCTGTTGCCTTTTTTTTTTTTTTTTTTGGTTTTACCTAGTATGTCTAGTTAAGACTATGGTTTTTCCAGTGGTCATCTATGGATGTGAGAGTTGGACTGTGAAGAAAGCTGAGAGCCAAAGAATTGATGCTTTTGAACTGTGGTGTGGAGAAGACTCTTGAGAGTCCCTTGGACTGCAAGGAGATCCAACCAGTCCATTCTGAAGATCAGCCCTGGGATTTCTTTGAAAGGAATGATGCTAAAGCTGAAACTCCAGTACTTTGGCCACCTCATGCAAAGAGTTGACTCATTGGCAAAGACTCTGATGCTGGGAGGGATTGGGGGCAGGAGGAGAAGGGGATGACAGAGGATGAGATGGCTGGATGGCATCACTGACTCGATGGATGTGAGTCTGAGTGAACTCCAGGAGATGGTGATGGACAGGGAGGCCTGGCGTGCTGCGATTCATGGGGTCACAAAGAATCAGACATGACTGAGTGACCAAACTGAACTGAGTATGTTTGTAGCTGTAAACAACATGTTGTTTAGCTGTGCTGATTTCTTTTTTTAAAATTTGAATTTTGTGTAGTTTTTTTTTTTTAATTTATTTGGCTGACTAAGTTACAGCATGTAGGACCTTTAGTTGTGGCTCGTGGGATCTAGTTCCCTGACCAGGGATTGAATCCAGGCCCCCTGCGTTGGGAGCTTGGAATCTTAGCCACTGGACCATGAGGGGAGTCCCGGTTGTGCTGGTTTCTGAGTTTGTATCAACAGACTCAAAGTTTATGCATTGATCCACAACTTGCTTTTCCATTTTACACATGGCCCATCCATATCTGTGCATTGCTCTGACTTGAACTCTGCAGCTGGGGCTCTCCCCTTATTATTCCCCGTCATTTGCTGTCTGAGTATCCCTGATCGCCCCCTCAGTTAGGCGACACCCGTGACTCTTACCTCTCCATCCTCCTAGTATGGGCATTCTTGCCCCTGATTGCCTCTGGGGAAACACTTCTCACTGATGTCTAATTCCAAGCAGAGAGAGCTGTTGTTCTAAACCCCTGGGAGGTAGAGAACGTGGCGTGCTTGAAATCCAAGTGCTGTGCTAATAGGATAGCTACTAAGCACACATGGCTATTTAAGTTTAAATGAATGGAAATTACCTAAAATTAAAAAAAAATTGGCCTCTCGCTTGCTTTTGCATTACTCACATTTGAAGTCTTCAGTAACCACGTGTGGCTGAGAGGACCCCTGTTGCTAGTGTTGATATTGAACATTTTCAGCAGCCAAGAAACTTCTGCTGCATGGGGCTGGTCTAGGAGGACTGGAGATTAGTGACCAATGTCAGGAGAGGAGGCGAAGATGGGAGCAGGAATGAGACCGTGCTGACCCTCTCGATGTCTTGATGATGAGGGGTTTGGATTCCGAGTCCAGTTGGAAGTCATTGATGGTTTTTAATTCAAGGCACGCAGTGTCTGTTTTGTGTATTAAAAGGATCACTGGTTGTTTGACAGAAAACAACAAAATTCTGTAAAGCAATTATCCTTCAATTAAAAGGAAAAAAAATATATCACTGGCTGCCGTGTGGAGAAGCATCCAGAGGGGGACAAAAGGAAGTGCGGAGTAGGGCAAGGAGAGAAGGGGAGGTCCAATGAGGAGGCTTCCAGAATGGTCGAGGCATGTGGTGGTGGTGCCTCATGCTGAGTGGTAGCAATGAAGCTGGACTCTGATGGGCAGGGCGTGGAGATGTTCAGAAGGAGGAATGGCAGAACTTGCTGTTGGCGATGGTAGGAAGGCAGCTGTGGTAGTGTGAGAGTGGCCTTGCCGAGCTTCAGCGAGTGGAACTGATTCAGGGACTGACCTCACTCCACACCAGTGGTCACAACCCTGAATGTACCTCTAGAATCTTCTGTAGCAGCTTTAAAAATACAAATCAATCTCCTCTCTTCAGGACTCACATGAGGGTTAGGATTAGGCGTCGAGTGAAGTCTGGACATCTGTATTGTTTGGAAAAGCTCCTCAGGTAATTCTAAAGTGCAATCAAGGCTGAGAACCACCTTTCTAAATCAGAGGACTCCAAGGAGCATGTGCTGGGTTCCCACACAGTCACTGGAGCAGAAGCTGATTAGTGTCATGGTATTGTTCATGGGAGAGTCTGTCATGCATCCCATTTAGAATAACAGTTGATTTCTAAGGCCAGAAGTGAAATAAAATGGCTATAAAAAGGTAAAAATGTACCTTAAGGCACCGATTAAGAGTTTCAGCTTCAGTGGGAGACTGACCTTGGCAATGGCATTGGTACCCACTGTCCGAGCACAGTCATCCGTGGGAACTATCAGGGCAGATATCTTTAATAGTAATGGGCTAACTATTTTGACATCAGCAGAAGACATCACTGCAGTAAGAGGAGTGGGAGTTAGATAAGCCTTGAGGTCGCTGCATTTGACATTGCCTCTGTCTGTCGGTGTTGTTTTCCTGGGAGGACCTCTCTCCGTCTCCTTCCTTTGCAACTGGAGTCGTCGTCAGGGTGCCCTATTTGGGTTACCGACTGAGCCCATCACGGAATAGCTTTCTCCTGGTGATTAGTCCAGAGCCATACACACCTCAGAGAGTACCAATCCCAGTCCTTCCAAAAGATTTTATATCTAGATGCTGCGTGAGATGCCATCATTTAGGTTCTTTCTCTATTAGTTATCAACTGTTGCAAATCATTCCAGAACACAATGCTTAAATAACACTAATTTTCATTATCTCTCACAGTTTCTGTAGGTCAGGACTTCAGGCAGGGCGTAATGAATGGGATGGATTGTCCTTATTCTACGATGTCTGTGTCTTTGGCTGGAAAACTTGAAGGCTGGAGACCAGAATCATTTGGACTCATCCCTCTCGCTCTTTGGTTTTTGATTGTCAGCTGAGCCTAACAGACCACTATTGCATGCCTCTCGCCTTAGGAGGTGGCTGAGCCACAGATCGAAGTCTAATCACCTTCATGCCACTGGGAAACCAGCTGTCATGGGGCCAGATTCACCAGGCCACTCCTGCAAGGTGACTCTCACAGGGACTCAGAGTTGCTGAACACAAAATAGACTGTTTTCTGATCCTGAGAAGGCAGGACGTCATTTAGCCAGCTCAAGAGAAAAAGTTCAGCCCAAAGATAAATGGAAACTAAATTTGTCCACCTTTCATATAAGTCCCAAGGTTGGGGAAATATCCGGGGAAGGGAGCTGGTTTAGACATCGAGCAAGTTGTTAATTACCTTGAATGGGTCCCACGTGATGCTTTTAAGCAGGCGGATTTTGCTCAGGGAGGATGGAGTGAACAGTCTGGTTTGGGCCAGGGGCAGGACGTGAGTGAGGTTTTATAGATCCACATCCCCGGCTGTTCTGAGCTCGTCCTGGTGCTGATGAGGCCGGTGTGGTCAGTGGGGCAGAGGGTGTGAGCATGGTCAGACCCAAACAGTGAGTGAGATTTCGTGTTCCTCCCTCTTTCACCATAACCTAGAAGGGCTGAGATGGGGGGTGTAGCAGGGCTGTGATTTCTTCCCCGGGGTAGGTTTTCCAACAATTTGCTAAAGCTAGGTGGTTGTATGATTCATCTGCCAACCTGGGACGCACTGTTAGTAATTACACTGAGACAACAGGTACAAATTGAAGACTTTTCTGGGAAAACAGAGTTGTATAATCATCCTAGGTAATAGTGGCAACATGCTTGTGAAAAGGTGTTAGCAGAAGTGAGATAAAGGTCAGGCTGACAGGCATGTAGAGAGGAGAGTCAGAGGCTGGAGGCCTCTTAACTGAGCTGGCTCCTGCCAGGTCCCTATGGCCTCATGGTGCGGTTGGGCCATTTCTCTTCCATAAGCAGCATCCTGTCCTCTTCTAGGCTGCGGACATGTCTGTGGGATTTAAGGGGAACTGTTTGAAAAGGTATGGTTAGGACATTCACCGTGACTTTTTGACTTTTTAATTGATGTGTAATGCAAATGTAGTAAAGAGAATTTTACACATGTTAACATGTATCTACACTACCAGCCAGATCAAGATTTAGAAGTTTTTTCTGTCTGGAGCATTTTGAAGTTCCTCCATCCTATTGGGAGCAGGAGTTGTTTGCTGTGTTCACTTCAGCCTCCAAATTATGCTATATTAGTTTCCTGCGGCTGCTGTAACAAGTTACCGCCAACTGAATGGCATAAAACAACACAGATTTATTAACTTACAGTTATGGAGGTCAGACATCTGAAATGGGTCTCACAGAGCTGAAGCCAAGGTGCTGGCAGGGCTGCATTCCTTCTGGAAGTTCTATGAGAGAAACTGCTTTCCTACCTTTTCCAGATCGTCTGAACATTCCTTGGCTTGTGCCCCTTTTCCTCTTCAAACCAGCAATGCTCACGTGACTGTTCCTCTCGTAGCATCCTCTGACACTCACTTTCCCTCCTTCCTCTTCCACACTTAAAGACCACTGTGATTCCAGTGGGCCCACCCAGGTAATCCAGATTAATCTCCCATCTCAAGGTCAGCTATTGAGCAATCTTAATTCCATCGGCTCCCCTCATAGCTCAGTTGGTAAAGAATCCACCTGCAATGCAGGAGACCCTGGTTCGATTCCTGGGTTGGGAAGATTCCCCTGGAGAAGGGATAGGCTACCCACTCCCAGTATTCTTGGGCTTCCCTTGTGGCTCAGCTGGTAAAGAATCTGCCTGCAATGCGGGAGACCTGGGTTCAATCCCTGGGTTGGGAAGATCCCCTGGAGAAGGGAACGGCTATCCACTCCAGTATTCTGGCCTGGAGAGTTCCACGGACTGTATAGTCCATTGGGTTGCAAAGAGTCAGACATGACTGAGCAACTTAAAGAAAAATTCCATCTGCAATCTTAATCCTCTCTTGTCATGAGCATATATTTACAAGTTCTAGGGACTCGAATATGGCCATCTTTGGGAGGAGGAACATTATTTTGACTACTATAGATACCTACATTACCTATTCATTAATTAGGAGGAAAAATCCACTTCAACACATCATACTGTTCTCACTGTTAGAGGGTCCAGATTCCTGCAAGGGGGCTTGGGAGGACAGCACTTACATGAACTGACCACCACATGTGTTCTCACAGTTCAGAGTCAGCTTGGGAAAAAGAAATTGGGCAGCTCAGCAATTGTGTTCACGATGGTGATATTGTTCCCAATTCCACAGACCTCTTGCCCCCTTGCCTAAGATCTCTAAGGCTGAAAGTAGAGGAGTCAAGACTCAAATTCCTAAGCTCACACATATTCCACCACCTCACACTGCCTCTTGACAACTTTTTAAGAAAAATTGGTGGTTAAAAATGTTCTTTATTGAAGTAAAATTCCCATAGAGTAAAATGCACAGATCTTAACAGTATAGCTTGATGAGTTCTGACAAATGTGTATATCCATGCGACCATAACCAAGTTAAGGCATAGAGCATTCACGCCACTCTAGAAAGTTCCATCAGGATCCTTTCCAGTCATCACCCTCCGTCCACCACAGAGACAACCACTATTTTAGCTTATTTCACCATAGCTTTGTTTTGCATTTTAAAGGAGTTTCATAGAAACTTCCTCCAGCATGTATGCTTTTGTGTTTGGCTTTTTTCCCTCAGCATAAATAAAAATTTTGAGATTCATCCATGTTTTTCATAGATCAGTAGTTTGTTCCCTTTTATTGCTGAGATGTATTCCACTGAATGGATGTACCATAATTCTCTTATCCTTTCTTCTGCTGATGGTCATTTGAGTTGTTTCCAGTTTGAGCTATTATGAAAAATGATGTTTTGAGTGTTTTCATACAGATCTTTCTGAGGGCATGTGCATTTGCTTCTGTTGGATGTAAATCTAGGAGTGGAATTGCTGGGGCATGTATCGCATGCATATTTACTTAATTAGAAATTGCTTGGCTGCATCTTGTTAATGGCCTTCCTAAAAGAGGGAGAGATGGGGAAGGTAGGGAGAGGGTCCCAGGAGTAGATGGGCTTCAGGGACATCAAGTATGTAAATAGGTCAGGCAACCCAGGCATGTGGTACCTGGCAGATTACGAAAATGCATGACAAGGCAGGTGAGGTTAGGGAATGCCTCCTCATCCCTGGTCCCTTTTGCCTTCTGGGAATAGGAATTCAGTATTGCTGGACATTCTGATTTAATCTACTGGTTCTTGACCTTGGTCACCCTCTGGACTCACCTGGGAGCTTTAAATATACAGATGCCTAGGTCTGACCCCCAGAGATTCTGAATGAAAGGGGTGGAGTGTGGCTGAATGTGTGGGTTTTTAAAAACTCTTCAGATGAGTCTGATGTGCAGCCAGGGGTGAAGACCACTGTTTTAAAACAAGTTTTGTCAAACTTTAACATTAGAATATTAATTCTGGTCCAGAATATCCAGGGTGGGATCTGAGGTTCTGCATTTCTGATAAGCTCCCACTTGGTGCCATTGCTTCTGTTCCATGGGCCTCACTTTGACTAGTATTTAAAAGTGCTAGCTGCTCAGTCATGTTCGAGTCTTTGTGACCCCAAGGACTGTAGCCTGCCAGCCTCCTCTATCCATGGAATTTTCTAGGCAAGAATACTGGAATGGGTTGCCATTGCTTTCTCCAGGGGATCTTCCTGACCCAGGGATTGAACCCAGGTCTCCTGCATTGCAGACAGGTTCTTTACTGTCTGAGCCACCAGGGAAGCCTAAGAATACTGGAGTGGCTAGCCTATCCCTTCTCCAGGGGATCTTCCTGACCCCGGAATCAAACCAGGGTCTCCTGCATTGCAGGCAGATTATTTACCAGCAGAGCTACCAGGGAAGCCCCTGGTAGCTTCTTTAGTATTCTTTATATTAATTATTTATTTATATATTAACTAATTAATATATTAATATATTCTTTAAATAGCAGTATAGATTTTAAAATGGGAAATCTCCTAATTAAAATAGCAAACCTGTAGGCTGGGATCTCCCTATGGGCTGCTGGTTTAATCTTTCTCTGTTTCTTAATACCTCTTTTTTAGGGTCCTGTAGTGCCCAGGACACAGGGGTCTTGTGAGGTCTGAGATGAGGTCCCTGACTTGCAGGGGCTCAGAATCGGGTTCATCTGGAGACAGGGGTGGACGGGAAGGTGGGCGGGCTGCCAGTCTGTTTTGGGACGTGTAATCTGGTAAATGCCTTGGCAACAGTCTTCCCCACACCACCCCAGGGCAATCTCACCCTTAATTGGCATAACTGGTTTTCCTGCAGATGAGAGGAGGCTAGACGAGGTCCAGACAGCTCCTCGTCACACCCCAGCCTTAGGAGCACGTATTTCTACTCTCCTTTTATCGGATCAAAGTCTTCCATCAAGCTGTCTGGTTCTGTCTTATTCAATTAAATTTTTTAATTCAATTTGACCCATGCATTCATCTTCTTTGAAATCTGAGAGACGACAGCATCCGCTACAAATTGAGAGTAAATGGCTGAATTAGCTTTCAGAGAGGATTCAACAAGACTGCTTCTTCCCAGAGACCAACAGGCTCTTTGGAGGCAGCTGGGGCAGGGAGGAAGGAACTGGGGGAGGGGAGCTCTTCACCTGGGGATCCTTGGAGAGACAGCTTGTCACATGTCCCCTGGAGCCAGAGTGTCTGGGGTCAAATCCAGTGGGACGGTGCCAGGCAAATGCTTGAAATCTCGTGCCTCAGTTTCCCCATCTGTAAGATGAGAATCACAATAACAGTACCTGCCTCCCGGGACTGATAGATTAAGTGCACCCACCCATGTGAAACACAGAGTGGTGCCTGACGCATGGTAAGAGACAGGTAAGGGTTAGGCTGCATTGTCATGATGCAGCAAATCCACACACAGAACGGTGGAACCGCATTACGCACCCATTTAATTTAGTGGAATTAAACCGTGCAAGCTTGGCCCAGATAGCACCCAGCAAAACAACCCCCAGCCAGGTGCTTTTTCGGTGTTTTGCTAAAGGATCAGCATTCTGTTTCAATGCTGGAGGATAAACTGGCTGGGTGAGGTCATACAGTAGTATTTCCAACCATGCCTTATGGATGATATAAGGGATTTTCAAGGTGAATTTTGGATTAAATATGAGTTTTGCTTGAGTACTGATTTTACCGGTTTTCAACTGAATGTCCTTGTGCTTTTGGACTTTACTATTTGATCCTTACCCAACCTAATGAGGTAAGCAGGGTGTGTAAACATAATAACTATGACTGAGAGTTTGGGAGCCTGAGTGCCTGGGTTCAAACCCCAACTCTGTTATGTAACTCTCTGAGATACTGCAGAGAAATTAACCTCCTTTCATTTCCATATTTGTAAATGGGAAAGATTATGATAATAGTAATAAAAATAAAATAAATTATAATAACACTCATCTCACAGGGTTGTTTGAGGATTAGATGTATTAATCAAGCACTTAGAATAGTGCGGGCCCACTGTGCTTAATAAATGTTCGTTTAAAGTCGTCGTAGTAGTAATAAAATGATGACTAGTGCCAAACCTTGTGTGATGCATTTGGTACCCGGTAGTCCACGAGGTCGCTAAGAGTCGGACACGACTGAGTGACTTCACTTTGACTTTTCACTTTCATGCATTGGAGAAGGAAATGGCAACCCACTCCAGTATTCTTGTTTGGAGAATCCCAGGGATGGAGGAGCCTGGTGGGCTGCCGTCTATGGGGTTGCACAGAGTCGGACATGACTGAAGCGACTTAGCAGCAGCAGCAGCAGCAGCAGCAGTGCATTTGAACTTGGTAGTGATGCAGTGGTCATGGTCCACAGCCACAGAGCCAGCTCTGCAGTCCATGTGAGCCTTTAGCTTCAGCTGACACCCTCTGAGAAAGTATTAATGATATAAGCCTGTTCCTTCTAAGGATATATACCAGAACTTCAGTTTATTTAACACCTACTATTTACAGGGCTTTGTGCCAGATCTCATTTAATCTTTTCCACTGTACTCTGTGAAGCAGGCATTGTCATTAGTACCACTTCCATAGAGAGAAATTGAAGCACAGAGGCTTGTGTCTTATCCAGTTCTGAAGTCCTGTGTCCATCCTGAGTTTGTTGGCTATAACTGTTTGCTGAATGAAAGATGACTTTGGCTTCTGGGACTAACATATAGTCTGTTTCATCCAGCGTGGGACATGGAGGGGAAGAGCTGAGTGGGGTTTTGAGGGGAAAACACTTAGGAGAACCCTGGAGAGGCTGGCTGGGGAGGCTGTGGGTTCCGTCTCACAGCCCGTAAGTGCTGGTGGGCAACTGTCTGAAGAAACCCAACCAGACAGCGATTTGTGAAGCTCACCCTAAGGTGTCTGATCAAGAGTGAGGCCAGCTTGAGGACATTTGGGGTGTCTCTCACATCCAGAGATGTTTGGCTTCTTGGAGGGCTGGGGGGCAGGGGGTGTGTGTGTGTGTATGTGTGCAGAGAAAGATCTTGGATGGTCCCAAAGGAGTTTGCTTATGACCTTGACATGACATTCACTTTTGCCTTGGGAAGAGATCACTTGCAAAGCATTCGTAGAGCTTATATCTCATTCTGTGTGTGAAGATATGGAAAAGGCGGGACATAAACTGGATTTAAATCTGGCTCAGTAACCTTGAGTGATCTTGAGGTCACTGGTGGTCTTCTTGAAGGGCTGCTTTAGAGCGTGTAGTGGGACTGCAGGGGGCTGAGAAGTGGATGAGAGGAGAGAAAAAGGAAAATGTATAGATTGCAAAGGGGCCAAGTACCTTGTGGTTTTAATTTGCCATTCCCTAGTCACTGATGAAGCGTAGCCTCTTCTTCATGATTGATGAGACATTTGGATATTCCAGACATTGCAGTTTAAATGTGGGATGAAGGGAGAGCCTCACCAGGAGCTGACACCTGGGTACAGATATGAAAGACACGAGGGAGAGGGTTCAGGAGGGAGGGGGATGGTCAGGGTCCGGGCATGCAGAGGCTTTGGTCCTACATGGGAGGAGGAGGTGGGCACAAGATGTGCATCAACTTCTTCAATCCTTCCAAACAATGGGCCGAGAGGAGCATGCAGGTCAGAGACGTTAAGTGACTTGTGCCTTAAGTCATAGAGCTGGCAGGTGACAGCTGGATGTGAACCCAGAGCCATCCTCATGGAGCCTCAGCTCTACTTCATGGAGTGTCAGGGAGACCACCCAGTCTCCTTCAGAGCAACCCACTTCCGCCAAGTTAGCCCTCAGAAATCTACTTCACTCTGAGGTCTGGGGAGCTCTGAGTTCTAAGTACAGTGACCGCGTGAGCCCAAAGGACTCTTTGTGCCAATAAATTGATTTCTTTATGTCCTCATGCTGCTGGATTACAAGAAATGAGCCCAGCCTGCTGCTGCCCAGGGAGTCCCTTGGGAGGTTTTTGGAAGCCCCTGTTTCCATGGCAACCCAGGCCACCTCTGAAAGTGCCTGGTCCTGCTCGCGCTCCTGTCTGTCTGGACCCAGCTGGCTGTTTGGACCCTAGCCAGCCTTCCTGGCAGGAGTAGTAGACAGAGTGTAGCAGGAGAATTCAGGGGTTCCCTGTGACAAGGCTTCATCCAGTGCCTGCTCACTCCTCTACTTAAAACCCTGCAGTGTTCCCATCTCACCCACAAGACTTCTTGGTCCAGCCTCCCTTTGCCTCCTTGGTGTCATCACTTGTCACCTTCTCTGCGCTTCAGTCCAGGCACTCTTGTGGTCCTCAGTACTCTAGTCCTACTTCCACCTCAGGACTTTTGCGCTTTCTGTTCTCTCTGCTTAGAAGGCCTTATGCCTTGGAAAGCAAAGAGATCAAACCTGTCAGTCCTGAAGGAAATCAACCCTGAATATTCATTGGAAGGGCTGATGCTGAAGCTGAAGCTCCAATACTTTGGCCACCTGATACAAAGAGCTGATTCATTGGAAAAGACCCTGATGCCGGGAAAGATAGAAGGCAGGAGGAGAAGGGGATGACAGAGGATGAGATGGTTGGATAGAATCACGGACTCAATGGATATGAGTTTGAGCAAACTCTGGGAGATGGTGAAGCACAGGGAAACCTGGAGTGCTGCAGTTCATGGGGTTGCAAAGAGTCAGACATGACTGAGAGACTGAACAACAAATGCCATCACCTCCTTCTACTCTTTACTGAAAAGCAGCCTTCTCAGCAAAGACTTGACTGATTACTTAACCTTATATCTCTATGTTTCCCATCCTTATTCCTTACTATGTGTGCTAAGTTGCTTCAGTCATGTCTGATTCTTCATGACTCCACTGAATGTTGCCAACTAGGCTCCTCTGTCCATGGGATTCTCCAGGCAAGGATACTGGAGTGGGTTGCTGTGCCCTCCCCAAGGGGATCTTCCCAACCCAGGGATTGAACCCGCATGTCTCCTGCATTGACAAGTAGGTTTTTTGTTTGTTTTTTTTTACCACTAGTGCAACCTGGGAAGCCCATTTCTTACTATATTTTCCCCTGTCTATACTATACCTAATACACTAATTTAGTTTACTTGTTTTTCTTACACCATCTTGCTCTCTGGGCAGTCAGCCTCTGAAAAGTCCCCCAGTGGTCCCCTCCTTCTAGTACTCATGTCCTTATATAATCCCCTCCCAGGGAGTAACTTGCTTCTAGCCAATAGATCAGGGCTAGAAGCAAATTACTTTCTTTGCTGACAAAAGTCATGTAGTCAAAGCAGTAGTCATGTATGGGTGTGAGAACTGGAACATAAAGAAGGCTGAGTGCCAAATTGATGGTTTCAAATTGTGGTGCTGAAGAAGACTCTTGAGAGCCTCTGGACAGCAAAGAGGTTAAACCAGTCAAACCTAAAGGAAATCAACTCTGAATATTCGTTGTAAGGACTGATGCTGAAACTGAAGCTCCAATATTTTGGCCACCTGATGCGAAGAGCCAACTCAGTGGAAAAGACCCTGATGCTGGGAAAGATTAATGGCAGGAGGAGAATGGGGAAACAGAGGATGAATTGGTTGGATGGCATCACTGACACAATGGACATGAGTTTGCACAGACTCCGGGAGATAGTGAAGGACAGGGAAGCCTGGCATGCTCCAGTCCACGGGGTTGCAAAGAGTCAGACATGACTAGTGACTGAACAACAACAACAAGCCAATAGACCATGACCACAGATCTAATCACAGAATTAGACTGTGACTTCTATCTTGGTAGCCAGCTCTTTCCCTATTGCCTTCTTAGCTAGCATGTTTTGATGAAGCCAGCAGCCATATGGAAGGGCCCAGTGGCAAGGAATTGAGAGAGACCAGCAGCCAACACTCCACAAGGAGCTGAGACCCTCAGTCCAACAGTCTTTCATGGAACTGAATTCTGCCAACAACCATGTGGAGTTGGAATCACATCCTTCCCCAGTCAAGTCTTCAGATGACACCCCAATCTGGCCAACACCTCAATACAGCTTGTGAGAGACCCTGAGCAGAGGAGCTAGCTAAACTATGTCCAGACTCCTTGACCCACAGAAATTGAAACGTGTGATCCAATCCCAAAGAAAGGCAATGCCAAAGAATGCTCAAACTACCGCACAATTGCACTCATCTCACACGCTAGTAAAGTAATGCTCAAAATTCTCCAAGCCAGGCTTCAGCAATATGTGAACTGTGAACTTCCTGATGTTCAAGCTGGTTTTAGAAAAGGCAGAGGAACCAGAGATCAAATTGCCAACATCTGCTGGATCATGGAAAAAGCAAGAGAGTTCCAGAAAAGCATCTATTTCTGCTTTATTGACTATGCCAAAGCCTTTGACTGTGTGGATCACAATCAACTGTGGAAAATTCTTCAAGAGATGGGAATACCAGACCACCTGATCTGCCTCTTGAGAAATTTGTATGCAGGTCAGGAAGCAACAGTTAGAACTGGACGTGGAACAACAGACTGGTTCCAAATAGGAAAAGGAGTACGTCAAGGCTGTATATTGTCACCCTGTTTATTTAACTTATATGCAGAGTACATCATGAGAAACGCTGGGCTGGAAGAAACACAAGCTGGAATCAAGATTGCTGGGAGAAATATCAATAACCTCAGATATGCAGATGACACCACCCTTATGGCAGAAAGTGAAGAGGAACTCAAAAGCCTCTTGATGAAAGTGAAAGTGGAGAGTGAAAAAGTTGGCTTAAAGCTCAACATTCAGAAAACGAAGATCATGGCATCCGGTCCCATCACTTCATGGGAAATAGATGGGGAAACAGTGGAAACAGTGTCAGACTTTATTTTTCGGGGCTGCAAAATCACTACAGATGGTGACTGCAGCCATGAAATTAAAAGATGCTTACTCCTTGGAAGAAAAGTTATGACCAACCTAGATAGCATATTCAAAAGCAGAGACATTTGCCAACAAAGGTTTGTCTAGTCAAGGCTATGGTTTTTCCTGTGGTCATGTATGGATGTGAGAGTTGGACTGTGAAGAAGGCTGAGCGCCGAAGAATTGATGCTTTTAAACTGTGGTGTTGGAGAAGACTCTTGAGAGTCCCTTGGACTGCAAGGAGATCCAACCAGTCCATCCTGAAGGAGATCAGCCCTGGGATTTCTTTGGAAGGAATGATGCTAAAGCTGAAACTCCAGTACTCTGGCCACCTCATGCGAAGAGTTGACTCATTGGAAAAGACTCTGATGCTGGGAGGGATTGGGGGCAGGAGGAGAAGGGGACGACAGAGGATGAGATGGCTGGATGGCATCATTGACTCGATGGATGTGAGTCTCAGTGAACTCCGGGAGTTGGTGATGGACAGGGAGGCCTGGCGTGCTGCGATTCATGGGGTCGCAAAGAGTCGGACACGACTGAGTGAATGATCTGATCTGATCTGATTTGATGTTTCAAGCTGCTACATTTTATGGTAATTTGTTACATAGCTGCTGCTACTGCTGCTAAGTAGCTTTAGTCGTGTCCAACTCTGTGTGACCCCATAGACGGCAGTCCACCAGGCACCACCGTCTCTGGGATTCTCCAGGCAAGAGTAGTGGAGTGGGGTGCCAGTGCCTTCTCTGTGTTACATAGCCACAGATAAGGAATAAAGTCCTTTCCTAGGATGTAAGCCCCACATTCTTGTTAAGTTTGCTCCTGACCTTAGTGTCTGAAATCCAATAGATGTGTCTTCTGCTTGACCTTGCATGAGAGAACTGCTCCCCCCAATACCAGGCCTGGGTCCCTGCCTGGTTGGCCAGCTGCCCCCACAGTGAGCAAAAAGCCTCTAGACACACTCTGAAAGCACTTGCTGGGACCTTGTTTTCTAGGGACTGTCTGATCCATCTGGAGAGAGACTTCCAATACATTGCTTGTTTGGAACCTTGGAGAGTGCCCAGGGGAGAGGGTCTGGAGGGGACCAAAGAACATGTTACTTCCTTTAAGAAAACAAATCCCAGACCCCCATTGGAGGCAGGGGCTCTGTGGGGGAAGGATCAGGGTGGCTTCTAGGGGCTGTGGCCACGTGGCTGGATTCAAGGGTGACTATGGTCTCCTTTTAGCCTTTTTTAAAAGCAGTTTTATTGAGGCATCATCTACACACTATTAAGTTTATCCATTTTAAGTGTACCATTCAATGATTTTTAACAAATGTATAGCATTGACACCATTATCAGAGTTCAGTTGTAGATCATTTTTACCATCCCCAAAGATCCTTTACATGCATTTACAGGTAATCTTCATCATCACCTCCAGCCCCAGCCACCACTGGTGTGTATCCATGGTTTTCTGGGCATTTCAGATAAATGAGATCACACAGTTATGTGGTTTTTTGTGTTTTTCACTTAGCACAATGTTTTTAGGATTCATCCACGTGGTAGCGTGTCTTAGTGTTTTGTACCTTTTCACTGTGAGTAGTCTCCCAGTGTGTGTATGTAACTTATCTATTTGTGTCTCTATTCACCACTTGATAGGCACTTACATCACCTCCTCTGCTCGATCATTTATGAACAGCGCTGCTGTAATCATTCATGGGAAATCTGTGGGTTTGAGTTTCTACCTTGGAGACCCTATTCCTTATATCCTCAGTAGTGGGGCTGAGATGAGGCTGGACTCTTTAGGAGAGATTTTATGAAAAGGCTCAGGAACCACCATAAAAGCCGAGAGCCACGGAAGGAACTTGCAAACGGACCTTGGTTTCCTTCACTTCAGAATGGCGTTCTCTAACTCGTGGCCTGGCCCTGCTTCCACTCCACCAAGGCATCACACTGTCGTGCTAGCAGCGGGCCTGCCAGTCGCTCTGTCTGGGACTCAGTCCCACCTGTGCGACCTTGGGCTTTGTGCCCAAGTGACTTAAATTTGGTGCCTCTGCTTCCTCGTCTGTGGAATGAGACGCCTTCATGGGCTTGGGTAGAAGGGATGTGATCACGCTCACACAGGGGGCAGGTTTGGCACTCACTCACAGGCCTCTCATTCGTGTTTGCTTCATCTTCTGCCGCAGGACATGGACCTGGAGATGGGGGAGCCTGGACAATGCCAGCTGGCCCACATTCCACCAGATGCTGGGTGTGGACCTGAAAGTGTAGAGAAGCAGGGTTCAGATGAGAACTAGGGACCAAAAAGAGGATGGGTGAAAGTCGGGGCAGGAGGCTGGACGGAGCTGGGTCAAACCCCTATTCCACCTCCTCGGTATTCCTGGGATGATGACCCCCTACCCCAAAGGGTTATTGTGAGACAAAGATGCACAGAAAGCATCCAGCTGGTCAGATGTGGCCAATGATCTGGGATGAATCCTCTGGGCTTTGGAGTGAAACAGACCTGGGTTTGAATCAAGCTCTGTTATTCCCAAGGACGGGGGAGCCTGGTGGGCTGCCGTCTATGGGGTCACACAGAGTCGGACACAACTGAAGCAACTTAGCAGCAGTTGCTTTCCCTAGCTGTGTGGCCCTTCTGAAGCCCCCTTTCCTCCTTGCATTTTAGTTTCTCCATTTATAATATGGGGAAAAGGGTATACACTTCACAGATTTGATGTAATGTGAGATGTTAGTTCGTCCCCAGCTTACTTGGTCAGCTGGTCACTTTGCTGTTTTTCAAAATGCAACTTCTTGGCTTTACCTCTGAGTCAATAAAACTGCAGTGGGGTCCAAGAATTGTAATGTCAATAAACAAGTTTGGGAAACACCAAGATAAGTATGTAAAGTGCTTAGCTTTTTTTGTACTTATGATCATTTTGTTAATTATAGTGCCATGACACATAGCGTTATTGTAGTTACATTTTTCTTTTGCAAAGAACAGAACCTGGCTGTGGGGGTGTCCATGCAGCCTCTAAGGATAGCACTTCTCCCCCCATCTGCCCTCCCTCCTCACTCCCTTCCTATGTCCTTTCCACGGCAGCCAAATGGTGCAGTTTTCCCGGCACACACCATCCATCAGCTCAGGTCAAGCACTGCTGAAAGGTTCACTCTCAAAGCAAAGAGCTTTCTCTGCTAAACCCATTATTTCTTCCAACAGCCAGGAAAGGATAGCATCTTTAAAACCTGCTCAGGCCCAGCCAGCAATGTTTCTCAGCACTCTTTGCTTTTGGAAAGTAAAGGCATAATCATTGCCTCCTGGATTAGCCAGATCCAACTGGGGTGCGGACTGAGAAATAGAAAAGAAACTACTCCAAGTTTTTTAAACTGAGGGAGTTTGTATACACAGAGGTGTGGTAATACAGGAGAAGAAAAAGCTTTGGAAGCCAAGTGGAGGACTGTGCTGAAACCCAAAGCAGGAAGGCTGGAAGGATAAAGGGAGGGAGTGGGGTTGGCAGAGCCCAGGGCTGGGGCTTCTAGAAGAAGCTGGAACTGGGGCGCACATGTTTTGTAGGGGCTGAAACCTTGGAGAAGGCAGAGATGCTGTCTGAGAGGTTGACTGAATCTGGAGACAGGGACAGGGAAATTTTCTGGCTTTGCTCTTTCTCCTACCATCCAATGTCCTGCTAACCTGCTGGCTGCTGACTGATTCAGGAGCCTGGGAAACACAGCCTGCAGGGGAGGGGACGGGTGTCTAAAACCAGCCCACCCCTCTTCCGTCAAATGCCCTAGAGCAAGGGCTGGCACTCTATGGCCCAGGGGCCAAATCCAGCCTGCAGCATGTCTTTGTAAATAAAGTTTTATTGTCACACAGCCACGCCCATATGTTTATACATTGTCTTTGACTGCATTTGTGCTATGACAGCAGAGTTGAACAGGTGTAACATAAAGTCTGCAAAGCCTAAAATATTTACTATCTGGCCCTTTACAGAAAACATTTGCAGATCTCTACTTTAGGGGAATGTACATCTATGGTAAAAATGCCTCCTCAGGGAGGGCGTCTGCTTGGGCCTGGGGACTTGCAGGGGAAGGCAGAGAGAGGATGAATGGGGGTCCTGGAGAATCTCTCCCTCTGTCACTAGCTTTGGTCACAGAAGCTGTGATTTGATTGGAAGAGGTTTGAGTCTTCCAGCTAGATTGAGAGTTCCATGAGGGTAGGGACTCTGGAACCCCAGGATCCATTAGTCCTTGTTGAAATTGGTCAATTCTCATCCTTGGAAAGCAGCAAAATGTTCCCATCATGCACCATCTGGTAACTGCTTATTTTAACTGCAGGAGGCCCTACTTTTCCAAAGATAATTTACACGAGGGTCAGCCTGCCCACTCCAGTATTCATGGGCTTCCCTGGTGGCTCAGCTGGTAAAGAATCTGTCTGCAATGCGGGAGATTGCAGGGAGACCTGGATTCAATCCCTGGGTTGGAAAGATCCCCTAGAGAAGGGAATGGCTAACCACTCCAGTATTCTGGCCTGGAGAATTCCATGGACTGTATAGTCCATGGGGTTGCAAGGAGATGGACACGACTGAGCGACTTTCACTTCACAGCCTGCTGAAAGTCAATCTCCTTTTAAAGGGGACCAAGATTTCATTGTAGATGAAGGGGGAAAAATATGGAAAGATAGATTTATAACATTGGAAAAGTTAAGTTTTTTTATATTGGGTTTGGGATATTTAATATAATTTCAGTTTTGCTAACAACTCTGCACTAAATCTTAGGATAAATAAAAAATGAATCACCTTTTTTAGCACATATTTTTCAACCAAAATTAAGTGACAGCATGATGTGACATCCTTCTGTTCATATTTGACTGACAACATGATTATGGAGATTATTAGTATTTTATTTTGCAAAGTTTGAGAGCTTCACACAGCTTTTCAAGGCCCTCTCAATCCATTGAAATTCAAATCTAAATTTCAGTGCCCTGGAGCATGTCTCAATCACCTCATTCTAGTTATAACTTGGACTGACACATGCTAGATACTCTGCAGATATTTCAGAATGGATTCAAATCTAGAGCGAACAGGAGTAGCCATAATTGGCACTAATTGATCTGTTGGAAACCAAGAAGCATGAATGCCTTGGTTTGGTTGAAAGTGACAGAAACCCAACTAGAAGTTACCAAGGACAGTAGCGGGTTTTGGCACATGGAATCCAAGCAAGGGTTAAACAGCCACAGGAAGGGCTATGGGCAGCTGGGCCTGATGACCTACTGCAAACAGGACCACTGTTCTGCTGTTTGGTTCCTCTGGAAGTGTTAGCTTCCCTCTCTTGTGATGGATGAGTTTACTCCATGTGGCAGGAAACATGGCAGTCACAGGTGTTGACTTTTTCAAATCATAGTTTACCAGCTAGAGAGAGGCCACTCTTGGCTTCTGATTGACCCCTCCTTGGGCCAAGTTCCCATCCCACCAATTGATTGTAGCTTGAGGCCAAAGAACTTGGCAGGTCTTGTAGAAATGTTATGGATAGTGTTGGGAAAGGAACAATGAACAGGAGAGAGAGCTCTGGGGAAGATGAAATAATAGATCCCCTCTACAATGGGCGTATCTGCCATGCTCAATGCTGGTCCTCCTACCCAGACTTTGCAGCAAAAATAGTTTCTTGGATTGCTGTGAGGCTCAGACTTCGGCATAGTTGATCCCGAGTGTTGTCTGCTCTACCTGGCACTCATTCACTCATCTTTCAGGCATGTCTCCTCTGTGAAGCTGTCCCAAGCTCTCCACTCTGAAAAGAGTTGTTAGCTTTCTTCTTTGTGAGTTGACGTTTAATTTTACTTATGTGCCTACACATTTAATTACCTATGTGCCTATGTAGCTGTGAATCCTATGAATATTTGAGGGTGGAGATTATGGGTACCCAGCAATGGGCATGTGTGCAGCATTTGGTAAACATTCAGTGCATCTTTGCTGATTGAAGGGGGGCTTCCAGAGAGTTACCATCACATGAAGACGGCCCCTGGCATTTCCATTTGTGTGAGTTTTAGAAAAGGAGGCAGCATAACACAGGGGTTAAAAACCCAAACTTTGGAATCAGTGTGACTGAGTTCACTCAGACTCATGTCCATTGAGTCAGTGATGCCATCCAGCCATCTCATCCTCTGTCGTCCCCTTCTCCTCCTGCCCCCAATCCCTCCCAGCATCAGAGTCTTTTCCAATGAGTCAACTCTTCACATGAGGTGGCCAAAGTACTGGAGTGTCAGCTTCATTCCCTCCAAAGAAATCTCAGGGCTGATCTCCTTCAGAATGGACTGGTTGGATCTCCTTGCAGTCCAAGGGACTCTCAAGAGTCTTCTCCAGTTAATATTTGACTTTCTCGCTTAATTCTAATGTGCTCCCAGTTGTTGCCTATGCTTCTGGCTCACAGACAACACTTCTGCAGCTGCAGCTGCTAAACTGTTGGGTCTTTATAATAGTTTGCATAAGAGATTTAAGAAGCTGATGATTTGCATAGATTATTTATTGGGGGTTAGGTAGTTCAGAATCTCCTTAAGGTATATTGTTTTACATAGATGACAATGTCATATTCAACTTTTCTTTAAGCTACCTTCATTATTTAGGGCAATGGACTTCTAAATTGACACATCTCTTAGGGTGTAGGGAGAAAAATTAGACTTCTCCTTCTGGTTATTTTTCATCTCATCCTTAACTCTCCCCTTCCACCATGGATATTTTATAATCATCCCACACTTTCATATAATAAGACATATGTATAATCTATGTATACATGTATGTATACTGGGGGCATATGCTCAAAAACATTTTAGGTGTGCAGTAAGAAAGGTAGACTCCTTGGCTTTGCTAAGTCACTTCAGTCGTTTCCGACTCTGTGCGACCCCATAGACGGCAGCCCACCAGGCTCCCCCGTCCCTGGGATTCTCCAGGCAAGAACACTGGAGTGGGCTGCCATTTCCTCCTCCAATGCATGAAAGTGAACAGTGAAAGTGAAGTCGCTCAGTCGTGTCTGACTCTTAGCGACCCCATGGATTGCAGCCTAACAGGTTCCTCTGTCCATGGGATTTTCCAAGCAAGAGTACTGGAGTGGGGTGCCATTGCCTTCTCCGTCCTTGGCTTTAGGTTCTTGTAAAGGGAATGAGTTTCAGATGGAGCTGTGGTTTCTAAAATGATGAGGTCTTTGTGTCTGAAAGAAGAGAAGGGACTGAGCGACCAATACTCCTTCCACCGGGCTAACAGGTCATAGCAGTAAAGGTCATTCAAAGGGCAGAAGGTCAAATAGTAGTGTGTTCCCTGGACCTTTATTGTAGGGTGGGGGGTCTCTTTCTTTCCTGTTCCCTCTTGTCTCTCCACTTCAGTCCCTCCCCTGGAAAAAGTTCACACCCAGGTGGCACAAAGACAGAGCTGGGCAGGATGAGCTGGTAAACATTTCCTGGAGCACAGGAGAAAGAACTCTGGACAGGACGTGTAACTTCATCTCTCCTTGATTTACTGCTGCCCCTCATCCTCACCATCTAATTTCTTGTCTTCTCTCCTTCCTGAGTGGTGCTGAAAGGTTTGACACTCATCAACGTGATGAACATACTCAAAAGAGTGAAAGTGGTGGATTCAGGCCACTGATTTATGTCTCCTTAAAGCCAAGGGTAGAGGTGCAGTGATTGAAATTGCCTAGTAACTCAAAGAGAAGGCACCAGAGATTCAGCCAGGTACATCATCATTGCTTTCCAGATCAGTCCCCATTCCCAGGACACTGTCTTCCAGTGGGTCTTCCAGGGTCCTTGGGGCAAGGTACTAACTTATTAATACTATAGAGACCACAGGAGATTTTATTAGGCCAACAGTGTGTCTTATAGGAGTCAAGTAATGTCCAGGACCAAGCCTGACTCATGATCCAATAGTGTGCTCTTTTGCATAATGTGATGGGTTTCCAGTATCTGCTGATTATATGTTCACTAGATAAATAGGAGGTGTTGATTCTGCTACTTTCAGATGCTCCTGGTAGCTAAATCACCGTCAACAGATCATTTTCAGGACCAAATATTGCTCTAGGGGCTGTATCCAGGGACATGGCATTGAACGAGACAGAAAGGGGACTTCTCCAATGGCTTGCCGGTAAAGAATCTGCCTGCAATGCAAGAGCCACAGGAGACATGGATTCAATCCCTGGGGGAGGAAATGGCAACCCAATCCAGTATACTTGCCTGAAAAATCCCAGGGACAGAGGAGCCTGGAGGTTTACTGCTCAAAGGTTCACAAAGAGTCAGACACGACTGAGTGACTGAGTGCAAACACACAAGACAAAAAGGAACTTGTCCTCTTGGGTTCACATTCTTGGAGTCAAATAATAAATAATCAAGTAAAATAAAGGAGATATTTCCTGATACTGGTAAGGATTATGAAGAAACCAAAGCGTGATAATGGGATAGAGAGTGACAGAAGAAGTGACTGTAGACAAGAAGGTCAGGTCACATCTGAGCTCAGACTGAATGAAGAGATCTGGACAAGAACCTTCCAGGCAGAGAGAACTCACTTGGCCTCATCAAAGAATGGAGAGACGGGCAGAACGGACACAGAGATAAAAAGCAGGGACTAGTAATAAAGCATTGACATTAAGACTGTTCTTCAGGGTTGGAGACGCTCATGGATTTCCTGACTCTCAGGGACACAGAATGCTTATAGCCTGAGCCATTCAGTGAGATAAGATGGTACACCAGGCGGCAGTGGCTGGATGATTCCTGATGCCGACCATGATGTTCCCTTGTCTCCCAATAAAACTCTGGACAGCAACCAGGCTGTGTTAGCCCACAGCACCTCCTAGCGGCTGCCCTGGGAATGTCTGACTTTTTTTCTTACAAGCTTCTCTTTGTCTCTAAGAGGGGATTTTTTACAATCTTGCCCTCTGCCTTTGAACCACAGATCTCAGTTCTACTTCAGGAATTTCATTGGTGATCACAACACACAAGTGCTCCTTTAACCATCACTCTGTCTTCCATTCTCCCAACTCTTCTGCTTTAGGAAAATCTCTAAGCCTCAAAGAGTCATACATAGGCTTGCTAAAATGATAGACTTTGGGGTGATATGTCTGTACTAGGGTGAAGGAAGAACTATAGGTTTTTTTTTTTTTTTTGGTTTTGAGAATGCTCAAGATTGGCTCTCTTAGCAAACTTCAGACTTCAAGCACTTGGTATTATTTATCACAGTTACCATGCCTGAGATTCCCCAGGGCTTATTTGTCATGGCACCGAAGCCTTGCGCCTTAGACCAGCGTCTCCCACCTCTCCCACCCTCTGTTCCATACTCTGTTTCTCTGAGTTTGAAGAAAAGCCCCAGTGTTTCACTGACAGTAGCAGCATCACGGAGAACCACCTTGTCAACCTCAAAAGCCATTGAAAGGCCCAGGGTTGAGTCAAGATCTACATGAGTGCCTCCCTTGATTTCTCTGTCATCTTGTTAATTAAACCTGTTTTTCGTCCTCACTGATGGCACATGCTACTAATGTCACCCCAGAACAGTGATCCCACAGTTCCTGTCCTCTCGAAGAGAAAGAATTCAGTTGAGAGGTATACACAGTTTTAAGTAGCAAGAGTTTTATTAAGCAGAGAGAAAGTGCACTCCTGAGAAAGGATGAGAGCAGGCTGTCTGGAAACCACAAGCAGCCCTGCAATGGGGGTTGGGTTGGGTTTTTAGAGTGGTGGTCCCTCCCTATGTCCTGTGTTATTTGACACAAATTGATTGGCAGCTTTAGGTTGTATATGCTTTTCTCCTAGTACACAGACACTTAGCCATAAGCACCCAAGTGAAACCCACATGTGTGGGCAAAAACTGCAGTATTAATTTATTAAATTAGATATGGCCTAATAAACCCCAGGTTACCTAGAGTCACCTTTTAGGTCTTGGCGTGCCTGCATCTAACTGTGCTGTAAAAATTATCTTGCTTGGTCCTGATATGGTGAAACCCAGCAGAGGTCCCTGACCACAGGAAGGAGGGGCTCTGGGAGTGTTCTGATGACCAGTGTCCAGGTCGGGGAGGGAAGAATGACCCCATCCAGGACTAGGCGGGGACCTGCTCATATCTGACTAACTACTTAACACTATGTACAGGGCATCTGCCTCTAACCTAACACTTTATTTAATATTTTAACTATCAGCACTCACCAGAACTGCTTTATACCCTTTTAGAGATTGTAAACACAGAGGACTTCAGCTACTTCACTGTTAAATAAGCTATTGACAAGGTCTCTGGGAACTCAACCACCACATATTTCTGCAGCATGTGCTTTATTTAATTCTAAAAATATTTATGGAGCACTTAGGATGTGCTGGGGCTGAGCTGAACGACAGCACTGAGTGAGATTTGGTCTCTGCCCTCTAGAATCTCATAGCGTGTGGGAGAGAAAGTCAAGGAAACAGATCAGTGTGATGCAATATTTGGCAGGATAATATGTAATATGTTAATTTGTGTTCATTGTACCTTTATGTTTTTCTCTTTGGATGTTTCAAGTGAATTGCTAGGCATGCATTTCTAACCCTGGGGAGTGTTTACAGGATTAAAAGAAGGATCTGCTCAAAGTCAGTGGTTCTTCTGTGTTTTTGTAAACTGCCTAAACTCACTGAAGAGATGAAGGAAGAAGAGGGGAAGGGAGGGCAAGGTCATAGAAAGGACATGATCCTGGTGTCTGGGAAGGCTGAAGGTTGGCAGGTCACTTGATGAGTTGATGTGACGGGTGTGTGTCGACTTGACTGGATTAGGAAACCCAGTGTGCGCGCTAAGTCGCTTCAGTCATGTCTGACTCTGCAACACCATAGACTGTAGCCCGTCAGGCTCCTCTGTCCATGGGATTTCCCAGCCGAGAATACTGGAGTGGGTTGCCATGCCCTTCTTCAGGGGAGATCTTTCCGACCCAGGGATAAATCCCGTCTCTTATGTCTCCTGCATTGGCAGGCAGGTTCTTTACCACTAGCACCACCTGCGAAGAAGGCCCAGAGAGCTGGTCAAACTACTTCTGAGTGTGTCTGTGCGGGTGTTTCCAAGAAGAGATTAGCCTTTGACTCTGTGGCTTGAGTTTGGAAGGTGGCCTTCACCTCTGTGTGTGTGGATCATCCAGTCTACTGAGGGCCTGCGTGGGACAAAGAGGTGGAGGAAGGGTGAATTTGCTCTCTGCTTGGGCTGATATGCCCATCTTCTCCTGTCTTTGGACTTCAGCAGTCTTGGGTTTCAGGCCTTTTGGTCTGGGCTGGAACTACATACATCACCACTGGCTTTCCTGGGCTTCCCGCGTGTAGACAGCAAATCATGGGCCTTCTTAGCCTCCCATAATTATGCAAGCTGATTTTGCATAATAAGTCTCTTTCTATATATCTCTACATGTTCTAATGGTTCTATATTTCTGGAGAAACCCATATAGTTGGTACTCCCAGCTCACTCAGAAGCAATGTCTCATGGATATACAATTCACTTGGGATTCTGAACCCTAAGGGTATGAGATTCCAGCTTTGGCAAAGATTTCCATGCCCCTCTCTTGGGCAGAATCAGAGAAACCCAGGAATTCAAAGGTCTTGTGTTGGTTTAAACCCAGAGTCAGCAAACTCTGGCTTGCTACCTGTTTTATGTAAATAAAATTTAACTGAAGCACAGCCATGACCATACATTTGTATAGCCTATGGCTGCTTTTGTAACACAGCAGCAGAGCTGAGTAGTTGTAACAGAGGCTGTATGGTCTGAAAGGTCAAAGTATTTATTATACAGCCCTTTACAAAAGTCCTTGCTGACTGGCTTGAACAATGTACATGTCAGCAGTGATAGCATGGGCCAGAAATCTCACACATACTACCTGAAGAATTTGGGCTAAGACTTTGGGACTTTTGTATGATCATCAGGGATGGTGGGCTGTGATGCTCAGGAAAGGTGTTCTGATAATGACTGAGGTCAACTTTCCTACCAGTACAGTAGGATGGGGACCCAGAGTTGGGTTTAAGTTGATTTAAGGAAAACAGAGGAATGGGATGATCTGGCATGCTGGATTTGCCTCTGCTTTGGTTAAAATGGTATCATAATATTATAAACCACTTTTCAGTACTTTCCACCACTTCTGAAAATTCCTTGTATCACTGTCTTCCTCATCTCATTCCATTCTCTTTCCATCTTTATCACCCTCAGAGAATGGTCATAACAACAGGAATGCATGGAGGAAGAAGAAAAAAGACAATACTTAGCTTTTGAGTTTCCAAACAGGCTTTTGAAATTCCTGGCGCTTGACAGTAATTTTGAAAGCAAAGGCTTGGTTTAGAAGAGCCAGGGTTTTTTTTTTTTTTTGTTTTTTTTTTTACAGTTTCAAGAGCCTGAGTTCGGAAGAACTTGAGGTATAAGTTTTATGCCATAATAAAATATATTGGAAAGCGTAGATGAAGAGTCAGTTTTATCAGTATAGAAGTGATAAAAAAATCTTTTTGGGAAGAGAGAGAAACAAAGAAAAATAAGAGAAATAGGTGCTGAGAGGTAAAGAATCAGTTATTTATTGCTGCATAGCAAATCATCCCTAAACTTAGTGGTTTAAAGCAATCATACTCATTTGTTTTGGCCAGTATTCTGCCATTTGGGCTGAGTGTGATGTAGAAAGCACCTCAGCTGAAATGGCATGGGTGGATGGGGAGTGGAGTGGTGAGGAGGATCCATTTTCAAGATGGTTTATTCATTTGGCTGGCAGGTTGGTGCTGGTTGTTGGTGGGGAGCTCAGCTGGGGCAGTGGTCATGGATCTGGTTCCTCTTCAAGAGTCCCTTCTTGGGTGGTTTAAACTTTTCATAGAATGGGGTTTGGGTTCCAAGAGCCAAGTGGAACCCAAGTGGTACCAGGTGAAGAAGGTGGAAATGCATAGCATTGAGGTGATCTGATCTTGGGAGTCACATAAGGTCTTGTCTATCCTTATTCTATTGGCTGAGGCAGTCATAGATTTCTGCTTAGGTTCAAGGGAAGGGAATGAAGATCTACTGCGCAGTAGATGGATTGTCAAGATCACACTGTAAGCAGAGATATGGCCTCCCTTTTGGAAAGTCAAACTGTCACAAGTGTTTTAGAGAAGGGACTGTGTCTCCTGCCTCCTCCACACTGAGCCTCAAGGGGGAGGATGTTGAACAAATTCTAGGTAGGTTTAGGGGACCTGAACCTCAACTGTTCAGCCTCATAGAAGCTCCCGTGCAGCCCAGCTTGGAATGGTGGATAAGGGGTGGCTGAGGGTGTTGTCTGAGCAGACTGGTTAGTGGCAGGCTCATTGAGTCCTCAACATCCACAGCTTCTCCCAGGGAGCATAGAACACACTTTCTGTACCCAAGGTCATCCAAGGTCAGCATGGTTAAGACACTGAGGGCCTTGTAGTGGGAGTGAGGGGGAATGATCATCAGCGACTGATACCAGACAACATTAAGCCCCAGTGGATGTCAACAAGGAGTAACAATGCTGATTAAACACCAGACAAGACAAGGGGCTCCTTTGTGGATACCAAAGGGATAACCAAGGGTCAGATAATTCTCCCACCAGTAAGCCTCCCAGAAATTAGATGCAACTGGAAGGAGAAGGCAGAGGGGAACAGATCATGAAATAATCAATGAAACCTTGAATTTGCTGAGTTCTTCCTGAATTGTCCAAGTTTATCCTCAATTGAACAGGATAAGGTTTACTGCAGCCAGATAGAACGAGGACATGGGAAACAATAAATCCAGTTAGAAGGAAATAAGAAAGATTATATTTTTGCTCACTGGGGCTTGTCACTTTTAAATGTTATACCAGCTATCAGGAGATATACATTGGCTACAAAAGGCAGTCCAGACCCACACAATTTGAAAGTAGGGATGGGTCAGGGCTTGATGGTGAGTGAGTCAGTTGGGGGTCCTGACAAGTGACTCCAGGAGCACCCAGCATGGTAAAGTGGCCGTCTTTTCCTGAATCTTTGTAGAATGGAGGGGTTGTCTGCAACAGATACAGTTTTAATACTCCTCTTTTTGAAATGTAAGACAGAGTTGCAAAATTGAACAAAAAAAATGATGGACACTTCTGCATCGCTGTCCAATTTGGCCAAGGCTGTATCGGCTGTGCAAGCAAACAAGTACTTGGCATCCCTTGGCAGGTTTTTCCTCGAGTCTCATTAGTTCCCCAAATGGAACAGCTGCTGCCAAAGCAGTTGCTCCACCAGCCCTGCGAGCACTGCCTGCCCGCTCAGCTCCCTCAGCTCTGGAGGAATTAATTTCATCTGTAGCAGAGCTCAGGCACCACGGTGATTTCTACTGGCAGCCAAGGGGCTCAAAACAGCCAAGCTAAACATGGTGGGGAGGTGAGCTCTGTTGTCCTTCCCGATGACCAGCATGCCAGGACCCCATTAGTCACAAGCACCTTCCCTGGTGCTGGGCAGGACTGGGAGGCTGCTGAACAGACATTGCATTCTGCGGGTGGGAGGGGGGCCTATGGAGCAGGAAGCAGTGATCAGAGCTCCTCCCACTTATTTTTTGCTTTTAGGCCGATGTCATACTTTTCCCTGTTCTCAGCCGTCCCTGCAAGTACTTCTTTGTATCTGGTGGCTATGCATTCTGCTGGCTGGGCTTCTCCAGTTTTAATGTGCAAGCATGTATGTTAAAAAGGCAGGGCCTGAGCTAGTCTTGGATGTGGCCCCAAACTACATTTTGGGGGGGAATAATTAAGTATTAATTTTTTATTGTGGTAAAATATACATAACATAAAATTTACCATTTTTAAGTGTACAGTTCAGCGGCATTAAGTATCTTCATATTGTTATGCAACCGTTACCACCAGTCATCTCCAGAACTTTTTCCTCTTCCCAAATTGAAACTCTGTACTCATACTGGTGTGGGTAGCCATTCCCTTCTCCAGGGGATCTTCCCAACCCAGGGACTGAACCCAGGTCTCCCACATTGCAAGCAGATTCTTTACCATCTGAGCCACCAGGGATGCCCAACACTCATCAGACTACAACTCTTCCCTTCCCCCACCCCCAGCTTTTGGAAACCACCATTCTACTTCCTGTCTCTGTGAACTGACTACTCTAGGAACTTCATATAAATGGAATCACACAGTATTTGTACTTTTGTGTCCAACTGACATTTCACGTGGCATAATATTTTAAAGGTTCATTGAGATGGTAGCATGTGTCAAAATTTCCTTCCTATTAAAGGCCAAATAATATTCCCTTGTCTACCACATTTGTTTGTCCATTTATCTGTGGATGGACTTTTAGGTTCTTCTCATCTTTCTTGGCTTTTATAGATAATGTAGTTATCAATATGGGTAGGCAAACAAGACTGCATTTTAAACAAATCCCTAGGAGGTGCTGTTGCTGCTGGTTCTTGAACCTCCCTTTGAGTAGCCACTGGCTAAGGGCCTAGTTCTTGGGTTAAGACCCCCAGGATGAATTGAGAGAGTAGCATTGAAACATATACATTACCATATATAAAATTAGATAGCCAGTGGAATTTATTGTATGACCCAGGGAGCTCAAATCTGATGCTCTGTGATAACCTAGAGTGGGGTGGGGCGGAAGGCAGGAGGGAGGTTCACGCATGAGGGGACATGCGTACACATATGGCTGATTCATGTTGATGTATGTCAGAAACCAAGACAATGTTGTAAAGCAATTATCTTCAATTAAAAATAAATAAATTTTCAAAAAGGATATCAATCCTAAAACAAAACAAAACAAAAAAACCTTGGATTTACGTCTTATGTTGGCACCTTGGGCAAATAATTTAACTTCACTTGTCTTAGTTTACTCCTTTGTAAAATGGAGATAATAATCGACCCTCTTAGAAAGTTGGAATAAGTATTAAATGAGATGATACATGTTAATTTTTAGTATGATGCCTGGCATATATTAGATTGAACCATGAGAGATTGCCATTCTGACAGGTTAGAACTGGTTAGATATTGGGTATTTCATATGGGTCAACCTAAAAGCAAGCTTTTAGTATGGTTTTAATAACTGTGATTGAATAATATTTATGTGAACTCTCATCTCCAAACTATAGGACTCATCTCCTTACTCATGAAGGCATGAGCTGTCTTCAGAGGGCTCCCGTGGGTAAAAGTCATCAATCATCCCCTGATTTCTCTCTCCACCTCACCTGACCCCCGCCAGCAGCTACAGCTGCCACCTTGGCCTCCCTTTTGCAACGTGCCCTCTTCCTCAAGCCTGCCAAGGAGAGGAAAAGCCTGTGAGTGTCAAGTGATGATTTCTGCATTTTTCTGTGTAGAGATTTTTTTTTCATTTGTGTATATCTGTCCTTACCTATGTATAGTTTTCCTGTAAAGTGAAGTGAAAGTTGCTCAGTCATGTCTGAGTGACTATGCAACCCCAAGGACTGTAGCCTGCCAGTCTCCTCTGTCCATGGAATTCTCCAGGCCAGAATACTAGAGTGGGTTGCTGTTCCCTTCTGCAGGGGATTTTCCCAACCCAGGGATTGAACCCAGGTCTCCCACATTGTCGGCAGATTCTTTATCATCTGAGCCACTAGGGAAGCCCAAGAATACTGGAGTGGGTAGCCTATTCCTTCTCCAGGGGATCTTCCCGACCCAGAAATCCAACTGGGGTCTTCTGCATTGCAGGCAGATTCTTTACCCACTGAGCTACCTGATTTTACAGGGCTCAGCAGACTTTTGCAGTCAATGGGGCCTTATTTTCTGAGACAGTGTTGTTTTTGCTGACTCATGGCTTTACCTGCATAGCGCAGAATTCCCCTGGGTCTTTCTCTGAGTCTCCCAGCACTCCTGCAGTCCTGGGCATCTCACATGACCCTGACCAGTCCTCTTGGTTGCCTCTCTGTGTCATCTGGCTTACCTTGGCTGTCTGACAGGGCACGAGAGGAGGGGACATTCACTGTGGCTGCTGAGCTTGTACCTTTAATAATGCCAGCACCCTGCCCCTCAACCCCATCATGGAGGTGTTGCCCATCCTCCCCCGAAAGACGAATCCTTGAGATGCTGAAATAGCACAGCATCTGAGCCCATCCTTGCTGAATCCTGGTCACAATGCAGAAAGAGGCTCTTTCTCGGTGCTTGGGAACATATTTAATTTTGTGGACCTAAAACTGTGCTTGGGTCTCTGTATCTAAGACCCCCTTTGAAACTGGCTTCTGTGGCTGCTGCCTCCAGCCCTGACCTCCAAGTGGCCAGGAGGGGACAGACCCCAAACCATCCTCACCATCTTTCCCTGTATCTTTGCCCCTAAGAGCCCAGCATCTCCTTGCTGCCCGCTTCTGCTGTGTATGAAAATCGTTAACGGCTAACTTTTACTGAAGGCTGTATTAGAATTTATATATTTTTTCCCTATTATTTGCTTCTCCCACTGGAATCATATTCCTGCCCCACTGATTTTGAGCTTGGCCATGTGACTTGCTTTGACTAATGGCATGTGAGTGAAGGTGATGCTTTAAAGCTGTTGCCTGTTTCTACCAGCTCTCTTGTTCTTTTCCTTCTGCCTGAGGAATGGCTCATCTCAGGGCTTATCTCTTCCCACCATGAGACTGGGAAGTAAGCTTTTGTGGTGGTAAGCCACTGAAATTTGGGGGTTATTTGCTATCTCACAAAGCTGACTAATACAAAGGCTTACCAAGTTCTAGGTACTGTTCTATGCCACCCGCCCCGTGCCCCCCTCCACCCCTCCACCATGCGTGCTCAGTCATATCTGACTCTTTGAGACCCTATGGACTGTAGCCCACCAGGATCCTCCATCCACGGGATTTCCCAGGCAAGGATACTGAAGTAAATTGCCATTCCCTTCTCCAGGGGATCTTCCTGACCCAGGGATCAAACCCATGTCTTCTCTATTGGCAGGCAGACTCTTTATCATCATGTCATCTGGGAAGCCCACTGTTCTACATGTATTTTTAAATTAGTTTAACTCTCACAATGGCTTTATGAAATACATACCAGTCAGGATAAGGTAGGTTTTGCTACAGTAACAACACCTCCCAAATGCTCAATGGCTCCCCATTTTTTTTCCAGTTAAGAAATTATTTTTGACTCACGCCATGTGTCTGCTAATGTTCAGCAGGGGAAACTGTTCCTTGTAGTTACTGAGGGTCCCAGAATGATGGCGGTTCCAATTTTTGCATGAAGCCATAGTACAGGAAAGAGCATACAGCAAATGGTGCATTGGCTCTTATAGCTTCTGCCTCGAGGCAATATACATCACTGTGCTCACGTTTCATTAGTCAAAGCAAGTCAGATGTTGGATCTTGCATTGAACTCAGGTCTGTTTGACTTCACCACCTATATTCTTAACTAATAAGTCCACTGCCTTGCAAAATGGCTTGTGGTTCCACCAGACAGATTTTCAGACTCTCAGCTTCTCCTTGCTTAAAAATTGCAAGCTGGTGGCCTAAGAGCTTGCAATTTGTAACTTGTTTGGCTTTCACGGTGTTAAAAACATTCTTAAAGATTAATCGCAGATATTTAAAATTAAGACATTTCATACATGCACACACAGACACACACACAAACCCCTTTTCTGAGTTCCTGGAACATTGAAGATCTGATCACACTGGGGTCCCATTTGCAAATGGCAACAAGAGGTGGGGGCTGAGTTGGCCATCCCCTTTGATGGCGCTTCCTTATCCCCTCCTGTGCTCTGTCCACCAGCCCAATACCCTCATCTGTCACACCTGCAGGTCCTGACAGCATATGAATTTAGACTCTGCCCTAACTCTCCCATACTCAGACAGTTGCTAATCAGAAAACCCTCCAGTGCTCAACCAACAGAGATAGGTGTTGGTCAGGGTGTGTGTGTGTGTGTGTGTGTGTGTGTGTGTGTGTATGTGTGTGACTTCTTGTCCAAAGAAAGGAGGAAATAGACTACCCATCAATAAAACTTTAACACAATAATCCAGGGTGGTCCCAGCCACCAGGACAAGCAGGTTAGACATGCAGGAGCAGCCTCAGGGACAATCAAATTCAATACATATGAATTTTATATCAGCAAGTTTTTGCCACCAGCTTATTAAACTGGAGTAATAAGTATGGGGCTGAGTACCCACTTAACATACTGCAGCCAGAAGGAGAGTTGATGAGGAACCAGGCAAGGGCCTCACTGGGGGAATCGATACAGGCAATGAGAAGACATTCATCACAGCCGTAAAGAGGCCCAAGGGCACCCCACCCGGCACCGGAGGAGGAGGATGGGGGGCAGAATACAGAACGCCAAGTGTTCAAGCCAGGCCAATTTACCAGTGGTCCTGGTGAAATTAAGGGGCTCTTAGCCATCACCTTGCTTCCTGTTCCTTCCTATAGGAATGCTTTTTCTCCTTATCCCAGCACAGGTTGCTGCACATGGTTGTGTAACTGCATAACCATAGTGGGTACCATTTCCACCATGTCTATGTGGAAGGTGTCCCCAGGACTTGTGTGCTGTGTATGGTCTACACAGATGCCCATGCAGCCTGGTTCTTGCACCACCAAGTCCTACTCATCCATCCAAGTAGGGTTCAAATATCATGGCCTTTCAGAAACCTCTCCCACCCCCTCCTCTGAACTGCCTCTACTTTTTGCTGTCTCAATTTTGGTACATGTCCCATTTCTCCAGAGAGTTCTTCCCTGACCATCCCCTGCCCCTCAACCTCAGTGTGTTTTCTCTTGTTATTCTCTCTTACAGCATCATGTTCTTTCCCTTCATGGCATTTATCCCAATTTGTAATTAAATATTTATCTGTGTGATTATTATTTCATGTTCTTTTCTGCAGCTGAGCTGTAACCTGCCTAAAAGCAGGGGACCAAACCTTGGTTTTGTCCACTGCTGAGGTCTCACTCCCAGCACATAGTAGGTGCTCGATATTTAATGACCAAAAGAAAGTGCATACATATCACTTCATTTACTACTCAGCAGGTGAAGCGAGGCCAGGGACCAGCCTTATTCATGCATGGGTCCCCTGGGTACTTAGCAAAATCCTAGCACATAATCAATGCTCAGTGAGGACCTACTTGAGAAAATAAATCACATGAGCTTCCACAATCAGATTGGATCAGTTTGCTCCAGCCTTCCTTTTCCAAAGCAAACACCTCTTCCTGGACCATCACCATTTCTACTACTCCTCTTTCTCCAACTTTTTGTCTGGAAGATTTGGGTATGTAGTGGACAAAGCTTCCATAGATCAATACCTAACTCAGGGGTTTACAACTTTTGCCTACTGCCTGCTATGTAAATAAAACTTTGCTGGGACCTGGTCAAGGCTGTTTGTTTCCATGCTGTAGACTTTGTGCTGTCACGGTGGAGTGAAATAGCTGCCATGGAGACCATATGACCCGTGGACGTAAAATATCCGTGAACTGAGACTTTACAGAAAGACTTTGGTGACTCCTGCTTTGGCTTAATAGCCTTGAACAAATAGTTTACAACTTTCTGAAACTCAGATTTCTTATTTGTAAAAGGATTTATAATACCCGCTTCATAAGGTGGTTGTGAAGGTTTACATATGGTAGTTCAATAAATGTTTGCTTTTTTTCCCTCCCTCTCTTTTTTTGTAAAGAGAATTCTGGTCCCTCTTCTGGATTCTTAACAGAACCCCCGTTTGTAGTCACTTATTCAACAAACAGTTATTAAGCACCAACTATGTGCTAAGTATTTTGTTCAAGGATTCAGTGGTGAACAAGACACAGTCTCTGGCCTCAGGGATCTCCTGGTCTGTGAGGGGAGAAAATAAATAGCTGGCCCAACCCCAACGTGATAACTGCTGCTGCTGCTAAGTCGCTTCAGTCGTGTCCGACTCTGTGCGACCCCATAGACGGCAGCCCACCAGGCTCCCCCATCCCTGGGATTCTCCAGGCAAGAACACTGGAGTGGGTTGCCATTTCCTTTTCCAATGCATGAAAGTGAAAAGTGAAAGTGAAGTCGCTCAGTCGTGTCCAACTCTTCGCAACCCCATGGACTGCAGCCTACCAGGCTCCTCTGTCCATGGGATTTTCCAGGCAAGAGTACTGGAGTGGGGTGCCATTAGAGAGCAGGAACCCAGGAAAGTGAGAGCAGCTTCTGTGGGCCTAGGAGGCCAGAGGAAGTGATGGTTAAGCTGGAACCTGAAGAAGAGAAGGTGGGTTAGCCAGGGGAAGAGACCTTAAAGAACCAGTCCCGGAATGGTCACTATGCTTGTACTTCCATGATGGTGTGATGGCTGGGTAACTATACCAGTCCTCCTGGAGATGAAGCTATGGACGGAGAGCAATGAGCCATGAGGCTGGGCAGGGCAGCAGGAATTTTTCTTGAAGAAGTCTCTTGCTCTAAGTCCATACCCAGGAATGTGGGTGCTGAGTCCTGGGGTGGCCCCCGGCTGGGTGTGGCTTGGGCTGGTGCTATGGGATGAGGAGTTTGGAGCCCTGACTCCTGGGGGTGGGGTGAGCATGTCTTGCATTTCGAAAAGAGGAGTATTAAAACTGTATCTGTTGCAGACAACCCCTCCATTCTACAAAGATTCAGGAAAAGACATGTGTTTTCCATAAGACTTCAGTGTCACCAATGCAAGAGCCTGCAGGGACAGCTGAAGAATCCTCCTGAGGGATGACCAGGTGACTAAGTGCTGTTTGGGGTGACTGCACCCTCCCCCCAAGCCCACCACCTGGATCCAGCTACGTGTTACCATGGGTAAATCAAGAAAACCTAGACAACTGCATTTTGATACTGACAGCTAACCTCCATTGAGTATTTACTCTCTGCTAGACACTCTTCTATAAGCTTTCTATTGGTGAGAGTATTTCACACTTTCACAGGTCAGTGTACCTGTGAGGAATGAACTATTACTATCCCATTTGGCATTTGAGGAAGCTGAGATCCAGAGTATGTAAGAGGCACAGCTGGAGCCAGGATTTGAACCCAGGAGCCCTGACTGGATTCTTTACAAAACCCTAGGTGAGGAGTGGGGATAGGGAGACTAAACAGCTGGCAAAAAAAAGACTCTAGGCTGCCAGATTTAGACCTCTGATTAAGGGGATGAAAATGAACTTCATAAATGTAAAATGATGATGGATTAAAAAATTTGAAACATTGCTCTTTCAAAAGCTGCCTTGTCCTTTCTTGGATCAAGATGTACCAGGCATTAGGCAAGGATGCCTGTGATATGGTTCTCAAGCTTCAGTGTGCATAAGAATGCAGATTCCTGATCTTGTGGTGAGAGCATTTGATTCAAAGACTGGGACAGGGCCCTGGAATATGCATTTTAGCATGCACTCCAGTTTGATTCCACTGTGAGTGAATCCAGGACCACCTTTCAAAAAGCAGTGCAATATAGTAGATCAGGAAAGGTCTGATCCAGCCTCCAGAGGGTGATTAATAAGGTGAGATTCTGCTTCTGTCTCTGAGCATCAAATCAAGGAAAGAACTCTGCATTTTAGATCAGAAATAATGACCACACCACTTCCCAGCCACATGCCTTTCCCTGCGGAAGCCACTTAATCTCTCAGGCTTGGATTCATCAGTTTCTTCATCAGTAAAGTGGACATAATAATGTGACTGCTAAGTCACTTTAGTCCTGTCCGACTCTGTGCGACCCCAGAGACTGCAGCCCACCAGGCTCCCCTGTCCCTGGGATTCTCCAGGCAAGAACACTGGAGTGGGTTGCCATTTCCTTCTCCAATGCATGAAAGTGAAAAGTGAAAGTGAAGTCGCTCAGCCGTGTCTGACTCTTTGCGACCCCATGGACTGCAGCCTACCAGGCTCCTCCATCCATGGGATTTTCCAGACAAGAGTACTGGAGTGGGGTGCCATTGCCTTCTTCAAATAATGTGACAAGGACCAAATTTATTAGCTTCTTAGCTATGTAGTATTGAGAACATCATAGAACCTCTTTGAACCTCAGTTTTCTCATCTGTAAAATGGTTAATAATAATAGTGAAGACATTATGAGGCTGTATAATAAAATTATTTTATTATATAATAAATAATATATTTTATTAAATAATAAAAAATAATTTACAAAAAGACTATTGGGGAAATTAAATGGGAGGGAAGGGGAAATAGGTGATTAAGAGACTGTTGATAAATGTTTCTGCTCTGCTCCCTCCTACCTTTATTGGTCCAGTTAATTGCTTCCTCTGGGTGAATTTATCACTTTGAAAGGAGATGCTCATTCACAGTATGCATTTAGGTCAGTCGGTTAAGATGTGGAGTTAGTGAGATCCCAATTGTGGTTTGATCCCTAAGGTGTTGGGGGATTTCGTTGTTTCTGTTCAGAAGTTCCCCTCACTCATAGTGGGTTTCCTCATTCCGGCCAGCAGCCCCTGCCAACCTGAAGAGCTGGCAAATGAGGGTAGACAAGGGAGGCCAGACAAGGGAGGAGGTCATCCATCACCAGTACTGGCCAACCCCCTTCATAGGACACAGGTTTCTCTCAGCAGCAATCAGCAGTGCATCCTTAAATGGGAAGACAGTTCCTTATCATGAGTTTATTAATGGAAGGTTTAGCGGGGCTGGAAGAGCTCACTGGGCATTCTGGAAGGCCAGTCAGATCAGGCTGGCAAGTGGCCCCAGCCATCCCTCTGGGTCCCTGGGGAACTTTGGAAGCAGCCCTGGGCCCATTGCCTAGTCTCTCAGGAGGATCTTCATCTATCTGGGCAGGGGGAGTCTGGGAAAGTATCCTGGTCTTCAGGAAAAAACTGACAGAGGAAAACTTGTGTATGGAGAAAATGTCAATGGAAGGGGTGATCCAGAGTATGCCATGCGCTCCATGCAGCCTGCCTTGATACCATCCCCACCTTCAGGGGGCACAGACTACTTTCGCTGTGGGCCTTTCCTGCTTCACTGTACCTAACTCACTGTTCATGGGGATGGTTGGTTACATGATACTTGAAATGCTATCCTTGAAAAAAATAGAAAATTATTGATAGGTCTCAGGACCACTTTGTCCTCCATTCTCAATCCAGTACCCTTCTGAGGTAGTCATTGTTTTTACTCTTGTGTATATCTTTCCAGATGAATAATAGTAATAATAATTATTATTGCGTTAGTATTAATACTAGCAAACATCCATTGAACACTGACTATGTACCAGTCTTGTATTAGCTCACTTAATCTTCACAACAACTCCATTTTACAGATGAGGAAACTGAGGCTCCAAAGATCTCAGAAATGTTCCCAAGGTTGTACAACCAATAAATGGGATAATTAGAAAGTGAGTCCTGGAAGCATGAGTCTAGAATCTTGCCCTTTGCCATTGTGTTACACTGTCTTCTACATACTTATTTACATGTTCATTGAACATAAACACTGTGTGTGTCCATGTGAACGTGTGGGCAGAGTGGATTGTTTTTAAATCATAAGTAGTATCATCCCCAAGTTCAACTAGCAATGTGTCTTGGAATTTTTGCCATGTCAATAGAAATAGACTTACCTCATTATCTTTGATGTCTGTTAAGCACTTCATGGATTGCAAAAATATAATCATGGATTTTTTTTTATTACCCTGCTGATAGAATACATTTAGGCTTTTCCTTTTCTTCTTTATTTTAATCTAAATTTTATCTTTATGATATAATTAAAAATTTACATTTTTAAAGACAGGATTTACATTTCGACAAAGGACGCCTGTTGACCGTGCATTCTTTCTTGGGTCTGTGTATCTTGCCTCATGTAGAAGCACATCTGATCTGTACTAGATCAGGATGCAGACCATGACCTAGTTCTTTCTGTATCCCCATGCTAGAACTGTGCCTGGTGTGTAGTAGGGGCTTCGTGACTTGATGAATCAATGACTGAATGATGTATTCGTTCTATTGCTACTTAATAAGCTACCATGACACTTAGCGACTTAGAAGAGCATATGCTTATCATCACACAGTTCTGGTGGATCAGGAATTCAAGCAGAGCTCAGGTCTTGGGTCTCAGGGGCTCTCCTGGCTTGCAATCATGGTGTCAATGGGGGCTCACAGGTCTCAAGTCTCCACTGGTGAAGTGTCTGCTTTCAAACTCGTGTTGCTGTTGGTAGAATTAAATTCCTCATGACTGGTGGAAAGAGAGCTTTAGTTCCTCTCGTCTGTTGAGAAATAGGCCACTCCAACATGGCCATTTGCCTGATCAAAGTGTGCAAGCTGAGAGGATAACAAAGTCTTCTGGCAAAACAGGAGCTACAATCTTCTGTAATCTAATCACAGGAGTGACTTTCCCATCACTTTTGTTGTGTTCTATTGATCAGAAGCAAGTCACAGTCCTATGTACACTCAAAGGGAGGAGTTTACATATGGGACGAATACCATGAAGTGTGAATCACTCAGAGAGGTTAAGTGATTTGCTTAAAATCACACAGCCAGCAAGAGGAAGAGCCAGGATTTGAATCTAGGAATTATCCTGAGTTTAAGCATTAAAACAGGTCATTAGGACCTAAGGTTTGCTTGACATATTCTCAAATACAAGGGGCCATGATGGCAGTGTTACAAAGAAGCACCCTGGTGTGGTGGAAAGAGAAGAGGATGTTAGCAGCAAGACACCTAAGTTTGAATCCTAGCCATGCAACTTCTTGCTCTATGACTCTAGGCCCTGCCTCCAGTGACCCTTACTGAGTCTCAGTTTTCTAATCTGCAAATGGGATTGTCATGAAGGTTAAACTTGATAATAAATGGATGTAAAGTCCTGTTCAGAATGCTCAGCAAGAAGTCTGCACCCCATGGATGCAGCTGCTATTTTCATGGAAGCTGGCTGGGCAATGGCATTGTTTATAAATATATATTACACGTTTTTGAGAGGTTCTTCAAAACCCAGTTATTAACTGTTAATGGTCTCAGTCTGGGGCACTCCTTCTGAGGTGTCATTTATGATGGCTGTTTTCTGTTTGTTGATTTTGCACACACAAACCCACTTGATTAAGAACTGATGAAAAAAAATAGTAATTCAAGCAAATGAAAGGATGTTCCATGAGAGGAAATCTTGACAACCGTGAAATTAGTGCATGAGTATGGTTGCCATGGTTAATCATGACTGAATAACTGGCTTCAGTGGGAAACTGCCACATTAGACAACGAATATCAAGAGAACTTACCCACTGGGCACTGAGGACAACACCCAGAATGTGCACACTGGGTGGGGGGGTTTAGGCAGATGCTCACCCCTTGGTATGATGGGTTTCAGACCAACTGAGAAATTAAAAGACATAGGAGTGAGACAGGGGTCAAAATATCAAACTTGTTGCTGGCTCATCTAGATTGAAGAATATAGCTTGGACTTGTGACTCTAATCAATTTTCTTAATACTCCTCCTCTGGTCTAGAACTTGAAACCTTCTTGAAGGGAGGGCTGGGAATGAAGCGAGGGCAGGGTGGTGTGTAAAGAAAATGTAGGGGGATGATGAAATGATAAGAGTAGGGGAAAGGGAGGCAAAGAGAAGAGGAGAGAGGAGGAAGTGGAGGAGGAGGGAGATATTAAATGTCAAAAGGTAACAATGGACCAGTGGAGCTCAGATGCTTGTCAACTAACCAATGATCTGCCTCTCAGGAGGAGGAGTCAGTGAGAGGCAGAAGGGAAGGTAAAGTCTTATTCACCCAGTGATGGTACAACTACTTTATGAATCAGTCTAGACACTTCATGAAGGAGGTGCTAATTCCCCCCTTTCATCAGAGAATGATCGTTGTAATTATTCCAAATATTTACTGAGTTTATACTATGTGTCAGGCATTGCACCAAGTCTTTTAAATGAATTATCTCTTTTAGTCCTCACAGGAATCCTTTGACAGGGAGAATAAAATTAGACCCATTTTATAAGTGAGGGTGTCACTGGGACTGTGACATCTTGTCAACTAGCCAAGGTCCCACAGTGAGTAAAGGTCAGACTGAGAACCAAATCCAGGTCTATCTGCTCTGAAATCTGTGTTTTTAAAAATGGCAGTTTCTAGAAAGATGATCCATGTGCTTCCTGACTCAGAATCATCAGGATGTGTTTAAAATGTGCAGATTTCCAGCCTGCCTGACTCAGGAGGTCTTGAGGATTAGCACAGGGATGTGTACTTTAGGCAAGGACACTTGGTGATTCTAATGCACACCAAAATTTGACTATGATTGCACTGGAAGGATGGATTTCCAATTCAGCTTTTGCTAATTTACCTTTGGGACAAGAAAATGGGTACTTGTTTGCAAAGAGGATCTTTCCTTACTGATTTTTACTAATTTATTGAATCTGGCAGCTCACTGGGAGCTGGATAAGCTCAGCCTCCCTCCTGTTAGATATCTGAACTCCTGCAAAGGTCTCGATGTCACTCCTCATATATCTTTTCTTTACAATATTCAATATAGAGGTTTTTTTCCTTTTGCATAGTGGTGATCTTTATACCAACAGAGGATAAGAAAAGGGGCACTGCCTTCTGAAAAGCTGACCCTCCCCCACTTTTACTTTTCAATACATAACTATTTACATAGACCGGCATAGTTGAATACATTCATTTGCGTAGATTTGCATTCACTGGGGATGTGCTTGCATTCTTTTTATTCATTTGGATCTATGCTTGAGTGTGTTCTGCATATTACGACTTCCTAGCCTCCCACTGGACCTAATTTAACTCTGATTTCAATGGTTTTACTTACTTTTTTTCAGTTAAAATCATTTTCCCCATGGTGGATAGTTAGCTTTGGGAATCTAACTTGATAACTGGGACAGATGCGGTTTCTTTTATTGGCCAATGGGAGACAGTGTAGAGCAGTGATGAACAGCATGGATTCTGCAGTTAGATCTGGGTCCAAATCCTGGTTTATACAGTTGCTAGCTATATAACACTGAGTAGGTCACTTGACTGCCCAAAGTTTTGTTTTCTCAATGATATTAGGGAATAAAAATAGTACTTACCTAATAATGCTGTGGGGAGTAAATGCATGTAAAGCATTTGCTTGGCGCATGGTTCATACTACCTGGCACATGACTTAAAAAAATGGGAGCTCCTGAAAAGTATGATTTAACCTGGCTGGATACCCATCTCATTTCCTCTTCCTGGGAATATAGGAAGAAGGTGTTCCAGCCTTCTATACAATGAGATTGGGGCCATATGCCTGGATTCTGTCCAGTGGAAATGGATTAAAGTGATATGACCCTCTTCTAGTTGTTGTTGTTCAGTCGCTCAGTTGTGTCTGACTCTTTGTGACCCCATGGACTGCAGCACACCAGGCTTCCCTGTCTTTCACTATCTCCCAGAGTTTGCTCAAACTCAAGTCCATTGAGTCGGTAATGCCATCCAACCATCTCATCCTCTGTTGCCTGCCTCTTCCTACGCTCAATCTTTCCCAGCAACAGGGTCTTTTCCAATGAGTCAGCTCTTCACATCAGGTGGCTGAAATATTGGAGCTTCAGTTTCAGCATCATTCCTTCCAATGAATATTCAGGACTGATTTCCTGTAGGATTGACTGGTTTGATCTCCTTGCTTTCCAAGGTACTCTCAAGAGTCTTCTCCAGCACTGCAGTTAGAAAGCATCAAATTCTTCTTTATGGTCCAACTCTCACATCTGTACATGAGTACTGGAAAAACCATAGCTTTGACTATTTGGATCTTCGTCAGCAAAGTGATGTCTCTGCTTTTTAATATGCTGTCTAGGTTTGTCATAGCTTTTCTTCCAAGGAGCAAGCATCTCTTAATTTCATGGCTGCAGTCACCATCCAGAGTGATTTTGGAGCCACCAGAAATAAAGTCTGTCACTGTTTCCATTGTTTCCCCTTCTATTTGCTATGAAGTGATGGGACCGGATGCCATGATCTTAGTTTTTTGTATGTTGAGTTTTAAGCCAGCTTTTTCACTCTCCTCTTTCACACTCATTAAGAGGCTCTTTAGTTCCTTTTTGCTTTCTGCCATTAGGGTGGTGTCATCTGAATATCTGAGGTTATTGATATTTCTCCAGATAATCTTGATTCCAGCTTGAGCATCATCCAGCCCGGCATTTTGCATGATGTACTCTGCATATAAGTTAAATAAGCAGGGTGACAATATACAGCCTTGATGTACTCCTTTCCCAATTTTGAACTAGTTTGTTGTTCCGTGTTTGGTTCTGTTGTTTCTTGACCTGCAGACAGGGTTTCTCAGGAGGCAGGTAAGCTGGTCTGGTGTTCCCATCTTTTTAAGAGTTTTCCAGAGTTTGTTGTAATCCATACAGTCAAAGGCTTTAGTGTAGTCAATGAAAGAGATGTTTTTCTGGCATCCTCTTGCTTTTTCTCTGATCCAGCAGATGCTGGCAATTTAATCTCTGGTTCTTCTGCCTTTTCTTAATCCAGCTTCTACATTTGGAAATTCTCAGTTCATGTACTATTGAAGGAATTTGAGCATTACCTTGCTAGCATGTTAAATGAGTAAAATTGTGTGGTAGTTTGGACATTCTTTGGCATTGCCTTTCCTTGGGATTGGAATGAAAACTGGCCTTTTCCAGTCATGTGGCCACTGCTGAGTTTTCCAAATTTGCTGACATATTGAGTGCAGCCCTTTAACAGCATCACCTTTTAGGATTTGAAATAGCTCAGCTGGAATTCCATCACCTCCACTAGCTTTGTTCATCATGATGCTTCCAAAGGCCCACTTGGCTTCACACTCCAGATGTCTGGCTCTAGGTGAATGATCATACTATCGTGGTTATCTGGGTCACTAACACCTTTTTTGTACAGTTCTTCTGCATATACTTGTCACCTCTTCTTAGTATTTTTTGCTTCTGTTAGGTCTATACCATTTCTGTCCTTTATTGTGCCCATCTTTGCATGAAATATTCCCTTGGTATCTCTAATTTTCTCAAAGAGATCTCTAGTCTTTCGCATTCTATTAATTTCCTCTATTTCTTTGCATTGTTCACTTAGGAAGGCTTTTTTCTCTCTCCTTGCTCTTCTTTGGAACTCTGCATTCATATGGGCTTGGCCACAAACTCCCCTATAAATTGTTCATGATCTCTCTTTGACTTTTGTAGTGACTATTCAGGCCACATTTTGAAGTTTATACACTATACCATGCAATGAACCATGACCTGTGAAAAGGAGCTTTCCAGGAGAGCTTCTCAACCTTCATTGGACTGTGATGTGTATAGGACATGAACCTTTGTTTGTTAAGGGACTGGGATTTTGGAGATATTTGTTACAGCAGCTATTGTCAACTACCCTGACTGATACAGCCAGGTATTCTCTGTCCCCCAGGAGGATAAGGGCAGGAGAAAGACAGACCAAGTAAGCAGGAAGTATGGTGTCTAGGAGAAGATGTGGCCTTTGGGTCAGACATGGTTACTGGCTGCATATCCAGTATATACAAGAGTATGCACAAAAGTCAGCTTTGAATTTATAAAAGACTGTTTTCTCAAATGTACAACACTATGTCTAAAATGTTACTTTCAGGGTTAATTTGAGAATTAGGAATAATGTATGTGAAAGCCTAACGTAGAGTAAATGCTCAGTAAGTGGTAAGTGTTATTGTAGTTATTTTTCAACAGCCTTAAACCTTTTGCCCAAGTGTTAGCAGTTCTGATGTCCTAGGGTTAGGGTGTGTCAGGGAGTGAAGGGTTGGCCAAGCTGCTGGCATCTAGCCAGTGCCACAGTAGAACATTCTACTTTTGATGGGCCAGAGCCAGAGGGGTGGGTCCACACTGGAATCCCTTAGAACAAACCAACAGGCAAATCCAGAGACTAAGTGTATACCCTCAGTCCTAAGGCAGCATTTCTCAAAGTATGATCTATAGACTGCCCTTTTGTATAGTCCTGGGGTACTGTTAAAAAATGACTATCCATGGGCCCAACCCCAATCAACTAAATCAGGCTCTAGAGTTGTGGGTCCCATTAGCTGTGAGATCCTCCAGGTGGTTTTGAATACCCTAAAGTTAGCATCACTGATATAGGACAGTCACTAATCAGAGACTGTCTAAGATAAGACTAGAAGGCGAGTTGGTTAACAGTAGTAATTGTTGCCATTTCTTGTCAACCATGAAAGTAAGTGCACCTTATAGGTGTCCCCCACTATTCAAATCTATTTATTTCCTTACTTTCCATAGTGAGAATTCTGTTAGAGAAGGTTGCCTACATTAACTCATTCAGTCACCACTCAGCAAGAGCTCTATATTGGTTTCCTGGGATTGCCACAACAAATGACCACAAAGTGGTGGCTTAAAGCAACAGAAACTTATTCTCTCAAAGTCTTGGAGATCAGAAGTCTGAAATCAAGGTATTGTCAGGGCCCTGCTCCCTCCAAAGACTCCAGGGAAAAATCCTTCCTTGTCTCTCTTAGCTTCAGGTAGTTGCCAGCAACCCTTGATACTTCTTGACTTGTGGCAGCATAACTCCAGTCTCTGTCTCTGCCTTCACATGGCCATCTTCCTTCTGTCTGTCTGTGTCTTTGTGTCTATATGCCCCTCTTCTCATAAGGACACCAGTATTATTAGACTTAGGACCCAACTCAATTCAGTAGAATTTCATCTTAGCTTGATTACATCTGCAAAGACTGTTTCCAATCAGGAGATTAAGGAGAATAGTATTCAACCCAATATAGACTATTATTAACCCACTTTACATAGTAGGCTCAGAGAGATCACTCAGCTTGTAGATAGGGGTGCGTGCATGCATGCTCAGTCTCTCCAGTCCTATCCGGCTCTTTGCAACCCTACGGACGGTAGCCTGCCAGGCTCCTCTGTCCATGGGATTTCCCAGGCAAGAATACTGGCATGGGTTGCCATGCCCTCCTCCAGGGGATCTTCCCGACCCAGGGGTTGAACCTGTGTCTTTTATGTCTCCTGCATTGGCAGGTGGGTTCTTTACCACTAGTGCCACCTGGGAAGCCCATAGGTAGGGGTACTGGGGTTCAAACCAAGGCAGGCTCAGTCTAGAGCTCATGTTCTCTGCTGCCTTTCTAGGACACAGAAAGAGACCTCAAGGATATTGTTCTGAATATCCTTGAGGTATCCTTGTCTGAATATGTGTCAGTGGCCATGTGCTTGGTGGGCAGATTGAACTGGTTTGAACAGGCGGTGGCAAGCTGGGGTGACTGGACTTATCTAATGACTTCTTTTTCAGCTCAGTCCTGTTGTTTCACTTTTCTGTTGCTATTAAGTCCAAACTTAGTGCCTTAAAGCAATAACAATCTCATATTTCTCATGATTCTGTGAATTGACTAGGCAAAGCTGTTTACATAGTGTTGATTGGGTCACTCATGCTGGTGTGTTCAGTTGGGAGCTCTTTTGTACCTGGACTCTCTCGGCACATTTCTCACCTTTTAGGCCCTCTCCATGTGGAGGACAGCCTGGACTTCCTTGCAGCATGGTGGCTAGGTTCCAAAGAGGAGTGTTCCAAGAAGGTAAGCCCATTGTTTAAATGCTTATTAAACCTCCTTGCATTGCACTTGCTTGGGTTTCATTGGTCAGTTTCAGAGCCAAGGATACAGACCAAAAGGCACTGGTGGCCACAATGGAATAGTTTATGAGCCCTGCATTTTGGGGTGAGTCGGCAGCTGCTACATGCTTCCCTAAGGCCAGATAATCAGTCTCTTGGCCAAAGTCCTTCTCACTCACTGGTCAGCTTTCTGTGTTTGGAGACCTACCAATTAATTCGTGTGTAGTATTTAAACTATTATTCAAACTCAAGCAATCCCAGAAGGCCAAGTTCCTGTCTGATGTGGGCACGATCCACCACTTTGGCCTTGTTTACTTCTAATGCCAGAGACAGACTTGCCTCTGGCCTTGATGCAATTGAGGATTGATGACTTCTTTTCTTCTGGTAGCTTTTCCCCTTGCTGCACAAGTGATATGGATTAATCATAACCCACACAGACAAACAAAAGGAAGAGAATTAAAATGACCTGTAGGGGCATACGCTGTACCCACCCCTCAGATTCTCCTAAAGAAGCATGTGTTGCCCAGATGCCGGGTCTGCTCCTGGTGGCCGGCCTTCCAGTACCATCCAGTGACTGATGAATGCAGAGGCATAAAGGTCTCAGCCCAACTTGGAACCCTCTGAAGGACTGACTGTTCTAGATCTATAGCTCCCTGTAGCGAAGTCCAAGCTCTCCCTCTGCCTGCTTCCCGCTTCCTCTTTCTCCCAAAGGTGTTGGTCCTAAGAGTCCTTCTCAATAAGCATGCTTTGTGCTAAACTCTATTTCAGAGGCTGCTTCCTGGGGAATCCACAGCAACATTGCACTTCATCAATCACAGTCTCAGGAGATAACCACTCTGACCATTCTGGCCATATCAATGTGATGCTTTAAAACTCTCCATCTTTCATGTGTATATTTTTGCTTTGTTTTTATAAAACCAGGGTCAAAAATGCTTCTGTTTGATACAGGGCTGTATGATGGTTAAGAATGTAGACCCTAAAGACGAATGGCTTGGGTTCTAATTCCAGCTCTGCTGTGGCCTGGGCTTGTCATTTTGGACAGATTATGTAATCTCTCTGAGCCTTAGTCTCCTCATCTGTAAAATGGTAGATAATAATGTACCCTGTTTCTAAGGTTGTTTTGAGGAATCAATGAGTTAATATATGTAAAGTGCTTAGAACTATAGAATAGAGTAATTCGTCAGTACACGTTAGTTGCTACTATGATTTTCATAACTGGATTTTTTCAATATCTTGTATCATTTTCCATGGCACCTAATATTTTTCTCTATCATTGTTGTTAATGGCTTCATGACACTCTGTTGTAAGAGTGTACCATGGTTTATTGCACTGATCACCTATCATGCAAGGACATTCTCGGTGTACAGATCAGCATATGCAAAGGCCAGGAGGCTAAAGAGCATGTGGATCTGAAACTGATTCAGTGTGGGGGAAATTGATGGAGGAGAGCAGAATCAGACACTGTAAGCCTTTGGCTGAGGTTTGGGCTTTACCCTGTGGTTGGTGGTCCTAGTGGACAATGCCTCTGTCTAATAGAGCTGCAGACAGTAGACTATTGGGCCTAGGACAGATTTTATCAGAAAGAAGAGTCTTCTTGGGAACACATTAGGGTCAGCCTGGTCTTGATTCTTCAGGCTTTTATGCTGGAGACAGAAGGCAGGGCAAGAGGATGATGTGCTGTTTGCCCAGTTGCCTCCGGAGAAGCAGCTTTTGTCTGACCCTTTCATAAAACCCTCACATCCTGAGTGGTCAGGATGCTGCAAACTCCCTTATTTGGAGCATACAATAGACTCCTCAAATTGGATTCCTGGAGCAGGCAAACAAACCATCAGCTCATTGTTAGCTATTGTGGGCAGAGTCAATTCACTTGTGGTGAGGGATCATTAGCAAGGGCGAGGAACTCAAGTGCTGGGCCAGAGGGAAGTGAGCTCATGGGGAGGAGACCTTGCTTGCTCCTTCTTCACTTTTAAAAACCAATAAGCAAACAACATCCACCAACTCCTTCTTGGATGAAAGAAAAGAGGTTCTTGGTGGAGACTGTTTTGGATTTTGAATTTGATGAAACCTTTATACCTTGGAGCAGGCTAAGCTGTGGGAGCAGGAGAGTGTCACCATATATGGTTGTGTAGGTTGGGCACTGAACAACCCATTCACATTATAACTGATGGAGTTGACAGCCCCTAGGGCTGTGCAGTGTTCAACTGGAATGGTTTCATGCAGCAGCCCTTATGTAGGTGCCTAGGAGAGGGCTGAATCCTCAACTAATTACTTCCGGGGCTGGGAAGGAAGCAAGCACTGGCCTTCTGATTCCTGAAAGGAGAGAAAATAGAATTTCTCAAGTGTTTTGCAAGGGAGGGAACATATGATTGGAGATCCTCTTTCCTAATAGTTATTAAGCTGGCCAACTTAAAAAAAATGTATATTTTTATATTTGAATAGGCAACATTTCCACATAGTTCAAAATTCAAAAGGCTTGAAAAGGTTTTCAATGACAAGCCTCCCTTCTATTGTGTCCTCTAGATGTTACCTACCGTGGGCTGAGGGTACAAGCATCACAAAAAGCCAAACTGTTGACAGTAGGTGTTTGCAGCAAAGCAAGGGCTTATTTGCAGGACAGCAGGCAAGGAGAATGGGCAGCTCATGCTCCCCAGGCAAACTCCTTTCAGGCAGGAGTTTTTAAAGACTGTTAGGGGAGAGGGCTGTAGGCTGGTCATCAGCTGTTAACATTCTTCTGATTGGCTGGTGGTGAGGTAATAGGGTGATGTTTCAGGAATCTCAGCCTCCAGGCAGGTTAATTATAAAGGCAGGGAAACTTGGTTTTAAGGGGCCTTGGTTTCATAGACACTGAGGCCCATGTGTGTCTCAGTGAGGCCTCGAGATCCTTCGAGGCAGCTGACAGTGCTGGCTTGCCTTTCTCCTCGGCCAACTCTTGGTCTTATGTCAAGACTCTAAAAACTTTCTCAGCCCACCTTATCCCTGCATCCAATCATCATTCTTGGTAGATAGAATTTGTCATTCATTTAACAGCTATCTGACAGCCATCCAGCCTCCCTCTTTCTTTTCTTTCCTTCTTTCCTCCCCACCAGCTTTTTTTTTTTTTTTTTTTTTTTTTGATCCCAGGGGACAGGATTGAGTTTTTCATCCTCTTTTTCCTGGAGATTTCATGGATGTGGGAATGTGATTTACATTACACTCCATTCTGCAGAAACCCAACTATATTCTGCCTTAAACATCTGTAGTTTTGCCCATCAAGTTTTCTTCCCAATACAGGCAGGGTCTCTGCCTGTATTCTCTTCTTTCCCCTTCCTCTCCCTCCTTTTCTTCTCCCATTCTGCAGCCTCAAAAAGCCCCACAAGTGTGTTAAGGAATTCTACTCCCACACTCAGCATCCCTTCTAAAGCTGGAGAGAAGCTGGAGATTAGCTACAAAGGCCACTCTTGGCAGGGGTAAGGGTGAGGATAGGGCTAAAGGTGAAGATAACTTATCAAAGGGAGGGGTGATGGGAGCAGTTTGCCCCAGTAGTACTTCCAAAATCTTGGCTCTCTGTGCACCAATTCAAAATAGAAATAGGGACACAGAGTTATGGAGGAGAAAGAAAGAGTGGTTTTATTTCTTTGCCAGGAAAGTGGAAGCACAGTAGGCTAGCACCTCAAGAACTGAGCCCCACTCCCTGGTGAATAGAGAGAGATTATATAGTCAGGCAGGGGCACATGATAAGGGTCAAGGCTGTAACAGTCTTGTATTCTTGCTTCTGCAAAGTTTCAAAGTGGTGGGGTTGCTGACAAGATTTTCCAACACAAGAGATGACTCTACATATGTACATCACCAAATAGCCAATAGCGGAATCAGATTGATTATATTCTTTGCAGTCAAAGATGGAGAAGCTCTATATAGTCAGCAAAAACAAGACCTGGAGCTGATTATGGCTCAGATCATTGGCTCCTTATTGCAAAATTCAGGCTTAAATTGAAGCGAGTAGGGGAAACCACTAGTCCATTCAGGTATGACTTAAATCAAATCCCTTATGATTATTCAGTGAAGGTATTGAATAGATTCAAGGGATCTGGTAGACAGAGTGCCTGAAGAACTATGGATGGAGGTTCATAACATTGTACAGGAGGCAGTGACCAAGACCATCCCCAAGAAAAAGAAATGCAAGTAGGCAAAGTGGTTTTCTGAGGAGGCTTTACAAATAGCTGAGGAAAGAAGAGAAATGAAAAGCAAGGGAGAAAAGGAAAGATGTACCCAACTGAATGCAGAGTTCCAGAGAACAGCAAGGAGGGATAAGAATGCTTTCTTCAATGAACAATGCAAAGTAATAGAAGAAAACAGTTGAATGGAAAAGATGAGAGATCTCTTGAAGAAGATTGGAAAGATCAAGGGAACATTTTATGCAAGGATGGGCAAGATAAAGGACAAACAATAAGGATGTAACAGACGCAGAAGAGATTAAGAAGAGGTGGCAAGAATACACAGAAGAACTATATGAAAAAGATCTTCATGACCCAGATAACCATAATTGTTTTGTCACTCAGCTAGAGTCAGACATCCTGACTTCCCTGGTGGCTCAGATGGTAAAGTGTCTGCCTGCAATACGGGAGACCCAGTTTCAATCCCTGGGTTGGGAAGATCTTCTGGAGAAGGAAATGGCAACCCACTCCAGTATTCCTGCCTGGAGAATCCCAGGGATGGAGGAACCTGGTAGGCTACAGTCCGTGGGGTTGCAAAGAATTAGACACGACTGAGTGACTTCACTTCACTTCAGCTAGAGTCAGACATCCTGGAGTGTGAAATTTGTGGGTTTTAGGAAGCATTACTACAAAAAAGCTACTGGAAGTGATGGAATTCCAGCTGATCTATTTCAAATCCTAAAAGACAATGCTGTTAAAGGGCTGCACTCAATAAATCAGCAAATTTGGAAAACTCAGCAGTGGCCATGGGACTGGAAAGGATCAAATTTCATTCCAGTCCCAAAGTAGGGCAATGCCAAAGAATGTTCAAACTACCATATAATTATGCTCATTTTGCATGCTAGTAAGGTTATGCTCAAAATCCTTTAAGCTAGGATTTAGCAGTACACGAACATGAACTGAGAACTTCCAAATGTACAAGCTGAATTTAGAAAAGGCAGAGGAACCAGAGATCAAATTGCTAACATCCGTTGGATCATAGAGAAAGCAAGGGAATTCCGGAATAAAACATCTACTACTGCTTCTGTGCCAAACCTTTTACTGTGTGGATCACAATAAACTGTGGAACATCCTTAAAGAGATGGGAATACCAGACCACCTTGTCTGTCTCTTGAGAAACCTGTATGTGGGTCAAGAAATGACAATTAGAACCTTACACGGGACAACAAACTGGTTCAAAATTGGGAACGGAGTGAGACAAGGCTGTATACGGTCACCCTGTTTATTTAACTTATATGCAGAGTACATCATGTGACATGCCAGGCTGGATGAATCACAGGCTGGAATTAAGGTTGTGGGAACAAATATCAACAACCTCAGGTATGCAGATGACACCACTCTAAAGGCTGGAAGTGAAGAGGAACTAAAGAGACTCTTGATGAGGGTGAAAGAGAAGAGTGAAAAAGCTGGTTTAAAACTCAACACTCAAAAAACTGGGATCATGGCATCTGGTCCCATCACTTCATGGCAAGTAAATGGGGAAACAATGGAAACAGTGACAGATTTTCTCTTTTTGGGCTTCAAAATTACTGCAGATGGTGACTGTAGCCATGAAATTAAAAGATGCTTGTTTTTTAAAGGAAAGCTATGACAAACCAAGACAGCATGTTAAAAAGCAAAGACATCACTTTGCTGACAAAGGTCCATATATTCAAAGCTATGGTCTTTTCAGTAGTCATGTACAGATGTGAGAGTTGGACTGTAAAGAAGGCTGAGTGCCAAAGAATTGATGCTTTCAAATTGTGGTGCTGAAGAAGATTCTTGAGAGTCCCTTGGACAGCAAGAAGATCAAAGCATCAGTCCTAAAGGAAATCAACCATGGATATTCATTGGAAGAACTGATGTTGAAGCTGAAAATCCAATACTTTGGCCACCTGATTCAAGAGCCAATTCACTGGAAAAGACCTTGATACTGGGAAAGATTGAAGGCAAAAGGAGAAGAGGGCAACAGTGGATGAGATGGTTAGATAGAATCACTGATTCAATGGACATGAATTAGAGCAAACTCCAGGAGTAATGAAGGACAAGGAAGCTTGGTGTGCTGCAGTCCACAGGGTTGCAAAGAGTCACACATGACTCGGTGACTGAACAACAGCAACCACAGGGCCTTAGTTGGTCCAGCCTCTTAATCTTGATGCGCCTCTCTAGTCCCTTTAATTTTGCCTCAAGTCGCTGCTCCTCCCTTGATTAGCAAGTGTTCTGCCCTTTGGATCTCAGAGAAGGTCAGGGAGGCTGGCGTCTTGCCTATAAGAAAAGTGAAAGTGGTAGTGGCCCAGTCACGTCCATCTCTGCGAGTCTGTGGACTGTAGCCTGTCAGGCTCTTCTGTCCATGGGATTCTCCAGACAGGAATACTGGAGTGGGTTGACTATACCATGTACACCTGTGGCTGATTCATGTTGATGTATGGCAAAAACCACCACAATATTGTAAAGTAATTAGACTCCAATTAAAATAAATAAATTAAAAAAAAAAAAAAAAAAAAGAAATGAAAGACAAAAAGGCCTCCATGCCCAGGGGCCCCATAGGGACTTGCTCAGCATTTGTAGGAAATGGGAGGGGGTGTCATTGTCGGCAGAGAATTCAAATCAATATTGAAACTATGGTGGGCATCCTTTTTCCTTTTTTATTATTGACAAGCTTTGGCCAGAAATTTTAAACAATGTCTGTGATAAAATAGTTTCCCTTCCCCACATGCAACTACAAAGTAGATTGAGAGCTAGGGAATACAAGAAGGGAAAAAATTTAAATCTAGGATGGGACAGCCAGGCTTGAATCCCAGCTTCAGTGTTTACTGGCTGCTGTGACCTTGGGTGAGTTACACCACTTCACAGACCTTGTGAACTGAGTATTGTACAACTTCAGGCATTGTTGGTAGCTTTATACAAGTTATGCCTGCCATTTGCTTGGAGCTGTTATTAATAGTAAGCACTTAACAAACGTTGTTAAGACAAGACTAGGTTTCCTCGCTAGTGCACTTTTCTGGTTTATCTTGACCTTTCATAGGCTTCCCAGGTGGCTCAAGTGGTAAAGAATTCACTTGCCAATTCAGGAGATCGATCCCTGAGTAAGGAAGATCCCCTAGAGGAGGAAATGGCAATCCACTTCAGTATTCTTGCTCAGAAAATCCCATGCACAGAGGAGCCTGGAGGGCTATAGTCCATGGAGCCTCAAAGAGTTGGACGTGACTAAGCACACACTCAAGCATGATGCCCAACTTTCATTGTCTTTGAGCTATTTTACAACTTTGCAACTTGCAGAAAACTGCTAATAATGCAAATGATTCTTGTCCAGGGAAATGCAAATGAGGGGTCTAGTAGAATGCAATTGATTATGATTATGTGAATATTGAGTTTTGCATTTATTAAGCAAATTTTATTTCTGGAATCCTGATTATGCCCAAGTGTCTGTTCTTTGGCTTCTCCTTTGAACCACTGCTAACATATTTCTGACTTTCTCATTAATGAATGAGTTAAATAAAATCTTTGACATGTGTTTACATTTGTATGAGGGTCAATATTTCACTTGTTTTATTTATTTATTTTTCTCCTTTTTTTTTATAAAATAATTTTCCTGAAATAATTTTATAATTTCAGGAAATTATAAAATTTCCCACCTCCCTCCCCATCCCATCCTTCTGGGTCATCACAGTGCATCGGCCCCAATTCACTTGTTTTAAAAACATTATCTTTTAACATTTGTGCTATTTTTGTTCCATTTCATAATGAAAGAAACCACAGCCCAGCTCCCCTCCTCACATCCTAGATCCCCAAACAGAAGAAAGTTCTTTGGGGCTGTGTGTGTGTGTGCACGCGTGCTCATTAGTGCTGGGTTCAAGGAGGCAGAGCCGGCCAGTGGTGGAAAGAGGTCTGTGTGGCCTCGGAGGCCTTGTGCTTCCCCGGTTTCTCTCTCTCTGATCTCCTCGTGTGTCGCCACTAGCTGGGTGGGCTGTCTGCCTTTTCTCTATTGGCTTCTCTGCTCTCTGCCCCAGTCTGCTTTCTTTTCTAGATTTCCTTTCCTTTCTTTACTTTTACTGTTTTGGCTACAAAAACAAGAGACGCTTAACTGTAATGATTATGTTGACTGAATGATTTAAGCCTGTTGTTGATTTAAAAACCAAGGGACTTGAGAAAAAAATGATAAAGTTAAGTGCTTTTAAGTGGGACTGTGGCTCACTCCCACTTAAAGTGCTTTTAAATGGTTGTGATTTTTGCCCCTAATGTTTTCAGCAAGGCAAAGTTCTGTGCCCCAGTGGAGATCGTCTGCACCGAGATGCTCAAGCTCTATTCTAGGTGTGTCTGAGCCTTGGATTCGTATGGTCTGGATTTCCACTGCAACATGACCAGGAATCAATTCTCCCCTCTCTGACTTCCTAGCTTTCAATCTACTTTTCCCCCAAGCTGTTGATCAATCTCTTTCACGTGGGCAAGTTGATTCAGCATGGTGAGCTTTCCTTATCAGAAAAATGAGGCTGACGGTTTCTATCTGATTAGGATATAATAAAATTTATACACTCGTGCGTTCATTTGCTCATTTGATATTTATTGAGCATTTCCTATACACTAAGAACTCCGCCTTGGGGAATATAGAAGTGGAACACATACGTACAACACACACCCTGCGTGCCCACCTGGAGCTTATACTCTAGGGCAGGAGTTGGCATACATTTTCATTAAAGGACCAGACAATAAATTTTTAGACTTTGACGGCCACAGAATATGTTTCCATTATATATTTTTTATTGTTTTATCTAAAACCCTTAAAAGATGTAAAAACCATCTTATTAGTTCATGAGCCATAAAAAGACAGGTCACAAGCTGGATTTGGCTGACTCCTGTTGTAGTGGATTCAGTGAGATAATAGCTATAAAGTATTTTAGCAGACATCATGATGATGTAAAGTGCTTAGCACAGCTCCTGGCCCAGAGTCCGGGCTCAGTAAATAGTTAGCTGTATTACTTGCCAACCTCAACCCCCTACACCACTCCCTCGCACTCCTTTGGTGTTGTGTCTCAGACTCAGAGCTTCTGGCTGCCCTGCCTGCCTGGTGGAGGTGAGCAAGGCCCTCCCAGTGGCTCTCCTCCTCCCCACAAGGTCAGCAGGTGGCTGTAGGCATCCATCCTCCCCTCGGGCCACAGCCATGCCTGGCAGCCCCTGGCAGGCAGGCCATTGATCTCCTGCCTGGCCTCGCCAAGACATGGTTCCGCTGGCCCCCTGGCATCCCAGGGAAAAAAGCCAGAACCTGCTGGGATGACTCATGATGTTGCAGCCTCCTGGCTGAGCTCTCTGCAGGCCCACAGCCATGAGGTGCCACCGGGGTGTGGTGGAAGTGGACTGGTCATTGCTCAAGACATCCTCCTCTCACCAGGACTGCATGACCCGAGGATGTCTCTCAGCTGCTGGAAGCTTTCTGAACATGGGATGAAATAGTCCAGATCTAGGTTAAATTCCCCCACTGGGCAGTCAGCTGTCAGCTCTCACATCCTGGGCAGAAGCAGGGACTGGGAACCTCTCTGGGGGTCCAGTGGTTAATAATCTGCCTTCCAGTGTAGGGGGCGCTGGTTTGATCCCTGGTCGGGAAACTAAGATCCTACATGTGTGAAGCAACTAAGCCCCATGTGCGGCAACCACTGAACCCGCGTGCCACAACTAGAGAGCCAGCTACTGAGCCTACGTGCTCTGGAGCGTACCCATTGCAACTAGAGAGAAACCCATCACAACTAAGAGTTCACATGCCACAATTAAAGATCCCTCCTGCAGCAACAAAAGAACCCACATGCCGCAAAGAAGATCAAAGATCCTGTGTACCACAAGCAAGACCTAATGCAGCCAAATAAAAAATAAACGTTAAAGAAAATAGCAGGGACTGAGTCTGCTTTAACACTATCAGGAGCCCCTGAGCTCCTGGTCTCCCTGGATTGGCATGTCCTGCTCTTGATGCCACCCTGATGTCTTGTTAGTACAAAAGCTGACCCCAAGAAGACAAACTCTCCATGTCTGGCTTGAATGATGGCAGCAGCCTCTTAATCAGTCTCCTTGCTCCCCCACCCCTTCCTCTTTATAATCTATCCTCCCCGCTGCAACCAGTAGCAACTTTGATCTTGGATTTCCTGCTTAAAAGCCCTTCAATGGCTCCTCATCACTTTTAGGATAGAGTTGAGAGTCTCAGCTAGGATGAGGAACTGTTGTGATCCTGCCATGCCCCCTCCAGTCTCATCTGTCTCATTTTGCACTTAAATCATGCAGAGCTACGTGCACTGGTTCCCACAAATTTCATGTCTTCACAGCGCCATGGCTTTGTTCATACTAATCTCTTTGGTTGGAATTCCCTCTTCCTCCTTGTCCACTGGAAATTATTCGCTCTTTTTGATGCCACTCAGTTGTCACTTCCTTGTGGAGTCTTTCCTGAGCTCCTCAATTGAATCCTTTGCTCCTTCCTCAAAGATACCATTTGCACGAATTTTAATCCTGTCTTCTGGACAGAGGAGCCTGGTGGGCTATAGTCCATAGGGTCACAAAGAATTGGGTGCAACTAGGAGACTGAACACACACACATGCACTCCTGAGTGTAGGGGGAAAGCTAACCAGCCTGGTTTTGAATTCCAGTTCAATCTATTGCTAGCTGTCTGAATTCAGATGAGTTGCTTAACCTCTCTGAGCCCCAGTCTCATCTGTAAAGTGAGGCGCATAGGTGTGCTTGCCTCATAAAGCGCTTTTTGTGAAGGTTGGCTCTGGTAATGCATGCCAATATCATTACCCTGAATGGCCCACAGTAGATGCTCATTAAATTTATCAACATTATCATGGGAAGGCACTGTAGGCTCTTTGAGGACAGGGACCATGATTTATTCACTTCTGTAGCCCAGTACCTAATGCAGTGCTTGGCTCATTTCCGGCGTTAGATCAACTGTTGTCTGAATGATGTTCAATGAAGGCCATGGAAGAAACCAGTCCATCTGGTATATCATTTTGGAGAGTGAAATACTGAATGTCACTGAAAGTTTAGCAATAAATTGTGGTACCTCCTCTGGAGGAGGGCATGGCCACACTCCAGTATTCCTTGCCTGGAGAATTCCATGGACAGAGGAGCCTGGGGTTGCAAAGAGTCGGACATGACTCAAGTGACTGAGCACAGCACAGCATGGTATCGTCTTACTACAGAATACTTTGTTTGCCCCATATGTGCTGGCATAAAAAGATATCCAGGATATACTAAGTGAAAAAAGCAAGTATATGCCAACAGGTGCAGTATGATACCATTGTGTGTGTGTGTGTACTTCAAAGGATATTTGTGTATAGAAAATGATTTGAGGGCCATGTGAGAAACTGTATATCCCAGATGGGAGAGAGGAAAAAGAAAGACCTTCCTGTTTATTTATTTTTATTTTTAAATTTAAATATAGTTGGTGTGTAATACTGTATAAGTTTAAAGTGTGAAACACACATCTACACATTTATATATTGTAATATGATTGTTACAGGGTGTTAGCCAACACCTCGATCATGCCATGTAATTATCCTTTCTTTTTTGTGGTGAGAACAGTTAAGACCTAGTCTCTTAGGAACTTTGAAGTTTATAAGACAGTATTGTTGAGTGTAGCCATTCTGCTGTGCATTTAAATTAGAGCTCCAGAAGTTATTTATCTGCTAGTTTCAAGTTTGTGCCTTTAAACTGTATTGCCCCTGGCTGTGCGCCAATAAAGCTTTGTTTACAGAAACAGGCAGCCTGCTGATTTGGCTGTTGTTTGCCAGCCCCTGACTCTTACTGGTAGCAAATGCTGCCATATATCCTGCCCTAGGACTTTTGAGACAGAGTGAGGTCTAATGAAAGATTTTTTTTCTCCCTCAGTTTCTTTGTATTTAAAGCAGTCAAAAGGTGGGGGGTGGGGGTGGGGGCACGCATCTTCCTGAGCTCTGAAGGGTGTTGGAGGAGGTCATCAAGAGGACATGATCACCAGTTGACCCTTGAGATGGACCCAGGCAATGAGAGGCTCCTCAGTCCTTCCCTGTCCTTGGAATGTATACTCCACCTACTGTTCCCACAGTGGGAGCTGTTTTCAAGGATGCAGGCTTCAGAGAGTAATGTGTTGATGAGACCATCTGGATTGTATATGTGACTGAACTACATTAAGGCCTCTATAAGCTATTAAGATTCTGATGGGCACATGTGGAGATCTGCTTATCTTGTGGTGCCTAGGACAAGCCTTAGATTATTGTAAGTTCCCCTTGCTTGTTAAACCTGCCTCCTCCTGCCAATCTGGAGTGGCCGTCTCTTTCTTTGGTCTTTCCTTGTCCTCCGTGTACAGAGGCCAGTTTGCAAACCAGCAGACGGTGATGGGGAGGTCTCTTCTGGCTTGAAATCCTTCATGTTCCTCTGCTTGTAAATACATCTGTACTCCTATAATCACATGTCATTCTTCTTATGTGTCTCTTCTTAGGACACCAGTGACTAGACTTCAGGCCCACCCTAACCAGTATAATTTTGTCTTAATTCACATCTTGATGACATCTGTAAACATCCTATTTCCAAACAAAGTCACATTCTTAGGTACTAAGGTGTAGGACCTGGGCTTCCCAGGTGGTAAAAAATCTGCCCACCAATGCAGAAGACACGGGTTCGATTCCTGGATTGGGAAGATCCCCTGGAGGAAGAAATGGGAGCACACTCAAATGTTCTTTCCTGGAAAATCCATGGGCAGAGAAGCCTGGTGAGCTACAGTCCATAGAGTTGCAGTCCAAAGAAGGTGAAAGTGAAAGTCACTCAGTGGTGTCCAACCCTTTGGGACCCTATGGACTTCTCCAGTCCATGGTATTCTCCCGGCCAGAATACTGGAGTGGATATCCTTTCTCTTCTCCTGGGAATCTTCTCAACCCAGGAATCGAATGCAGGTCTCTCACGTTGCAGGTTGATTCTTTACCAGCTGAGCCACAAGGGAAGTCCAAGAATACTGGAGTGGGTAGCCTATCCCTTCTCCAGGGGATCTTCCCAACCCAGGAATTTAACTGGGGTCTCCCACATTGCAGGTGGATTCTTCTCCAACTGAGCTATCAGGGAAGCAAATAGTTGGACACAATTGAGCAACTGAGCACACACACACACAGAGTTTAGGGCATATCTTTTCAGGAGACAAAATTCAGCCCATCAAAGGAGCAGAATAAGATCAATGTGTTAGGAAATGGTTTTATTTTCCATGAGAAAGAAAACTTACAGGGAAATGTGAGCCATGATTAATTCCCCATGAGTGGAGAGACATTTCTCAAGAAAAAGATAACCTAAGGTCCCAGTTTAAGAAACTGGGTGGATGCTAAGGTCTTTCTTTCGAAGTGATGGCCATCATCAAAAAGTCTACAAACAACAAATGCTGGAGAGGGAATGGATAAATGGGAACTGTTGGTAGGAATGCAAACTGACATAACCACTGTGGAGAACAGTATGGAGACTCTTTAAAAAACTAGGAATAAAACTACCATACAACCCAGCAGTCCCACTGCTGGGCATATAGTAGTGGGAAATCAGAATTGAAAAAGACACAATGTTCATTGCAGCACTGTTTACAATAGCTAGGACATGGAAGCAGCCTAGATGTCCATCCTCAGATGAATGGATAAGGAAGTTGTGGTACATATACACAATGAAATATTGCTCAGCTATAAAAAGGCACACGTTTGAGTCAGTTCTAATGAGGTGGATGAACCAAGAGCCTATTATACAGAGTGAAGTAAGTCAGAAAGAGAAAGGCAGATATTATATATTAATGCATATATATAGAATCTAGAAAAATAGTACTGATGATTCTATGTACAGGGCAGCAAAGGGGACGCAGACACAAAGGACAGACTTTTGGATACAGCGGGAGAATGAGAAGATGGGATGATTGGAGAGAGTCGCACTGAAACATATATATTACCATATGTAAAAACACATAGCCAGTGGGAGTTTGATGTACTGTGCAGGGAACCCAAAGCTGGAAGGAGAGGGTGGGGAGGGGCGTTCAGGAGGGAGGGGTCACATGTATGCCTATGGCTGATTCATGTTGATGTATGACAGAGGCCATCACAGTATTATAATTATCCTCCAATTAAGATAAATAAATAAAGATAGAAAGGCCATAAATAAAGCAGAGCACCAAAAAATTGATGCTTTTGAACTGTGGTGTTGGAGAAGACTCTTGAGAGTACCTTGGAAAGTAAGGAGAGCAAACCAGTCAATCCTACAGGAAATCGGTCCTGAATATTCTTTGGAAGGACTGATGCTGAAGCTGAAGCTCCAATACTTTGGCCACCTGATGTGAAGAACTGACTCATTAGAAAAGACCCTGATGCTGGGAAAGATTGAAGGAGGAGGAGAAGGGGATGAAAGAGGATGAGATGGTTGGATAGCATTACCGACTCGATGGACTTGAGTTTGAGCAAGCTCTGGGAGTTGGTGATGGACAGGGAAGCCTGGCATGCTGCAGTCCATGGGGTCTCAAAGAGTTGGACATGACTGAGCAACTGAGCTGACTGAAATAAAGATAGAGTCTGCTGCTGCTGCTGCTGCTAAGTCACTTCAGTCGCATCCAACTCTGTGCTACCCGAGATGGCAGCCCACCAGGCTCCCCCATCCCTGGGATTCTCCAGGTAAGAACACTGGAGTGGGTTGCCATTTCCTTCTCCAACATGAAAGTGAAAAGTGAAAGTGAAGTCACTCAGTCGTGTCCAACTCTTAGCGACCCCATGGACTGCAGCCTACCAGGCTCCTCCATCCATGGGATTTTCCAGGCAAGAGTACCGGAGTGGGGTGCCACTGCCTTCTCCGAAGATAGAGTCTACCTTCCTCTAAAGAACTCTCCACTGCATCCAGATGTCTGTGTTTTACTCACCAGCCTGGTTCAACCTGCATCATCTCTTGCCTGGACTCCTGTAATTGCCTCTTCATCTGCATTCCTGCAGCCACTTTTGCTCATCTTCAATCTGTTCTGCAACTAACAGTCAGAGAGATCTTTGTAAAATGTGAACTTGACCCTTTTCTAGCCAAACCCTCCAGTGGCTTTTCCCTTTGCATTTAGAATGAAACCCAAACTCACTGCCCTTAATGATTTGGCTCTTGCCCCCTCTCTCCAGCTCATCTCGTGTCTCTCACCAGTTCATTCACTTTGCTTCAACTCCATGTATCTTCTTGAAGTTTCTAGCCAAGTAAATCATTTTCCTACCTCGGGGCCTTTGCACACACAGCTTCCTCTACTGAGAATGCTCACCTGCCTGTTAGCTGGCTGACCATTGTTGGGGCCAGGAAGGATTTTCCTTACTTTTTAGTTTAAGCCAGAACTAGTCACTCCTTTGGTACTTTATTGGTATTGGTTTACTTCGTGGTTTCTGACTATGTAGAATGCGTCAGTTGTCTTTGATAGTTTCTTAATAGTACCTGTGTCCCCACTAGACTAAGAGTGACAGGAGGGTGGAATCTGTGTGGTTAGCTGCAAATCCTCAATGCCCTTGACTGGTACAGTGCCTAGCAAAGAGCTGGTTCTGTTCATTAAATGACTGTATGAGTCAAGTTGGGAACAGTTGGTTTTGGTGAACGATGCTGTCCTTCAAATACAGAGAAGAGGCAAATGATTGGAGCAAACTGGATATCAGGTGGAATTGTGGAACTCCTCCCCACAATCCCAGAGTCCTTGTTTCTAAATATTTCCTTTACTTTTGGGTCACTACTGAAGGTTCTGACTCCTATTCAAGAATGATAGAGGCATCATTTAATTCCTCCTCTAATCTCAGAGCCACCACTTCTCAGTCAAGCCCACCACTATGAGAAATAGCTTCATAGCCCTCCAGGTCCTCCTCCACAAACCACCCCAGGTGGTCCTTCTAAAATGCAAATCTATGTCCCTCTCTGACCTCAAGTCCTTTATGGCCCCTTATTGACTATAGGATAAATCTGAGCTTCAGGTTTCCAAGTTCTGAGTTGATGGTCATTTCCTTACTCTTTGCTCTTACATTTTCTGTCCTTAAACTTTTTTTACTTCAGTAAACTCTACTGGTTTGAGTTTCCCTCCAACACCATTTCACTGACTTTCCTTCTCTGCCCACAAAGTCATCTGTATCTTATCCAACAGGAAAAATGTGTATGCATTCTTCAACATCCATCTTGGACATCCTTTCCTCCAGGAGTCTTATATGAAAGTTCCCTTCTCTCCAGAAAGAGTCTAGGCTCCCTCTCTTTGCTAGTCTGGAGGTGTGCATGCATTTAAAGTTCTACTTAGCTCACCATGTTGAAATTTACTCTATTTCATGGCAATATATCTTGTTAGAAAGTCAGTACCGGGTAGAGTGATCAACTGTCCTGGTTTGCCCAGGTCTGAGGGGCTTTCCAAAGACCTGAGGCCTCCAACACTAAATCAAGGACGGCTCCAGGCAAATTGGGGTGGGTGGGCACACTGCTGCCAGTTAAGATCATGAGCTGCAGAACCTGTCAAGGTTCTGTCAAGGTTTGAATCCTGTGAGTGAGTGAAAGTTGCTCAGTTGTGTCTGACACTCTGTGACCCCATGGACTATACAGTCCATGGAATTCTCCACACCAGAGTAGTGGAATGGGTAGCCTTTCCCTTCTCCAGGGGATCTTCCTGACCCAGGGATCGAATTAGGGTCTCCTGCATTGCAGATGGATTCTTTACCAACTGAGTGATCAGGGAAGCCCAACCTAGCTCTGCTGTTTACTAGCTGTGTGATCCTTGGGCAAGTTACTTGATCACTCTGATATCTTCACTTTCCCTTTCTGTAAAATGGGGTTAAAAATAGTATAAATATTATTACATGAGTTAATATGTTAATGGTGTAGAAGAGCTGAGTAAGAACTCAACAAATGTCATGGTTCTTGTTGCTTCTGTCAACAGATATTTGCTGATTACATTCTACCTTCCAGACCCTGGGCTTGGAGCTTGGGGTACAGGGAGGTCCCAGGCATAGAAGGCAACAGCCATCTCATTTTACCTTTTGTGTTTGCCAGTATCCAGCCTACTTCCTGCTGCATGGAGATGCTCAGGAAATATTGGTAGAGTGGATGAAGAAGTCTTAGACTACCTTTTATGGAAAGTCAATCTGCTCCCTCTGCATCAGAACCCTGAAACATTTAAAGACCTTCAAGATTGATCCCAGCTCTTGGGAGCCTGAATAAATGGTGGTAGCTGTGGTTTATAGGATGTTCTTTGCCACCTCTGCACCGGATGACTGAGAGATTGCTTCAGGGCCTTTGTACTTGCTGTTCCTTCTGCTTGAAACACACTACAGTCTGTCTTTTCATAGTTGCCAAACACGTTCTCCTTCAGGTACCCCAGAGAACACTTTCATGAACATCCTGTGTTATTTCCTTCAGAGAACTTATCGTAGGCTAAATTTATCTAGTTGGTTTGCATGCTTATTTTCCTCTGCCCTACAAGAATATAAGCTCTGTATGGGAAGAGACTTGGTCTCTGGAACTGACACTTGGCGAAAGCTGTATCTGACACATGGCAAAAGCTGAACCAATGTTTGCCCAATAAATGAATGAACTGTTCTGATTATAATGGCTGCAGTTAATCGGGCACCTGCTACATGTCAGGTATTGGCTGAGCACCTTAGATACATCACCCCACACAGGCCTGCAAATGTTACCATTCAAGTCTTACAGCAGAGGAAACTGGTTCTCTGCAGAGTCTGTCACTCCTGCTTACGTTGCACTGCTAGTGACGTCAGAGCTTGGTTTGGAGTTGGCCTCCTCCATTTTAAAGCCCTCTGCTCTCTGCGACAGGCTTGTATTCTGCCTTCCAGGGTGTTGGGAAAATGTTTGCACTCCCTTCCCCCGCCCCCCAGCCCACCCCGCCTTCAGCCCCTGGGGGCCCTTGAAAAGGGGATTCGTTGCAAAATTCCAGACTGCCCCAAGCCTTGCGCAGGAAGCCGTGTTTCCGCAGTGGGGACAGCAGTTGGGAGGGCATCCAGGGGTCTGGCTACATCTCAGGTCCCAGAGCCCCCGAATTTGCAGGCTGCCTGTGCCACTGCTGCCCGCACGACAGCCTTGGTGTCACGTAGCGCTAGACCGCAGGTGTTCTGCACCAGACCCTCTTTCAGGAAGGAAATGCAATTAGGGCTGCACTGTTGGCAGACTCCATCTCCATTCCTGCCTTGGGAGACGAATCATAGGGCAGTGCGTGGGGCTGCGTGTGCCTGCGCTTGTGACTATGTGCACGCGTGCGTGTCTTGGGCTAACCCTTGCAGGGCTCACGGGGCATTGTTGGGAGGGGGAAATTCAGGCTTTTCATCCCTGCCAATGACTCTGGCCTCCTCCTTCAGTAATAATAGTTACATTTCTTGAGGGCTTACCCTGTGCCTGGTACAAAGTCAAGTAGTTTATGCCTAAAGTACCTTTTAAACCTTGTAACCACTCTATGAGGTTAGTGTTACTGTCAATCCTATGTTGCTGATGAGAAAACGGACTCAGAGAGGCTGGGTCTACCCAGTTGCTGAGTGTCCAAGACCAGAATTAATCCCAGGGTGGTCAGACAACTCTCCTCTACCACCTCGTGCCATCCTTTCAAAAGCTTTGATATTGCTGCTCTTTTTTAAGCAGACTGAAAAACGCTCACTTTGATTTAACATCCATGAATAGATTCTTCAATGCAAACATTGTTGCCTACATTTCAGTTTTTACAAGTACCACCGCTTTGTAACACTTTCATAGCTATTGTCCCATTATACAGGGTAGGGAAAATGATGCTGCAGTAACAAACGTCTTCAAAAGTATAGTTGCTTAACACAAATCCATTTCTTATTCATTCAAAATTCACTGTGGGTTTGGATGCCTGACCTCCATGTATTGGCTTGGCCCAGATTTTTTCAACAATGACTTGGCAGGGAGAGAGAGTGCAGACAACTACTGAATAGCTCTAAAATATCGAAAAGTGGTATATGTAACTTGTGCTCACATTCTACTGGCTAAAGAAAGTCGTATGTCTATGCCAAGATTTGGGGCAGGGAGCCCCAAATCTTGGTGAGTCCTAGTAATATCTCCCACAATGTCTCTTCTCTCTTTCCCTCTTTCTACTTTCTGTGACTGATTATTTTCAAACACCTCTGAAATCCATTAATCACAATCATATAAGAGATGAGATGGTTGGATGGCATCACTGACTCAATGGGCATGCATTTGAGCAAACTCTGGAAGATAGTGAGGCTTCCCTGGTGGCTCAGCTGGTAAAGAATCCGCCTGCAATGTGGGAGACCTGGGTTCAATCCCTGGGTTGGGAAGATCCCCTGGAGAAGGGAAAGGCTACCCACTCCAGTATTCTGGCCTGGAGAATCTGCCCTGGACTATACAGTCCAGGGGTTCCAAAGAGTCGGATATGACTTCACTTTCACTGGAAGACAGTGAAGGACAGGGAAACCTGGCGTGCTACAGTCCATGGGGTTACAAAGAGCTGGACATGACTTAGCAACTGAACAATAGCAACATGTAAGGGACAGACCTCAGATTTTGGGGACAAATAGATTTGGACAAGGGTCTTGGCTCTACAATTCTCTTTATTAGATTAGTGATTCTGAGTAAGATTCTTGGCCTCTCTAGGTTTCAGTTTTCTCATCTGTAAAGTGGGATTGATAAGAGGTCCTGCCTTGAGGCATACTGAGGATTACATGGGATAACCTAGCATTGTGCCTGGTGTTCAGTAAAACTAGTGATAGTAGCAAGAGTTAACGTCATTAATATCCACTGAGTGCCTATAGTAAGTTCTTAGTAAATGCTGTCTAATAGCGTGGTTTTGACTATTTCTACTTTTTAATCATAGCATTGTTATTTATGAATACTTCTTATTGCTCTTCCATTCATTCATTTCTTTAAAAGACATTCAAGGAGAGTCATCCCTGTGCCATGTACTATCTTACCCATTGTGGAAATATTGGGAAAGATGTTAAAACAGTTCCTGCCTGCACAGACATTACAGCCTCCACTTTCTCACTTCTTCTCCCCTTTGTGTTTCTTCCTCTCCTCTCTCCCTCCCCTTTTCCTTTCTTTCTTGCTCCAGGCTCACTTTCGTTAGACATTTAGCAGATTTTCATTGAATGTCTACTACCTGCTAAGACATAGGGATATGCTGGTAAGTCACTTCAGTTGTGTCCGACTCTGTTCAACCCCATAGACGGCAGCCCACCAGGCTCCCTCATCCCTGGGATTCTCCAGGCAAGAGTACTGGAGTGGGGTGCCATTGGAGAACCAAACAAGAACCATTCATGTCCAACAGCACAGCAGCGATTTTCATTTAAGATGTGGGCAGTGGGCTCTGTCCTTGAGTTCTGAGTGGGCCTGGCCCCTTGGTCTCCAGAAACCCCTACCTGGATCAAGTTTCACTGCCCTTTCCAGACCCCAGCATTCCCTTCAAGTGTCCCTTACATTTTCTCATCAGCACCAGTGGCTGCCAGAGCATCTTGATTCTTCCTGAAACTCTGGGAAAAAGCAGCATGTTCTGGGATAAAGCGGAGCTCCTTGAGCTCCGGCCCCTGACTAGCTGCTTCCCCACGAGTATCAGGGTGCAGCTCCACTTTCCTGCATGAAAAGCCAGAGCTGATGGACAGGAATCCTTTGGTCTACCATGTTGACTGGTGACTGCATCCTAGCAGGGTGCACCTCTGAGAAGAGAGAGTGAAAGTGTTACTGATGGGGTTTCAACTTTGGGCTGTACAATACAAGTAATGGAAGCTGTTCAGTGAGGCTGAGGCCTGGTTTACCAGTAAGACTAAGAAACTGGGCACAGAGAGGTCTGGTGTTTGATTCGAGCTCAGCCTCTAGCATGCTGTGTGATCTGGGGGAAATTCCTTTCCTTCTCTGGGGGGTGGCGGGCCTATCTGTGATGTCAGATTCTTTCAACAACTTCATTGTTTTTTCCCTATCTGTGCACTACCTCAAGATTTAGTTATTTGTTTTTTTTCTATTAAATGGACTCACCATAAGTTTACTTTAAAAGGAAAAATTATGTAATATTTATATCATGAATGAAAAGCCAATCAGTTGCTATAAATAGAAGATAGCCATGAAAATAAATAGGAGGAAAACAAACCCACTATTAAATTCTATTCAGGGCAAGCTCTGAATCAGGTGATTCAAATCATGATTTGTTAAATAGGAAATTAGCACGTGTTAAGAGAGGTGTTATAGACATGCCAGTACAAATGGGGACTTTTTATGTGAGGTCCTATGATTAGGACCTATGATTTCCTATGATTAGAAAAGTAGGAATAGAAGAGAGAAAGAAAATACTGCCCCACTATATGAATTGGTATTATTTATTGTCATGGTTCAGCACCAGGAAAAACAATCCCTACCCTCATCAGTGGGTAAAGTCATCGGGGAGGTTCTCCTTTATAACTGAGCATTTTTTCCCTCTCCTTAGGGTCCAAGAGGTGTCTCACCTGTGCTCTGGAATCCCCCCTTTTGGGTTCTCAAGGTCTTTGCTCCATCAATTACCCCCAATCTTTCCAGTTGTTTCAACTTCTGTCCTGTATTGATTCCTTTCCACCAACATCAATTAGAGTATCTCAAAAGTTGTTTCCCATATAAATGTACAATTTATTGGGCAATAAATAAGACTCCAAGGAAAAAGATTACTTGGAAAAATATTTCCTATGTTTTTAAAAATATTTTAAAAAACTTTTTATTTTGTTTTGGAGTATAGTCGATTATCAATGTTGTGATGGTTTCAGGTGAACAACAAAGGGACTCAGCCGTACATACACATGTATCCATTCCCCCAAAACTCCCCTCCCATCCAGGCTGCCACGTAACACATAACACTGAACAGAGTTCCATATGCTATGCAGTAGGTCCTTGTTGATTATCCACTTGAAATATGTGCTGTGCTGTGCTTAGACCTGTCTGACTCTTTGTGACCCCATGGACTGTAGCCCGCCAGGCTCCTCTGTCCATGGGGATTCTCCAGGCAAGAATACTGGAGTGGGTTGCCATTCCTTTCTTCAGGGGACCTTCCCAGCCCAGGGATAGAATGCAGGTTTCCGCATTGCAAGCAGATTGTTTATCATCTGAGCCACCATACAGCAGTGTATAAATGTCCATCCCAAACTCCCTAATTTCCCTTCCCCTCAATAACCATAAATTCATTCTCTTAAGTCTGTACATCTATTTCTGTTTTGTAAGTTCATTTGTATAATTTCTTTTTAGATTCCACGTATAAAGGACGTCGTATGGTATCCCTGCTTCTCTATCTGGCTTACCTCATTATGACAGTCTCTAGGTCCACCCATGTTGTTGCATATTTATTCACTTGTTTGGCTGAGCACGTCTTAGTTGTGGCACGTGGGATCTCGGTCTTCATTGCAGCACGTGAGCTCTGCAGTTGCAGCATATGAACTTTTAATTGTGGCACATGGGATCTAGTTCCCTGACCAGGGATGGAACCCAGGCCCCCTGCACTAGACCACCAGGGAAATCCCCTCATATGTTTTTTTCATCACTGATTACCTATCTTCTGACAAATCATTCAGTCTGCTGAAACAGGGCTTTGGTAAACTACAGCCCATGACCCAAGTGTAGCTTCTGCCTGTATTTTTGTAAATAAAGGTTTATTGGCACACAGCCATACTCATTGATTTATGTACTGTCTATGGCTGCTTTCATGCTACTATGGCAGAGCTGAGTAACTGTGATGAAAGTGGTATGATTCTCAAAGTCAAAACTATCATCTGGCCCTTTACAGAAAAAGTTTGTTGAGTCTTATGCTAGAGAAGAACCAATGTGTATTTCAAGGTGAATAACTGATATAAGCTGCATGATAACTGACATGATAACATATCAAAATTGTCACATGTTTGGAACTATCACCTATATAGAAATGAAGCTACAGGCCAGAACAACCATAGCTTAATGGCTCAAGGTATGGATCATGCCCTGGATGTGGAGTTTGGCCCATCCAATTCTTAGACTTTTGCCTGTGTTAGTGAGCTGGGGCAGTGTGCAGTTTTGAATGAGAAAAGCTGGGTGAGGTTGATGATATTTCATAACAGCCCACACCCACTAAGCATGATAATCACAGCACAGCCATCTGAATGATGTCCAAGCTAAAACCCAGTGCCTTAACACCTTGAGCATGCCTTTCCCTTTAAGGTAACACATCCCTTTACTTGTGTCTTTACCTGGAAGTAACACACACCCTCAATCACAACTGGGTCATTACACATCCTGGTTGCTTTCAGACAGCTAACAAAGATGAAATCATAGATGGTTCATATGGTTCAGTCAGCTCATCTCAGATTTTGGGATGAGTGCCCAAAGCTGAAATAAATGGGGGCCAAGGATCCTTATATTTAAAAGTGAGGTGCTAGACTCTTGAGAGCACTTTCGTAGGCCCCCAGATAGTTTTCTAGCATTATCTCATCCCCAGCCTCCAGGCGTAGAGGCTAAAGTTTCATTCAGAAGTTAAAGACAGTAGAGGGTAAAGAAACCAAAGACTTAAGATGTCTTTGGAGAGAATTTTTAGACTGTTGATAAATTTATCCCTCCTCTTCCAGCCACGGGGCACCAGGGGGTGGTAGTAGAATTAAAGATATCTGCTTGGATAGGTTGAATTAAATCCCCTGAAACTTGAGGAATAGAGCAACTCTTACCTGTTGCATTCTTAACAATCCAGAGCCAAGATGCTGGTTCAAAGCAGAGTACGAGATGAGATTTCCTTTGTATTCCCCCAGTCTCACAGCCAAGGTCACCTCACTTTATTCATGGAAAAGAGCTGGCTGTGAGTCATCCTCAAAGGCATGTCACACATGAGGATCATCCAGAGATAGGACATTGCCCCAATAGAAGGATAGACTCCCAGGAGCCAGGACCTGGGGACAAATGAGGTGAAAAAGTTTCTTTAATGGAACAGTGCTAAGAAAAAAGAAGGTTACGATTGATATTCACTTCCACTTTCAGTCTCAGGTAACTATTAATCTACTTTCTGTCTCTATAAAATTGTCTTTTTGAGTATGACATTTTATATAAATAAGATCAAACAGTATGTGGTCTTTTGGGTCTGGTTTCCTTCATCTGACATGACATTTGTGAGGTTCATCCATGTTGTAGCATATATTCATATTTTATTAATAACAGTATTTTGTAGCATTGGTATACACTAGATATGGGCAGATTTCAGAAACATTGTGGCTTTGGTTCCAGATCACTGTACTAAAGCCAATATCTCCATAAAATGAGTTACATGAATCTTTTGTTTCACAGTGCAGATGTAAGTTATGGTTATACTAAAGTGTGCAGTAGCAATTATGTCTAAAAATGTACATCAGTTCAGTTTAGTTGCTCAGTTGTGTCCGACTCTTTGCAACCCCATGAATCGCAGCACGCCAGGCCTCCGTGTCCATCACCAACTCCTGGAGTTCATTCAGACTCATGTCCATCGAGTCAGTGATGCCATCCAGCCATCTCATCCTCTGTCGTCCCCTTGTCCTCCTGCCCCCAATCCCTCCCAGCATCAGAGTCTTTTCCAATGAGTCAACTCTTCGCATGAGTTGGCCAAAGTACTGGAGTTTCAGCTTTAGCATCATTCCTTCCAAAGAACACCCAGGGCTGATCTCCTTCAGAATGGACTGGTTGGATCTCCTTGCAGTCCAAGGGACTCTCAAGAGTCTTCTCCAACACCACAGTTCAAAAACATCGATTCTTTGGCGCTCAGCTTTCTTCAGAGTCCAACTCTCGCATCCATACATGACCACAGGAAAAACCATAGCCTTGACTAGACGGACCTTTGTTGGCAAAGTAATGTCTCTGCTTTTGAATATGCCATCTAGGTTGGTCATAACTTTCCTTCCAAGCAGTAAGCATCTTTTAATGTACATAGCTTGGATAAAAAATACTTTATTGCTAAAAAAAATGCTAACCATCCTCTGAGCCTTCCATGAGTGGTAGTAATAACATCAAAGATCATTGTTCACAGGTCACCAAATATAACAATAAAAATAACATTTGTTATTTCTATAACAAATATAGAAATGAAAAAGTTTGAAGTATTTTGAGAATTACCAAAATGTGACTCAGAGACACAAAGTGAGCAGATGCGCAAAGTGAGGAAAATAGCATGGATAGATTTACTCAATGCAGGGTTGCCACAAACCTTCAGTTTACAAAAATGAAACTGAGAAGTGTAATAGGGCAAAGTGAAATAAAATGAGATATACCTGTATACACCATCCCATTATAAATTAGAAACTTTTCCTGGTCTATATAAAAAAAAACTAAACCCAGCAAACTTCCTTCAGCCTCACCCCTCCATGCAGCAAGAGGCTCCCTCTCTCTCAGCCTTCCTTCCTAATACACTTCTTAGTTAGCTGTCTCTAACTCCTCACCTCCTACTCACCTCTTAACCCACTGGCACTCAGCCTCGGACCTACCCACTGGTTTGAAACTAAAGCCAAGGAAATGTCTTGGTCATCCCCTACTTTAGTCTGACAGCGTTTGTTTAGCTAAGCACTTCCTTCTTCTTGAGACCTAAACTTTGTGATGTAGCAGTTTTATGGTTTTCCTCTAAACTCCTGTTTCTTTTCATGAATATTTTATTTCTATTAGCTTTTTACCACTGTGTAACAAGTTTTGCAAATCTAGTAGTTTAGTAATTAGGTTTAAAACAACATAGCCTTATGGTCTCTGTTTCTGTGGGTCAGGAATGCAGATATAGCTCTTCTGAGTCCTCTGCTTGGATCCCAGAATGCTAGAATCAAAAGACTGGCTGGGTGTGTTCTCATCTGGAATCCTGACTGGGAAAAATTCAGATCTGTGGGTGGTCAAGCCACTGCCATTTCCTCGTGACTGTGTCACTGAAGGTTCATGCTTCTTGCAGGGTGCCTCCGCAGGCAGCTCTTAGGTCCTGGAGGGCCCTCACAGTTCCTTGTCGTGTGGCTTTCCTACAACATGGCAGCTTATTTGTCAAAACCAGCAAGAGTCTCTCACTCTCATCTTCTAAGAAGGCAGAGTCTTACGTAATGTAATGAAATCATAACAGTGACACCCTATCACCTTTGCCATAAGACATAACCCAATCACGAGAATGACAATCCATCCTCTTTACTGTATTCTATTGGTTATAATCAAGTCACAGGTTCTGCTTGAACTCATAGGGAGGGTATCATATAAGGACCTGACTCACTGAAGTTTACTTTAGGATGTATCTGCCACATTATAAAATATGATAAATGCACAGAAAATCAAAGGAAGTGACAGAAAGGATACTCACCTATATAATATCTTGATAGTTTGCCTTGTTTGTTTCAGAGTTTTTTTTAAAGTAATGAAACAGAGTTTCAGCCCCTGGAAATGTTTGTCCCTTCTTAATTTCTTTCTCTTATCCAAGTAGTACTCAGTCTCAGAAATTGGTAATTTCCCATCTCTGTTCATGATTTTTTATACCGTTTCTATTTGTATGTATGCAGAGAAACTCCATTACATGGAATCATATGGTACATAGGTGTCAGCTTTCAACATTCCCTTTTGGAAGCTTATCCTTATTAACACATGTGGCCTTAGTACTTCCATTTGCTTTGGGGTAGAGTATTTTATTTATCTATTCTCCTCTTCATGGGCATATAGGTTGCTTCTAGTTTGTTGCTAATACAGTAAGGGGAAATAAACATTGCTGTATCCATCTATTCAAGCACATATGAGGTTTTTACCTTTCAGCATACACATGGAAATAGAATCATTTGCTTGCAAGGTAATGCATCATTTATTTTTCTATATGTTGCCCAGTTTCTCTTCAAAGTGGCTGTATCCATTTTCACTCTCACCAGAAGCCCTTGTCTTTTTTACATCCACCCAATACTTAAGGTTGTCTATTTCTTTTAATTATTACCAGTCTGATAGATGTGAACATTGTTGATGTCTTAATATTCACATTTCTGATTTTTAGTGAACTAGGGCTTGCTTTTATTATTAGTCATCTCAGTTTCTCTTTTATTAACTGCCTATTCATAGTCAGAACTTTCATATATTTTTTCCCCCAAATGTGTGCCTATGTGACTTGACCAGGAAGAGGACCCATTTCCCACCTCTACTTGGAAGGGGCCCTGCTCCAGCTCCTTGGTGGCCTTTTCATATGGCCTCTGTCAGCAGTGGCAGCAATGAAGTCCCTGAAGTTCTTTATTATTGGGAGACAGCAACAAGGAGGACGTGAGGCAAGAGAAGAGGAATGGGTGTGTCGGAGGCTGGGTGGCAGTGGGTTGAGAAGTGAGGAGGAGGTGAGGAGCTGGAGAGAATTAGCCAGGACCCCACACAGACATGGTAACTGACAGATTGAGAATATGGGAAGTGACTACAGAGACTCCCAGAACATTGAAGGAGGGACCTGTGTGAACACAGGCAAGATATAAACATTTTGGAACACTGTGATTCATGCAGCATCTCAGTGTAGTTCTTTGTGTGTCTGTAAGATGATGAAGCAGGACAATATTTGGATTATTAAACATGTTAGCCTTTTCCGGGCTGTGGATAATATGGCACCCGTTAAATCCTTTTATACCCCTAAGAGGATGTGTGTAAACCAAAGGGAGAAGTTAATCTCTCAAAGATACTGCTGCTTCCCCAGGCAGGGCATCTCTTATCATAAAGATCTGATTCTGCTCACTTTCTCTTCGGGAGGGCTGGGGGAGGTCTATGGCTGTGCTGGCCTTGTTTGAAAGTATATTCTTGACATTTCAGTTCAACGGAGACAAGATGGAACATTTAAACAGGGTTTTGCTAAAATCCTGGGATTATAGCAGGAAACTAACCAAGAGAAGCACAAGGAGCTGGTCAAGCTTTACGTAGAGTTGCTGCTCCAAGTACACCTTTCTCACCAACCGGGCCTCAGGAAAAATGGCCCATCCCAGTCCTTTTCCTTCTGGCTTCACCCCTTATCTTTAACATCTCTGCCCCCAGGAAAATCACTGCTGATATCTAAACTGTCCAAGTGAAGACAAAGATAATCTGAGCCCTTTCTCCTACCTTCCCAGGCACATTATTTCCTTTCTCCTTGTGTGATGACCTGCTTCTTCCCCAGATAACTGATGCTATGATGACCCTGTCCTTTCCCCTCATGGCTGTGGCCTTTCCCTTGCAGACCTCACTGGCACAGCAATGTCAGAACACATCACCATGCCCCAGCAATTAGATGCACTAAGAGGCACACATGTATGGCAGTAGGGAGTCATTTCCTTACAAATCCTTAGAAATCAGATATTTACAAGATTAATTTACAATAACAAGAAGCCCTTGTCTCCAGCTGAGGAATATTTGTATCCTCTCTCAGAGCCCTAGAGACATACTTGACATAGTGGGGACATACAGGTCATCTGAACCAACCTCCACCCACCAAGAGGAAGGACTGTTTCCATTTTTCTCATCATTAGAACCAAGTGATAGCAATTCTAATAAGATGGGCAAGTGGCCTTTATGCAATTGCCATCATATTGCCCCTAAAGGCTGAGGTTTTGCTCTTTAGATTGGCAGTGGATGCAAACTGTCTGAGAGAAGGAATTAAGGTAAAACTAGAGGCCACATTTCAATGAAAATTGGAATTGAGTATGGAGTGAGTATGGTCTTCCCTGATGGGTCAGTTGGTAAAGAATCTGCCTGCAGTGCAGGAGAATGCCTGCAATGGACCCGGGTTCAATCCCTGGGTTGGGAAGTTCCCCTGGAGAAGGAGATGGTAACCCACTCTAGTATTCTTGCCTGGAAAATCCCACGGACAGAGGAACTTGGCAGGCTAAAGTCCATCAGGTCACAAAGAATCGGACATGACGAAGTGACTAAACCACCATGGAATAACTGGGGGTTTCCATGGTGGCTCAGTGGTAAAGAATCTACCTGCGATGCAGAAGATGCAGGAGATGCAGGTTCAGTTGCTGAGTCAGGAAGATCCCCTGGAGGAGGGCATGGCAACCCATTCCAGTATTCTTGCCTGGAGGATCCCATGGACAGAGGAGCCTGGCAGCTACAGTCCACAGGGTCACAAAGAGTCAGACATGACTGAAATGACTGAGGACGAGCATGCATGGAGTGACTGATGGCTTGCCTCTAGTCTTCCAGATCTTTGATGATGTATCTTTCTCAGGGACTGCCACTGGATGACTGCAATGAATGATATGCTTTTTCTACATTGGAAAAAGGAGAGAGCTGGAAAATAACGCAGCTAAACCCCTTTTTCCTGGGAGAGTCCTCATCATTGTAAAGGCAACCAAGTTTCCCAGAGAAGTCCTGGAATATGCCATGTTATTCTTGTCCTTACCAAAGGGAACTAAATAATAATGATAATAATACAGTTTATTAATAATACAAATATGTTCTAGACACTTAATAATATTATAAATATTTCAATATTTCCCACTATTGTTATTTCATTTGACACCCTATCCAGCAGTAGCTCAGAGACTGGGAGTAACTTGCCCGATGTCACTCATCAAGTGATGGAATCAGGATTTGAATCCAGATCTGCACAATCCATATCCTTGCAAACCAGAAATATGGGGGCTTGGGGGTGGCAAAGTTATGAAGATGTCTGGTATTGACACCACTTTTTTTCACTCCTAAATGTGCTATTTGGCATCCTTATTTTAATTAAAGTCAATTAAAATTATTTTTGATTTCAGAGCTTTTAGGTACCTGTGTGCCAGCTCGATATACCAGGGTCTGGAATCTCAGACCCTGAAGATTGAATCATGCCTTTGGAAGTGCCCAATAGCCCTAATTTGAAGACAGTGAAGCCCTAGGTAGATCACAAGAATCTTTTCTTGCCTTTTCTCAAAGTATTTCAACAGTACGGCACACCTGACTGTCTGTCTCCTTGAGGGTTGTGAAATTCCCTGAGTCACAATTATAAAATTCCCTAGGTCATGAGAAAGTGAGTATAGGGGGAATTGTTTTTTCTAATAGTTCTATTTTAGCCCATAATTTAGGAATTCTTAATCTTACAGTCAGAAGTATTTAGAATATAACTTCTCTCAACCCTTCTCTTTCATTCCATCCTTGATGGGGAAGGAAAGCCTTGACTGATTTGTAGGACTGGAAGAAGGAGCACAACATATGTGAGAAAACCCCCTTCCCTCTATTTCTCAGGCCTCTAGAAGGGAGAAATTCTTTCTGTGACCCCATGTCCCATATTGGAACCCTAACTGCATTGTGATCCAAGCTTGGCTTCTAGAGGAGGCTATGGATGTCCATCTCAAATTGTCCCCACTAGTAGGGATCTACTTGGGGAACAGAAACTCTGCCTGCAATCATCTGGGTAACTGTCTTGTACACAGTTCCAGATTCCCTCAGGGATGTTTGAACCAAGATCTAAACTGGTTGGGTAGGAAATTCATTGACTCTGAATTCAACTGACGTTTTTCAACCTACCCTTCCAGTAATAGAGCTGATAATTGATCTTCACTAACATATTTCTTGAATCAATTTCTCAGTTGGTTCCACAATGAGAGTGAGGGGATAGATGGATATGACTTGTCAGCCCCCTCATTCTTCAACAGTGAGAAGTGCGAATGCCATGAAACCTCAACCAACTGTGGAGAGTTTCAATGAGGGAACTGGCCTGATGACAGATTATTTGGGAAAGCTATGTTGTAATTTCTCAGTTCTTATAGTTCTTCAAGTGTTACCAAGTAGGCAAGCATATTCTCAATTCTGGATGTACATCAGAAGCACCTGGAAGTGTTCTAGAACATTTTGATGTCTTGGGCCCATTCCCAGAGGTTCTGATTTAAAGCATCCGGGGGTAGAGTCAGGACATAGGCATAAAAACTCTAGGTGAGTCTAAAGTGCACCTGATGTTGGGAATCACTGAAATAAAGAAACTGCTGCAGACTCCCATGTTTCTCAAAGTTTAGTGTTCATAACACAAAGGGTGTATGAGTGGACTGAGATGGCCATTACACTGAAGCACACTGCGAAAAAAATTCTACCTTTCTATTTTGCTATTAATTCTTCTGCTTAGGTTAAAGAAAATTCTCAATATGGTGGTAGTAGGCCCTTAACATCTACCTTTTCTAAAAAAAAACCAGAGAGTAGATATCAGTTTCTGATAGTTATGTAAGGTAAGAATTACTGACAGTCTTTGATCTTTTTCTTTAATGGTGGCTATCTCTCTATGGCAGGTGATACCAGTTTTCATTTATGATAGTGACATAAAGTTTTCTTTGGGAAGAATCTTCCCCTGAGAAAAGGAAACCTTCATACACTGTTGGTGGGAATGTAAATTTGTGCAGCATCTGTTGAAAACAGTATAGAGATTTCTCAAAAAAACTAAAAATATAACTACCATATGATCCAGCAATTCTACTCCTGGGAATATATCCAAAAATCTAATTAAAAAAAGATACACACACCTTAATTTTCATAGCAGCATTATTTACAACTGCCAAGATATGGAAGTGTTCATGATGAATGGATAAAGAAGATGTGCCATATATGTATCTGCACATACATACACATAGTGAAACATTGCTCAGTCTTAAAAAGAATGAAAACATGCCATTTGCAACAATATGGATGACCTTGGAGGATATTGTGCTAAGTGAAATATGTCAGACAGAGAAAGGCAAATAATTATGATATTACTCATATGAAGAATCTAAAATATAAAACAAACTAATAAATGTAACAAAAAAGAAATAGACTCACAGGTATAGAGAACGAACTAGTGGTTACCAGTGGAGAGAGGGAAGAGGGTAGGGGCAAGATAGGGGTAGGAGAATAAGAGGTATAAACTACTATGTATAAAACAAGCTGCAAGAATACAACACAATATGAGTACAACACAGGAAATATAGCCAATACTTTATCAGTGGAGTGTAAACTTAAAAAATTGTGAATCACTATATTGCATACCTGTAACTTATATAATAATTGTACATCAGCTATACTTCAGTATAAAAAAAATCTCCTTCTTGGCTGAACACTAGAATTATCTGAAGAACTTTAAAAAATACTGCTCTCTGGATTTCATCTTGGGATTGGGATTTTTCAAAAGCTTCTCAATGGTGTGAAACCACTGTTTAAAAGTGTAACAGTGTAGTGCTCCCCAAATTTTAATATGTGTATGAATCATCTGGGGATTGTATTGAAATTCAGATTCTGGTTCAGCAGGCCTGTTGAGGTCTGTGATTCTACATTTTTTACACACTCTGCCCATGCAACGCTCCTGTGAGGTAGACGAGCAAGACCACAGTGGATTTTGTTTCTGTAAGAAATCCGATTTAAAATTGCTTCATAAGGTAAAGAATGTTGTCCCAATACCTTTTTTTAATGAAGGGGGGACAAAATCTGAATCTTCATACATAAAATCTTCTTAACATATATTACCCTTAATGCTTAAACCAAATTTGTGGCTCAATCGCATCAGCACCTTGGACAGAAGCATTGGCTTTTTTTTTTTTTTTTTAAAAGACCAGTACTTAAACTGGAGAAAGATTAAGAGTTGAAATCTGCACACAAAACCACTTACAAAACAATGACATCGAAAATATTACTGAGGGTGGTGAAAGAAAGTTTTAAAAAGTATATACTTAATGCCTTGCCCGCTAGTAGAGCCTGTATCATTTCATCCATAATCTTGTTTGGCTGATATTCTGTCAAATTTCATGAGACACATGATTTGGATCATGAAATAAACCATATGATAATATGACCTGGTGGTTTCTGAATCCTCATTACTGGAATTAGAGGATGACTTTAGCTGAAATAGCAACCTTGGATGGTGAAAATGCTAATGGGAACAAACTGCTAATTCAGGAGAGTGTTGGGATGTCAAGAAAAATGTGTCACAGTGGCCTGATGAAGTGTTTCATGGAACTAGACAGGACTGGGCTTAAATAACAATTTGTAAGTTACTATGACCTTGTATTAAAACAAGCTTAATTTAATCCCCAGAGATTTAGCTTTCTCATCTGAAAAATGGAGGTAACAACATTTTCAGAGTTATGTTGATTACATGAAATAAGATCACATCAACTTTTTGATTAAAATTCTGCCTTGTCTTCCCACAAATTCCTTACCAGGGCCCACAAAGCTCTACATGATTTTGCTTCTGCCCACTCCTCTTTGTCTTTTTCAACACCATTCTCTACCGGATCACTATGCTTCAGCAATGCTAGTCTTCTGTTTGTTCGTTGAGTACTCAGTTATTCCCATTTCAAGGACTCTGTCCTTTCCCCCTTAGCCTGGAATGCTCTTTATATGGTTGTTTCCTTTTAATTTGGATTCCAGTTCTGTTACCTTCTCAAAAAGACCTTCCCTGATTAACTTGTCTGCTCTTATTTCTATGTGACCTGAGTCACTTACTTTTATTTATTTCCTAGAATATATCACTATCTGAAATTATTTTATTGGCTTCTTTGTGTATTGTCTCCCCTACTAGGGTAGAGACCCTATCTGTCTTGTTCACTGAATCTGTCTTGAATCACTATGCCTAGAATAGATCTTGGCACAGAGTGTATTTCAATAAATATTAGTCAAATAAATCAATGACCATGGGAGTGCCTGGGACACATGAATATTGAATAAATGCCCACTCTCTTGATACTCTTCATTTGCATTCCTAGACATATTCAAGTTGACAGTCTAGTCATTGGAGATGCTGAAGATTAATGAAAGAAATTTCTAATGATGAAGTTTAGGAAGCAAGCTTGTAAAGGTCTATAACATATGTTTCTGGGAATGTGCTAGGAAATCACTGGATACTGGACCTGCCAAACATCTAGGTCATGTAATCTTGGACAAAGGGATCTCTTAGCTTTCTTTCTTTTGATATTTGAGTGAAGTAATCTCTAAGATCTTGTCCGGCATCGGTGATAGTAAAATAAGAATTTAACCTTTGCTTGTTATTCTGTAATTGTTTCCTATCTCACGTCACCTTTGATTTTTCACTGCCCTGTGCCTTGGGATCTGGCCACTCTGGACTATATCGCCTGCACTTTTCCTGGCTGACTTCTCTTTGAGATCAGCCAGTGGAGTCAACTGTATGATATCAGTGGGAAGGAAAAAAGAGGTTGGGGTGTCACTTCCTTCCTCTCTGGCATTATATCTCTGGCAGCAGCATGGGACCTGCTTGCTGGAGGGCCCCTTCTACAAAGCACAGCCTACTTTGAACTGCAGTAACAACTGTTTCCTCTCATTACCCCATCAGGCCTAGGAAGGTAAGTCTTCCTATTACCTCTAGTTCCTGGGTTCCACAATAGCTCTTTTTAGAGTTGCCATGATCTTGCTCAGACCATTATTTAATAGTCTCTTTGTTAAAGTCTTTTTATTGAAATCATCTGAGTGAGATTTGCTTCTCTCCAAGACTCTAATTATTATACAATTCATTTGGAAATACATCCAGAGAAGCAGATTCTAAGAATCCCCATGGAAAACCATTTGTGGAGTTAATAGACATCACTGCAAAAATTTCTTCTTTGGTTTGATCTGGATCCTTTGTACTGCAGTTTAAGTCTCATTCCCTCTTGTTTTATCCCCAGTGGAGAAAAATATTATGTTTCTGCCATTTACTAGGTAACAAAGCCCCATAGACAAGGTAATGCCTCATGCAGAGTTGGTCGGATGGCATCTTTCTTCCCTGTAGACTTGTTGTGCTCTTTTTGAATCAGAAAAGTTTTCTTTCTCTTTTTCTGGCATGACAGTGACATATTCTCTCAATAAACCCAGGAAATTCAGTGTCTATTTATCCCATAGACATGAAACTCTTATCCCCCTTGTTGTGTCTGGCAAGTACTCAGATTAATTGTACACCCTCACAGAGGTTGAGCCATCACATTTAATCAAGTGTACTACTAAAAGGATTATTATTTAGCAGTTCAACCTCCTTCAACTCACTTTTATCCTGCTTCCCTGAGTTTGTGAACAAAATTAATGAGAATAACGTGGTCATGCCTATCAGCTTCTGTTTGCAACCTTCTTAGCAAAATCTTTGCTTTTCTGTACTTCCCTCTCACTTGTAAGTTACCTTCATTCTTCAGGTTGATGCAAAGATAGGTTATGACAATAGTTTGTTGGTGGCTGTCAGAATTGATGGTGGTATGTATGGGAAATGCATAGCTAGTTTGAGAGCTGTGGTTAGGATTCCTGATAGAGTCAATGAAAAAAATCCTACCTCACAGGGAAAGGTCAAATTAAATGTTTTAATTATGATGTTATAATATATCTCATGCTTGGATGACCTGTATTTGAAGAGTTGGAAAACTAGGTAATATACCCAACTCTAAAAAGGGCACCAAAATGATGTGAACTTTGGAAGGGATGAGTCAGAATCTTGCAGAGATGCAATGAGGTGGAGTGGAAAGGATAAAGTGTTGGGCGACTTGGGTTCTACTCTGGACAAATCATTGATGTCTCTGGGCCTAGCATCCTCACCTGTAAGAGAATGCACAATGGAGGCTCTTTTTAACTGTACTATTAATAATTATCATCCCATAAAGTATATACTAGAATTACTATTAGCCCTGTTTTATGAAGAGGAAACTGAGACTCCAAAAGATTGAAAACATTGCCCAAGGCTACAGAGCTAGAAAGTGGTAGAGCCTGCAACGTTGTAGCCAACAATAACTCACTCCAAACCTTGGTTTCATGACCTGGAGAGTGTCTGCTTACCTTGCAGTTACTGGGAAAAGTTAACTTTTACACCACTTTCTGCATGAGGATGATATTTCAGAGATCTTCAAGGACTTGTTCAAGGCAACCCAGATAGTATTTGGAGAAACAAGGACTTGAACTTGTGACCCTCTGACTTCAGAGCCTAAATTCTTAGCCGTTATGCTAGATTTCCACCATGGTTATAGCCCTCACTATCTCAAAGATGCCTAGGGGATGTTATCAGAGAGATTTCAGATTTACTCCCAGTAAGATACCTAATTTAGGATTGAAAAAAATGTTTGTTTATTTATTTGTTTGGCTGCATCTGGGCTTCCTTGCGACACGGGGAAGCTTTCGTTGCGTCACACGCTGGGTCAGTAGTGGCAGCTCAGTAGTCGCAGTGCTCAGGTTCTGGAGTGTGCAGGCTCAGTAGTGCAGCGTGTGGGCTTAGTTGCTTCATGGCATGTGGGGTCTTAGTTCTCTGAACCTGTGTTCCCTGCATTACAAGGTGGATTCTCAACCACTGGACTACCGGGGAAACCCCTAGTTTAGGATTATAGAAAGCAGAGTTCAATAGTCTTCAATTCTGGAATATACCTGGATAACCAGGGGCAGGTGGGACGCAGATTTCATTCTAGCACCAGCACAAAGTATAAGGAAGATACTTATTTAAAAATTTTAATTGGAGTTCTGCCATTTCTTGAGCATATATGCATGTACGAAACCCCAATTGTGCACCTATTAGAATTTATTATAATACAAACAAGTCCAAACACAATATAATATCTAATTAAGAAAATATGAACATTTACTATTTTTTTATGGTAACATTTTTTTCCCATTCTTTGAACTGGAATAACCAAACTTAGAGTCTCTTATTCATTTCAGATAGGCCCCTCAGGTTGGACCAGTAGGCACCAACTGTGCAAAGTAAGTTTCCACTTGCGGAGTGTTTGCAAGATGAAACTTCATGCCTTCTCATGGTCTGTCTTTTACTGTTTGTTTGTATCCTCCTTATCTCCTTCCCATTAGGCAGTTCAGTCCTTGAGTTGTTCAGTAGAAAGACACAGTGTGTACGTGTGTAGCATCACTGCATGTCCAACCAAGGACACAAATCATACAGGAGGGACGCTAGTTAACAGGCTTTGAAAGGGGCATCACAAAAACCTGATATAAGGCAATTGCTTATGTGCCATCAACAGCAGCTCTTTATGTGACAGGCTTCAAAACTCAAAGCTATATTTCCAAAACTGGCCTGAAAGAAAAGGCTTAAAAGTTTGTTTTCTCTTTAAAAAGCTTTTAAATTTTGTCCACAATTATTACTATAAATAAGAATAAATTAAAAGTCTTCATATTATTTGAGATAAATTTTAGGAGATATGTATCAACCTAAGCCAACAGGCATTTGTATGCATTATAACCAGAAGACAAAACCTCATGGACTGCCTTCAAAAATCAGACCTCTTTTAAATATTATTGTATCAAAATATAAAATACAGTCAGAAGGACAAGAGATCAAATACTAATTGGTATAGCCTCTATTATTAAGAGAAGTAATAAATGAGTGTATGAGGAAAACATTCCAAATACACACTCAGCTTTTACTTTTTAAACATCAATAATTAATTTTTACACACACCTAAAAATGTGGAGCAGAGAGCATTGAGATCCACATACATATTTTTCATCTTACATTCATTCTCAAAAAGGAATTGCTTAACCATTATAGATATTGCACAGTGACTCATTCATGTATAGCTAAAACTAGCATTTTTCAGACCTATTGTTTAAAAATAAATAATCAAATAAATACTTATATATATTAGGTGTAGGTAGCCTTTGGTTCATTCACAAAGGGGTGTGATGGAGTCATATCATACACACAGTTAATGAACAGGTACCCGACTACACATGCTTGGCAAAAAAAGAAACAGAAATGCAACTTAATGGGAAATCTGCCCATTCTCCCACACGATGCACACTGCCCTGGGGAGAGTGTGACCTGGAAGATACGAATCTGCTCTTCCCTCATTCAAACTTCCATGAACATCTTTTAGTGGGAGCACCTTGCTGCACCAGTGTGATCCTAATGTTCTCAAATACAATGGAGTCACACTATACGGTCTCTAAATGTAAGTCAATTCTGTCCTGTCTTCAGTGGAAGAAACAGCAAACTGTTCCAATGCTGGGGTAAAAAAAAAAAAACTTATCTGAGTTAGGAATTTTAAGGGATAGAATACGGTCTCCAACGTGGATCCTTCCTGAGAACTTTGCAGAGGTAACTTTGGCTCTACCAGATTTTTTCCACTGACTTCAGAACTAATCTTTGGGTGAGACAAGACTCTTCTGCATTTAAACAGAGTAGGAATTAGGATCTTTAGGGTGAATGTAACCTAAAGTTGTACTGATTTAATGCTGAGGGTATTGGCTGAAGTTTTGGGATTATATGGCATTGGAGCCTTTTCTACCCTGCTCATTTATTGCAAGTTCCCTTTAAAAGGGTAGATGTGTCTTCCAATTTAGGGACAAAAGTGCAGTAAAAATCCAGCCCGAGGAACCAAGTGTTTCAAGTGGACTCTCTGCTTTTTGTTGGGTCACCAAAAATATCATACAATTCCAAAATCATGTTGGAATACTTCTTTCAGAACAGGGATAACTTCAAATACTGGTAATCTGGAAGAAGGTTAAAAAAAAAAAAACTGAGGAAAATCTCCAGCATAGATTTTTCTTTCAAAACACATCATGGTGTACACAGGAGCCTAATGTATTCAAGTCTGTGTGTATGCACACATGAGTGGTAATTCCCAGGGAAACCTCCATTAATTATACCCTAGAACTGTTCTTGACTTGTACAGGCAAGGGAAGAATAAATAAATTCATATTGTATTATTTTGCAAAGGATCTGGGTTAAATAGCATCACTGAAAACTGGCACCACCGTTTTGAGCCATGTGCATCAAAGGGCAGACATGCAGACAACATGGGCACCTTCTTATCACCATTTGCGGCCAAATGGCAATGCCAGCTGGGCTGCGGGGTGGAGCTGAGACTGCCTCCTTTCACACCTGGAGAGCTATAGTTCCTGACCCTTGAAAATCAAATCCAGTTCAAAAGTCACTTCAAATAAAACAGTTTGGTGAGGGCTTCAGCAAGCAGGATGGCAGGGTTGGCAACTCTACACATAAAGGCTTCTCCAGGAAGCTTGAGTGGCATGGCAAGAAGAAGCTATTTCAGTAAAGAGATCATACACAACTTACTCAAGGGTGGATTGAAACAATGGCAAGAGTGGGCTTATTTTTTGTTTTTCTGGGCTCAAGAATTCCTCCTATGGCCCTGCACACCAGGCAGGGTCTTTGTTTTGGAGGTGTTAGATAAAACCTATACATGATGGCAAATAGAAAGACTGGATCTTAGACCCCTGAGGGTCTGAGGGTCATGGTTATGTTGGTTTGGAGCATTTTCACAGAAACTCTGGCCAGAGTTTGTGCAGGATTCAATCCTCCCCTGTCCCCTCAGTGTCATTCTGCAGATAGGTATGTCAGGGCCACTTCAAGACCAAAACCCTCCCTAGGACAAAGGGAGCCTTGGACAATTCCCGAATTGGTCTGCATTGTTAGCTGCTGGTAACAACACAGGGAAATGATGGATGACCTCAGTTCTTGGAAGAAGAGTGTGGGCTCAGCTATGTGTTACTGTGGCTTGATGTGTCACGTAAATGAGCAGTTCCCAGTGACTGGATGATGCCAAGCTTAAGTCCATAGACTATTTCTCTCTGGTGTGTCCTTACAGGCCACAGGAGAATGACACAACCTCCAATGACATCTTCAAGCTGGTAGAGACTTTTGCTGTCTACATGACTCGGTGGAAACAAATGCATAAATGAAAACAAGATTCAAGCTTTTGTTGTTTTTCTCCTCCATCTTTTCTCATCTACCAGTCTGAAAGGTGCTCAGTCTGTGGAGACAGGAAATCAGGTTAGCACTCTTAAGGAGAGCTCTTCAGCCACAGGATGGGCCACATTCCCATCTGGCAATGGATTATGCAGAGGCACTAGGTGTCAAACCTATGGGGTCATGGGGATACTTTTATAGGTTTTCCATTTTTGTCATACTGGTACACCAGCATCTTGATACAGTGTGAATTGGCCGGTGAGATCCAGGGGCTACTTGTTATGGAAAAGTTATGGTTGGTGTAGAACTGAACGGGTTGCTTCTGGCACTTGAAGAAGGCCTTGAGAGTAGCGGCTGCCATGGTGCGGAACCGCTTGCTGATGAAGCAATAGAGGAAGAAGTTGATGGCCGTGTTCAGAAGGGCCAGCATGTTGGCAACATCGGACATGATGTGCACCAGCCAGCGGTTCTGGATGGGCGTCCCGTAAAGGTGGTAGAGGATCATGATGATGCGTGGGGCCCAGAGGGTGGCAAAGATGGAGGTGATGGTAAACAAGATGGCAGTGGTTTTCCCCGTGGAGTAGCCACGGAGGCGAAAATTGCTCTTCCTCCTGAGCTTGTACACAATGATTGAGTTCAAGATGAAGAAGATGGAACAGGGTACCAAGTACACAGTGAAGCAGTGAATCCAGATAAGGACATGATGCATGGAGGTGCTGATGTAGTCTTCAGTCCAGAGGTTGGGCCACCAGTAGTAGGGGATACTGGTCAGGAAGCAGGTGACATAAACACTTACGATGACTTTCCGGGTGCGGGCTGGGTAGGAGAGCGTGTGGTACTTGAGCGGGTGGCATACTGCAATATATCGGTCAATAGTTAATGGAACAGTAATCCAGATGGAAGTGTGGATGGATGAGAATTCCAGCACTTCTATGATCTTGTCGGGTACCTGAGGCATCTGCATGTTCAAGATGAAATCTTCCAATAGGAAGTCCACGAACACAATGAAAAAGAGGACCAAGATGTCAGCAGCAGCAAGTGCCAAGAGATAGTTGTACGAAGACTTCTGTCTCCTAGCCACCAGCTGAGAGAGGATGATCACAGTTAGGATATTTGCTGTGGAGAGAAGAGAATCTGGTTTACATCTGAAGCAAGGTGACTTTATTGGTTACTAGGGGCCCCTTAGGAATAGTGTCTTGGGCACTCCCATGGAAATCAAAGGGACTGAACCCATGTTCTTGAGGGAAACTTCTGCACTGCAGTTGCATCTCATATAAACATCCTGATACTAGATGACAAAATTTCATGTTCACATCATACTTTATCTGTCTCACGCAGTCACAACAGTGGTGCTGCGGTGGTCCTCATTTCTGAAATGAAACTGAGGCTCAGAGAACGTAAGGAACTCGCTTAGAGTCAAGAGTTAGTAATTCATGTGACAGGAAACAAACTCAGATCTCCTAATCCTTAATCCTGTGCTCTTTCTTTCGTCTGACTTCAAGGAGGATATGGGGCTGGAATGGCATTTCCTGTGCTCAGGTAGGAAATTGGACTATATGACCACTAGAGAATCTTTAGAACTTAGATTTTAAGACCTTTCCTTTGTAAGTGGGTTTAGAATGGAGAAGATTATGACCTTTAGATTATTTTTTAGATAAATTATTTTTAGAATAAGTAGTCTATACACATGGTACATAATTAAAGTAAATCGGAGAGAAAGATAAAATTTCCTTCCACTCTTATACTCCAACCACCCAATTACCCCTCCCTCAGGGCAATCATAGTTAAATAATTAGTGCTTTACATGTCTGTGTAATACGTGTTGTATATAGTTTTGCAAAAGAATAGCAATACATTATTTTTCTGGAGATCAGAATTGTTTTGAAATGCATCCACATAATTTCTGATCAATTTTAAGAAGCAAATATCTCTCTGAGTAGGATACATCTGGAAAGTCATTAGGGACTCATTCTAAAAGGATATCCCAATGGATAACATTTGAAAGTCATTCTACACTTGACTCATTAACTTACAACCAACTCTGAAATTTGAACATTGTTAATCGTAGTTTGCGGAGAAGGCAATGGCAACCCACTCCAGTACTCTTGCCTGGAAAATTCCATGGACAGAGGAGCCTGGTAGGCTGCAGTCCATGGGGTCGCTAAGAGTCGGACACGACTGAGAGACTTCACTTTCACTTTTTCCTTTCATGCATTGGAGAAGGAAATGGCAACCCATTCCAGTGTTCTTGCCTGGAGAATCCCAGGGACGGGGGAGCCTGGTGGGCTGCCGTCTCTGGGGTCGCACAGAGTCGGACACGACTGAATCGACTTAGCAATCATAGTTTGCAAACAAGGGTCTCAGAGAATTTATGTTCCTTGTTTGAAGTGCAGTGGTAGGGCTGGTATCCAGGGCTGTCTGTCTTTCTTGCATGCCTCTTTAAAATTATTTCACAATAGTTCACAAGTGAAAATGTAGTATACACACCCTGGCGTATTCATCACTCAGATTAAACAAATGTTAACATCTTGCCACATATGCTTTAATTTTTTTTTTTAAAGAAGGAATGATGCTATATTGGCAGTTGAAGTCTTCTTTGAAATTGTTCCAGCTCATCCTTTCCTTCTCCCATTCCCTCCCTAGAGGTAGCCACAGTCTCTGAGGCCACATTTGCATAATCTTAACTCTCTTTTATGCGGAACCTGCCACTCTACATGCTGCTGTTTTTCACTCAACAAGATGCTTTTGAGATCTATTTTTACTGATACATGTAGATCTGTTTGACTCATCTTAATGACTATAGAGCAATTCCATTAATAAATTTGCCAGAATTTATTTATTCACTTATCCATAGACATATTTATGCATATACAAACTTATGTCTATATATGTCTCTATGTATATATACACATATTGCATAGACATATACATCTAGCTGTCTATAGTGTATATATATACTGACATATTATATGGACATCTATATGTGTATATATATACACACACACGCATTTAAACTGGTTTCAGGATTTTGCTCTCACAATCTGCTATAGTTAATACCTTGATATGGCTCTCCATGAGAAGTAGCTACATGTGAGAGTTTCTCTCAGGTAGTATATACATATTAGAAGCGTGTTTCCTATGTTTCAGAGTATGTGTACCTTCACCTTTACTGGATATTGCTGAACTGCTCTGTAGAGTGGTTTACTAACCTGCACTCCCAGCAGTAGACTATGAGCGTTCCAGTTGCTCATGACCTCTCTGTACTTGGCATTGTCAGGTTTTTGATTTGTTTGTTTAAGTCTGTGCTGTCCTTGTTCTTGTTCAAGGCACTTGGAAATTACATTTTGAAGTGGTGGAGAGTTAAGGTACCAATTATATTAATTATCCAGTATTCAAACCCAGGACTAATACCCAAGCTCAAAACCACTTGATAATATCAATATTTCTAAACAGGGGTGGGAGTACCATGCAGGTATGTTACACCCTGTATAATAAAGAAAAATTATAAGTAAACTTTAAGTCAACACCTAAGAAAAGAGGCCCATTAAAGCAAAATTCTTTGTATTATTAATCCTGAAATTTCAAAAATTTACTTATCCAGCTTTGTCTGACTTTATGGCATATCAAGTTCCACTTTGTTTCCAGCCAGAGAAAAGTGATTCCTGTTCTCTAGGTTGCCTCTGACTTAGAAAAGTGCCATTATTTCTCAGAACCTCTTTTTCCATTCATTAAATAATGCCCACACTCTCTCTCATGTCCCTGCTCTGCTCCTGACTTATAAGGGGGGACAGAATGAATAAATGCTGAGGTCTCCCCAGAAAAAAATGTCATATAGTCATCCTTTAGTATCCACAGAGTATTGGTTCCAGGACCCCCCTGTGATACCAAAATCTGCCAGTGCTCAAGTCTTGTGTATAAAATTGTAAAGTACAGATGGCTCTCTGACTCTCTGGGTTGCCATTCACAAATACAGAGAGCTGACTGTATATATTCTGCAGAGAGTGACTCTTCACCACCATCTCTTACTTCTTCATCGAAACCTATTTGTAGTGTGGTGCTAAAACTCTTTCATAACTAAACTCTTTAAAAATATTCAAGCTCCATCTAATTAGTCCTTTAAGCCAGGCAAGTCATCAACTCCAGATGAAATTGCCAGCTATTCATATTTGACATTTCCTTAAGTTCCTAGTAATTGCATCTCTCGAGAAACTAACCCGCAGCCATTGAGTTTCCCATTTCTTTCATGCAGGTAGATTTGCCCCCAAGGCAACATCAAGAACACTTAAGACATCCTTGGGATGAGAGAGATGTGTGAGCCACAGAGACCCAGAGGGGAATGGAACAGTGCCTGTGTATTGATTTTCTGAAAAAGAAATCAGAAGGTAGAATTTTCAACTCTTAAGGTTTGACATTTGCTATAATTCCTCACACTGAAAAATCCTTTCATTTCCACTGTGACAGTTTTTTCCCCAAAGAAAAGGAGCGGTGTTGACAGGGCCTGTATTTATAAAGGTTGAATAAGCGAAGGAACCCGAGTCATCACCGCCTGAAATTCATTTCTTAGTTTTTTCCTCAAACTAACTGGCCCAAAAATCTGTTGTGTGGAAACCCAACCAAATCCCATCCAAGCAAGTCCCCATGAACTTCATGATCAAAATGTCAATGCTTCCAAAAAACAAATCCTTTCTGTCAATGTTGTCTTTGGACAGGTTTAAGCTCCCAGGTAATATAAAGCCCATGTTTTGTGATTGCAAAGCTTCTTGGTTATATTATTGGGGGGATTCGTTTCCTATACTTTGCAGCTTACTGTACACAAATTTGAGAGGATTTGGGGAACAGCTAAAAAAACAACACAGGTCGGGCTGTCAGACCCCACCACTGGACGGTTGACTGGAGCAGAGGGGAAGGGTCAAGGTCTTCCGGAGGTATTTTCTATGTCTATGAGGACTAAGAGTCCCTTCAGATTCCTCAGAAGAGCCCTGACTGGGAGTTCTGAGTTTACATCTCTTAATTCTGCTACATGTCTCTTTTTTTTGGTCTTTGAAAATTTTTTTTTTCAATTATAAAAGTAAAATATACTTGTAAAAATTAAACATATCACTGCATAATAATATTATTAGCTCACTTTTATTGAACATTTATTTTTAAACATCTTACACACAATACTTCAATTTAATCTTTACAACCACCCTGTGAGGTCATAACAGTTATCTGAAAGCTTTGAGGCTCAGAGAGGTTATAAGTAACTTGTTTGAGTTCACACAGAAAGCAAGTGGTGAGCCAGGACAGCCAGACTTTTTGTCTCCTGCATTTGTACATTTAACTATTACATCAGACACTGGAAAGTGAAAGTCTGCCCAGATCCTATTTTCTAGAAATATTACAATATCTAGTTGCTTAGATGGCCCTCAGTGAACCACCTCCTGGTATTCATGCCTTTGTGTAGTCTCTTCCGTTTGATTCAGAGTTGGTCCCGTGACTCCCTTTTAACCAGTAGACTATTGTGGGAGTGACATTGTGCAACTAGACTGTAAGTTTTTCAAAAGAATACTTGCTTTGGGAAGCTCTGTCTTGGAGTCCAACTGTGAGAAGTCCATGTCACTTGCAGAGGCCATGTGTAGGGACTCTGATTGAAAGCCCCAGGTGAGTTCATAGCTGACATCCAACACCAGTTGTCACGTGAGTGAGCACTCTTGGATGTACAGCTCAGTGGAACCCCCGATAACTGCAGTCCCAGCTGCCCCTCTGCTGCAACTGCTAGAAACCTGGAGCAAGAGCCATCTAGCTGAGCCCAGTCAGCCTAAGAACCAGGACAAACAATCCCAAACTGTTGTGTTAAGGCTCTAAGTACTGGTTTACAATAGTTTACAATGCTGCAACCAGAACAGAGGTTAAGCATTTAGTGTTTGTTTCTCCAGGATATTTATATGCCTATAATTATAAATATAATTAGTAATATGATCATCACTGCAAAATGAGATCATACACTAATACTGTCATGCAAGCTGGTTTTTTTTTTTTTTTAATTAGAAATTAGAATCTTCCTATGTCAACAATGGAGAAGGCAATGGCACCCCACTCCAGTACTCTTGCCTGGAAAATCCCATGGACGGAGGAGCCTGGTAGGCTGCAGCCCATGGGGTCGCTAAGAGTCGGACACGACTGAGCAACTTCACTTTCACTTTTCACTTTCATGCATTGGAGAAGGAAATGGCAACCCACTCCAGTGTTCTTGCCTGGAGAATCCCAGGGACAGGGGAGCCTGGTGGGCTGCCATCTCTGGGGTCGCACAGAGTCGGACACGACTGAAGCGACTTAGCAGCAGCAGCATGTCAACAATATTCATGAAATATTCACCTATGGATGGACATTACTTGTTTTATTATTTTGGCCACTACAGAGTTTTTATTATTTTGGCCACTACAGTTTTGGCCACTACAAATGTTTACAAATATATAAACATCTTTGCATATTTCTGTGGAGTAAGTTCTCCAAAGTAGAAATGCTGGTTTAAAGGATAACACATTTTTTCTCTTCCCCTCTCTCTCCTTCCTTCCCTTTCTCCCTTTTCGCTTTCTTCTTCCCTCTTTCCCTCCCTGTCTGCCTCCTCTCTTCCTAAAGACAGCTAATAGAATTTGTAAGAAGGAAAGGAGCTCAAGTTGAAGCTACAAAAAGATTTAGGTTAGACATCAAAGAGCACTTTCTGACTGCAGGGGCAGTTATGTGAACTAGAGCAGGCCATTGATACCACAGCCGTTTGGTCCATGCAGGTCTTCCAAAAAGAACAGAGTTGTGTATTTGGGCTGATTAAATTCCTGGGATTACCTTCTATAAATCCTCTCTCTGCATGCTAAATCATGTTCTTGTGAATTTCCCAAAAGAGAACCATTCAACCCTTTCAGCCACCATCCCCTGTGACTTAAATGAATCCCCCTCTCCTTCAGATGCCTGTTTTGCACTAGAAGAGGCAGTCCACATGTCCTACAGATACAGCAGGACCCCTGACATTGTGAGCAATTCTGGTCATGTTATTTATGTGGCTGCTGGAAGGTACCCCAAGGACAGATTTTTAGGAAAAGCAATTTCCAAGTCCTGCAAGCAAGAAATCAGCAGTGACCTTGTTTAGTCAGCTGTGGGGGCTGAATTGTGTGATGGGACATTGCCTCTTTTGGGCTGTCACTTTCCTTACTGTTACCTTTTCAATTACAGATCTTGGAGTGGAGAAAGGGGAAACAAAATGATGCTAGCTCTGGAATCCTGAACCAGGCTGGTGCTACTGCCCCGGTTCCCTTGTGGTGGGGAGGGCACCAGGCGGCTGCATCTAGAGGGGCCAGAAGTGGAAGGAGGCATTGTTTCCATTGCAGCTGCCACACCTGCGATGCAGAGTATCAGGTGTGTGGCGGTGGGTGATGGGGCTCAGAGCTACACAACTGATGCCTTCCCCAAGGAGTACAGCTCTGCAGTGTTTGATGATTATAGTGCCCTGAGTGCGTGGTGGGCCCAAACCTGTGGGATGCAGGGCCAGGGGGAGTATGACCCTCTTGTATACTCTCCCACCCTTAGGCCAATGTCTTTGTCATCTGTGCCTCCATTGCAGAGAATGTGTGGCATCAGTGGCATCCAGAAGTGTGTTACCACTACCTGGAGGTGCCCAGCCTCCTGGTGGACATCAGGGAAGACCCAAGAGCCCAGCCTGATACCTGTGGCTTCTCAAGGAGCAGCGCAGACCCATGGTGTGTGCTATGAGGGGGGCTCAACTTGGCGGCAGGACAGCACTCAGCTTGGGACAGCCCCTGCCTCTGACTAGTTGTGCCTTGAGTGCCCCAGCTGAGCCTAAAGGACAATTCTGAACCCCCTGGAGGTGTTTCCTGAATGCCTTTAAAAAAGGCCCACAGCAAAGGGGCTTTGGGCTCTGCTCCACGCCGCTTGGGAACACCAGGTACTCAAGGTTGTGCCCCTCCCCAAGAAGCAGCTTGGTGCCCCTCCCTGTTTTCTCACACAGACACTGCTGCCTACGTGCTGTGTCCTCTCAGGTTAAGAGCTCTCAGCTGTCCTGTCCTTAACTGCTCCCTCACTGCTCTTCAAACTCTTCCCTGCTCAAGATGCTCTCTCCTTTCCCCAAAGAAGGAGCCACAAAACCCAAGGAAAACAAATGCACCCTAATCTACCCTCACGTGCCCAGGCTGCTTCTGCATCTGCTGACTGACTCCGCCCCCACCCCCTCTGGACCTTTCCCACCCCATCAGCATCAGGAAAATCTGTCTCCAGTGGGGGGGGGGGGGGGGGGGGGGGGAAGATGATGCTGATAAGACTTGGTATTCAGTTTTTTTGACCTCTTTGGATGGTGTCAGGAGGTCTTCAGGAGGTTGTGCCCTCCTGAGGGCTCCTAGGAGAGGAGCAGGGAAGGGTTTCCAATCCCAGGCACTGCCTGCTGGCCAGTGGCCATCCTTGTTTCCTGTTGTTCCACTTGCTTCAGAGCAGAAGCCAGGGAATGTGGAATGTCCTTCCTGAAGTTGGTTGTTAGAGGCATAAAACTGACTGGCTGGTGGAGTGGAGATCAGGTGGCGGGGCCCCACCTCATAGGAAGGTAATCCCTGAGAGATGCGTTCAAGATTCCTGGAAGGGCCGTTTGTTCCTTTTGCTCTTTACAGGCTAAAAGTTGCAAATCATAGTGGAAGAAGTTATGAAGTAGAGTGACTAATCTCCCTGAGCCTCATTTCCTACATCTGTGAATTTGGCATCAATATAAATGGTACCATCAGAGACTGATAGAAAGATAGAGGAAATACAGTGTGTAAAATGCTCCCAGAACATGGTGAGCACTCTGTAAATGTTAGTTGTTACTTTTCACATCTGGCCTGAACACACAGTTCAGTTCAGCAGACAATATTGAGCTAGAGGCCAGACTCCGTGCTGGAAGTACAGCTGAATAGGAGAGAGTCCGAGCTCTCAATGAATCCATAGAAGAGTCCTGTTTACCTCTATGGATCATTCCGGGCATTACAGTCCTGTCACCTTATCTGGAAATTCTTCATTCCCAGTCCCTCTAGCTGCATCTGTATTTCACCTCCAGCCTCCTCTTTGTTTCTCTGTTTGGTGGAGGAAAAACATTGTGCTTTACTACTTGATGATTCAGTTGTCTCTTCCGTTCTCTGAAACAGCCTCTGTTCTTTTTAAATTCTAGTTCTTATTTTGATAGCCCCTTAATTTTCTTTGTAACTTTACTATCATGTCCTTCACTGTTATACTACTTGTCACCGCACTTAGCATTTGAATGTATTCTTTTCAAAGTAGGATCAGTGTTTCCTGCTTTCTTTGACTCGCTCTAGGATCTCATGCCTAGCGTGAGAGCAGAGCTTGAGGCAGGGATGACAAAAATATTAAATCTTCAATTGATTGGTAGGGGCTGCTGGGCACCATATTGAAACTTTCCCCAAAATCACACCTGTGTTTGGTAGTGCTGTGATGGATTGGTGATGTCTGCCATCACGGGAGAAAAAAAACAAAAACGCTGTGGGGATTTGCCCCGAGGAAGTCTTAGGACCTGGATCCATGGTGCAGCTTTCCTTTCCCTCAGAACTTAAGGAAGTAGTCGTTTCCGGTGTTGACCAGGACTAGTTGAGATCTAGCAAGACAACCCACTCCAATATTCTTGCCTGGAGACTCTCATGGACAGAGGAGTCTGGTGGGCTACAGTCCATGGGGTCGCTAAGAGTAAGACACGACTTAGCGACTAAACCACTGTCAACCAAGCCTGGCTTTGCAGTTGCCTAGTCAGCAAGAGCTAGGATGGCTGCCACCCCAGGCCAGTCAGTCTGACTCAGGGCAATGGGGAGAAGGGAGTCAGCATCTAGGCCAAGGGCCAATCAGTTGGCCTTCTCTTGTCAGTAAAATTGATTCTGGCTTTTTGACCAGGGGCAGCTTCTTTGGGTAACCACGACAACTACTAGATTCTCAACTGGGAAGCCACATTCAAGTTGGCCAACAACTCAAATGTCTCCAAACCACACTTTTCAGTGCCAAGCTTCATTGTCTTATGACTGCCATATATTGAGCATCTACTGTGTGCTGGGTGGCTTTGTATAGATGAGATGATTTTATGAGATTTGCTGGTGAACATTTTTACTTTCAAAGTTATGCATTTAATTTAAATGGTATTAGAGGAATGTTATTTTTCCATTTAGGGCAGTGATCAAAGCCTGTGTATAAAATAACTTTATTTAAAAAGTGAGTTGATTTAAAGAAGTATATAACATGGCAGTGCAAGCATTCTCTGATCTCCACTTTACAAATGAGGAGAAACTAATATTCAGGAAGGGTGAGCCACCTGCCCAAGATGGCACAGCTGGGAAGTCTAAGAAGCATTTTGAGAGCACTTCATGGTGCCATTCTGGGTCAAGTTTTGTACCAAGTGAGGGATGCAGCTGTGTTTTCTCAGCTCTGAGGCTTTTGTCACAGAGACAGATGTGGGCAGGGCTTGAGGTGACTGGCCAGAAAACACAGAGCAGAAGAGTTATCAGAAAGGATGGGCTTGGGTTAAAGTGAGAGGCATGAATTTTGGAGTCTGGAGGAGCCGGGTTAGCGCTCCAGATCCTCACATTTCTCATGGCACCCTTGGGCAAGTAAATGCAGGGGGAACTGATAAATGAGGGTAACAGTGTTGTCTGGTCCAGAGGGCTATTTTGAGGATTAGAGGGAATCACACACAGATAAAGCTCTTGGCACGGTGCCTGGTACAGGGAGAGCGTGTGGTAAACGGTCTCAGTTAGTGTCTTTGAGTGTGATGACCAGTCCTGTGAAGGCAACAAACTGAACCAGGCAAAAGCCTGATGCAGAGGCAACAGCACGAATCCAGGTGGGTCTTCTCCTGGAACAGTTCTTGAGGTTTGGAGAACTGGCTCTAGAAGAGACCTCTGACTTATTTTTCTTACTCGGTCAGTAAAAGTGTCCTTCAGGCTGCTGTATGTTACATATGAAAGTTGTTAAGAGAGTAAATCCTAAGAGTTCTCATCACAAGGAAAACTATTTTTGTTTCCTTTTCTGCTTTCTCTTTTTCTTGTATTGCATCTGTATGAGATGACAATGTCAACTAAACTTATTGGAGTAATCATTTCATACTATACGTAAGTCAGCCATCATACTGCACACCTTACGCTTATGCAGTGATGTATGCCAGTGATATCTTGATAAAACTGAAGAAAGAAAGCATCCTTAGCTTTTCCAATATTGTTAGGAGACCCCTTGGGATTAGACTGAGTTCTCACATAGACACTTCTGTGCTCCTGGACAAGTCGCTTCCCTTCTCAGAGCCTCAATTTCCAGATCTGCAAAGTGAGCTAGTTAATAAAGCAATAATTTAAAAAATAGCATCATAGCTCCCATTCGGTAAAGGTGGGCAGGGGTTTAACAGGTACACAAGAAAAGGGAGGGCTCCCACAGAGTGTGACCAGTATGTGCCAAGGCAAAGAGAAGGAAAAAGGAAGATCCCTCACCATCCTCTCAGGGCTGCTGCTGCTGCTGCTTAGTTGTTTAGTCGTGTACAACTCTGTGTGACCCCAGAGACGGCAGCCCACCAGGCTCCCCCGTCCCTGGGATTCTCTCAGGGCAGCTAACAGTTACTGAGTGTTTACATGTGTCAGACTCTGAACTCAGTTCTTCATCTATGAAGAATATTTCATGTCTATAATATCAAACATTATCTAATATTAAATATCCAACAGGGCTTCCCTAGTGGCTCAGATAGTAAAGAATCTGCCCACAATGTAGGAAACCTGGGTTCAATTCCTGGGTCGGGAAGATCCCCTGGAGAACAGGACAGCAACCCACTCCAGTATTCTTGCCTGGAAAATTTTATTGACAGAGGATCCTGGCAGACTACAGTCCGTGGGATTGCAAAGAGTCAGACATGACTGAGTGACTAACACTTTCACTTTCAAATATCCAATATACAATATTTGCTAATGAAGTAAGTACTCTTTTCATCCCTTTATTATAGATGAGAGAGACTGAGGCTCAGAGGATGAAGAAGTTGACTGAAGTTGGATGCAAAAGTGTCAAATGCCTCTTCCAGTTCTTCCACTCACACAGATCTGTAATACAAGGGCTGAGCATATGCAGTAATAATTGGGACATTTATTAATAATGATTCCCTTTACTAGGCACTTGCTATTGTGGCCCACTTGTTAGAGGTTTTACTGGAATCAGATTTAATCCTCACACAACATTAGGAGATAGATACTATTTATTAATAGGCCCATTATAGAGTTGAGAACACTGAGGCTCAGTGGGTTAAGAGACTGGCCCGCTAGATGTGTGCTGGACCTAGGATCCAAAAACAATTTATTAGACTTTAGAGTATGTTTGATTAGCTCAAGGGAACTGGCCATTAAGTAGAAAAGGATCAATTCTTTCTCTGTTTCTTTCTTTTTTTTTTTTTAACAGTGGGTATCAGCTGGCATGTATATAGCATGAGGTAGCTGAGGGAAAAATTCCCTACAGAGGATTTGTAAGTCCTTCAAGAATACTCACCAACTGGTATAGCCACTATGGAGAATGGTATGGAGGTTCCTTAAAAAAACTAAAAATAGAGCAGTGCCACCTCTGGGCATATATCCAGAGAAAAACATGATCAAAAGGGTACATGCATCCCAGTGTTCATTGCAGCACTGTTTACAGTAGCCAAGACATGGAAGCAGCCTAAATGTCCATCGACAGAGGGATGGATAAAGAAGATGTAGTACATATATACAATGAACTATCACTTTGCCATTAAAAAGAATGAAATAGAGCCAACATGGATGGACCTAGAGATTAGAGATTGTCATACTAAGTGCTAAGTCACTTCAGTCATGTCTGACTCTTTGTGACCCCATGGACTATAGCCCACGAGGCTCCTCTGCCCATGGGATTTTTCAGGCAACAATACTGGAGTGAGTTGCCATTTCCTCCTCCAGAGGATCTTCCCAACCCAGAGATAGAACCTTATATCTCTCTTATATCTCCTACATTGGCAGGTGGGTTCTTTACCTCTAGCGCCACCTGGGAAGCCCTGAGATTGTCATACTGAGTGAAGTAAATCAGACAGAGAAGGCAAAATATCACATGACATCCCTTATATGTGGAATCTAAAAAGAAATGATACAAATGAACTTACAAAATAGAAAGGGACTCAGAGACATATAGTGAAGAAACATGGTTGCCGGGGGGAAGATGGGGAGGGAGGGATAGGGAGTTTGGGATGGACATGTACACACTGCTGTATTTAAAATGGATAACCAATGAGGACATATTGCATAGCGCATGGAACTCTGCTCAATGATGTGTAGCAGTCTGGATGGGAAGGGAGTTTGGGGGAGAATGGAAACACGTATACATATGGCTGAACGCTTTCACTGTTCACCTGCAATTATCACAACATTGTTAACTGGCTATACCCCAATACAAAGTAAGAAGTTTATTTTTTTTTTTAAAAAGGACACCTACCACTCCCAGCCCCTGGGAATAAGCAAGGGTAAAGAGACAGGGGGTTCATTTCTGCCTCTGAGGGTCTAATTTCTTCCTTCAAGTGCAAGGCTTATGACTGGGGCCCTCTCCATGGCTCCTCCGGATATGGAATAGTGCTCACACTGGCTAATCCTCCCTGGGATTCACCCCAGGTGCTTGCCACTGGTGGCTGCTGTGTGCACAGGATGCTCATTTGCTTGACAGTTTTGTGGACCCAGAGTGATGGTCACTGGGTGTCAGGGGACCAACAGGAAATCAGAGGCTTCTGGGCTCTTCATCTGGAGTTCACTTGGGTGTCAGAGGCTAATTGTGGCTCCGCTCAGGTTGTCACTGTTTGATTAAACATCTTGCGCTAAGCACCATCTGTCTCCCAATGGCTGCTGGGGGTAGGTATTTGCAGCTATGGGCAAATTTCTTATCAATCATGCATATAAAACACAGCCAGTATGAAAGCTTCATTCCTGTTGCCTGTCTTCTTCTGTGCAGTCAAGGACAATGGGACAATTAAAGGAGGCTGGCACTCATTTACACATTTCACAAACATTTACTGAGCAACTCACCCTGCACCAGTCACTGGGCCACACACTGCAGATGCAGTGCTGTGCAAACACGTAGGTGCAACGAGTCCACAAGGGGCTTACGATCTATTTTAACCAAGTAGAGGTCTGTTCTGCTACCTACTAGCTCTGAGGCCTTGGGTGAATCACGCATTTCTCTGGACCTTTTCTCATTCAAAAAGCATGTGCAGGTAGGTGCTAAGTGGCATTCACAGTACTGAGGCTGCTGGAGTGAGGAGGCAAGTCTCTCTCCACTGGCAAGGGAGGCAGAAAGGGAAAGAGGTTGCATGACTGAGAAGCGAGTGTGATCCAGAGGGCCCAGGTATTTTCTTGGTCCCACAGGAGAGAAAGTAGGGATGAATTCTGACTTTGAGGCCTGGGAAAGCTGCATGAAAGTGTGAAGAGGAGCTGGGATCCAGGACCTGCATGAGCAAAGGAAATGGGGCCAGAGGTGACACTGTCAAGAAGGAGGAACATAATAGATAAATTAAACAAATAATTCTTCAGCTAATAACCCAAGCTGTCTTTCTAGCCTGAAGGCTCTCTTCCCAGGGGCCATTTCCTAGGGACAGCTGATTGCTCTGCAGCTAAAGCCAGGTATAACCTGCAGCAATCAGCTGTCGACTTTGCACCTCCAGCTGCTTTCTAGTATAAGGTCTGCATCAAATGTCTCCAAGTTAAAAGAAGGAAAAGCAATACCAGGTGATGCCAAGAAACAAATCCCACTCACTAGGATAACAAAAGTCCCAGGACATGTTGTAAAGGTTAATCTACTTACCCAGGATTCCACTGCTATAGACATCACCAACACTGAGCACAACTCTTGCAACCACTTCTTTGATGATTTGGGAGGCACTTCAGGGATTCCCAGTGTCATCCCAGGATGAAAAGAGGCAAAGAGTAAAGATTCTGGAGACTTGCTGCTAAGGTGCAAACCTGCTTCTACCACTTTCTAGCTGTGTGAACTTGGACAATTTACTTAACCTTTCTGCGCTTCAGTTGGCACATCTATGTAAAAGATAATGATACAGTACAGGCTTTTGTGAGCATTAAATGAATTAATACATGGAAAGTGCCAAGCACAGTGCATGGTACCATATAGGCCATATAATTTTAACACCATAACTATTAGGTTAGAAGTCCAGAAGGGTATGAAGTGTATTTGCTTGTTACTATTCACATATTGCCAACCTCTTACACAGTCCCAGGCATATGGTTGTTGTTTAATCACTAAGTTGTGTCTGACTCTTTTGTGACCCCCCATGTACTGTGACTCCGGCTTCCCAGGTGGCTCAGTGGGTAAAGAACCCGCCTGCCAATGCAGGAGACATAAGAGACACAGGTTCAGTCCCTCAGTAGGGAAGATCCCCTGGAGGAGGGCATGGCAACCCATTCCAGTATTCTTGCCTGGAGAATCCCCATGGACAGAGGAGCCTGGTGGGCTACAGGCCATTGGGTCACAAAGAGTTGGACACAACTGCAATGACTTAGCAAGCATATGCTGTAACCCACTAGGCTCCTCTGTCGATGGGATTTCCCAGGCAAGAACACACAAGTGGGCTGCCATTTCCTTTTCCAGGGGATCTTCCCAACCTGGGCGTCTAACCTGCATCTCCTGCATTGGCAGGTGGATTCTTTACCACTGAGCCATGAAAGAAGCCCTAAGCATATGGTAGATACTCTAAATATCTATTGAATGAATGATTATGAATATAGATTAATGTGGCATTGTAGACATGCAGAAAAGGGCTTTGTCATAGTTTTGAATAGACTGGAAGATTGCTAAGTGTTTACTGTGGAAAATGAGTCAGGTGATGTGATCAAGAGTAATTGGAAATTAATTTAGTGTTCAGTGAGAGAGGGATCTTTTAAAGACTATCAGCTTCTCCATGTTTTGTGCCAGAATCTTCCATGTGAATCCAATTTCAGTTCAGTATAAATTTAGTGATGCCTAACTATGTGCCAAGCCTGGATCAGTCTCTCAAGGAGTACAAGACCCTGGGCTCAGGGTGCTGAGATCTTACTGAATAAGTCATCCCACGGCAGCATGAGGAATAATTCAAACTCCTTGCTTCCTTCAATGACTATGCCATGGCTTATAAACTCAGATGGCACAAGATAGCAGGCAGGTGACATCAATGTGTGAGGTGAGCCTGCAGGGGCCTTTAGTTGGCTCCCTAGCTTATAGCCCCTTTCAAGAGAGCAGCCACTGTTCATTTCCACCTAGTGGTTTCCCTGGTGCTGGGAAAGATTGCAGGCAGGAGAGTGGGGAGACAGAAGATGAGATGGTTGGATGGCATCGTCGACTCAATGGACATTGGTTTGAATAAACTCCGGACATACTGCAGTCCATGGGGTTGCAAAGAGTCAGACATGACTGAGAAACAACAGCAACAAAAACAAATGGTTTCCCAGAAGGCAATGACAACCAACTGTGGCTGTGCTCGGTCGCTCAGTCGTGTCCGACTCCTGGCGACCCCGTGGACTGCAGCCCGCCAGGCTCCTCTGTCCGTGGGATTTTCCAGGCAAGAATACTGGAGTGGGCTGCCATTTCTGTTTCCAGGGGATCCTTTTGACCCAGGGGTCGAACTGCAGGTGGATTCTTTACCATTGAGCCACCAGGGAAGCCAAATGTGGCTCGGTAATCCAATAATTCAAGAGAGACTTGCAAGCAACACACACATACAAAAACACACGGTGACCCATGGTCTCAGATTTGAGACCTCTGCTCTATAGCAAAATCCTGTGTCTTTGCACCGACACCCAGATACCTTCCATATCATTAGCTCCCTTCTGCATCCCATGCAAATGCTCTTCACTCCATGAGCTGTTGCCCCAGGGTGCAGTGCTCTTTTCTAGCTTTGTAGCACACTATGGGCTATTTCTTCTGCCTGGAATCCTTTCCCTGCCTGTACCACTTTGCGTGGCAGACTTTTTATTTTTAAAGCCTTTCCTGTTCTCAAGGCACTGAGGTAAGCACCTTATTGGATAGAGTATTTAGAACCTTTTTATAATCTTTACCATCCATTAACTGGGAGTCCCTGGGAGGCAGAGACTATATTTCTTTTCTGTGAACCTTGGGGGCCTATCACAGGGCAGACAAAGAGTATGCACTCTGTCAATGTTAGAGAAATAAAAGAGTGACAGGTGGATGGATGGATGGGTGGATGAATGGATTCCCCAAGGCAGTCTCTGTGGAGCATTCATCTGCTGGCTGTCACTTCTGAGGTGCTCCATTCTGTCCATGATGACATGATCTTATCCCATCCCTGTCTTCTCTCTAAACCCGGTCTCTCTAGGTAGCCTCTTGGGAAAATTTTCCTGTTTCTTCCTAAGATGGTTGATGGATCTGGGTTCAGATTACCCATTTACTTGTCCAGGCATGATCTTAACTCAGTTTCCTCATCTGTGCAATGGGGATAATACTATTTCCCAAAGGACTTCTTAAGAAGACTGAGTTGGACTTCCCTGGTAGTCCAGTGGATAGGAATCTGGCTGCCAGTGCATGCAACCTGGGTTCAATTCCTGATCCAGGAATATTTCACATGCCATGGGGCAACTGAGCCCATGTGCCACAATTACTAAGCCTGCACTCTAGAGCCTGCGCTCCCTAACAAGAGAAGCTACCACAATGAGAAGCCTGTGCACCACGACTAGAGAGTAGTCCCCACTTGCTGCAACTAGAGAAAGCCCATGTGCAGCAATGAAGGCAAAAGTGCAAAGCCCAGGGCAGCCAAAAATAAATAAATACATTTTTAAAAAAGAAGACTGAGTAACCTCATACAGTAGAGCATTCATACTATGCCTAGCATTTAGTAGGTGCTCAAAAGTATTATTCATCCCAGGTGGCTCAGTGGTAAAGAATCTGCCTGTCAAGGCAGGAGATGCAAGAGACATAGGTTCGATCCCTGGGTAGGAAAGCTACCCGGGAGGAGAAAATGGCAACCCACTGCAGTATTCTTGCCTAGAAAATTCTGTGGACAGTGGAGCCTGGTGGGATATAGGCCATGGGTCACAAAGAGTTGACATGACTGAGCACACACACACACTTGTACATTGGATGTGATAGCTTCTTTCTTAGAGCATCAACTCTTTCCCTTGTCGGAAAGCGGGGAGCACCAATTCAGAAACCAGACTTTGTGGACTTAAATCCCAAGTTTGTCAATTCCTAGCTTTGTGGTCTCGGCTGAGTTACTTAAATAATCCGTGCCTTAAAGTTCCTCATTTGTAAAGTGGGGATAAATAATTCCTGTCTCTTAGGGTTCTTGAGGGAATTAAATCAAGGGCTGAGAAGCGTGTTTGGCACACAGTGAGTGCTCAGTAAGTGGTCATTTTGTTGCTTGCCAGCTCAATGAAAGAGACTCAGGGGTGAAGAGGACTTTGTGTGTTTACCAGGACTCCTTATTCAGTCCAGCTTCCTGCCCTTTCCTACCTCTGGGTTAGCCAAAAACTTCCTTTAGTTTTTTAAGTAAAAATAAAAGACACATTTTCCATTTTCACCAAGAAATTTACTGAACAATATATTTACCATTTTGTTCCACTACCTTCTGCCATTTTTCAGGCAACTTCATAATTCCATCTTCCCGATACTTTTATTTTTTTCAGCAAAGAACTGTTCTAAGTGCCATTTACATTCTTCTAGGGAATTGAAATTTTTTCCATTAAGAGAATTTTGTAAAGGCCAAAATAAATGAAAAGCTGAAGATGTAATGTCTGGTGAATACAGCAGATGAATCAGAACTTCCCAGCCAAGCTGTAACAGTTTTTGCCTGGTCATCAAAGAAACACATGGTCTTGTGTTATCCTGATGGAAGATTATGTATTTTCTGTTGACTAATTCTGAATGGTTTTCATCAAGTGCTGCCTACAGTTGGTCTAGCTGGGAGCAGTACTGTTGGAAGTAATTGTTTGGTTTCGAGAAGGAGCTCATAACAGAGGACTCACTTCCAATCCCACCATATACACAACATCACTTTCTTTGAATAAAGATCTGTCTTTGGTATTGTTGGTGGTGGTTCATTTCGCTTGTCCTGTGTTCCATTCCACATTATTGTACAATATCCACTTTTCATTACCCATTACAATTTGTTTTAAAAATAGAACATTTTTGTTATGTTTAAGGAGAGAATTACATGTGGAAATACAGTCAAGGAGGTTTTTTTCCTTTTCATTTAACTTGCTATGCTAAGTCACTTCAGTCGTGTCCGACTCTGTGCGACCCCATAGACGGCAGCCCACCAGGCTCCTCCATCCCTGGGATTCTCCAGGCAAGAACACTGGAGTGGGCTGCCATTTCCTTCTCCAATGCATGAAAGTGAAAAGTGAAAGTGAAGTCGCTCAGTCGTGTCCGACTCTTAGTGACCCCATGGATTGCAGCCTAACAGGCTCCTCCGTCCATGGGATTTTCCAAGCAAGAGTACTGGAGTGGGGTGCCATTGCCTTCTCCGTTCGTTTAACTTATGTGAACCCAAACATCAAAGTGATTAATATAACCAAACTGGTGCAAATGGTTTTCAACACTTGAATTGCATATTTTGAGTATATTAGCTATCTCCTGTGTAGTATAATGTTGATTGTTCTCAATTAATATCTCAATTTGATCACTATCAACTTCAACTGTTCTAGCAAGGTCTTCAGCAAGAAAATTCATAAACCATTTTTGACACATTCAATCAGTCATAATCTCTTCTCCATACACTGCACAACTTTTTTTTTTTTTGCATTTCAGTTGTGTTTTTACCTTTCTTGAAATAATAAAGCATAATATGCCAAAAATGTTGCCTTTTTCCCTTCCATCTTCAGTAATAAAATGGTTCCACAAAAAATGACCAATTTTGATACTTTTTTGAAAAATGCATGCTGATATGTCACAATACTATCTAAGAAAATTGTTCTGAATGAAGTTAAAGACAACTAAGTTCTATTAGAGCCATCTTACAGAGGAAGGTGGGCTTCCCTGGTGGCTCAGTGGAAAGAATCCGTCTGCAATGCAGGAGCCACAGGAGATGTGGGTTTGATCCCTGGGTGGGGAAGATCCCCTGGAGAAGGAAACAGCAACCCACTCCAGTATTCTTGCCTGGAGAACCATGAACAGAGGAGCCTGGTGGGCTATAGTCCACAGTGTTGCAAAGAGTCGGACACAACTGAAGTGACTTTGCATGCATGCCCACATGGAAAAAAACCGAATGAACCTTTTGGCCAACCCTTAGAGATATTGACTTCCTGCTGGATTCAGGCACCTTGCTACAGCCATGGATGCCCTAGTAAATCAAAGGAAATAGTTTCTTCCTTCCTGGAGCTCCTAGCCTGGCAGAAGCCAGATCAATCCCCAGAGACAAGCTCCACAATAGCGGGAGGAAGCATGCTTTGGATGTGCTTAGGAAGGGGTGATGAGTTTGACCTAGAGAATCACAGACTGGGGGCCCAAGGGGCTGATTTCAGGCTGCAGGTGTGTCTTTGAGGTTTTTGAATCAGTTGCCATGTTTACAAACTGGAATATTTCATGTCCAATCAAAGATTTGACCTCTTTGAGGGAGGCTCTTGGAGGCAGGCCACACTGGGCCCACATTTCCGCTTGGGGCTAGCCTCCAGCTCAGCAAGTCCCCCATGGGCCTCACTTATGTCTGCCATCTGCCTGCCCCAGCCCAGAGCTGGACTGGGAGCTGGAGGGAGCCCTGGTGGGAGAAGAGGTAGAGAAGTAATAGCACTTGATTCTAATGATTTAAACTGGGTTTGAGTTGAATTTGTCCTGAGGCAATGGAGATTCACTGAAGGGCTTTAAGCACTAAAGGGTTTTACTAAGGAAGAGGACTGTTATTTCTGTACCTAACCACAGACATCCCTGAAGGTAGATGAAGGGGTGGTGGAGAACAGAGTTTCCTTTACATACTTCGTTGAAACTTTCAAACATGGGTTGGCACTGTAGCTTCCTGTTTTTTTCTTCCCATGTCCCCCTCCCTCCTGAACCTCCCTCCCATCTCCCTCCCCACCCCACCCCTCTAGACTGTCACAGAGCCCCCATTTGAGTTCCCTGAGTCATATAGCAAATTTCCACGGGCTATCTATTTTACATATAGTATTGTAAGTTTCCATGTTACTCTCTTCATATATGCAATAACTCTCCTCCTATATACAATTTGACAGCAGCAGCAGAAATGTTTAGAGGTACCATCTTCCTGCATAATGTGTTCCCTTCTCCTCTTAGGCTGGCAGGGGAAACTTCCACAGGATCTGGATGTTCAAGAACATCGAAAATTCTCTGATGCACACCCCCCGTGTGCTGCACGCTCTTCAAGGCCACCGTCCTGGTGGATGTTCTGGTCCACGATGGGACCTGTATCCCCTGAGCAGATGCGGGATTGAAGTGGCAGCACCTGTGCCAGGGGACGTGGAGGGACAGGGAACAGGCCATGCCCGGAAGACAATGTCTAATTACCTGGGGGCCTCAGGAAGCAATTTTCTCTGCTTGGAGAAATTGGTTTTTATGCCTCTAGCCCATGTACACAGCTGAACGACATGTAGGTCAAGGAGCTATAATTATATGGAAATGGATTTATGTTTGGGAACTTCTAAAGACCCACCTCTGCACACAGGGAGGTGGCAGAGAGAGAGATTAGCTACCATTCTGCCCAAGCTGGGTTCAGCAGGTGAAGGACAGTTTGCTTCTTTGTGATTTTGAGGGGGCCTGTATCTTTTATGGTTTGGGGACACCTGCCTGAACATCACAGAAGAAAAGAAACCAGTAGTGCCCTTACTAGTGCTGTGATCATGAGCATGGGCATGGGATCCAGATCTGACTCCTGCTTGCTGTGTGACCCTCAGCAAATTACTTAACTTCTCTGTGCCTCCATGTGCGCATCTTGAAATGGAGACAACTGTGAGGACTAAATAAGTTAATGCATCGAAAGTGCTTAGAAAAGTGCATAGTAGACATCACTGGAATTATGACCTCAGCTCCCTTGTCCATCCCATTTCACTCACCACTCTTTCCTTCCCTGTTTCCCAGTTTAGAGGAATCGTGGCACCTGCAGCACCCCAAACAAGCCCATCGTCTCCAGCTTTGAGCCTTTGCCTATGGAGCTCTCCCTTCCTGTAATGCTCCTCATCCATTTCATTAGGATGACCCTTGTCCTTGACCCTTAAGGAGTCAGCTGGTCTAGTCCACCCCTCCCCCCATTGATGCTCCTATGGTCTCCCTATGACAAAATAATCTGCCTCTGCCTCTCTTTCTTTTCTTAGCAGAAATACCATTTCCAAGAGATGATAGGGAAAATGTCAGTAAAAAATGCAAGTCTTTTTTTTCCCTTTTAGATATAAGAGAAAATGTAGTAATAAAAGCAACAGCAGTAGTAACAGTGATGATGATGATGATGACAATGAATGATTCTATATATTTTTCTGTCATGAAGGAAGTGGTCTTTTTTAAAAATAATATTACTATATTTCTCCAGGTTTCCACACTGTTTCCATTTTCTTTTTTTTGGCTGGCCACATCACATGGCTCGTGGGATCTTAGTTCTCCGACCAGGGATTGAACCCAGGTCCTTGGCAGTGAAAGTGCAGTCTTAACCACTGGACTGCCAGGGAATACCTGGAAGTGGTCTTAATAATAAAAAGGATAACTTCTACTTAGCAATCTTATGATAAGTGTTTTACACTCAATTTTCATTGCTGCTTCCCTCACTTTATAGGTGGGTGTTATCAGATCCATCCTATAGAGGAGGGTATTGGACTGGATTTAAAGAGTTGCCCAAGTTTACACAGCTAGTAAGTCACAAAGCCAGGATTTGAACTCAGGTCTGTCCAACTGCAAAATGTTAACTGCTACACTTTTTAAGAAGTCAGAGGGCCTTGGGACCATTGCTTCTACTGACACCAAATTAGCTGCAGGACAGACTCTGTGTTCACTAGTCTGCTGGTCTGCCACTGCCATGGGCACCATCCTGGGGTGCTCCCAACTCCAAGGTACTGGACCTTCCTTGCTGCCCCAGGGTAAAAGGTCTTTCCCTACCTGCCCAGGGTTTCCCAGAATGCAGAGGGCCCTCCTTGGTTGGACAGAGAAGGGATGGGCTTCTTTCTTGGCAGAGGGAACCACAAGTACAAAATCAAGCAAGTGTGAAACCATGCTGTGTTTGCAGAACTGTAAAATGACAGGCTTGGCTAGCATATGGACCGTGGGGAAATGAGGTTTGAGAATTCAAGACTGCAGAGTGAGAACCTCAGTGAAATTGCTTTGCAAACTCCCAAGGTTGTTGTGGGGACTGAAGGAGACAATGCACGGGAAGCGGCTTTGCAACTGGAAGAGCGCTAGGCAAATGTTAATTATCACGAGATATTTCAGAGGAGCCTCATTGGTATCAGGAATGAGATAGCAGAAAATTAAAATGCCTGTTAATTTCTCTTGAATCCATATTTTCAAAAGCATTCATAAATGAAAAATTCCAATTTCCTTGTTCTCATCTTTTTTTTTTTTTTCAGGTGAGTAGATTGTAATAGATTTTGGAAGCTAATAAAAATATCAGTTGATTTCCTAGTGATTATCAATTATATACTACCAGATTTTGAGGTTTGAAATAATTTTTGTTGCTCACCCGTAAGACCACATCCAGCTAATTCTTTATCCAAATACTTCCTAGATACACCCTGTCTTTTCTCTTTCCTCAGGCAGCCTGATACTGGGAACTCTGGGGTAGGGGACAGGTGTATGTCTGCCTCATTTTGTGTCTCTAGCACAGTTTCTGACAGATAGTAGACACTTGACAAATATTTGTTTAGTGCAGCAACCATGTCTAGATGGCATCATATTATACCTGAGTTACTGCAGGCCTTCTCAGCTCCACCCTGGCTCTTGCCCTTCTGTTCCTGAAGCCATTTGTCTACATTTGCTCAAAACCTCAATCCATTTTCCTCAGTCTAATGAAATTGGTAAAACTAACTTAACTAATGTTACATACTAATACTACTACTAATAGAATCCAAATCTACAGTTTAAACAAAATGCTAAGGTAGGAAACTAAACAAAGAGGTGAAACTATTCAAGAAAGCATAACTGTAATTATTCTTATTTGGAGATAATACAATAGTATGCTTAGAGAACTCAAGAAAGTAGTCAAAACATTATTGGAACCAGCAGCTGAGACCTGAAGAGGACCAAATTCAAATGTAATAACAATAGTTGATTAGAAAATGGAACAGAAAGAAGATTCTATCCACAGCATTCTAAGCTCCCAACGGTGGGGAGAATGGTCTCCTTTCCAACTCTGGCTGGTACTTTGTCCCCTGGGTTCCCAAGCAGCCCTGCTTGTGCCTGAAATCTCCCTAAATCTCTCACAAAACTGATGGAAAGTACCATGGAAATCTCCATCTCTTGCTGCAGCTGTAGATGGGCACACAGGCTCTGGCTCCTGGTGTCTGGGTCAGAGGTCTGTCTTTGCAGTAGCACTAACTGCGTGACCTCGAGCCACTTAATCACTTACCTTGTGCCTCAGTTTCTTTATCTGTAAAATGAGGGGTAATAACAGCACCTATTTGATTAGGATTAAATTAGTTAATTCATGGAAAGTGCTGGAAACAGTGTCCAATAGGTAGCAGGCACTCAAAGTTTGTTATGATTCTACCATCAAGGTTGCAGCGGTCCTGCTTTCTAAGCTGCAGCTATGGATTCTGCCACAGGGGGATGGTGGAGGAAGAAGTGTGCTGAGGGTTTGGGACTTTCACATCATCCTGTTTTTCTTTAGTACAGCAAGTTATTACATTATTGGGTAATCGATTGAATCATACAGAATGGACTTTTTAAAAGGTAAGAAGTGGCCAAATATTGACAATTTCATATGATACAACCTAATCATTTTCAATTTACTTGTTTTGTGTACTGGGCAGTGTAGTGCACGTCTTGAAAGCATGAGAAAAGTTCACTCTCCTTTCTCGTCCCCCTTCCTTGGCAGTGGTTCTGATGCTAAAGGAGATGCTCAGTGTGTGTGTGATGAAGAAACAGACTTGTGATCAGAACACACGTAGCATGTCAGATCCCAGAGGGGAAGAGGGGATTTTCCAGGTAGTGGTAAATATCTGCCCTGACAGCTCCACCCCATCTCCAGCACTGCCATCCCCCATCCCAGGACTGCAGCTGATACCTTCCTCTGTGTCCCATGGTATACCACACCCCACAGATGTATACCACACAGATGTACCTGCTTTTTCATCTCTTCAACTAGGCTGTGCTCTCCCCAAGGACAGGAGCACAGATCTATTTGTGGCACCAGTAGGGAGCACTCTGTTTTCAAACGAATGAATACTGGACAGTCCTAGCAAGATTCAGAGGCGTGGCTCCATTTTGGGTAGGGGTCATTCCTGTCTTTCATAGCTTTGTGCATTTAGTGGAACATGGAGCCCTGGGTTTGAGGTTCAAGGATGTAGTTTTATTTTTTCAAGCCTGCCTATTGGGAGTAACTTGGGAAAGCTGTTTGACTCCTCCTAACTTCAGTTTCATAATGGATGAACAAGCCCTCTGTAAATTTTAATTCACTTTGTATATTGGCCAACACTATATTAACATTAATGGCTATTACTGATGACTATTTTTAAGGATTAGGAACAGAGCCTGGCACATAATAGGTGGTCAATAAACATTCACCACATGGATTGGATTTGGAATTCTGAGCACTTGACTGAAGTGAGTTTGCTTCTGACTGATAAAGGACACCTTGGAAGTCTCTGGAAGATGGCAGAGTTTTTCAGGGAGTCATTTCATCACAATATGCTACTTAAAAAAAAAGCAACTCAATTTCCATTTTGTAGGTTAGGTGTGGGGTGGATAGGGAATTCACCTTCCCGTCCTTGCTTAAAAATAATTTCAAGTAATTAAAGCATCTGCTTGGGGAAAAGGCAATAGGGACACCAGGAAGTGTCTTCAATCAGAAAGGAAGACTTAGTCCCTCAAAATGCCTGCAAAGACCAGGCTGGGAGGGTGAGCCAAGGCAGAGGTCTGTAGACACAGCATTTGTCCTTTCTTATACTCTGAATACCAATGTCCACGGCAGGCCCAGTGGCAGCTCAGGCACAAGCAGGGGTGCACAGGATTGTCACAGCTCAGATCTGCTGCTCAGTGGCTGAATTCTCTCGGGTGGCTCACTGTATTTCTCAGAGCCTCAGTTTCCCCTCCCGCCACAGAAGTTCCAAGCTCATAGCCACTGCTGTGAGGATTAAATGATGCATTGTGGAGCAAAATGTTTGATCTGGTGTTTGTCTCAGAGTAAGGGCTCAGTAATGGTAGTGGTGGTGATGATGATGTTATGGTCAAGATGTGTTTTCAGTCTCTTCAAGATTATTAAGGAAGTTATACTTATGGAATTGAGATGGCAGTCATCTGTTTATTCATCCATCCATCCATCCATCTATTCATCCACCCACCCAATACTTACCAAAGCCATTGGCATGTGCCAAAACCAGAGGGCACTGGAATCAAAGAGAGGACTCAGACTCTGTGCCTACTGTCAAGGGCACATTGCCTAACTCAGTATCTTTTTGCTGCTCCCAGGCAGAGGTAAGTTTGGGTTCACACATGAATTTCAATGCCTCACCCTCATTTCTGTGAAAGAATGTGTCACATTATATTATGATATTGATTTAAGGGGCCATTTCACTGTATCTTTTTCTTTCCCTCCATCATTATCCCCTATAATCTTCTGCACAAATTAGGACCTCATGAAATGGAGCCTGATACTTTATGCAGCCTAAGAGCCCAAGTGGGGATCAGATAGGAAATCCTTGTCAGCCTTATTTATTAAGCACCTGCTACACCCTTGATGTACATGATGTCATGTATTCTCAGCAAGGTGGGTACTCTTAACCTTATGTAATAGATCTGGAAATAGAGGCTCAAAGAGGTTAACTACATACACCTAGAAAGTCCAGTGGGTCTCAAATCCAGGTCTTAGCAACTTTTCTTGCAATAAAGTGTGCAAGAAAAGTGTGCAAAAAAGTATGCAAAAAATGTAACTATGTATACACTACACACACACACACACACCCATGTCCATTTACACCCTCACACTTTACATGGGTGTGTGTGTGTAGTATATACATAGTTACATTTGAGGAAAGGCATTAACACAGAAAACTCAAAATCCTAGAGGGGCCAGGCAGAGGACTTAAGTGAGAGATGCAGGCCAGGAAGAAGAAAAAAATCTTTGTATTGAGCGTGAGTAAGGAGATCAGCCCTGGGATTTCTTTGGAAGAAATGACGCTAAAGCTGAAACTCCAGTACTTTGGCCACCTCATGCCAAGAGTTGACTCATTGGAAAAGACTCTGATGCTGGGAGGGATTGGGGGCAGGAGGACAAGGGGACGACAGAGGATGAGATGGCTGGATGGCATCACTGACTCGATGGACGTGAGTCTGAGTGAACTCCGGGAGTTGGTGATGGACAGGGAGGCCTGGCGTGCTGCGATTCTTGGGGTCGCAACAGTCGGACACGGCTGAGCGACTGAACTGAACTGAAGGAGAGGTGGGGCTACGGTAAACTGCACAGCACCAGCTCCCTGCAAAGGTGGTCAGGCTTCCTGGTTCTGGCCGCTTGATAACAGTCAGAGAGAGCTTAGTTTGGCCAGACTTTAAAATTTCTCAAGAGTCATGAGAAATGTAAATTGTTATGAACTTCTCTCTGAAAGTTAATAGAGAAGTTGCTACTTTTGAAGAAAACCTTGAATAGGCTTCTCTCATATTCTGAAAGGTCTGAGTTTCCAGTCGGCCGCCGGAAGCTGTGACCCCCGGTCTAGACCTCTTCCGGAAGTAAAACAAGGGGCTTGAGGAGGCTGTTAACCAGCAAGCATCTGACCAGCATTTAGTGCTGGCAGTGATTAAGAAAAAAAAAAAGGTCATCTCATTTCTCAGACTCCTCCTCTTCTGGCCAGAAGGTCTCCTCTGAGACGATCCAAGAGCCCTTTATTCCGTCTTCCACACACCTCTCCGTTCGTGGTCACAATGTCTTCAGCGTCTCCACCACAGCCCTGGGGACATTACTCCCTTCCTCCTACTGGACCCTAGGCCTCAGAGCTGAGTGCAGCCACGATGACGACGTCCTGCTGCCACGCCGGCCACAACTCGCTCCCGTTCCTTTGTCAAGTGACAGAGCTGAAGGTGACTTACTGTTGTCACCCAGGCATTCGCCTCCTCTCTGGTCAGAACTCTCCGCAACTGACAGCTGGGTCATCAGCGGGACTTGCTCTGGGCCACGACCCTGATCAGGGATCTTCCAGCACAGGGTCCCACACCGCCCCGGAGCAGGCACATGTCCAAAGACATCTTCAGTTGGCTCACTTCTCTTGGCTGCTTGTTTTACTTGGAGACGGAGGAGATGGTGGATGGGGCAGGAGTGGGATGTGGGGTGGGCTGTACACGTGACCTTTGACCCACACTCCCACCGCGTGTCCTGCCCTGTGCCAGCTCCCGGAGGCCCTTCACACCCTGTTCGACGGCAGCCACCTCCTCAGCCTCTCCCCTCCCACCACCTTCCCTCGATTCTTCTCACAGCATCCAGAGAGGTCTTTGGAAAACTCAGATTAGGTCATGTCACCTGCTTAGTGTGTCTTGCAACACTTAGAGTAAAACCCAAGCGCCTCATCGACCCCAAAGGCCCACACCGTCCAGCCTGCGACTCCCTGATCCCCACCTCTCAGCGTCACATTCCAGCCCCCCAGCCCTGCCTTCCAGCTTGAGCAGCGCACCCCCACCCCGCTTTCACACTCTGCCTGCCCCTTCCTTTCCCGCTGCCATGCCCCTCCTTCTTGTCATTCCAGCCTCTGCTCAGACATAGTTCTCCAGGGAGCCCTGTCACGAACCCCTCCCTCTACCACTTCTTACTCTCTCAGACTGTATCAGCATCTAACGTGACTTCGTGGCAGCACTGTTTTCTCGCTCACTGCTGTCTGCCTCCTGGAGGGCCTGCTGCCTCCCTCAGTGCCCACAGGGGTACCTGGCACCTGACAGGGTCTCCACAGACACATGTGCAGTGGGAGACTGAGGCTTGAAGATGGGGAAGGACCTCACAACTGGCAAGATGGCACTTAATTCCTAAACCAGTGTTATTTCTGTGATCCCTCTGGCCATGAGCAGTGGAGTTCTGGAAGGATCCTGGGTGTGGAGGGCAGACATGTGTGAGAACTGTGCTCTGTGAAGGTCAAGAGCTCATGGGGCCTGTGATTCCTTTAAGGCACATCCATCCCCTCCTCGGAGAAGGCAATGGCAACTCACTCCAGTACTCTTGCCTGGAAAATCCCATGGACAGAGGAGCCATGGACTGTAGGCTACAGACCATGGGGTCGCAAAGAGTCAGAGACAACTAATCTACTTCACTTTCACTTTTCACTTTCATGGGTTGGAGAAGGAAATGGCAACCCACTCCAGTATTCTTGCCTGGAGAATCCCAGGGACAGAGGAGCCTGGTGGGCTGCCGTCTATGGGGTCACACAGAGTTGGACATGACTGAAGCGACTTAGCAGCAGCAGCAGCAACCCCTCCTCACAGCACTGGCCCCTGCAATCACTGCTCTGTTCTACCACCTTTCAGGGACGCCGCTACTTTTTTTTCAAGAGGCAGATGATGGCCCTTGTCAGCAGGTTCTGTGGAGCTGAACCGTGGGGTGAGGCCAGGAATGCTAAAAGCAAGGGTTGCAGCCAGAAGAGAATCACAGGCCATTCTTTTCCTTTGACTATGGAGTATGTGTCTGTGTGTGGGGTGTGTATGTGTGCATGTCTGTATGTGTGTGTCTGTGTGTCTGTTTGTGAGTGTGTGTGTGTGTAGAGGCCCTCAGTTGAAGAGATATGGCTGATAGCTTGCTCTGCACTTAGCTGAAAATGATAAGAAATGTCTGTAGCAGAAAAGCAATTCCCTGAGCTCTAGCAAGAGCAAACGATGGGGAAGGATAGAAGTTGCTGGTGGACACACCAGTCCTCACACTGCAGAGTGTGTTGTCACAGCTCAGGATCGGTGTGCATGGTTTTAATGAAGCTCTGGCTTTCTGTTCCCTTCTGCTTGCACCTCACACCGTGCTCTCGCCTTGCCTCAGCCACCTTACTCCCAGACTTGGGTGCCTTTTCTGTTCAGCTGTGCGGGCACCGGGTCCCCTCCTGAAGGGTGGCTTCACAGCCTGCTCCCGTTACCCTCATTCTTCCATCCTTTCTTTCCTCAGCCTCGGGTTTCAGCTGTTCCCCTTGAGGCTCCCTATATGTGCAGGTCACCACGTGCCCCTCTCTGCTTCAAGATCTTTTCACAGGTGACTGTTTACATTTATTAGGATTTCTGATCATGCTGGTTTTCCCCATCTCTTTATGTACGTCTCTGTGTGTGTGTGTGTTTGGTTGTGTGCACATGCACACAAAGGCAAGGCGGGGATCTCTTTTGGTTTACTGCATGCCAGTGCAGTGCCTGGCACTTGGCACTGCCAGTTACATGGACAGGTGGATGGATGGAGGGATGGATGGATTAATGAATCAATGAATGCAGATGCTCTCTGAATGGAACTGTGCTGTCTGGTTTTTCATCTCATCCTTCTTTGTTATGGGGCAAAAATGAATACATATCTTTGGGATAAAAGCCTACTTTCCCCTAAATGTAGTTCAACTGGTCATGCCTTTCCTCAAGAGAAGTCCCCAATCATTCTGATTTCACTTGGTAGGAAGGCCAAGCTCCTAAGTCATCCATACAGAGAGGTTCCTTCCCTTTGAATTCCACTGGGACTCAGGGTAGCCACCTCCTCCCCACACAGTGATCCGACTTTCCTTATGTTTCCTTTGGTGGAGGTGGAGATGGAAGGGTTATTCCCCTTGCTGTGGTCAAAGCTTACTTAATTTGGAATCTGGAAGGTTTGGGGTCAAGGTCACCCCTAATTAGCTATGAAACTTTGGGAGAACTTGCCCTCTCCGGGTCTCAGTTTCTTCATCAAGAACATTCTATTAGATCAGTGTTTCCCAGATTTTAGTACCTGACCCATTAATGTTGTGACTTTTGCCATATTCTGTGTCCTGTGTACTATTATTTATTTGACATCTTGTTTTAAAGTGATAAGCCTTTTTTCTTGAATTTATACTTTATACAATACTACTCTCCAATATAAATGTAATGTGAACCACCTATGCACTCTCATTGTTTCTAGAAGCCACATTAGAAAAAAATAAGAAGAAACAGGGGACATTAATTTTAACAATATATTTTATTTAACCTTGTTCATCCAAAATGTAATCAATGGAAATTATCCAGATATTTAACCCTTTTTTCACACTAAATGTCCAAAGTCTGCTGTATTTTTTTATACTTCCTGCACATCTCTCTATGGATGCTAAATTTTCACTGAAAATCCTTGATCTGTTTAGATGTCATGAAATGTACAGTTGAAAGGATAGACTTACATACTCATGTTGTTCCAAACAGTTATTTTCTAATAACTGAGTCGAGTATCAGATTTTAATTGTAAATTAATTGAAATGAAATGAAATGAAATGAAAAACTCAGTTCTGCAAGTTGTACTAGTTAAATGTCAAGTGCTCAATAGCCACATGTGGCTGGCGGTGACTATACTGGACAGCATGAACGCGTGACAATCGTACACGTCACAAACAAACCCACCTCCCTGTTGTAAACAGAAGGTAGCCTTAAAAATAAATACAATGGCAATACAAGAGTGACATTAAATTCTCGCCAGATACTGCTTCCTGCCGAGGTGCTGAGCTCTAGGTCTGCTCTGTGTCTGCTAGAGAGGGAGAGTTTTAGCACATGTGAAAAGGTGTTAAAGACACACTGGCACCTAGCTGAGACTCTCCCTTTGATGGAATTAGAAGGATTAAGAAAACTGAAAAGGGATTTTGATGCTGCAGCCTTGTACCACCTAAAATAATCCTACATAAAACAACAGGACCAGTGCCGCCCCCCCCACCCCCCCTTCTCTGCATCTAGATGATCACTCTTAGCTCTAAAAGTAGCCTTTTGTTCCTTTACTCTTATCACTTTGTTTCCTCTTCAGAGACCACTAGCATGTGACCTTGTAAGACTTAGGGAACTAAGTAAGACTTGGAAAAACCAAGTTCTGGTTCAGACTCGGCCATTCCCAGCACTGTGATTTGGGTGAGGTCTCAGTTTCCTCATTTTGGGAAATGGGAGTGTTTAGATTCACCAAAACCCAGCAACCGTGGAGTGGCAGGCTCTGGGCCTTGGCTAGTCTCAAATTATCTCATTTTGTCCATACCATCAACCCTGTGAGAAAGGCACTGTTCCACTCTCTCTGCAGAGAGGAATGTGGAGGCTCAGAGAGCTTTGAGCAATCTGCTAGAGTCCCACCTATAGAAGCCACGAATTTAGAACCTGAATCCATGTCTGGGGACCACTGAGTGATCATTGTGAGATTCGCAGGGCAATTCCCTTCCCCCTAAATGGTAGGCTTTCAAGACACTGTCAGCATAAAGTTTGTGGATTTCTTGGAACTTTTCCTTCCAGTTTATGCCAAGTCCCTGGTTTTCTGAGTTGGTATGCTTTTCTGATTTACCCACACTTTCTTTTGGTTTCCATCTCTATTATTTCTTGCTCCTCCCTTCAGCTTGTTTTTATTCTCAATTCACTGTGACCTGCTTGATGTTTCTTGGTCCTTCTTGAAGTTCTGCCCACTTTGGAGTTTGTGAATTGGCAGCCTGGTGGGCTGCAGCAAGCCTGCAGACATGTTTGATTTGGCTCTGGTGGTGCTGGCTCACACAGTGATTTAAAAATTTTTGAATTTCAATGCCAACATTGAAACATTGGGCATTTCATGTAAATATCTGGATTTCTAGAGTTTTTAGAACAATTTACAACACTGGACAATTGGCTGGTAAACTGAGTGGTGGTTCAGTTCAGTCGCTTGGTAGTGTCCGACTCTTTGCGACCCCATGAATTGTGGCACGTCAGGCCTCCCTGTCCATCACCAACTCCCGGAGTTCACTCAGACTCACGTCCATCGAGTCAGTGATGCCATCCAGCCATCTCATCCTCTGTCATCCCCTTGTCCTCCTGCCCCCAATCCCTCCTAGCATCAGAGTCTTTTCCAATGAGTCAGCTCTTCACAGGTCCTCCTTCTCACTATGTCTATCACCCCCACCTCTCAGTCCAGCCTGAGTGTCAATTGTCAGCTGTCATTGCACACCCGCTGCCATTTTCTTATAATAAACCTGGACAGCAGTACCAAATATTGCTCTATCATTTTCTACTTGTGTGACCTTGGGTAAGTGTCTCAATGTTCTCATCTGAAAATGGGCATAATCATTGTCCATGCCTCAAAGGGTTGTCATGAGAATTAAATAAGCTAGACTGGTTCCAAATTGGGAAAGGAGTACGTCAAGGCTGTATATTGTCACCCTGCTTATTTAACTTATATGTAGAGTACATCATGAGAAATGCTGGGCTGGATGAAGCACAGGCTGGAATCAAGATTGCTGGGAGAAATATCAATAACCTCAGGTATGTAGATGACAACACCCTTATGGCAGAAAGCGAAGAAGGACTAAAGAGCTTCTTGATGAAAGTGAAAGAGGAGAGTGAAAAAGTTGACTTAAAACTCAACATTCAGAAAACTAAGATCATGGCATCTGGTCCCATCACTTCATGGCAAATAGATGGGGAAACAATGGAAACAGTGACAGAATTTATTTTTTGGGGTCCAAAATCACTGCAGATGGTGACTGCAGCCACGAAATTAAAAGACCCTTGCTCCTTGGAAGAAATGCTCTGACCAATCTAGACAGCTTATTAAAAAGCAGAGACGTTACTTTGCCAACAAAGGTCTGTCTAGTCAAAGCTTTGGTTTTTCCAGTAGTCATGTATGGATGTGAGAGTTGGACTATAAAGAATTGATGCTTTTGAACTGTGGTGTTGGAGAAGACTCTTGAGAGTGCCTTGGACTGTGAGGAGATCCAACCAGTCCATCCTAAAGGAAATCAGCCCTGAGTGTTCATCAGAAGGACTGATGCTGAAGCTGAAGCTCCAATACTTTGGCCACCTGATGCGAAGAACTGAGTCATTTGAAAAGACTCTGATGCTGGGAAAGATTGAAGGTGGGAGGAGAGGGGATGACAGAGGATGAGATGGTTGGATGGCATCACTGACTCAATGGGCATGAGTTTGAGTAAGCTCTGGGAGCTGGTGATGGACAGGGAAGCTGGGCATGCTGCAGTCCATGGGGTCGCAAAGAGTCGGACATTACTGAGTGACTGAATTGAACTGAATGTATGTAAAGTGCTTTGAAGAATCTCCAGCACAAAGTAACTGCTACATAAGTGTTAGCAATCATTAAGAGGAAAGGGCAGTGTTTTTGGTACATATGTCTCTATTGATAAAAAAGGAAATAGACTGAAAGAGTCACATGTTTTCAGCAAAACAGCAGGGAAGCACAATCCTTTGGATAAGCGAAACAGTTCTTAAAACTGGCCCATTTTGTTTATTTACACTGTTGGGCTGCCCCATGCAGATATCTGAATTCAAGACACCTGCACTGCCCCACCCCTAGCACTGCAGAGCTGCATCTCCTATAAACATCATCCAATATTTCAGATCCACATAGAGGCTGAGTGGCAGGATCTGTGTTCACCTCTCCCTGCTTCTGTTCACCATCCTAGCTGTAGCATGTAGTGTGAACTTGTTGGTGGTGCTTGTCATTCTCTTCACAAATTTTAGCTGAAGACCATTTCATGACCTGGACTGATATCATTTCTGGAGGCTTCACTGAGCCACAGGCAACTCTCTTAGGGGTACAAATTGCCTAGGCTTATGATGGCACTGATTGCTTAATCCTTGGATCATTCTCTCCTGGTTTGCCAGGACGTGGAGCTTCATGCCTGGTGGGTACACTTGGAGTGGAATTGTGCATTTATGGAAAAGTCCTATGTACAAAGCAGTCTGTGGCTTACGGGATTTACAATGCTTGAACACACTGATATGTTAGGCAATAAAAACAATGTGAGCTACTATTTATTGAGCTTCTACAATGTGTGAGGGACCATGCGAAGCCTTTGCATGTTTTACTTCAAATTACCACAAAACAATGCAGGGAATAGAAGGTTAATAACATTTATTGAACTCCTAGTCAGAGGCAAGGATTACAAAGCTACTGTTCTGGACTCCAGCCCAAGGCCAGCCCAGACAGCCTCCAGCATAGCTACCTCATTGGTCTGTGCTTAAATCCCATCAATGGGGAATATCTCCAACTGAGCAACACAAGCAGAGTTCAGCTCTCCTGGGCCTTTAACAAACTCATTAAGAATGACTTGTCCAAGGTCACACAGTGGGTTGTTACCAGAACCAAGCCTGGAATTCAGGACTCCTCATGCAAAGCTCTTTCTCCAACTGTTATAACAAGGATCCTAAGCCCAAATGAGAATTAAGAGGGACCAGAGAGGTTACAGAGAATTAGGTGCACTACATAGGGACTGTCTCCAACTGGGGTGCATGTGTCCTTTTGAAGGGGTAACCATTCAATAGATTGTACAAATATACAATGGAATCCTACATCGCTTCATTAAAGAAGGAAAAAGAATTATATATACTGTTTTGGGTTATTGATATACGAAGTGAGAAAACAGCAGGATATAGGATGGTGTGTATTATGTGCTCAAGAGAATAAAAAAAAAAAGGAGACTTGAAATCCCCTATTCATATTTGCTTGTATATATACACTAAAAAACCCTGAAATAAATTGGAAACTAGACACTTTTTTAAAATTAAATAAGCAGACACATCACTTTGCTGACAAAGGTCCGTATAGTCAAAGCTATGGTTTTTCCAGCAGTCATGTACAGATGTAAGAGTTGGACCATAAAGTAGGCTGAGCACTGCAGAATTGATGGTTTTGAATTATGGTGCTGGAGAAGACTCTTGAGAGTTCCTTGGACAGCAAGATCAAACCAGTCACTCCTAATGGAAATCAATCCTAAATATTCATTAGAAGGACTGAGGCTGAAGCTGAAGCTCCAATACTTTGGCCACCTGATGTGAAGAGCCGACTCATTGAAAAAGACCCTGAGGCTGGAAAAGATTGAAGGCAAGAGGAAAAGGGAGTGACAGAGGATGAGATGGTTGGATGGCATCATATACTCAGTGGACATGAGTTTGAGCAAGCTCCGGGAGATAGCAGAACACAGGGAGGCCTGGTATGCTGGAGTTCATGGGGTCACAAAGAGTCAGGACTTAGTGATTGAAACACAACAACAAAGACACTAATACAGTGATTACTTATGTGTGGCGGTCATGATGGGATGGTTTTGGGTATTGATGAGCAGCGGAAAGGGAACGGGAGGGAGACTTTGCAATGTGTGCCTTTCTGTACTATTAGGTTTTCAAGTACTATGAATGTTATTACCTGTTAATGTGCATGTACACACGCGCGCGCACACACACACACACACACACACACACACATAATTGCATAGGAAAGGCAAAGCAGCCTATTGCTCAGCTCTAGCTGACTGCTACTTTTTGGGAACAAGAGTCTAATGTTTTCAGTTGTTTTTTTTAAGGGAACCTGGAAATATATTTTTTTAATCCCATTTTTTTTTTTTACAGTAGAGAGTTGAAATTAAGTTTTTTTTTTTTTTCCAGTTTTATTTATTTATTTATTTTTGGCTGTACTGGGTCGCCACTGCTGTGAGAGAGCTTTCCCCAGTTGCGGTGAGCTGGGGCTACTCTCTAGTTGCGGTACTTGGGCTTCTCATTGTGGTGGCTTCTCTGGTTGCAGAGCACAGGCTCGAGGTGTGTGGGCTCCAGTAGTTGCAGCATGGGCTCAGTAGCTGCGGCTCTTGCTTTCTAGAGCACAGGCTCAACAGTAGTTGTGCACAGGCTTAGTTGTTCTGGGGGATGTGGGATTTTCCTGGACCAGGGATTGAACCCGTGTCTCCTGCATTGGTCTGTGGATTCTTTACCACTGAGCCACCAGCTGCTTGCTGCTGCTGCTGCTGCTAAGTTGCTTCAGTTGTGTCCGACTCTGTGCGACCCCAGAGATGGCAGCCTACCAGGCTCCCCAGTCCCTGGGATTCTCCAGGCAAGAACACTGGAGTGGGTTGCCATTTCCTTCTCCAAGGCATGAAAGGGAAAAGTGAAAGTGAAGTCGCTCAGTCGTATCAGACTCTTAGCGACCCCATGGACTGCAGCCTACCAGGCTCCTCCAGTCCATGGGATTTTCCAGGCAAAAGTACTGAAGTGGGTTGCCATTGCCCTCTCCAGGGAAGCCCCTAATTCCAATTTTTAATTTCAAATTGTCCATTGCTAATATGTAGAAATACAATAGGGTTTTTGCATATTAACAGTGTGCAAACATGTTAACTCATTAATTTTGTCCTTAGAAGCTTCTATTGTGGAGTCTTTGTAATTTTCTATGAAGGCAATTATATCATCTGTGAATAGAAACAATTTAATTTCTTCCTCCATGTACACCTTCTTCTCCCCTTTTCTTGCCTTACTGCACTGGCTAAAATGTCCAGTATTATGCTGAATAGGAGTGATGAGAACATCCTTGCCTTGTTCTAGATCTTAGGGGAAAAGCATTCCATCTTTCATCATTAAATGTGATGTTAGCTGTAGGTAATAGATGCTCTTTATCAGATTCAAGAAGTTCTCTCTCTCTGTTCCTAGTTCGATAAGTTTTTTATCAAATGGAAGGATACTGAATTTTGTCAAGTACTTCCTGCATCTATTAAAATGATAATACAGAAATTCTTTTTTAGTTTGTCAGTATGGTGAATCACATTGTTAATATGGTGAATGATTTTCAACTATTGAACTATTTTATAACTATATATAACTATATTATATTCCTGGGATAAATCCAATTTGGTCTTGTGTATTATGTTGGCTCACACATTCATTTGGGTTTTCCATAAGGTGTTATGGAAAAACCTGAAAACTTTTTGGCCAACTCAATATTATCCTTCTGATATATTGCCGGATTAGAGTTGCTAATATTTTGTTAAGGATTTTTATGTCTATGTTCATGAGGACTATTGGTTGCTAGTTTTCCTATAATGTCTTTGTCTTGTTTTGATATTAGGGGAAAGTTGATGTCATATAACAAGTCAGGAATTTTCCCTTGATTTCCCTAATTTTTAAATGATGAAAAAATGACTTACAGAGTGCTTGCTGTGTGCCAGGCCCTGTGTTAAGTGCTTATTTAATCCTTACAGGAACCCTATGACTCCATTATTGTCACCATCCTCATGTTACAAATGGGGAAACTGAGGCACAGAGGAGTTAAAGTCACTTGCCTAAAGTCACACAGCTTCTAAGTACCAAAGCCAAGACTCAAACTCCAGAAGTCCACCTTCAGACTATGTACTCTTAATCTGTTTACTACACTTTCTCCAAAGATGTTTACAGGCAAAAGAGAACACGTCTAGAGGGCTCAGACCAGTTTGCTGCTGCTGCTGCTGCTAAGTCACTTCAGTCGTGTCCGACTCTGTGCGACGCCAGAGACGGCAGCCCACCAGGCTCCCCCGTCCCTGGGATTCTCCAGGCAAGAACACTGGAGTGGGTTGCCATTTCCTTCTCCAATGCATAAAAGTGAAGAGTGAAAGTGAAGTCGCTCAGTCGTGTCCAACTCTTCATGACCCCATGGACTGCAGCCTACCAGTCTCCTCCATCCATGGGATTTTCCAGGCAAGAGTACTGGAGTGGGGTGCCATTGCCTTCTCTGACGACAGTAACTAGCACATGTCAAAGCACTTACTACCTGATAGGCTACAGCCTCATCATCTCCTTTCATCCTGCACCAACCCCCAGAGGCAGACAGGCAATTGGGCATACGCTCCCGTCTGCTGTGTGGCATGTGGTTTCAGGCTTCATCTCCCTCACTTTGTCTCCCTTAACATCCATTGTGCCTTTTAGCAGGAAAAGTTTTAAAAATATCTCTTTCAAATCTCAGTATAATTTTGCGTTTCTCCTTCCTTATCAGGCAGGCTCACTGGTCCTCTCTCCTGCTCTCTTTCTTCAAGCACTTCAGGCTCATCTTTTCCTCCTGCACTGCCTTCTGCTGTGCACTGTCTTGTCCCAGCTGGCCCAGTCAGGGTCCCCAACTCGATTTTGTTGGCTTATTGTATGTGTTTTGAAAAGTTGGAAGTATCTTACTTATTTTAAAAGGAGGAGGAAAGAGACGGAGTTTTAGGAACAGCTGGGACACCAATTTTCTCCATTGAGCACACAGCAAGGACTGAAGTTAGTGAAATAACTTCTCAACAGTAATGAAGGTACTGGATGCAAGGGAAAGGACAGGTGTTCGCACGCTGGTTGGACTGCTTAACTATAGATGAGATGCTCCACTTCTCAGAACCTCAGTTTGCTCCTCCGTAAAACATGTTCAGGATATGGACACATCATGGGGGGATTCAGTGCAACAATATAAGCATGTAATACAGGAAAAAGATCCAGTGTGGAGAAGGTATTGAGTGACAGTGCTTTCCACAGTCTGGGCACTGTGGTAAGCCATTTTAACATAGGTTATCTTAACATAAACTGCCTGTGTGCTCCGCCCATTTTATGGGTGGGGAAAACTGTGGTGCAGAGAGTAAGAATTCTCAAGTGGCAGAGCTTTGTCTATACTCCACGTTAGAAACCCCTGTATTCTCCACCAGACCAGTTAAATTAGACTGTCTGGGGGCAATTCCTAGAGGCATGGGATTGGACCATATGGCCTTTCTCAAGCTCTTCTTATCAATCTAGAGGCTGAAGGGGCTAAGAAACAGCCTTGCTTTCTCCTAGTTACTGGCTCCCCTGTTGCCAACACAGAGCCACTCCCTAACCCTCTACCACCACAGTGAGAATTTGAAATTGGGGTGAGTCCACTGCCAGGAAAAGTGATTCAATTAAAATCTCAGTTTTCACAATATTACCAAGCTCTTCGGTCTGTTACTTCACACCCAGCATAGCTGAGCCTCGGAGGCAGGGTTTGCTAATTGTTGGGGGCTGGGGGCAGGGCAGGGAATACCGAAGTGAGCTCTGCCTGAGGAGCCGGCACTGAGCCCAATGCTCTTCTCAGCATGCCTCCAAGTCCTTCTTCCAGCTCAGGCAGGGCTAAGCAGCCCCCGTCCTTCCTACAACTGAATCAGCTTCATGATAACCACAACCGCAGCAGCACACACAGCAGCAATCAATGCATGGTGTGTTGGGCACTGAGCTGAGCGCTTGACTTGCACCCTCGTCTCCATCAACATCTTTACTTCTCACCACAATTTCAAGGGTGAAAAGTGAAAGTGAAGTCACTCAGTTGTGTCCGACTCTTTGCGACACCATAGACTGTAGCCTACCAGGCTCCTCTGTCCATGGGATTTTCCAGGCAATAGTACTGGAGTGGATTGCCATTTCCTTCTCCAGGGGATCTTTCCAACCCAGAGCTCGAACTCGGGTCTCCCACATTGTAGACAGACACTTTACCGTCTGAGCCACCAGGGAAGTACTCTCATAATGCCCATTTCACAGAAGGGGAAACTGAGGCATGGAGACATTAAAAAGTTCATAGATTAACAGCCAACTCTGCTTCATTCTACAGTCTGCACTCTTAGTTACTAGGACGTATTTTTTGTCCTTACGGTTTTAAGAGAATTACTTAAGATGTCACCCTTGAACTACCTTGCAAGCCATTAACCAAGCTGTTACCAGCCCATGATCTTCCCGCAAGCCTGGCCTCTCCACTGGTTCTTCTCCAGGATGTTTGGTCCCTCTGCGTCCATCTCTGAGCTCCCTGATCTCAGAGACTGTGTCTTAGGGGTCTCTGAGTCACCTCTTCATACCTCCTCAGCTCTTGGCACAACAGTAGGTGGTCATAACTCTGAATGTATGAACACATCAATGTCCTCCAAGTTCTAATCAAAATTCCTCACTCTTTTAAATCTCCAAGCCCTGGGCTCAGCCTTGAAGAGTCTGTGCCTGGTATAAGACAGGTGCCAATGCTAGGGCCAGGAAGGTCCTAGCAGGCATGGGAGTTAATCTGTAAATGTATGCAGTACCTTGACTCCCACCCTGGGGAGTTTGAAGATATGAGATTTCCCTCATTCTCCCCACCCTCATTTCCCTGCTCTGGACCCTTAGAGCCTTTCCTTGTCTCTATGGTTCTATGCCTCAAGGGGTTTTCAGAAGAAAAGCCTGAGAGAGTGGTAACTTCAGTCTAAAGAGGAGATGGAGAGGTGACTGATGGGAGTCAGATATACTCTGTTATGAGGGCTAAAAGGAAAGGGGGCTCTGTTATTTCTGTGGTTCATCAAATAAGCAACCTTCTCAAAAACACTCCCCAAAGGACAGTTCTGGAGAGGTTCAGGAGGGCCAGGGGGTGGGGGTGGGGAGGTGGGAGCTGGGCCTAAATAGATCCCAGCTTGGGGTAATTACAGGACAGGTACCCGCCACCCCAGCAGCGCGAATCAGGCTAGCTCTCTGCCAGGGCAGTCAGAGCAATTAGTTAGTAATAAAAGCCTCATCACTCACTGGCAGAGAGGCTCAGTCTTACCAAACTTATACTTTCTCCTACCTGCCAAATTTGGGAGAGGGGTGATTTATTTAAATACGGCAGAGGCTGTGGCTACCAAGTTGAATGTTTTGGAAAGGAAATCTCAGCCAGGCTCTTCAGAAATCCAGCTCCCAAGTTCCCAGGATCCCAAAGGCAGCAGGGTAGATGATGCTATGATTCTAGGCTTTAGGTAGGACTGGATTTTTTTTTTTTTTTTTCCTATTTCTTTCTGTCCCTCTCTCCCATCTGCCCGCAAGTGATCTTCAGGAATATTTCTGCCACAGAGATTCAGGGACTGTCGCAGGGACTATCTGGGAGAAATGTCCATCTCCAGCTGGAGCCCCCCAAACCCTTCCTTGCCTCAGGTGCCCTGGCAAGCACCAAAGCCCCACTTCCCCGCGTCGGCAACGCCCCCTGCCGCCCTCCCCGCACCCCCAAGCTCTCTTCAGGAATTCAGTACAAGTCTCAGCTACACTTCGGACAGCAGGCTAAGATGTGGAACCAGACAGACATCTGCAGCAGCAGTGAGCTGCCCAGGGTCTGTGAACTGGGAGGCAAAGCCAAGGGGTGAGGCAGGTCCTCAAGGAGACTGTGACCCCCTGCGGTGGCGGCCTCGGTAGCCCGCATGTCCCTCCGCACCCTTGCCCTGTCCAGGGCATGGTCCTGGAGCCACCCTGACTCTTCCTAGCCGGCCTCGCCTTCCTCAGGGTGGCAGCGGGGGGCTCATCCCTTGCTCCATCCCAGCACCCCCCAGAACAAGAGAGTGCCCAGGATCAGGGTTTCCAGCGTCCTCTGGGGTTAGGCGGCGCGGGGCAGAGGTGCCCCTAGTCTGGGTGGACGTGGGGGGCGACGGGAGAGAGGAGGCCCCCATGACACCATCTGTCCGGACTTGCAGTCGACACACACACACACACACACACGGCCCTCCCAGGAGCCCCTCACGGACGCCTGACCGAGCCCTTCAGTCGCGCACACAAATACACACCGAGGAGCTCAAACCCCCCTCGCTCGCACCGACCCCCCACACATCCTGGCCCATCGCCCACCGCGCATACTCTTGAGAAGCACACACACACACACACACACACACACACACACACACACACGCACAGTCCCCGCCAGGCCACCGCAACTTCCTCTCACCCCCCAGAGTCTGGAAATGTCCGCAGTTGCCCGGAAAGGCGTAAACTTTTTGCAGAGGGGGCGCCAGGGATCTCACCGAGAAGGTGGCCCGGCGCGGGGGCCCTGGGCAGGGTTCGCCCCGCACTCTCTGGGCTCCCGGCTTCCCTCCCTCTCCCCCACGCCCCTCACCTGGTAAACCGAGGCACAGCAAGAGGCTGTAGTAGACCACGGGCACGAAGCCCAAGCCGCAGGCCGAGCCGGGGGACCAGGACTGCGAGCTGTTGGCTACGAGGTGGGCGTGCGTGTGCTCCATGAGCGCGCCCCTCGCTCCCCGCGGCTCGGCGCCCGGCCTGCCAGCCCCGCTCCGGACGCCGGCTCGGTGGTGGCGACCGCCTAGGCAGCAGCCGGAGCAGCAGCGCCTTTCTTCCCGCAGGACTTGCTTCTACCCTTGGCCGCGGTCCCCTCCGCTCCCTCCGCACCTGCCCGCCTGGAATCCCAGCTCAGCCCTCCCGCAGGGCGCTGGGCGCTGGGACTCGGGAGGGGCTCCCGGAGCCCATTTGTGCGCCTCCCACCTCGGGCTCGCTCGGCTCCCGCCTCGGAGCCGGGGGGCTGGGACGCCGGTCCCCGCAGCCAATCAGCAACTGCCTGGACCCGGTGGAAGGAAGGGGTGGCGGGGTCGGGTGAGATGCCCTGGAGGAGGGGGTCCCAGCTGCCCCTTTCTGCTCCAGATTCTGGAGGAGATATGAACTTAGACCTGAGAACCCCAAAGGAACACTGGGTGGAAACAGTCTACCTTCATCTCCAACCCTCCGTCCCCCGCCCTGAGTGGGAGGGGCGTGGTGTGGGTGGGACCTGCTTCTCCAGCAAAGGTTCTGTATAGAGGCGGCGTGTCCTCAGTTTGCCTTTCTCGACCTTCCCCTCATCCAGCTCTCTTCTCCCCCTTTACCTCCCGCTCCCCCTCCCCCCTCCCGCCAGTGCTTCAAGTCCATCTCCTACAGAAGACTCTCCACTCAGGGCAGGGGGTGAGAAGAGGAGGCTGTAGACGCAAGGATGCTCTCAGTTCAGTTCAGTTCAGTTCAGTCGCTGAGTCGTGTCCGACTCTTTGTGACCCCATGGACTGCGGCACGCCAGGCTTCCCTGTCCATCACCAACTCCCGGAGTTTGCTCAAACTCATGTCCATTGAGTCGGTGATGCTATCCAACCATCTCATCCTCTGTCATCCACTTCTCTTCCTGCCTTCAATCTTTCCCAGCATCAGGGTCTTTTCCAGTGAGTAAGTTCTTCCCATCAGGTGGCCAAAGTATTGGAGCTTCAGCTCCAGCATCAGTCCTTCCAATGAATATTCAGGACTGATTTCCTTTAGGATGGACTGGTTTGATCTCCTTGCAGTCCAAAGGATTCTCAAGAGTCTTCAACACCACAGTTCAAAAGCATCAATTGTTTGGTGCTCAACTTTCTTTATAGTTCAACTCTCACATCCATACATGAGGATGCTCTAGGGTTCTCTGTTTTCCTGGTCCAGAGGGCCCGAGTTTAAAAGAAAGAGTGTGTGCAGCTGAGTGTGTGTGCTGACTCTGGGGGAGGCCGGAGGTGGGCTGTACCTGAGCTGAGTGCCTTTGAATGGGATGCGGGCAGGGTAGCAGAAGCCCTCCACACAGGAGCCCTCCTGCCAGAGATAGGATGGCAGCCACACAGGCAGACTCATCCACGCTCACAAACGTAGTACCTCATCATGGGGGCGCACTCATACACTCAGGCCTGCACGTGGAAACTCTTTTATCCCACATCTAGACACATGAAAATGGAGGGGCACCCTCATCAACATACACAATGACCACACTCATGGGGCACCCAGACAGATGCACGTGGAAACTATCTGCGGGGTGGACTAATGTTTGAAGGTTGAGTGAAAGATAAAAGAAATGAAGCTGGTGGGGAAATCGGCAATCTTGGAGAGTTGGGGTGAACAGGCACTCCCATGTCACAGTAGGCTGAGGGAGAGTTCTCCATGTGGCTCTTTTGTGGGCCACAACAGAGTTGGTAAAGGAGATATGCCTGTCCCAGGCTCAAGACAATGTGTGTGAGAGAGTTAGAGATTCTATAGAAATCCCAAGGAGATGGGGGAGGGAGGTAGGTGGGGGGTTCAGGATGGGGAACACATATACTCCCATGGCTGATTCATGTCAAGGTATGGCAAAAACCACTACAATATTGTGAAGTAATTAGCCTCCAATTAAAATTAAAAATAAAAAGAAATCCCAAGGAGAGGTGGGGATGAACAGCTGCCATGGCAGGAGTATATGATGAGCTGAGAGAAGACTAAGTCTCCCCTCTGTGTCCCATTCTCCTTCAACATTTATTGCAAGGGGGAAGGGAATTGGGTGCACTCCAGGTGGCCCAAGATAAAGAGGCTCCTGGCCCCTCTATCTTGCCTCTCCCCTGCCCAACAAGGGACCTGTGTCCAGTTCCCATCATTAGATTTGTTAGATCATTACATGTCATTGTTGGATTATTACAAAGTCATGTGGGCCAGGTGAGGCCACACGATAACTCAAGCCAAGTTGGATATAAAAACTTTTCTGTGAACTCTCCCATTTAAATGTGATTACCCCAAATAAAAACAAAACAAAAAACCTTCCAGGTTGTTAGTAAATAAAGCATGCCATCATAGAGGTTTGGCAAATAATTGCTCAAGAACCTATAGATTAGATTTGTCTGCAGGTGACCAGACTGAGATGAGAAACTGGGGTTCGGGAAGGGCAGGTGTGTGTGATTTGACAAAGCTTCCAGGCTATTTAGAGATTTCCTTACCTTGTGACCCATGGATAATGCCTCAGGGCTTTTGCGCTGGCTCTTTCCTCAGCCTGTAGTGCTCTTTTTCCAGAAAACTGTGTTAACCTGCTTCTTCACCTTCTTCAGGTCTTTGCTTATATGTGTCCTTCTCACTGAAGCCTTTCCTAACATTCCTATTTAAAATTGAGATCTTCACCCTACTCCTGGCCAAAATGCTTACTCCTCTGGCCCTCCCCTGCTCGATTTTCTCTCTAAGCTTGGTACCATGGACATACTATATACAATTTGTTTTTTAGCTTGTTTCTTATCTGTGCTTCTACACAGTGCTTGCATTTTGCAGGTTCTCAACAAACACTGAAAGAACGGAGGGCCCTGGCAGCACTGACCTGGGGCATGCAGGGTATAGCGAAATGAGTTTGTCTTTGTGGAATAGAGGGTCAGAAAATTGGGCCCCAGTAGGGTTGGGGAGGGCACAAGCTCAGGTTTAGCATGTAATTATCATGTATGACTGATACTTTAAAAATAATTTATGTGGTTGGATTCTGGGACTCCAGTTCAGTTCAGTCGCTCAGTTGTGTCCGACTCTGCTGCAGCATGAGCTTTGTCTGACCCCATGAACCGCAGCACACCAGGCCTCCCTGTCCATCATCAACTCCCAGAGTCCACCCAAACTCATGTCCATTGAGTCGGTGATGCCAGCCAACCATCTCATCCTCTGTTGTCCCCTTCTCCTCCTGCCCTCAATCTTTCCTAGCATCAGGGTCTTTTCAAATGAGTCAGCTCTTCGCGTCAGATGGCCAAAGTATTGGAGCTTTGGCTTCAACATCAGTCCTTCCAATGAACACCCAGGACTGATCTCCTTTAGGATGGACTGGTTGGATCTCCTTGCAGTCCAAGGGACTCTCAAGAGTTTTCTCCAACACCACAGTTCAAAAGCATCAGTTCTTTGGCGCTCAGCTTTCTTTATAGTCCAACTCTCACATCCATACATGACCACTGGAAAAACCGTAGCCTTGACTAGAAGAATGAGGACTCCTGTTAGAGACTCTTTATAAAACCAGAAACTTGACTGAGCAGAGGAACTGTGCTACATGGGGAATTTTAATGGGCCTTGTTTCTGAGCCTGCATCTCTCCATCTATAAAATGGGGATGAAGGAAACCAGGTATGCCTCATTCGAAGGATGCTGAGGAGGGACAGAGAGTGTGGAACAGCAGAGACAGTGCAGAGTACAATTTTGGAGAACAGAGAATTGGACTGGGCTCTCTGTGGCTCTATCAAGAGCCTTGGCAGCTTGTCAAGGTCCAAGTTTCCTGGGAAATGGGTGGGATTAGGTTGAAGGTAGTCTGGCTTCAGAGCCTGTGCTATAACCTTTGGGAGGAGCTTAGTTTAGTGGAAGGACAAGTATCCAACAGAAAACTGTCACATAATGTAACTTGGACTCCACGTGACACCAGGGCAGTGATTTCTTCTGTCTTGTCCCCTGCTGTGTTGTAGCGCACAGTGCCAGGGAGGTGTCCAGCAACAAATCTTACATAATAGAACAGAAATATATGGAGAATGTTAGGGGAGAGAGTTGCAAACTCAAATGCCTATAAGCCTGGGGAGGTAATAAACATGAGTGGAGCAGAACTATGGTTTATTCTTCACTTCCATAAGGAAATGTGCCATTTTCCTGGTGACCTGGCCCTCTTGGTCTAGCTTTCATTTCTCCTCCCTTTACAGGGACAGGGATATGAAGTAATGATTCTTTACTCTGAGAAAAACAGTTGCAAAAATATAATACATATTGTAACTAACACTTTTTCAGTGTTGGGAAAATCATAGGAAGAGGTGAGGACTGTAAAAAAAAAACTAAAGGTATGTGCCAGCCACTGTACTGAGTTCAGGGTATACAGTTGTTTAAAAAAGTTGGTCTCTGCTTTCCTAGATCTTAAGTGCAAAAGATAGGCATGAATTAATCTATCTGATTAATATCAAATAAAGAAGCTGATATCTGATATCTAATATCTGATAAAGAAGCAGACAGACACATACACACTCACACATATAATAATAAACTTGGATAAATTCTTTAAAGAAAAAGTCAAAGGAATGAGAGAGCATATAACAGTGATATCTGATGTGGCTTGGCAATCAGGGAAGGCTTCTCTGAGGAAGTGCTATTTGGACCTGAAAGAAGATGGGAAGGATGAATAATAGTTACTCAGGAAAGAGACGGCAGGTTGGGAGTGAGGAGAGCATTTCAAGGGAGAAAGAAGAACAAGAGCAAAGGTCCTGGGGCGGGAGTGAGACTGACCCTTTGAGAAGAGGTGGGAGACTGGGGTGCAGTGAGCCAGGGTGCACAGACCTGGCTGTGCTTGGAGAGTGGGAAGGGCCTTGTAGCCTGTGCTGAGAAGTTTGGTCTTTATCCCTGGTTGTAAGCAGGGGAGTGCCAGAGTTAGATTTGCATTTTAAAACATTTGCTTTGTCAGGAGGTGGAGGATTGATGGAAGGGAGGCAAGAATGAGGGCGGGAAGACAAGTTATGAGGCTATTGAGTTGGACACGTGAGAAATGATGCTCCATTGAACTCCAGTGGTGTTGGTGATGGAGCCGACTGCCTCCCAGAAGTTAGGAGAGAGTGGGTGAAGCAGAGGGAGGAGGAGGAAGGGGAGGGAGACGGGGCCACACCAGACAAAGAGGGAGAGGGAGGGAGAGGCTGAGAGGAGAAGAAGGAAGAGCCAGTGAGGGAGAGACAAAGATGCGGAGAGAGACATGGAGAGACGAGGGATGGATGTATGGAAAGACAGACGGATAGAGAGAGAGACCCACAGTGATTATGACTGAGACGGTTCAGGCTGGGCGGGTTGGCGAAAAAGGGCTTGGAGTGCCGGAGGCCCCACCTGCTCTCCCCCACCTCCCATAAGTGTGTAACTTGTCCACTGGTCCCTCCTCACTTTTTGAGACTCTTCATCCCCGAAGCCTTTCCTGCCCAGCACACCCCCTGCAGCTCCCTGACCACACTCCTCCTCTGCAACACCTACCGTGTTATGCTGCCACTCAGGCATTACCTGTCACCTGCAGTTCTGGACTTGGATTACCTCATGGGCAGGGTCAGTTTTCTTCCTTATAGAGGAAGAGGAAGGAAGTCTTAATCTTTTGTTAAGACCTCGCTGCAGGGTGTGTAGTGGCTCCTTGAACCCAGTTCAGTTCAGTTCAGTCACTCAGTCGTGTCCAACTCTTTGTGACCCGATGAATTGCAACACGCCAGGCCTCCCTGTCCATCACCAACTCCCGGAGTTCACTCAAACTCACGTCCATCGAGTCGGTGATGCCATCCAGCCATCTCATCCTCTGTTGTCCCCTTCTCCTCCTGCCCCCAATCCCTCCCAGCATCAGGGTCTTTTTCAATGAGTCAACTCTTCACATGAGGTGGCCAAAGTATTGGAGTTTCAGCTTCAGCAGCAGTCCTTCCAATGAACACCCAGGACTGATCTCCTTTAGGATGGACTGGTTGGATCTCCTTGCAGTCCAAGGGACTCTCAAGAGTCTTCTCCAACACCACAGTTCAAAAGCATCAATTCTTCAGTGCTCAGCTTTCTTCACAGTCCAAATCTCACATCCATACATGACTACTGGAAAAACCATAGCCTTGACTAGACAGACCTTTGCTGGTAAGGTAATATCTCTGCTTTTCAATATGCCATGTAGGTTGGTCATAACTTTCCTTCCAAGGAGCAAGTGTCTTTTAATTTCATGGTTGCAGTCACCATCTGCAGTGATTTTGGAGCCCCCCAAAATAAAGTCTGACACTGTTTCCACTGTTTCCCCATCTATTTCCCATGAAGTGATGGGACCAGATGCCATGAACTTCGTTTTCTGAATGTTGAGCTTTAAGCCAATTTTTTCAACCTCCTCTTTCACTTTCATCAAGAGGATTTTTAGTTCCTCTTCACTTTCTGCCATAAGGGTGGTGTCATCTGCATATCTGAGGTTACTGATATTTCTCCCAGCAATCTTGATTCCAGCTTGTGCTTCTTCCAGCCCAGCGTTTCTCATGATGTACTCTGCATATAAGTTAAATAAGCAGGGTGACAATATACAGCCTTGAAGGACTCCTTTTCCTATTTGGAACTGGTCTGTTGTTCCATGTCCAGTTCTAACTGTTGCTTCCTGACCTGCATATAGGTTTCTCAAGAGGCAGGTTTGGTGTAGTCTTGAACCCAGACCTGGATGCATATCGCAGATCAGCTCACTACTGTGTATTCATCAGAAATCTTTTTATTGAAATCAATATAAAAAAGCTCGAACTAGCTTACTTTTTAAAATTTTATTTATTTTTAATTGAATGATAATTGCTTTACAATATTACGTTGGTTTTGGCCATATGTCAACATGAATCAATCATAGGTACACATATGTCCCCTCACCCTTGAGCCTCCCTCCCACCTTCCACCCCTTCCCATCCCTCCAGGTTGTTACAGAGCCCCGTCAGACCAGCTTCATTTTTTTAAAGGAATGTATTGAGTCATAACTGGAAAGTATGGATGTTTGCTGAACTTTAGGCCTGGCTGGATCCAGGAGCAAAAAGTACCCGTCCCTTTCCACCAATGGACTCTGCTTTGCTTTGGATTAGCTGCATTCTCTTACAGGCTCTTACAGCATCATAAGAAGATGGACATCCTTGGATGTATCCTAACAGGTTAGTAACTTGAGCTAAAAGAGAAGTTTGACTCTTGTTGGACCAGCCCTTCATGTGTATCCATGTCAACCAAACTCACCAGTTTGCATTGGATTTCTGAAGTCAGCCAAAAATGTACCCATTGGTCATCTGGGGCTCATGGGTCCAGCGATGGAGCCAAGAGAAGCAGTAAATTCCTCCCTAACCACTTGGACTGTGAAATAAGATAGACCATTTATCCAAAGGAAAGTTGAGATTCTGTAGCAGAAGGAATGGGAATAGATGCTGGGCAGGTAAAGCCAGCACATCTGGAAGCTGAATTCAGCCCATGGGATGCAAGTCTGTTAGTCCTCTCTTAGAGCTAAGTCATATGTTTTGTTTCATTTAAAAATTATTTATGTAATTTAAAAACCAGACTTCAGTTTTTTTAGAGCAGTTTTTGGTTCACAGCAAAATTGTGCATAAAGTAGGGGGATTTTCCATATCTCTTCTGCCCTTACACGAGTGGATCCTCCCCCATTCCTCACCAGAGTGGTGCATTTGTTACAACTGATGAACATGCACACACATTATCATCCAAAGTTCATATTTTACACTAGCTTTCACTCTTGGTGGTGCACATTCTATGGGTCTATACAAATATTTAAGGACATTATCCATCATTATAGCATCATAAAGGATATTTTCCTTGCCCTAAAAGTTCTCTGTGCTTCACCTATTCATCCTTTTCTTTTCCTAGGCCCCCTTTAAAAATTTTTATTTTAAATTGGAGGATAATTGCTTTACAATATTTTGTTGGTTTCTGCCATATAGCAACATGAATCAGCCATAGGTACATGCATGTCCCCTGCATCTTGAACCTCCCTCCCACCTGCCACCCTGTCATCTCAGAGCACTGGATTTGAGGTCCCTGAGTCATATGGCAAATTTCCACTGGCTATCAAATTTTAAATATGGCTATGTATATGTTTTAATGTGACTCTCTCAAGTCATCCCTCCTGTCCTTCCCCTCATGCCACAAGTCTCTTCCCTACATCTGAGTCTCCATTGCTGCTCTGTAGACAGGTTCGTCAGTATTCTTTCTAGAGTCCATGTATGTAAATGTGTTAATACAAAATATTTGTCTTTCTCTTTCTAACTTACCTCACTCTGTAGAATAGACTCTAGGCTCATCCACTTCATTAGAACTGAGTCAAATGAGTTCCTTTTTATGGCTGAGTAACATTCCTTTGTATTATAATGTACCATAACTTCTTTATCAATTCTTCTGTCAATGGACCTCTAGGTTGCTTCCATGTCCCAGTTATTGTAAATAGTGATGCAATGAACATGGGGCTATATGTGTCTTTTCCAATTTTGCTTAACCTTCCTTTTTAATGTCAAAAGTATCTTGTGTGTGAACCATAAACAAACACTGAACTCTAGTTAATGACATGCCTGCTGAAGTTCTGGAGTGAAAACTCAGTGTATCACTGTAACATGCATCAGAAATTGAAATGCATTGATGACTAGAGAGAAGGGTGGATAGATATGTGTTTAAGCAAGGAGATATTAACAGTGGAGTCTAGATATGAGTTTTCACTGTGAAACCTCTTTCAATTTTTATGTATCCTTGAAAATTCTTACAGTATTACATAGGAAAAAATGCCTTGTGTAAAGTCTCTTGGCCAAGCAGGTTATTACAAGCTATTGTTGAAATCAACACCTCCTTATGGTGTTGCAGCTCCTTAGACATCCAGCCTTCAGACATGTTACAGAAGACAATTCCTTCCCTGCTATTAGGCTGTCAGAAAGGTACCTGGCATATCCCCCTGATTATCCGCGTTCTCTGCTGTCCTTGGCCAGCTCTGATAGATCCCTTATCAGTTTGTCTTTGTCTGCAGCCTCTTGTTTGCTTTCCTTGAGTTTCTAAGCAGTGTCGGTTTTACTCCACAGGCACGGCTTATGGTTGAGGACATCTTGGTGGGCTGCTGAGGATTCATTACAGCATTGCTTGTAATAGCCATGCACTAAGTTCTTTGAGGGGCATGTCAATTCTCATGGAATTTGGATAAAGTCTTTTGTTTCTTGTCATTGACCTGTCAAGTGGTCAAGGGCTGCCAAATAGCAGAAAGAGAATATTTCCACAGTTGTGTGCCTTTCTTTCCCCCATGGCTCTGTGGGGGGAAAAAGTAAATTTCATCAACAGGAGACGAGTGGCTGTGGATGAGGGAAAGGAAATGGGCCTTTGTCTGAGAGGAAGGGAGGTGAGAGTTAGGGGTATGTGTGAGTGTGTGTGTGTATTTGTCCTTGTGTGCATGAACATGTATATATAAGCACAAGCATTTGCATGTGCGTGCATGTGTGTGCATGCCTATGTGATGTACCCGCACATGTGTGTTTGTGTATTTCTTCATATGTGTGTGTTCATGTGTGTATGTGTGCACACATAGGTGTACGTTAGATTGTGCTTGTTAGATTGAGGGAAGGCATGTGCATGTGTGTGTGTGTGGTAGAATGAGGGAGGTTGTAATTGATCAGGATGTTAAAACTGGAGAACAGTCTTTTCTCTTGTTCAGAGAGACCTACAAGACTACTAAAGAGCCTTTAAGGCTCATTTTTCTCCTGTCACCTTACTTGACAGAAGTGAGGTGAGGGAGAGAGAGAAAAGAGGGGGGGAAGGACAGGAAGCAAGGGGAGGAGTGAGGAGAGGAGAAAAGAGAGAGGAGAAGGAGGTAAGAGACAACCAGTCTGTCTCATCAAATGACCTCTTTCTTATCAGGTGGGGAAACACGCAACAGCAAAAGGTAAAAAAAAAAAGATCATATCTGAGGGTGACATGTTGTGATTACCAATACTTAAGCATTTAAGTGACCTCTGGGAAGTGGCTATTTCACACTCGGAGGCTGCACAGAATCTTATTCCCTTTCCTAACAGATCCTGATTTCCTTTCGAAGAGTGATCCTCCCCACTGGATGTGTTCTCAGAAGGAGCGTGAATTCAGGAACTTGTCACCCCTTTACAGAAGCAGAAGAGGCCAGATCCTTTGAATCGGGACAGTGGGGGCCGGTCAGGTACCCTAAAGTTGGTCAGTTAGATTCTGTCTGCTGGGGCTTAGAATCTTGAATGAGTAAAACATGGGCAGGAGAGATGGATTTTACTCATCTCTGTGTGGACAGCCCAACAGGACTCATCTGCTCTGGGGACATTTCTGTGATTCATGCTTTCTGCCCATTCCAGATCTGTGACTTCTTGCTTCCCCGTGAACCCTCTAGTATCTCCTCACGCCCATGTTTGTGGAGGCATTATTCACAATCTCCAAGATGTGGCCACAACCTAATGTTCGTTGATGGATAAATGGACAAAGAAAATGTTATATATATATATATATATATATATATATGTACATACATATATAATAATGGAATGTTATTCAGCTTTTAAAAAAGAAGAAATTCCTGTCATTGTGATAATATGGATGAATCTGGAGGACATGAGGCTGAATGAAACAAGCCAGTCACAGAGAGACAAACACTGCATGATTCTCCTCACATAAACAAAGCAAACTCATTAAAGCAGAAGGAGAATGGTGATTGCCAGGGGCTGGGGAGTGGATGGCAAGGGAGAGTTGCTACTCAAAGGGCATAAACTTTTAGTTATGCCAGACAAATAAATCCTAGAGATCTTATCTTTAACATCATGCCTATAATTAACAATATTGTATTATACACTTAAAATTTGTTAAAGGGCAGATCTTATGTTAAATGTTCTTATGTGCGAAGTCACTTCTGTTTCCGACTCTTTGAGACCCTATGGACTGTCGCTTGCCATGCTCCTCTGTCCATGGGATTCTCCAGGCAAAAATAGTGGAGTGTGTTGCCATGCCCTCCTCCAAGGGATCTTCCCAACCCAGGGATCAAACCTGTGTCTTTGTCTCCTGCATTGGTAGATGGGTTCTTTACCACTAGTGCCACCTGGGAAGCCCAAATGTTCTTCCTACAATTTAAAAATAATCTCCTAGAGACAAAGATGGTCTAGATAAAGCTCTGTAATGATGAGAGGAGTACTTCTCAAAAACACCCCTAAGACTCTCCCTTTCATTTAAAAGACACACATTGATCAGCCAAAGATTTTTATTCTCATTACAGTAACACTTCACAATTGATAGGACTTTAACAAAGTACAGGCATATCTTGTTTTATTGGGCTTTGCAAATACTGTATTTTTAACAAATTGAAAGTTTGTGGCAACTCTGCATTAAGCACGTCCATCAGGGCACTATCTTTCCAACTGCATTTTGTCACTTTATGTCTCTGTGTCTCATTGTGGTAATTCTCAAAATATTTCAAATCCTCCACCAAGCAAAAAGGTTATGACTAGTTGAAGGCTCAGGCAATGGTTGGCATCTTTTAGCTAAAGTATCTTTTATTTAATGTGTTTTTTTTAGACATAACGCTATTGCACACCTGATAGATTGCACTATAGTGTAAACATAACTTTCGTGTGCACTGGGAAATAAAAACATTTGAGCGATTCACTTTATTGTGATATTTACTTTATTGCTATAGTCTGGAACCAAATCCACAATATCTTCAAGGTATGCCTGTATAGCCACATAAACCATTCTATTTTAATCATCATTATTCTGTGAAGTGACCAGGGCTTAATTAGCTCATTTTACATATGGGAAATCTGTGGCTCAGAGAGAGGAAGCAGTGTGCCCACAATGACCTAGTGTTTGAGAGCTGTGGGACCCACAGAGAGAATTTTATCCAATTGCCCCACTTTACAGATGAGAGAATTGAGATCCAGAGAAGTTAAGTGATATATCCATGACCACACACTGCATTAGCATCAGAGCTGGGACATAAACACAGCTTGTACAACTCAAAGCTGAAGCCATTCTCAGCACAACTGAGAATTGGCTCCAAAAGTTAACATCATGTCTGTGTGTTGTATGAATAAAAAGTTACCAAATGTCATTTTCCTTTGATTTGTGGAGTTTCAGAGACCAAGAATTCTCACATACTGTGTAACACCTAGAACATTCGAGGTACTTAAGTTGTGAAACTAAAAGAAGAGAGATGGTTTGAATATTCTTTCCAGCTAGCTAATCATGAGACCACCGCCCCCCCATCCCACCCCAATCCTTAAGCTTTTTCCATTCCCAATCATTGACAAAAAGTTCAGTTTTCTTTAAGAGCCTTAGAAATAGTCCTAAGAGGGAGACATGGTGTATTAAGAACAGTGAGAGTGAAGATACTTACCAGAATCCTCCCTGCAGGGATAAAACATTGAAATGTACAGAAGCATGACTCATCAATGTCTGGATAAGGCCAGTTCCACTAGGCAGCAATGGGCACAGAAGAAGAACAACTAGAAAGGACAGCAGGCAGGCCATCTAATGGCTGGACCAGGCTAGGTGGGGCAGAAGAATGATCTGTCCTGTTCAGGGAAATTTCACAGTGTCCTGAATACCTGAGCACTGAAGGCTGCTTTCTCCGGAACAAGGTTGCCATCCCAGGGACTCTGCATTACTGATCTAAGAGATCAATTCATAATGTAACATCTGGTTCTAGTGTTGCTCTGCCTTTCTCTTTAGCTGTGATATGGGAGGAGAAGCTGCTGGAGACTTGAAGAGAGAATCACGTGCTTTGCCCAGGCTTCCCAGGTGAGGGTTACCCAGACTCCTGGCTGCTAATTTCTAAAGACAGCAGGTCCCTTAGCTTCCTTAAGAGATACATAGGAGGCTTTCACAAACTGATAACTTCTGATTCTGGAAACAAACACCCTAATTTATCAGTGTGGTGAGATCTCAAACTCTGGAGCCCGATGGAACTGGGCTGCAGAGGCTTGTGTGACCTTGGCTGAGTCATTTCCCCTTTTTGTGTCCCGGTTTCCTATAGGTAAACCAGAGATCAATATGGCGTCTGCCTCATGAGGATGCCACTGAGATAAAGGAAAGAATCTAGTATTTCCTGTGCGTGTATACCACGTGCATGATTTTTGCTGCTTGTACTATTATTAGCATAGTGTTTCTTTTTAAGCCGATTCACTTAGAAATACTTCTATTTAAAAATTAGATATTTAAAATTAATTTTTAAATTAATTTTTATCACATGTAGTCACACTAGTCTCTCTTGCTTTGTAAAGAAGGAAATCATTTAAGAAATCAAGGGGGGGGGCAAAACCAATACAATATTGTAAAGTAATTAGCCTCCAATTAAAATAAATAAATTTATATTAAAAAAAAAGAAATCAAGGGGGAAACACCAATATCATTAGCATTCTAGCTAGTATTGTAGCCTGCCAAGGCTCCGAGTCTTCTTTGTTGAAGGCGGAGATTAGTGTTAGAGAGGCATTAAGGAATACTAGGGCCCGCTTCGGAGAAGGCAATGGCACCCCACTCCAGTACTTTTGCCTAGAAAATCCCATGGACAGAGGAGCCTGGAAGGCTGCAGACCATGGGGTCGCTAGAGTCGGACACGACTGAGCGACTTCACTTTCACTTTTCACTTTCATGCATTGGAGAAGGAAATGGCAACCCACGCCAGTGTTGCCTGGAGAATCCCAGGGATGGGGGAGCCTGGTGGGCTGCCGTCTATGGGGTCGCACAGAGTCGGACACGACTAAAGCGACGCAGCAGCAACAGCAGCAGCAGGGCCCGCTTGGGACTTTTTCTTGCTGCAGTTGGAAAGGTGGGAAAGGGATTAATTCTCCCTTCAGGTGATTCAATGCCATTTAATATTGGGTCTAGGGATCTCTAAAATTATCTTTTCCATGGTGCCTTGGTTTGTCAGGCTGCTATAATAGAATACCACAGAGTGGGTGGCTTATAAACCACAGAAATTTCTCAGAGTTCTGGAGGCTGAGAAGCCTAAGATCATGGTGCCAGCAGATGTGGTGTGGTGGCTGGTGAGACCTCACTTCCTGGCTCATAACAGAGCCCTCTCATTGTGTCTTTATCCGATGGAAAGGGACTAGGAAGCTCTGTGGGGCACTAATTTATAAGGGCACTAATTTCATTCATGAGGTTTCCACCCTTGACCTGCTGCTGCTGCTAAGTCACTTCAGTCGTGTCCAACTCTGTGCCACCCTATAGACGGCAGCCCACCAGGCTCCCCCATCCCTGGGATTCTCCAGGCAAGAACACTGGAGTGGGTTGCCATTTTCTTCTCCAATGCATGAAAGTGAAAAGTGAAAGTGAAGTCGCTCAGTCGTGTCCGACTCTTCGAGACCCCATGGACTGCAGCGCACCAGGCTCCTCCGTCCATGGGATTTTCCAGGCAAGAGTGCTGGAGTGGGGTGCCATTGCCTTCTCTGACCCTTGACCTAATCAATGTCAAAGCTCTTACCTTCTAACTCCTTCATCATTTTAGGTTAGGATTTCAGCACAAGATTTGAAGTATGGGTACAATGGTCAGACCATAGCATCTTTTGTGACTGTATTTGGGGAAACACTGTGATGATGGACATCTTACACACTGCTTGACCTATAACATACACTCAGCAAATGTTTATTCTCTTTCCCTTGCCCTGTTGTTCTCACTACTTTTAAAAAAAATAAATTTTATTTTAATTGGAGGCTAATTACTTAACAATATTGTGGTGGTTTTTGCCATACACTGACATGAATTAGTCATGGGTGCACATGTGTCCCCCATCCCGAAATCCCCCTCCCACCTCTCTCCCCATCCCATCCCTCTGGGTTGTCCCAATGCACTGGCTTTGAGTGCCCTGTTTCATGCATCGAACTCGGACTGGTCATCTATTTCACATATGGTAATATACATGTCTCAGTGTTATTCTCTCAAATCATCCCACCCTCTTTTTAAGTAACTGTCAGAGGTTCAAATATGGTGGCAATATCTAACAATGAATATATTAAAAAAATCATATGTCAGGGCTGATTTGATATGTGGAAGGTAAAACTTTGTTATCAGTTTAAAATGCAGGTCAGAACCCATCTGCTATAGGGATTTTCTGGTCTAAATACATCATTAGAGGTCAAAATGTGTTGTAGCAGGAAAGGGAAAGAAATACAAATTTTGAGCGCTTCCTATGTTTTAGGTTCTTTGCATATGTTGTATAATGATTGCTCACAATTTTTCAAAATAGGAGGCATTGCCCTCATCTCTATTAGATAATACTGCTGCTGCTGCTAAGTTGCTTCAGTCGTGTCTGACTCTGTGCGACCCCATAGACGGCAGCCCACCAGGCTCCCCCGTCCCTGAGATTCTCCAGGCAAGAACACTGGAGTGGATTGCCATTTTCTTCTCCAAAGCATGAAAGTGAAAAGTGAAAAGTGAAAGTGAAGTCGCTCAGTCGTGTCTGACTCTTAGCGATCCCATGGACTGCAGCCCACCAGGCTCCTCCGTCCATGGGATTTTCCAGGCAAGAGTGCTGGAGTGGGGTGCCATTGCCTTCTCTGATTAGATAATGCTAATGGATATCAATTATGAAAAACTTGTTATATGATAATGTATTGGATATAACTTCCTTATTTTCTGTATTCTTGATGTTTTGACATCTAGGGCCTTGATGCTAGAGAGATGGCCCTTCTCAGGGCTAGCTAATTCCTAGAAATGGCCAACTTCTCTGGTTGAGTGTGCTTTTGATGTACAAACCAGCTAGTAAAGAACCCATACTCTCCAATCATTTCCGTTATCAAACTCTCACACACAGAACCACTGTTTCCCCTGCCCTAAATCACCCCAGGGCCAGGAACTAGACAGCTAGGGACTGTCACTAGAGTCCAGAGCCCATCAAAATTATTCAAACCATCCAGCTTTAAAGTTACTCAACAAGCATCCCCTGCCCTCACCCTTTCTTTCCTGCAAGCACCCCAGTGGAGGCCCTGGGTCACACTCTGCCCTAACCCACCTCTGCCTCCTGGCTGAACCTGGTGCTTCCCTGTGCTGGCCTGGCTCCTGTGAAGGATCCCTCCTTCTAGGGATCTGTGAGTATGAACTTCTTCCCTCATGACAGTCGCTTCCATGTCTGCGTGTCTAACCATACCTCGTTCAAACAAATCCTGGGAATGAATTTTAGAATGGATGGCACTCTGCTAAGGATTGTTTTGCCTTAAAACCTCCACCAATGTCTTCCTTTCTCAAGTAAACCCCAAAATAAGCGTAACAAGGCTTCCCAGGGTTCAACCCTCGGCTACCTCTTGCACTGCCCTTCCCTTTGCTCAGTCCAGACACTCTGGTCCTTACTTTCCTCCATGATTGTGCCAAACTCTGCTTTGTCTCTGGGACTTTGTACCTGCTGTTGCCCCTGTTCAACCAATACTCAACTTTGGTTCAGGCCTTCCTTTCTGTGTCCAGAGCAGCTCTATTTTGATCGCTGCTTAATATTATTTTCTTATTTCAATTATCTCTGTATCATCTCTTCATTCTCACTCCAGTATGAGCTCCACAAGGACAGGGATCTTGCCTATCTTTTCACCACCAGACCCTGATAGGCGTTTAGAAGGTTCTCAGCAACTACTCATTGAATATAGGACTTACATAATTTCATCTAAACCTCTCTAACAGGTAGGTAAACTTATCTTCCCCATTTTACAGATGAGGAAACAGCTTCAGAGAGCTTACCAGTGATTTATTTGAGGTTACACAGCCAGTAGGTGGCAACCCAAGATTTGAATATGGATAGTCTGACTCTCGAACCATCATACTGAGGGCCCAAGAGGCAAGCATTGTGCTTAAGATCACCTAGTAAGAAGGATTCCAGACCACCTCTGCCTGGCCCCAAACTTCCTACTGTAGCCACTCGATCATGTTTTTTGTTGTTGTTTTTTCTTTTTAGAATAAGATAGTTTGAGACATCAAACACCCTCTTCCAACAACACAAGAGATGACTCTACACTTGGACATCATCAGATGGTTGATATCAAAATCAGATTGATTATGTTCTTTGTAGCTGAAGTTGGAGAAACTGTATATAGTCAGCAAAATTAAGACTGGGAGCTGACTATGGCTCAGATCATGAATTGTTTATTGCCAAATTCAGACTTAAATTGAAGAAAGTAGGGAAAACCACTAGACCATTCAGGTATGAAATAAATCAAATCCCTTATGATTATGTAGTAGAAGTGACAAATAGATTCAAGGGATTAGATCTGATAGACAGAGTACCTGAAGAACCACGGATGGAGGTTCATAACATGGTATAGGAGGCAGAGATCAAAATCATCTCTAAGAAAAAAAATGCAAAAAGGCAAAATGGTTGTCTGAGGAAGACTTACAAGCAGCTGAGAAAACAAGAGAAGTGAAAGGCAAAGGAAAAATATACCCATCTGAATGCAGAGTTCCAGAGACTAGCAAGGAGGAATAAGAAAGCCTTCCTAAGTGAACAATGCAAAGAAATAGAGAAAAACAATAGAATGGGAAAGACGAGAGATCTCCTCAAGAAAATCAGAGATACTGAGGGAACATTTCATGCAAAGATGGGAAGGATAAAGGACAAAAATGGTATGGACCTAACAGACGCAGAAGATATTAAGAAGAGGTGGCAAGGATACACAGAACTATACAGAAAAGATCTTAATGACCCAGATAACCATAATCGTGTAATTACTCACCTAAAGCCAGGCATCCTGGAGTGTGAAGCCAAGTGGGCCTTAGGAAGCATCACTACGAACAAAGCTAGTGGAGATGATGGAATTCCAGCTGAGCTATTTCGAATTCTAAAAGATGATGTTGTTAAAGTGCTGCATTCAATATGTCAGCAAATTTGGAAAACTCAGCAGTGGCCACAGGACTGGAAAAGGTCAGGTTTTATTCCACTTTCAAAGAAAGGCAATGCCAAAGAATGTGCAAATTGTAGCACAATTGCACTCATTTCATATGCTAGCAAGATCATGCCTAAAATCCTCAAAGCTAGGCTTCAGCAGTACATGAACCAAGAACTTCCAGATGTACAAGCTGGATTCAGAAAAGACAGAGGAACCAGAGATCAAATTGCCAACATGTGTTGGATCATAGAAAAAGCAAGAGAATTCCAGAAAAACATCTAATTCTTCTTGATTGACTATACTAAAGCCTTTGACTATGTGGATCACAACAAACCGTGGAAAATTCTTCAAGAGATGGGAATACCAGACCACCTGATCTGCCTCTTGAGAAATCTGTATGCAGATCAAGAAGCAACAGTTAGAACTGGACATGGAACAACAGACTGGTTCCAAATTGGGAAAGGAATATGTCAAGGCTGTATATTGTCACTGTGCTTATTTAACTTATATGCAGAGTACTTCTTGAGAAATGCTGGGCTGGATGAAGCACAAGCTGGAATCAGGATTGCCGGGAGAAATATCAATAACCTAGATATGCAGATGACACCACCCTTATGGCAGAAAGTGAAGAGCAACTAGAGAGCCTCTTGATGAAGGTGAAAGAGGAGAGGGAAAAAGCTCATTTAAAACTCAACATTCAAAAGGCTAATATAATGGCATATGGTTCCATTACTTCATGGCAAATAGATAGGGGAACAATGGAAACAGTGACAGACTTAATATTCTTGGGCTCCAAGATCACTGCAGATGGTGACTGCAGCCATGAAATTAAAAGACCCTTGTTCCTTGGAAGAAAAGCTATGACCAGCCTAGACAGTATATTAATAACCAGAGACATTACTTTGCCAACAAAGGTCTGTATAGTCAAAGCTATGGTTTTTCCAGTAGTCATGTATGGATGTAGATGTGGACCATAAAGAAGGCTGAGTGCTGAAGAACTGATACTTTCAAGAACTGATGCTTTCAAATGGATGCTTTCCTCCAACTGTTGTTGGAAGAGACTGTTGAGAGTCCCTTGGACTGCAAGGAGATCAAATCAGTCAGTCCTAAAGAAGATCAACTGAAAATATTCTTTGGAAGGACTGATGCTAAAGCTGAAACTCCCAATACTTTGGCCACCTGATGTGAAGAACAGACTCATTGGAAAAGACCCTGATGCTGGGAAAGATTGAAGGTGGGAGGGGAGGGGAACGACAGAGGATGAGTTGGCTGAATGGACATGAGTTTGAGCAAGCTCTGGGAGAAAGGAAGCCTGGCGTGCTGCAGTCCATGTGGTTGCAAAGAGTTAGACAGCACTGAGCGGCTCAACAAGTTTGAGACTTCATAGCCCTGATTGCTCAAATGCTTGAGGTGAGTTTGTGCCCGTGTTGGCTGATGGTGAGGTGACTGAACTGTAACAATCGGCAACATCTCAAGGATTTTTGGCAACAAAGGTGCGTAATATTCTGACACTGTTTCAATACGTGATTTTTTTTCTATACACCAAGCAATTCTAAAATACCAGTTGGGTGTCCTACAATTGAATTCAATTCTGACACCACCTACTTGGAGACAATGTCAGGTCCCACAGGTTATGGGCTCAGTCCCACAAGGATGTCCCCCACTCCTATTCTGTGCTACTTCAGATGTCTATTGGTCATCCAGGTTGTTACCTGTGCTTCTGACCGACTGACTATAGATCAGAGGTTCCAACAACCCCCTTTTCAGGCTCAATTAATTTGCTAGGGTGACTCACAAAAATCAGACAAACATTTTACTGACTAGATTGCCAGTTTTTTATAAGAGTATAACTCAGGAATAGCCAGGTAGAAGAAATACAAAGAACAAGGTATGGGGAGAGGGGAATTGGAGCTTAGTACCTCCACATGTTTGCCAACATGGCAGCTCTCTGGACACCCTTCTTTTGGGTTTTTATTGGAGGCTTCCTTACATAATCATGATTGGTTAAGCCATTGGCCACTGGCTATTGATTAAGTTTCTATCACCTCTCTCCTCCTGCTATGGTACTGAAAGTTCCAACCTTCTAATCATGGGGTTGGTTACTTGGACAACCATCCCTCATCTGGGTGTAGTCCCAAACTCACCTCATTTACATAACAGAAGACACTGAAATCACTCCCTATACTTAGGAAATTCTAAACATTTTAGGAGCTCTGTGCCAGAAACAGGACAGAGACAAATACATATGTCTTATTAAAATTCACAATATCCCAATGCACTAGGCAAATCTAATAATGAATGAGGTGATCCCATAGCCATCCTTGGAGAGTGTATCCACAGAGACTGGCTGCATATCTGTAGATGGAGTGTCACCCATCTGGCAATTCTTAACTTCTCCTGCTCTCCACTGCCAGATCTAGACCTTGCTGCCTTCTTCTCACACCAATGTGTTCCCCGCTTTTCCTTGAAAAAGCACAAAGAGCTCTTCATGGCCTGTGTTTAGTTCATCCCCCAGCTCTCTGTCCCAACCTTGGACCCAAACAACCTTTGTCATGTAACTACACCCGTTTCTTTGAAACTAAAAGAAACCTAATTGCATTTGGATCCCAGCACCCCGCTTATTAACAGTAACAATAGAATTTGACAAACAATTTTACCTCTTTAAACCTGTTTCCTCATTTACATAAATGGAGGTAGTATTTCTCCCCCTTGCAAAATTAAGGGAAATATTAAATCATACACACAGTATTTGTTGATTCAATGAATTTGATTTCATCCAATAACACTTTCAGATGGATGCAATTATCATGTCCATTTAAGGAAACAGGCTCAAAGAGAATATTTTGTAAGTACGTGCCCAAGATCTGTGATCTGGGCTGGTAAGAGATTAAAAACTATTTGGACATAGATGGTCTGACTCAGGAGTCTGCACTCTGAGTCATGTTCTCAATGTCCCAGGAAGTTACATAGGTATGTTTGTAACCTACAAATGCTAGTTTCTTTTCTTCTACTTTATTACATATCTGCAAAATGGAATTAATAATAGTATCTACTTTATGAATTTGTTATAAGAATGAAACATGAAATATTTCAAAGGAAATACCTGAAAAGCTTAGTACAGTATCTGAAATGTAGTAAGTGTACAATAAATCTTATTAGTAGTAATAAGACATCAGTTATCATAATAAGATACAGATATCATTATGGCTAATTTTATCAGGCATTTCACTGCAAAAAGCAGAAAATCTGATTCAAATGGTTAAAACGTAATAGAAAGTAATTTTCTCCCATGAAAACAAAGCTGACATAGAGCTCCCAGGTCTGTTAAATCGTACTTTCTTGAGCGACATCACCAATGGCCCAGATGTCTTTGTCATCTGCTCTGCTGTCTTTGATGCTTCATCTTTCCTCTCTGGTTTGTTCTTCTCATGCTTGCAAGATGGTGGCAGCTATTCATTCTGTGCACATTACACAAAAGAAGGGCCATTTCTTCCCCTAAGCATCTTTATTTTTTTATGAAGAAAAGCTTTTTTAAAAGATCCCCTAGTCTTTGAGAAGAAGGCAATGGCACCCCACTCCAGTACTCTTGCCTGGAAATTCCCATGGACAGAGGAGCCTGGTAGGCTGCAGTCCATGGGGTTGCTAAGGGTCAGACACGACTGAGCGACTTCATTTTCACTTTTCACTTTCATGCATTGGAGAAGGAAATGGCAACCCACTCCAGTGTTCTTTCCTGGAGAATCCCAGGGATGGCGGAGCCTGGTGGGCTGCCGTCTATGGGGTCGCACAGAGTTGGACACGACTGGAGCAACTTAGCAGGAGTAGCAGCAGCAGTCTTTGAGACTTTTCAGATTTTCATGGGCAGGATTATCTTGCCATTCCACACTTCAATCAGTCACTAGAACTGCAAAAGAATGAGTGGTAGGGCTTCATACTGTTGCTGCTGCTGCTAAGTAGCCTCAGTCGTGTCTGACTCTGTGAGACCCCATAGACGGCAGCCCACCAGGTTTCCCCGTCCCTGGGATTCTCCAGGCAAGAACACTGGAGTGGGTTGCCATTTCCTTCTCCAATGCATGAAAGTGAAAAGTGAGAGTGAAGTTGCTCAGTCGTGTCCAATTCTAGCGACCCCATGGACTGCAGCCTACCAGGCTCCTCCGTCCATGGGATTCTCCAGGCAAAAGTACTGCAGTGGGGTGCCATTGCCTTCTCTACTTCATACTGTTAGGGAGAAAGAAAGTTCAGTCACTCAGTCGTGTCCAACTCTTTGCGACCCCATGGCCTGCAGCATGCCAGGCTTCCCTGTCCATCACCAAATCTTGGAGCTTGCTCAAACTTGTGTCTATCAAGTTGGTGATGCCATCCAACCATCTCATCCTCTGTCATCCCCTTCTCCTCCTGCATTCAATCTTTCCCAGCATCAGGGTCTTTCCCAATGAGTCAGTTGTTTACATCAGGTGGCCAAGTATTGGAGTTTCAGCTTCAACATCAGTCCTTCCAATGAATAGTCAGGACTGATTTCCTTTAGGTTTGACTGGTTTGATCTCTTTTCAGTCCAAGGGACTGTTAGGAAACTGTTGATCAAAACCACTCACCTTGACCAGGCCTGCTTCCCTGAGTTACCTGAGTTATAAGGAGCATTGTGCTGCCGCCAACGGCTAACTGGGATAATTCAGGAGGAATCAAAAGAGAGAGGAGATGACCAACCTCCCAGAGTCCTTCTTGCTGGAATCCATCTTGGTTGAGAGATGGGCTTGCCACCAGGAAGTCTTCATGAAAAGCTAAGAACAGGATTGTTTACTGAGTGAACCGGTGAATATGGTTATAATTTTTATGGGTTTCATCTTGGAGTATTACTGGTTTTGAATTGTGTCTTTCAAATATGGGGAAACTTTTCCCTCAAGTTACTTATGACTTACAGCACTTTGGTAAATGACACCACTGTGAATAAAATCGAAACTTTTCTCTTTTCTTTCTACTTGATCTTTCCAGAGATTGGAAACTCTTAGGTTCCCAGCAGCATTATAAGATAAATTAAGTAAGGAAGGCCACCCTCTAATAGGTGCAGGAGTCTTAAGGTATGTTGTGGATCTCAAAAAGGGAGGAATTCACTTAAATCTGCAAGGCAAAATTGGTGCAAACTTCTGACATGGCTTTCCTGCTTGTAGGGGATCTTCTATCAATTAATCAGACAATTCGCAGACAAATTAATCTTGATTTGACCATATTTGATAAAAACAGAACATACTTTTAGAGAGAAAGAGACATGTCAATGGATGGTGGTGGTTTAGTCACTTAATCGTGTCTGACTGTTGTGACCCCATGGACTGTAGCCTGCCAGGCTCCCCTGTCTATGGGATTCTCCAGGCAAGAATACTGAAGTGGGTTGCCATGTCCTTCTCCAGAGGATCTTCCTGACCCAGGGACTAAACCTGGGTCTCCCACATTGGAGGCAGACTCTTTACTGACTGAGCCAACAGGGAAGCCCCAGTGGGCTTCAGTTCAGTTCCGTTCAGTCGCTCAGTCATGTCCGACTCTTTGCGACCCCATGAACCGCAGCAGGCCAGGCCTCCCTGTCCATCACCAACTCCTGGAGTCCACCCAAACTCATGTCCATCGAGTCGGTGATGCCATCCAGCCATCTCATCCTCTGTTGTCCCCTTCTCCTGCCTTCAATTTTCCCCAGCATCAGGGTCTTTTCTGGATATAAAATTCTAATTCTGTTTTTTGGTGTCTCTATTTACTGACTCACTTCCCAGATAGTTCTTTGTGGTTAGGTTATATTGTTGTAAACTTTAATTGAATTACTAAAAGGGCACTCTAAATTTGTTTCTGAAGCTTAACTCAGTAATCTTTGGATGAAGATCAGATGCTTCATGATCTGCAACCAGGGGGTTAACATTAGGCTATGGTCATTTAAATTTAAAGTCTCCCTTATGTTGGGAACAATCAAACTGTACTAGGAATAGCCAGACTAGTAGCACTAGGAAATTGGGCTGGGTGCTTTATGGACAATACCAATATGTAATTTTCCTTAAATACAAAAGTTGGTATAGAACAGACTGTCAGATGACCTGGAATATAGTGGGCTATAGCCATGGAAGTTCTTGACTTAAGTTCTTGCTTATGACCTTACTAGTACTCCTAGCTGTCATATTTTTTATATTGCCTGTTTTACAAAATTGTTGTTGCTTGCATTACCAAGTGTGTGACTGAGCCTCCAATAAACTGATGATATGCAGTTCTATATGAGATCAATAATTGTAATAGTGAGAGCCCCTTGGAGTGCAAGGAGATCCAACCAGTCCATTCTGAAGGAGATCAGCCCTGGGATTTCTTTGGAAGGAATGATGTTAAAGCTGAAACTCCAGTACTTTGGCCACCTCATGCGAAGAGTTGACTTATTGGAAAAGACTCTGACGCTGGGAGGGATTGGGGGAAAGAGGAGAAGGGGACAACAGAGGATGAGATGGCTGGATGGCATCACCGACTTGATGGACGTGAGTTTGAGTGAACTCCGGGAGCTGGTGATGGACAGGGAGGCCTGGCGTGCTGCAATTCATGGGGTCGAAAAGAGTCGGACACGACTGAGAGACTGAACTGAACTGAACTGAACTCTAGATACAGGAATAGGCAACAAGAGGGAATATTTCCTAGACTCATAAGACAGGTGGTCCAGAAACTTTTGGCCTCTTGAATTCTCCCAGTTAATTTTCAGTGTCAGCACCATGTTCCTTACAGGAGCCTCCTTTTGTGAGACAACCAAGGTAAACCAGCCTGGCCAAGGCAAATAGTTTTGGTCAACAGTTCCCTAATAACTGCCCCCCTTCCGTCAACCCCGAGAGACCTCACTTAAGATACATCTTGGGAACTGTGGTAGACATCTCTTTCTTCTGTAACTACTTTCTTCTGGGAGTGGGTGCTGTCCTGTCTAATAGAGTAGAAGACTCTCCCCACCTGATCTAAATCAAGGCATTAGATTTACGTTCTGAAAGGGGTCCCCCTTCTTGCAACAGTACTACAAAACTGATGATCCAACCCCACTCTCAACCTGGGTGACAGGGGCAAGTTATTTCTCTAAATCTCAAATTTTGTTTCCTGTGAAATGGACATACCAGTGACTGATTCTCTAGCACAGTGAGGTTAAGTAAGGTAATGTAAATAGTGAATAATCAGTCTTTATCCCCTTACTCAATCTGTTATCACAGAATATTAAAATGATACCAGATGTTCAAAGTTGATTTTAAGGACATGACCCATCCTTTACAGGCTGTGAGACTCTGGCTATATTGGTATATTTTAATTTTTCTTGGAATTTCAGTGAGGATATTGATAACTATATAACAATACCTGCTATCTTTTATTATGCGCTTACTAAGTGTCAGGTACCATAGTAGATACTTTACCTGCATTAATTAACCTAGTTCTTATGACAACCTGTATTACCTAGGCATTGACTACATTTTACAGATGAAGTATTAAGTAACATGACAAGATCAAATAACTAGTCAGTTGTGGAACCAAGAATTGAAGTCTGATTTGTTTGTATTAAAAGCTCCATACTTTTAGTGCCCATGTGATAGTGTCTCTATTTCTTATATAATGGATATCAGTTTTCTTATATGAAAATAGGCATAACAAGATATTACCTTGCCCACTTCAAGGGTTTAGAGGAGAATCAAAGAAGATTGGGTCTGAAAAGCCCAATGAAAACTCTAAATTACAAGTGATCTCTTTTGTTAGTATGGATAACAGTTGGTACTAGACACAAGAAAAAATCCAGTACCTTCACAAGAAACACAGTCCAGGACCCTCAGGTTGTGGTCACTGATGCTGAACTATCACCATCTACTTAATTAAGGAGTCTAAATCTTTAGTCCATTCTTTCCTCCCCACATCCCCAGGTTGAAGTATTCATATGCTTCATTCTGTTTCATAAGCCTTGGGATCCTAGCTCTTCTTCCAAGGTGACAGCTAGATAACATGATAAATCAATTGGTTCCCAGGGGCTAATGGTGGAGAAGGCAATGGCAACCCACTCCAGTGTTCTTGCCTGGAGAATCCCAGGGATGGGGGGAGCCTGGTGGGCTGCTGTCTATGGGGTCGCACAGAGTCGGACACGACTGAAGTGACTTAGCAGCAGCAGCAGCAGCAGCAGCAGCAGCAGGGGCTAATGGGAAAATGGTCAATGAGATGGAAGTTTCTGGAAGCACTGCCGTCTCAATCCTTCCTCTTTCCCTTTTCCATGTTATTCTCCTTATCTTCCCCTCACCCTCAAGATGCACATTTTGGTAATAGCTTCTGGGAAAAGGCCCTCTGTTCTCCCATGTCACATTCCTTTACTGCAGTGACCGTGCTGGGAGCAGTTTTGTTTCCCAGGGTACACTTGGCAACATCTGGAGATATTTTTGGTTGTTGCAAATGGGAGATGGAGCACTGCTCCTGGCATCTAGTGGGTAGAGAGACCAGTGATGCTATCCAACATCCTACACAGGGCAGGCCCCTACAACAAAGGCTTATTTGGCAACTAACATCAGTCCAGCTGAGGCAGAGAAACCCTGCCTTGCTACGATCAGATTCCTTAAGGATTCTTAACTAGGGAAGATACATTTAGTGGGAGAAGAATAGTCAAGTCTTGCTTTGATTCAATGCTTTTTAAGTGTTTCACGAGCATCAAAACTATCTTTTGGTAAAAGATCCCACCCTCTAGACATAGGTTTAAGAAATTGGTCAAAAGGGAAGAAAATTCTCAGGAATAACAAGCGTTCTTCCCTAAGACTTTGCTTTTTTACTTTTTGGCCATGCTGGGCAGCTTGCAAGATCTTTGTTCCTTGACCATGGATTGAACCTGGGCCCTGGCAGTGAAAGCATTAAGTCCTAATCACTGGACTGCAAGAGATTTCCCAAGATATTTTTTCTCAAATGAGAGGCAGAGGAAAAAATATTTTTCTACTCTGGTCCAGGGCTCTTAGGATGTAAACTCAGAGAAAGCCCAGACAGGAGATCATGAAATTGGTATGCAGAAAGAAGTGCAAGAGACAGAGATGGAAGGTAAGTTGATGGCATTGGAGACGCCTATTCTAGTCATTTTTTAGCGACAGGCCTGACCTCCTGATTGTTTGACTTAAAAAAGTTCAAACTGAGTATTTGTTATTTGCAATCAAAGAGTTCTAATTTAGCCATGCTTAAGGAAAGTTTCTAGAGAGACAAAGGAGAATTTTCTGGGTACTAGGCACATTGTGCCTTACCTGGGTGGAATTTGATTAGGAAGAAGTGAAATATGACAGATAGATCTTCTTGGCATTTGGAGTTTTTAGAGGGGAAATGAAAAATGAAGTTTTTGGATATTCTAAATAATGCAGATATTAAGATTCTATTTGAAAATTTCCAAAATTTTTATTAGTTCCAAGTATTTTTTCTCTTCTTATAATGACAATTTATCTATTTTTCTCCAACCATTAAACCTTGTTTAGAAAACACAATAGAAAAAGGAAAAACTATTATATTTATTTATATTTTATTTATTGTGTTCGTTCTTCCTTTTTGATGGTCCAATAAAAAAAAGTATTACCTTTCTGTTCAGAGAGCCTTCTTTAGCCACTCTTTAGGCTTCTGGTGACAAATTCTCTTATTTTTTTCACCTGAGGATATACTGATTTCCTCTTTATTCCTAAAGGACGTTTTCACTGAGTATAGGATTCTGGACTGACAGTTCTTTCTTTCAACACCTGAATATATTGTGCCATTTCCTTTCAGCTTCCATGGTTTCTAATAGTAAATCTGATGTTATCTGAACTTTTTCTTCCCTATTGGTAAGGTGTCATTTTTCTTTTACTGGCTGTTCTCAAAATTTTTTATTTGTTTTTCTTTAGTTTCCAGAAGGTTGTTCATGATGTGTGATTCTCTCTGGGTTTGGGAGTAGCTTAACTTCTTGAATCTGAAGGTCTCTTTCTCTTGCCAAATTTGGGAAGTCTTGGCCATTATTTCTTTGAGTATTTTTTCAAACTCAACTTCTTTCTCCTTTTCGGACTCTAATGACTTGAGTCTTAGACCTTTTTGAGTCCCATAGGTCCATGAGGCTTTGTTCACTTTTCTTTTTTTCAGCATATTTTCTCTATTATTTAGATTGAGTTCAGTTCAGTTCAGTTCAGTCGCTCAGTCATGTCTGACTCTGAGACAAGCCATGAACCACAGCGTGCCAGGCCTCCCTGTCCATCACCAACTCCTGGAGTTCACCCAAACCCATGTCTATCGAGTCGGTGATGCCATCCAACCATCTCATCTTCTGTTGTCCCCTTCTCCTCCTGCCCTCAATCTTTCCCAGCAGCAGGGTCTTTTCAAATGAGTCAGCTCTTCGCATCAGGTGGCCAAATTATTGCAGTTTCAGCTTCAACATCAGTCCTTTCAATGAACACCCAGGACTCATCTCCTTTAGGATGGACTGGTTGGATCTCCTTGCAGTCCAAGGGATTCTCAAGAGTCTTCTCCAACACCACAGTTCAAAAGTGTCAATTCTTCGGCACTCAGCTTTCTTTATAGTCTAAGTCTCACATCCATACATGATCACTGGAAAAACCATAGCCTTGACTAGATGGACCTTTGTTGGTAAAGTAATGTCTCTGCTTTTTAATATGCTGTCTAGTTTGGTCATAACTTTCTTTCCAAGGAGTAAGCGTCTTTTAATTTCATGGCTGCAATCACCATGTGCAGTGATTTTGGAGCCGAGAAAAATAAAGTCAGCCACTGTTTCCACTGTTTCCCCATCTATTTGTCATGAAGCGATTGAGTAATTGCTATTATTCTATCTTCCAGTACACTGATTATTTCCTCTCTCCCATCCATTATGTTTCTGATCACATTCACTGACTTTTAAAATTTTTGTTATTGTATTTTTCATTTTTTAAAATATCATTTGGTTCTTTTTCATATCTTCTACCTGTTTCTGACAGTTTCTATTGTATTTCTAAAAATAGTTGCTACTTATTAATGGAGATTTTCAATCTTTTTATTTGTTTCATATATTTGTAATTGCTCATTAAAGCAATTTTACAATGGTTGCTTTAGATTTCTTGTCAGATCATTTTAGCCTCTCTGATGTCTTGGTGTTGGCATCCATTAATTGCATTTTTCATTCAGTTTAAGATATTCTCAGTTGTATTTTTTCCTAACTTCAATTTAAAAAATTTTTAGTTGGAAGATAATTGCTTTACAATGTTGTTTTAGCTTTTTTGCTGAACAACATGAATCAGCTATAAGTTTATATATATATATCCCCTCCCTCTGGATCTCCCCTTCCAACCCCTCATCCCACCCCTCTATGTCATCATAGAGTACCATCATTGAGTCTTAGACCTTTTAGAGTCCCATAGGTCCATGAGGCTTTTTTCATTTTTTTTATCAGCATATTTTCTCTATTATTTAGATTGAGTTCTTTAGTTTCTGGAAACTAAAGAAAAACAAATAAAAAATTTTGAGAACAGACAGTGAAAGAAAAATGACACCTTACCAATAGGCAAGAAAAAGTTCAGAGCTGAGCGCCCTGTGTTATTACACATGGTAGTGTGTATATGTCAATACTACTCTCTCAATTTGTCCCACTGTCTCCTGTAAATATGTTCACTACATCTGTGTCTCTATTCTTGGCCTGCAAATAAGTTCATCAGTACCATTCTCTAGATTCCATATATATGCATTAATATACAATATTTATTTTTCTCTTTCTAACTTACTTCACTCTGTCTGATAGACTCTAGGTTTATCCAACTCACTACAACCGAATCAATTTAATTCCTTTTTATGGCTAATATTCCATTGTATATATGTACCCAAACTTCTTTATTCATTTATCTGTCAATGGATGAATGTCCCTTTCCCAACTGGGACTCGAGATGTGCTGTGACACGGACTTCCAGAGCTGTTTAAGTCTGGATGTTGGTCAAAACCCAATTTGGTGATGTACTCTCTGCTCTTTCTATTTCTCTTTTCTTTTAATGTTAGTATATTGAAGGTAAGATAGGCTATTGTAAATTGTGCTGCTGTGAACATTAGGGTACATGTGTTGTTTTGCATTATGGTTTCCTCAGTGTGTATGCCCCAGTAGTGGGGTTGCTGGGTCATAAGGTAGTTTTATTCCTAGTCTCTTAAGGCATCTCCATACCATTCTGCATAGTGACTATATCAATTTACATTCCCACCAACAGTGCGAGAGGCTTCACCTTTCTCCATAACCTCTCCAGCATTTATTGTTTGTAGATTTTTTTGATGATGGCCATTCTGACTGGTGTGAGGTGATAACTCATTCTAGTTTTGATTTGCATTTCTATAATAATGAGCAATGCTGAATATCTTTTCATGTGTTTGTTTGCCATCTGTATGTCGTCTTCTTTGGAGAAATGTCTGGTCTGCTCTTTTTTTTTTTTTGGATTGGGTTGCTTGTTTTTTTTTGATATTGGGTTGCATGAGCTGCTTTTGGGATGCATGATTTTGGAGATTAATCTTTTGTCAGTTACTTTGTTTGCAATTATTTTCTCCCATTCTGAGTGTTGTCTTTTCATCTTGTTTATAGTTTCCTTTTCTGTATAAAAGCCTTTAAGTTTGATGAGGGCCCATTTGCTCATTTTTGCTTTTATTTCCATTACTCTAGAAGGTTGGTCAAAGAGGATCTTGTTGGGTTTATGTCAAAGAGTGTTCTGCCTATGTTTTCCTCTAAAACTGCAGATGGTGACTGCAGCCATGAAATTAAAAGACACTTGCTCCTTGGAAGAAAAGTTATGACCAACCTAGACAGCATATTAAAAAGCAGAGACAACAAGGTCTGTCTAGGCAAAGCTGTGGTTTTTCTAGTAGTCATGTTATGGATGTGGGAGTTGGACTAGAAAGAAAACTGAGTACCATAGAATTGATGCCTTTAAACTGTGGTGTTGGAGAAGACTCTTGAGAGTCCCTTGGACTGCAAGGAGATCCAACCAGTCCATCCTAAAGGAAATCAGTCCTGAATATTCATTGGAAAGACTGGTGATGAAGCTGAAACTCCAATACTTTGGCCACCTGATGCGAAGAACTAACTCATTTGAAAAGACCCCGAAGCTGGGAAAGATTTGCCTAAAGGAAAGATCCTTCAGGCAGGAGAAACAGATGACAGAGGATGAAATGGTTGGATGGCATCACTGACTCAATGGGCATGCTGCTACTGCTAAGTCACTGCAGTTGTGTCCGACTCTGTGTGACCCGATAGACGGCAGCCCACCAGGATCCCCCATCCCTGGGATTCTCCAGGCAAGAACACTGGAGTGGGTTGCCATTTCCTTCTCCAATGCATGAAAGTGAAAAGTGAAAGTGAAGTTGCTCAAGTCGTGCCCGACCCTCAGTGACCCCATGGACTGAAGCCTACCAGGCTCCTCCATCCACGGGATTTTCCAGGCAGGAGTATTGGAGTGGGGTGCCATTGCCTTACTCCGGGAGTTGGTGATGGACACAGAAGCCTGGCGTGCTGCAGTCCATGGGGTTGCAAAGAGTTGGACATGACTGGGTGACTGAATTGAACTAACTGAATCATTAGTACAGTTACATTATCATTGGTACAGAGCTTAAGGAAAAATATATCTTTTAGCCATTAGCTCTGGGCTTATAGAAAGTTAGTCTTAAAGATTGTTGTCATAACAACTCAGAGTTTAAGAAAAAATGTCTTATGTGACTAAAACAAAGGAATGTAGAAAAAAAAGTTTGTCTCTTTCTCCTCCTCGACATCTCTGGACCCTTTAGTCCTTCTTGAGATCCCTGGACTCCTTATCAACCTACCTAAGAATTAACTCTCTCTCTCCCCCCATGTTCTTCCCAGTCCCCACATGCACCAGTGGACACAAGTCCCAGTCTAGAGCACTTAGGGCCATGGCATGGATTGTCTGTGTGTTTCTCACTCTATCCAGACTGTCACAGGTCAGCTGCTTCACCCTTCTCTGATACCTTCAAATGCTTCCCTTCTGTCTCAACCAATTTCCTCAGATGGGGGAATCTCTCCCTTGATGAAGCTCCCTCACCCCAGGGTATGGATTGGTCTTGCTTGCTCCCTTCCTTCCTTCTTTCTTTCATCACAGCCAGTTATCCATGGATCCATATGATCAGGACTCCTGCTAGTATTCAGTGTTCTGTGAGAACTGTTGCATCTGTAGATGTATTCCTGATGCATCTATGGAGAGGGACGTACTCTATATCCACCTACTCCTCTGCCATCTAGAAAAAACCCTGGTTTTTTGGTTTTATGAGTGATTTTTAATTGAAGTGTGTACATTTTTGTATTATGCTGGAGACCCTGGATCTTCCTGAAGCTTTTGGGTTGAGTGTTTTTTCTTTTTCTTTCTGACACTGTTCTGGCAGGGGAGAGGAGTGGTGCTGCCTTATACTTTCAGGTAGAAGTAGAAGTTGTACTTACATTTGTTTTATATATAATGTCCAGGGATTTTAGTTGGACTTAGCAGGAGGAATAGAGAAAAGTACATCTACTTGACCTTCTTGGAAGCTAATTTATTTGTTGCTGCTGCTGCTGCTAAGTTGCTTCAGTCGTGTCCAACTCTGTGCGACCCCAGAGACAGCAACCCACCAAGTTCCCCCATCCCTGGGATTCTCCAGGCAAGAACACTGGAGTGGGTTGCCATTTCCTTCTCCAATGCATGAAAGTGAAAAGTGAAAGTGAAGTCGCTCAGTCGTGTCCGACTCCTAGTGATCCCACGGACAGCAGCCCACCAGGCTCCTCTGTCCATGGGATTTTCCAGGCAAGAGTTCTGGAGTGGGGTGCCATTGCCTTCTCCGAATTTATTTGTTAATCATCAACTAAGTGCCAGAAATGTAGTGCAAAGCACATATACATTGCCATCAGGTCCAGCTAAGTCTGAGTCCTGATTCTATCACTTATACACTGTTCTGAAAATCAAAGGCAATATATAGCATTTCTTGAAGTGCTTTCACTTAAATTCTCTCCTTTGGTTCTTACATCAAATCCACGAAGTTGGCTTTCTCAAGATCATTTACAGTTGGGAAAACAGACTCAGTGAAGAAAGGCAAAGTAGTTGTCTCAAATAATTTGGCCCTCAACTTGTGACCCCATGATGGGTGAGGAAGAGAGAAAGTAACACATGGAAAGAGAACTATAGGGTGGCAGTTTGGTGTTAGGTGGCATAAGAAATGACAGGAGTAGGCATCATGGTAGGCTGGAAGTAACCTTGGAATACGCTTTGCAATACCTTGGATCAGATCTCAGTTGAGTCACAAGGCTAGTTGTGTGATCTCAGACAACTCACTTAACCTCTCTGGGCCTTTTCTTCTAGTGAGTGTAGAAGTGTAGGGTAGATGGTACCTAAGGTACTTTTCATTGCTGTAATTTTATGATGTATCTAAGATATATTAAGATCCAAGTACATTCTAGATGCAGTATATGGAAGAATGAAGCTCTGTTAAACTCAAAAACAGACACAGGATATTAGCACAGAACCAGGGTGTTAAAAATACTTTGGCAGAGACCTTGGTCAAGGGGAGGAGAGAGGTGATTACTCGTAAAGTCATTTTAAATGCCTCAAGGTCATCAAGTAATTCAAGATGTATCTTCTCTTGGAAGAGGTACCTTTTTATTAGAAAAAAAGCTGGGATCTTTCTCTTTCTTGATGCCTTAATGCCTCAGGCTGATTTTATTTACTTCCCGCCACTTGGTCTCTTATCACAGGTCTTAACTTATTTACAAGTGTGCCTTCCTGTGAGTTCCTCCAGGGCAGGAACTGGCTTTATAATAACAATGCCAGCTGAGGGTGTTTGTGCACTGACTGTGTGCTTCATCTTGTCTTCTCCTCACAAGTAACTTTAGGTGTCCTGAACTACCTCCCCCCATTTTATTTAAGTGGGAGTGAGATTCAGAGAGGCTCAGACAATTGTAATTGTCACTTGCAAGTCAGAGTCTCAGTGACAGAGCCCAGATGGTAGCTCAGTTCTCTCTCTTTGCTGGCCCCTTTCTTGACTACCATACTATGTCATGTGTGTGTCTTATCTTTGTAAACCTAGAGCCCAGTACAATGTTGGAAACACAGTAGTGGGCCAATTATGTGTGGGTGAAAAATGTTACCTGCCACACCAGTAATCAAAGGATGTTGTGGCCATCAAGTGTCAGTCACTGCACCTGCCCCGTACTGCACCCTGAAGAGGTTTAGGATGGACAACAGCAGGAGACTGGTCTTAGATAGTTACGGTGTATATCAAAGGAATAATTTCAGTGAGCCCAGATTCTTGTATTTTCCCATACATAGAAAAGTGCTAAATTCACTAACTTAAGATATCTGGTTTTATTCAATTAACAGCAATGTTTCAATGTTCTGACTACCTGGATGTATTTTTTTTTTTTTTTTTTTTTGCAAAACCTCTTATATATCCTAGCTCTTCCCTTACCTCTTCAGAAGAGTCCCTCAGAGGTATCTGAGAGGCTTCCCCCAGGCTTTAGTCTTCAGTCTGTTTGCTGAGTAAGAGACAGATTGTGCATTTTTAGATTGTGCATTTTTGTTTTCAGTTGACAATTGTTTAGTAGGCAATTCCTGAGTAGATGGATTGAAGGAAGAAAGGAAGCAATGAATGAAGGAAGAAGGAAAGATGATGGAATGGTACATTGTTAAAAGGATGGATAAAAGAAAGTAAAGGATACAAGTTTGATGGATTAATGGATAGATTTAAAAAGGAATGGGTTGAGTTGATGTATGGCAAAACCAATACAATATTGTAAAGTAATTAACCTCCAATTAAAATAAATAAATTTATATTAAAAAAAAAGGAATGGGTGCATAAATGAACGGATGGATGGATGGAACATCTTGAAATATATAGTCAGGATATAAGATGTGTTACAGATCACAGTTCAGTTCAGTTCAGTCGCTCAGTCGTGTCCCACTCTTTGCAGCCCCATGAATCGCAGCACGCCAGGCCTCCCTGTCCATCACCAACTCCCAGAGTTCATCCAAACTCAAGTACATCGAGTTGGTGATGCCATCCAGCCATCTCATCCTCAGTTGTCCCCTTCTCCTCTGGCCCCCAATCCCTCCCAGCATCAGAGTCTTTTCCAATGAGTCAACTCTTCGCATGAGGTGGCCAAAGAATTGAAGTTTAAACCTCAGCATCAGTCCTTCCAATGAACACCCGGGACTGGTCTCCTTTCAGATGGACTGGTTGGATCTCCTTGCAGTCCAAGGGACTCTCAAGAGTCTTCTCCAACACCACAGTTCAAAAGCATCAATTCTTCGGTGCTCAGCTTTCTTCACAGTCCAACTCTCACATCCATATATGACCACTGGAAAAACCATAGCCTTCACTAGATGGACCTTTGTTGGCAAAGTAATGTCTCTGCTTTTGAATATGCTACCTAGGTTGGTCATAACTTTCCTTCAAAGGAGTAAGTGTCTTTTAATTTCATGGCTGCAGTAAACATCTGCAGTGATTTTGGAGCCCCCCAAAATTAAAGTCTGACACTGTTTCCACTGTTTCCCCATCTATTTCCCATGAAGTGATGGGACCGGATGCCATGATCTTAGTTTTCTGAATGTTGAGCTTTAAGCCAACTTTTTCACTCTCCTCTTTCACTTTCATCAAGAGGCTTTTGAGTTCCTCTTCACTTTCTGCCATAAGGGTGGTGTCATCTGCATATCTGAGGTTACTGATATTTCTCCCAGCAATCTTGATTCCAGCTTGTGCTTATTCCAGCCCAGCGTTTCTCATGATGTACTCTGCATATAAGTTAAATAAGCAGGGTGACAATATATAGCCTTGACGTACTACTTTTCCTATTTGGAACCAGTCTGTTGTTCCATGTCCAGTTCTGACTGTTGCTTGCTGACCTGCATACACGTTTCTCAGGAGGCAGGTCAGGTGGTCTGGTATTCCCATCTCTTGAAGAATTTTCCACAGTTTATTGCGATCCACACAGTCAAAGGCTTTGGCATAGTCAATAAAGCAGAAATAGATGTTCTTCTGGAACTCTCTTGCTTTTTCCATGATTCAGCAGATGTTGACAATTTGATCTCTGGTTCCTCTGCCTTTTCTAAAACCAGCTCGAATATCTGGAAGTTCACAGTTCACATATTGCTGAAGCCTGGCTTGGAGACTTTTGAGCATTGCTTTACTAATCTGAGAGATGCGTGCAATTGTGCTGTAGTTTGAGTATTCTTTGGCATTGCCTGTCTTTGGGATTGGAATGAAAACTGACCTTTTCCAGTCCTGTGGCCACTGCTGAGCTTTCCAAATTTGCTGGCATATTGAGTGCAGCACTTTCATAGCATCATCTTTCAGGATTTGAAATAGCTCCACTGGAATTCCATCACCTCCACTAGCTTTGTTCATAGTGATGCTTCCTAAGGCCCACTTGACTTCACGTTCCAGGGTGTCTGGCTCTAGGTGAGTGATCACACCATCGTGGTTATCTGGGTCATGAAGATCTTTTTTGTATAATTTCTGTGTATTCTTGCCACCTGTTCTTAATATCTTCTGCTTCTGTTAGGTCCATACCATTTCTGTCCTTTATCGAGCCCATCTTTGCATGAAATGTTCCCTTGGTATCTCTAATTTTCTTGAAGAGATCTCTAGTCTTTCCCATTCTGTTGTTTCCCTCTATTTGTTTGCATTGATCGCTGAGGAAGGCTTTCTTATCTCTTCTTGCTATTCTTTGGAACTCTGCATTCAGATGCTTATATCTTTCCTTTTCTCCTTTGCTTTTTGCTTCTCATCTTTTCACAGCTGTTTGTTAGGCCTCCTCAGACAGCCATTTTGCTTTTTGGCATTTCTTTTCCATGGGGATGGGCTTGATCCCTGTCTCCTATACAATGTCACGAACCTCTGTCCATAGTTCATCAGGCACTCTGTCTATCAGATCTAGTCCCTTAAATCTATTTCTCACTTCCACTGTATAATTTTAAAGGATTTGATTTAGGTCATGCCTGAATGGTCTAATGGTTTTCCCTACTTTCTTCAATTTAAGTCTAAATTTGGCAATAAGGAGTTCATGATCTGAACCACAGTCAGATCCCGGTCTTGTTTTTGCTGACCATCTTTGGCTGCAAAGAATATAATCAATCTGAAGACCACACTAAATAGAGAAATAATAGCCTGCAGTAAGTCCTTTCTTTCTTCTAACTACTTATGCAGCTAGAAAGCAGCAGAGCATTGGAATGTGATCTGCCTGGTGTAGAAGCTCCTGCTACTGGCCCCTCTGGTATAATTCTGAGGGGTATTCTTCTTATTTAAGGGGCTTCCTCTGGAGGTGGAACTCCATCTCAGCTCCATCTGAGTAGTGAGGTTCTTATAGTCAAATGTGGAAAGTCATGGTTTGGAAGGATTCAATCAGCTTGGAACAGTTACAGAGACTGGGTCCAACTCTCAGAGAAGTAAGGTGTGAAGTGTTAAGTCACCCAGATATGACAAACTGAGTCTTTGATTTTAGTTAGCTGGGTGATCTTGGGCAAGTTATTTAATCTCATTGAGTCTCTGTTTCAAAATGAGGGTATTATTATACCCATTTCACAAGGTTATTTCAATAATTAAATGAAACAGTGTAGGCATAAAAATGCTTGATGTGAGTTCTCAATAAATGATAGCTATCATTATTATTATTCCCATTACTATTATTGAAAAGTTTTTGGATTCAAAACTCTGAGTCTCACGTCAGGGAGCTACTGAGTCTGTGACTGTGGGCAGGTCATTTAAAGTCTCACTCACTCTTCCTTTTTTGTGTGTCATCTATCACATATATACTGTTGGACGTGTCAGGCACGGTGCTTGCTGGGAAGAGTGTTATGGCTCGGTCTTTGCGTAGAGGAGCTCGTAATCTAGTAGAGAAGACACACATATACATAACAAAAATAACTCAATTACTACTCAAATTCTACTACGCTAAGAAAAATATAGCACCTCAGAGTCAGACAGACAGGGGTTGAATTTGTGGCTCTAAGTCTTCCTATCTTATGGGTCAGAGCAAGTCACTTCATTTTTTTAGGCCTCAGAGTCCTCAGTAGTAAAATAGACACAATGGTAATAGAAAATGCCTCAGAGTAGTTTTGAGCTTTGAATGAAAGAACGCATACAAAGTTCATAGCATCAGTTCAGTTCAGTTCAGTCCCTCAGTCGTATCTGACTCTTTGTGACCCCATGAATTGCAGCACACCAGGCCTCCCTGTCCATCACCATCTCCCGGAGTTCACTTAAACTCACGTCCATCGAGTTGGTGATGCCATCCAGCCATCTCATCCTCTGTCGTCCCCTTTTCCTCCTGCCCCCAATCCCTCCCAGCATCAGGGTCTTTTCTAATGAGTCAACTCTTCACATGAGGTGGCCAAAGTACTGGAGTTTCAGCTTTAGCATCATTCCTTCCAAAGGAATCCCAGGGTTAATCTCCTTTAGAATGGACTGGTTGGATCTCCTTGCAGTCCAAGGGACTCTCAAGAGTCTTCTCCAACACCACAGTTCAAAAGCATTAATTCTTTGGCACTCAGCTTTCTTCCCAGTCCAACTCTTGCATCCATACATGACCACTGGAAAAACCATAGCCTTGACTAGATGGACCTTTGTTGGCAAAGTAATGTCTCTGCTTTTCAATATGCTATCTAGGTTGGTCATAACTTTCCTTCCAAGGAGTAAGCGTCTTTTAATTTCATGGTTGCAGTCACCATCTGCAGTGATTTTGGAGCTCAAAAAGATAAAGTCTGGCACTGTTTCCACTGTTTCCCCATCTATTTGCTATGAAGTGATGGGACCAGATGCCATGATCTTCGTTTTCTGAATATTGGGCTTTAAGCCAACTTTTTCACTCTCCTCTTTCACTTTCATCAAGAGGCTTTTGAGTTGCTCTTCACTTTCTGCCTTAAGTGTGGTATCATCTGCATATCTGAGGTTATTGTTATTTCTCCTGGCAATCTTGATTCCAGCTTGTGCTTCTTCCAGCCCAGCGTTTCTCATGATGTACTCTGCATATAAGTTAAATAAACAGGATGACAATATACAGCCTTGCTGTACTCCTTTTCCTATTTGGAACCAGTCTGTTGTTCCATGTCCAGTTCTAACTGTTGCTTTCTGACCTGCATACAGGTTTCTCAAGAGGCATAGTGCCTGGCATATATAAAGCAAAAATCTGAGAACTTTTTGCATCTGTGTAATGCATCTATCCCTATCCTGCCTGCATATTACCACATGGGTGTTTCAATATCAAATGGGATTTTTCAAGCTGTGATCTAAAATATGAGTTGTTAATATTTATATTCCTGGACAAGAAGGCATACATAGAAATTGCTCAGCATCCACTATTATCTAAGCTAGTCACGTAATAAATATTTGGTGATGCATGATTTTGAAGGTAGATTTTCTTCTGTTCTTCCTCTTGCCAATGGAACTCTGTTTCCAGGGCATTCTGCAACCAAGAGAAGGAAGCAGAATCAGGGACTCCAAGAGCAGTTTCCAGGTGAGATTGGAGTAGGAGTAGTAGTTGGTTCTATGCAATTTATTTTCCAAGCAGCTTCTTTAACTATGTGCCTATCTCTTACTACCAGTTCCACATGTCACTTCCTACTGTCCTTTGCACAGGTATGGGCCATGACAGCATGGGAGATAAGGGAGATCTGAGTCCAACTGGAGAGGGTATTGTAGGAGAAGTCTGGACTGCAAGGCTAGGAGTTGGTGATAGGTAGGGCTGGTGCTGCCATTAAGGAGTGTGGTGTGGTAGAGTTGGCCTGTCTCATCTCTCTTGCAGTTTACATGGATTCTTTCTATTGCTGTAATTCATTCATGAGCAAATGTGCTCAAAACATGTTTTGAACATCCACCATGGGCCCAGCACTGTGGTAGGCCTTGCAGATAAAGGAGTGAGCAAGATATCATCTCTGTTTTCCAAAAGCTTATGCCCAGATATGTGTGCATTTGTGTGTGTTAGTCACTCAGTTGTGTCCAACTCTGGGATCCCATGGACTGTAGCCCACCAGGCTCCTCTGTCCATGTAATTCTTCAGGCAAAAGTACTGGAGTTGGTATCCATTCCCTTCTCCAGGGGATCTTCCTGACCCAGGGATTGAACCTGAGTCTCCAGCGTTGCTGGTGGATTCTTCACCATCTGAGCTACCAGCAAAACCCTATGCAGGGATACCAAATTCAAAGGCCTTATGGAGGCTGTCTTAGAGTAACATTAACTGCTGTGAAAAATAAAACCCAACATTTCAGTGGCTTTCACACAATAAGAATGTTTTACTCTCTAATGAAACAGTCCCAAATGGGTATTCCTGGTGGGCAGCAGTTAGGTGGGGAAGTTTCTACCCAATCTTTCAGGAACCTAGGCTGATGAGGTTTTTCCATCTTTAACATGTGCCTTCCAGAATTGCCCTGAATATAAATATTCAGATGACAGATGAGGGAAGAGAGAGAAAACCTTGCATGGGAGTTTTTTATGGGCTGGGACCAGAAGTGATCTTCATCACATGTTATCAGAATTCATTGGCTAGTACTCAGTCACGTGCCCATACCTACCTGCAAGGTAGGCAGCAAAATGTAATATAGCTCTGAGCTCAGGGAGAAGAGGAGAAATGTTTGGTGATGGAATGTTACTCTCAGCTGCAGGCATGTCATGGAAGGAGTGAGATAGAGTAGATCAGGATGGTGGCGGGCAGAGCAACTGAGCACTCTGTAGGAGCAGATGCATCTCAGCTCAGAGCAGCATTGCAGTGTGAAAATGTTACCAGATCTTTAGTTTTTTCAGGACAAGACAAAAACCTGGATTTTTAAAGTGTGATTTCCCAGTGTGTAAACATTGGCAGTTAATTCAAAAATTTAAAGACATGGTGTTGGCAGTATTTTGCAGGACAAACTAATCAAACTGCAGGCCACTTGTAGCCCAGGGTTTGCCAGTTTTGGACCTCAGGCTCATGATATGACTGGAAAGACCTAAATAAGCAATTCCAATTCAGTTTGGTTGGAGCTGGTGCTCTGCCCAGTTATTGGTTTAGTTGAATGACATTTACTGAGAACCTGATGTATACTGTGTTCTCTTCCAGGTGCTAGAGAGAAAGGTGTGAACAAGACAGACCCAGTCTCTACCTTCAAGGAGCTTACAGTCTACTGGAGATGGCAGATATTGAACCAAAACATACAAAAGAGGTTGTATGGTATACATGATAAAAGAAGTTGATGGGTATACATGATAAAGGAACACAGCCAGGAACCAAGGAGGCTTCCTAAAGAGTGAGAAGTTTAAGCTGACATATAAAGTGTGAGAGGCTTCCCTGGTGGCTCAGATGGTAAGAAGCCTGCCTGAAATGGAGGAGACCCAGGTTCAATCTCTGAGTCAGAAAGATCCCCTGGAGAAGGGAATGCCTACCCACTCCAATATTTTTGCCTGGAGAATTCCATGGACAGAGAAGCCTGCAGGGTTACAGTACATGGGGTCGCAAAGAGTGGGCCGTGACTGAGTGACTTTCACTCACCCACTCATAAACTGTGAGAGGAGTTGTCCAGAAGTGTACTGAGGGGAAGTATGACCCAAGTGAGGGAAGCTACATGTGCAAAGGCCCTGAGGTAAGAAAGAGGACATTGCACTTGAGGAACTCAAGGGAGTCTACTGAGATTGATATTATATGAATATCAAAATACAAATCAAAATGATTTAAATAAAGCAAATCAAGGCTTTAAGAACTTAAATAGAAAGGCTTCTCTGGTGGCTCAGCCATAAAGAATTTGCCTGCCAATGCAGGAGACAAGGGTTTGGTCCTTGGCCTGGGAAGATCCCACGTGCTGTGAGCAAGTAAGCTCATGCCCCACAACTATTGACTGTGCTCTAGAGCCCAGGAACTGCAACTCCCGAGCCTGCTGTCACACCTACTGAAGCCCATGTCACACCTACTGAAGCCCACGTGACCTAGAGCCCGTGCTCCACAACAAGAGAAGCCACCACAATGAGTAGCCTGCCCACCATAATGAAAAGTAGACCCCATTAGACACAGTGAGAGAAAAGCCTGTGCAGCAATGAAGGTACAGCACAGCTAAGAAAGTAAAATAAATAAGATTATTTAAAAAGAACTTAAATTCAAACTTATTAACTAATTTCAGCATTCAAGGTTCAGCTAGTTATCAATGTAAAGATTAGATATCGTGCTTTATGCTTGCATCGAATAGAATCTAGACCTACATATAAACTTCAGGGTAATATACATCATTTAATATTGCTAAATATTTCTGAGCTATCATGTCCAACCATTGTAAATACTGTGCTAATCTGTGAGTACCTTTGGATTCATGAGTTGAAACATGAAGGGAAGCAAGAAAATGGCTGCTTGACATTATTAGGAAACACTGCTTCATTTTGTAAGAATGTGTTGCATTTGTGTTATCTGAGAGGAAGGATGTGACGAGTCAACTAATTCGTTTTCTCTTACCTAAGTGAAATGCTGAAATCTCTGACTTCCAAGCAGTGTTTGTTTCCAAAATCAGCAGGGGCATCAGAGACAATCCTTCAAGGCATTTGGAAGCAGTTGCCTCTTTAAAGATACAGAGCGAAAGATGCAGGGAGCATTTCCCTGGGTCTTGAATGGTGTTAGTCATAAGAGTGCATGTTTAAGGGTATAGGCCCCCGTGTGCTGAAATTGAATGACAGATCTCAAGTGGTTTTAAGAGTTGTCCTAGTGTTCTTTAAAAATTTATTTTTCTGTGTTTGTGGGCTGTGTACACTGTGAGGACACAGCCCTAGGATGAGGACTCCTCTTTTTCCAGATCTAAGGGTGATACTTACTTACAAAGAAGCATCAGAGAATATGTAAGAAGAAGACAGGGACCCAATCATGTGGAACTTCACAGGCCATGTTAACAAGTTTGGAATTTATCATAATGCAATGGGAGGTCACGGAAAGCTTTAAGCAGAATAATGACATAATCCAATTTGGGTTTTTTATTTTATTTATTTATTTTGAATTTTATTTTATTTTTAAACTTTACAATATTGTATTGGTTTTGCCAAATATTGAAATGAATCCGCCACAGGTATACATGTGTTCCCCATCCTGAACCCTCCTCCCTCCCCATGGATTTTTTAAAAACATCACTCTGAAGGTTGTGTGGAAGATCAGTTTGACTGAGGTGAGAGTAGATGTGAACGCTCAATCAATAGAGAATCGAATGAGCAGTTAGAAGGCCATCACCGCTAACTGTGGTGATGCTTTTCTGTAGATGCATTAACTTTGATTGGGGTTCTGTACATGGGAGGACATGTTAACGTTCATTCTGGATTTGTTGTCAGTTGGGAAATAGGCTTAGCAGTTTTACATGAGAGAAAAGCTCCTCCTTACTATTCAAATATTTAGTCCAAAAGATTCTCCAGCTTTGGAGGAGATAGGGAGTTGAGGTGGGAGGAATTGTGTTAGGCCCTAAGAAGAATGGTCAGTTCCATGAGATGAAATGGAGGTAAAGATGGTGAGATGAAAAGAGAGTGTGTGTGGATGTCAGGCGAGTAATAGCATCTGGGGAATGGGGTGGGAGGGGGGTGTGTTTCCCAGGCCTCTCCAGTGGGTAAAAGATGTTGCAGGCTCTTTTGATCATCTTCCCATGGACCTGGGATATTTTATTTGGAGGTGGTTGCCTCTGATCTCACTTATATTCCTTCTGGAAGTTATTGTAAACATTAGGGAGAAGGACATGGAGGAAGAGGATGCTATGTAATTGAACAGGATCCCCTGTGATTGAAAGTGTTCTTTCTCCAACCGTTGGAAATTCAATGCTAAACAATTAACTTTGACAAAGATGATGAGTCACTTGACCATGCTTAACAGTGGTCAACTTTAAATTTCAGAATGACCTTTAATATTGCCTTTGCAATATTAAAGAAAGACCCAGACTGGCAGATTCTCCTTCTGTGAAGTCTCCTCTATTTATCTCCTTTATCATTTCTTTTGCTGCTCTCTTAGTTCAGGACATTATCATCTTTTGTGTCATATTGTAAGACGGGCTTGGGTTATGCTGTTGTACCAGAGGGGATCTGAGTCTCAGCTGTCTTTGGGGAATTGATATCACCTTGATCCCCTGGAGAAGGGAAAGGCTAACCATTCCAGTATTCTGGCCTGCAGAATTCCGTGGACTGTATAGTCTATGGGGTCGCAAAGAGTCGGAGATGACTGAGCGACTTTCACTTTCACTTTACAAACCACACATTACTCATCTTATAGTGAGAACAATGACAGGACCTATTTGAGGAAGAAGTGAGATCACGTGGTTCAAGCACTGAACAAAATCAGTTCCCTTCCTTCCTGTACTATTATGAGGACAGGCAATAGATCAGAACTAGCACTTGGGTACCCAGACACTAGCAGAGGAATCATTTCCTCCTTTAGACCCTCCCTTCTTTGAGGCAATGACTGCTGTCTCTTGAGAGACATGTCCCTCATTTCATGAGTCTCAGGGCTTTGTGAATAGAATCTACTCTTCCAGTCCAGATGTGGCTGACACTGTTGGTGTCCCATCCAATAACCATTTCCATCTTCCTTGATAATAAAGATGGCCATGTGCTCTGGGAAAGTGAGCCATATCCCCTGGTCTGGGGATAAACCAGAACTGGCCCACCTCTGTCACTTACCTGATGGATAACCTTGTGAAAGTTGCATTACCTCTCTGAGTCTCAGTGCTGAATCTGGAAAGTGGGAGAAGGGAAGTGGATTATCTTTGGTATGCCAGGGGCCCTTGATAAATGGTAGCTGTCCCGATTCTTTCATAAACGTATGACCGCTTTGCCTTTAGTTAAATCTACAGTGATGTGTTTCCAGCTATGCACATGAGTTCAGAGGCTGTGATTCACTCCAAACCATGCCTCTCACATTGTGATGTGCCCAAGAATCACCTGGGATCTTGTTATAATACAGATTTTGATTCAGCAAGGCTGGGATAAGGCCCAAGATTCTGCATTTCTAACAAGTTCCTAGATGATGCTACCACTGCTTTTCCATGGACCATGATTTGAACAACCAAGGTCTATAACGACTGCAACAAGTGGAAATCCCATTGACAGAAGAGGCAGGAGGAAGCATGAGACTCATTCTGTCTTCTCCTGGCTTTGAGATTCTTATGCTGGCTTCTCTGGTTCCTGGCCCCAGTGGATGGGGTCTTTGTTTAGTCAACAAAAATGTTATTAGACCCTGAACCCTGGAAGCCCCATGTCTCAAGGTCATCCAATCTAAGTAGAGCAATACTTAGGTATTACAGTACTTATTATTATTACAGTACAGACGCTAGGTAATACAGTACTTAAACACTTGGCCTGTGGAGCCAGACATACTGAGTTTAAATGCTGACTTTGCCACTTCCTAGGCAATTAACAGCCACAGGTGATGGCCTTGATTCTTCAAATCCGGTCAGTGCGTTTCTGAGTGAAAGCTCCAAATCCGGTTAGTGCATTTCTGAGTGATAGCTCCGTATGAGTGGCAAATTGTTTTCTGAATTTGGGTCTCTGCTCAACTGCTTCAGGCAAACCTAACACCTCAAGCACAAGCAGTGTCTGTCCGCGTGTACTGAGGCACTCAAGGCCCTGGGAGGATGTTACTCCAATCAAGGGAGTTGGATTTAAGATGATTGGTCTAGATGATTGGTCTAGTCTAAGATGATTTACTTCTGATTGGTCCCTGCAAATAGCATCTGTGCCAAAATGGATGTGGAGGATGTGGCTGGAAATTCAGTCTTGTTGTGTGTGCCATCCAATGTCTCTGAGTGAAGTCATCTGGGCTGTAACAACAGACTTGCTGAAAAACGGCTGTAGACTGTAGGGGCTGAGCTGCTGGGCTTTGGGTTGGCAGGGGCTGCCTCTTCATCTGCCTGTCTGGGGCTTTCCTCTCCCTGGTGTCCAGCACATGCTTGGCAAAGAGTGGGTTCCAAAGTTAATGTCTGTGTCTTTTGATGTAATATCCTCCCTGATGCCCTTGCCCAATTTGGGGAATATTCTCTTCTCTGATTTTGTATCCCTCTCTATCTTCAAAACCCATTTTAGAAGTCCCTTCTTCCTGGAAGGGACTCCTCTTCCCCACCTCCACCTCCTCCTCCTCCTTCGTCATCATTGGTATCATCAACATCATTATCATAACTGCCACTCTAGCTACTGCTTTTATTATGATTAACACCATTTATTGCCATTACACCAGGTCCTGTGTGCTGACTTAGGGACTGTAACATTTGCCTCTCTCCACAATTGATTGTCACCTCTAGCTTACTGGGTCCCAGAAGAACAAAGTCACTTGACTGAGATCACAGAGTTAGAAAGTGTTGGAGCTGGGATTTGGGGTTAAGTTTTTCTCTCTCCAGAGCTCTTGCTCTTAACCTTCATGTTACCTGTTTCCCAGTCTTAGAAAGAAAAAGTGAGGCCCTGTTGTGCCAATTCCTAGGATTGTTCCTTCACTCTGTATCCCATCCAGACGCTAGGTAATACAGTACTTAAACACTTGGCCTGTGGAGCCAGACATACTGAGTTTAAATGCTGACTTTGCCACTTCCTAGGCAATTAACAGAGCAAACATCCGAACTTTTCTGGCTTTGGCTTTTTCATCTGTAGAACAGAGACAGCATATCTCTTAGGGTTTGTCTGGGGATTAGATGAGTCTAGTTCTAAAACAATTTTGGCACATGCCAGCTATTATTGTTATCCAGTTTTATTTCAGTTGGATTTTACTGAGAAGTTACCTATTTTGTTCATTCAGTCATCAATGCAACACATATTTATTAACCACCTACCCTGTGTCAAATATATTTTCGGTGCTATAAATGTTCTTTAACCATTTCTCACTACTTGTGATCTAAAACAATTTGTTGTAATCTTGCAGCCTCAGTTTCTTTCTCTGTTTGGTGGAAGTATTGAAGACTGTCTTATAGGGTAATTTGGACAATTTGTTGTCTGATTAACGTTTGCTAGACAGAATATGAGTGAACATGTTTAGCAAAGCCTTACCTATAAATGGCATTCAGATTCAAGAAATATATTATCATTATTACTGCAACAAACCAAATCGATCCTCAAGGCTCATCTGTTTGGTTAGTGGAGTTCAGTCTGTCTTCCCACTGGGATTTTAAAAGAACTCCACAGGCTAAAGAAAATTGAAGAAAGGCTCATTCTTGGTCCTCAGAGATCTCCATCTGAGGTTGCTTTTGTGGGTACCCTAGCTGACAGTTGGTCCTCTGATCGCTGGAGGTGCTTGGGAATTAGCTGTGCTCACGTAGCCTGCCCAGGTTCAAAGGAAGAGACTCCGGAAGTTGTTTTTTTTCTGGGTGGGGTCTTGATTCCTTAGGGTGGAGTGACTTGATTCCTTAGGGTCCAGGAATCTTCTCTTGAGGATAGCCTCCCTGCCCCTCACCGGATGCTCCCAGTCTTAGGATACTCCCCTCTCTGCTCTTAGTGCTCCCTTCCCTCTCGTTACACCTCTCTAAGATCACTTCAGCTTGATTCCTTGATGGGGCTGCATTTTTTCCCCCAACAAAGTCCTTTTATTCCAGCATGGGTGGAGGCAGGGAAAGTATCGTTTTTTGTTTTTTTTTGCTATGACAGTAACAAGGTGAAGAACACGATAAATCAGCATGCAAATTCTGGTCCATTGTAAACATAATACAAATGGCTTCTCTGTGTATCTTATTTTCTCTCCTAGAAAATCAGCTCCCACCTGTGGGCAGAGGAGTTCTAACATTGTTCTTAACTAAATTCTAGATATTTTCAGGCATTATCTCACTGAATCTTCAAAATCATACTGTTAGATAGGGACAATTTTCATTTTCTTGATGAGGTTAGATAACCTGCCCAAAGTCACACATTCAAAAGGTAGTAGAGTTGGGGGAAAAAAAAGTTATAGAGCTGGGCTCTGAATTCACACTGATCACTACATTTCCTCATCTTCCGTCTCTTCTATTTCTTTTGTGACCTCTACAGCACCTAGTGTAATAGATTATAATAAATGCTGACAGAAAGAAGCACTTCACAACAAAAGAAGTTTAAAACTTACCTAGTTGAAGTCTTGCATTCTTTAAAGCAAACAGGCTATGAGACAGCCTCTTTTATAGACCCCCTTAGACACAGTTCATGTGTTTATCAACCTTCTCTTCAGTGGCTTAACACCTAAGTCATGGGGGCATTTTCAATAAGGGAATAATATTGAGATTCAAAAATTATTTGTTACTACTTGGGAGCCTATCAACTGGGAGCCCCAGTGCTAAAATTCTTTGTATTTTCTCAAACCATTATTCTCTGGGAAGAAGTGCTGTTATTATTCCCAGCACATAGATTATGAAACTTAAGTTCAGAGACATTAAAAGAGATATGCTCAGAGCCACTCAGCTAGAAAGTGATAGTGATGGGATGTATACCCAGGTCTATCCGAACCCAAGGACTGCAAGGAGATTAAACCAGTCAATTCTAAAAGAAATCAGTCCTAAATATTCATTAGAAGGTTTTAGTCTGGGTTCTGTTCACCTGAAGCTGAAGCTCCAATACTTTGGCTACCTGATGGGAAGAGGGGACTCACTGGAAAAGACCCTGATTCTGGGAAAGATTGAAGGAAGGAGGAGAAGGGGATGATACAGGATGAGATAGTTGAATGGCATCACTGACTTGATGGACATATTTGAGCAGACTCTGGGAGCTGGTGATGGACAGGGAAGTCTGGTGTGCTGCAGTCCATGGGGTTGCAAAGAGTTGGACACGACTGAGCGACTGAACTGACCTGAACTGATCCAAACCCAAAAGCTGAGTTCTTATTTTGTTATGCTAACCCTCTGGATGAAGACATCCAGCATAAAAACATCAAATTTCTGATATTCAGTGGTGCAACCTAAGAATCACTCCACTCATTTGGAATCCAAACATGAGGAAGTGAGGAGGATTGAACTTGTGTGATATTTCTCTATAGAAACTCCATTATAAAATGTATAATATGAGGTCTCAGACTAATATACTGTTGCTGGACACTTGGAATATATGGGAAGTAGCTTATTTGATACTTAATTTTATGTGTCAACTTGACTGAGCCATGGGGGTGCCCAGACATTAGGTTAAACACTTCTGGGTGAGTCTGTGAAGGTGTTTTTGTATGAGATTAGCATTTGAATAATAAGACAGTAGAGCAAAATGCCCTCCCCAAAGTAGGTGGGCCTCATCCAATCTGCTGAAAGCCTGAATAAATAGTTGAGTAAGAAAGAAACCATCCTTTCTACTGGGCTGTCTTTGAGCTGGGACACCAGTCTTCTGCCTCTGGATTCAGATTAAAAATTATACCATCAGCCTTCAGACTTGGATTGGAACTTAACTTAAATCACTGAGTCTTATGGATCTCTAGTTTGCCAATGGCTTATCTTAAAATTTTTATCTTTCATAATCGTGTGAACCAATTCTTTATCATAAATATCTATCAGTTCAGTTCAATTCAGTTCAGTCACTCAGTCGTGTCCGACTCTTTGCGACCCCATGAATTGCACCATGCCAGGCCTCCCTGTCCATCACCAACTCCTGGAGTTTACACAAACTCAAGTCCATCGTGTTGGTCATGCCATCCAGCCATCTCATCCTCTGTCATCCCCTTCTCCTCCTGCCCCCAATCCCTCCCAGCATCAGAGTCTTTTCCAATGAGTCAACTCTTCACATGAGGTGGCCAAAGTATTGGAGTTTCAGCTTTAGCATCAGTCCTTCCAATGAACAACCAGGACTCATCTCCGTTAGGATGGACTGGTTGGATCTCCTTGCAGTCCAAGGGACTCTCAAGAGTCTTATCCAACACTACAGTTCAAAAGCATCAATTCTTCGGTGCTCAGCTTTTTTCACAGTCCAACTCTCACATCCATACCTGACTACTGGAAAAACCATAGCCTTGACTAGATGGACCTTTGTTGGTAAAGTAATGTCTCTGCTTTTGAATATGCTATCTAGGTTGGTCATAACTTTCCTTCCAAGGAGTTCAGTTCAGTTCAGTCCAGTTGCTCAGTCATGTCCGACTCTTTGTGACCCTATGAATAGCAGCATGCCAGACCTCCCTATCCATCACCATCTCCCAGAGTTCACTCAAACTCACGTCCATTGAGTCGGTGATGCCATCCAGCCATCTCATCCTCTGTCGTCCCCTTTTCCTCCTGCCCCCAATCCCTCCCAGCATCAGGGTCTTTTCCAATGAGTCAACTCTTCACATGAGGTGGCCAAAGTACTGGAGTTTCAGCTTTAGCATCATTCCTTCCAAAGAACACCCAGGGCTGATCTCCTTCAGAATGGACCGGTTGGATCTCCTTGCAGTCCAAGGGACTCTCAAGAGTCTTCTCCAACACCACACTTCAAAAGCATCAATTCTTCAGTGCTCAGCCTTCTTCACAGTCTAACTCTCACATCCATACATGACCACTGGAAAAACCATAGCCTTTACTAGATGGACCTTTGTTGGCAAAGTAATGTCTCTGCTTTTGAATATGCTATCTAGGTTGGTCATAACTTTCCTTCCAAGGAGTAAGCGTCTTTTAATTTCATGGCTGCAATCAACATCTGCAGTGATTTTGGAGCCCAGAAAAATAAAGTCTGACACTGTTTCCACTGTTTCCCCATCTATTTCCCATGAAGTTATGGGACCTGATGCCATGATCTTCGTTTTCTGAATGTTGAGCTTTAAGCCAACTTTTTCACTCTCCTCTTTCATTTTCATCAAGAGGCTTTTGAGTTGCTCTTCACTTTCTGCCATAAGGGTGGTGTCATCTGCATATCTGAGGTTATTGCTATTTCTCCTGGCAATCTTGATTCCAGCTTGTGCTTCTTCCAGCCCAACGTTTCTCATGATGTACTCTGCATAGAAGTTAAATAAGTAGGGTGACAATATACAGCCTTGAGGTACTCCTTTTCCTATTTGGAAGCAGTCTGTTGTTCTATGTCCAGTTCTAACTGTTGCTTCCTGACCTGCATATAGGTTTCTCAAGAGGCAGGTCAGGTGGTCTGGTATTCCTGTCTCTTTCAGAATTTTCCACAGTTTATTGTGATCCACACAGTCAAAGGCTTTGGCATAGTCAATACAGCAAAATAGATGTTTTCCTGGAACTCTCTTGCTTTTTCCATGATCCAGCAGATGTTGGCAATTTGACCTCTGGTTCCTCTGCCTTTTCTAAAACCAGCTTGAACATCTGGAAGTTCACAGTTCACATATTGCTGAAGCCTGGCTTGGAGAATTTTGAACATTGCTTTACTAGTGTGTGAGATGAGTGCAATTGTGCAGTAGTTTGAGCATTCTTTGGCATTGCCTTTCTTTGGGATTGGAATGAAACCTGACCTTTTCCAGTCCTGTGGCCACTGCTGAGTTTTCCAAATTTGCTGGCATATTGAGTGCAGCACTTTCATAGCATCATCTTTTAGGATTTGAAATAGCTCAACTGGTATCCATATCTATCTCCTACTGATTCTATTTCTCTGAGAACCCAGACTAATATAGCTACCTCCATGTTTGTAATATGCATTGCACTTCCTGGCACTCATGGTTGTTATGGTGAGTTCTCATCTGCCTGCCCATTTAAGGAAACATCTCAGTTTCTTAAATGCTGTTTAGAAGAACTTGGCCATGGTGTCTCTTTGTTGTTAATTTGAGCAAGATGGGAAATAGCTTGGGTCTGAGTGGTTTCTAACCAGTGACAACAGATATTCACAGAAAGCAGAATTTTCTTTGAATTGGTGTTTTGATAATAACATTAAACCCAAATCCTAAGGTAGAAAGAGGAGCTTTAGTGTGGGCAATAAATGTTGTTGTGGAGAGATTCTGCATAAATGGATGGTGGAGCTTCTGACAGTATCTGAAGAATTAGAACTGGTTACCCTGAGGTCAATGGAGCTGTCAGCTGCTTCTCCCTGAGCTCTAGGGGTTAGAGGAAGGACATCTTCTCAGAGTATGATACTTACACTTTTATTTAATAAAATACCAAATATAAAAGGGATTAAGAAATCCCTTTCCTATTATAAATACCTCCTCTCTGAAGGGTTCTTCTCTTCTTCCTTTGGAGGATGTAGTGGCATGATGAAGTCACCTCTGACTTGCTTAAGAGAACACACTGTTAAATATTAGGGAATTTTAGAAGGAGTTGTTAAACTGTTGGTAGCTTAAAATTAGCCATGGTGAGATTATTTACACCAGTGACATCTTCAAATGTTATAAATCAGGGTCTGTTTGTTTTCTGAGAGCCAGTTTACCTGCATACTGGTCATAACATCCACAGTTGATGTTTGTGGGTTTTGTCTGTTCTTTTGCCTCCCCTTGGAGAAGGCAATGGCACCCCACTCCAGTACTCTTGCCTGGAAAATCCCATGGACGGAGGAGCCTGGTAGGCTGCAGTCCATGGGGTCGCTAAGGGTCAGTCACGACTGAGCAACTTCACTTTCACTTTTCACTTTCATGCACTGGAGAAGGAAATGGCAACCCACTCCAGTATTCTTGCCTGGAGAATCCCAGGGACAGAGGAGCCTGGTGGGCTGCCGTCTATGGGGTCGCACAGAGTCGGACACGACTGAAGCGACTTAGCAGCAGCAGCAGTTGCCTCCCTTGGTAACAGCAGATTTCCTTTGAGGAATTACTCCTCCCTCAACTCAGACCAGTGGTTTGAGTGGGACTGATCATATTCCCCAGGTCAAAGAGTGAACATGTGATCTAGTTTGGCCAGCCAGAGCATTTCATTCTGCTTGCCACAAAGAGTTCATAAATGAACACATGACTCACAACCAATCAGAGCTAATTATGAAGCTCTTGGTAGCATCTCTAGGGAAGTGAGGTCTCCCAGGTGGTGCAGTGGTAAAAAATCCATCTGCAATGTAGAAGACCCAAGAGACACGGGTTTGATCCCTGGGTTGGGAAGATTCCCTGGAGTAGGAAATGGCAACAACTCCAGTATTGTTGTCTGGAAAATCCTGTGGACAGAGAAGCCTGGCGGTCACAGAGTCAGACACTACTGAGCGCACACCCAGCAGCAGCTAGGGAAGGGAAATCTTACTGCTATGAAGGATAGAAGCTGTAGGATCTTAGAGCATAGGAGAGGGAATCAGTAGAACAAGATGCCAAGAAATGGATAGATAACCAGGGCCTGATGACATGGGTTGAACTACTGCAAGCTATGCTGAAAGCCAAATATCCATAAACTTTGTCATTGCTGAGGCAATAATTCTGACTCTGTCTCCATCTTTGTTTGGCTTAAATCAGGGTATGTTGGATTTTCCATCCTTTGTAAGCTACAAGTTGTAAGAGAAAAAGTCCCATTTGTTTCAGGATTCTTAACAGCTTTCATGCTCTGGATCAAATTCCAACAGAGAAGGCAAGAAAATCTAATGGAGTGTCCAGTAGAGGGAAAGGAAGAAGAGTTTTTTCCTCCAGTTCTACCTTGGTTTAATGACACATGCTATGGTTTTCAGCCCTCCTCTCCTCCACACCTGTACAAACCTTTCTTCAAGAACCAGTTTTAGTATGTTAAGCTGTGTGAACTCGGACAGTTGCTAAACTTCTTTGAATGTCAGTTCCTTCATCTGAAAAGCCAATATATTAATGTTGAACTCTCATGGTTGATTTGAAAATTAAATGAGACAATTCTTAAAAATGTACAGTGTTTGTAGAATAATAATATATTACTGTAATTATCCATTAAATTAAATATAGGAGTCTAGGGCCTTAGGTTTCATGTGTTATAATGGAACCTCTATGGAAAAACATTTCTCAAGTTCCAAGACTCTGACTTCATGTTTGGATCACAAGTGGAGGAATTCTAGATTGTGCAACTGAAAATTGAAGATTTGAGGTGACTTGAATATTTTTAGAAAAAGAAGAGATCATAAAGTTCTTCTGGATCCAGCCCTGAGGGTGGGTTCTATGTTATTTCATTCACCCCAAATCCCTAGTACCAGTTGTATTGTGAAGTTCCAGAACTGTTTGCCAAATGAACAACCCCCTCTTACTTTATCACTGGGAAAATAAACTATGAGAAGATGAACTTTTGTATTATAGTGTTTTCACTGTATAGTGTACGAAGGGGAGAAAGATATTAAACATCACTTTAAAACCTGGCATTGGAATTTTTCCTGAGAAAACAACTGCCATTGGTGAGCCCAGTGGTTTAGATAAATGCTATCTAATAGAAATACAATTTAGGTTACATACAAAGTTTTAAATTTTCTAGTAACCACATCAAAAATTAAAAAAAAAACCAAGTGAAATAATTTAATTTAATATATCTAAATATTATCATATTAAAATTATCAATGATATGTTTGCATTCTTTTTGTGTATGAAGTTTTTGAAATTTAGTGTGTTTTCTACATTTATGGCAAATCTTCATTTGGACTGGCCACATTTCAAGTGTTCAGTAGTTGTATGTGGCTACTGGCTAACATTTTGGATGGGATTTGTTAGGCTGTTTTGCAAGATATAAGGAGGGTGAGTGTGAAGGGCATCTAAATGGAGAATGTTCCAGAAAAGTGGCAGAAGGCTATGTGCTTCTACATAGCATCTTGAAATACCTCTCTTAGTGCGTGTGTTAGTTGCTCAGTTGTGTCCAACTCTTCGAACCCATGGACTGTAGCCTGCAAGGCTCCTTTGTCCATGGAATTATCCAGGCAAGAATACTGGTGTGAGTTGTCATTTCCTTCTACAGAGGATCTTCCTGACCCAGAGATTGAACCTGGGTCTCCTGCACTGCAGCAGATTCTTTACCGTCTGAGCCACAGGCCCCAAACTCCCTTTCTGGGAACCTCCAAATATTACAGGACAGTCAAACAATCCCTTTTGTATCTGAGACTGGTTTTCTAATGTGAAAACTGGAGAAAAGCTTGAGTTTCCCAGTGGGCACAATGTTGTCTGTCAGAGGAACCTATGAAGTTATATTGCCCTGGAATTCAAAGTATTTGGAAGTGCTTTGGGAAGGAGTAAAATTCATTGAGAAATAGTGGCTCAATGCAACCTTATTTAGCTCTCACAGCTGGTGATGGGACCATGTAAATAGTAACAAGTGTTCAATGCATGAATAAGGGGATTGCAAGAACAAGGGAAAGTTGAGTCTGAGATATTTGTGATGAGTCTTGGAGAATAGGACGATATAGAAGGGAAGCAGGCCTTGGGGAACAAAATGATATAGAGAGGAGGGGACAATGTGTGTGAAGAGTCAGAGGTTAGAGAGGGCAGGGAACACTCTAGAAAATTTAAGGACTTCTCTGTGGTGGGAATGTATGAGAGGATGGTAGTCAGAGAGGAAGTCAGGAGGGCAGAGGGCAGATCTTGAAGGGCCAGTGGGTCATGTGAAGAGTTTGGATTCTCTCCAAGGCTATGAGAAAAGTTTATATTCCATCTTAAGGTGATGAAATAGAATATATATATTTAAAAGACCACTGAGAATGTGGGGGAATTGTCAGAGCAGCTAGGATGGAAGGAAAGCGGTCAGTCAGAAAATTGAAGTCATCCAGATGGGAAGTGATGGTGTCCTCATCTACTGCAGGAATGGTAGAGATGGACAAAAAGGTTCTAGAGATGGTCTAGAGGAAGAATGGACAAAACTTGGTGACTGGTTTGTGAATGCACATGCCAGAGTGGAATAATGTGTGGGGTATGGACTGGAGGGGCATAAGACCCAAGGAGGAACCCAGGATAATTTCCAGATTTCTAGATTGGACAATGGTGTAGAAGATGATGCCACTTACCTCTTATAGTAGAGCAAATATCCAGCCTGGAATGAACACTGAGGAACACTGACAATGATGGCATTTTTCCAAATCCCTAAATCAAGATGCCAGATTTCTGAGGAAGGGAAAGAATAACCGAAATAAAGTTTCTTCTAGAAATTCCAGACAGGCCACTGGCTTGCAGAATTGTAAAAATTGAGTTTCCTTTATCAGCCTCAATATTTTTTCCATTTGCAAAATGAAAATAATAACTTTTGTTTTTATAAGGGTGCTGATAGAATAAAATGCAATGATAGATGTTAAGGCCTTTTCAAAGTAAAGCATTCAATTATTATTATTGTTATGTTTATCGGAAAGGGTTGGAAAGTCCTCATCATTGTTATTGAAAACCAAGCTAGTGGCCCTGGGCCAGTGGATTATACAGATAATTATTCCAAAAGAAATTTGCATCAGAGACAATAACCCTGAGTTTTGGAAGCTTAAAATAGTCCCAGACATGCAACCCATTCATTCATACATTTGTTCATTCATTTGGATGTTCAGCATTTATTGAGTACCTACTATGTGCCAGTCATTGTGTTGGGTCCTGGGGGACTACTAACAAAGCAAACTCTTATTCCTGTTAATAATAAGAATAGAGGATATGTCCCTAAGTAACTCTAATTACACACATTTAAAAAGTTTATTGCTATCTGTAGAGTATTTTTATACATTAATCAATGCTTTTAGAAAAATCCTCTGCAGTGACCATCATTATCCCCATGTTGTTGACTAAGGCATAGATAGTTTAGCTGCCCTGGCTGAGGCTGCTACCCAGGAGACCCAGAACTCAAACCAGGAACTTCTTCATCCATGTTCAATGCCGATGGTGGGTGACTTGAAATACTATTAACAGCTAAGATTATTTGAAAGTTTTCTTTGTGCAAGATGCTATCTTGACTGGAAGTATGTTATTTTAGTCAGTTCTCTTGGTACCAAAGGAGTTAATGTTATCTCTATTTTAGGTAGGCACACAGCATATTTGTACATGCATATACATACTGGCATATACACAACTGACTGAGCATATGCCAAGGCAAGCACTTTACATGTATCACATTGTTTAATTTTTACAACAACCCAAGGGAGTTGGCACTTTGTTATCTTTATACTTTGGATGGGAGCAATGATGCTCAGAGAGGTTAAATAACTTGCCTGAGTTCACACAGTGAGAGTTCAACAGACAGTCATTTAGTGGTTGACTTAAAAAGGTAGGGGAAGGCTTTCAAACCCACAGATGTGAATATGCATCAGGTGGATACAGGTAATAAATAAATAAAATATCTCAGTAAAGCATGAGACACTGGGCAGGGCTGACCTGTGGCAAATATTTTGAAGTCTGAACACTGGCTTTCCCCTGCCATCTGGAAATGATATCATTCTGTAATTTCTGTACTCAGTGATCTGGGGACCCTCCTGTCCACTGACAGCTCCCAGAGGACCCTAGGGCATATTCCTCCCCCGTCTCTGGATAAAATGGAGCCATCACTGTCTCATGACATAGAGTCAGTTCTCTGCTGTGAAAATGTTCCTTAATTTCACTGACCTCAGTTCCCTTCTTGGTAAGATGGGCTTACCAGTATTTATTGTTTATGGTTATTATGAGGTGTATCTGAGATAAGGCATGAACAATGCTTAACACAGTGTGTGGCACAAGAAAGCTCTCAGAAATGGTGAATATTATTATGGATAGTACCTCCTAGGTTAATTCTCCACAAGCTTTTCCTTTATGGCAATTTTGAAGTCACAGTAATTCATTTGTAGGTGGAATATCTATCTCTCAAATCCCTGGAGCAGCCAAGTTCATTTTATTCATTTGGTCCACTTTATCATAGGAATTGGATTCTCCAGATGCTGAAACAAAACCTGAAATCCAGTAGATTAATACTACAAAAGTATATTTCTTGCTCATATATTGGTCCAACATAGGTATTCCTAGTCACCGAGGTGATTGTTCATGGGATGATTCCTGACCCAGATTCTTTTCATCTTCAGGCTCTTTTCTCTCATCTAGGGCCTTAGAGTCTCCTGTATCAACTCAGAGGATGGAGGAGAGAACATGAAGCAGAAGTAGATGTTTTTCTGGAACTCTCTTTTTCTATGATACAATGCATGTTGGCAATTTGATCTCTGGTTTCTCTGCTTTTTCTAAATCCAACTTATGCATCTGGAAGTTCTCAATTCACATACTGCTGAAGCCTCGCTTGGAGGATTTTGAGCATTACCTTGCTAGTATGTGAAATAAGTGCAACTGTACAGTAGTTTGAACACTTTTTGGCATTGCCCTTCTTTGGGACTGGAAGCTGACATTTTCCAGTCCTGTGACCACTGCTGAGTTTTCTAAATTTGCTGACATTTTGAATGCAGCACTGTAACAGTATCATCATTTAGGATTTTAAATAGCTCAACTGGAATTCCTCGGTCCATGGAATTCTTTAGGCAAGAAAAGTGGAGTGGTTAGCCACTCCTTTCTCCAGGAGATCTTCCTGACCCAAGGATTGAACCCAGGTCTTCTGCATTGCAGGTGGATTCTTTAATATATGAGCTACCAGTGGAGCCTGATAAATATCCAGCAACTATTTATCGAGGGCCTACTGTGTGCTATGTACCTTGCGTTACATGTCGATCTTGTTTTTTAGCCTCACAAAATCCTGCCAAGTAGGCATCAGTTTGTACCATTTTATGTTGAGAAAATTAAGGCCTACATGTGTAAAGTGACTTTCCCAAGGACACACAGCTGGCGTGTGGCTGAACTGGGGCTTGGGATTGACTTCTGTTTTTGACCCCAGGGTTCTAGTTCTTTCCACTGGTATTTGGAAAGAAGCCCTTATCTAAGATTCCTTTAAACACAGGACAGATTTCATCTTGGACACCCTAGCCCCAGCTGCCTTTACCTGAAGAGGGGACCGCTCTGGAGCAAGTGGGGATTTCTAGCAACCAGGGAAAGATGGAATAGTTGGGGTGTTTTTTCGGACCAGGCTCTGCTTCTGGGTTCAGATTCTCTCCTAATCTACCCCCTGTTACATGCCAAGCAGTGACTAAGCCACTGACTCATCGCTACTATGGCCTGAGGAGTCAGGCTCTGAGGAAATCTGCAGTGCCCGGAAGTCAGCTCACATCTGGGCCCAATGTTCCAGTCCACCTTTGGGTGTTTGAGGTGGAGGTACCTGGGAGTACCATTTGGAGTGATTTTTCCACACCTTGCACAATCAGCATTCATTGGTACCCTTTGCAGGTCATTGTATTGGCAGGTTTTTGTTTTTGTTTTGCTTTAAATCTTATTTCAAATCTCTGTTTAGTCTTTAAATAGTTTATGTCTCCTGCATTGGCAGGTGGGTTCTTTACCACTACTGCCACCTGGGAATCCCCAACAGTTTACTTTAGGTAACAGAAATTCTTACATTTTTTTTTTTTAACTCAGTTAGCCTTATACTACTAATTCTAACAATAACACAATACCACAACAGTCAACGTTTATTAAATACTTATTATGTACCAGGCTCTTAAGCTAGTCATTATTCTGTTTCATCTGTACAACTCTCTGAGGGGAGTTCTAATATTATCCCCATTTTGAAGAAGAGGAGACTGTGTCTCAGAAAGTTTAAATAATATATTCAAGGTCATGGGATTAGAGTTGGGTTGTGAAAGTGATGTATTCAATATGCCAGCAAATTTGGAAAACTCAGCAGTGGCCACAGGACTGGAAAAGGTCAGTTTTCATTCCAATCCCAAAGAAAGGCAATGCCAAAGAATGCTCAAACTACCGCACAATTGCACTCATCTCACACGCTAGTAAAGTAATGCTCAAAATTCTCCAAGCCAGGCTTCAGCAATATGTGAACCGTGAACTTCCTGATGTTCAAGCTGGTTTTAGAAAAGGCAGAGGAACCAGAGATCAAACTGCCAACATCCGCTGGGTCATGGAAAAAGCAAGAGAGTTCCAGAAAAACATCTATTTCTGCTTTATTGACTATGCCAAAGCCTTTGACTGTGTGGATCACAATAAACTGTGGAAAATTCTTCAAGAGATGGGAATACCAGACCACCTAACCTGCTTCTTGAGAAATTTGTATGCAGGTCAGGAAGCAACAGTTAGAACTGGACATGGAACAACAGATTGGTTCCAAATAGGAAAAGGAGTACATCAAGGCTGTATATTGTCACCCTGCTTATTTAACTTCTATGCAGAGTACATCATGAGAAATGCTGGACTGGAAGAAACACAAGCTGGAAACAAGATTGCTGGGAGAAATATCAATAACCTCAGATATGAAGATGACACCGCCATTAAGGCAGAAAGTGAAGAGGAGCTAAAGAGCCTCTTGATGAAAGTGAAAGAGGAGAGTGAAAAAGTAGGCTTAAAGCTCAACATTCAGAAAACTAAGATCATGGCATCCGGTCCCATCACTTCATGGGAAATAGATGGGGAAACAGTGGAAACAGTGTCAGACTTTATTTTTCTGGGCTCCAAAATCACTGCAGATGGTGATTGCAGCCAGGAAATTAAAAGATGCTTACTCCTTGGAAGGAAAGTTATGACCAACCTAGGTAGCATATTCAAAAGCAGAGACATTACTTTGCCAACAAAGGTCCGTCTAGTCAAGGCTATGGTTTTTCCTGTGGTCATGTATGGATGTGAGAGTTGGACTGTGAAGAAGGCTGAGCGCTGAAGAATTGATGCTTTTGAACTGTGGTGTTGGAGAAGACTCTTGAGAGTCCCTTGGACTGCAAGGAGATCCAACCAGTCCATTCTGAAGGAGATCAGCCCTGGGATTTCTTTGGAAGGAATGATGCTAAAGCTGAAACTCCAGTACTTTGGCCACGTCATGCAAAGAGTTGACTCATTGGAAAAGACTCGGATGCTGGGAGGGATTGGGGGCAGGAGGAGAAGGGGACGACAGAGGATGAGATGGCTGGATGGCATCACCGACTCGATGGACGTGAGTCTGGGTGAACTCTGGGAGTTGGTGATGGACAGGGAGGCCTGGCGTGCTGCGATTCATGGGGTTGCAAAGAGTCTGACACGACTGAGCGACTGAACTGAACTGAACTGAACCGACCTTAACAGAGTAGCTCCAAGATCCCATTCTTGACTGAAAAGTCTAAACTGAGGAACATTCAGGATTTTAATAATGTATCCTTTTATTTTCTGTTTCTTGAAAAAAAAAAAAAAAGAATGAGGAAGCTGACGGTCAGAGAGCCTCAGAGATGAACTTGACTTGAACTCTAAGAATAGTCACTAGATATGTTGGTTATCTATTGCTGTGTAACAAGTTACCCCAAAACTTTGCAACTTAAAACAACAGACATTTGTTGTCTCACAGTTTTGATGTGTCAGGAATTGGGGGTCAGCTAGTCAGTGGTTCTGGCTCAGGGTCTCCTGTGTGCCTGGGGCTGCACTCAGCTCAAGGCTTAAGTAGAGAGGCTTTGTTTCCCTGCTCAGTCCTGTGTTTGTTGGCAGCCTCAGTTCTCGGCTGGCTATTGAATGGGAATCTCACTCCTTTGCAACATGGACCTCTGTACAGGGTGCCTGAGTGTCGTCATAGTACACCACCCCACTCAGAGTGGGTGACCCAAGAGAAAGAGCAAGCCTAGACAAAAGTCAAAGTATCTTGTATATGTAATTTGGAAGCGATCAGGTGACCATCATTTACCATCAATCACTCTGTCATTATTCTATCATTATATAGGCCAGACAGACCAACACTGGTACATTATCAGAGGGGACTGTAGAGGGTGTGAATACCTGGAGGTGAGGATTATTGAATGCCATCTTGGAAGTTAGCTATCACCCCAGGGATTGGACTTCTATCATGTACCAGACATTTTGTGCCAGATACTTTACCAGATGTACTTTTCTTGGAGGTCAGAAGACAATGATTTAGGTTCTGAGTCCCTCACTCTGGGTGAGTCATGGCTCATTCTAGCTCTCTGTTTTTCTCCTTGAGCCCTACCTGGGCAGCTTAGTGAAGAGACTATGACCACAGGCACTGGTGTTCACCTGTATGCAAATCCTGGTTCTAGCCTCATGATTTCTGTGACCTTCTAATTACTAGGTATTAATCTAGGTATTTAACCCTGTAAGTGTCAATTTATCCTTCCTTAAAACAGAGATAATTAGAGTAGCTCCCAGGGGTGTTGTGAGAATTAAATGAGGTAATGATAGAAAAGATAATGTATGAAAAGAATGTGCTTGTTCTTAACATAGGTGTCCATAATAAGTTTGAGCTGTTACATTTTAAATGAGAGTGTCAAACTCAGATCTCTCTGGCCATAATCTGAGCCTCATGGTCACCCAGAATTGTTCTATCACTGAAATAAAACATGTGAACACCACCTTGCATTCAGGTCACACCCTCTTGTCCTTGAATTTTTTACTCAGTTACTCCTACTAAAGCTGGCTGTTGGCTCTTCAATATTTTTATGTTTATCAACTTCCACTTGTCTCCACTTCCTCCCCTGACAAGTCCAGGAAGCATAGTCCATCATTTGAGCTACTTTCTTAAAGATTCATTTATTTGACTGTGTTGGGTCTTAGTCGTGGCATGAGGGATCTTCATTGTGACCTGTGGGCTTCTCTGTAGTTGTAGTATGCAGGCTTAGTTGCCCTGACCAGGGTAACTAATGAGAGCTTAGTTCCCTGACCAGGGATCAAACCTGCATCCTCTGCATTAGAAGGCATATTCTTAACTACTGGATCACCTGGGAAGTCCCTGAGCTACTTTCTTAGCAATATCTTCAACTTCTTGCTTCATTCTCTCTCTCTTGTACCATTGGTGAATTCCCCATCTTTCTGACTACCTGCACGTACATCTGTTCTGGTGAGCTGTCTTGGATTAAATCCTATAAAGTTCTTTGCTGGCACCACTATAATTCAAGAGACCCACTTTCAGCATAGTCTAGAATTCCTTTTCTGTTACTATAGTCAACACTCTTATTTCCAACTTTTTAAACTTGCCTTAAACCTCCTTCCCTACCTCCATTTTGCCACTTCTTTTTCCTTTTGTCCTTTCTTTCACCAAATACTTATCAAGCATCTAGTATGTGGCAGATATATTTACAGAGAATTCCATGGGCAGAGGAGCCTCTAGGGCTACAGTTCATGGGGTTGCAAAGCAGTGGACATGACTGAAGCGACATAGCATGCACGGAGAATCAGTAGTGACCAAAACAAGAGGGGTATGGCTCCTGCATTCTAAAAGTTTCACAGAGAAAATACAAGCCATCAGATGGGCACTTCATATCTTTACTTTCTGTTTTAACAGGAAGTTGTAGTTATAGCCACCTTTAGATTTATATGGTTATAGACACCATCTTCTTCATCTTCTTCCTTCTCTTCTTCTTCATCCTCAATATCATCAACACAATCTCTTTTATTAATGCCAACTATGTGTCAAAGAGTTTTAAATAATTTACATTCATCAACCCATTTAATACATTACATATATTAACTCACAGCAGGTATTCATATCATCTCCAAAAACACATGACGAAATAAAGCCCAGACAGAGGTTAAGTAACTTGCACAAGACACACTGCATTTAGTGTGAAAAAACCACCACAAAATTGTAAAGTAATTAGCCTCCAATTAAAATAAATTAATTAGTTAAAAAAAAGAAAACTCATCCTCTCCTCTTACAATGGAAGACATGTTATATTCCTGGTTGAAGGTTAATCTATTTATACTTGTGGATCAAGGGTTGCCAGATTTAGCAAATAAAAATATAGAATGTCCATTTAAATTTGAATTTCAAATGTCCCATGTAAAATTTGGGGCATATTTATATTAAAAATTATGTATTGCTTATCTGAAATTCAGAGTTACCTGGGCTATATTTTATCTGGAAACCCTATCTGGACCCCAGGACCTCTGCTCAAGGGATTTCACTACATCAGTTACTTACCACTCCCATCCCTCTGAGAGTGTCTTGGTTGCTTTGCACCTCTGTGTCGGGTGGGTGATAGTACTCTGGGAGTGATGTGATGGAACATGAACAAAACACTTTGAGGCTGCCCTTTGGGACAGTGTGCCTGAGGAGGGAAGAGTTTAGAGGCAAAGAGATCAGGTATGGTAATGATTTGGGTACCTGACGATCCTATTATAGAGAATCAAGGCTTGTCTATCCCAGGACCCCAGGAGCTGGAGGAGAGAGGAACCCGAAGTCTTCCTTATCAACGAGGTGCAAACAGGGGCTTCCATTTCCTCTTTAGTGCTCCTGGGCAGAAAGCAGTACCTTCAATGAGAAACGAGGTCAGCAGGGTGGAGGGAAACTCTCCCTGGCTCTTTATTGAATCCAATCATTTACATCTCATTGAATCCAATCAAATTAGCCACTTATGACATTAAAATGGCAAAAGAGGGATTGTATCAAGCAGTGCTAATTCAATAGGAAAGAGGGGCTGACTGAGAGCACAGTGTCATAAGACTCTGACACCCACTTTCAAGAGGTAGAAGTCTGATGGCCTCCCATGCCCACAGGGGTCATGATGACCTTCCTCAGTTTTGCTAGATGCCAGGCATTGGTAAAGGGGAGGAAAACGGAAGTCCTGAGCCCTACAGAGATACAGGCTGGGGAGCCCTGCAGAGATACAGGGTGGGGAGCCTTGCAGAGATACAGGCTGGGGAGATACAAAAGAGGAATGGTGAAATGGTACCTTCAGGGAGAGATAATTTCAAGATAGAGTGTTGGCTGGGACTTGGAGTCAGACTCCAGAGCTTACCAAACTCTGTGACTTTGGGCAAGTTACTTGACTTTTCGGATGTTTAGTTTCCTTATTCGTTAAATGGAGGTTGGTAATATTTGCCGAGGCAATGTTTCCCACATTTAATCCTTTTCTTTACATTGAAGAGAAATACTCCATTTGGCTGTCTTTAACACCTCTTTAATACTTGCAAGAACTCTCTGATACTTTCTTGGGAGCTAGAGTGTTAAGGTATGGTTGAAAGTTGGAATCATCCAGGCTTGCATTCAAATCTCCCTGCCATCCTTAATAGCTGTATGATCTTGAATAAAGAGGCTTAATCATTTTGTGCATCAATTTCCTCAAATGTAAAACAGGAATAACCATACTCACCTAATAAGTTTGTTATTGAACATAAACAATTTCATGAATGTAAAATGCTTAGTACAGAGCCTGGCTTATATGAAACTGTACACACTAGTGATTCCCCTCCTTCTTCTCCGTTTCCTCTTCCCTCCTCCTCCTTCTCTTCTTCATTTCACTCTTTTCTCTGCCACTTCCTTTCCCAGAACTTAATGCCCTCTGCACTCTACCCATTATGACAATTTGTCCACCCCAACTATACCATGTTTTCTCTTGCCTCAGGGCCTTTGCACATGTTTTCTCTTTGATTGGAATATTCTTCATCCAGGCTCTTTGCTGGGCAACTCTTACTCAGGTGATATGTTCTTCTTCCAAGAAGCCTGCATTGACTTATATCCTCCCTTCCTACAAATGGTTCTTCCCTATTGTAATATTTTAGAATTTGTTTATTTTCTCTCCTGGGAAGCCTAAAAGTCTCATAAGGGCAGGATTCAAGACCCCATCTGTCTTGTGTTCTCTTGTACTCCCAGTACCTAGTACAGAATCTGACACATACTAATGGTTGCCTGAGAGCTTGCCAGGGGCCTGATCTGGTTCTATGTACTTCACATGTATCAACTTGTTTAATTCTCACAATTTTCTGAAATAATTTTTCCTTATTTTTAATGGCTTTATTGAACGATGTTTGACATACAATAAAGTACATCTATTTACAGTGTACACTTTGATAAATTTTGACAAGTATACACCTATGAGAACTAAACCACAATCAAGATAATGAATATTGCCATCAACCCCGAACTTCCTTGTTCCCCTTTATAATCCTTCCATTCCAGCCCTCTTGGCAATGCCCCCTTACTAGACAAATGTTGTATGCTCTTTTTTTGATCTGGCTAATTTAAAGAGTGTAATTATTCTGAGATTCATTCATTTTGTTGAATGTATCAATGTTCATTCCTCTTTATTATTGAGTAGTATTCCATTGTGGCACTTCCCTGGTGGTTTAGTGGTAAAGAATTGCCTGCCAATATAGGAGACACAGGTCCAATCCCTGGGTCAGGAAAATCCCCTGGAGAAGGAAATGGCAACACACTCTAGCATTCTTGCCTGGAATATCCCATGGACAGAGGAGCCTGGGCAGGCTATGGAGTCCATAGAGTCACAAAGAGTTGGATATGACTTAGCGACTAAACAAAAACACAAGTATTCCATTGTATAGGTGCATCACAATTTATTTATCTATTTACCTGTTGATGGGCATATGGTTGTCTTTCGTTTTGAGCTATTAAAAGAAAGATAGTATGGACAAGTTTTATTTTGTACTATTTTTTTTTACAGATGAGGGAACTGAGGAAGGGGGTATATCAGTTGCTTAAGGACACAGAGCTCATAAATGGCAAAGCCACTTGCAGACAAAAGTACTGTCAGTCCAGAGTCCAAGCTCTTCCTCCCACCTCTGTATTAAGGAGAATTCCAAACATAAACAAACTAGGAAGAGTAGAGTAGAATAACATACAACCATGGCTACTTCAGTTAACTCCAGAAATTAAGTCACAGCTTTATCATTTAATCTTTCCTCTATTTTATATCTTTTTGCTTGAAAGTTTTAAAGTGAATCCCAGACATAATGTTATTTCACATATATGTTAGTTTGTATCTCTAACTTATGCAAACATAAGAAAACCCTATTGTGGGAAATTTTAAACCCATGTACCCAAAGTAGAGACCATAATATAATAACTTCCCTCATGTATATCACAGGCTTTGACAGTTATCAAATATTGGTTGGTCTTGTTGCATTACACCCTCATCTATATTTTGCTTTCTCTCTCCTGTCAGTTATTCTGAAGCAAGTCTTGGGTATTTTATCATTTCATCTGTAAATATTTCAGCATGTGTCTATAAAAGATAAGGTCTCTTTAAAAATAGCCATAATATGATTCTCACACCTAAACATTTTACAATCATTTTATTCATATCATCAAACATTCAGTAGATACTCACATATGTCTGATCCTGTCATATTATTTTATTGTTTTTCTTCTCTCTACCTCTCTTTCTGCATCCTTCTCTCCCTCTTTCTTCACCTTTTCTCTTTTTACAGTCTGTCTGAGTCAGTGTGGCAGCAAGGACCATATGTCGCAGTTGATCTGTTTTAACCAATGGCGTTGCTCTTTCTCTCCCTTGCAGTTTATTTGTTAGAGAAACCAGGCCATCAAAGCCATGTTTTACATACCAAGATCACTCTCACTAAATTAACAATAATCCTCAGTATCTTCTATACCCACCTGCATTCACATTCCCCATTGTCTTGAACAAGTCTGTGAGATTTTTCAAATCAAGATCCGTTTGCATCTCCTATTGCATTTGGTGGGGATGGTTCTGAGATCTCCTCTGCCCCAAGAACCCATCTTCTGTTTGTCAGGCTGTTGCTGTGTCCTGCAGAGTGCTCCCTGGGCTATACTCCCATTCGACCCTGTGGAAATTGTTGAATGAATGAATGAACAACTGACTGAGTAGGAAGAAGCAGCTGAGAGAGCAAGGGATCCTAATACTCCTTGAATGTTGTCTGAAGTAGTTTATCCTCTTGTAGACTAGATCAATTATTTCCATGTGTGTTCATGTAGAGTACACACACACCGGTGCATATGTGTGCCTTCAAGTGTGTGTACACAGATGGCAATAAAATGGAATCTCACACAGAAATCTGCACAAATAAAGATAAAACCTGAGTGTTTAGGAGCCCACACTGTCTGGGTCTGAGTCCTGGACTTGCTGCTTACAGCTGGGTGACCTTGTACTCAACTTGCTACTTAACCTCTCTGAGCCTTGGTTCCCTTTTCTTTGAAAAGGGATTTATGATAGCACCCACCCCTGGGTGGGGTAAGGATGTAACGCCTCAGCCTGTGTAAAGTGCTTAGAACTATGTTCAGCACAGTGTGAGCATAGTAAACTCGCCCTGATCATGATGATTACTGATGCTATTGAAAGAGAGGGGGAGCTGACAGGGCCCATGGGCCCCCTTCCAGAGCTCTGTGGAGCACAGTTTGACAACCTCTGCCCTTAATGACACCCGAGGCTTCTTCCTCTGCTCTCACTTTATTTGGGGCTCTTTGTAGCCCCAAAGTGCCCTTCCTCTTCCATCCTGCAGTCTGTGTCTAGGTCACTAGGTGGGTAGGACACCAAGGGGTCACTCCCCTAGGCCTGTTCTAATTAATTCAGAAAATGCTATAACTGTCTCCCACCTCCCATCCCCAACTCTGCTCATGTTGCTCCCAGAGACTGTCTTGTAAACATGAAACAATCCTGTGCCAATGTTGTGTTTTGAAACCTAAAACCTGAAACCAATCTCCTGCAACTTGGCTGGCAAACCAAGTACATCTGCTTTAGAGCAATTAAGAAATTGCAGCCCAAGAAAGGAAAACATGCTGCTGGAACAGGCTTCTGTGTTCCATTAAACATTCACGGCCCACTGATGGGGTGTGACAACAGACCAGGAGGGAAGCTTGGTGATGAGTCTGGGGACAGAGCCATCAATACCCCCAGGCCTTCTTATAAGTCGTGACAGGGTTGTAACCAACCTTTATTGAGGTCCTACTCTATGCTTGGCACTGTGCTAAGCTGAAGTTGGCTTTCCATTATTTGATTTCCACAGCTCCTTTATGAGTTACAGTAGAATTGTTCCCATTTTACAGATAATGAGGCTTAGATAGGTTAGTCCTTTTAAAGATTTCCATAGGGACAGTGTTGGGATTTCAACTCCGTTCTGTTTAGAGTTTTCAACCATACCACTAAGCTTCCTCTTAGCCAGGAAGTATGTCAGATGATAGAACATCTTATGCATCAAGCTTAGAATTTTTGGTCACCTGTGGTTAGAAGATATTATTTTTCTTTCTGTGATAGGACATGGCTGTGTCTATCAAAATGCCTTGGTTCCAAAGATAAATTCAATATACTGTGAAACAGCATTGCAAATCTATAGGGGGAGAAATCTATTCCAGCTTGATGGTTAATGGGTTAACATCTAAAGATGTTTCCCTAGAGACAAGTGTTTAAGGTGTGTGTTTGTGTATTAGCAGATTTGAGATAGATGTTTTTGTTTTAAATTCCTTTCTTAGTACCCAACTATTTGTTAATTTGCTGTCTTAAATCCATAGGTCTAACCCCTCTCATTCTAGCTCTGCTTTTCTTTCTATTCCACAGTTTTCTCCTAATTTCAGCATACTTGGAGAAACTGTATAATACACACAGACATAATCCACATACACTCCTAGCCTGTAGCACCTGTGTGCGTTTACAAACCTTTAACTAATGGACTGACAGTATTTAAGCAGTATATGGAATTTTTGTCTGGGATAGTGAACCAGAAATTTTTATTTTTATTTGAAATTGGCTCTCAGGAAAATAACACCTTTGTGTGCCTGGGGCAGGGGCTGGGCAGGCAGTGAGAGATCTTATTAGTGATCTGAAAATACAGCAGGCATCTTTTAGGGAGGAGATGCACTATTTTGGAGAAGGAAATGGCAACCCACTCCAGTGTTCTTGCCTGGAGAATCCCAGGGATGGGGGAGCCTGGTGGGCTGCCGTCTATGGGGTCGCACAGAGTCGGACACGACTGAAGTGACTTAGCAGCAGCAGCACTATTTTGAGCTGCAAAGATCCTTTGAGGTTTTTAAGTTATAAACAAATTGACTTCAAGCTGGCCTTGTTAAAGAAAAAAGAAAATGTATAATGGGAAAGAACAGCTTCTCTTCAGGCTGGCAGCCTGGCCAGCTTTGAGGTGACTTGAGCTGCACTGTCTCGCTTGGAAGTTTAAAGTTCAGAGGATGTGAACTTCAGGCCATGCCGGGGAGCTGCCTGGACACTTCTCTTTCTCTCTTATATGCCACATCAATTTCGTTGCTTCTACTTTTATGAGGAAGGAAGATAAATACATCCACCTCCTCTGCCACCATCCAGGTTCAAACCACAGCAGCTCCCGCTAGATTATTGCAGCAGCCTACTAACTGTTTCCTGGCTTCCTTGCTGGGTGTCTCTTTGCTGCACCATAGCCAGAATGTTGCTGTGAAGACATATTCAGATCATGTCACTCTTCTACTGCCTTCAGCCTCACCCAGAGTAAAGGCCAAAGTCTTCACTTTGGCCATCAATGCCTTCCAGGACTGGCTCAGGGCTCTCCCACCTCCACTGCTCTGCCTCTCCTCCACTCACCTTCCCAACAATGACCTCACTGGGCCATGAGCATCCTGTGGTCAGGCTCCTAGCTCAGTTTCTTTGCTTGTGCTGTTCCTTCTGCCTGGGATGTTGTTCCTCAGAGACTGACATACTACTTCACTTCTTTTTGTACTTTATTCAAGTGACTCTTATATGGATCTCCTCCTGCCCAATCTAAAATTTTAACTCCTTGCCTTCAACATTTTGAAGAATTGATGCTTTAGAATTACGGTTCTGGAGAAGACTTTTGAGAGTCCCTTGGATAGCAAGGAGATCAAACCAGTCAGTCCTAAGGGAAATCAACAGTGAATGTTCACTGGAAAGACTGATGCTAAAAGCTGAATCTCAAATACTTTGGCCACCTGATACAAAGAGCCAACTCACTGGAAAAGACCCTGATGCTGGGAAAGATTGAGGGTAAGAGGAGAAGGGGGTGGCAGAAGATGAGATGGTTGTGTAGCATCACCAACCCAATGGACACAAGTTTGAGCAAACTCCAGGAGATAGTGAAGGACAGGGAAGCCTGGGATAATGAAAGGACAGGGAAGTCCATGGGATAACGAAATGTCAGACACAACTTAGCAACTGAACAACGATAACAGCTTCAACATTTTACATTCATCATCTCTTTTAATTTTTTTCCCCAGAGAACTTTACTTATCTTTCTTGTTTACTGCCTGTCTCACTTCCCCATTCTGCGTCCAGAATTTTATTTGATTGTTCTGTTACCTACTTCACCCCTATGCCTAAAACTCAGTTCTCAGTTCAGTCACTCAGTTGTGTCCTACTCTTTGCCTAAAATGTTTCTGATGTTTTTGCCTGAAACAGTTCTTAGCAAATATTTCTCACATGATCAAATGAGTATCTTGGCCAATTTTGGTTTCTATAACAGAACACTATTAACTAGGTAGCTTATAAACATCAGAAATTGATTTCTTACATTTCTAAAGGCTAGGAAGTTCAAGATCTAGGTGCTGGCAGTTTTGGTATCTGGTGAGATCCCACTTCTTTGTTCAGAGATTGCCTTCTTGCTGCACCTCACATGGCAGAAGGGATAAAAGAGCTCTCTGGGGTCTTTCTTATAAAGGGCAATAATCCCATTTATGAGAGGTCGACCCTCATGACCTAATCACCTCCCAAAGAGCTCACCTCCTAACAACATCACATTGGGGATTAAGTTTCAACATATAAGTTTATACTTTTCTGATAGTCTGTAAAAATCGACACTATCTACACAAATGGATACAAGTTTTATGATGAAGCTTTGTTTGTTTGTTATGATAACTAGGCTCTTATATGAGACCACAGTAAACAGTTTGAATCTTGAATTCTATTTTGTGGTTGGTGCATGGGTGCTGACTTTAAAATCAGGTGGCTCACTAAGGGATAACTGCAGATGGGAGATACTTAGAAGAAACTAGAAGGGTAGTCACCTTCATGAGACCCTATGGTTACAGGACAGGGGAAGACTCAAATGCCTGCAGATGCCGATGAGGCAAGATGGTGTCCAATTGAAGAGCATAGGCTCCTGCTTTAAATCTTCTGCATTCAAATCTTGGCTTCATGTCTAACTAGTGGTGTGTTGAAATTAATGTCACCAAATCTTAGTTTCTCCGTCAGAACAATGAGGACAATGACAGTAGTGCCCACCACAAGAAGCTTCAAAGATTCAGAGAAATGAGGCACATATGATGGGTAGCAGGCTGACAGGCCTGCAGGGATGATTCTGTGAGTGTGGGCTGCGATTGTTAGCTGAAGAAAGAGGGATCACTAACTGGTGTTACTGAGACAAGAGGCAAGGTAGGCTTATAGATGGCTTAGTATGTGATCCTTGGAGCTTTGCATACTGAACTGCAGAAAGGGCTAAAAAGATCTTAATGATGCAGATGACCACAATGGTGTGATCACTCATCTAGAGCCAGACATACTGGAGTCTGAAGTCAAGTGGGCCTTAGGAAGCATCACTATGGACAAAGCTAGTGGAGGTGATGGAATTCCAGCTCAGCTATTTCAAGTCCTAAAAGCTAATGCTGTTAAAGTTCTGCATTCAATTTGTCAGCAAATTTGGAAAACTCAGCAGTGGCCACAGGACTGGAAAAGGTCAGTTTTCATTCCAATCCCAAAGACAGGCAATGCCAAAGAATACTCAAACTACAGCACAATTGCACTCATCTCACACGCTAGCAAAGTAATGCTCAAAATTCTCCAAGCCAGGCTTCAACAGTACATGAACCAAGAACTTTCAGATGTTCAAATTGGATTTAGAAAAGGCAGAGGAACCAGAGATCAAATTGCCAACATCTGTTGGATCATAGAAAAAGAGAGAGTTCCAGAAAAGCATCTACTTCTGCTTTATTGAGTATGCCAAAGCCTTTGACTGTGCAGATCACAATGAACTGTGGAATATTCTTAAAGAGATGCGAATACCAGACCACCTTATCTGCCCCCTGAGAAATCTGTATGCAGGTCAAGAATCAACAGTTAGAACCGGACATAGAGCAACAGACTGCTTCCAAATTGGGAAAAGAGTACGTCAAGGCTGTATATTGTCACCTTGCTTATTTAACTCCTATACAGAGTACATCATGTGAAATGCTGGGCTGGATGAATTACAGATTGAAATCAAGATTGCTGGGAGAACTATCAATAACCTCAGATATGCAGATGACACCACCCTTATGGCAGAAAGTGAAGAGGAACTAAAGAGCATCTTGATGAAAGTGAAAGAGGGGAGTGAAAAAGTTGGCTTAAAACTCAACATTCAGAAAATGAAGATCATGGCATCCAGTCCCATCACTTCATGGCAAATAGATGAGAAAACAATGGAAACAGTGACAGACTTTATTTTTCTGGGGCTCCAAAATCACTGCAGATGGTGACTGCAGCCATGAAATTAAAAGATGCTTGCTCCTTGGAAGAAAAGCTATGACCAACCTAGACAGCATATTAAAAAGCAGAGACATTACTTTGCTGACAAAGGTCCCTCTAATCAAAGCTATGGTTTTTCCAGTAGTCATGTATGGATGTGAAATTTGGACCATAAAGAAAGCCGAGCGCCAAAAAATTGATGCTTTTGACTGTGGTGTTGGAGAAGACTCTTGAGAGTCCTTTAGACTGCAGGGAAATCAAACCCATCAATCCTAAAGGAAATCAGTCCTGAATATTCATTAGAAGGACTGGTGCTGAAGCTGAAGCTCCAATACTTTGGCCACCTGATCCAAAGAACTGACTCATTGGAAAAGACCCTAATGCTGGGAAAGATTGAAGGCAGGCGGAGAAGGGAATGACAGAAGATGCGATGGTGAATGGCATCACCGACTCAATGGACATGAGTTTGAGTAAACTCTGGGAGTTGATGATGGACAGGGAGGCCTGGCATGCTGCAGTCCATGGGACTGTAATGAGTCAGACATGACTGAGTGACTGAACTGAACTGATGATTCCAGAACACAGAGCCTCCAAAGTCTGAATCATTATCCAGTTTTCAACTCTGGTTCTAGGCAGGTGTGTTCTGGGGGTGCTGGCTCAGGTAGGTCTCCCTTTCTTGAAACTTATTTTCTCTCTTCAGTGGGGAGGCACTGTGGACAGGTGTGTATTGCCTGATCCTGCCCTTAGGCTAAACCTGATTATACTTGACCCTGATTGGAGCAATCAGATGAAAGCTTCTGAAAATTTAGAATCAATTTCTACAGCTCTTGAGCTGGGAGGATATGTGAACTCAGGGGCTGTCGGACAACCATATTGGGCTCTGTATAATGAGAATGTCTAGAGGAGGAGAGAGACTGGGGGGGCATGTGGCATTTGTGGGCTGTCTATTGTCTCACCATATTCCCCATATCTGGGGAGCCTCCCTTTCTGTCAGCTTGGTGGGAGCAAAGAAACACATTATAGAAGTCGTCAAAGCCAAATCCTTGGCCCCTTGACTTCCTGGCTGCTGGTGCAGGGGCAAGTGGTCCTTGACCAGATGGGATCAGCAGTTCCAGTCTGGGCTGGAGTCTGGAGACAGGGTTGTCAGGAAGTGGGGACACAGTAGAAGGAACTAAGGCTCCTTTGAGAAATGTCTGATTCCTGGGCAGGGGCAGGAAATGTACACAATGAATCTGCAATATATATATATATATTTTCATATCAGGAAGCAGGGAGCTGCCCAGGACTGGAGTCTGCCAAAGGACTCGGGAGCCAACTTGAAGGGGCTCCCACTGGCCAGAGTTGGAACAAATGAGCATCAAAAGGAATATAACTGCAAGGGACTGAAAACATTTCTATTTTGTTTTATCTCATGAATTCAAGATTGTATCAATAACAACACAGGTTTCCTTTGGAGGATGCTGGTTTCCAAATGAATTATTATGAAAACTGATAAAGAAAGGAAACAAATCAACCATTCTGCTTTCCCTTTAGAAACTGTCGAGGTAACCCTACAATTGAAAGGCAACTTTATCTTTTTAAGTATTCCAACTAATAAATGAAGAAGGAATGATACAAGTTCACTGTTGTTAATACCTAATGGAATAAAGGATTTAGGAAGGGATTGCCTATTGCTCCTGGTATCCAACAAAAGAGACAAGTGGTCATCAGGGCTTTCTAATAGAAGTGTGCTCCATGACCTTGATGCAGGGAATGATAGAGCCTGCATCAGATCAAGCCTCTTGATCTAACAGCTGATTTCCAGGATGTACAGGAAACAGAGGAACACAGTAAGTTAAACCATGGGGAAATAATCAGTAAAATTCAGACTGAGGGAAATTCTATAGGAACTGATGTCTTAAACAAACAGGTTGAAAAGGGAAAAAAAGAGAAAGGGAAATAGAAACCTATAGTTGAAAAAGGATTGTGAGACTCTTTTATTATATATTATAATATTATTAATATATTATATATTAATCAACTGCAATATATCATCCTTATTTCAACCCAGCATTTAACAAATAAATATTGTAAAAATAGTTATGAGACTATCAGACAACTTTGAAATCTGACTTGATACTTAATGATATTGAGGAATTATTTTAACACTTTGAAGAGTGATCATAGTTTTGTGGATATATGTATACATTTCTCAATCAAGGGCAGTTTTGCTCTGTAGGAGACATTTGTCAATGTCTAGGGGGTGATAGAGGATGAGATGATTGAATGGCATCATTGACTCAATGGACATGAGTTTGAGTAAATTTTGGGTGATAGTGAAGGACAGGGAAGCCTGGTGTGCTACATTCCATGGGGTCACAAAGAGTCAGACATGACTGAGCAATGAAACAACAAGAGACATATTTAGGGGTGAGGAGAGTACTCCCACTTGGTACTAGGGATAAGACCAGGGATGCTGCTAAACATCCTATTACACGCAGGACAGTGACAACAAAGAATGATCTGGTTGAAAATGTTGATAATGCTGAGGTTGCAAAAGCTTCTTCTAGAGATACACGTTGACATAGTTATACCTTGATCCTGTAGTTTTATAAGATCAAGGTGTTTGCTTCAAGATATCATTGGCAGAAGAGGGCAGAAAGAAGTATATAGGGTGCAGATAAAACAAGATGGGCTACAAGTTGCAAATTATTTAAGTTGGTAAGGAGAATTCATTATACTAGTCTCTCTACTTGCAAGTATGTCTATATCTATCTATCATCTATCTATGCACATGTATCTACCACATATATAGTATGTGTATATATATATATATATATGCATGTGTGTGTGCATGTATATATTTTCATAACAAAAGCTAACACACATGATCCAGGTGAAGTGGAGACTGTGGTCTGGCAGCTGTGTCCCAGCAGCACACAATACCCCAGCCAGTGGGGGAGGGATGCCAGCTGAGAATTTGGTTTCTCTCCAAAGCCTCAGCAGTGAGGATGTACATCCTCACCCTGCATGGGCTGTAGCATGATTTTGGCTGTGTCTGGCTGTCTAGCCCTTCCTTGTTCTTGTTTTTCTTTTCTCTTGTTCTTTGGGCTTCCTGGAGATTCTGAGTCTTCTGATATCCTTTCAATATATTCTCTTTCTGTTTAGATTAACCAGAGTCAGCTACTGTGCAGCAAATATTTCTGACTGATACAAGACAAGAATGAAGCTGATGTACAGAGAGAAGCTGAGATGATGGGATGACAAATATGGGTGCAAAGAGACAGAGAGCAGGAGAGAAAGAAACATACTGCACACGCACGTGCACACACACACACACACACACACACAGTATTTCCTATTCTTAATTTCTATCCCCCTCTTGAGACCAAAGTTTAATTCCTGTCCTTGGATTCCATGAGGCACTCCTATATTTAAGGGGAGGAGGGGAATAAACTGCTCCTTCCATTTGAGCAAATATAAGTGGCCTTCTGTTACCTACAACCCAAAGAATCTGTGTCCGTTTGCTGATTACATGCTCACCAACCAACCTTCCTTTTGCTATGTCTGATTCTGTTCACCCCAGTGCATCTGTTTCATAAATATTTGTTTAATGAATAAATGATTACAACTTGGCTCCAGACAAGGAATGAATGTTCTGTTAATGCCAGCAGATGCATTCTGGTCCTCTTCTCAATTCTAATAATCATTATAAATTAAGGCATTTACTATATGTTCATTTTAGTATATATGTCTGTCTCTTGTGAGTTTTGCCAGCACGTTTCAGTCTCCTTGAATGTCACTGACTCTAGGGTGCTGAGTCCTTGTGCCTTGCCAAGAATGAATGACCAAGATAAGGTCTTCCCATGTGGCCCCTTGAGAGACAGCTCTATGTCCTCTCCCAGTGGTAGTCTTATATTGATAGACACAGTCCATTCAAGCTTCATTGATTAATATTGCATGTAGGAAGCCTGCATGGGCAGGGTAGCCTAGGTTTACAGAGAACAAACTTTGAGTCAAACAGATTAACTCTGTCACTTGCTACTGTATTATCTCAGCCAGCTTGTTTAACCTCTCTGTACTTCAGTTTCCTCATCTCTAAAATGGATCATTTTAAGGATTAAATTTTAAAAATGTAGCCATTCTTTTCTCCAGGGGATCTTCCCTACCTAGGGACTGAACCCAGGTCTCCTGCATTGCAGGCAGATTCTTTACCATCTGAGCCACCAGGGAAGCCACACACACACACACACACACACACACAGAAGTTGGTACATAAAGAGCACTCCATAAACAGTACCTTTATTATTATCATTTTTATTACCATAAGGAAGTTCTACTGGAATAGAGACCATCAACCAGGAAGTATAAGTATAGGATGGTAAAGCCTGGGCTACTTCAAGGTCCCATGGTTCCCATTATGCCATTTACTCAGTGACCTCAGATTTGGTTGAGCCATTTTGGGCCACCACACTAATTATGCAGCCCTGGCAATGTCAAGGGCCTTGTCTGGTGGGGAGGGCTGTGTGTGTGGGCTCTGGGGTCCTGTCCACCTGGACTCCACCACCTTCTGCCTGTGTGAAATCAGGCACAGCGTCTAACTGCTCTGAGGAGCAATATATTTGCTTGTGATGGGAAGGCAATACTGCTCATGCCATGGAGTTGTTGGTGAGAATTAGATGCAACAATACATGTAAAATGCCTGGCACATGATGAGAGGTGTGTCGACAAATGTTTCACTTAATTCCACTTATTTTTTCCCAGCTCTCACAATTGGTGACTACTCATTTCTACCAAAGAAGTCTTTTGTCTGGTACCCATTGTTTCCTGTTCTGAGGAGGGGAGCTCAAAAGTTCCTTCAAGGTCACCCAGTCTGAAGGAATGAGGGGCAGACTTCTTTCTCTGTTATCACAAAGCACTTCACATAATTTATCAAGAGTCAATGAGTGAAAAATATCCACAGGTCTTTCCCACTTTGGCTCATACAGTGTTTTTAAAATTGGGCAACTGCTAAAAATCCTACATTTCACTTGAGCTAAATTATGGATGGTCCTTTCAGACAGAAAAAAAGGCTCTATTGCCCTAGAGTTCCCATCACTCCTGTTAAACACTCACCCACGTCTGCCTCACTTACTTCTTAGACATGGCTAGTTGCTACAGCCATCTGAGATCATGACTGTGGAAGCTTTAAAACATGGTCTCAAGTTCTTTAATGGTCCTCCCTTCAAGAGATAAGATCCATGTCCCCCCTTGTACCTGGGTGGGCAGGTGACTACTTCGACTAATAGAGTATGGCAGAAGTGACCCTGTGTGACTTTACATCAATAAAAGGCAAAGCTTCTGCCTTGTCACCTTGGGGCACTTGCTTTGGGGGAAGCCAACTGCCATGTAAGAGATCTGACTACCCTTGAGACTGCCATGCTGGAGAGGTCATGATAGTTATGCCTGGGGTCAGCCCCAGCTGAGCTCCTAGCTGAGGCCAGCATCAGCTGCCAGCCATGTGTGTAAGTCATCTTGGAACTGGATCTCCAGCCCTAGTTGAGCCTTCAGATGGTTGCAGCCCAGCCAACATCTGATGGTAACTGCTTGTGACACCAGAATTTCTGTCTGAAAAAGTCATGAGAAAAACAAAGTGGGGCTTTTCTGGTGGCTCAGATGGTAGAGAATCTGTCTGCAATGCAGGAAACCCAGGTTTGATCCCCGGGTTGGGAATATTCCCTGGAGAAGGGAATGGTTACCCACTCCAGTATTCTTGCCTGGGAAATCCCATTGACAGCAGAACCTGGCAGACTACAGTCCACGGGGTCACAAACAGTTGGACGTGACTGAGCAACTAATACTGCACACTTTAAGCTTAGGGTCATTAAATTTGGGGTGGTTTATTTCACAGCAAACACATCTATAATCAATATTCTGGTTTTGTCTACTTAGATAGTCATTGAGTTTGCAGAGAGTATACAAGAAGAAAATATGATTCTTCCTTTTCTGATGGCTAGAGTGAGAACTAGAGATCAGAGTACAATATGGGTTCATTTATTTATCCATCTGGAAAATATTTATTGAGTATCTGCTATGTGCCATGCATTTGATAAGCACTGGAATTTTGGCAATGAGACAAAGTAGACCTAGATTTTTGCCCCCAGGGGTTTACATTCCCCATGAAGAAAGGCGACAGCTACAAATACAGAATTTTTTTTTTTTTTTTTTACATCAGGTGCTGATAAGGGGTAGAGAGAAAAACCAAGCAGGAGAGGGAAGTGACAGGGCTGAGGCACAGACAGGGATCCTAGGACTCTTACTGGTGGCTACTGGAGTATTTTAAGTATGTTCAAGTGTAATAACAGCAGCAGCAACAGTATCAGTCATTGGTTGAGTGCCTACCACACATTCCCTTGTCATATGTATGCCTCCATTTAAATTTCACAACAATCCTGAATGGTAGGCAGATTATAACCATTTTACAAATGAGGAGGCTGTGGCTTGGAAAGGTTAATATCTTGCCAGAGAACACATCGCTGGAGACTTGGTTGGAGTGGGAATGGGCACTGGCTGCTTCTTCTACCTCTGTTTTCCTTGAACCTCTTTGTCCCTCTTCTCCACTATCAGGGTGTTGAATCATAAATCAAACTGGTGATCTTTGACTCTTCCATGCAGTGTTACACAGGAGAGAAAAAGAGAAAGAAAAGGGAAAATGGTTGCCTTCAGAGAAGAAACAGTCAGGAAATGAAGGGACACACTTGAATGATTATGAATTTAATGTTTATGCCTCTTCCTCTTGTCTCTCAAGTTCAGTTTAACATTCAACTGTTGAAGCTGACAATTTATGAGAATCTTGGGCGGGTAACTGCTCAAAACCTCCCTGTGGCTCTAGGCATGGCAGACAATTCATCCAGATGACTACAGGGCTTTTAGGGTAAAATACTTCTGTAATATTTTTTCCCTTCTGCTCATGCTTTTCCCAAAGGGTGACAAATACTAGTAGTTTGCCAAGAAAGTGCAGTCTATGGTCTTGAATGAGACTGTCCTTATGCCTCAAGTCACTCTCAAAGAGAAAGGGACGTGATCAGTCTCCTGCCACCTATCCCCCAGCTTGAGCCTGACTCTCTAGCACTCTAGGGACCAGCCCCAAATTCTCTCCTCCTGGGGTCTCTGTCCCTCCCCCTCCCTTCTCCCTTGTCCACAGGAGAGAAAAATGTACCACTTTACTTTGTTCCCTATAAATTATCAGGGTTAGCTTTTCTGGGGGAAAAAGCCTTCAGTAGAGGTAACAATGATGTGAGAAGCTTCCTTGGAAAAGTATATAGTTTCCTAGGGGATATTAGAAAGGGGGATTTTGACCAAGGAACAGACTCCTCCCACCATAGCTAGGTGGGATGCTAATGGCTGTCAGGTCCTGTTTGGGACGTACACCCATCTTGCTTTCCTTAATTGTCTAACCACTTGTGAGGGAAGCATGACTATTAGCTCACCATAGTGGTGGGCTGCCCTCTATGGGGTCGCACAGAGTCGGAAACGACTGAAGTGACTTAGCATAGCATAGTATAGTGAGGTGTCAGTTGAATTTCAGAGAAGGGAGGTGACTTGCTGAAAACCACACTGCTAAGTTGATATGTTGAGGAGAGGATCATCCAGGAAACTGCATAAGTAAAAGTGAGGAAGTGAGGACCAACATGGGATTGCTGCAAGTAACTGGATGTGGCTGGAGAGTGGCTGTGGGTGAAGGAGGGTAGGAGATGAGTTTGGAAAAGATTTTAGGTGCTCTGACGCAGAAGACAGTGGGAGACCCTGAGGGATAGTTAAGCTGAGTGATATCACTTAAATCTCCAAAATTCTCCAAGCCAGGCTTCAACAGTATGTGAACCATGAACTTCCAGATGTTCAAGCAGGAGAAAGGCAGAGGAATCAGAGATCAAATTGCTGACATCAGTTGGATCATGGAAAAAACAAGAGAGTTCCAGAAAAAGCATCTACTTCTGCTTTATTGACTATGCCAAAAGCTTTGACTGTGTGGACCACAACAAACTCTGGAAAATTCTTCAAGAGATGGGAATACCAGACCACCTGACCTGCCTTTTGAGAAATCTGTATGCAGGTCAGGAAGCAACAGTTAGAACTGGACATGGAACAACAGACTGCTTCCAAATAGGAAAGGAGTACGTCAAAGCTGTATATTGTCACCCTGCTTATTTAACTTATATGCAGAGTGCATCATGAGAAATGCTGGGCTGGAAGAAGCACAAGCTGGAATCAAGATTGCTGGGAGAAATAACAATAACCTCAGATATGCAGATGACACCACCGTTATGGTAGAAAGCGAAGAAGAACTAAAGAGGCTCTTGATGAAAGTGAAAGAGGAGAGTGAAAAAGTTGGCTTAAAGCTCAACATTCAGAAAACTAAGATCGTGGCATCTGGTCCCATCATTTCATGGGAAATAGATGGGGAAACAGTGGAAACAGTGTCAGACTTTATTTTTGGGGGCTCCAAAATCACTGCAGATGGTGACTGCAGCCGTGAAATTAAAAGATGCTTGCTCCTTGGAAGAGAAGTTATGACCAACCTAGATGACATATTAAAAAGCAGAGACATTACTTTGCCAACAAAGGTCTATCTAGTCAAGGCTATGGTTTTTCCAGTGGTCATGTATGGATGTGAGAGTTGGACTATGCAGAAGGCTGAGCGACGAAGAATTGATGCTTTTGAACTGTGGTGTTGGAGAAGACTCTTGAGAGTCCCTTGGACTGCAAGGAGATCCAACCAGTCTATCCTAAAGGAAATCAGTCCTGAATATTCATTGGAAGGACTGATGTTGAAGCTGAAATTCCAATACTTTGGCCACATGATGTGAAGAACTGACTCACTGGAAAAGACTCTGATGCTGGGAAAGATTGAAGGCAGGAGGAGAAGGGGATGACAGAGGATGAGATGGTTGGATGGCATCACTGACTCAATGGACATGAGTTTAAGTAAACTCTGTGAATTGGTGATGGACAGGGAGGCCTGGTGTGCTGCAGTCCATGGGGTCACAAAGAGTCAGACATGACTAAGCAACTGAAATGAACTGACTGTACTAATTAATTAATTGCATAAATTAATTTCAGAGGTCATTGCAGAGGGTAGGCTGAAGGAGTCCAGTGCAGAGTGACAACAGAGAGAGGGTCTTGTCTCATGGACTCTGAGGAGGTCTGGGTCCTCAAGGAAGACACCACCCAGTGGGGAAGAGGAACCCACACAGGAGGGAAGATTGTGCCAAGCGTTATCTGTATAGAGCATCCAGCCGGAGCACCTGGTCACCAAGTATCCAGTGCCAAGTATCACATGCATGGAGCAGTGATTAAGATTAGATCCATAATTCCTTCCAATTCTGCCTTGGTCAATAGCTCACATGAGTCGGCTTCCTAAATTCCTGCTTCATTCATACTGCTCTCACTTTCCCAAGATGTGTGTGCATATGAATGTGTGTGTTTGAACTGAACCAAGGAAGAAATCTTGTTTTATTGTGAGATGATATCCCCCTCTGACCCCAGTCAGACTCCGTCAAGTCTTAAAATTTATTTCAGCACAGTCTTTGTCCTTAGGCAGATCTGAATTCAAGTTGGAGCGCTACTACTTTACTGTGTGACCTTGAGCAGACACCTGATCTCTGTGTACCTCAGTTTCTTTATCTGTAAAGTAAGGATAATTATGCTGACTTTTTCCTAGGGCTATTGTAAGGATGAGATAATGCATATTTATGCATTTATCTTAGAACATAGCATGGAGCAAGTGCATAATGAGCATTAACCATTGTTGCTTACCTTGTTATCTATAGCATTATTTCCAGGTATGACAGCTTTGGTTCACATCTTTACATAATCCCAAAGTCTTTAAAGCCTTTTTTTTTTTTTTTTTTTCTACACAGGTCTCAATGAACAGAAGAAAGTCCAAAAATATGACCAAACAGACTTAAATTGTCCTCAGTAGTCAAGAGCATTTGATTCCCAAGCATGGGCCAAGGACTGCCCCCCTCCCCCACTGTGGGGACCAGCCCAAGTGGAACCAGCTCAGAACATTTCTGGGACTCAGTGCTTCATGATTCTTCTTATTGTCAGAAACCCTCAGTAGAATTTCCCAGCTGCTGCTGCTGCTGCTGCTAAGTCGCTTCAGTCGTGTCCGACTCTGTGTGACCCCATAGACAGCAGCCCACCAGGCTCCTCCTTCCATGGGATTTTCCAGGCAAGAGTACTGGAGTGGGTTGCCATTGCCTTCTCCAGAATTTCCCAGCAAGAGTCATCAATCATGCCAGCCACTGATACTACAAACTGTGTGACTGATGCTACTTGCCAGGCATCTAATACAAATATGGTTCTTGATTCTATACTTGGTTCCAACCCACTGGGGGAGAAGGAGAAGCAAAATCGTAACTTTCTATGGAGCAGTAATTGGTAGAGGCAGACCATGAGTTAGCTTCAGACCTCAATTAACTCAGAAGCTCAGTCCTTCCATTCTTCCATGTAGCCGATGCTGACACTAAACAGCAGAAAATGCTGCTTTTGCAGGGGAGTGTTTGATGAGGCTGAGCAGGAGGCATATTTCCCATGACTTCTCACATAATCATCATCCGTTAACTCCAGGTTTCTTTCACCGAATGTTCACAAACACCCTACAATATAGGTATTAGCATTCCCATTCTCACTTTAATTTTAAGTGAAGAAACTAACGTTTGGTGAGGGGACATGTCTTAAGACATACAGCTAGTGAGAGACTCAAAGAGATTCAAATGCTGCTATATTGTACTTTTTGCTATTGGTTGTTACAATTGTCCCATAATTCCATTTTAACAGATGGGAAAACTGAGGCTAGAGTGTGTTAGATAGTTTACTCAAAGACCCACAAAAAAGTGATAGAAAAGGGTTTGAATCTAGGTCTGCTACTCCACTGTATAATCTACATCCTTGCTACCCAAACTGTGATCTGTGACTCAGCAGCATCAGCAGCCTCCTGAAAATGTAGCCTTTTAGGACTCACTTAGATTTACTGAATCTAAATCTGCAGGGAATTGCGGGAACCCTGAGGTTTGAGAAACAAAGGTCTGCGTGGCCCATCTTTGCTGTGGAAAGACACTCTTGCAGAGGCACTGTGGCAGCTGCTCTCCAGAGAGGTGCCCAAGAATCCACCCCTCTCTTGATGCTACACCACTCCTTCCATTCAGGGCTGAAACTTATTTCCCTTAAGCCTGTGTGGTTCTTATGACTGGCTTTAACCACTAAAATGCACCAGAAATGATGTCTTGGGATTTCCAAGCAGCTTCTACTTCTACTTCTTGCCTCTTGCAACCCAGCGGCCCTGATCAAGCTACACAGAGAAGACACATGGGTAAGAATTGAGGTTCTGGTCTGAGCATCTAGAAGATCCCAACTGCCAGTCAAATAAGTAAACCAGCTTGGATGTCACATCCCCATTAAGACAAGTGTATCCCCAGCCAACACCACATTGAGCAGAAGAGTCACCCAGCTGAACCCTGCCAACCCACAGAATCAGGAAAGAGAGTAAAATGGGTGTTGATTTAAGTCACTCAGATAGTTAGTTATGCAGCAGTATATAGCTGAAAGAGAACTCAGTAGCCAGAAGTACAGTGCTGCTGAAACATAAATCTAAAATGCATGGCAATGACCTTGGAACCAGGCAGTAGGTGGAGGCTTGAGGCACCTGTAGGAGACTGTTAATGAAGCCTGTAAGGGTGAGTTTGGAGGCTATTGGAGGCAGGAGAAAATGAGACTTAAATAATGAACTGCCAGAACAATTAGCAAAATGTCACCTGCAGTAACATGGAAACAGAAATAGTACCTAATGAACCTGTCAATCTGGTCAAGGAAATTTCCAGGCAGAATGTTGAGAGTGCCAAATGACTTTTATTAGTTCAGAGCTAATTATCTTTATTAATTAAAACTCAATAAAATTAAAAATCCAGTTCATCAGTGCACTTGGTGCATTTCAAGGGCTTGTAAGCCATATGTGGCTACCCCATTGGAGAGTGAAGAATATTATAGAGCATTTTTGCCATCGGAAAAACTTCTGTTGAACTGCCTCATCAAGTATTGGTAGGAGCTTGCAGGAAGTAGATTTATCCAAAGGGTTAACCAAGAGACTGCCTCTCAAAGTGTGGTCCTCGGACTGGCAATATAAGCAACCCCCGAGACCTGAGAGCTTGTTAGAAATGAAACTTCTCAGGCTTCACCCCAGATCTACTGAATCAGACTCTAGGGATGGGAGTGGGGGTGCAGGGGTGGGCAGAAACCTGTGTTTTAACTAGCCCTGCAGGGGACTCTTGTGCCCATTAAACTTTAGTACTAAAAAGAGTTTAATAAAGAGACTTGTACTATAGAGTTGAGGGCAGGGTTAAGAGAAGCAGCAAAGGACTGCAAAACAGCAGGAACTAGCAGAGGGGAACTGAACAGTATAAATGGGACCCAAGTGCCCTGGGGCCCTGGAAGAGAGCCTGTCTGACAGACCCTCAGGCACTGGGGGACACAGCTTCTCCAGAGTTGAGGCAAGGCCAGAAGGGTTAGATGGAGGGCAGCAAATACTGTTACCCCTCTCTCCTCTGCCCTCTATAATTTAACTGAAGTCCCTGTTGGCTCCAACCAACCCAAAGCCACAGGACAAAGGAGCCTTCTCTGAATAGAGCAGAGCAGAGGCAGTGGGCGAATGGATCAGGGCAAATGAAATTGAACCAGCACATATAGTTTTAATACATTAGTTATATTTCAAAAATTACACATTTGAACTATGAATGCATAGCTATTAACACTATATGCCTTTGAAGACAATCTTATTTACAACATCTTGGGGGAAATTTTGTTGTTAGCAATGAAGTCTCTCAGTACAGTTTTAAGGAGGGAAATGACTATTGCTAACACTTCCTTCCACTTTATTTTCCTCTTGTCCCCTCTTGTCCCCTGTTTTGTCTCCTTCTCTCTCAGTCTCTCTCTTCCTTCTCCCCTTCCCCATCCATCTTTATATTATGTAACAATATGATAGTAAATAAAGTGTCTTGTCTGGTCTTTTTCATTTAAAGTTACATTTTGAGAATTTCCTTGTGCCATTAAGGCTGAAAACATGATTTTTTGTGGCTGTGCAGATGGTTTAAAGATGATTGTTATTGTAAAACTGTCTCAAATCTTTTTGGGAAGTACGTGGTATATAACGCATAAATTTTAGATGAAAAGCAAGTTGTTCTTAATTTTACCCTGACCTCCAAAGTGCAGTAGCTTTTTGTGGATCTACTTCTCCAAAACCACAGACACTGAAGGGATAATGACAATAACTTTCAAATTTTATACTATGTGCAAAAAAGTAAATCATATATATATATATATACACACACACACATATACAGTTTTCCACCTCGTGGTGCCTCTATATATATATATATATATATATATATATATATATATATATATATCAAGTGTTGAACTGGGGGGTTCATTCCAGGATCTGTTCAGTTTCTACCTTCGCAGCCTTGGAGAAATCTCATCTTGGAATCAGAGTGCTTGGACCAGCTATGATGTCAGTCTCTCTGTCACTCATCTTTCCATTCCCTTAAGTCACCTCCTACAGACTCCTCCCTGTATCTCCTCCAACTCTTGGCCTAAGTTCTAATTCTCCTCTTTCTCATCCCTGTCCCACCCAGTGGTCTCAGATTCCCTCTACATCTCACAGACTGTGGCAATACTATCTTTCCTGTTTTCACAGCATTTAATGGCTTATAATGCATTCTACTGCATGCAATCTCCTTAATTCCACAATAGTTCCTGGAGGTAGGCACTAATGTCTTCATTTAGTCATTTGCTCAAGCCACACAATTTATTGAACACCCACCCTGGTGGGGACTTGGGGAGAGTGATGAACAGGCAGAGATAGTTCCTACTGTCGTCCATCTCAAAATCCAGCAGGGAAGACAGATAGGAGACACAAAATAGGATAAATATATCCTAAAATTACAATTGTCCTAAGTGCTATGAAGGGGAAACAGGTATCATTTCTTGAGTATCTCCACATTTTAGAGAGTTAGTCTTGCTTTATCTTGACATCAGTCCCCCTGATGTGAGGGATATAAATGTCTATCATACATATACATAATATATAGACATATGACTTTATGCACATCATATGTATGTGTATAGATATATAGACATGTATGGTTGTCCCTCATTGTCCCTGAGGGATTGGTTCCAAGACCCCTGTGGATGCCAAAAATCTACAGATATTGAGTCCTTTAGTCAGCCCTCCATTCCCACAGATACTGAATAAGCAGCCACAGAGGGCCCACTGTATACATACACAAATATACAATTTATATGTAATATAAATATTGTATATAGTATAATATATAGTATATAATATATCTGTCATATAAAATAGTTATTATCTCTATACAGATGAGAGTGCAAAAGCTAGGCCCCAGGGTAACGGGGTGATTTGTCCAAGGTCTAGCAGCTTGTGCATGAATGCATTTGGGATTAGAGCCCAGGTTTCTGACTCCAGAACTGGTGCTGCTTCCAGCCCTGGCACGTCCAGCCCCTGCCCTCGCGTCCAGAAGAGGAGAAAATCCTTCTCAGGATTAATGGGAGAAGAGCTGCCTTGTTCTGTCACAAGGCACCGCAGCAGTGCACACGCTGTCCTTGCGTTACGAGCATTAATTCGTTAATTGAAACAAACTCGACCCCAGAGCACCTGGCGGTCTGGTCGGCATTATTGCACCCATCACTCAACACTTCGTACAGACTTTGCCTCCTCCCAGATCCCCGCCTGAACGCTGGGCAGGAGGAGGAAGCTCCAGCTTCCCGTTCCATGACAACCTCTGCTGTTATCCATGCCTAGTCGGGTCCACCTTCAGCTCCGTTATTCACTGTCCACAATCTGGGCTGAGCATGGCCTCTCTCCCTCAGATCGATCTGATTGGAACTGCCAGCAGAGTTGATCATCCAGGACTCCAGGGAGCCTCCATCAGAGGCTGTGCTATCCTGAGGGTGGAATTCAGAACCTGACTGCTAGGCTGGGAGCCAAAGAGGAAGGGGCTAGTGTCTTGAGAGTCCACTGTGAATCAGGAAGTGAGAAGAGTTGAGCCCAATAAGTCAAGGTGATAGATAACAGACTTTGATTTTCACACAATCCTCCAGACACCTAGACATTGGAGGGCATATTTTATGATTTTATCTTATAATACATATGCATACTGTATTTTCATATATATACATATGTACTTTAGTTTTCTACACACACATATATACAGATATCAGATCAGATCAGATCAGATCAGTCGCTCAGTTGTGTCCGACTCTTTGAGACCCCATGAATCGCAGCACGCCAGGCCTCCCTGTCCATCACCAACTCCCGGAGTTTACTCAGACTCATGTCCATCTAGTCAGTGATGCCATCTAGCCATCTCATCCTCTGTCATCCCCTTCTCCTCCTGCCCCCAATCCCTCCCAGCATCAGAGTCTTTTCCAATGAGTCAACTCTTCGCATGAGGTGGCCAAAGTACTGGAGTTTCAGCTTTAGCATCATTATATCCATATACATTTTTTTCTACGGTGATTATGGCATTAAGACTATATGCAATGAATGTGCATAAAAGGCATGATGAACTGGCAAGAGGATTTAGAATTTGAAGACTAATCATAGAATCCTGGCTCTGCTTCATACCTGTGTATTTAAGATGTGTAAGTCTTCTAGATGTCTGTTTTCCCTTCTACAAAGTAGGAATTATATAAGCAATGTAATACAGTATAATATTGCAATACAATATAATATAGCAATGCAAGCTGTTGCTCTTTGGATATGTATCATTAGATACAAGGGCCTCCCAGGTGGCTCAGTGGTAAAGAATCCACCTGTCCTTGCAGGAGATGCAAGTTCAATCCCTTGGTCGGGAAGATCCTGGAGGAAGAGCTGGCAACCCTCTCCACTATTCTTGCCTGGAGAATCTCACTGTCTATAGGGTCACAGAGAGATGGACACAACTGAGCATGCACACAAGAATTAGATGCAAAGTAACTGGATCTGTACTCTTATCTCTACTTTCCTGCATATGGTCATCATACAATGTACCTTTACACACTGAACAAAAGCCAGTTGGAAGAAAGAGAGCTGGGTAGAAGTCAGTCACATAACACTGGATGGAATGGAATGGTGGACCTACCTTCCACAATGGGTGCAGGAAGGCTGGCTTTGAGTTTGCCTGTTGGCTGTCTATATGGTGGCACAGGGAAAAAGAAAATGAAAAAGAATAGGGAATGTATCTGCTTCCCTATTCACTGAGGCTAGCATATAATTCAGCCTACCCTGAGAAGTAACACCCTTCATCTACCTTGCAGAGGAAGCCGAAGAAAATGCAAAGGAAGAGCTGCTAGGACCAGCCATATTGAATCTGTCACATATAGTGGGAGAAAACGGTTTTCCTTTCAGTGTTGTGATCTGCAGCAAAGCTTGGCTCAGAGAATGTTAGACTGGTGATTTCTCCCTCTGTGGGACTGTATGACAGGCAGATAATAGGATACAGGCCAAGAATTCTCTTTTCCTTTGAGGAAGAATCTAGAAATATGAGCAGAGAGGAAGAAATACACCTCTGAAATGTTGTCTAGTTTTGAAAGGCTTCTCTACTCCTGGGTTAAAAACCTTAGTCAATGGTCAACTGGAGTAGAGTTTTCCTCCTTGGGGGAGGACTGGAAACGTAAGTAGGCAGTTCTGCTTGGACTTTCCAGAGAATTCCCTCCTAACAGAACCGGAGGTGTTTTCCTGGAACCTGAGGGATAGATGGTTCAACTCTAGCCCACCAGAATCCTTTGACATAAATTCTGACAACTCATTCATTAAGTGAAGCCTCCTTGCACCCACAGAGGATAAAGATTAATTCTCTTTTTCAATGACTATCTCAAATTATACCCAGTGATGTTTCTAGCATAGCTTCCTAGTGATCATGCCTTGTCCCATTCTCCTTCTAAATTAGAGTTCAAAGAAGTTAAAGTCTGCAGTTCTCCCCCTTCCCAATTTTAACTCTGATTTATCTTAGTCTGAGTAGTTTCATTCAACTGTGTTAATAGTGATAATGGCAGTGGTAATAGTAGTCATAGGAATAGTGATCATTGCTACCATGTGCTGATCACTTACTACGAGTCAAGAACTCTTCTAAGCACTTTCAATATTAATTTGATATTCACAACCACCCTTTGAGGGTTACATGATTTAGCCAGGGTCACATGGCAGATATTTCCTGAATCCTGATCATTAAATTACATATCTCTGTATCTTTGGAGGTCAATTAAAGTCTTATCTGGGGAAGGTGGAGACAGGAAATAGGAGGAAAATGAAGACAACTTCCATAGCTTATGCTTCACTTGGATGCTGGACACTTTATACCAGTTGTGTGGAATTTAAGAACCATGAATTTAAGTTCAGTTGGGAAAAACCTCCCATGTAGAGGTTGTGAACCTCTGCTTTCCTTATTCTGAGGGAGAATACACCTCTGTGTTGTAGCCCACCTCCTCTTTCAGAGCGTGGGACTTAACGATTTCACACTGGTTTTCTTGTCACATTCGGATGGTTTCTGAAGCAGCGTCCAGTCTCCAGCTTTTGCTTGAGGATTTTTTCCTCACTTAAGAATTATTCCTAAATATTTAAAGCCTGTGATAGCCAGTTCCCTTTGGGCCTATTGAGGACAAATCCCCACCACCACCTCTCAGTCACAGGTACCTCTTATTGAACAACTCTCTAAGCAATACTTGATAGCTCATGCATTCCAAGGACCCCATTGCCTGCACTTGTCTGTCTTTTTCTTATCTTCAGCTATACCTCAAAGATTTAGGTAAATTCAAGGAAAGTCAATTGCTAAGTGGGAAATTTCAAAAATTAGCATTCAGGGAATTGGCTGTTGTGGAATTGGTGTTTGGTGTACCAATTTGTCTGTGTGTTGACCTGAGCTGTATCTTATGGTTCGTTAACCCTTGGTCTTTCTTTCATGAAAAGAAGGAAAGAAGTAGAGAATGAAAGAAAGAAATGAGGGAGAGAGAAGAGGGGGGATGAGGTAGAAAGGAAGGATGGAAAGACATCAATCTTGAAGTAAAACTAATTAACTGACATTGACTAACTCCTAGCTCCAATTTAAAAATTAAAGAGTGTTGTATGAACACATTTCATCCCCCAAACACATCAAAAAGCTCAGCTTTGTGCTCAGGATGACCTCTTCTCAGTTCATTCTTTCTGTTTTGCTTTGCCATCCTCCATATCCAACTGCAAGACCAAAATCTTTTAAAAGTGATGCCTGAGCTTCTGAGGAAAATTGGTGCCTGATACACCCCTTAGATCCTTGAATTTTTCCCTTCACCATAACCCAAGACACTCAAGTGTCTATAAACTGCTCTGCAAAGAACTGGACACTGTAAAGGCTCAGTGATGTTGTTGTTGATGATGATGATGAAGACAATGCCGATGACATCAAATTCTATTAAACAACTATTTATTGAACTCCAGTCATGTGCTGGGCTGTATTCTCAGCTCAGTGGATGTAGAACTGAATAATACTAACTACAATTAATTTTTATGGAGTACTTAGTACATGCCAACCCCTGCTCCACATGCTCTCCATAACTTAACTCACTCAATGTCACAAGTACCCTGTGAGGAGCCCCTATGAGTGTCACTCCCTGTGGTCACATGTCTAGCAGGTGGAAGAATGACTTTCCCCATGGGTCCCTGTCACCCCTACTCAGCTTCACCAAAGGCTGTGGTCTAGCCCAGGGTAGCAGTAGTGGGGAGTAGGGCTGAGTAGAAAGGGGTGTGGGGATCCACAGTAAAGGGGGACTGTTCACATCTTCTCTAAATCACTTGTGTCTGAGAAAGTTCTTGAGACATCACTAAAGTGAATTGTGCCTCCCCAGGTTCTGGAGAATCCCAGGGATGGGGGAGCCTGTTGGGCTGCCATCTATGGAGTCGCACAGAGTCGGACACGACCGAAGCGACTTAGCAGCAGCAGCAGCAGCAGGTTCCATTTACTCAGCCTCCATCAATAATTTACCACCTAAACAGCCAAGCTGGGAAGCGGGTGGTTTGTTACTACTGTTGCGCCATCTGTGTTTCTCCATTAATCTTAATGTGTCTTCCTGGGAAACTCAAAAAGGACATGTCCTCCTATCCACTCTCTGGGCAGGGCTGAAAGCTGGACACTGGAAACTTCATCTGATGGTCACTGGGGACACTGACAGTCCCACTCACATGTCAAAGCCATGCCTCACTTTGCACCTTTACCCGCCTGGTTGCCATGATGCTATCTCTGCTTCCTTGTTTCTTCCTCTTCCTTCAGTACAGAATGCCAAATGTCCAGTGCCCTACCTTTTTAAATAACCCTAGGTGAAATACCTTTGCAGGCACTTTGGCCCAAGGATTCCTACAGATCACTGCTTCCTCATCCTTTCCTACTAATCCTAATCCCTTGTTCTTTCAGTTCAGTTCAGATCAGTTGCTCAGTCGTGTCCGACTCTTTGCGACCCCGTGAGTCACAGCATGCCAGGCCTCCCTGTCCATCACCAACTCCCGGAGTTCACCCAAACTCATGTGCATCGAGTCGGTGATGCCATCCAACCATCTCATCATCTGTCATCCCCTTCTCCTCCTGCCCTCAATCCCTCCCAGCATCAGGGTCTTTTCCAATGAGTCAACTCTTCACATGAGGTAGCCAAAGTACTGGAGTTTCAGCTTCAGCATCAGTCCTTCCAATGAACACCCAGGACTGGTCTCCTTCAGAATGGACTGGTTGGATCTCCTTGCAGTCCAAGGGACTCTCAAGAGTCTTCTCCAACACCACAATTCAAAAGAATCAATTCTTTGGTGCTCAGCCTTCTTCACAGTCCAACTCTCACATCCATACATGACCACAGGAAAAACCATAGCCTTGACTAGACAGGCCGTTGTTGGCAAAGTAATGTCTCTGCTTTTCAATATGCTATCTAGGTTGGTCATAACTTTCCTTCCAAGGAGCAAGCGTCTTTTAATTTCATGGCTGCAGTCACCATCTGCAGTGATTTTGGAGCCCCCCAAAATAAAGTCTGACACTGTTTCCACTGTTTGCCCATCTATTTGCCATGAAGTGATGGGACCAGATGCCATGATCTTAGTTTTCTGAATGTTGAGCTTTAAGCCAACTTTTTCAACCTCCTCTTTCACTTTCATCAAGAGGCTTTTGAGTTCCTCTTCACTTTCTGCCATAAGGGTGGTGTCATCTGCATATCTGAGGCTATTGATATTTCTCCCAGCAATCTTGATTCCAGCTTGTGCTTCTTCCAGCCCAGCGTTTCTCATGATGTACTCTGCATATAAGTTAAATAAGCAGGGTGACAATATACAGCCTTGATGTACTCCTTTTCCTATTTGGAACTGGTCTGTTGTTCCATGCCCAGTTCTAACTGTTGCTTCCTGACCTGCATACAGATTTCTCAAGAGGCAGGTCAGGTGGTCTGGCATTCCCATCTCTTTCAGAATTTTCCACAGTTTATTGTGATCCACATAGTCAAAGGCTTTGGCATAGTCAATAAAGAAGAAATAGATGTTTTTCTGGAACTCTCTTGCTTTTTCCATGATCCAGTGGATGTTGGAAATTTGATCTCTGGTTCCTCTCCCTTTTCTAAATCCAGTTTGAACATCTGGAAGTTCACGGTTCACGTATTGCTGAAGCCTGGCTTGGAGAACTTTGAGCATTCCTTTACTAGTGTGTGAGATGAGTGCAATTGTGCAGCAGTTTAAGCATTCTTTAGCATTGCCTTTCTTTGGGATTGGAATGAAAACTGATCTTTTCCAGTCCTGTGGCCACTGCTGAATTTTCCAAATTTGCTGGCATATTGAGTGCAGCACTTTCACAGCATCATCTTTCAGGATTTGAAATAGCTCCACTGGAATTCCATCACCTCCACTAGCTTTGTTGGTAGTAGTGCTTTCTAATGCCCACTTGACTTCACATTCCAGGATGTCTGGCTCTAGGTGAGCGATCACACCATTGTGATTATCTGGGTCGTGAAGATCTTTTTTGTACAGTTCTTCTGTGTATTCTTGCCATCTCTTAATATCTTCTGTTTCTGTTAGGTCTATACCATTTCTGTCCTTTATTGAGCCCATCTTTGCATGAAATGTTCCCTTGGTATCTCCGATTTTCTTGAAGAGATCTCTAGTCTTTCCCATTCTGTTGTTGATCTCTGAGGAAGGCTTTCTTATATCTCCTTACTATATCTTTCCTTTTCTCCTTTGCTTTTCACTTCTCTTCTTTTCACAGCTATTTGTAAGGCCTCCTCAGACAGCATTTTGCTTTTTTGCATTTCTTTTCCACAGGGATGGTCTTGATCCCTGTCTCCTGTACAATGTCATGAACCTCCGTCCATAGTTCATCAGGCACTCTATCTATCAGATCTAGTCCCTTAAATCCATTTCTCACTTCCACTGTATAATCATAAGGGATTTGATTTAGATCATATCTGAATGGTCTAGTGGTTTTCCTCACTTTCTTCAATTTAAGTCTGAATTTGGCAATAAGGAGTTCATGATCTGAGCCACAGTCAGCTCCCATTCTTGTTTTTGCTGACTGTATAGAGCTTCTCCATCTTTGGCTGCAAAGAATATAATCAATCTGATTTCGGTGTTGACCACCTGGTGATGTCCATGTGTAGAGTCTTCTCTTGTGTTGTTGGAAGAGGGTGTTTGCTATGACCAGTGCATTCTCTTGGCAAAACTCTATTAGCCTTTGCCCTGCTTCATTCTGTACTCCAAGGCCAAATTTGCCTGTTACTCCAGGTGTTTCTTGACTTCCTACTTTTGCATTCCAGTCCCCTATAAAGAAAAGGACATCTTTTTTGGGGTGTTAGTTCTAAAAGGTCTTGTAGGTCTTCATAGAACAGTTCAACTTCAGCTTCTTCAGCATTACTGGTTGGGGCATAGGCTTGGATCACTGTGATATTGAATGGTTTGCCTTGGAAACGAACAGAGATCATTCTGTCGTTTTTGAGATTGCATCCAAGTACTGCATTTCAGACTCTTTTGTTGACCATGATGGCTACTCCATTTCTTCTAAGGGATTCCTGCCCGCAGTAGTAGATATAATGGTCATCTGAGTTAAATTCACTCATTTCGGTCCATTTTAGTTCGCTGATTCCTAGAATGTTGACATTCACTCTTGCCATCTCCTGTTTGACCACTTCCAATTTGCCTTGATTCATGGACCTAACATTCCAGGTTCCTATGCAATATTGCTCTTTACAGCATTGGACCTTGCTTCTATCACCAATTACATCCACAACTGGGTATTGTTTTTGCTTTGGCTCCATCCCTTCATTCTTCCTGGAGTTATTTCTCCACTGATCTCCTGTAGCATATCGGGCACCCTCCGACCTGGAGAGTTCATCTTTCCGTGTCCTATGATTTTGCCTTTTTAAAAATCTAGCCCTATTTACAGCCTTGACCTGATATGACTCAGTTCATGTATCTGCATCAGGTGAGAAGACTCATTCATTCTCCTTCCTTCACCCTCTAAATAAAGGTGAAGACCTGGGATTGCCCTTTGCATAGATGAGGAGCCCCAGGGGCAGTGAGCAGAAGAGTGATGGAATGTGCCATGTTCTCCCTCCTGACAATGGGCCCCTCCCCAAATGTCAGGAGGGAGACTTCACTCTCCTCAATTTTTTCTCACTCCCTCTCTTCCTCCCCCTTGGTTAAAGGCAGCTCCCTCCTTATGGATGTTTAAACCAAACACCTCAGTGCTCTCCTCTTAACTCACATTCAATCTGTCAGCAAGTCCTGTTGGCGTCCCCTTCAAATACATCCAGAATCTGACTGCTCCTGTCATCATCTCCTGGTTCAAGCCATTATGGCTGGTGCACTGGGATGACCCAGGGGTGGTACGGAGAGGGAGCTGGGAGTGGGGTTCAGGATGGGGAACATGTGTACACCCGTGGCGGATTTATGTTGGTGTATGGCAAAGCCATACAATATTGTAAAGTAATTAGCTTCCAATTAAAATAAAGAAATTTAAATTAAAAAAAATAAATCCTTGGACTGTTACAACAGCTTTCTAAATGTTCTCTCTGCTCCCATCCTCACTTCTTAAAGGCAAAGTGAGACTTTAAAAACATGGCACATTCCATCACTCTTTTGCCCCCTGCCCCTGGGGCTCCTCATCTATGCAAAGGGCAATCCCAGGTCTCCACCTTTATTTACAAGGCTGTGCATCACGTGCCTCCTGAAACCTTCAAACCAAGGCTCCCACTACATCCTCTCACTACTCCAAGGTCAATGCCTTCTTGGAAGGGCCTTGAATTTAGTAGGAACTTTCCTACCTCAAAGCCTGGATGCTGTCACTGCTTCCTGGGATAACCTCTGACCTGCTCACAAAAATTCTTTACATCTCTGCTCAAGACTAGCTTATCCAAGAGCCTCCATCAGTTTCTACCCTCTTCCATGATCTATTTCTGTGTATGACCTTCATAACCTTCTGACATTTATGTTTTGTTGTTGTTCAGTCACTCAGTCATGTCTGACTCTTTGCAACTCCATGGACTGCAGCGCACCAGGCTTCCCTGTTCTTCACAATCTCCTGAAGCTTGCTCAAACTCATATCCATTGAGTAGGTGATGTTTGTCATTGTTTCTCTCCACCAGGAAAGCTCCACAAGAGTAGGGATTTTGTTTCTGTCTCTGCTTTATCCCAGGACCAAGAACAGTGCTCCACACATGGTGGATCCTCAGTAAAGATGTAATAAGAACTTTGATTTAAGAGGTAGGATGGCAAGGTAGTTAGGAGGTGAAGCTCTGCAGCAAATATCCTAGAATTTTAATCACAGCTCTGCTGATTAATAGTTAATGATCTTGGACAAATTATTTAACCTTTTTGTACTTCAATTTCTTCATTGTAGAAAGGGTATAATACTCCAGAGAGTTTTTGGCAGGATTAAATGAATTACTATTTGTGGAACATTTAGGCCAGTGTCAAGTACATTCTTACTGGGTTTTATCAGTGATTGTTGTTGCTCAGTTGTGTCCAACTCTTTGCGACCTCATGAATTGCCTCACGCCAGGCTTCCCTGTTTTTTACTATCTCTTGGAGTTTGCTCAAACTCATGTCTGTTGAGTTGGTGATGCCATCCAACCATCTCATCCTCTGTCATCCTGTTCTCCTCCTGCCCTCAATCTTTCCCAGCATCAGGGTCTTTTCCAGTGAGTCAGCCCTTCCCATCAGGTGGCCAAAGTATTGGAGCTTCAGCTTCAACATCAGTCCTTCCAATGAATATTCAGTGTTTATTTCCCTTTAGGATTGATTGGTTGGATCTCCTTGCTGTTCAAGGGACTGTCAAGAGTCTTCTCCAGCACCACAGTTTGAAAGCATCAATTCTTCCGTGCTCAGCCTTCTTTATGGCCCAACTCTCAATGTTTACTTTTATTATTTTTGAATTCTAGTCTCACCATGGGTGAGTTAGTTGGGGAAACCACTTTAACCTCTTTGGGTTATAGCTTCCTTCCTTCCTTCCTTCAGACCCAAGTACTTGAAATGGCTAAATGCTTCTTGTGTGATCTACCCCTGCTTCATCTCATACTGCTCTCTCCTTCAAGTATGAAGTTCCAGTTACATCAGACTTTCAGTTTCTAGACTGCATCTTTCACATCAGGAACTCTGCACACACAGATTTCTCTGCCTCTGGCCCTTACTAATCACTGAGATTTCTTCAAGGAGATTTTCCTGGTTCCTAAACTACGTTGAGTCTCTCTGCTAAAGCCCCATCTATGGTCTGAATAATTGACATGATGAATCCTAAATCCCCAATGAGATGGTGTTAGGAGGTGGTGCGTTTGGGAGGTGATTAGGTCATGAGGTTGGAGCACTCTTAAATAAGATTACTGCCCTTATAAGGCAATGACACCCACTCCAGTACTCTTGCCTGGAAAATCCCATGGACAGAGGAGCGTGGTAGGCTGCAGTCCATGGGGTTGCTAAGAGTTGGACACGACTGAGCAACTTCACTTTCACTTTTCACTTTCATGCATTGGAGAAGGAAAAGGCAACCCACTCCAGTGTTCTTGCCTGAAGAATCCCAGGGACGGGGGAGGGCGAGCTGGTGAGCTGCCATCTATGGAGAGAGAGGGCACAGAGTCAGAGATGACTGAAGTGACTTAGCAATAGCAGCAGCCCTTATAAAAGAGACTTCTTGACTCTGTATGCAGGTCAAGAAGCAACAGTTAGAACTGGACATGGAAAAACAGACTGGTTCCAAATCGGGAAAGGAGTACATCAAGGCTGTATACTGTCACCCTGCTTATTTAACTTATATGCAGAGTACATCATGAGAAATGATGGACTGGATGAAGCACAAGCTGGAATCAAGATTGCCTGGAGAAATTTCAATAACCTCAGATATGCAGATGACACTACACTTATGGAAGAAAGCAAAGAAGAACTAAAGAGCCTCTTGATGAAAGTGAAAGAGGAGAGTGAAAAAGTTGGCTTAAAGCTCAACATTCAGAAAGCGAAGATCATGGCATCTGGTCCTATCACTTCATGGCAAATATGTGGGAAAACAGTGGAAACAATGACAGACTTTATTTTGCGGGGGTTCCAATCCGGAGAAGGCAATGGCACCCCACTCCAGTACTCTTGCCTGGAAAATCCCATGGATGGAGGAGCCTGGAAGGCTGCAGTTCATGGGGTCGCTGAGGGTCGGACACGACTGAGTGACTTCACTTTCACTTTTCACTTTCATGCATTGGAGAAGGAAATGGCAACCCACTCCAGTGTTCTTGCCTGGAGAATCCCAGGGACGGGGGAGCCTAGTGGGCTGCCATCTATGGGGTCGCACAGAGTCAGACACGACTGAAGCGATGCAGCAGCAGTAGCAGCTAAATACTGCAGATGGTGACTACAGCCATGAATTTAAAAGACACTTGCTCCTTGGAAGAAAAGTTATGACCAACCTAGACAGCATATTAAAAAGAAGAGACATTACTTTGCCAACAAAGGTCCATCTTGTCGAGGCTATGGTTTTTCCAGTGGTCATGTATGGACATGAGAGTTGGACCGTAAAGAATGCTGAGTGCCAAAAAACTAATGCTTTTGAACTATGAGGTTGGAGAAGACTCTTGAGAGTTCCTTGGGCAGCAAAGAGATATAACCAGTCCATCCTAAAGGAAATCAGTCCTGAATATTCACTGCAAGGTACTAGTCTGGGTTGTGTTCAGCTTCAGCTTCAGCTGAAGCTCCAATACTTTGGCCACCTGATGCAAAGAACTGACTCACTGGAAAAGATCCTGATGCTGGGAAAGACTGAAAGGCAGGAGGAGAAGGGGACAACAGAGGATGAGATGGTTGGATGGCATCACTGACTCAATGGACACGAATTTGAGTAAACTCCCTGAGTTGGTGATGGATAGGGAGGCCTCGCATTCTGCAGTCCATGGGGTCGCAAAGAGTTGGACACAACTGAGTGACTGAACTGAACTGAACTGAACTGAACTGAAAAGAGACTCCACAGAGCTCCCTTGTTTCTTCCAGTGTGTGTGAATATGGCCTAGAAGATAGCCCTCCCTCAACCTTGGTGGCACCCAGGTCTTGGTGCCACCAAGTCTCTAGAACTATGAGACATAAATTTCTATTGATAAGTCACCCATCTGTGGCCCCAAAAGGATGAAGACACCCTCCGTGAGTTTGTGTTTCTCCCTCTTAGCACTTGTTATGCTGTATTATACTGGACAGTACTTATTAATATATTGTGGGCTTAGTTGTTGAGGATTTCTGAGTTCTCAGCTGGGCTACAAGTCTCATAAGGACAGTGACCTTCTTGGGTTACCCACCACCATATTATCTCTATGGCTGGCACAGCACTTGCCATTGAGTAGATACTGAATAAGCATGTAGTGAATGAATGTTGAAGGCATGTAAGTTTAAGCTAAATCATTTAAAATTCTCCTTTATAGCTAAAATGCACTGTTTAGGAACAATTGGGAAAGAATTCAAACCATCTTCTCACTTAGATGGTGCCCGATTGTTGAAAGCAGTGAAAACAAGCCACTGGCATCACTGGTTTTTGCTTTCCACTTGGGAATTCTGCGTCATTCCTGGGGATAGGTGATTTTCCTTAAGCTGGTCACATTTGAAACCACCCAGTATGGCTTAAGCCCACTGCTACCTCTTCCTTCAGTCTGGCCCTAACAATCATCTCTCTATGTTCAGGCAGCAGTTAATTTAAGGTAGCAATTAAATGAAGCCAAATTGCTCTTTGAATACCATAAATCATTTAACAGAATAGCTTTTTGTCTGCCAAACAGAATTAATCCTCAAAGCTGGAAAAATACACCAAGTGCATATACGTGTGTGTGCATTTTTTCCCTTCTGGAAACAAATAGAAAGGTTTTATTTTAACCTTTTGCTTTTCAATGAAAACTTTCCAGCTTACTTAATATGGAACTCCCATGCACCCAACACCCAGCCCCAACAACTATAAGCAGGTTTCCCAGCTTGTTTCATCGAAATCCCTATATTCCTTTTATATTTTCCTCGCTGAAATTTTCCAAAGTAAATCCTAGATGTGATAGTATTCTATTACAAACATCAAAGACAGAGACCTTTCTTTCTCTACTGGGACACAGAGCTCTTAGCATTCCCAGCAGACCAACAACACTTCTCCAATAGCTTTTGGTACATAATCCATACTCATTCTGGTGCAGTGGGAAGTTATGAAAGCCCAGTGTGGATTTATGTGGTTACACTCTGGAGAGAGGAGCAGCCTCTTCCAATCACCCCTAGGGATGGAGATGATTTGGCAAGGATGCCTGTGGCCCAGCATGGGAGGAAGGTGAGATGCCTGTTTCATGAGCCAGATGTGCAAGATCAACAGTCAATTATTCCAGCAGCACATGCTATTGTCAGAGCACTCAAGGTGCCATTTGTGACAATCTGTTTAGGTCTGTCTGTCTGCCTGACTCTCTAATTCATCCATCTGTCACTCTACTGGTCTACCCATCATATGGATCTATCCAGGCATCCACCCATCTAGCTAGTGTTCACCCTCTCTTAAATCTATTTAAGTGATTGCTGTAAGCTGTCCATTGGTGCATGTAATTCATTCCATTGCCAATAGTAACTCAAAGCTGTTTGGTTTTTGCCCTACCTGCTCATGCAGAATATCAACCTCCTGAAATTCTCCCTGTCTTCAAACATACTCTACAATGTATTTCCTTAATTTATTGCCTCTTAGTCTCTCCTGAATGAGAACAGAAATTTTGATCTGTTTTGTTCACTGTTGTATCCCAGAGCTTTGCCCAAGGCCTGGAATAGTGAAGGTTCTCAGTTCATATTTGATGAATGAATGAACAACTCATTATCATCCCCATTTTACAGATGAGTTACTGAACTCAAGGAGGTTAAAGAATTTGCTCAAAGTCACACATCCAAAAAAGGGAAAAGCTGAGCTTTGAAACAGGTTTGTCCATGGCCTTCATCCTTTTAGCAGATTGTCATACAGTCTCCACCAAATTACATATTCCATAGCAGAAGATATACTTTGGCTGCATTCTGTCAACTTTTCTGGAAGTTAATGTTATTGTCAAATCTAAAATCCTCTGAGCTGGTTTTTATTCTATCCCATAGAGGACATGATTTTAAAAACTTGGATTATTGATAGCCCCACTTTTTTCCTTTTGATTTGTGCATTTGTATATCTTGGTTAGAGGGCTTCCCTGGTAGCTCAGACAGTAAAGAATCTAACCTCAAGGCAGGATTGTGTTCGATCCCTGGGTCAGGAAGATCCCCTGGAGAAGGGAATGGCAACCTACTCCAGTATTCTTGCCTGAAGAATTCCATGGACAGAGAATCCTGGTGGGCTGCAGTCTGTGGGGTCACAAAGAGTCAGACAGGACTGAGCGACTAATACACACATGTCTTGGTTAGATGGAGGAAAGTTGATTTGAGTGTGATATAAACACGGAAAAACGCAACAAAAATAATCTGGAAATTTCTTTTACAAACAAAAAAATTCAGGGATATATATTTTGAGAATGGAGTGATCTATTTGCTAGAATTCCTGATCATTTGCTTATTTTAGCAGATATTTCTTGAGCACTTACTATATTTCTAGCAGTCTACTCGCTATTGGAAATGTACCCATAAAGGACATATAGGTTCACCTCTTGTTGTGAGATGATCTTCAGGAAAATATTGGGCCACCTTGAAAATGTATGTATCTGAACTATTAGTTAAAATATTTTGCTTACTTGATATTTAAATCAATTATATAACTAATTTTAATGTATTTAATTAAATTAATCATTTAATTATATAAGTAATGATTTGTGCTTGTCTATTAAATTTTTCTGATTTTTCAAAAGAAACAGTCATCTTACTTTATAGTAACTGTATGGAATGTTGAGGGAAGTGTGAAATGATCCACTTTTACTTGCTGAGCTTTATATTTTGTTCGTAAAAAATAAACAAACTTTGGCAACTTCATATAGTTCAGTTTAATAAGTTTATCTAACTATAAGCTAAAATGCTGGGCTGTCCTGTTTAATCCTGGGAATCATATACTGGAAATAATATCATAGTCTAGTATTGAAGCTATTAGTGAAGCATGTCCTTGAAACTTGATCATTGTGGTAGGGTTGCCTTTTGGAGGCCATTGGGAGAGAGACTGGTAACCTCATAAAGGGTCAGAGAAGTGATGTGAAAAATCACCTTAAAAAGACTGAATAGGTATTAGGCCTGTAGAATGTTAATGTAACCTGACTGAATGTGTTAACAGAGTCAAATAAAGAAAGTGTCAGTCAAAAAGAGACAGCAAGTGATTGCTCAGCCATGGAGACAAAAGAAGGAAGAGAAACCACCGTCACACTCAGCCCAGAACTGTCCAGCTAGAAGGAAATACTAACGAACAGAAGTTTTCTTTTTTTTTTTTTGTGGTACAATTTACATATGCTAAAATGTTCAGTGTTCAATTAAATGAATTTTGACAGTTATAAATAACCACCAAAAACAAGATATAATACATTTCCTTCTTTCAGTTTTGGTGCCTTTAGCAAACCACAGTATTGATTTAGATTTTAATGATATTTCTTATTTTTATTTTATTTTGCTTTTTATTTTTGGCAAGTAATACAGATTTTCCACTACTTATTTTATGTCTGTAAAATAATCACAGAGATATAAAGCTTTACTTGAAAAATAAGTGTATTCAGATAATATAAAAGAGAGTTGACCTTTAAAAAGTTGTATAAATGTATCAGTTTGATTAAGGACTAACTTTCTGGTACTAAACAAGGTGTTAGAAGAGGAGTTGGTTCTTTTTCCTCCAAATGAATGGGGCTTTGCAAGGGGAATGCAGATATGCAAGGGGCAGATTTAATAGATGTGAACTTCAATAGTAGTACAACTTCCCTAAACCCAGTGAGGAAGAAAGTGTGGGAGTCCTTAGTCAAAGAGGGGAGTAAAGAGCTACAATTTTTTAATCTTCAGATTGATCACTCAACATTTTGTGAGTTCCTTAGGAAGCTTTTGTTTTATCTATATGCTGTCAGTTAAAATCAGAATTTCTATCAGGGGCTGTCAGCAAAGCAATAGCAGTGGAATGGACTGGGTGGGAATCCCATTGTTTCTGGCTGCTCTGGAGTGCTGGCCATCGGAGCATTGTTGTTGTTCAGACGCCAAGTTGTGTCCACCTCTTTATTAATGGTGGCAAGGTTTCCAAAGTGGGACTACCTAGGCATATTAAAACCACCAATCCTTAAAATTTCATAGTTCTGAAAAGGAAGCACTTTCTTACATTTCAACATACAACTGAAATCTCCTCTCAATGTGTTGTTCATTGTTTAGTTGCTAAGTTATGTTCAACTCTTTGCGACCCCATGGACTGCTGCACACCAGGCTTCCCTGTTCTTCACTATCTCTCTGAGTTTGCTCAAACTCATGTCCATTGAGTAGGTAATGCCATTCAACCATCTCATCCTCTGTCACCCCCTTCTCCTCTTGTCCTTAATCTTTCCCAGCATCAGGGTCTTTTCCAGTGAGTCAGTTCTTCAATCAGATGGCCAAAGTATTGAAGCTTCAGCTTCAGCATCAGTCCTTCCAATGAATATTCAGGGTTTATTTTCTTTAGGATTGACTGGTTTGATTTCCTTGCTGTCCAAGGGACTCTCAAGAGTCTTCTCCAGCATTACAATTAGAAAGCATCAATTCTTCAGCGCTCAGCCTTCTTTATGGTCCAACTCTCACATCCATACATGACTACTGGAAATACCATAGCTTTGACTAGATGGACCTTTGGCAGCAAAGTGATATCTCTGTTTTTCAATATGCTATTTAGGTTTGTCATAGTTGTTCTTCCAAGGAGCAAGGTCTTTTAATTCCATGACTGCAGTCACTATCTGCAGTGATTTTGAAGTCCAAGAAAATAAAGTCTGCCACTGCTTCCATTTTTTTCCCATCTATTTGCCATAATGTAATGGGACCAGATGCCATGATCTTAGTTTTTTGAATGTTGAGTTTTAAGCCAACTTTTTCACCCTCCTGTTTGACTTTCATCAAGAGGCTCTTTAGTTCCTCTTCACTTTCTGCCATTAGGGTAGTATCATCTACACATCTGAGGTTGTTGACATTTCTCCTGGCAATCTTGATTCCAGTTTGAGTCATCCAGCCCGGCATTTTCCATGATGCACTATGCATATAAATTAAATAAGTATAGTGAAAATACACAGCCTTGATGTACTTCTTTCCCAATTTTGAACCAATCCATTGTTCCATGTCTGGATGTAACTGTTGCTTCTTGATCTGCATACAGGTTTTTCAGGAGGCAGGTAAGGTGGTCTGGTATTCTCATCTCTTTAAAAATTTTCCACAGTTTGTTGTGATCCATACAGTCAAAGGCTTTAGGGTAGTCAATGAAGCAATAGTGGATGTTTTTATGGAATTCTCTTGCTTTTTCAATGATCCAATAGATTGACAACTTGATCTCTGGTTCCTCTGCCTTTTCTAAATCCAGCTTGTACATCTGGACATTCTCAGTTCATGTACTGTTGAAGCCTCGCTTGAAGGATTTTGAGAATTACCTTGCTGGCACATGGAATGAGTACAGTTGTAGGGTAGTTTGAACCTTGTTTGGCATTGCCCTTCTTTGGGATTGGAACAAAAACTGACCGTTTCCAGTCCTGTGGCCATTGCTAAATTTTCCTCTCAATTACCATTTGATAAAAAATAAAATAAGATTGTAAAAGCAGTTTTGCCTTTAAGAAAGACCTATAGTCTTTAGCTCTATTAGGAACTATCTGGTGGCAAAAGAGAAAAACTCTTGATATAAAAAAGTGTTTTCTTGAGGACTCCTAGCCCCACCCAACAAGGGGATTGTCTAAGAACCCCTTATCAAGGTAGTAGATAATAGTACCAGTAGGTATAGTGAAAAGTCATATAGGTGGTACCAGAATGCCTGAAATTTAAGAGCTGTGAGACAAGGTCTTCTGTTACTGTGAGATGAATTCATCAGTCCATCTTATCCTGATGCTGCTGAACTTTTGATTCGTCTAACTCCTATAGCTCTGAGTGTCTAATCATCAGATGACTTTTGAACATTACTTGGTTGTTGACAAGGAGAGAAAATACTGGTCACATGGAGTTAGAGGAATCCAACCTGTGTGATGATGAATTTGTATTAAAAGCTATTCAATTAAGTTTTAGATTTTAAACATTAATCTTGAGAACTTGGATAATGTGAATGTGCAACTGAAAACAGATTCATTGTTGGTTTGTTGGCAAAATGAGGATTCAATCTGCAAGCATGAGGTTTACATGTGGGACTACAGGATGAGCATTGAGTTGACAACTGGTTTTCCCTGGGCTGAGGGGAACTGGCTGCCTCTGAAGGATCCAGGTCCATTGCAGGCAGTCATTCTGTGCTAGTCAATGCATATTTCAAGTAATGGCTAATGTGTCCTTGTCCCCCTCTCCAAATAACAAATAGTGAACTCAACATAAGGAATTATGAAATATTTGATGGTTGAGAACAGTTACTGTGGCACAATGGTAAAGCATCCTCTTTCCGATGCAGAAGACACAAGAGACATGAGTTTGATCCCTGGTCAGAAAGATCTCCTGGAGTAGGAAATGGCAACCCACTCCAGTATTCTTACCTGGAAAATCCCATGGACAGAGGAGCCTGGCGGGCTACAGCCCATGGAGTTGCAAAAAGTCAGATATGACTGAGCATGCTAGAACACACACACAGATGATTTTGACAAACTAAAAAAGCGTGATTCGGTCCCACTTGGGTGGATATGGATATATGTGGCTTTCTTTAGTTCTAGATAATTTTTTACTTACAACATTATATGTTACAAATAAACAACTTTCAAGGCTCTCCTCCTCTTCCCTCTCCTCTTCTCTCCTCCCCTCCTCACTCCTTTCCTCCCTCTCTTCTCTTTCTTCCTTCCACATATGTTTACAGAGGACCTGCTTTGGGTTATATCCTGTGCTGAGGGCAAAGGATAAACAATACAGGTAACCACTGTTCTCTTGCATCTTAAAACCCCGAGGACTGGGGAGGGAGATTCAGGTTAGTAGTCATACTAACCATGGCTAGTGCTTATTGAAAAGTTCTGTGTACCAGGCACTATTCCCAGAACAGTACAAGTGCTGATTCATTTAGCCTTCATAACAACACCATGAGAAAAACATTAGCATTATCCATTGCACAGACAGGGAAACTGAAGTACAGAGAGACTGAGTAACTTGGCTGGCATCACACAACTAGTAAATGGAAAATGTGGACTTGAGCTTAAGTCATCTGGTTCTTGAATCCATATCCTTTAGTACCAACCATGTCCAACCTGAGAAGGCTCATAGGAAGGGAAAAACAAGGGTGACACAGGACTTAGAAGAGGCTCCATGTGCTGTAATGGAGGTGACAGTGATGTGTTTGGAGGAAAGAATGCCATATGCCACAGGTAAAGCATGCAAGATCTTATTGAACAAGAAAAAAACTGCACAGGACATATACATCCCAAATCCCCATGAAGATACTTAGCTACCAATAATACTGCCTGGGAGGGGAGAGGAGGCCATCTGATTCTCAGAGGGACTTCTTTTGGCCTCTCATCATCGTGGGTGCCCTGTTTCCTCCTGACAGGCTGGGAGATGCAGACACATTGCCTGCCTGCCCACCAAGCGTGAGTCTCAAGGGACAGCCAGCACAGTCCTGCGCGTGTACAGTCAGGGCGAGGGGAACTGAAGGGCGGTTTCCCAGGAGTGTCATCCCCGGCAGGGCTGAGCCTCACGCCTGTGTGGAGACTTCCTCCTGCTGTCTCTAATCCAGTCTTCCCTGCCTGCTGGGGAGGTAGGAGAGGGTTCCGGAGAGGGTGACTTCTGAAGGGTGAGTGAGCATTTGTATGTGACAGCAGTGATGGGGAAGGGCAAAGGGAGGAGGGACCCCTGGGAAACTTCAGGCAGTTGAATAGGGATGGGGGGCCGATGGGGCCTAAAGCAAGAGGCGAGGCTGGAGGAATAATCAGAAGCCAGAGTATGCAGGGCCTTGCAAGTACGATTGAGTTTGAGCCTTGCTTTGTGAGCAATGGAACATTCTGGACACCTTTGGAAAGGCCCTGTATAATAGTTCTGATTCAACTACTAAGCATTTTCTATATACCACGGGCTGCACTAATTACATGCTATTTATTCCCCACAACAGCTAATAGTATGGGTTCTATCATTCACCCTGTTTTACAGATGAGAAAACTAAGGAACAGTGAGATAAAGAAACTTGCTCAAGGATACTCATCTATCAAGTGGGGGAGCTGAGTTTGAAATTCTAACTTCAGAGTCTGAATGTCTACCCCGTATGTCATGTCCCTGAACAGATGGGTTGGAGTGGCCGAGGCTGTTGGCAGTTGCCCCCATCATGGGTAGATTTCTGAACATTTGTCCAGGTCTCCCTCACCTTTGTCTTGAATCAGCTGAGAAGCTGAAAATTCCATTCCCTGCAATTCGGTTTCAGGGCGCGTCTGACTGAGACGAGATGAATTTGAGTTTAATCTTGCATGCCTAACGAAGTCGCCGAGGTATCTCAAAAATTCTCCTGCTTCTATTAGTGAGATAGTGTGCGAGGCTTATTTCCACTGACAGGCAGTTTTATCATTATTTTTTAAAGCAGGGACTTGTCTAGAATAGTTCAGGCGGTGTCAAAAGGAGAGATAACAAACCTCCTAGAATAAAATGTCAGTGCTGGAAAGGAGCTAAACATCAGCTGGTCCAACCCCCTCAATATACAGAGGATAGGGGTTGTCCCATGGCCCCTTCCACTACACTCACAGCTGGCTATGGCAGTTGCCCTTCTGGCTGCCCAGGGAACAGTGTGAGAAGACAAAGGGATTTGGTTGGGGGCCATGGGTGGCAGGCTGAGCTTGAATTCTGGTTCTTGCCAAAGTTTTTTTGCTAGTTGTGGGACATCATTTCACCTTTCTGAAATTCAAAATTTTCACTTCTAAAATGAGATAAGAGAAATGCTTTCCCAGGGTGGTTGTGAAGATTAAGTGCTTATTGCAATGCCTGGGGGAAAGTAGTGTTAGTCTCTTAGTCGCGTCTGACTGTTTGTGACCCCATGAACTGTAGCTCGCCAGGCTCTTCTGTCCATGGAATTCTCTAGACCAGAATACTGGAGTGAGCAGCTATTTCGTTCTCCAGGGGATCTTCCCAACCCAGGGATCAAAGCCAGGTCTCCTGCATTGCAGACAGAGTCTTTACTGTCTGAGCCACCAGGGGCAATAAATAAAGTTTCCTGCCCCCAAGGTAGCTGAAAAATAGGAAGGAGAAAAAGACCTGACCTTGAGGAACTGACTACTCAGCAAGGGAGACAGCTCTGCAAACAAATGTGCTCCTTGCTGGGACAGAGGGATGTAGAAAACATTGGGAGAGCAGAGAGGATGAAGGACCTAGGGAAGTGAGGGACTGCTCTGAATAGGTAATATTTACCTGGGGCTTTGAGGGATGGGTAGGAGTTCACCATGTCGGTGTCAGAGAAAAGATTTCCAAGAGGAAGGGGCAAGGTGAGGACCATGACCATGATGATGACAATAATAAAGGAGGAAAGGAAGAGTTGCAAACTCCTCAGCAGGTTGAATCCTGTCCACAGATCAGCTTTCTTTGTCTAGTTTAAGAGGTTTAAATGTGAATGCATGGCTTCTCCAGTTCCCCACAAGCCCTGCCACTGCCCCGGTTCCTTCCTCCTTCCATCCTTCAGTCTAACATCTCAGGCATTTACATTTGGAATCCCTAAGAACATAATGGTGAAGAGCATAGACTTTGGGACAAAAGGGACCTGGGTCTGAGTTCCAACTCCTCCATGTGATGATGTAAGATCCATAAAATGATGAGCGTGTCTGTACCTACTCATTTGGATGGCTGTGAGAGTGAAGTGACACCATGGCACCTGGCCAGGAAGGGAGCCCCTCCCCTGCTGGATTTTGCACCAAATGATTTTGTGTTTTAGGGTGATTTTGGTGGATCCCAGGTTTGTAGGACAATTCTGTGTTTCATTCCAAGTTCTTATCATGGCATATGTGTCAGTTTGGATCACCCAAGAACTAGACAACCAACATGGGATAAGAGACACGAGATTTATTTGGGGAAATGCTTGTGAAGGAGAAAGGGTGGGAGCAGGTGTGCAGAGGGAGAGACTTCAGTCTGACGGGGGTCTGACATCTGTGAAAGGAGAGAGGAAAGGACAAGCCTCAGGTCATAGTGTGGTTCTCAGGGAGCCTTGGTCAGGCTGATGGGGAGACTTAGAGCCAAAGCTGCCTGTTAGAGGAGCCTAGTCATAGCAACAGCTGGGATCTTGTGCCCCTGCCCTTCCCCCATTCCCTCAGTGCTCAGCCACTGACTGGGAGCAGCCCAGGGCACATGGCCTGGTAGGCATGCTGCGGTATGTACACAGGTGCCAAGTTTGGAGAATGTCAACCAAGTCCTCTTGAAGGAAGATGTGAGCAGAGCACCTCCATGGTTGCTACGGGAAGCCTCAGTAGTAAGTCCTTGTTCAGTAAATAGAATTGTCTCTGTAAGTTGAAGGTCAAGGCTCTGATGCTTCAGTAAAATAAGCATTTATCAACATTGTTATGGGTGGTATTGTGTCCCTGCAAAATCCATATGTTGAAGTCTTAACCCCCAGTATGTCAGAGTGGGATTGTGTTTAGAGATAGGGCCTTAAGTGAGATAAATATGTTAAAATGGGCCACAGGAAATGGGCCTTAATCCAATATGATGGATATCTTTATAAGAAGAAGAAATCTGGGCACAGACACATACAAAGGATGACATGAAGACACGGGGAGAATTCAGCCATCTACAGAGTAAGGTGTACTCTTACTCCAGTGGGCATGTATGGATGTGAGAGTTGGACTGTGAAGAAAGCTGAGCACTGAAAAATCGATGCTTTTGAACTGTGGTGTTGGAGAAGACTCTTGAGAGTCCCTTGGACTGCAAGGAGATCCAACCAGTCCATTCTGGAGATCAGCCCTGGGATTTCTTTGGAAGAAGTGATACTAAAGCTGAAACTCCAGTACTTTGGGCACCTCATGCGAAGAGTTGACTCATTGGAAAAGACTCTGATGGTGGGAGGGATTGGGGGCAGGAGGGGAAGGGGATGACAGAGGATGAGATGGCTGGATGGCATCACCTACTCGATGGACGTGAGTCTGAGTGAACTCCGGGAGTTGGTGATGGACAGGGAGGCCTGGCGTGCTGCAATTCATGGGGTCTCAAAGAGTTGGACACAACTGAGCAACTGAACTGAACTGAACTGTACTGAACAGAGTAAGGTGAGACACTGAGAAGAAATCAACCCTACCAATACCTTGGCCTTGGACTTCTAGTTCCCAGAATAGTGAGAAAATAAACATCTATTGTTGAGGCCACCCAGTCTGTGGTACTCTGTTATAGCAGCCCCAGGAAACCAACACAAATATCTAGCTAGATGCTACCCGGGATCCCTAGGAATATAGGGCAGGGGCCTTGCTCTTTATTAACAGGCAGAACAATTTACTGATTTTTAAAAATCCATTTATTGAGCATGGGCCCTTACTATATATATGTTTTCCCTATGGCTTCCATAACATTACCACAAACTGCGTGGCTTAAAACAATAGAAATTTATCCTCTCACAGTTAGGAAGCCAGGAGTCTGAAATTTAAAGTGTTTGTAGGGTTGATTCCTTCTGGAGGTTCTGAGAGACCAACTATGCTACAACTGTCCCCCAGCTTGTGGAGGCTGCTGGCTGTTCTTGGTGTTTCTTGGCTTGTGTACACACCACTCCAGTGTCTGCCTTCATCATCACACCACTTCTTTGTGTCTCTGTGTACCCTTTTCTGTCTCTTTTATGGACATTCTCATTGAATTTAGGACCCATGCTAATCCAGTATAATCTCATCTTGACCCTTGTCCTAATTATACCTGCAAAGACCCTATTTCCAAACAAGGTCATATTTCAAGGTCTGAGTGGATATGAAATTTTGAGGGGACACTATTCACCCTATTACACCATATTTTATTTAATTATCTTATTTTTTTTAAGTTACCTTATTTTTTAAAAATGGTATTTAGTTTTTGAACATTCCTATATGGTAAGCAAAGTCAATACAGGTGAAGAAATGGAAGTTCAGAGAGGTGGCTATTTGTCCAAGGTCATACCTCTGGCATGTCATGGTAATGTCTGGTAATGCACATGAACGGTGCATTCCAGTTCCAAGTCTCCATGTTCATGCTATTACTCTGCTGTTTTCTGCTATTGTGATATTATATGCCGTGTATCTGTTACACTTCTTCAGGAAGAAAGCAATCCTAATAGGGTCATCCTACACTCTTGCCCAAACACCCATTGTGCAAATTTATACCACCATAGCTTAATTTTGCCTGCCTTAGAACTTTACATAATGGAATCCGACAACATGTAGTCTTTTGTGTCTAGGCTTCTTTCAGTCAACATAATGCTTTTGAGATCCATATATGTTATTGTATGTATCAGTTCTTTGCTCTTTTTTATTGATAACTATTATTACCCTATAGAAATATATTATGATTTGTTTTTGATGAACATTTGGATAATTTTCAGGTTTTGGTTGTTATTAATAGAGCTGCTATGAACATTCTTATGAAAGCCCTTTTGTGGGCACAGGTTTTTGTTTCTCTTTCATCCTCAGGAGTGAAATTGTTGGATCATTTCAAGTGTGTGTTTAACTAACTGCTAAACTGTTTTCCAGAGAGGTTGCTAACATTTTACCAATAATGTATGAGAGTGCCAATGGTATATTAGACTCACCATTATTTGAGGTTCAGCTCAGTTCAGTCGCTCAGTCGTGTCTAACTCTTTACAACCCCATGAATTGCGACACGTCAAGCCTCCCTGTCCATCACCAACTCCCAGAGTTCACTCAGACTCACGTCCATCGAGTCGGTGATGCCATCCAGCCATCTCATCCTTTGTTGTCCCCTTCTCCTCCTGCCTCCAATCCCTCCCACCATCAGAGTCTTTTCCAATGAGTCAACTCTTCACATGAGGTGGCCAAAGTACTGGAGTTTCAGCTTTAGCATCATTCCTTCCAAAGAAATCCCAGGGCTGATCTCCTTCAGAATGGACTGGTTGGATCTCCTTGCAGTCCAAGGGACTCTCAAGAGTCTTCTCCAACACCACAGTTCAAAAGCATCAATTCTTTGGTGCTCAGCCTTCTTCACAGTCCAACTCTCACATCCATACGTGCCCATTGGAAAAACCATAGCCTTGACTAGACGGACCTTTGTTGGCAAGGTACCAGTCTTCAATTCTAGCCTTTCCAGTGGGTATGAAGTGGTATTTCATTGCAAATTTAACTTGCATTTCCAAGAAGATTAATAATCTAGAGCATCTTTTCATATAGCTTGTTGGCTATTTGAATATCTTTTTTGTGAAATATATGGTTAAGCCTATTGCCATTAACATTTTTTTTATTATGGGTGGTATAACTTGTTTATGAATGCTGGATACAAGTTCCTTGTCAGATATATGTATTTTGAATATTTTCTCCCAGCCTGTGACTTGCCTTTTCATGTTCTGAATGATTCCTTTTGAAGAATAGAAGTTTTTAGTTTCAAAAAAGTTTAATCTGTCATTTAAAACATTTTATGATTATTGTTTTTTTGTCTTGTCTGTGGAATCTTTGTTTAAATCAAGTTTCAAATATATTGTCTGATGTTTTGTTTGAGAAGTTTTTATATTTTTAGCTTTTAGGTTTGGTTAGGTCTGTGATCCATCTGGAATTAAGTTTTGTGTTTGGTATAAGGTAAAGTTTGAGGGCCTTCTAAATCCACAATTAAATGATTTATTCATGTGCTGTGAATAATGATGTTAATAATAAAGAGAAAAATAACAACAGCAATATAAAGCCAATAGGTGCTCAGATTCTTGCAGATACAAATGACAGAAAAACCCAACTCATAGTTTAATAAGAAAAGGAAGATATATTGGCTCATGTAAGTGCAAAAGTTCAGGAGAAAATTTAACAGTTCATAGTTGATTTTTATAAGTACGAGGACATGGAAGAATTGGACAGCAATTGATTCAAGAAATTTCTAAAGAGTAGTGAACATACAGGTCTGGTTAGATCTGGGGGCTTGAATGGTGAGATTGTTTAGTTCCACTCTCTCCCCTCATCTCAGATCTTCTCTCTCAATGTGGTCTTCAGTTTCTTCCCTCATGGTGGTAAGATGATAATGAGCAAGTCCAGGCTTACATCTCATCCTATAGCAACTGCAACTCCTCAATAGTTTGATGGATTACTTTTGATGATTTTTAAAAACCAAGCTTCTAAAATGCTTTGGTCTAGAGTAATGCCATTTTTCAGCTTGCAGCTGATGCCCCAGAAGGCTTGGAAGACCCTGCTGTAAGGTTATCCAGGTGTGAGTTTGTATTCTCTCCATCTCTCCATCCTTTCCATGAAAAAGCCCTGAGTTTTTGGTAGGTCCCTGGGAAGAAGTGATTCAGAGCTCTGGAGTCAGATATATTCAGTTTCTACTTTCACATTGTACTGGTTGTGTGACTTTGGACAAACCGTTCAACCTTTCTGAGATGCAATTTCCTTAACTGAAAAAAAGGGAATAATAATAGTACAGCTTTCAGGATTGTTGTAGAAGGAAAATGGGATTTCCATGGGGGAGAGAAACGTACAAGTTCAAGCTTCAGGACTTCAGACTAATCATGGCAAAGATAATTTGGAAATATCTAAATTATAGACTTCAAGAGAGGTTCAGGGAGCCACTCTTCCACTAGCTCTTGGATGCTCTGTCCAGCAGATACTGTACACGAGCATCACCAGCCAAATGAGAAATGATGCTTTGAATATATAAAAACACTCGGCTCATCCCCTCCCCCAAATTCAGGGTTCTCAGATAAAAATTGGAATGAGAACACAAATTGGGGGTTCCTAGTTCCTTAATCCCTAACTTGAAGGCAGCTAGTTGGTCAAGGGAAGGTCAGTCAGACTTACCACCCAGGCGGGAGCATGCAGGCAAGGAGCACAAACAAAAATTCTGGCTGGTAGTGAGGGGTGCTTCCCACTTGTAGATAGAAGAGGAGAGATGGGACTGCAATGCTGAAGGGCTGCTATTTGGAAAAACAAATAAAGAGGGAAAGAGGCAAAGAGGGTGGGCTGTGCATTGTGCATTGGCAGCGGCTGTTAACACCATTACCTGCTCACTAGGAAAATTTGATCTCAGTCATCATTGGAGCAGCAAGTGAGGCAACTGAGGTATGACCAGAAGCTCTCTACTCAGAACTTCCTTGTAATAGGTGAAGGAGAAAAGGGGAAACAACTGTCTCTTAAAAAAATAAAACAACAACAACAACAAAAACCTTTTAATTCAAAGCAGTTTTATGACCTTTGAAAGCCAAACTCAAATTAACATAGTGTTGCTAAGTAGAGAGAATTTCCTGCTGGGTCTTCTATAATGAATAAACACCATTCATTTGTAATTAGCAGCACCCAGCTGCATAAAGGCAATTAATATGCTAACATGAATTAAAACAGTAGGTCTCCTTAAGAAGGCAAAACATCAAGGCTTTCTTGGTTTACTCCTGTTATGTGATGCTGAAATAGCAGGAGCTTTTTCCTCAGCTTTTCTATGATATTACTGTACCCATGTGTGGAATATCAAGGTTCCATAATGCAAGGGCATTGCCAGGGAATGCACTGCCCCGGCCACGGCCATCTTCCCTTCTGCACCCTTGGGTTTTTATTCTCTATCCAGAGGCGCTATTGGCTCATGTAATTGGAAAGTCCAGGAGATTTATCTCACTGCACATTTTACTTTGGTTTCATTAACAATTTGTGATTTGTTCTTGCCTCTTTGAAGAAAGCGTTCTAAGTAATCTATTATGTGGGAAAGCTCAGATTCCCAAAAGTCTTTGATAGCCCTATCTGGGAGAAGCTGACCTCAGGCTGGGAGTTAGCTTTGCCATCCTTTCAAGGGGACCCAGGGATTTGGGGTTGGCAGTATCTTTTATCTGTGGGATGGATTCAACTAGCCTCACCAGCTTCTGATGTTAGCATTTTATAGCTGAAACTGGACCCCCGAAGTCCTTTCCCAATTGTTCTGGAGGACGGTTTCTTTAAAAAGATGTAATTTTCAGATGTATGGGCTTTTGTAAGAATACATGCCTTGCATATGCCAACAAGAGCCTATAATCTTATTTTCATCCTTCATTTGCTGAACCAATCCTTTTTTATCACATGCAGGGAAACTTCAATTTTGGTCAAAGTATTAAGAATTCTGAATTACAGTAAAAACATCCAAATCAATGACCCACCAAGGCACGGCCACCAAGTGACCAGGGAGGAGGTTGTGATAATTTCATCATTGCAGGAGGCCTGTGGCCTCTGCAGCTCCATGTCATCAGGACAGGACAAACACTGGGGAGACTGCAGATCCGAGTTCCAGTCCTGCCTCTACCACTTAGGAGCTGCACATTTAGCTCCTCAAACCTCAGTTTCCTGAGGATGACATGCCCTGCACAAAGGATGCTATGACAGCTGTACTTTGCCCAGGACATAAAAGAAAGCTCAACAAATAACTTTAATTATTACAAGAGGCAGTGAGGCACAGTGAAGTGAGCGTTTGAAGTCAAACTGACCTGGATTTAAAGACCAATTGCTCTTATTACCACCATGACCTTCAGCGCTTGATGTAACCTCTCTGAGAGTCAATTTCTTAATGTGCTAGTTGAGGATGATGTATCAGACTTTAGAGGACTGTTGGGAGATAATTGAAACTGTATATTCATAAGCATCAAGCTTGGTTTCTGAAACTTTAATAGGTGTTTAATAAACCTTGGAAGGAAAGTTATGACCAACCTAGATAGCATATTCAAAAGCAGAGATTTTACTTTGCCAACAAAGGTCCATCTAGTCAAGGCTATGGTTTTCCCAGTGGTCATGTATGGATGTGAGAGTTGGACTGTGAAGAAAGCTGAGTGCCGAAGAATCGATGCTTTTGAACTGTGGTGTTGGAGAAGACTCTTGAGAGTCCCTTGGACTGCAAGGAGAGCCAACCAGTCCATCCTAAAGGAGATCAGTCCTGGGTGTTCTTTGGAAGGACCGATGCTAAAGCTGAAACTCCAATACTTTGGCCACCTCATACGAAGAGTTGACTCATTAGAAAAGATTCTGATCCTGGGAGGGATTGGGGGCAGGAGGAAAAGGGGACGACAGAGGATGAGATGGCTGGATGGCATCACCGACTCGATGGACATGAGTTTGAGTGAACTTTGGGAGTTGGTGATGGACAAGGAGGTCTAGCGTGCTGTGATTCATGGGGTTGCAAAGAGCCAGACACGACTGAGCAACGAACTGAATTGAACTGAATAAACCTTGGTTTTCTTTGATTACTAGTTTTGGAGAAGCAAAATAGTAGAGTAGGGCAGAAAGATAAGGCTTGGATCTTGGCCACATCACTGATGAGCTGTTTAATCCATGGCCAATTATACACCCTCGATTAGCCCTAGTTCCCTTCTCTGTAAGCAGGAGAATATAATACCATTTATGACAGGATTAAATGAGAAAGTATGGTTAGTATGTGGCACAAAGCAAGAACCACTCATACTCACTAAATGCTTACTCTGTATCAGAATCTATTCTAAGTACTTTACATATATTAATCTATTGGCTCCTTCCCTCTGAATCACACAACATGCAACCCAGTGGCTGTTCAAATGTGTGTGTGCACAGTCGTGTCTGACTCTTTGCGACACCATGGACTGACTGTAGACCAGCAGGCTCCTCTGTCCATGGAATTTTCCAGGCAAGAATACTGGAGCTGGTTGCCATTTCCTACTCCGGGGGGTCTTCCCCTCCCACCTGCACCTCTTGCCTCTCCTGCATTGGCAAGTGGATTGTTTACCAGTAGTGGCACCTTGGAAGCCCATGAATTCATTAAATCTGCATAAGAATCTTGGTGCTGTTATTAGGCCCATTGTACAAATAAGGAAATTAGAGCTCTGGGAGTTATGTCCAAGGTCATTTGCTAGTGAGTAATGGGGACTGAATTTAACATAAAGGCAATCTGGCTCCGGAATCCAAATTCTTAACTCTTGGGTTATATATGAGTTTGTCCTCATCTTGGAACTTTTAAAGATTTGTAAGTGGATTTGGAAGGGAATTGACAAAAAGAGCCCTCTGGCCATGTTGAATCACTGTGTCATGGACTGGATGTAGGCATGGCCTTCATCCTTCAAGCCTATTTCCCCCCAGCCACTCAGAGCCCAGTCTCCAACACTGGCCCTTAAAAGATGCCCTGATCACACCAGGAAGGCCATGACTATATCCAGTCCATGACACAGTGATTCAACATGTTCAGAGAGCTCTTTTTGTCACCTCCTTCCAAATCCATTTACAAATCTTTAAAAGTTACAAGATGAGAACAAACTCATATATAACCCAATAGTTAAGAATTTGGGATCTGGAGCCAGATCGCCTATCTAAGGTCACGCAGGGTGCAGAATCTCTAGGTTTGGCAGACAGGTAAATGGCAGGGAGGCCAGGTTTAGGGAGTAAGTCCCAGAGATCAGAGTAGGATCAAAGTTGGGATGGTGGGGATAAAAATTCAGAGTCATGTTGCCCAGACTTTCAAAGAACAGAACCCAGGTTCCGTCAGAGGTTCCAGGAAGCAGGAACTGCTGGGCAGTCTCTTCAGGGAAACTTGGCTGGATGAATTAGAACCAAGGCTTTTCTATTTCTCTCTATCCTGAGAGAGTCCCATTGGTTTGAATCAAATGGGAGCAGCAGTCTGCTTTGGTTGACTCTTGCACTGTAATAATCAGGAAAGGCTAGCTATGCTACAGTAACAACCCCTTAACACCACACCCACCCCCAAATCTCAGTTTCTTAAACAATAAAGGCTTATTTCTTACTCATATCATGGTCTGGGTAGCTCTCCTGGTAGTTCTCTTCTAAGCAGCAATTCAGGGATCCTGCCCACCTCTGTCATGTGACCCTGCCACCTTCAACATGGCACCTTAATGGTTGCTATAGAAGGGGGAAAGAGAATGTGGGTGCAACTTGGGTTTTTTTGGGGGGCTATACTTGAAGATGGCATTCATCAGTGCCCTATACCTTCCACTGACAGAACCTAGTAATATGGGTTCAACTTCATAGCAAAGGAGGCTAGAAAATGTAGTCTCCCCTTATATCAAGGAAGAGGAAATATATAGGGGAACTATCTAGCTATTTTCTGCTATACTCACCAAAGTGTGTGCAGTGGGGTAGAGTACTTCCTCAAAGAAAAATCATGGCTGTGCATAACCAAAGCATAGGAATGCTGTAGGCAGAAACAAGGGAATGTAAGAGGGCTTCCTGGTGGAGATGGTGCTTAAACTTCAACAATAGGAAGTAGCTCAGTGAAGAGGGAGAGGCAGAGGAAGCAGTCTCAGATGGAGTGAATAGCATGCAGGAAGGCCTGAACAAGGGAGAAAACATTTCCCTTCCTTTTGGGGAGCATGTTTGGTTCATTGTGGCTGGCACACAGAGTGGGGAATGGTTGGGGAGAGATGACCAGAGGGCAGATTATGAAGGGCTGACTACGTTCCTCTAAGGAGATAGGGCATTGCTGCATGAGAAATAGGGGCTATAGGAGAATTCAGGAATGGGGGAGCATGATAAGCTTATCAGTTCAGAGCTCTTTGGCTCTGGTGAGTTGCACAGGGGTAGGGTGAGAGGAAGCTGACAAAGCCCTCACCTTTCCTGGTCCTAGCTGAGTGATGCTGAATGAACACAGGTGGCCTGAAGTGGGATATGAACCCTCCATCGCAACCTAAAGGCACATGTCCAGTCTCCGGCTTATAGATATGCCCTACAGAAAGATCTTTTAAGTTTATTTTAAAAATTTAAAACAGTGGACAGCCTTTATGAAGGTTTCACATAAAAATCCAGGTGTCCAGATGTATTAGTTTGCTTGGGCTGGCATAACAAAATACCATACACTGGATGATTTAAAGAAGAGCAATTTATTATCTGGCAGTTCTAGAGGCTGTGAGTCCAAGATCAGGGTGTCAGCAGGGTTGGTTTCTGAGGCAGCCGCTCTCCTTTGTTGGCAGAAGGCTGCCTTCATGCTGTGTCCTCACGTGACCTTTTCTCTGCACATGGTGTCTGTTCCTCTTCTTATAGGGACATCAGTCCGATTGGATTAGGGTCACCCTTATGACCTCATTAAACCTTAGTTACTGCCTTAAATAGCCCTGTCTCCAAATATGGTCACATTAGGGGTTAGGGCTTCAATGTATGGCTTTCACCATAATTTTAGTTCATAACAGCAGATTTCAGTTATCCATTGAACAAATGTTTATTGAGCACTCATTACATGCCAGGCATGGCTCCAGGTAATTAGGATATAGCAGTCAATAAAATAAAACCTGCCTTTGTGGGCAATATAAGTTAGAGGTGATAGATGCTATAAGAAAGAATATGAAGCAGAGTAAAGAAGAAGGTCCTGGAGGGCTGGGGTATGAGGAAGGCAGATAGGAAGAGGGTAGTTAATTGGAGTGAACCTCATTAAGATAGTACAGATTGGAGCAAACAACACCTGAAGGTAGTGAGGGAATGAGCCATGGGGATGTCTGAGGCAAGAGCTTGTCAGGGAGCATGTGCAAAGGCCCAGAGATGAGAGTGTGGCTGGTGTGTTTCAGAATCAGCAGGATGACAGCGTGCATGGGATGGAGCAAGTGGGGTGGGAGTGATAGGAAATGAGGACACAGAAATGGTGGCAACAGGGAAAGAGGAGCAGTTCATGAGAGTCTTTAAAGCTTTGGCCAGGACTTCAGCTCTTGCTCTGAGTGAAATGGGCTCCTAAAAAAATCAGACTACGCTACACTGGGCCCAATTCCTCCAGGGCAGCAGGTGACTGGAGCTCAGGATCAGCTTTCTCCTTGGCATTTCTCCTCCTATTTGCCACAGTCTCTGCTACTCCCTACCGCACCCACCCTGGCAAGCTTCATTCATGGATGATTCTCATATGGCCCCTCAAGGCTTTAAAGAATGTAGTTCCTGTTTTGCAGATTAATGTGTCCCAGGCAATGGCATTCTTTGGAATTCCTTTGAGTGAAACCTTAGCTCTGTTTGCAGAGAAAACACATGCATCACGGGGGCCCCTTCTAGTCTGGATTGATGCTGGCTGGATCACAAGTCGTTAGAGGCAAATTGAATCTGGTGTGGAAAGATCCATCACGACCCCCACCTTGTCAACTTGTCTCACACTTCAGAGACTCCTCCCACACGATGTTTTGGAAGCACTTGGCACCAATGTGGGGCTTAATTAAAAGACTCGGCTTCCCTCCACTGAGGATGGATGGGCTGGGCTGGGCTGGGAAGATGACACGGGATTCCTCTGTCTCCTCAGCAAGGCTGGTTGAATTGGAATGTTACCAGGGCTAGGGCTGCATTGGTTACTCGGAAAACTGCATGTCTTAGGAGGAAAAGCTTAAAAGTGGATGTGTCTTCACATGGGGAAGCTTTGACACGATCTTGGTGGAGGCAGATCTTGCAGGAGTTTTCAGAGCTATGATCCTGGGCCTGAGTCCAGCCCTGGCGTTGGAATGAAGGTTGTGGATGGGGCATGACCATCAGATCAGATCAGTCGCTCAGTCGTGTCCAACTCTTTGCGACCTCATGAATCGCAGCATGCCAGGCCTCCCTGTCCATCACCAACTCCTGGAGTTCACCTAGACTCACGTCCATCGAGTCAGTGATGCCATCCAGCCATCTCATCCTCTGTCGTCCCCTTCTCCTCCTGCCCCCAATCCCTCCCAGCATCAGAGTCTTTTCCAGTGAGTCAACCCTTCGCATGAGGTGGCCAAAGTACTGGAGTTTCAGCTTTAGCATCATTCCTTCCAAAGAAATCCCAGGGCTGATCTCCTTCAGAATGGACTGGTTGGATCTCCTTGCAGTCCAAGGGACTCTCAAGAGTCTTCTCCAACACCACAGTTCAAAAGCATCAATTCTTTGGCACTCAGCCTTCTTCACAGTCCAACTCTCACATCCATACATGACCACTGGAAAAACCATAGCCTTGACTAGATGAACCTTTGTTGGCAAAGTCATGTCTCTGCTTTTCAATATGCTATCTAGGTTGGTCATAACTTTCCTTCCAAGGAGTAAGCGTCTTTTAATTTCATGGCTGCAGTCACCATCTGCAGTGATTTTGGAGCCCCCAAAAAGAAAGTCTGACACTGTTTCCCCTGTTTCCCCATCTATTTCCCATGAAGTCATGGGACCGGATGCCATGATCTTCGTTTTCTGAATGTTGAGTTTTAAGCCAACTTTTTCACTCTCCTCTTTCACTTTCATCAAGAGGCTTTTGAGTTCCTTTTCACTTTCTGCCATAAGGGTGGTGTCATCTGCATATCTGAGGCTATTGATATTTCTCCCAGCAATATTGATTCCAGCTTGTGTTTCTTCTAGTCCAGCATTTCTCATGATGTACTCTGCATATAAGTTAAATAAACAGGGTGATAATATACAGCCTTGACATACTCCTTTTCCTATTTGGAACCAGTCTGTTGTTCCATGTCCAGTTCTAACTGTTGCTTCCTGACCTGCATACAAATTTCTCAAAAGGCAGATCAGATGATCTGGTATACCCATCTCTTTCAGAATTTTCCACAGTTTATTGTGATCCACACAGTCAAAGGCTTTGGCATAGTCAGTAAAGCAGAAATAGATGTTTCTTTGGAACTCTCTTGCTTTTTCCATGATCCAGCGGATGTTGGCAATTTGATCTCTGGTTCCTCTGCCTTTTCTAAAACCAGCTTGAACATCAGGAAGTTCACGGTTCACATATTGCTGAAACCTGGCTTGGAGAATTTTGAGCATTCCTTTACTAGCGTGTGAGATGAGTGCAATTGTGCGGTAATTTGAGCATTCTTTGGCATTGCCTTTCTTTGGGATTGGAATGAAACCTGACCTTTTCCAGTCCTGTGGCCACTGCTGAGTTTTCCAAATGTGCTGGCATATTGAGTGCAGCACTTTCACAGCATCATCTTTCAGGATTTGGAATAGCTCCACTGGAATTCCATCACCTCCACTAGCTTTGTTTGTATTGATGCTTCCTAAGGCCCACTTGACTTCACATTCCAGGATGTCTGGCTCTAGGTCAGTGACCACGCCATCGTGATTATCTGGGTCGTGAAAATCTTTTTTGTACAGTTCTTCTGTGTATTCTTGCCATCTCTTCTTAATATCTTCTGCTTCTGTTAGGTCCATACCATTTCTGTCCTTTATTGAGCCCATAAGAAGGATGCTCCCTTTAAATGTATTCCTATATGATTATGTTGAAAGAGAGTATCAGTTTGGTGCCCTCTGATGCTTGCTAACCTTTCTTTCCAACAGAGTGCCCTTGGGCCCATAACCTTTGGTGGGCAATGGTAAAAAGCTACATTGAGAAAATTACCTTGCTTTTGTTTTTGTATTGGAGTCAGATATGACAAAACCCACAAAACTGGTGCCCGATTGACGAAAGCACTGGTTTTCCATCCTGGCTGCACTTTAGAATCATCTGGGAGTTTAAAACTCCTAATGTCCAGACTGCTCCACCACAGACTTTGGTTTGATGGGGCCAAAGCATCAATTTTTTTTTTTTAACTCTTGAAGTGATTCTAAAAAGAAGCCACAGCTGAGAGCTACTGGCCAAAGTCTTGAAAATATCCATTATCTTATTTAAATCATCACCTATGTGTCATTACTCTGAGGATGGAGACAAAAGTCCCTACCTCACACCATTGCTGAGGACCAGGAATGACCAATATTTGTAGTTCAGGTTCAGCTCTTCTATGGTCATCCTTCTATGGTCATGCCCCATCCATCATGACCATTCATGACCATCCATCATGACCATACAAAAACAAAAGCAAGGTAATTTTCTCAATGTAGCTTTTTATCATTGCCCACCAAAGGTTATGGGCCCAAGGGCACTCTGTTAGAAAGAAAGGTTAGCAAGCATCAGAGGGCACCAAACTGATGCTCTCTTTCAACGTAATCATATATGAACACATTTAAAGGGCGCATCCTTCTTACTAGCAGCTCCGATGTTACATAATTCCATGGCCAGAAGCCCCTCTTGTCATCTCTGAGTCTGTCTCTCACTAGACACGTGAACCTCACACTCAGGGGAAAGGCTGAGAGAAGCATGTGTCTTGGGTCCTGGCTAGAGTTGTGTCTTTCCTTTCCCTGCTTCTTTCTTCTTCTCCTTGCTTTTCTCTACCTCACTCTCCTTTACTTTTCCTTGGGTTTCATCTTTCTCCTCCCTTTTCCCCTTTCTTCCTCAAATTCTACAGACTCATCTTTAAGTGCCTGCACCCTCCTCTCCAGCCCTCTTCCTGGGGCTCAGCCCCTGCCTTGCTGCTCTGCACATGTTACCACCTGAGCCCCCAAAACTCAGATCTGATCAGGTCTCTCTCCTGCTCTAAAACCCCAGTGGCCTCAAAACTGCTCTTGAACTCATGCTTGTGCTCAGTCGCTCAGTCATATCTAACTCTTTGTAACCCCAAGGATTGTAGCCCTCCAGGCTCCTCTGTCCATGGAATTTTCCAGGCAAGAATAGTGGAGTGGGTTGCAATTTCCTTCTCCACTGGTACTTGAGCCCCTTCCTACCAACCTTCTTCTCCAGGACCTTCCCACTGGCACATGAGGTGGGGTGCAGCCTGTCCACTTTCCAAGCCCATGGTGTATCCCCTGTGTGTTTACTCATGCTGTTTCTTCTGCCTGAATGCCCACCCTCCTGCATCCCTATCAGTCCAAACAATATGGGATCTGGGAAGTCTGCTCAGGCTTTCTTTGTGCACTGCCTTGAGCACTTTATCCCAAAGGCTGCATTCAGTTCAGTTGCTCTGTGATGTCCGACTCTTTGCGACCCAATGGACTGCAGCACACCAGGCCTCCCTGTCCATCACCAACTCCCGGAGCTTGCTCAAACTCATATCCATTGAGTCAGTGATGCCATCCAACCATCTCACCCTCTGTTGTCTCTTTCTCCTACCGCCTTCAATCTTTCCCAGCATCAGGGTCTTTTCAAATGAGTCCGTTCTTTGCATCAGGTGGCCAAAGTCTTAGCACATCAGCTTCAGCATCAGTACTTCCAATGAATAATCAAGGTTAATTTCCTTTAGGATTGACTGGTTTGATCTCCTTGCTGTCCAAGGGACTCTCAAGAGTCTTCTCCAACACCACAGTTCAAAAGCATCAATTCTTTGGCTCTCAGCTATCTTTATTGTCCAAATCTCACATCCATATATAATGACTGGAAAAACCATAGCTCTGACTATATGCATCTTTGTCAGCAAAGTGATGTCTCTGCTTTTTAATATGCTGTCTAGGTTGGTCACAGCTTTTCTTCCAAGGAGCAAGTGTCTTTTACTTCATGGCTGCAGTCACCATCTGCAGTGATTTTGGAGCCCAAGAAAATCAAATCTGTCACTGTTTCCATTGTTTCCCCATCTACTTGCCATGAAGTGATGGGACTGGATGCCATCATCTCAGTTTTTTTGAATGTTGAATTTTAAGCCAGTTTTTTCACTCTCCTCTTTCATTTCCATCAAGAAGCTCTTTAGTTCCTTTTGTTTTCTGCCATAAGGGTGGTGTCATCTGCATATCTGAAGCTATTGATATTTCTCCCAACATTTTGATTCCAGCTTGTGCTTCATCCAGCCCAGCATTTCACATGATGCACTCTGCATATAAGTTAAATAAGCAGGGTGACAATACACAGCCTTGACGTATTCCTTTCCCAAGTTGGAACCAGTTCATTGCTCCACGTCTGGTTCTAACCATTGCTTCTTGACCTGCATATGGATTTCTCAGGAGGTAGGTAAGATGGTTTGGTATTCCCATCTCTTAAATAATTTTCCACTGTTCTTTGCATGAAATGCTCTCTTTGTATTCTCTAATTTTCTTGAGGAGATCTCTCATTTTTCCCATTCTATTGTTTTCTCAGAGGAAAACAATAGAATATAAAGCCTGTATGGCCCTATTATTTTTTTTTTTAATTTAATTTTATTTTTTAACTTTACAATATTGTATTGGTTTTGCCATATATCAAAATGAATCCGCCACAGGTATACATCTGTTCCCCATCCTGAACCCTCCTCCCTCCTCCCTCCCCATACCATCCCTCTGGGTGGTCCTATTAGTTTTTTGATGGGGAGTCTCAGAGCTATACTGTCTGGCCTCTGTTTTTGCCTCTGCTATGTGCCGATGTTAATCTTGGGCAAGTCACTGAACCTTTGTATCTCACTTTCCATGTTCGTGAAATGGGGATCGTAATTGCACTGACCGCAGTGCAGTGGTCTAGATGAAGTGAATTAACACTCAGCACTCAGCACAGTGATTATTACGTGCGACAGTTTGCGCATATGTCTACCGCCTCTGAGCACTCTTCCTAGGCAGGATCCTGATCGATTCAGCTCCATGCCACCCATGCTCGGTGCCAGGCCCAGCACAGACATACACTCTGGAGTGAGAAACCCAAGGAGGAGAAGAGACTCCAACCTTGTGGTTGTGGCAAAGGCTGATGTGACAGGTAACTCCACTCGCCATTGTGGATCTGCCTGGCTGCCCCTCTGGGAGCCTGACATTCAGGCATTATTTAGATGGCATGGCCGACTAGTAAATTGTCTCACTGGCCCCCCAAAGCCTCCTCTCACGTGTCATTTTTTCAGGAATCCCAGTGATGCCAACTGATGATTGAGTGTGGTGCTCCCCACTTCTCTGGAGCCCGGATTATTCATGTGGGGCCCCAAATCTTTCTTTACCTGTGCTGCCTAGAGGAGCGACTTCTCTATCTGAGGATAGTCTACTTACGGCAGGAGGTGGCCTGCTCTTTCTCCCTTGCTGTTTGGAGATAAGTAACAAGGAGGAAGTTATCCCACAGCAGAGGAGCTGAAGCTAGCACGTCTTAGAGCCTGGTGGGAAGGAGGGAACTGTAAGCCCTTGAGGGAAGAATGGCTGGGGAAACTTTATCCTAAGGGAGCATCTTTGGATTTCATGGGGGTTGGGGGCTGTCAGCTGTTAATTGCAAAACCCTAAGGCCCCTGGAAACAGGAAAGGAAGAAACATGTTTATGTACTCCTTCCTGTGTGCCATGCTTCACTTACTTTGACTTTTACAACGTAAGTTAAGAAATATTCTCCACATTTAAGTAAGTAGTAATGGAAGCTCAGAGAGGTTAAATGACTTGCCCAAGGTCACTCCGTTATTATAGTTAATAGCTTAGTTGACATTCTAATTCAAATCTATCGAATTCCTATTCTTATCATTTTACTCTGCCAGAAGAGACAGAGAAAAGGAGTTGCCACCCAATGGAGCTAGAAAATTAGGATCTTCCGAGGCTTCTTCCTTCTTCTGGGGGTTTCCCAGGTGTCTCAGTGGTAAAGAATCTGCCTTCCAATGCAGGAGCCATGGGAGACCTGTGTCAGGAAGATCCCCTGGAGGAGGAAATGGCAACCCACTCTAGTATTCTTGCATGGAAAATCTCATGGAAAGAGGAGCCTGGTGGGCTACAGTCCATGCGGTTGCAAAGAGTTGAATATGTTTGAGTGATTGAGCATGCACTCACAAGTCTTCCTCCACTGTTACACTACCATCTGACATTTATTATATGTTCTATGGGCACTTGGAGTTTCCCTGATAGCTCAGTTGGTAAAGAATCTGCCTGCAATGCAGGAGACCCTGGTTCAACTCCTGAGTTGGAAAGATCTGCTGGAGAAGGGATAGGTTACCCACACCAGTATTCTTGGGCTTCCCTTATGGCTCAGCTGGTAAAGAATCTGCCTGCAATGTGGGAGATCTGGGTTCAATCCCTGGGTTGGGAAGAGCCCCTGGAGAAGGGAAAAGCTACCCATTCCAGTAATCTGGCCCGGAGAATTCCATGGACTGTATGGTCCATGGGGTCACAAAGAGTCGGACATGGCTGAGCAACTTGCACTATTGGCACATATTATACGCACTATGTGAGGAGCACGCATCATTTCATTTCACCCACATGCCACCCTGGGAAGGTGACAGCATTATGCCCACTTCACATCCGAGGAAATGAAGCTCACGATGGGTGAGGCAACAAAGCTCAGGGTCATTAGGGTTTTTTCCTATTATGTCACAACCTTTACTGCTTTTCTCCCTATTGGTTGGAAGTTTTGTGGGATGTAATTTTATCTCTACTTGTGGTAGCCTGGGAGGCCTCTTAGCACAGGACCAGGAAGAGCACTGGAATGTCCCACAGAACAGCAGTTTCATACCACACCTTACGGGGCTTCAGTGGTCCATACAGATGTCCTAGGCAGCAAGGAGAGTTCTGGGATCCTGAGTCAAAACAGCCAGAGCTGCCTCTCCCTCATCTGTTATGTAAACTAGGCTCCCACACCCCAGCACACCTGGGGAAATCTTTCTACACTATGGCATGGTTGCATGTTTGCAAGCAAGAGTCAGACAGCCCTGGTTCAAATGCTTGCTCTCCATTCGCTAACTTGAGCAAGTGACCTTGGGCAAAGTACTTAATCTATGTCTCAGGTTTATCAACTGTAAAGTGGAGAAGATAATAATAGAACCTGCCTTACAGGCTTCTTTTGAGAATTAAATGGGACGACACGTGCAACTGTTCTGTCTGGAACATAGTGCTGCATTGGGCTTAGTTGCTCAGTCGTGTCCAACTGTCTCCTCCAGGGGAATCTTCCTAACCCAGGGATCGAACCCAGGCCTCCCACACTGCAGGTGGATTCTGAGCCACCAAGGAAGCTCCTGGAACATAGTAAGTACCAGTAAATACTAGTTCTTCTCCTCCCCATGTCTCACTTTCCTCAATCCAAAATGCCAGTTTGGGCAAACATTCATTTTCCAAAAAGGGTGGAAAAGATTCTGAATCTCTTATTCCTCCATCCAGTCAGGCATCCAACTGACTTAACTGTTGTTTGAACACCTACTATGTGCCTACTACTGTGTCAGGGAATTGAGTTATAAGACTGAAGTGGGGGCAGGGTGCAGAATGTTCTAGTCTATCTGCCCAGGCATCTGCTCATCCACTTATCCATCTGTCCACTTGTTTGTCCATCCATCCACCCAAGTATTCACTAAGTACTTACTATGTGTCAGGTAATGTGTGGTGACATGCTTAGGTATTTCACCATATCTCAAACTTGCTTCTTTGTCTGCACCCCTTCCCATACCACTTGGTCTTAGGGATATTCTTAATCTTGGCTCTAGTGCCTTATTTGTCCTCCTAGTCAGGTGGGTAGCCCCAAACATGTGGTAGGGAGACTGTCAATAGAGAGGGTGAGATGTCAGTTACCCTAGTGGTTATGGGTATGGAGTATGTGGTAGATCTCTTTACAGGCATTTTCATTATATATTTAGTTTTTCCATTGTGCTGTATTGCACAACCCCTGATCTTGTTCTAAATGTCTTTCTGAATATAGGAAAAAAGAATGTGTCCCAAATGTAGAACAAAGGGCATCTCCAATGAGAAGGGACACATGAGGACTGGAATGTGATTCCCACTACATTGAACAGCAGGATGATGGAGTGACAGATTTTGCAGTCTCTCCTCTCCCTCTGTCTCTGTCTCTCTCTCTCTCCATGGGTACTTGCATGTTCATATGTTCGTAAGTGACATAGCCACATTGATATGCATACTTTGTATGGAGTCTTATGAACTAACATGTTAATGGAGATGCAAGTGTGCATAGGGTTGGAGCAAATGCATATCTGAGTGTGTGTGAATATCTAGTATGGGTATCACATGCATTCATTGACATTAAAGTATATGTTTCTATTTGAACTAGCATGTCAGTGTGTAAGTATGGGTACATGGGCAGCTATGGAAAGTAAAAAGGGATACCTCTAGAGATCTGATCACTGCCTCTATGACCTCAAACAAATCCTCCCTTCCTCGCATCCTTGTTATGGCTTCTCCATTCGAAAGGAGTTGGACTATGTCATCTCTATGGATTCTTTCCAACTCAGAGGTTTCATGATGGCACCTTTGATAGTATTAGGAATTCTCTTGGCTTCTGGTTCCCAATTTGATTGACGTTCAGTTGCTAAGTGCTGTCTGACTCTTTGTGACCCCATGGACCACATCACACCAGGCTTCCCTGTCCTTCACTCTCTCCTAGAGTTTGATCAAACTCATGTCCATTGAATTGGTGATACTATTCAACTATCTCAACCTCTGGTGCCCTCTTCTACTGCCTTGACTCTTTCCCAACATCAGGGTCTTTTCCAAAGTGTTGGCTCTTCATATCAGGTGGCCAAAGTGTTGGAACTTCAGCTTCAGCATCAGCCCTTCCAATGAATATTCAGGGTTGATTTCCTTTGCTGCTGCTGCTGCTAAGTTGCTTCAGTCGTGTCTGACTCTGTGCGATCCCATAGACAGCAGCCCAGCAGGCTCTGCAGTCCCTGGGATTCTCCAGGAAAGAACACTTGAGTGGGTTGCCATTTCCTTCTCCAATGCATGAAAGTGAAAAGTGAAAAGTGAAAGTGAAGTCAGTCAGTCATGTCCGACTCTTAGCGACCCCATGGACTGCAGCCTACCAGGCTCCTCCATCCATGGGATTTTCCTGATTTGATCTTGCTGTCCAAGGGGCTCTCAACAATCTTCTCCAGCACCACAGTTTGAAAGCATCAATTCTTCATCATCCAGGCTTCTTTATGGTCCAACTTTCACATCTGTACATGACTACTGGAATCAAGATTGCCAGGAGAAGTATTCTGTTCAGTTCAGTTCAGTTCAGTTCAGTAACTCAGTCATGTCCAACTCTTTGCAACCCCGTGAACTGCAGCATGCCAGGCCTTCCTGTCCATCACCAACTCCCAGAGCCTACTCAAACTCATGTCCATTGAGTCGGTAATGCCATCCAACCATCTCATCCTCTGTCATCCCCTTCTCCTCCTGCCCTCCATCTTTCCCAGCATCAGGGTCTTTTCAAATGAGTCAGCTCTTCACATCAGATGGCCAAAGTATTGGAGTTTCAGCTTCAACATCAGTCCTTCCAATGAAAACCTAGGACTGATCTCCTTTTGGATGGACTGGTTGGATCTCCTTGCAGTCCAAGGGACTCTCAAGAGTCTTCTCCAACACCACAGTTCAAAAGCATTAATTCTTCAGCACTCAGCTTTTTTTATAGTCCAACTCTCACATCCATACATAACTACTGGAAAAACCATAGCCTTAACTAGACAGGCCTTTTTTGGCAAAGTAATGTCTCTGCTTTTTAATATGCTGTCTAGGTTGGTCATAACTTTCCTTCCGAGGAGTAAGCGTCTTTGAATTTCATGGCTGCAATCAACATCTGCAGTGATTTTGGAGCCCTCCAAAATAAAGTCAGCCACCGTTTCCACTGTTTCCCCATCTATTTGCCATGAAGTGATGGGACCGGATGGAGAAGTATTAACAACCTCAGATATGCAGATGATACCATTTTCATAGCAGGAAGTTAAGAGGAACTAAAGAGCATCTTGATGAAGGTGAAAGAGGAGAGTGAAAAAACTGGCTTAAAGCTCAATATTCAAAAAACAAAGATCATGGCATCCAGTCCCAACACTTCATGGCAAATAGGTGGGGAAAAAGTGGAAACAGTGACAGATGTTTTCTTGGGCTCCAAAATCACTGGAGATGATAACTGCAGCCATGAAATTAAAAGATGCTTACTCCTTGAAAGAAAACCTATGACAAACCTAGACATCATATTATAAAGCAGAGATATCACTTTGCTGACAAAGGTTGTGTTTAAAAAGCTATGGTTTTTCCAGTAGTCATGTATGGATGTGAGAGTCTGTAATAAGACTTTACTCTTTTCTCTCGGGGATTAGCTTTCTTCATTTTCCACCTTAGAGAGCAGCTGACTGGCCCCATGGCCCTGAACTTACATATTTCACAAGTCCAATATTTGTGGACTCCTACTGACCCAGTCTCTTCATGAGTGCAAATTCCAAATTTGTGAGAGGAATATGATTGGCTCATCTCAGCCAATGACTTGGCTTCCCCTGGTCAGAGTTTTCCCTTATCCAATTGGCTGTGTCCAGGAAGGGGTGAAGTCACTCACAAAAGAGCTGCAGCATCCCAATCAATGGATGAGGAGGCAATTGTTAGAGAACAGAGATCAGTTCAGTTCAGTTCAGTCGCTCAGTCGTGTCTGACTCTTTGTGACCCTATGAATCACAGCACACCAGGCCTCCCTGTCCATCACCAACTCCCAGAGTTCACTCAGACTCACGTCCATCGAGTCAGTGATGCATTCCAGCCATCTCATTCTCTGTCGTCCCCTTCTCCTCCTGCCCCCAATCCCTCCCAGCATCGGAGTCCTTTCCAATGAGTCAACTCTTCGCATAAGGTGGCCAAAGTACTGGAGTTTCAGCTTTAGCATCATTCCTTCCAAAGAAATCCCAGGGCTGATCTCCTTCAGAATGGACTGGTTGGATCTCCTTGCAGTCCAAGGGACTCTCAGGAGTCTTCTCCAACACCACAGTTCAAAAGCATCAATTCTTTGGCGCTCAGCCTTCTTCACAGTCCAACTCTCACATCCATACATGACCAGTGGAAAAACCATAGCCTTGACTAGACGGACCTTTGTTGGCAAAGTAATGTCTCTACTTTTGAATATGCTGTCTAGATTGGACATAACTTTCCTTCCAAGGAGTAAGCGTCTTTTAATTTCATGGCTGCAGTCACCATCTGCAGTGATTTTGGAGCCCCCAAAAAGAAAGTCTGACACTGTTTCCACTGTTTCCCCATCTATTTCCCATGAAGTGATGGGACCGGATGCCATGATCTTCGTTTTCTGAATGTTGAGCTTTAAGCCAACTTTTTCACTCTCCACAGTGATATGGGTTGGCAAATGTCCACAAAGCATCTACTTTAATGATGAGTAAGGAGTTGAAGCACTAGATGTTCAAGGCTACTAATTTTCTACCCAGTAAAAATCCAGCAGAAACAAAACAGCCTCTAGACTTTTGTAATGGATAAAAATGACAGCTGGACTACATTCCTATTCATAGCAGTATTATTCTCAATAGCCAAAAGGTGGAAGCAACCAAAATGTCTACCAATGAATGAAGGGATAAACAAGTCTGGTAAATATATACACCAGTGGAATATTTGAGGACATTGCAACCCAATCCAGTGTTCTTGCCTGGAGAATCCCAGGGACGGGGGAGCCTCATGGGCCGCCGTCTATGGGGTCGCACAGAGTCGGACACACAGAGTCGGACACGACTGAAGCGACTTAGCAGCAGCAGCAGCAGCAGCATGCTATGTGAGCTAAGCCAACCACAAAAAGACAAAAATTATATGATTTCACTTATGAGTTAGCTAGAGTAGTCGGTCACAGAGGGAGAAAGTAGAATGCTGATTGCCAGGGGCTGAGTGCTGGGAGGGGGAAATGGGGAGTTGCCTAATGGCTATAGTTTAAGTTTAAGAAAATGAAAAATTTCTGAGATGGATAGTGATGATGGTCATACAACAATATCAATGTACTTAATGCCATTTAACTGTACACTTAAAAATGGTAAATTTTATGTTATGTTTATTTTACCACAATTAAAAAAGCTATTGTCTTGACTGCTAGACAATTAGCCATTAGGGAATTAGGAAAAAAGCAGGTCCTTTTTCTCTGGGATTTTCTCCACTCTTACAAAGAAGTAATTGTTCCTGGATCACATTGAGTTAATTAAATCTTTGGTCACATTAAATTATACACAGTCCTTTTCTTCTCTGGTCATTTCTAAGGATTTTTTCTTCTATAAACAAACAGGAAGTCGAGGTGATAACATAATGTTTTATACTCTAGGTTTAACTAAAACACAACTGTGCTCAGAATGAGCACTCCTTGAAGGGAGAATGTAGGACAGGTTATAAAAGAAAATATATTAAGCTATAAACCTCTGTAATCTTTCTGCCTTGGGCCCACCTTACTTGCTCTCTTTTCTTGTATAGTACCTAGGTGAGGGTAAAAGAGAAAAAGTGACAGAAACCAGAGAGTTCAGTCTAAAGAGGGGAAGGAGGTAAAGTGGAAAGGCTGCCAGGGATTGATTTATGAGGGTGTTTTAGGAAGGTGGAAAGAGAGAAGAGAGACAGGCTGGAGAAGGATTTTTGAGTTTTGCTGTGCCCTATGAAGGCTTTTTCCTTTGGTGTTTATAGCAAAAACTGCACCAAATATGTAAATTGCCTTTCAATTACTATCTATATGAATGTCTTAAGGAGATGAGGTAAGGTGTAAGGTGACAAGGCTGCATCTGGATCATGTTTATATTCTCAGGACCTAAGAAACTGTCTACTGTCATGCCTGGGTCAGTTGGATATGACAGAGCAGTGAATCCTGTGTCCTGTCATTAGGATAATGTCCTTATCAGCTCCCTTCATCCCCTTACCCAGCATCTTGTGGAAGCCCTTTCTGAAGTGATTGACTAAAAGAAGCAGAATCAGTCCCCTCTGTGAGGGAAATACTGCAGCAATTATCGCTTTATGTCATCCTGAAGCTCTGTGAAAGAGCTGAAGCGAGGAAAGATAATGGTGGTGACAGAAATTATGTCAAGAATAGCTGTATATCACTTCATTTAGTACAGGAGGAAGTCAAAATGTTCATAAAAGTCCATTTGATCTGAAAGGAAATAACTTAAGTCATTCAAACTCGGTCTTGTTGGACCGTAAAGCCTCTGGCAATATTTTGGATAAAGGACTCTATAGAAAAATAAATTATATTTATTGAATTGAACTTCAAGTAATAACCCTGCCACCTACTCTTTTTTTTTTTTAATTTTTATTACTGGCCCTCCATGTCCTGTGAATTTTGATGAATTACAAAAAGTTCTATGGGAACATAATCATTTAAACAAAAAAGCTATCCAGGTAATAATACAAGCACCTTCAAACTGGAGAAAAATTCATTCACCTTTTAGATTTGATCATGGTTTATTTTTCACTGCTTCTTCAAAATCATGTTCAGAATAATACTGTCTTGTTTAAGGCTCCAGGTGTTCCTGGGAACTTACCATTTGATTCTAGAGGGACTTCACTTTTGGTTGCTTATGGTTAGATTTCTTCCACCACTAAGCTCTGAATCTTGGGTTTTTGTGGTCAAGTCTGATGCTAAACCTGTCCAACCCAGCACCTCCTTCACACAAATGATGCAGGGAGCATCCCAGAATCATGCCAAGACATAAAAGAATACACTCTTGGAATCCTGCATAATTGTTTATCTTGCTTTCTTGATCCTGATTTCTCTGCATTGCCTCTTATGATGACTCAGCTCATGTTTCACTTCTTACAGGAAGCTCTTATCCCCAGGTGAGGTTATGTTATGTGCCTTTCCCAGAAGATCTGTATAGTGAGTGCTTGTTGAAATTTGGATCCTTGGAATCATTGATCACCCAGTGTTTGGAGAATTCATTCATTCATTTGCTCAACAATGTTTATTGAGCATCTACTATGCTTCAGACACTGTTCTTGGCACTGGGGACACAGCAGTGAATGACCTGGACACAGATTTCTGTCAAATGGAGCTTACATCTGAGAAGGGAGATGCAGATAAGTATATATAAAAATAGGCAAGTATATATAAAAAATAGAGATAATAATAAGAGCTATGAGGGAAATATAGCATGGAAGTTCAGTTTAGTTCAATCATTTAGTCACATCCAACTATTTGTGACTCCATGGACTGTAGCATGCCAGGCTTCCCTATCCATCACCAACTCCTGAAGCTTGCTCAAACTTATGCCTATCGAGTCGGTGATGCCATCCAACCATCTCATCCTCTGTCGTCCCCTTCTCCTCCTGCCTTCAATCTTGCCCAGCATCAGGGTCTTTTCTAATGAGTAAGTTCTTCGCATCAGGTGGCCAAAGTATTGGAGCATCAGCTTCAACATCAGTCCTTCCAATGAATATTCAGGACTGATTTCCTTTAGGATTGACTGGCTTGATCTCCTTGCAGTTCAAGGGACTCTCAAGAGTCTTCTCCAGTACCACAGTTCAAAAGCATCAATTCTTTGGTGCTCAGTTTTCTTTATGGTCCAACTCTGACATCTATACATGACTACTAGAAAAGCCATAGCTTTGACTAGATAGACCTTTGTTGTCGAAGTAGTGTCTCTGCTTTTTAATATGCTGTCTAGACCTCCTAGAACTAACACCAACAAAAGATGTTCTATTCATCGTAGGGGAATGGAATGCAAAAGTAGGAAGTCAAGAGATACCCGGAGTAACAGGCAAGTTTGGCCTTGGAGTACAAAGTGAAGCAGGGCAAAAGCTAACAGAATTCTGCCAAGAGAATACACTAGTCATAGCAAACACCCTTTTCCAACAACACATGAGATGACTTTATACATGAACATCGCCAAACAGTGAATACCAAAATTAGACTGATTACGTTCTTTGTAGCTAAAGATGAAGAAGCTGTATACAGTCAGCAAAAGCAAGACCTGGAGCTGACTGTGGCTCAAATCATCAGCTTCTCATAGCAAAATTCATGCTTAAACTAAAGAAAGTGGGGAAAACCTCTAGGCCAGCCAGGTATGACTTAAATCAAATCCTCTATGAATATACAGAAGAAGTGAAGAATAGATTTAGGGTTTAAATCTAGTAAACAGAATGCCTGAAGAACTATGGATGGAGGTCCATAATATTGTACAGGAGGCATCAAACAAAACCATCTCAAAGGAAAAGGAAAGCAAGAAGTCACAGTGGTTGTCTGAGGAGGCTTTCAGTTCAGTTCAGTTCAGTCGCTCAGTCGTGTCCTACTCTTTGCGACCCCATGAATTGCAGCACACCGGGCCTCCCTGTCCATCACCAACTCCCGGAGTTCACTCAAACTCACCTCCATCGAGTCAGTGATGCCATCCAGCCATCTCATCCCCTGTCGTCCCCTTCTCCTCCTGCCCCCAACCCCTCCCAGCATCAGAGTCTTTTCCAATGAGTCAACTCTTCGCATGAGGTGGCCAAAGTACTGGAGTTTCACCAGGGCTGATCTCCTTCAGAATGGACTGGTTGGATCTCCTTGCAGTCCAAGGGACTCTCAAGAGTCTTCTCCAACACCACAGTTCAAAAGCATCAAGTCTTTGGCACTCAGCTTTCTTCAAGTTCAACTCTCACATCCATACAAATAGCTAAAGAAAGTTGAAAAGCAAGGGAGAAAGGGAAAAATACATCCAACAAAATGCAGAGTTCAGAGACTAGCAAGGAGAGACAAGAAACCTTTCTCAATGAACAATGCAAAGAAATAGAGGAAAGAAACAGAAGGGGAAAGACTAGAGATCTCTTCAAGAAAATTGGGAATATCAAAGAAACATTTCATCCAAAGATGGGAATAACAAAGTATAGAAAGCTTTTCACTTCTCTTCTTTCTTCAACTTATTTAACTTATACACAGAGCACATCATGAGAAATGCCAGGCTGGATGAGTTATAGGCTGGAGTCAAGGTTTCCAGGAGAAATAACAACAATCTCAGCTGCGTGGATGATACCACTCTAATGGCAGAAAGTGAAGAGGAACTAAAGAAAGGGCAAAAATTGGAAGCATTGACAGATTTCTTCCTCTTGGGCTCTAAAATCACTGTGGATGATGACTGCAGCCATGAAATTAGAAGATGATTGCTTCTTGGCAGGAAAGCTGCGACAAACCTAGAAACTGTGTTAAAAAGCAAACCCATCAGTTTGCTGACAAAGGTCTGTGTAGTCAAGGCTATGGTCTTTCCAGTAGTCACATATGGTTGTGAGAGCTGGACCATAAAAAAGGTAGAGTGCTGAAGAAACAATGCTTTCAAACTGTGGTGCTGGAGAAGATTCTTGAGAGTCCCTTGGACAGCAAGGAGATCAAACCAATCTTTTTTTTAATTTATTTACTTTAATTGGAGGCTAATTACTTTATAATATTGTAGTGGTTTTTGCCATGCATTGACATGAATCAGCCATGGGTGTACATGTGTCCCCCATCCTGAAACCCCCTCCCACCTCCTTACCTATCCCATTTCTCAGAGTCATCCCAGTGCACTGGCCCTGAGTGCCCTGTCTCATGCATCAGACCAAGGAAATCAACCCTGAATATTCACTGGAAGGACTGATGCTGAAGCTGAAGCTCCAATACTTTGGCCACCCGATGTGAACAGCTGACTCATTGGAAAAGAACCTGATGCTGGAAAAGCTTAAATGCAGAAGGAGAAGAGGGCAACAGAGGATGAGATGTTTGGATGATATTACCAATGCAATGGATATGAACTTGTGCAAAGTCTGGGAGATGCTGGGGGACACGGAGGCTTGGCATACTACAGTCCACGTGGTCACGAAGAGTCAGAAATGACTTGCTGACTGAACCACAATTTGTGGTGGGAAACAGAGGTGGTCTCTATCTGCAGAAGCTCAACAGGTGAGATGCTCACTTTTCCAACATGCCTTGCAACTAGAGTGAGCCAAAGATTTTGCTTTAGGATCTGGAAAGTTAAAAGAGCTGGGACAGTGAGAAAGCCATCCTGTCACAGCTGTGCCAGCAAAATGCTGCCTCCAGGGGCATTGGGCAGAGTCCAGTACAAATTTACAGCATCTCGTGCTGGAGTAGTTCACTGACTACAGTGGTGGTCCTCATCATAGTGGTTTTGAGACTGAGGTACTAGCTGCAGCTGAGCCTCCCTTTTCCTGCCTATTTTCTGAGTCTTGTTCTTTAGGCTCTCTGGCACTTCTGTGGGCTCCCTGGTATTTTTCCAGTAACTTCTGCTGAAATAAGCCAAAATTGGTTTCGGTTGCTTGCAACCAATAACTCTAACCAACTGGCATATCTTATTTCATCCTGTGCTTGCCTCCACCAGTGTTTCTGTCTCAATGCATTATAATGTCTTGTTCATCTCTGTGTCTCTTGTCTACCAAAAGCTCTTGAACTGAACTGAACTTGAAAAAAAAGGGCCACATATTTATTATTCATTGCCTTGCCTCTGGTTTCTAGCCTGTGCCTGGCATATAGTAGTGGATCAGTATTATTTTGTTGTTGTTGAATACAGGAATGAATAAGACGAGGAAAGAGTGCATAAATGAAAATTCTGAGTCCATGCTTTTCTTCCCAGTATCCTTGCTTTCAAAGTCCAGAAGCCATATCCAAGGCAGCTCTGTTACTCAAGTTGAGTTTGTCTCCTGCAGCAATCATGTATATCAAAGGTGATTGCTTCTTCATTTCTGGCTAATACAGCCCTCCATCAGGGTGCCACTGCAGAGCCCATTTTAGGAAAGGTATAATACATGTCAGAATGAGTCCTCAATATTAGTTCAAGGAAGAGAGGGTGGAAATTTATTGAATGCAGAACAGAACTAGGATTTCTGGACTTCACTTCTGTAGAGCCAATGATCTTGGGTGCATTACTACATATGCCTCAGTTTATTCTTCTATAAAATAAGGAGTTTGAGTTTCTCACTAGGGGTGCTGTTGACATTTTGGGCTGAAAATTTCTTTGTTTGGGGGATGGTCCTGTACCTTTTAGAATGTTTAGCTGCATCCCCGGCCTCTACTCAATAGATGCTATAGCATTCCCTTGGTTGTGACAAAGTCCCCAGACACTGTCAAATCTCCCTCAGGATGTAAAATTGCACCCAGTTGAGAACTGCTGAATCAGATAATATCTAAACAGATCACAAGTTCCAGGGTTGAAGCAAGAGTTGGAGCTTGTTCTCTGCCATATCCTAGCACATCGCCCAGTGTGTAGCATCATAGAAAGCAATCAATACAAGCTGAACAAATGAGAATAAATATATAGTTTCTTTTAGCTAGAAAACTTGTTTAGCATGAAAAATCATGTAGATGGTAATGTTATTGATTATTCATGTGATCACCCCTACGTGGGTGCTATTTATCATTACTGGATAGACATGGGCTAAGGCACTATTACAAAATGGGTCCATCTTCCCACTTTGGCAACAAAATAGTGACCATAATTGTCAGGGATGGTTCACTCACTCCTGATAGTTATCTCAACCATATTCCCCCAAAATCAATTCTGAATTTCATGAATATGGTAAAAAGGTTAGTTGAGAAGAATGAGTTTAAATTTTGGAATGAGACCTGTACACAATTTACTGTTCATTTGGCATAAAATATATATGATTATGAATACTAATTTTCAGTTCCTAAATTGTTCACTATCTTTGGCTATGTGTGACTAAGAAAGTGGTTTCTATCCAACCCATCTAAGACTTTCCTTATCTTATTTTTCATCTTCTATGTATCTACTTTTGGCATTCTATGTTGTCTTATGGGATTTGGATTAGCTATGTAGAGCAGTTTGGGGTCTGTTATCATATGAACAATATCAGGTCTTATAATTCAGGAACATGAGATATTTATTTAGGTCTTTAATTTTTTTCAACAATGTTTTGAAAAAATTTTCACTTCTCTTGTTGAATTTTATTCCTAAATGTTTTAATGATGGTATCATAAATGGAATTATTTTCTTAATTTCATCTTTAGATTGTTTGTTGCTAGTATATAGAAATTCAATAGATTTTTGTATATTGATCTTATATCCTGCAACCTTTTGAACTCATTTATTCATTCTAACCAGAGAAGGCAATGGCATCCCACTCCAGTACTCTTGCCTGGAAAATCACATGGGCAGAGGAGCCTGGTAGGCTGCAGTCCATGGGGTCGCTAAGAGTTGGACACGACTGAGTGACTTCATTTTCACTTTTCACTTTCATGCATTGGAGAAGGAAATGGCAACCCACTCCAGTGTTCTTGTCTGGAGAATCCCAGGGACGGGGGAGCCTGGTGGCTGCCATCTATGGCGTCGCACAGAGTTGGACACGACTGAAGTGACTTAGCAGCAGCAGCATTCATTCTAACAGCTTATACACAAACAACTCTTTAGTGGACTTATATAAAAGATTTTCTATATGCAAGATCATGACATCTGCAATAGAGACAGTTTTACCTCTTTTTTTCAATGCCTTTTATTTCATTTTCTTGTCTAAATGTCCTGGATACAGCCTCCAGTACAATGTTGAAAAGAAAAACTGAGAGTGGATGTCCTTATCTTATTCCTAATTTGAGAGGGAAAAGATTCACTTTCAAGGATAATGTGAGTTGTGATTTTTTCATAGCTGCCCTTTATCAGCTTAAGGAAGTTCTTCCATAACTAATTTGTTGAATGTTCTTATGATAAAGGGGTATTGAATTTTGTCAAGTTCTTTTCTGTGTCTATTCAGCTAATCAAGAGGTTTCTGTGCATTGTTTTATTTATGTGATGTATTCCACAACTTGATTTTCAGTTGTTAAACCTACCTTGCATTCCTGGGATAAATTCAGTTTGGTCATGATGTATAATCCTTTTTATATATTGGTGAATTCAATTTTAAGCACTTTTTATATTTTTACATCTGTATTCTTAAGAAGTACTGGTACGTAGTTTCTTATTTTAATGCTTTTGTTTTTTGTATCAAGGTAATACTGGCTCCAGAGAAAGAATCGGAAAATATTCTTTCCTCTTATATTTTCTGGAAGTGTTTGTGAGGAAATGGTACTAATTCTTCATTAAATGTTTAGTAGAATTCACCAGTGTATGCATCTGGTAATATGCTTTTCTTTGTGGGAAGTTTCTTCATTGATTATTAAATCTTTTTACTTTCTATGCTACTACTGCTAAGTTGCTTCAGTCGTGTCCAACTCTGTGCGACCCCAGAGATGGCAGCCCACCAGGCTCCCCTGTCCCTGGGATTCTCCAGGCAAGAACACTGGAGTGGGTTGCCATTTCCTTCTCCAATGCATGAAAGTGAAAAGTGAAAGTGAAGTCGCTCAGTCGTGTCCAACTCTTAGCGACCCCATGGACTGCAGCCTACCAGGCTCCTCTGCCCATGGGATTTTCCAGGCAAGAGTACTGGAGTGGGTTGCTATTTTGGAAAATATTCTTTCCTCTTATATTTTCTGGAAGTGTTTGTGAGGAAATGGTACTAATTCTTCATTAAATGTTTAGTAGAATTCACCAGTGTATGCATCTGGTCCTATGCTTTTCTTTGTGGGAAGTTTCTTGATTGATTATTAAATCTTTTTACTTCCTATAGGGCTACACAAATTCTCTATTTCTTTGTGAGTCCTTCTTGTTAATAAATAAATAAATGGGGGTGTTTTACTGGAACATAGTAATACTTATTCATTTACATTGTCCATGACTGCTTTGATAAAACAATGACAAAGTTGAATAGTTGGCACAGAGACTATATGGCACACAAAGTCTAAAATACTTACTATGTAGAAGCTCCAATACTTTGGCCACCTGATGTGAAGAGCCAACTCATTGGAGTTGGGAAACCCTGATGCCAGAAAAGGTTGAAGGCAAGAGGAGGAGAGGACGACAGAGGATGAGAGGGTTGGATGGCATCACTGATGCAACAGATAAGAGTATGAGCGAATTTTGGAGATGGTGAAGTCCATGGGGTTGCAAAGAGTCAGACATGACTTAGGGACTGAACAACAGCAACAAATATCGAGGCATAAACTAAGTATTGCCTTAGGCTCACAGAGAAGTGTTGTGTGAGTTATTCTTACCAGTAGTGATGAGAGGAAAAGGCTGGGAGCTGGAGCCATCTCTAGAAGTGGTTGTTGTATTCCTGTCTGATGTGTATTTGGGCTGCACCTCAGAAGACACGTAGGATTTCATCATGTAAAGAGGCATTTTCTAGAGTTTCCCTCAGGGCTAGGGGTGGAATTGATATTGAGTCCAAAGAAACAAGCTGCATTTATTTTCTTCAAACAGAATTGCTGTAGATATCTAGTAGTTGCTGTAGCAACTACTAGAAAATAGTTGCTTAGAATTACAAGATACTAAGGAGCAAGTGACTCTACACATGGACATCACCAGATGGTCAACACCAAATCAGATTGATTATATTCTTTGCAGCCAAAGATGGAGAAGCTCTATACAGTCAGCAAAACAAGACCAGGAGCTGACTGTGGCTCAGACCATGAATTCCTTATTGCCAAATTCAGACTTAAATTGAAGAAAGTAGGGAAAACCACTAGACCATTCAGGTATGACCTAAATCAAATCCCTTAAGATTATACAGTGGAAGTGAGAAATAGATTTAAGGGCCTAGATCTGATAGATACAGTGCCTGATGAACTATGGAATGAGGTTTGTGACATTGTACAGGAGAGAGGAATCAAGACGATCCCCAAGAAAAAGAAATGCAAAAAAGCAAAATGGCTGTCTGGGGAGGCCTTACAAATAGCTGTGAAAAGAAGAGAAGCGAAAAGCAAAGGAGAAAAGGAAAGATATAAGCATCTGAATGCAGAGTTCCAAAGAATAGCAAGAAGAAATAAGAAAGCCTTCTTCCGCAATCAATGCAAAGAAATAGAGAAAAACAACAGAATGGGAGAGACTAGAGATCTCTTCAAGAAAATTAGAGATACCAAAGGAACACTTCATGCAAAGATGGGCTCGATAAAGGACAGAAATGGTATGGACCTAACAGAAGCAGAAGATATTAAGAAGAGATGGCAAGAATACATAGAAGAACTGTACAGAAAAGATCTTCACGACCCAGATAATCACGATGGTGTGATCACTGACCTAGAGCCAGACATCCTGGAATGTGAAGTCAAGTGGGCCTTAGAAAGCATCACTACGAACAAAGCTAGTGGAGGTGATAGAATCCCAGTTGAGCTATTCCAAATCCTGAAAGATGATGCTGTGAAAGTGCTGCATTCAATATGCCAGCAAATTTGGAAAACTCAGCAGTGGCCACAGGACTGGAAAAGATCAGTTTTCATTCCGATCCCAAAGAAAGGCAATGCCAAAGAATGCTCAAACTACCACACAATTGCACTCATCTCACACGCTAGTAAAGGAATGCTCAAAATTCTCCAAGCCAAGCTTCAGCAATATGTGAACCGTGAACTTCCTGATGTTCAAGCTGGTTTTAGAAAAGGCAGAGGAACCAGAGATCAAATTGCCAACATCCGCTGGATCATGGAAAAAGCAAGAGAGTTCCAGAAAAACATCTATTTCTGCTTTATTGACTATGCCAAAGCCTTTGACTGTGTGGATCACAATAAACTGTGGAAAATTCTGAAAGAGATGGGTATACCAGACCACCTGATCTGCCTGTTGATAAATCTGTATACAGGTCAGGAAGCAACAGTTAGAACTGGACATGGAACAACAGACTGGTTCCAAATAGGAAAAGGAGTACGTCAAGGCTGTATATTGTCACCCTGTTTATTTAACTTATATGCAGATTACATCATGAGAAATGCTGGACTGGAAGAAGCACAAGCTGAAATCAAGATTGCCGGGAGAAATATCAATAACCTCAGATATGCAGATGACACTACCCTTATGGCAGAAAGTGAAGAGGAACTCAAAAGCCTCTTGATGAAAGTGAAAGTGGAGAGTGAAAAAGTTGGCTTAAAGCTCAACATTCAGAAAACTAAGATCATGGCATCCGGATGGCAAATAGATGGGGAAACAGTGGAAACAGTGGCTGACTTTATTTTCTGGGGCTCCAAAATCACTGCAGATGGTGACTGCAGCCATGAAATTAAAAGACACTTGCTCCTTGGAAGGAAAGTTATGACCAACCTAGATAGCATATTCAAAAGCAGAGACATTACTTTGCCAACAAAGGTTTGTCTAGTCAAGGCTATGGTTTTTCCAGTGGTCATGTATGGATGTGAGAGTTGGACTGTGAAGAAGGCTGAGTGCTGAAGAATTGATGCTTTTGAACTGTGGTGTTGGAGAAGACTCTTGAGAGTCCCTTGGACTGCAAGGAGACCCAATCAGTCCATTCTGAAGGAGATCAGCCCTGGGATTTCTTTGGAAGGAATGATGCTAAAGCTGAAACTCCAGTACTTTGGCCACCTCATTCGAAGAGTTGACTCACTGGAAAAGACTCTGATGCTGGGAGGGATTGGGGGCAGGAGGAGAAGGGGACGACAGAGAATGAGATGGCTGGATGGCATCACTGACTCGATGGAGGAGAGTCTGAGTGAACTCCGGAGTTGGTGATGGACAGGGAGGCGTGGTGTGCTGCGCGATTCATGGGGTCACAAAGAGTCAGACACTACTGAGCAACTGATCTGATCTGGTCTGAAAGAGCAAGTGAGTATAACTCCCTAATTTTGGGGTGGTGTGCTCCGCTTAGTTGCTCAGTCATGTCCAACTCTTTGCAGCCCCATGGACTATAGCCCCATCCCTAATTTGGGGGTAGGAGGGTGCAGTTGCTTTACAATATTGTGTTAGTTCCTGCTGTACAATGAAGTGAAGCAGCTATATGTATATATACATCCCCTTCTTGGACCTCCCTTTTCACCTCCCACTTCCCATCCCATCCACTAGGTCATCACAGAACACCAAGCTGAGCTCCTGCACTAGCTATCTGTTTTACACATGCCAGTGCACATATGTCAATCCCAATCTCTCAATCCATGCCTCCCCTCACAATGGGTGCCCATATCTGTTCCCTACATCTGTGTCTCTATTCCTGCCCTGCAAATAGGACCATCTGTACCATTTTTCTAGATTCCACATGCACGCATATATATATATATATATATATGTGTGTGTATATATGTATATGTATATATGTGTATATATATATATTTGTTATTCTCTTTCTGACTTACTTCACTCTATATTGATAGATGTTGCTGCTGCTGCTAAGTTGCTTCAGTCGTGTCCAACTCTGTGCAACCCCATAGATAACAGCCCACCAGGCTCTGCTGCCCCTGGGATTCTCCAGGCAAGAATCACTGGAGTGGGTTGCCATTTCCTTCTCCAATGCATGAAAGTAAAAAGTGAAAGTGAAGTTGCTCAGTCGTGTCCGACTCTTACTGACCCCATGGACTGCAGCCCACCAGGCTCCTCCATCCATGGGATTTTCCAGGCAAGAGTACTGGAGTGGGGTTGCCATTGCCTTCTCCATTGATAGATGTTAGGCCCATCCATATCTCTACAAATGACCCAGTTTCATTCATTGTTATAATTGAGTAATAGTCCACTGTGTATATGTACCACATCTTCTTTATCAATTCATCTGTTGATAGAAATTCAGGTTGCTTCCATATCCTGGCTATTATGAATAGTGCTGCAATGAACATTGTGGTACATGTGTTTTCTGGAATTATGATTTTCTCAGGGCATATGCTGAATAGTGGGATTGCTTGGTCATATGGTAGTTTTATTTTTAGTTTTTTAAAGGAATCTCCATACTATTCTCCATAGTGGCTGTATCAGTCTACATTCCCAACAATAGTGCAGGAAGGTTCTCTTTCCTCCACACTCTTTCCAGCATTTATTGTCTCTAAACTTTTTGATAATGCTCATTCTGACTGGTGTGAAGTGATACCTCACTGTAGCTTGAATCTGAATTTCTCTAATAATTAAGGATGTTAAACATCTTTTCATGTGTCTGTGTTTTTTTTTTTTTTTTTTTTTTTTGCCATCTGTGTGTCTTCTTTGGAGAAATGTCAATTTAGGTCTTCCACCTATTTTTTGATTGGATTGTTTGTTTATATTGAGCTTCATGAGTTGCTTGTATATTTGGGGGATTAATTCTTTGTCAGTTGCTTCATTGCAAATATTTTCTCCCATTCTGGGATTGTTTTTTCATCTCATTAATGTTTTCTTTGCTGTACAAAAGCTTTTAAATTTAATTAGGTTCTATTTGTTTATTTTTGTTTTTATTTTCATTATTCTAGGAAGTGAGCCAAAAAAATTCTTGCTTTGATTTATGTCAAAGTGTGTTCTTCCTATGTTTTCCTCTAAGAGTTTTGTAGTGTTTGGCCTTATATTTAGTCTTTACTTGATTTTGAGTTTATTTTTGTATATGGTTTAAGAGAGGCTTTCCCAGTGGCTCAGCAGAAAAGAATACATCTGCAATGCAAGAGATGCAGGTTTGATGTCTGGGTAGGGAAGATCCCTTGGAGAAGGAAATGGCAACCCACTCCAGTATTCTTGTCTGGTAAATCCCATGGACAGAGGAGCCTGGTCGGGGAGTGGGGTTGCTACAGTCCATGGGATTGTGACTTACAACAACAATGATGTAAGAAAGTGTTCTAATTTCATTCTTTTACATGTAGCTGTCCAGTATTCTCAGCACCACTTAGTGAAGAAGCTCTCTTTTCTCCATCATATATTTTTGCCTTCTTTGTCATAGATTAGGTAACATAGAAAGGTATGTGGGTTTATCCCTGGGCTTTTTATCCTGTTGCATTGAATTTCATTTCTGTTTTTGTGCCAGTATCATACTTTCTTGATTACTATAGCTTTGTAAAATAGTCTGAATTCTGGGAGCCTGATTCTTCCAGCTCTGTTTTTCTTTCTCAAGATTGCTTTGGCTATTTGGGGTCTTTTGTGTTTCCATACATATTGTAAACATTTTTGTTCTAGTTCTTGACAAATGCCATTTGTAATTTGATGGGCATTGTATGAAACTGTAGATTGCTTTGGTAGTATAGTCATTTTCACAGTATTGATTCTTCCAATCCAAGAACATGATATACCTCTCCATCTGTTTGAATCACCTTTGATTTCTTTCATCAGTGTCTTATAGTTTTCTGTATACAGGTCTTTTGTCTAGGTAGGCAGGTTTATTCCTGGATATCTTATTCTTTTTTGCTGCAATGGTGAATGGGGTTGTTTCCTTAATTTCTTTCTGATCTATCATTGTTAGTATATAGGAATATAAAGTATTTCTGTGCATTAATTTTGTATCCTATGACTTTACCAAATTCATCGATTAGCTCTAGTATTTTTCTGGTGTCATCTTCAGAATATTCTATGTATATTATGTCATCTGCAAACAGTGATGGTTTTGCGTCTTCTTTTCCAATTTGGATTACTTTTATATCATTTTCTTTTCTGATTGCCTTGGCTAGGACTTCCAAAATTTTGCTGAATAATAGTGGTGAGAATGGACATCTTTGTCTTGTTCCTGGTCTTAGAGGAAATGCTTTCAGTTTTTCACCACTGAGAATGATGTTTGCCATGGGTTTGTTGTAATGGCCTTAATTATGTTGAGGTATTTCCCTCTATGCCCACTTTCTAGAGGTTTTTTTTTTTTTTTTTTTTAATTGTAAATGAGTATTGAATTTTGTCAAAAGCTTTTTCTGCATCTATTGAGATGATCATATGGTTTTTATTCTTTAATTTATTAATATGGTGTTTCACATGGATTGACTTGTGTATATTGAAGAATCTTTGCATCCCTGGGATAAATTCCACTTAATCATAGTACATGATCTTTTAATGTGTTGTTGAATTCTGTTTGCTCATATATTGTTGAGAATTTTTGGCTGTGTGTTCATCAGTAATGTTGGTCTATAATTTTCACTTTTTGTGGTATGAGTATCACGGTGATGGTGGCCTCATAGGGTAAGCTTAGGAGTGTTCCTTTCTCTGCAATTTTTTGGATGAGTTTGAGAAAAATTGGTGTTAGCTCTTCACTAAATGTTTGCTAGAATTTGTCTGTGAAACAATCTGGTCCTGGACTTTTGTTTGTTGGGAGATTTTTTTGGCTGTATAAGGTCTTAGTTGCAGCAGGAAGGATCTTTGTTGCACCATGCGTATCTTTTGTTGTGGTGTATGGGCTCTCTAGTTGTGTCACACAGGCTCCAGAGCATGTGGGTTTCGGTAATTGTAGCATTTGGGCCCTTTAATTGTGGTACACAGGCTCCAGAACTTGTGGGCTCTGTAGCTGCTGCATGCGGGCTCTCTATTTGTGGCACAGGGGCTCCAGAGTGTGTGGACTTCAGTTGTTGAATCATGGGGCTCTCTAACTGTAACACACAGGCTTAGTTGCTCTGTGGTATGTGGGATCTTAGTTCCCAGGGGTCAAATCTGTGTCCCCTGAATTGCAAGGCAAGTTCTTAACCACTGGACCACCTGGGAAGTGCCTGTTAGAAGATTTTTAATTGCAGTTTCAATTTCATTATTTGTTATTGGTCTATTTATATTTTCTGTTTCTTCCTGGTTCAATCTTGGAAGGTTGTGCCTTTCCAAGAATTTGTCTATTTCTTCCAGGTTGTCCATTTTATTGGCACATAGTTGCTCATAGTAGTCTCTTATGATCCTTTGTATTTCTGTGGTGTCAGTTTTAACTTTTCCTTCTTCACTTCTAATTTTATTGATTTGACTCCTCCCACTTTTTACTGATGAGCTTGGCTAAAGGTTTGTCAATTTTGTTTATTTTCTCAAAGAACTAGCTTTTAGTTTCATTGAGCTTTGCTATTGCTTTCTTTGCTTCTATTTCATTTATTTATGCTCTGATTTTTATTTATTTCTTTATTTTTACGCACTTTGGGTTCTATTTGTTCTTCTTTCTCTAGTTGCTTTAGGTATCAGGTTAGGTCGAGATTTTTTTTGTTTGTTTCTGGAGGTAGGATTGAATTGCTATAAACTTTCCTCTTAGGACTGATTTTGCTGCATCCAATAGGTTTTGGGTCCTCGTGTTTTTGTTGTAATTTATTTCTATGTATTTATTTATTTCTCCTTTGATTTCTTGGTTATTTAGTAGTGTATTGTTTAGCCTACATGTGCTTGTGCTTTTTATAGTTTTTTTTTTTTTCCTTTAATTGATTTCTAATCTCATAGTGCTGTGGTGAAAAAATTTGCCTGATGCAATTTCAATGTTCTTAACTTTTCCAAGGCTTGATTTGTTACTCAAGATGTAACCTATCCTGGAGAATGTTCCATGCACACTTGAGAAGAAAACGTATTCTGCTGCTATCAGATGGAATTTCCTAAAAATATCAATAAAGTCTATCTGGTGTATAGTACCATTTGAAGCTTGTGTTTCCTTATTAATTTTCTGTCTGGATGATCTGTCCATTGGTGTAAATAGGGTTTCAAAGTCCCCCAATATGATTGTGCTACTGTCAATTTCTCCTTTTATGGCTATTAGCATTTGCATTATTTTTAAGGAGCTCATACGTTAGGTGCATAAGTATTTATAATTGTTATGTCTTCTTCTTGGATTGATCCCTTGATCATTATGTAGTGTCCTTCTCTGTCTAACAGTCTTTATTTTAAATAAAGGACAGGAGGCCTGGCGTGCTGTAGTCCATGAAGTGGCAAAGAGTCAGACATGACCAGATGACTAAACAACAACAACATTTTAAAATTTAGCTTGTATACCTGTGGCGGATTCATTTTGATATTTGGCAAAACTAATACAGTTATGTAAAGTTTAAAAATAAAATAAAATTTAAAAATAAAAGAACCTTAAAAAAAAAAAATACAATTTAGCTTGCCTTATATAAGTATTGCTACTCCAGCTTTCTTTTGATTTCAATTTGTATGGTATATCTTTTCCCATCCCCTCAATTTCAGTCTGTATGTATTCAGAATCTGAAGTGAGTCTATTGTAGATGGCATATATATGGGTCTTGTTTTTGTATCCATGTAGACAGTCTGCATCTTTTGGTTGGAACAGCTAATCCATTTACATTGAAGGTATTTATCTATATGTATGTTCCTATTACCATTTTCTCTATTGTTTTGGGTTGGCTTTTGTAGGTTATTTTCTTCTTTTCTTGTGTTTTAGGAATTCCTTTAGCATTTCTTGTAAAGCTGGCTTGGTGGTGCTGAATTCTCTGAGCTTTTGCTTGTCTGTAAAGCTTTTGATTTTTCTGTTGAATCTGAATGAGATCCTTGCTAGGTAGAGTAATCTTGATTGTAGTTTTTTCCCTTTCATTATTCTAATTACATCCTGCTACTCTCTTCTGGCCTGTGGAGTTTCTGCTGAAATATCAGCTGACTAGCTTATTGGTGGGGGTGGGGGGTGTCCCTTGTATGTTATTTATTGCTTTTTCCTTGATGCTTTTAATATATTTTTTAAAAATTTTTGATAGTTTGATTAATATGTGTCCCAGTGTGTTTCTCCTTGAGCTTATGTTGTATGGGACTCTCTGTACTTCCTGAATATGGGTGGTTATTTCCTTTCCCATGTCAGGGAAGTTTTAACTATAATCTCTTGAAATATTTTCTCAGATCTTTTCTCTTTCTCCTCTTCTTCCAGGATCCTATAGTTTGAATGTTGTCCCAGAGGTCTCTGAGAATATCCTCATTTCTCTTCATTCTTTCTTCTTTATTCTGCTCCTTGTTAATTATTTCCACAATCCTATCTTCCAGATCACTTATTCATTCTTCTGTTTCAATTATTCTGCTTTGATTCCTTCTGGTGTATTTTTCATTTTAATTATTGTGTTGTTCATCGCTGTTTTTGTTCGTCAGTTCTTCTAGGTCCTTGTTAAACATTTCTTGTGTTATCTCAATCTGTGCCTCCATGCTATTTCTGATATTCTGGATTATCTTTACTATCATTATTCTGAACTGTTTTTCAGGTAGGTTGCCTATTTCCTTTCATTTATCTGGTCTTGTAGGTTTCTACCTTGCTCTTTCATCTATAACATATTTTTTTTTGTCATCTCACTGTTTTTGATGGGTGGGGCTATGATCCTGTCTTGCTGGTTGTTTTGCCTGAAGTGTCCAGGACTGGAATTTGCAAGCAGTTGGGTGGAGCCAGGTCTTGGTGCTGAGTTAAGGACCTCTGTGAAACCTCACACTAATTCATATTCCCTGGGACCTAAAGCTCTCTGTTATTCCAGTGCCTTGTACTCAGTAACCCTCCCCTACCCGCCACAGGAGGTCAGGTCCAATGCCTGGCCTGTGAACCACAACTCCACAACCCATGTGGTACAGCAGAAACAGCAACAACAACAAAGAAAAAGCAACAGTAAGGATCAGAACAAAAAGAATTTTAAAAAAGTAAAATTTAAAAAATAAAAATATATATTTGAAAAAATAACAATAAAAATGAAACAGCAATAACAAGAGAGAACCACAACAGCAAAAAAATTATAATTTATATGGAAACAAAAAAGACCCAGAATAGCCAAAGTGAACTTAAGAAAGAAGAAAAGAGCTGGAGGAATCAGTCAGTCTCCACAACTTCAGACTATACTGACTATACTACAAAAGTATAGTAATCAAGACAATATGGTACTGGCACAAAAACAGAAATATAGATCAGTGAAACAGGAAAAAAGCCCAGAGATTAAACCCACATATCTATGGCCATCTAATCTTTGACAAAGGAGGCAAGAATATACGATGGAGAAAAGACAGCTTCTTCGATAAGTGGCACTGGGAAAACTTGACAGCTACACGTAAAAGAATAAAATTAGAACAATCTCTTATACCATACACAAAAATAAACTCAAAGTGGATTAAACACTAAATGTAAGATCAGACACTATAAAACCCTTAGAGGAAAACATAGGAAGAACACTCTGACATAAATCACAGCAAGAATTTTTTAACCCACCTCCTAAAATAATGGAAATAAAAATAAACAAATGAAATTAAACTAATTAAACTTAAAAGCTTTTGCTCTGAAAAGGATACCATAAATAAGAGAAAAGACAACTCTCAGTATGGGAGAAAATATTTGCAAATTAAGCAACTGACAAGGGATTAATAGGCAAAATTTAGACACAGCTCATACAACTCAACATCAAAAAACAAACAAACAGAAAAACCAAAGAACAAACAACCCAATTAAAAAATAGGCAGAAGACCTAAATAGATATTTCTCCAAAGAGGACACACAGATGGTCAAAAGACACATGAAAAGATGTTCAGTATTACTAATCATTAGAGAAATGCAGATCAAAACTACAATGAGGTATTACTTGACACCAGTCGGAATGGTCATCATTAAAAAATCTACAAACAATAAATGCTAGAGAGGATGTGGAGAAAAAGGGAACCCTCTTGCACTGTTGGTGAGAATGTAGATTGATATAGTCACTACGGAAAACAGTATGGAGGTTCCTTAAAAAACTAAAAATAGAGCTACCACAAGACCCTGAAAACCCATTCCTGGGCATATATTCAGAGAAAAATATGATCCAAAAGGACACATGCACCCCAATGTTCATTGTAACACTCTTTACAATAGCCAAGATGTGGAAGCAACCTAAATGTCCATCAACAGAGGAATGTATGAAGATGTAGTGAGTTCATGCAAAGTCACTTCAGTTCTGGTCAACTCTTTGTGGTCAACTCTATGGACTGTAGCCTTCCAGGCATCTCTGTCCATGGGATTCTCTAGCAAGAATACTGGAGTTAGCTGCCATTCCCTTCTTCAGGGGATCTTCCTGACCCATAGCTTGAACCTGAATCTCTTACATCTCCTGTACTGTATATCTATATCTATATCTATATCTATATATATATATATTCTTTATACATTGGAATATATATATTCCATACAATGGAATATTACTAAACCATTAAAAGGAATGGAATGATACAATTTTCAGCAACATGGATAGATCTAGAAATTGTCATACTGAATGAAGTAAATCAGAGAAAGAAAAATATTGTATGACATTCCTTATATGTGGAATCTAAAAAGAAATGATACAAATGAACTTACTTACAAAACAAAAACACACTCACTGACTTAGAGAATGAACTTATGGTTGTCAGGGGAAAGATGGGGGAAGGGATAGTTAGGGAATTGGGGATGGGCGTGTACACACTACTATATTTAAAATAGATAACCAACAAGCACCTACTGTATGGCACATGGAACTCTGCTTAATGTTATATGAGATAGCTTGGATGGGAGGGTTATTTGAGGAAGAATGGATACATGTGTATGTTTGGCTGAGTCCTTTTGCTTTCACCTGGGACTATCACAATGTTGTTAATCGGCTATCAGTTCAGTTCAGTTCAGTCACTCAGTCGTGTCCGACTCTTTGTGACCCCATGAATCGCAGCATGCCAGGCCTCCCTGTCCATCACCAACTCCTGGAGTTCACTCAAACTCATGTCCATCGAGTCAGTGATGCCATCCAGCCATCTCATCCTCTGTCATCCCCTTCTCCTCTTGCCCCCAATCCCTCCCAGCATCAGAGTCTTTTCCAATGAGTCAACTCTTTGCATGAGGTGGCCAAAGTACTGGAGTTTCAGCTTCAGCATCATTCCTTCCAAAGAACACCTAGGACTGATCTCCTTTAAATGGACTGGTTGGATCTCCTTACAGTCCAAGGGACTCTCAAGAGTCTTTTCCAACACCACAGTTCAAAAGCATCAATTCTTTGGCACTCAGCTTTCTTGACAGTCCAACTCTCACATCCATACATGACCACTGGAAAAACCATAGCCTTGGCTAGACCGACCTTTGTTGGCAAAGTAATGTCTCTGCTTTTGAATATGCTATCTAGGTTGGTCATAACTTTCCTTCCAAGGAGCAAGCATCTTTTAATTTCATGGCTACAGTCACCATCTGCAGTGATTTTGGAGCCCAAAAAAATAACGTCTGACACTGTTTCCCCATCTCTTTCCCATGAGGTGATGGGACCAGATGCCATGATCTTCTTTTTCTGAATGCTGAGCTTTAAGCCAACTTTTTCACTCTCCTCTTTCACTTTCATCAAGAGGCTTTTGAGTTCCTCTTCACTTTCTGCCATAAGGGTAGTGTCATCTGCATATCTGAGGTTATTGATATTTTTCCTGGCAATCTTTATTCCAGCTTGTGCTTCTTCCTGCCCAGCGTTTCTTGTGATGTACTCTGCATATAAGTTAAATAAGTAGGGTGACAATATATAGCCTTGATGTACTCCTTTCCTATTTGGAACCAGCCTGTTGTTCCATGTCCAGTTCTAACTGTTGCTTCCTGACCTGCATATAGGTTTCTCAAGAGGCAGATCAGGTGGTCTGGTATGCCCATCTCTTGAAGAATTTTCCACAGGTGATTGTGATCCACACAGTCAAAGGCTTTGGCATAGTCAATAAAGCAGAAATAGATGCTTTTCTGGAACTCTCTTGTTTTTTCCATGATCCAGTGGATGTTGGCAATTTAATCTCTGGTTCCTCTGCCTTTTCTAAAACCAGCTTGAACATCTGGAAGTTCACGGCTCATGTATTGCTGAAGCCTGGCTTAGAGAATTTTGAGCATTACTTTATTAGCGTGAGAGATGAGTGCAATTGTGCGGTAGTTTGAACATTCTTTGGCATTGCCTTTCTTTGGGATTGGAATGAAACCTGACCTTTTCCAGCCCTGTGGCCACAGCTGAGTTTTCCAAATTTGCTGGCATATTGAGTGCAGCACTTTCACAGCATCATCTTTCAGGATTTGGAATAGCTCAACTGGAATTCCATCACCTCCACCAGCTTTGTTCGTAGTGATGTTTTCTAAGGCCCACTTGACTTCACATTCCAGGATGTCTGGCTCTAGGTGAGTGATCACACCATCGTGATTATCTTGGTTGTGAAGATCTTTTTAATCAGCTATACCTCAATACAAAAAAAAAAAAAAATTAAAAAAAAAAAATGAATGAAATTCAGTCATTGGTAGTGATGTGGATGGACCTAGAGTCTGTCATTCAGAGTGAAGTAAGTCAGAAAGAAAAAAACAAACATGGTTACTAAAACATATGTTGGCTTTCCCAGGTGACACTAGTGGTGAAGAGCCCGCCTTCCAATGCAGACACATGTAAGAGATGCAGGTTTGATTCCTGGGTCTGGAAGATGCCCTGGAGGAGGGCATGGCAACCCACTGCAGTATTCTTGCCTGGAGAATCCTATGGACAGAGGAGTATGGTGGGCTATGGTCCATAGGGTCACAAGGAGTTGGACACGACTGAAGTGACTTAGCATGCACACATGCATGGAACCTAGAAAGTTGGGACAGATGAACCTGTTTGCAGATCAGGAACAGAGACAGAGATGTAGAGAGTGGACCTGTGGACATAGTGGGTAAAGGGCGGGTGAGAATAATTGGGAGGGGGCTTCTTTGGTGGCTCAGTTGGTAAATAATCCACCTGCAATGTGGGAGACCTGGGTTTGATCCCTGGGTGGAGAAGATCACCTGGAGGAGGGTATGGAAACCCATTCCACTGTTCTTACCTGGAGAATCCCCATGGATGGAGAATCCTGCCAGCTGCAGTCCATGGGGTCACAAAGAGTCAGACACAACTGAGAGACTAAGCACAGCACACAGGATTGACATATATGCACTACATTGTGTAAAATGGGTAGCTATGGGGAAGCTGCTGTGCTGCACAGGGACCTCAACTAAGTGCTCTGTGATGACCTAGGCGGGTAGGATCCAGGGAGAAAAGGATGGGTGTGATGGAGGTTCAAGAGGGAGGGGGTATATGCATACATACAGTTGATTCACTTCATTGTAGAGCAGAAACTAATACAACATTGTAAAGCAATTATAGTCCAATAAAAACGTAAAAAATAAAAGAAAGAAAATAAGAACACATAAAAATAGTAATAAAAAAATAATTATCTGGTGCTTCCTCTATCAGTGTCCTTGCCCCCATGGTGAGCTACAGCATATACCTACCTAGTAGGCCTCCAAGACCTCTAGCTAGGTCTCTGGTCCTGCTATGCCAGCCCCACCTCTGTGTGTGCTCCTCTCAGCAGCATCCTCTCCTGAAGCTGGTTTAGGGCATACATGCCTGCCTGGGGCAGCCAGGGCACAATCTTCCACTGGTACAGCCAGAGGAGGCCTTGGAAGAGGGGCAGCATGAACTCGCATGGCCAGAATAGGTCTGGGGGTGGGGTGGGGTTCAAGGGTGGGTAGCTCAGGCCCAGGGACCCACTGAGTTGGAAGAGGCCTGGTTGGGGTGTACGGTCCAGGCCAGAAGACCCATGTGGCCAGGAGAGGCCTGGAGGGGGCAGCTCAGGCCACCAGGGGGCTGAATGAGATCCTGGGGGAGGAGTGCTCACACTCAGGATCAGCACAGCCAGAAGAAGGTCCCTGGGGATGGAGGTTCAGGCCTGGTACCCCAGCAAGCTTGCCAGCAGCGAAGACACTGGCTGCATTCCTCTCCAGTCCCCTGAGGTCCTTCTCCTTCCCCACCAATCCCCGCTACAGTGAGTGAACCTCTTTGGATATGAGAGCCTCTCCCCTCCTGCAGACCCTCCTTAGGGATGCTGATCCATTGTCTCCACTTTTCTTCCCTCCCTCCCACATCCTACCTGGTCTCATGGGCATTCCTCTTGTCCCCTTAGGTGTTTGAGAACAGTGCCTAACAGGTGCCAAGCTGTGAGGAAACGTGAACTCTGTTCTCCTACTCCACCGTCTTGACTCCATCCCCTGACTCCCTCGTGCTTTAAATAAGATATAGAGGCAAAGGGATTTGTCCAAGGCCACTCAGCTGTTGACCAATTATTTTATTGGCAGGACTAGAACCTGTGTTTCCAGACTGTCAACTCAAGGCTGTTTTCATTAGGCCACTTGGATGTGCAGGTAGCGGGGTCAGAAAAATCACTCTTGGGGACACTAGAAACAAATAGCCCTGGGTTTGAGCCCTGGCTTTGTCACTTACTGACTCTGTTACTCATCACAGGGTTTAAGAGCTTGAATTGCCTCGTACTTGGACCCCCCCAACCCTCCCCCAACCCCCCGCCAGAGTAGAGGTTCAGAGCTCAGAGGCTGAAAACCAGACTCTGAGCTTCATTCCAGCTCCACTAAGAGTGTGACCTTGGGCACATTACTTCACCTCTTTGAGTCAGTGATGTGGATAATTATAGTATTAATACTTACTTCACAGAGCTGTGGAACTAAGTCAGTTTAGGACTAAATGTATGATACACAGAATAATGCCCGGGACACATAAAGTACCATATGTTAACATCATTATAATCAAAACAGTGGATTGTATTACTGTTATAAGGACCAATGAGAGTGATTAAGGTGAAAGCATTTTCTAAACTTGTGTAATAATACAAGTAGAATTTATTATTATTCTCTATCTGAATTAAAGGACTAGCAGCTTAGAGAATGAAATTGATGACTGTCATTTATTAAAGCCTCACTATGTGCCAGGGAATCTATTTCTATTATTTAAGCACCCCAATAGCCCAGAGATGGTTATTGGTTATTATTTTTTGCTGACAAGAGTGGCAGTGTAGCAGAGTGTAGGAAGGAAGTCCAAAGAATATGAGTCTGAATCTTCACTCAGCCGCTTACTGGCTGTGTGAGCACAGGTGAGTTTATTAAATTCCTCATGCCAAAATATCCCAGTCTGTAAATAAGAATAATGAAAATAGTAGTTTCTGCTTTATAGGTTGTTCTGAGAATTAAATGACTTCGTTTTGCAAAATGCTTAGGACAGTGTTTGACACATAGTATTTGTTTAAGAAAGAAGGGAGGAAGGGAGAGAGAAAAGGAAGGAAGGAAGGAAAGAAGGGAGGGAGAGAGCCCCAATAAGATTAAGTGATTTGTCCACAACACGTGACTAATACATCTGAAAGTTGGGATGTGAAAGCAGATCTGTTTGGGTCCTTGCTGACATCTGTGCCTCTTCTGCTCATAAGACTTAGGAGAAAGGCAGATACAAGAGATGTTTCAGGATGTCAGGCACCAATCACGCAGGTTCCAAATGGATGCATGATCAGGGAAGGCATGGGCCATTAAGTAGTGTTCAGAAAGGATAACCATCAGCTTGAGAGCTAGTCCACTTGACATCATTCCAGGGTTTCTGAGGCCACTTAATGGATAGGTCCTTGCATCCCTTGCCAAGGACTTGCCATGTTGGAGCTCACAGCCCTGGCTTTGCTCCTCATTAGGCAATACTTTGGGAGCTCAGGGAGGGGATCTGCAGTTTAGAATCTAGAAATTGCAGACTACAGTCTGCTCTTTCTCAGTTGGTGTGCAGTGTGTTGCTGGATCATCTAATGAAGTCTTCATTTGTCTTTTCTTCTTCTGGTACCTTATCTCCTGGAATTTAAGATGCAATTGATTTTAAGATGTACCACTGTTTTTTATTTCACTAAGAAAAAAATAACACTACTAATTAAGCCATGATACATGCTTGCCATTAGAATTTTACTTTTATATTAGTTTAAAAAAAAAAGCCTGCTAGTCTTTTTGAGACATCAATTTGAACATGTATCACTCTAATGGAATTCAAATGGATATATCAAAAAGAAAATTTTGACAAAAAATGGTTTAGGATGGTATTAATACCTCTTCACATGCAATGCACAACCCTTGTGAATCATTTTTCAACTCAGAGCCCTCTGTGATCAACAGTGTCTATGTTTTTCCACACATAGTCAGCCTCTGTGCTGTTCAGAGTGTTGATGATATAGCATTTCATAGAAGACAGCTCCATCATTGTCTCTGGGATTTTCTTCCAAACCTCTGACATTCATTCTACAAGTTTCGATGCTGACATTTCCTTGATCTTGCAATGAGAGTTTTCAGATAACAATCAAGACTCATATCCCTTTCTTAGGTGGTCCTCAATCATTTGTTGATTGACAGGTCAAAGGGTTGTAGGTGTCCAGGTGTGCTATCTGGAGCCACAATTAATTTGGACATACACAGGAAATGTTACCTGTGTCTTGACTGCCAATGACCAATGGTAAGATAGCATCAATACTGATGCCTCAGACTTTGAGAGATGTTAAGAAGCAGGAAAAGATTTACATCTTAGAATAAATAAAATAAGGTGTTTTCCACTCCTTTGTCTTTGCCTGGAAGGAGAACCCTTTCTAGCTTTATTGCAGAATTTACTGGGGAGATAATACTAGATGGGCTCTGAAAAGTGAGGATGGAGAGGAAAGTTCTTTTTGGGGGTGGGGCAGAAGTGAGAAGGGCAGAGAGAAGAATAAATCCCAAGTAGAGGAAATTGGGAGCTTCTGTGAGGCTAGGAGCTAATCCCTTAATGAAGCCTTAGGGAGTCAAGACCTCAGGGTGATGGTCAAGGTTCACCCATGGAGATGTGTTTAGACCCTGGGCTTCCAGCATCCTTTGGGGTCCCATGGCCAAGCAAGACCCATCATAGTAGAGCTGTCTGACTCTGAAGAGTGAAGTGGCTACCAGAGTATTTTGCTCTTTCTAAGAACTTTGAGGTCCTTTCCTAGTCTTGGAGAGTGAGAAGAAACTCTGGTAATGACTGGAATTGAATATGCCACCTGGCCAATGGGATGAGGCTGGGATTCAAATTTGACTTAGGGAAAATAAAGTACTATGCCAGTTTTTGTCCACTTAATTCATAGAATAAGAGCTAAATTCATATCTGTTACATGTCTGTTAAACATGTTAAAGAACTTTTTTTAATTGAAAAGCTGCTCTGGACAGAAATAATCCTAGTATCTAGCCCCAGTTCACCCAGAATTTCTCTGGTGGCCTCATTGGGCTTTATATGGTATTTCTCAATGGGTCATTATTATAGGCACTTGGGGCTGGACAAATCCTGCACATTGCAGATTGTTTTGCAAACAGCTCCTTTTGCTGTCAATGGTGTCTGCTTGATTACTACGACAACCCCAAATGCTCCCCACGTTTCCAAATGGCTTTTGTCAGGGAAGTGCCACCTCTGGTGGAGAATCACTAGAATAATGGGCTACAGTTATGTTGTTACTGAGTGATATTTAAACTCTTTGCGCTTGGATTTCATTCATCATTGCCACTGTGATAATTTAAAGATAAATTCTGGGCAGAATGAAAGTATGCAAAACAAAGAAACAAGGAAATGGCAAAACAACTGATTACATTAAAACATCAAACTCTCTGAGAGTTAGCTTGGGAGAAATCAAATATGCATTATTCTCTGTGCTGCAATGGTTATTCTTAGAATAGCTAAAAATGCAAGAAACTCTAAACAAGTGCTACTTATCTGCTTTCTCAACATAATTTGGGAAAGTGAAAAAAGAAAACATGATCATAATGATTACCTAATTTCAGACTAGCGGCCATGAGAAAACATTCCTTTTGCTGAGGGGAAAGAAAACAAAAGAACACTTTACTTTTCTAGCATTTTTTATATGCCAGATACTACAGTAAAGGTATTGCATGGATTCCCAGTTGATCTTCACTGCAATGCTGATGCAGCCATTGTTGTTCCCATTTAACAGGTGAGGGAATCAAGGCTCGGGGAGGTTATCACTTGCTCAAGGTCATACAGCTAGGAAGGGATCCAAGACACATAATTTTTTCATCACAAAACACTCTCCAGATTAAACTGGAAGAGGGTCTGTCAAAGCAGCTTTTAAGACTGGCTAGCTGGAAGAAAAAGTCAAATCATGATAAGAGAGGGAATGGTCAAGGCATAACTGGGGAGATTGGTGCTGAATGTGGATGGCGGGGTGAGCCAAAAGAAAGGAGAACCAGAAGTCAGGAGGGTTGAGCACAGGGCTCAGTGGGAGGAGAAAGTGAGAACAAGATATTTATAATTGAGCTTCTGGCCATTTACATGTGTGTGTGTGTCTATCTGTGTGTATGGGTCTCCAGTGTTGTTTTTGCCTGGATCAGAGGCAAGAAAGGGAAAGGAGACTAAAAGGAATCACACAGTGTTGATGGGCTAGATGATCAGCTGTGTTATCAATGTGCTTGGTTTAAGGACATGATCTGTGCTGTGGGCTCCTAAATACAGACTCCTGCAGTAAGAACTGTGCTCAGGCTTCTCTAGCAAGGCCACTGAAAGCTTTTGCTTCTTAGATGCTCCTTTGGTGTGAAGCTGGGATAGTGATTTCATTGCAGCCCTATTGGATTCACCGTTTACTCCTGCCAGTTCAGCTAAATTATAGCCGGTTAGCTGACACAGAGGCTGCTTGCCAGTTCTGGGCACTGGATAGTTGCTGCTCCATCCTTGGACAGTCTGTGCCAGATCTCTCTGCTCTTCCCAGGTTTTGGCTGATGTTGCTTCCCCTCTTCTCCTTTTGTACAGGGTCACCACTTTCAGAATCAGCCATTTCATTTTCTGTGCTCCAGCCATTCTGAATACTGTTCAGTTTTTCAAACGTGTCTGGCTTTTTCAGGGCTCTAGGCCTTGGCACATATGTGTCCCTCCACCTGAAGCACCCTTGCATCTTCCTGGCCTCTGTGCCTGGCCACCTCATCCCTTAGATCTCAGCTGAGACAGCACTTTTCTCAAGAGGACTTTCTGATGCCTCATGCTGGGCAGGGGTCTAAGCCGACATTTCTTTCTGACTCTGTGTCCACACACCTCCTCCCCAGCCCCAAATCAGGACATCGACTTGTCACCCCTAACTAGTTATTCTGACTGTCTGGTTACCTGTCAGTCTAGTCTCTTAGGTGGTGAGCATTATAAGTGTTAGGGGGAGCAGACTGACTGAAACCGCCCACCCTGGCCAGGCACCATAGTAACCGTTTCCATGAGTTGTTTTAGGACAGAGGTCCTGGTAAGGAACAGGGAACTAATAAGCCATCACCACCCGGGAAAGTTCAGGAAAGGTCAAAAAGTCACATTATGTGTCCAACCACCTCTGAGAATCCTTCTCGCTAGCATCGGTCTTGGCTGAACAAGCCATGTACCACCAGGAAGGACTCTGAGTCAGAATGATTGGGTGAAGACATCTGGAAACTAATCCCGTCACCACAAAACCTGAGACTGTGAGCCACATGGTAGAGCAGTTCTCCTGGTTTCCCTTACCCTACTGCTCTCTGCCCTGGTGCCCTTTCCCAATAAAATCTCTTGCCTTATCAGCACGTGAGTCTTCTTGGACAACTCATTTCCAGGTGTTAGACAAGAGCCCACTTTCGGGCCCTGGAAGGCGTCCGCCTTCCTGCAACATGAGGACAGAGACTTTATTTGACATGTGTCCGATTTCAGTTCCTGAGATGAAACTTTGCAACTATCTATTGTTAGTTACTGACGGCATTGGCATTCTTTGTTCAAAGGCAGTGGGAAGTTCCAAAAACCCCCTTAGGGAGAAGATTTGACATGAAATGAGTGGTGCCTATTTGGTTCATTTGATGGAAGTAGAAAGCTGTCTTCCTTTAACAGTCTTACTCTTGACATTAGATAATCTACTCTTCTGAGGAAACTGTCTTCTGTCGAGATGTACATATACCTGGAAGAATTAATCATTTATTATGAATTAGCTATCTTCAGAGGTCTCAAATCAGGCTGATTGGAGGGATTACTAAATAGAGTTTTAAAAAATACAGATTGCTTGTCCCTATCCACAAAAATTCTGATTCAGCTGGACTCCGCAATGAATGGATCATTAGCATACTTTCATTCAGCCAACTTTTTAAGGGGAAGCTTTTAACACCAGTAGAACAGTGTATTCTGATGGTAATTTAGAGGGTTAGATTTCATTTCAGCACCTATTTTATCACTAATTTACAGCTAAAGTAATCTCCTATGAGGAAGGCTGTGGATTGGTTCAATCCACTTTCACTCTAGCTTCCTTGCTTCTTTTGTTCCTGGAAAGATAAAAACTACATCTCCCAAAGAAGGCTTCTGAAAATCAGACACTCTTGCTTGAAAGTCAGTTTCAGAACTGAGTTAAGTAGGGGGCAAGTTATGACCCAGCAATCCCACTACTGGGCATACACACTGAGGGAACCAGAATCGAAAGAGACACGTGTACCCCAATGTTCATTGCAGCACTGTTTATAATAGCCAGGACATGGAAGCAACCTAGATGTTCATCAGCAGATGAATGGATAAGAAAGCTGTGGTACATATACACAATGGAGTATTACTCAGCCATTAAAAAGAATACATTTGAATCAGTTCTAATAAGGCGGATGAAACTGGAGCCTATTATACAGAGTGAAGTAAGCCGGAAAGAAAAACACCAATATGGTATATTAACATATATATATATATATGGAATTTAGAAAGATGGTAACGATAACCCTGTATGCGAGACAGCAAAAGTGACACAGATGTATAGAACAGTCTTTTGGACTCTGTGGGAGAGGGCGAGGGCAGGATGATTTGGGAGAATGGCATTGAAACATGTAAAATATCATATGTGAAATGAATCACTAGTCCAGGTTTGATGCATGATACAGGACACTCGGGGCTGGTGCACTGGGATGACCCAGAGGGATGGGATAGGGAGGGAGGTGGGAGGGGGGTTCAGGGTGGGGAACACATGTACACCCATGGTGGATTCAAGTCAATGTATGGCAAAGCCAACACAGTATTGTAAAGTAAAATAAACAAATAGTTAATAATAATAATAATAATAAAGGCACCCTTGCTGGTGCAGCACATAGTAGAGATGGCTCAGATTTCCAGCTGTAGATTAGTATGGTGGGAGTGGAGGTTCCTTTGGGGCTCAATTCTGCTGTGTGGCTTTAGGAGTCATTCCAAGAAGCTCAGTCTAGAAGCTGTTTCTTCAATTTTCCCCAAAATTCTAAAATCCATCCTCTACAAAGCAATTAACAGAGCCCTCACACCCAAGAGATTGATGCTTTAAATGCTGAAGTTCTCTGCAACGAAGTACTAGAAAATCACCTAACAATTCTAGTTCAGACCTCAGACTTTGTCATTCCCATTCACACCATTGACACCTTGGGGTCTTGGGAAGCTGAGCTTCTGCCTATTAGCTTCTCTGGAGAGTCTTCTCTCCACAAAGTGTTGACCACTAATCAGGTTGCATCATGATTCCATAAAGCCCCCAATTTTTTGCTTCCCTTGTGGTTTCCCCATCCTAGATGAAAGTCCTGTCTCTTCCCTTTCTAGAGCTTTCAATCTTTCATCAGTAGTTAACCTAGTGTCTGGGATAGCACAGATTCTTATAAACAACTGTTGAATGAATTTATTAAATAATGAATTAATGAGGAAGTGAGTGAACAAGTAGGGGATGGGGCAATGCATGTGAAATGGTAACACGATACTTGTGACCAAGTGGGCACTCAATGAATAACTACAGAATAAATAAAGAAATGAACTTTTCTACTGTCAGTACAAGAGGGTTCCCTTTTCTCCAGCATTAATTGTAGATTTTTTGATGATGGCCATTCTGACCATAGGTGATACTTGAGTGTAGCTTTGATTTGCATTTCTTTAATAATGAGCTATGTTGAGCATTTTTTCATGTGTTTATTAGCCATATGTCTTCTTTAGAGAAATGTCTGCCCAATTTTTGATTGGGTTATTTGTTTTTCTGGTATTGAGCTACAGGGCTTCCCTTGTGGTTCAATGGTAAAGAATCAACCTGTAATGCAGGAGACGTAGGTTCAATCCCTAGGTTGGGAAGATCCCCTGGAGGAAAGCATGGCAACCCACTCCAGTATTCTTGCCTGGAGAATCCCATAGACTGAGGAGCCTGGTAGGCTACAGTCAGTAGGTTTGCAAAGAGTCAGACACGACTGAAATGACAGAGAATGCACACCCTCGCACATTGAGCTACATGAGCTGCTTGTATATTTTGGAGATTAATCTTTGGTCAGTTGTTTCATTTGCTGTTATTTTCTCCAGTTCTGAGGGTTGTCTTTTCACCTTGTTTATAGTTTCCTTTGCTGTGCAAAAATTTTTAAGTTTAATTAGATCCCATTAGTTTATTTTTATGTCCACTACTAGAGGAAGTGGGTCATAGAGGATTTTGTTGTGTTTTATGTCAAGGAGTGTACTGCCTATGCTTTCCTCCAAGAGCTTTATAGTTTCTGGACTTACATTTAAGTCTTTAATCCATTTTGAGTTTATTTTTTAGAGATTCCTTAAAAAACTAGGAATAAAACTACCATATGACCCAACAATCACACTACTGGCCATATACTCTGAGGAAACTGTAATTGAAAGAGACATATGTACCCCAATGTTCATTGCAGCACTATTTACAATGTCTAGGACATGGAAGCAACCTAGATGTCTATCGATAGATGAATGGATAAAGAGATTGTGGTATATATATACAATGGAATATTACTCAGCTATAAAAAGGAACACATTTGAGTCAGTTCTAATGAAGTGGATGAACCTAGAGCCTATTATATAGACTGAAGTAAGTCAGAAAGAGAAAAAGAAATGCTGTGTATTAGCACATACATCACCAACTCAATGGACATGAGTTTGAGCAACTCTGGGAGAGAGTGAAGGACAGGGAAGACTGGCATGCCATGGCATCGCAAATAGTTGGGCACAACTTAGCAACTGAACAACAACAACAACGCATAACTATGGAATCTAAAAGGAAGGTACCGATGAACCTATTTGGAAGGCAACAATGGAGATGTAGGCATAGAGAACAGGCTGGCGGACACAGTGGGGGAAGGAGAGGGTGGGATGAATAGAGAGAATAGTATTGAAACACATATTACCATGTATAAAATAGATAGCCAGTGGGAATGTGTTGTATGATGCAGGGAACTCAAACCTGGTGCTCTGTGACAACCTAGAGGGGTGAGAAGGGGTAGGAGGTGGGAGGAAGGTTCAGGAGGGAGCAGACATTTGTATATCTGTGGCAGATTCATTTTGATGTATGGCAGAGACCAATACAATATTGTAAAGCAATTATCTTCCAACTAAAAATAAGTAAATTTTAAAACAAGATGTGAACAAATGGATAGTATGTTAGTACAATAGGTTCTAGCACTGTAGGTATGTACCTAATAGTACATAGTAGGTGCTCATTAAATTTTTATTGAATGAATAAATGGATATCTATGACTCTAGCATACATCTTGGCCTATAACATTTTAAAATAAATGAATGAGTCATAATTTCCTACACAAGCATGGATTCTTTTCTGCATCATTTCTGCCTCCATTCCTCCTATTCACCTTGGCTATGTTCCCATCTACTGCCTTGGAGCCTTCCTTGGCCCTAAGTGATCCATCAGTTCAGTTCAGTTGCTCAGTCATGTACGACTCTTTGAGACCCCATGGACTGCAGCACTCAGGGGTTCCCTGTCCATCACCAACTCCCAGAGCTTGCTCAAACTTATGTCCATTGAATCGGTGATGCCATCCAACCATCACATCCTCTGCTGTCCCCTTCTCCTCCCACCTTCAATCTTTCCCAGCATCATGATCTTTTCCAGTGAGTCAGTTCTTTGCATCACATGGCCAAAGTATTGGAGCATCAGCTTCAGCATCAGTCCTTCCAACGAATATTCAGGACTGATTTCTTTAGGATTGACTTGTTTGATCTCCTTGCAGTCCGAGGGATTCTCAAGAATCTTCTCCAACACCACAGTTTAAAAGCATCAATTCTTTGATGCTCAGCTTTCTCTATATTCCAACTCTCACATCCATACATGATGACTGGAAAAACCATACCTTTGACTCAACAGACCTTTGATGGCAAAGGGATGTCTCTGCTTTTTAATATGCTGTCTAGGTTGTTCGCAACTTTTCTTCCAAGGAGCAAGCGTCTTTTAATTTCATGGCTGCAGTCACCATCTGCAGTGATTTTGGAGACCAAGAAAATAAAGTCTGTCACTGTTTCCATTGAACCCCATCTATTTGTCATGAAGTGATGGAAATAAATGTCATAATCTTAATTTTTTGAATGCTGAGTTTTAAGCCAGCTTTTTCACTCTTCTCTTTCACTTTCATCAAGAGGCTTTTTAGTTCCTTTCATTTTCTGCTGTAAGAGTGGTGTCATCTGCATATCTGAGGTTATTGACATTTCTCCTGGCAATCTTGATTCAGCTTGTGCTTCATCCAGCTTGGCATTTCACATGATGTGCTCTGCATATAAGTTGAATAAGCAGAATTACTATATACAGCCTTGATGTACTCCTTTCCCAATTTGGAATCAGTCCATTGTTCTATGTCTGGTTCTAACTATTGCTTCTTGATCTGCAGACAGATTTCTCAGGAGGTAGGTCAGGTGGTCTGGTATTCCCATCTCTTGAAGGATTTTCCAGTTTCTTGTGATCCACACAGTCAAAGGCTTTGGCATAGTCAATAAAGCAGAAGTAGATGTTTTTCCGAAACTCTCATGCTTTTTCTATGATCCAACAGATATTGGCAATTTCATCTCTAGTTCCTCTGCCTTTTCTAAATCCAGCTTGAACATCTGGAAGTTCTTGGTTCACATAGTGCTGAAGCCTTGCTTGGAGAATTTTGAGCATTACTTTGCTAGCATGTGAGATGATTGCAATTGTATGGTAGTTTGAGCATTCTTTGGCATTGCCTTTCTTTGGGATTGGGATGAAAACTGACTTTTTTCAGTCCTGTGGCCACTGCTGAGTTTTCCAAATTTGCTGGCATATTGAGTGCAGCACTTTCACAGCATCATCTTTCAGGATTTGAAATAGCTCAGCTGGAATTCCATCATCTCCACTAGCTTTGTTCATAGTGATGCTTCCTAAGGCCCACTTGACTTCACATTTCAGGATATCGAGCTCTAGGTGAGTGATCACTCCATAGTGGTTATCTGGGTCATGAAGATCTGTTTTGTACAGTTATTCTGTGTATTCTTGCCACCTTTTCTTAATATCTTCTCTTTCTGTTAGGTTCATATCATTTCTGTCCTTTATTGTGCCCATCTTTGCATGAAACGTTCCCTTGGTATCTCTAATTTTCTGGAAGAGATCTCTAGTCTATCCCATTCTATTATTTTCTTCTGTTTCTTTGCATTGTTCACTTAAGAAGGCCTTCTTCTCTATCCTTGCTATTCTTTGGAACTCTGCATTCAGATGAGTATATCTTTCCTTTTCTCCTTTGCTTTTCACTTCTCTTGTTTTCTCAGCTATTTGTAAGGTCTCCTTAGACAACCATTTTGCCTTTTTGAGTTTCTTTTTTTGGGGGATGGTCTTGATGACCGCCTCCTGTACAATGTCATGAACCTCTGTCTATAGTTCTTCAGGCACTCTATCAGATATAATCCCTTGAATCTATTGGTCACTTCCACCGTATAATCATAAGGGATATGATTTAGGTCATACCTGAATGGTCTAGTGGTTTTCCCTACTTTCTTCAATTTAAGTCTAAATTTGGCAGTAAGGAGTTCATGGTCTGAGTCACAGTCAGCTCTTGGTCTTGTTTTTGCTGATTCTATAGAACTTCTGCATCTTTGGCTGCAGAGAATATAATCAATATGATTTGGGTATTGACCATCTGGTGATGGCCACGTGTAGAGTCATCTCTTGTGTTGTTGAAGAGGGTGCTTGCTATGACCAGTGCATTCCCTTGGCTAAGCTCTGTTAGCTTTTGCCCTGGTTCATTTTGTACTTCAAGGCCAAACTTGCTTGTTACTCCAGGTATCTCTTGACTTCCTACTTTTGCATTCCAGGCTCCCAGGATGAAAAGGACATCTCTTTTTGGTGTTAATTCTAGAGGCCTTGTAAGTCATCATAGAATGCTCGAATTTCAGCTTCTTCAGCATTAGTGGTTGGGGCATAGATTTGGATTACTGTGACACTGAATGTTTGTCTTGGAAACAAACAGAGATCATGCTGTCATTTTTGACGTTGCACCCAAGTACTGCATTTCAGATTCTTTTGTTGACTGTGAGGGCTACTCCATTTCTTCTAAGGGATTCTTGCCCACCATAGTAGATATAATGTTCGTCTGAATTAAATTTGTCCATTCCAGTCCATTTTAGTTCTCTGATTCCAAAAATGTACATGTTCACTCTTGCCATCTCCTATTTGACCATTTCCAATTTATTTTGATTCATGGACCTAACATTCCAGGTTCCTATGCAGTATTGTTCTCTACAGCATCAGACTTTACTTCCATCACCAGTCACATCCACTACTGGATGTTGTTTTTGCTTTGGCTCTGTCTTTCAATTGTTCCTGGAGTTATTTTTCCACTCTTCTCCTATAGTATAATGGGCACCTACCAACCTGGGGAGTTTACCTTTCAGTGTCATATCTTTTTGACCTTTCATACTGTTCATTGGGTTTTCAAAGCAAGAATACTGAAGTGGTTTGCCATTCCCTTCTCCAGTGGACCACATTTTGTCAGAACTCTCCACCATGACCCATCTGGCTTGGGTGGCCCTGCAAGGCATGTTTCAATGAGTTAGACAAGGCTGTGGTCCATGTGATCAGTTTGGTTAGTTTTCTGTGATTATGGTTTTCATTCTGTCTGCTCTCTGATGAATAAGGATAAGAGGCTTATGGAAGCTTCCTGATGGGAGAAACTGGGGAAAGTGGGTTTTGTTCTGCTAGGTGGGGGCATGCTCAGTAAATCTTTAATCCAATTTTCTGTTGATGTGTGGGGCTGTGTTCCCTCCCTGTTGTTTGGCCTGAGGCCAAACTGTTGACCCAAGCCTCCACCTGAGACGCCTACACACTCATAAGACTGACTCAGTGTCTTGTGAGGACACTGCTCCTTTCTCCTGGCTCCTGATGCACACAAGGTTTTGTTTGTGCCCTCCAAATGTCTGTTTCCCCAGACCCATGAAAGTTCTATAATCAAATTCCACCGGCCTCCAGTTAAATTCCCTGGGGGTTCTCAGTCTCTTTGCTGGATCTCCAGGTTCAGAAACCTGTTGTGGGCTCTAGAACTTTCTTAACAGTGCAAGAATTTCTTTGGTGTAATAGTTCTGCTGTTTGTGGGTCATCTGCTCAGTGGCTCTATGATGGGTAATGCTGCATGACACAGGTTTGCTGCAGCCAGATCGCCTGTCCCCCTGGCAGGCCACCGCTGACCTGTGACTCCACAGGAGACACTCAAACACCCCAAAGCAGGTCTGGCTCAGTCTCTGTGGGGCTTCTGGGTCCTGCTGCACATAAGGTTTTGTTTGAGCCTTCTGAGGGTCTCTGGTGGATATGGGGTTTGATTCTAAAAGTGATTTCACCCCTCCTACCATCTTGTTGGGCCTTCTCCTTTGCCTTTGGGTCTGGGGTATCTTCTTGGTGGGATCTAACATTGTCTTGTTGATGGTTATTCAGTAGCAATTTGCAATTTTGTTGTTCTCGCAGGAGAAGATGAGTATACGTCCTTCTACTTGCCATCTTACTGCGATGACAAGCTTGACATCTGTTAATCTGTCTTCTGTCAGCCAACTTCTGGCTCATCCCTGACTAACATTTTTAAAATTCCATGTATACATACCTTACTAAAATGAAGAGGTAAGTAGTAATGGATGTGGCCTACTACCTACCTTATGTTTTAGGCACATACTAAGTGCTTTCTGTGTATCATCATTTTAGAGCTTCACTACAGCATAATTATCTCCTGTTTTTAGATGAGGAAACTGCGGCTCAGAGAAATTAAGTATCAAGTCCAAGTTCACACAGCTACTAAGTGGATGAGCTAAAATTTAAACCTTTATCTCTTTAACGCTAAAGCTATCTGCTGATTGTGCAGTTTCACTCCAGAGTCCAGGCTTTTTACCCACTACACCATCCTGGCTTCCCTATCTGCTGATCGTATAGCTGTAAAACATTTGAAATAGACACATATGTGCATCTGAATACATACTCATCGACATTAGGATCTTTCAACAACAGCTCAGTGGTGTTCTGGATTAAATAGTTCTTTGTAGTAAGGGGTGACCTGTACATTGTAGGCTGGCTAGCTACATCTCTGGCCTCTACGAACTACATACCATTAGCACTCTTCACCCCAATTTTGATGACGAAAAATGTCTCTAGGTATTGTAAAATGTTCTCTGGGGATAAAATTTGCCCTTTTTGAGACAAACTGCTCTATGTAATTGAAGAGGAAGTAGTTCAGCATATTTGGGATGTTGCCAGCTGGGAAGGTGCTCAGAGATGATGGAGCTCTAAGCTGGTTAAGACCTTGGTTTGGCTGACCATCAGATTACCTGAGAAATCCTCCCTAGGAATTAGGGGTCAATCTATGCCCTGTTGGTTAATGGGAACACCATGTGAATTCCATACCACACTTGAACTCAGGAACTAGTTATTGAGAAGGAACTTCTGGAAGCAGTGAGGCATAATGGGGACAGTGATAAACTGGGAAGAGCACAGGGCTCTGCTTCAGGCTCACTACTACTTCATGATGTGTCTTTAGGCCCATCTCAATCATCTTATAACAGTACTAATATTTACTAATGGTTATGTGCCAGGGACGGGGGAGCCTGGTGGGTTGCCATCTGTGGGGTTGCACAGAGTTGGACATGACTGAAGCGACTTAGCAGCAGCAGCAGCATTATGTGCCAGACACTGTCTTAATGCTTCATGTGTATTTACTCATTTAATCCCTGTGAAAATCCAATAGCTATTCCCTTTTTGTGGGTAAGGACACTTGTGATGGAGTTAGGAGTCTCTATTTCCTCCCTGTGTAAAATGAGGGTTTACTGTGCTATGCTTAGTCACTCAGTCGTGTTTGACTCTTTGTGACCTCATGGACTGTAGTCCACCAGGCTCCTATGTCCTTGGGGATTCTCCACGCAAGAATACTGAAGTGGTTTGCCATGCTTTCCTCCAGGGGATCTTCCCAACCCAGGAATCGAACCCAGGTCTCCAAGCTGCAGGTGAATTCTTTACCATCTGAGCCACCAGAGAAGCCCAAATGAGGATTTGGGATAGCTTATTTCTTAGGCATCTCCTAGTCTAAAAATTCTAGGATTCTAGGCAGTCATTGATGTAACATACATTTATTGAGCAAAAATATATGCTAGACAGTATGGGGCATAAATCTTCTCCAGAAGCCTATGGTTCTAGAGCAAAAGAAGAAAGACAAGCACATTTTTATTTAAGAAATTAATTGTAATGGCCACTGTTACTTAAGTACCTTTTAGATGTCAATCATGGTTAGGTGGTTGACCTACGTAGGTCACAAAAGAAACCTGAGGGGCCAATATCGCCTTTTTTTAGATGAACAACTGAGGCTCAGCAAGGTGAAATGACCTGCTGGTGACTAGCAGAGCAGTGAAATTACAGAGACTTAGAAAATGTTCTATTATGTGCAGTGCTGAGAGGCGAATGTTTTATGCCAGACTCAGAGGGGCCACCCCACCCCTCTGTCATTTGAGGGAGGTTGTGACGGAGGTCAGTGCAGACCCCAGACTCTGAAGGCTTGGTTTCTTTGGCTCAAGACTGTTGGCAGCTTCAAGTGCCTTTCCCTTCCTCCTGAGAATGTGCATGGAGGGAGAGGGATTCTAGGTGGATGCCATGAGGAGCTGGTGGCTCCATGAGTACAACACAAAGCAGTTTTATCATCTCAGCTTGTTCCAAGAACAGCTCAAAGGCCTAGGTGTTACCGGGGCCAACTTTTCTCAGAACACCAGATGATGCTTTCCCCACTTGGTATCCCTAAGTTATCTCTATAACTGCTCCGTGTTGCACTTACAAGCCTGGCAAGGCCCTTTCCCCATATCTTGTCCCTGCTCTATCCTTGTCTCTCTAGTTCCCCTCCCCTTCTAACACCACTTGGCAAGCTCCTACTAATCCTTTGTGACACTCAAAAATCACCTCCTTCCAGAAGCTGTCCGTAATTCTCCCAGTTTAAATGGCAACTCCTTTTGTACTTCCTTAGCCCTTGGTTTATATCTTTATTTTTATAATCAGTACCCATGTAATGTATGACATGGTCACTTGGAGGATCCTAAAGGATAGAGACTCGTGCTTTATTTACATCCTATTGTGCCCAGTTGAAAACATGCATTCACTCATTATTCCACAAATGGTTTTGGGTATAAGGCAAGCACTGTGCTAGACTTTGGGATAGATAAGGTGAATTTTCTCTAACAATCTAGAATCCAGAGTCTGCTTCAAGAGAAAAGCAATCTAACAAAAACTGTGACTGAGTGTTCTAAGGGTATTAAAAGAAGTACATCCAGGTACAGTATGAAACAAAAGAGAGAGGATGACTCTATAGGAAGTCAGAAAAGGTTTTCCAAAGGGAATGCTCCAGGTGGGCTCTGAAATACAAATATAAGTAGGAGCTTGTCATGTAGACAAAGAGGGTGGAGAGGGAAGGCTCATTAGATGGAGGGAACAGCCTGAGCCAAGGCCAGGAGACAGGAAAACAGTGAGGTGAGGTCATGGCATTGCTCATTTAGCACAGATGAAGGGCAGAATTTGTGCAGGGTCACAGAGTATGTGGCAGAGAGGTAGCAATGAAAGGGATAGAGAGTGGAGGATTCTGTATGCCTTGCTGAAGAGTTTAAGTTTATTCTGATAGGTAATACGGAGTATCTGTCTAGGCCACAGGCCAACAGCTTGCTGCCACCATCCATAGGCAGAGTCTTGAAAGCCATGTTTGTTCTAAATGAGCCCACATTCTTGGGCTTAACCAGTTGGACCAGTGATGGACATTTACCCCAAACTGGACTAACCCCAAACCTTCTTTTCCAAAATTTGTAATTAGAGATAAGAGTTTAGTCCATCTTTCCTTGTGGCTTTGATACATGAAATTACAGAGTAAGCTCCCTTTATGGGTAATTACAGGTGATGTTATGAGCTGAAGTGTCCCTCCAAAATTCATATGTTGAAGACCTTAACGCCCCAGTCCTAAATTTGGGATGTGACCATCTGGCGATAGTCTTTAAAGAGGTAATTAAGGTTAAATAAGGTCATTGTAGCAGGCCCTAATCCAATGTGACAGGTGTCCTTATAAGAAGAGGATATTAGGACACAGATACACAGAGCAAAGACCATGTGAAAACACAGGGAGAAGATGACCATCTACAAGCCAAGGAGAGAGGTCTCAGAAGAGGCCAACTTTACTGACACCTTGATCACGGTCCTTTAGAACTGTGAGCAAATAAATGTCTGTAGTCTAGTTACGCAGCCTAAGGTGCTTCATCAATGGCAACCTTAGCAAACTCATACAGTGGGTCTCTAGCTAACTTAACCATTTGGGTATCTGGCTTCTATATCCCATCTGGCTTGGGTATCTCTTATCTGCTCAGTAGTCCCCAGTGATGCCCGCCACCCCTTCCACCTCACAGTCTACAACAGGAATGTTCTGATGCCTGCTGGCTCAGGAGGGTGCTATTTCCTTCCTTATTCTGCAAACAAACTTGCCTGCTGTTTCCAAACTGAATGATTGTACACTAGACTCTGATGGAAATTTGAGCAGCTCTTTGCTCAAGGATTCAGGTTCAGGTGATAAGTACCAAACTCTTAATGTCTGCAGCAGCTGGACCTTAGTCTTTGCATCTTGACCATAGACACAACTTAGAATGCCCCAGGGCTTAGACTTTGAAGTATATACTGTATGGATGTTCCCTTGTGCCCCCAATTCTGATGTTTTCCTTTCTGTCCTACCCTTCCTTAGCCCACTCCCTTTATCCCCTCCCCCTCAGAGTATCCCAACACTCCTATCTTCCCTCCTGTTCTTGAATACAGCCCTCACTCCACTCGAATATTCAAGTCACCGCACTTATCAGTTTCTTCTGATGCCTGGCAGGTTTCCAGTCTTAGGTTCTGCCTTTCAAGGGCTCTTCTTGTCTGCCTTGGTTACTGAGGTCTGTAGAGAGCAGTTCCAACTTAGGGCCAGCCAGTTGAGTTCTGGGGACTGCTTTTTTTTTTGCTGTAGATAGATTGGAACATCTCCTTCTACTCTGCATTTCTACATCTGATTGTTCCCTAGAGTATTTAAAATGAAACTAATCTCATCACCTCAAGAATTAATTTATCTCCAAAAAACACCCCTGCCACATATACCTCCTTCTGATCTGCATGAGGATTTAATATTCCTTTTGTTAACATAACCTCATATTTATTTCTCATAGCTAATAGCCTGACCTCATTATGTTCTTATTTGCCCCTTACTGGCCCAGGGTTAAATCATAAATTCATTCAACTTGGCAGTGAATGCTCATCCCAAGTTCCATTTGTGTTGGATCCTGGCTGGTCTTATTTTCCTTCACTGGATGCAGAAGCCAGAAATGGTGAGGTGGCCATAATGTTCACATCCCTGTGCATGAAGAGGCTGGAGCTGAGGAAGGAGAGGGCAATGAATCAGACATCCAAGAGAAGCAGAAAAGGGTGATGGGGTGGGGGATATATTCTCAGTTCCAGGTCATATTCTGGCTTCTGTTTCCAGAACCTTCCTGCCTTTGGGTGACTGCCAGAAATGGGAGTCATCCTGGATATATAACCTCCCTTTTGTAGTAAGGATAGAACCTCTAGTTTTGGGTATGGGACATGGCTGCCCAGATAGAAGACTACATTTCTCAGCTTCCTTGCAGCTATATGTGGCTATGTTCTGGCTAATAAAGTGTTAGTGGAATTGACATATATAACTTCTGAGTTGTGCTCTTCATACCAACTATTGCTTCTTTCACTCACCTTTTCCTTCTTTCTGCTGGCTGGATGGTAGATGTGGTGGTGAGCATTCTTATGCCACACAACTGAGAATGATACCAAGACATGGCAGACCAAAAAAATGAAAAGCATCTGGCTCTTGGACAAAAGAAAGTCACCTCACAGACCCTGGTTGGCTTATATCTGAACTACCGCATTGGAGAAAAAGGGCTAACTTTTTTAAACCACTGTTATATTGGGGTTCTATTATGTTAGTGAGATCTATAACCATCTTTATTACTGCAGATGGCTTTTTTTTTTTTTTTAATTTGGTCACTATCTGTTTTTTCCTGCAAATTTTTCAAGTCAACCTGAAGTAAGCGAGCCCACCTTTTCTTCCTCAGTTACTTAAAGAGGCAGTAAAGCTCTAGTTGTCACAGCCATACGCCCTTTGGGTGAAGGCCTATGTGAATGGGAACAAGGAGTCCACATTTCAGAGAGAAATGGAAATGAGAGCTAGAGAGGCCTGACTGCACTTGAGCCCCTGGTTCCTGGGTTGCCCATCTTTACCATGCTTTCTGCTATGTCCTTATGTGACCCACAACATTGCTCTTTTGAGACTAGTTTCATTGAAGTTGGATTTTCTTCTTTTCTTGAGCTATCAGTTCTTACTAATTCCCATGTCATCATACCTTCTTTCTGCCCTCTTCCCCCCTCAAGTTTGCTTTCTTTTTTATGGCTGGCTACCCACGAGTTCCGCAATCGAAAGAGAGTCAGTGGTGGAGTTTTCAATCAGACGACAAATGGGTTAGATACACCTTTTAGGATTTTCACCTGGAGAGTGGTGTAGGTTTTTATCTAATGCAGAATTGAATTCCCCGCAGCCAGACATGGGCAGAGAGGATTCTGCAGGACCCTGTATTTTTGCCTAAGCATCAAACCTTCCTCATTTGCAGAGTGGGACAGTTCCTCTCAGTCTCCTAGGGTTCCTGTAGGCCCAGACCTCAGCTGCTGCCCCATCCCAGAGAATGGTCTGTGAGTCACCTGAGCTGGTAGGAGACCTGGGGGTAAGGGTGGAGGCTATACTCAGAGACTTTTGTATGCCTCTTCATTCAGGGAAGTCAGTGGGGCAGAAAGGCTAAGCAAGTAACTTGTTCAGCATCACACAGCTTTTAACTTGGAGTCCGGGACTTGCAGGGTTTCCCAGATGGTTCAGTGGTAAAGAATCTGCCTGCCAATTTAGGAGATGTGGGTTTGGTCCCTGGGTCAGGAAGATCCCCTGGAGGAGGAAATGGCAACTCACACCAGTATTCTTGCCTGGAGAATCCCCTGGACAGAGGAGCCTGGCAGGCTATAGTCCATAGGGTCTCAAAGAGTTGGACACAACTGAGCAATTGAGCATGCACACACCAGGACTTGAAAGTAGATGTAAGCCTTAGTTCCCTTATCTATCAAATGGTGATAATAATCTGCATCTCATCAGATTATTGAGGGGCTTAATGGAGACTGGGTATGTTAAGCAGATTGCTTTGGTGAATTCTTGATAAATGGTAGCTGCAGTTATTTTTGATAATTATGATTCTTACCAGGCTCTCTGGGCCCATTAGACTCAGCCTGGAGAGGTTGGATGCAAGAGGTGGGAAGTGGGGCTGCCATGTTGCACAACTCCATGGTTCTTCTGCAGAGTGCTCTGTGAAAGAGCTGCCAACTGCAGGCTTCAGTCCTGAAAAGAAATCAGAGAGAAGGGATCCTAAGGGTGATTTCATTTTACAGGCTTTTCTCAAGGAAACAACCATTTCCCTCTTCTATGGGAAGCAGAAGCATTTCCCTTTCAGTTCAGAGATACCCCTTACCAAAGCCACTCCAGCTCTGTTTCCAGCAGGAAGACCCCTGGGGCAGGGCAGGCCTGCTGAGCTGAAAGCTGCCTATGCAGCTGCTCCCTGTCTGTGCTGCACCCCATGGGCTCCTCTGCAGCTGCGCCCTGGGCAAAGCTTTAATTAATGCCAGAAGGACACCCACAGCTATATCTGGATTCTTCCTGGCAGCTGAGGCAAAGTCTCAGGTGCTGTGGCCGGGAGTGGGGGTGTTTGCCCAGGGTCACTCACCTACTGAAGACTTTCTATGCCCCACATTGCCCTCTGGACAGAGGCCAAGTCCTTAGTGTGAGGAGCAAGGCCCCATGTGTGACATCCTGTGGGTCATGGTGCAATGGTGAATTCCATAGGTGGGCCACCAAATTCAGTGTTTGTTTGGGAGCATAAACCAAGGAGCACATTTGAAGAAAGGTAATGGTCACTATTAGAGAAATTTGCAAGCTGAAAATGAAGGCTGAATTGTTCAGAGCAGAAGGAATTTTGAGAGGCAACATGGGAGGAAGAGACAAGAGATGAAGTGCCTGGTAGGGGTGAAAGTCTTGGGTGTGTAAGGGGGAAACAATCCCATTGTGTGCAACTTAGTCCACCTTCCCCAAGTCTCCAACCAATCCAGAAGCCAGTCACTTCTTAACAACAGGTTGTGGAGTGGGTTTATTTTAGGGATGTGTTGAAGTGCTTAATTGGCCTTCCTGTGAATGAGACGCCCCCCCACCCACCCTCATCCCACAGCTCTGGAGGTTACCTGTGGAAGGTCCTTTACACCTTGTGCAATGTACACCTGTGTGCAATTTATTCTTGCCCCAACCTAGAACAATGCTACAAGCGGGGATACTTCCAAGATCAGTCTTGCAGCACAAGTGAGTATCCTGCAACACATAAGAGGAATGACCTGAAACATAAAGTTCATAAAGGTAGAGCGTGCTGTATGCTTTACTCACTGCTGTGTCCCCAGTGCGTAGACCAGGGCCTGGCATACAGTAGGTGCTGAATAATGATTATTCTGTGAGCTGCTCCATTTACCTCTCTTGCCTCTTCTCCCACCTTGCTCTACATGCTCTCCGTTTTACCTCCACTTCCAGATTCCAGCTCTTGGAATGTACCCTACTTTATAACCAATTTACCCCTACATTTACTTAGCAAATATCTACAGAGTTCTTGCTCTGTACCAGTCATTGTGGTAGAAGCTGGAGATACTTGATGAACAGAACATGGAGTTACTTACCAGTGGGTAGACAGGGCATCAGCCTAATCATTAGATAAGGAAATATAAGATAATATAATAAAAATCATTAGATAAGGAAATATAAAATTACAGTGAAGGACAAGTGTGAGGGGTTACAAGATTATATTAAAGCAGGATTTATTCCAGAGGGAGTAGGTGATATTTGATCTGAGCTCTGAAGGCCCCCTAAGCCACTGAAAGAATGAAAGTCTTTCAACATGACTGGAGTGCAACCACTCCAGAATGGGAAAGCTCAGGCATGAATATAAGGCTAGACAGGTTAGCAGAGGCCAGACCCTGCAGAACCTTGTGAGTGATAGTAAATGCTTTGATCTTTATCCTAGAAGAAACAGGGAACCACTAAAGAGTTTTAAATGAGGTGGAGATGCTTTACATGATCAAATTTGATTTATGGAAAGATCATTCTTGCTGTAGAGCTCCCTTGAGCCCCCTGTCACCCATCTTCATCCCACAAACCAGGTTGAGAACTTGCAATTACTTTGTTGATGGTGAAGACAGCCACCAGGTGACTGAAATCTCAGCCATGTATTTTGGCTAGTGTTCATAATGAACTCTCCACTTCCCTGGGTGGGGTGGGGGGCTGCTGAGTAGATCTGCTGAGAAGAGGAGGAGGAGGCTGGCTGTGAGGGATGGATATGGGGCTCCATGTTCTGTTCTCACATCTGTCTCTATTGATGCCCACGCTGCCATGATGATGTATTAGAATTCAATAAGCCTCACTACTCTTTCCCTAGAAATGGAAGGACTATCAGAGGGGAAAAGTGGGCCCCTCACCATCTGTGAAGGGGGAAGCAGTCCACAGCAGCTCAAATGAATCATTCTATTAACTAATAGGGGGAACCCATGGTTGGTGAAAGGCCATTGCTGTGTTATTAATTTCAGTTCACATCCAGAAAGTTTAACCTTGTCATTTCTGGTGGCATTGAGACCTGCAAATCATAAGCTGAATGAGGTGGCTTCCAGGCTGGCTGGGAACCAGCGTGGAAAGCCTTTTTCTTCATATGCCTGGGATGTTGAAACCAGGAATGGGAGCATCTTCCCAGAAAAATGAGGGGCAGCAAATATCCATCTTATCTCCTGCCCAGGAATTGCTATGATAATGTCCTCTGTTGATGGAGGGCTTACTTGGTATTTGACTTAGGTAGAGAGACAGAGGGTGTTTGGTTCAACCAGAATTGCTCTTTGGAAGCAATAGCCACTTGCTTTGTGATGCAATCCTTTCCCATGACCTGCCCAGCAAATTTATGAGTCCTCAAAAGTCGCAAAAGGGTCCATGGGACTTAACTTCTCATAGAAACTGGAGAAACAGCTGAGCTCTGTGTCTCGGTGTGGCTGGGTGCAACTAGACATCTGAGAGTGGGTTAACTTTAACTGATGATCTCCTCTGGATCAATCACAATGGCCAGGAGAATGTGAGGCTCTGATTGGCTCAGGCCTGTGTCACATGCTTTATGGCAGAAAAAGGGGTGGAATCCCACCAGAACTAGTGGGCTGAGAGCTGCCCATAAGGGCACTTCACCTCAGCAAGCATTATGTGATTCGCCCTCCCTGCGTATGTTCTGCTTTTGTCTTCTGTCTCTCTCTCCCTCTACCTCTCTCTCTCCTATTTGTTTGTCTGCTGCCATCAGTGGTAACCTCTGCTACCAACTACCTGTAACTCGGGGCTAATATATGTCACCCCCCCGTGCTATGTAGTTGATATAAGTTATCAAATGAGATAAAGAAGGGAATTATTCTTATTATCTTTATTCAAAGATCATGAATCAGGCTCAGAGAGGGTATACAACATAGCTGCTACATGGCAGGAAGGTGCCAGTAGGATTTTACACCCAGGTTGGTCTGGCCAGTGTCCAAGGTGCTTCTCCTTCACTCTGCTTGAGCAGGGGAACTGGTAAACTGCCCCTGGAGAGGGGATCTGGCTAGCTCTGTCTGATTCCAACAAGGGTAGAGAATTCTGAGCCAAGGTACCTCACTGACCCTCTTAGTTAGGTTTCCAGTGCGGCTTGGAACCAGGACTCCAATCTGTAGTTCAGTTTCTTGTGATATAAGTGATTTCTTATATCACTCAAAGCCCAGTGACTTGAGTGGGAAAACTTCTTGCGGCCCTTTTCTCAGGATAATGAAGGGAAGCAAGTGTCTGGGGAGGCAGATGGCCCTGTAACTTTGTCCTGTCTGGCTCAAGGATACAAGGGTTTGACAACTTTATGTTCTCAAACTGTAGACTACTAAATCTAGTCTGGCACTCATTTGCAAATAAAAAACTAAGACTGTAAGAGGGGATACAATTAGCTGAAGTCTAGATCCCAAACAGGAAGTTTGGGACGAGATCTCTGGACACAGACCCTAGGTTTCTTCCTGCTACAAAGGATTGGCCTCCAGCCCCAAATCAGAAGAGAGAATTAGAAATGCCACTGTCGCACACCTGAAGAGGGAGGTTGTTAACTTTCTTCTTTCCTACATAGGCTCATTCTATCCCCCTTTCAAAGTTTTTAAGAAAAGCTTGTTTAAAAAAAAATACTGTCTCATTCTGATGTTTTATTAACATTAGAGACTGCTGGTGTCTAACAATTTTAATTAGGGCTGAATTTTACTGTATGCAAACCTCAGGGAGCGTCAGGGAAAGGGAGCCACTGAACAGACCAGAAGATCAAATGAATAGATTAATTAAATATCACCACGTGGGCAGCTCGAGGCAGGAGGACCTGTAGCCTCTCCCTCCTGCCATGGATGGAAGCAGGGAGGAGGCGGCAGGAACCGTGGGCACCTGTGTTGCTCGGTGGCTCAAGGTAGAAGAGTAAGATTCAAATGTGTGAGTCAGGGCCCTGAGGGCTGCATTTAATTTGTATCCTTAAACCTCAAGCTCCAGGGAGTCCTTCATCTCATCAGGCCAAGTTAGCTCCCAGCAAGACCAGAATCTTAACTCCAGATTCACTCCTTAACTCCTGTGGTTGAGTCAATCTGTGACTCCTGACCATTTGGCTTAGAATCCAGATTCTGCCACTTGCTGCCTGTGTGACTTTGGGCAAGTTACTTAACTTCTCTGCCTTAATTTCTCTACCTATAAAATGGGGGTAATAATAATAATGTGGAATAAGTGAATTAATATGTAAAAACCTTTGAGTCACTATCTAACATGTAGAAGGCACTATCCAAGAGTCTGATTCATTATTCCTGTTATTTTTATATTACTATTGCTTTCTTCCCAAAAGGCTTCAGATTCTCTCAATTCCTGACCCTGAGGTTGTTTTTCTGCTTTTAGCCCATACTTGTCCCTCAGACCTCAAACTTGTAGTATTCCTCTGGCTCTGAAGTTTGCCTGCTCAATCTCGTCTTGGTGTTAACTTGCCCCTCTGTCTCACTGTTTCTGGAGAAGCACCTTCCCGAGTCTAGCCCAGCCCAGCCCAGCCCTGGTGCTTAACACCTGTTCCCTCACCCTCAGAATCAGCACAATCTGTGGTCAGGTTGCTCTTAGGTGGACAGGGAACTTCTGGGCCCCAAAAGGGCTCTGTTTAGAATAATCACAAGAGTGATGATAACAAAAACAAAGCAAGCTGCATTTCTAAGACCACTAGCAATCAGTCAACCAATCACAAAATGTTTGCCAAGAATTTTTACATTCTAGTTGTTGAGGGGATATGAAAGATGAGGACAACCCTATACTTATAGATTAAAGAAAATTTTTAAGGGGTAAAATTTCCATAACATAAAATTGACCATTTTAATAGTGGTTAAGTACATTGACAATATTGTGCAAGCATCATTATTACTATCTAGTTCCAGAACTTTTACATGTTCCCAAATGGAAACTCCATACCCATTGGTGATCACTTCTCATTCCCCCTCTTCCTAGCTCCTGTCATCACTAATCTGCTTCCTCTCTCCACAGAGTTTAAGGATATTCTAATCTACTTACTGAAACGAAGGGAAACAGTCACTAACAGAAATAAGCACCATGAACCAGATGACGCAGCAGCACTGTGGTTAGCTGTGTGGACCCTGGAGCCAAACTGCCAGCTCTGTTGTTATTTCTGTGCGACTTTCGACAGGTTAATCTACCTCTCTGGATCTCAGTCTATCTGTCTATCTATGTAAAATATAAAAAGAGGGTTGGATAAGTCCCTCCTCCAAGGACAAATTGTGAGGACTAAGTGTGTCAGTGCAGGTAAGGATCTGAAAATATCAGACTGTGCTGTATAAAGGTTTGTCATGGTCATTAACATGGATGGCAAGTCCTGTGGCTTAACCATTTTGAAGGCAGAAACCTTTTCTATCTTGCTTACCTGGACTTCACAGTACCTAGTATGATGCGTGACATTTAGCAAGTGCCTGGTAACTATTTGCTGGGTGACTGGATAGGAATTTAGGAAAGAAGGGAGGCTACTGTGGGACTCATAGACTCTTTGGGAGTCCCATGCGTACTGTCAAAACAGTCCCCAGCTTCTTGGGAAATTTTACAAGAACCACCTTAGTGCTCGATATTGTGTGACCTGTTACAGGCAGAACAAAACAACAGGCCTGTCCGCAAGATGAATATGGTAATAATGACTATGACTAAAATTAATCAAAATACCGGTTATTCGTCCAGCACTTAACATGTGCTTGGCACTGTGCTAAAAGTCTTACATGCATCAATCTGTTTAATTTTATTATGACTCAACCTGTCAGGCAAAACTCACTAGCACAATATAATAATAGCAGTGAAAAGCCTTTTTTTTTTTTAGACAGAGCAAAATGTCAACATGTGCAAATGAATCTTGTGATAATTGAGTCTGTATAGAAGGTGGGGTTGGTGAAAAAATTCAGGTGAGAACAACGTGGAATTTGGACGAAACATCTATATCTCTGATGCAGCCAGCCTGCTAATCATCTGGATATTTACTGCCTGAGCTGTTAGTAGCCTTTGGTTTGCAGTTTTTCTTTTCTCATTCTTTAGAAGTCATCTTTGACTCTTGTGTAGGACAGATCTCATTGCCTTGCTGCCTCTTCCAGGCATGAATGGCTAGATGGCAAAGAGAAAGCTTGCAGATGCCTCAATAAACCAGTTCCTGGAGAGGAGAGGAGGTGCTCATGTTTTGTCTCTGGGTCCAGGGCAGTGCTCAAAGTCAGCTAATTGGATCCAGGAAGGGGTTACAGAGGCAGGCATCAAGGAGCAATGGCCTGAATCAAACCCTAGATTAATTAAAAAGTGTCCAAGTGGATTGAATATTTCATGCCCTAAGGGCTGAAGTCAAGGTCTCTTTGGAACAGAAATCAGATGTGCCAGTGTGTGTGTGGTTGGAATGGCAGTGAATGGGAAAGAGAAGGACAGTGGGTGGGGGGTGAGGGAGGGAGGAACAGAATGAACATAAGAGTTAGCCAGAATTCAACCAACTTCCCACCTTCGTTACTGGATGACCTCAGAGGGTGATGTACTTTTTGGAGGGCGTTCATGGTGTTATTTGAGCTGATCCTGTAAGAATTCCATGAGGGTAGACAGAATGAGTTCCTGGTCACAGCTTACTACCTCGAGAAGCCTGGAGCCCAGAAGGGCCAGCCCCGACCCAGGCCCAGGCCTCCAGCACCACCTTAGAATTGGCAGCAAGCCTGGAGATGAAGGACATTTCTTACCTACCAAGTAATGGGTTTTCAGAATCTTCTTCCATCTCTTTATCAAGGAATTAGTTCAGTAAAAAGATAACCCGAGAGGAGTGCGGATTCCCTTGGGCAACCCAGAAAGTCTTTGGTCCTGCCCTGTCTCTCTGTCCCTCCTCACACTTTGGCTGTACTGTCTTCATCTCTCTGCTCTGCTCCTATGTGTGGGGTCTAAGCATCTCTGTGCCTAGCTTTCCTCCCATGTGTTTGTCCCACATGTCCTTGTTTGCCTATCTCACTGGCCCCACCTCCCTCTTCTCTCTGTCTGCCCAGCTCCCTGCTCCATCTGCTCACCTCGTTTTCCACTCACCTTAGCCTCCTCTGCCTTCTGCTCTGCTCTGTGTCTGTCTCCTCCTCTCTTTGTCTGCATCTCTCTGCTCGTCTATTGCCTCAATCTGCTCAATTCACATTCCAACATCTTCACCACTTTCTCTGCCCTTCTCCTTCATGTCTTCCTTCTCCCTTCCCCTCACTCCCCCTTCCTCCCCTCTTCGCTCCTTCATCTCATTCCTATCTCACCAAGGATATTCTGTGGGTGGCTTTAGTCAATTCTAATCAATAAGCATCTCTAGACTCCCTACCATAGCCAGGCATTGTGCTGGAGTTCCCCTGGGGATCCGGACCCATCTGGTCCGTGTTTGCAAGTGGTTCTTAGTGGATAAGGTTTTAGGAACTTAATACAACTTTCATTTTGGACCTAGCCTCAACCAGGAGAAGTGGTCGGGATGACTGAGAGGGATGCAGGAAGTTGGGATCTCAGTGGACAGAGTGGGCAGGGAGCCTGGCACTGTCCTGAGCAAGGCTGTGCCACCAGTGGGGCAGTCCTGGCTTTTCCCCACCTGGGAAGGTGGCTCTTACCTGTCCAGTGTGGCAGGCCTGGTTCTGCTTTAACCCTCAGGGGACAGTACCATCCCCTCTCCATCATCTCGAGGCTTTTTTCAAGGACTGATATGTTACATAATTGGTCTGGTCTGGACCTCTGATTGTACATTTGGTGACTTCTGAAATAAACCACAAGACTCAGGGAGCCTCACAGCTCTAATTATTTTGCCAACTCCTGTTCTGCATATCAATTTCCCTCCCCGCACAATTCATATTCTATACATCTGTCTGGCAGGGAGGGTGCCTGGGGAAATGACATGGTTTTGCACACGACATTTGTTAGAAGCTGGAGGAGAGACTATCTTATTTCACTTGATAATCTCTTATTTATGGATTTGTTCTTTTCTTAATAGTAATGAGACTTACTATTTCCATCTTGTTGTGACAGCTTTATCAACACTTCTGTGGCTGCATTTGCTTCCAGGTAATAGAACTATGATCAAATTGAATTGGCATAAATAGCAGGAAAATTCACTGGTTGTGTATGTCAGCAAGCCCAAAGGGACTGGTCTCACAGAAGCTGCCTTCTCTGGTGGGCAGTATATTTGCTGGACTCTCTAAGAGTCAAAGTCCACTATGTCTGACACTGACACAGTAGGACTTTATAAAAGCCTTTATCCCTCTGAACTCAGAGTCTCGCTGCAAAAAATCCTTCCTTTTGAGCCACTAGGTGCTGTGGGAAAGGCACAAATTTTGGAGTCAGAATTACCTGGTTTGTGTCTTGCCTCTGTGAATTATTACCTATGAATTTCCTCTTCAGTAAAAGAATAAAAGTTTTAAAATATCTATAGCACTTGCCAAGCACTTGTAAATGCTTTACCTGTAGCACTGAATTAATTCTCACAAACACTGTAACATAGATTTATTTTCTTGGTGAAGAAACTGAGTCATACACATTATCTCAGGGGTTGGCTGTATCTGGCTCTTCATAGAAAATTTTGCTGACTGCTCACCCAGGTGACAGTTTGAACCCCCTTGAGTTGTTCAATATGGTAACCCTGGAGCCAGGATTTGAACACGTGTCTCACTGAGTTCTGAATAACTAAGGTTTTCCTGCAGTATAGGATAACTAGAAAAACTCATGAGATAGGAATCCCTCTGTAAAAAAAAAAAAAAAAAAAAAAATTTATTACAAAGATTTAGGGACAAGGATGGTCAGTGCAGCACTGTTTTCTACCAGGAGGATTTGGAAATAATCTGAAAGCCCATATACAAGGGGTATGGCCAAATAAAACATCTACATACCTGCTTCTCAGCAGATTCTTCTCAGAGAAGAATGGCTTCTCAGGTAGCTCAGTGATAAAGAATCTGTGTACCAATGTAGGAGGCATAAGAGATGTGCAGGTGATCCCTAGGTTAGGAAGATCCTCGGGAGGAGGAAATGGCAACCCACTCCAGTACTCTTGCCTGGGAATCCCATGGACAGCAGAGCCTGGTGGGCTGAGCATGCAACATGCACGCACATGCAGACAATGGTAGCTCACACAGACATTAAAACGAATGAGGCAGACCCATGTGCACTGAAAGCTGTCCATAGCAATTCACAGAATCATACATCTGCTGCTGCTGAGTCGCTTCAGTCGTGTCCGACTCTGTGCGACCCCAGAGACGGCAGCCCACCAGGCTCCCCTGTCCCTGGGATTCTCCAGGCAAGAACACTGGAGTGGGTTGCCATTTCCTTCTCCAATGCATGAAAGTGAAAAGTGAAGTCACTCAGTCGTGTCCGACTCTTTGCGACCCCATGGACTGCAGCCTACTAGGCTCCTCCGTCCATGGGATTTTCTAGGCAAGAGTACTGGAGTGGGGTGCCATCACCTTCTCGGAATCATACATCTATTAAAATATAATTGTATAAGCACTATATAGTATATATAGCAAAATATAGTAGGTATTATGTTACTTCCAAATGCCACTTATTTCAAGATGCACCTTTACTGTATGTGCCAGTAAGAAACAGAGAAATTGGCCACCATACAATGCCTTTAATTGTAAGGTGCATTCTTATCTCAGAGATTTTAAACTTGAAAAAAGCTGCATTCTAGAATACATGAAATATGGCTTGTTTATTTATTCATGTAAGAACATGTGCACTGCAAAGAGAATAAAATACCTAGGAATAAACCTACCTAAGGAGACAAATATGTCAACAAATTTGGAAAATTCAACAGTGGCCACAGCACTGGAAAAGGGCAGTTTTCATTCCAATCCCAAAGGAAGGCAATGCCAAAGAATGCTCAAACTACCACACAATTGCACTCATCTCACACGCTAGGAAAGTAATGCTAAAATTCTCCAAGCCAGGCTTCAGCAATATGTGAACCTTGAACTTCCTGATGTTCAAGCTGGTTTTAGAAAAGGCAGAGGAACCAGAGATCAAACTGCCAACATCCACTGGATCATCAAAAAAGCAAGAGAGTTCCAGAAAAACATCTATCTCTGCTTTATTGACTATGCCAAAGCCTTTGACTGTGTGGATCACAATAAACTGTGGAAAATTCTGAAAGAGATAGGAATACCAGACCACCTTACTGGCCTCTTGAGAAACCTATATGCGGGTCAGGAAGCAACAGTTAGAACTGGACATGGAACAACAGACTGGTTCCAAATAGGATACGTCAAGGCTGTATATTGTCAACCTACTTATTTAACTTATATGCAGAGTACATCATGAGAAACGCTGGGCAGGAGAAGCACAAGCTGGAATCAAGATTGCTGGGAGAAATCTCAATAACCTCAGATATGCAGATGACACCACCCTTATGGCAGAAAGTGAAGAGGAACTCAAAGCCTCTTGATGAAAGTGAAAGAGGAGAGTGAAAAAGTTGGCTTAAAGCTCAACATTCAGAAAATGAAGATCATGGCATCTGGTCCCATCACTTCATGGGAAATAGGTGAGGAAACAGTAGAAACAGTGTCAGACTTTATTTTCTTGGGCTCCAAAATCACTGCAGATGGTGATTGCAGCCATGAAATTAAAAGATGCTTACTCCTTGGAAGGAAAGTTATGACCAACCTAGATAGCATATTCAAAAGCAGAAACATTACTTTGCCAACAAAGGTCCGTCTAGTCAAGGCTATGGTTTTTCCAGTAGTCATGTATGGATGTGAGAGTTGAACTGTGAAGAAGGCTGAGCGCCGAAGTTGATGGTTTTGATCTGTGGTGTTGGAGAAGACTCTTGAGTCCCTTGGACTGCAAGGAGATCCAACCAGTCCATTCTGAAGGAGATCAGCCCTGGGATTTCTTTGGAAGGACTGATGCTAAAGCTGAAACTCCAGTACTTTGGCCACCTCATGCGAAGAGTTGACTCATTGGAAAAGACTCTGATGCAGGGAGGGATTGGGGGCAGGAGGAGAAGGAGACAACACAGGATGAGATGGCTGGATGGCATCACTGACTTGATGGACGTGAGTCTGAGTGAACTCTGGGAGTTGGTGATGGACAGGGCGGCCTGGCGTGCTGCAATTCATGGGATTGCAAAGAGTTGGACACGCCTGAGTGACTGAACTGAACTGAACTGAAGGAGACAAAAGAGCTGTATGCAAAAAATTATGACACTGCTGAAAAAAAGATCAAAGACAACGTAGACAGATGGAGAGATGATCCTGGGTTGGAAGAATCAATATTGTGAAAATGACTATACAACCAAATACAATCTATAGGTTCAGTTTGAGCCCTAACAAATTACCAGTGGCATTTTTCACAGAACTAGAACAAGAAAAACCTCATAATTTGTGTGGAAACACAAAAGACATCAAATAGCCAAAGTCATCTTGAGAAAGAAGAATGGAGCTGGTTCAGTCTATGCTAGAAAGCTAAAATCATCAAGACAGTATGGTACTGGCACAAAATAGAAATATAGACCAATGAAACAAAATAGAAAGCCCAGAGATAAACCCATTCACCTATGGGCACCTTATCTTTGACAAAGGAGGCAAGAATATACAATGGGGCAAAGATAGTCTCCTCAAAAAGTGCTCTGGGAAAACTGGGAAGCTGCATGTAAAAGAATGAAACTAGAACACTTCTTAACACCATGCTGCTGCTGCTGCTGCTGCTAAGTCGCTTCAGTCGTGTCCGACTCTGTGTGATCCCATAGACAGCAGCCCACCAGGCTCCCCCATCCCTGGGATTCTCCAGGCAAGAACACTGGAGTGGGTTGCCATTTCCTTCTCCAATGCATGAAAGTGAAAAGTGAAAGGGAAGTCACTCAGTCGTGTCTGACTCTTAGCGACCCCATGGACTATAGCCTACCAGGCTCCTCCGTCTATGGGATTTTCCAGGCAAGAGTACTGGAGTGTGTTGCTATTGCCTTCTCCGTCCTAACACCATACACAAAGATAAACTCAAAATAGAGTACAGACCTAAATGTAAGACCAGAAACTATAAAACTCTTAGAGGAAAACAAAGGCAGAGCATTCTATGACATAAATCGCAGCAAGATCCTTTATGACCCACCTCCTAGATTAATTGGAAAATAAAAACAAAAACAAAAATAAACAAGTGGGACCTAATTAAACTTAAAAGCTTTTGCACAGCAAAGGAAACTATAAACAAAGTGAAAAAACAACCAACCCTCAGAATGGGAGAAAATAATAGCAAATGAAGCAACTGACAAAGGATTAATTTCCAAAATATACAAGCAGTTATGCAACTTAATACCAGAAAAACAAAAAACACAATCAAAAAGTGGGCAAAATATCTAAACAGACATTTCTCCAAGAGGACATAAAGATGGGTGATAAACACATGAAAAGATGCTCAACATCACTCATTGTTAGAGAGATGCAAATCAAAACCGCAATGAGATAGAGTCTCATACCAGTCAGAATGATCATCATCAAAAAAAATCTATAAACAACAAATGCTGGAGAGGGTGTGGAGAAAAGGGAACCCTCTTGCACTTACAGTGGGAATGTAAATTGATACAGCCACTATGGAAGATAGTATGGAGATTCCTTTAAAAACTAGGAATAAAACTACCATATGATCCAGCAATCCCACTACTGGCCGTATACCCTGAGGAAATCATAATTGAAAAAGACACATGTACCCCAGTGTTCAGGCTTCCCTGGTGGTTCAGACGGTAAAGCGTCTTCCTGCAATGCAGGAGACCTGAGTTCAATTCCTGGGTTGGGAAGATCCCCTGGAGAAGGAAATGGCAATCCACTCCAGCACTCTTGCCTGGAAAATCCCATGGATGGAGGAGCCTGAAGGCTACAGTCCATTGGGTCACAAAGAGTCAGACATGACTGAGTGACTTCACTTCACTTTCATCCCAATGTTCATTGCAGCACTATTTACAATGGCTAGGACATGCAAACAATCTAGATGTCTATCACTAGATGAATGGATAAAGAAGCTATGGTGCATATACAAAATGGAATATTACTCAGCCATAAAAGGGATGCATTTGAGTCAGTGCTAATGAAATGGATGAACCTAGAGCCTCTTATACAGAATGAAGTAAGTCAGAAACAGAACAACAAATATCATATATTAATATATATATATATATATAGAGAGAGAGAGAGAGAGAGAGTCTAAAAAGATTGTATTGATGAACCTATTTGCAGGGTAGCAATGGAGACATAGACATAAAGAACAGACTTATGGACACAGAGAGTGGGTAGGAAGGAGAGGGTGGGATGAATGAAGAGAGTACCATGGACACATTTACACTAACATGTAAAATTGATAGCCAGTGGGAATTTACTGTATGGCTCAGGGAACTCAAACTGGGGTCCTGAGACAACCTAGAGGGGTGGGTTGGGGTGAGAGGTGGGAGGGAGGTCCAAGAGGGGGGATATCTATCTGTCTATCTATCTATCTATGGGTGATCCATGTCAATGTATGGCAGAAACCAATACAATATTGTAATTATCCTTCAATTAAATAAATTTTTTAAAAGAATATGTGGATTTATGAAAACACACAGAAAAGTCTGGATGGATATGTACCAAAGTGTATGGTGATTATTTCCAGGAATGTTAAGGGAATTGAGGGGTAAAGGAAGTGAAGGGGAGCTTTCACTTTTTCATCTTTATGCCCCTGAATTGCTGAAAAAATTTTACAACTGTGTGTTACTTATGTAATTGTAAAAATCACTTTTTAAATGAAAAAAAGCATTTATTAGATAATACCTATAAAGTGACTCAAATACCCGGCATAGAGTTGGAAGATAGTGTCATTCTCCACCAAGCTTTCTGGTCGACCACCAAGAAATCACTCAGTGAAGAGAGACAAAATATTGGAAACATTTTCTAAACATTTACATATTTAAAATGTCCTTGTTCCTTATAAAATATTTCTGTTTGCAGGTAAATGTTTGGTCAGTTATTTAATCTTCAATTTTCTGTTCTTCCCTAAAGGCAATTCCTCTGTTAATCATAGACTATAATGAATTCTATAAATACTACACTATAGGAAGAGATTTCGGGTTCTAAGTTTCCCTGAAGAGCATATCAATACAGAAAAATTAGGAAACAAGTGACTTATTAGCCATAGCCACAGGAAATACTTTATTAATTACATTTCAAAAGAAAGAAGTGTTTACACACAGGTTTTCATATCCATTCTCCATACTGCTGAAGGAGAATGGGGACAGGCCTGCTCAGAATAACAAGTAATCCCCAAATCATCTGCAAAATGGAATTTAGTTTGATAGTTCTCCACATTGCAAACAGAATAAGAACATTTTTCCAAGTCATATTTTTGTGTTGCTTTCTCCCATTTTGAAATACAAACTGACAATTTGCCATGACATAAATCAAAGTAAAAAAGATTTTTATACCTGGAAAAGGAACATTTATATTAAAGGAATTGGGATCATAGATTTCAAAGTTGTAAGAGACTATGGGGGCTACTTAGTCCAGCCCACTGACCTATGTAGGAATCCTGTATTACACTCTCTGTGACTGGCTCAGCTTTTGCATGCAAAATTTAGATAACTCATAGGGATCACTGTTTATCTGAACAATGAAAGTGCACAGCAGTAATAGCCATGATAACAGTAATCTTGGCTATGAGGGGAAAGGGGTAGCTAATACATTCTATAGGGTCCAGGGAAACTTTCTAGAAATGTTGCCTGATTTATCAGTTAGAATGGCTTCTAGATGCATGTAACATAATACTTAATGTAATAATGGTTAAATAAGAAAGACAGTTATCTGATATAACTTAAAAAAATCCAGAGAAAAGCAATCCCAGAGCAGTTTTAGTGGCTCAAGGGTGTATTAAAGTTCTTTCCATCATTGTAGTCCATCTTTAGTTTCTTAGTCTTTCATGCTTAGGCTTATTGCCCCGTGGTGGCAAGATGGCTTTCAGAGCTCTCGGAATCATATCTTCATACAGTCAAGTCTAAAGAAATGAATCATAGAGGTGACCAAAGGGGGAGAAAGAGAGAGAGAGAAAGTTTTTTTTCAAGTCATTATACTTTTATCAAGGAGGACCTAGAAGAAATCCCCTAGGAAACTTCTCTTTACATACAAATGTCTAAACATAAATAACATGGCTCCCTAGCTTCACAGGAAGCTGGAAAGTCAATATGCTGCTTGTTTAGCCTCTACAGTGGGAGGTGGGCAATGGTGAAGGAACACTGAAAATGGCCTCTGGGTCAGTTAATAAGTGTTTGACATAATTACCACTGTGCCCACAGCTATTCATCTCTTCTTCATGGGAGCATGACCTAGGGGAGGATGGATCCTCTTCAACCCCAAGGGATGAATCATGATTTAACTAAGAAATTCAGTTCCTCATGCCAGTTAGGAATGGGAATGGGATGCAGTTCTGGCAGTGAGATGTGAGACAATATCTCCCAGAAGTCTGGGGAGCTTCTGGGAGACTTAACTCCCATCCAGAAAGGAAGGGCTATGCTCTCTTCCCCTCTTTCAGAATTTGATTATTTTTGTTTGAGATTCTGGTACTTGGAGTAGGTTCTAGTACTCGGAGCTCTATTAAACTGTCAAAGGATATATGTGAGGACAAAATCCAATGCACTGAAAAACAGACTGGAGAGAGTAAAAGGGCACCCATCCTTCTGAACTCTGGAACTTCCTACCTCCATCCTTCTGAACTCTGGAACTTCCTACTTCCATACTTTTTGTTATGGGTGATTGTTATCTTTGGTTTGTTCAAAAAAGCAGATCGTGGGACAAAGGGCTAATATGCACCTCATTAAATGGTACAAAATCAGGAAACTTGTGCAGGACAGAGAGAATGAAGCCAGGAAGGAGGAAGGGTCAATATGAGAACACATTATCAAGCTGGCTGCCATTGAGCATGATGTTCCTCTAAGAAGCCATGTAAGCTGCATCTCAGGACAGTGCATCAGGGAGGGAGGGTGGATAGTTTCTCCACCAACTCTCACCTCTTGTCAATCAAGGATTTTCCTGTGGTGTGTTAATTGCCCCAGACTTCTAAGTTTTGCATGCATGGGTACCAGCCAGGTTCTACAGTGCCCAATAGCTTAGCATTAACACGGAAACCTTGGGAAGGAGATGAGAAATGTGTGGTGCAGTGTAGGGATGAGTTGAGGTGTAGTCAGATTGCACCTAATTCTGATGGAGTCTCAGTGGTGGATATAAGGATTCAAGTAATATGGTGTCTAATATATTCTACAGCTTGCATCAATTGGATGTCCTCTTGACCTCCACTTTTGAAAACAAGATACTCTTACTTCTTCCCTGAGAGACAAGATACGACTGATTAATCACAGAGTCCTTTTCAAGTTGGTAGCTGCAAAGACTCAAGGCAAGAGGGTTTTTGTAACTATGATCCTTGCTGTTGCAGCTGGTTGAGCTCTTGATTCATATCCATCATCTTCATCCTTGACTACCATGCTGGATTACTCTAAACCTTTGTTGCCTTGCCTTTGTTGGGCCATGTTTCCTGAAACTGACAATTCTCTATAATCTCAGGGCATGGAAACACCAAAAGAAGCTCCAGTGAATTCTCTCTACCCCCACTATGTAGTTGTGCCCCTAGTTCTTTATGTAATAATCAATTAACCCCATTGGCACTGGCACTCCTTTCTTTGTTGTCTGGCCCACAGGCATGAAGAACTCAATGCACTGATAGCAACAGAATGATACGTAGGAGGTATCTAATGTAATTTAATAGTAAAGATCTTGTTGTTTAAGTCATTTTGAGTTAAATTTTGTTTTTCTCCTGGCAGTCTAAAACATCCTTACTAATGTAACACAGGAAGTGACAGCTAAAGTTGAGATCCAAAAGAATAGCAGAAATTAAAAATAGGCAAAGATTATGGGCAAGCATGTTTCAAGAAGATGGACAAACATAAATATTTGTATAGGAATAAAAATGTAAAGTGTTTGTAGAGATTCAATTAGTTCAATATGGCCAGAATCGAGATTATTTTTAAAAGTTACTTGAAGTTTCTTATATAATGTTTTCAATTTGCAAAGGAGAGTTTAGTGCCCTTGAGGAATCCAACCTGAAGAAGAGCCTTGTGTCACAAAATAATAGCAGAAGTCGCCTTGTCTTTTGAGAATTAAATAACATTGGCACATATTTCTAACTGCATCTTATGCTATTGGATTAGTTTTCCCCAAGATTTTCCTAAACTTTATGGCTTATGCTCCAATTTCCAGTGCTAATTTCTATTATGGTTAGGTGCATTTGTCTTTTGCTTTCTGTGGCCATGCTCTTCTCTTCATCATCTCATAATCAACAAAACTCTTTCCCTTGCCTCTGCAAAATACCAATCAGCTATGGGAAAAGTCAAGATTCAGTTAATATATTTTGGAGGGTGGGTGAGTGGGTGGAAAGGGGCAATAAAAGGGGTTCAATTATAGCACAATTGATGACTTAAGAGGACGTCCTTATTGTAAGACCCCTCTGCCTGACCTAGCAGAATATGAGGGGAATTCTCAGGGCCAACATCATTCTTCAAGTTTCCTGTCCTGCAGTCATAATATGGTCTTTCACCTCCAAGAATTTCCCCTCTTCTTCACTATTCATTTTCCCCAGCAGTTTCCAAATGCCTCCCTCATTGTTATACAGAGATATTCAGTTTAAACATCCTAATCCTTCCCTGATTAAGAGCCAAAGGGCCATCTTTCCACAACCAAGATTGCTCATCAAGGTGGTTTTGTTAAACAAATGCATCCCTCTCCCTGAATCTCAGCTCTTAATCTGAGAACTGTGGAAAATTCTTCTGAGAACAGTGGAAAATTCCAGCAAACTGTGGAAAATTCTTCAAGAGATGGGAATACCAGACCACCTGACCTGCCTCCTGAGAAATCTGTATGCAGGTCAAGATGCAACAGTTAGAAGCAGACATAGAAAAATGGATTGGTTCCACATTGGGAAAGGAGTACGTCAAGGCTGTATATTGTCACCCTGCTTATTTAACTTATATGCAGAGTGCATCATGTGAATTGCTGGGCTGGGAGAAATATCAATAACCTCAGATATGCAGATGACACCACCCATATGGCAGGAAACAAAGAAGAGTAAAGAGCCTCTTGATGAAAGTGAAAGAGGAGAGTGAAAGGCTGGCTTAAAACGCAACATTCAGAAAACTAAGATCATGGCATCTGGTCCCATCACTTCATGGCAAATAGATGGGGAAACAATGGAAACAGTGACAGACTTTATTTTCTTGGGCTTCAAAATCACTGCAGATGGTGACTGCAGCCATGAAATTAAAAGATGCTTGCTCCTTGGAAGAAAAGCTGTGACCAACCTAGACAGCATATTAAAAAGCAGAGATACTACTTTACCAACAAAGGTCTGTCTAGTCAAAGCTATGGTTTTTCCAGTAGTCATGTGTAGGTGTCAGAGTTGGACCATAAAGAAAGCTGAGCCCTAAAGAATTGATGCTTTTGAACTGTGGTGTTGGAGAAGACTCTTGAGTCCCTTGGACTGCAAGGAGATCCAACCAGTCCATCCTAATGGAAACCAGTCCTGAATATTCATTGGAAGGACTGATGCTGGAGCTGAAACTCCAATACTTTGGCCACCTCATGTGAAGAACTGACTCATTCGAAAAGACCCAGATGCTGGGAAAGATTGAAGGCGGGAGGACAAGGGGATGACAGAGGATGAGATGGTTGGATGGCATCACCAACTCGATGGACATGAGTTTGAGCAAGCTCAAGAAGTTGGTGATGGACAGGGAAGCCTGGTGTGCTGCAGTCCATGGGGTCACAAAGAGTCAGACATGACTGAGTGACTGAACTGAACTGAATCTGAGAACTGGTTTCTCTACACTTCATTTGAGAGAGAAGGAAAACCTGGGAGTGAGACGGAGTTGATTGGGAGAAGTTTCTCTGAGGGGATACTAATCTTGAGCTGAGTCTTGAAGGCGAAGTTAGAGTCAATAGGGAAAGAGGTGCAGAGACAACATTCTCCTTCAGCAAAGACATTGAGGATGAGCATGGTGAACACCCATCCCCTGTTTTATGCCTCCTTCCCCTGCAGCATCTTTTAACCTTCAACAAATTATTTGAGCAAGTGAATAAAAGAGGGAACCCGTGGATCTGATCTGAAAGGCCAGCAGTCCAGAGGCCACTAGCCACTGTCTCTAATGAGAACACAGGGGAGAGTCCCTTCAAGCTGTGCCTGTGCTCACTAGGGTCACATACAGTAAGAGGCATTGAACATTCTTTTTAAGTTCCAGATAGTTTCCCTACAATGTAGAGCTGAAGAGTATTGACCTTGGATCCAGGCTGCTCAGATTCAAATGTTGGCTCAACCACTTGGTATCCATGGGATCTTGGTTCAGCCACTGAACATTTCTGGGTCTGGGTTTCCTTATCTGTAAAATATGGATAATGATAGCACAGGGTTTTCTGAAGATTAAAGAAGTCATGTCTATGTCAACTGCTTAGAACAGTGCCTGTCACAAACTAAGTCCTTATTAAATATTCAGTTCAGTTCAGTTCAGCCGCTCAGTTGTGTCCGACTCTTTGCGACCCCATGAATCGCAGCACGCCAGGCCTCCCTGTCCATCACCAACTCCCGGAGTTCACTGAGACTCACGTCCATCGAGTCAGTGATGCCATCCAGCCATCTCATCCTCTGTCGTCCCCTTCTCCTCCTGCCCCCAATCCCTCCCAGCATCAGAGTCTTTTCCAATGAGTCAACTCTTCGCATGAGGTGACCAGAGTACTGGAGTTTCAGCTTTAGCATCAGTCCTTCCAAAGAAATCCCAGGGCTGATCTCCTTCAGAATGGACTGGTTGGATCTCCTTGCAGTCCAAGGGACTCTCAAGAGTCTTCTCCAACACCACAGTTCAAAACCATCAATTCTTCGGCGCTCAGCCTTCTTCACAGTCCAACTCTCACATCCACAGGAAAAACCATAGCCTTGACTGGATGGACCTTTGTTGGCAAAGTAATGTCTCTGCTTTTCAATATGCTATCGAGGTTGGTCATAACTTGCCTTCCAAGGAGTAAGCGTCTTTTAATTTCATGGCTGCAGTCACCATCTGTAGTGATTTTGGAGCCCCCCAAAATAAAGTCTGACACTGTTTCCACTGTTTCCCCGTTTATTTCCCATTAAGTGATGGGACCGGATGCCATGATATTCGTTTTCTGAATGTTGAGCTTTAAGCCAACTTTTTCACTCTCCTCTTTCACTTTAATCAAGAGGCTTTTGAGTTCCTCTTCACTTTCTGCCATAAGGGTGGTGTCATCTGCATATCTGAGGTTATTGATATTTCTCCTGGCAACCTTGATTCCAGCTTGTGCTTCTTCCAGCCCAGCATTTCTCATGATGTACTCTGCATAGAAGTTAAATAAACAGGGTGACAATATACAGCCTTGACGTACTCCTTTTCCTATTTGGAACCAGTCTGTTGTTCCATGTCCAGTTCTAACTGTTGCTTCCTGACCTGCATACAGATTTCTCAAGAGGTAGGTCAGGCGGTCTGGTATTCCCATCTCTTTCAGACTTTTCCACAGTTGATTGTGATCCACACAGTCAAAGTCTTTGGCATAGTCAATAAAGCAGAAATAGATGTTTTTCTGGAACTCTCTTGCTTTTTCCATGATCCAGAGGATATTGGCAATTTGATCTCTGTTTCCTCTGCCTTTTCTAAAATCAGCTTTAACATCAGGAAGTTCATGGTTCACGCATTGCTGAAGCCTGGCTTGGACAATTTTGAGTATTACTTTACTAGCATGTGAGATGAGTGCAATTGTGTGGTAGTTTGAGCATTCTTTGGCATTGCCTTTCTTTGGGATTGGAATGAAAACTGACTTTTTCCAGTCCTGTGGCCACTGCTGAGTGTTCCAAATTTGCTGGCATATTGAGTGCAGCACTTTCACAGCATCATCTTTCAGGATTTGAAATAGCTCCACTGGAATTCCATCACCTCCACTAGCTTTGTTCGTAGTGGTGCTTTCTAAGGCCCACTTGACTTCACATTCCAGGATGTCTGGCTCTAGGTCAATGCAAATCATTGACTTGACTCATTGACAGTGCTGGCTTGTGATACCTCATGTGTGAGCCATGAAAATAGTTGTGGTCCCAACTGCTTCTGCCACACAAGTTTTTATAGTGGGAGATGGATCTGATGTCATCAATTAATTGGCACAACCTGTTTAACTTGGACGTCTAGAGCATATGATGGGAACAAAATTTGGAACCAAAAGCATGGATATAAGAAGGAAAATCACCACATATGTTGCAAAGGAATGCCCAGCTGCATTATGGAGCTGTTATCTGCTTGCTGGGGACATGTTCTTTATGTTCCTTTTGTGCGCATGCTCAGTTACTAAGTTATGTCTGACTCTTTGTGACTCCATAGACTGCAGCTCTCCAGGCTCCTGTGTCCATAGGATTTCCCAGGCAAGAATACTGCAGTAGGTTGCCATATCCTCCTCCAGGAGCTCTTGGTTGATACCAAAAATGATGCTCATGGAAGCTTCAATGTATACTATCTGGGTCTTACCGTCATAAATTTTGATATATCAATAATTGGTTTGGGTTTTAGCTTGAACTTTGGGGTTTAAGGGCTTCCCTGGTGGCTCAGATGGTAAAGAATCTGCCTGCAATACAGGAGACCTGGGTTTGATCCCTGGGTTGGGATTCCTGACCTGGTTCAGGAAGATCCTCTGGAGAAGGCAATGAAACCCACTCCAGTATTCTTGCCTGGAGAATTCCATGAACAAAGGAGCCTGGGGAGCTACAGTCCATGGGGTTGCAAAGAGTTGGACACAACTGGGGTTTAAAAAAACTTTCCAGGTCTCACAATTGAGAACTACTGTTTAAAAAATACTCACCAGCAAACCACACCCGAGACAAATTAAATCAGAATCATTGTGGGTAAGACTTGGGCATCAGCCTTTTAAAGGCTCTCCTAGTGATCAAATGTTCAGCCACCACTCCCGTGGTTCCAGAATGACCATTCTGGAAGCTCATTGATTTGGATCTGATCTTAAGTGCTGCCAAGGCTATACTCAATGTTGTCTCATCAGTTTTATAGCTTCCAATGACAAAATAACACACCTATCTTAAAAAAGACAACCTTGTTATTGAAATTTCTGCGAAAGCCCCCCTGAAATTTGGCCTTGCAAGTGAGATGTATTTATAATGTGATTTTTGAGAATGCGGCATTTCTTAAGATCACAAACCTCATGCTGATAATAGTGCACTGCTATGCTTTAAAAAAAAAATCTTTTTGGCCACCCCAAAAGCAGATTCTTAGTTCCCTGACCAGGGATTGAGGCCCTTGCAGTGGAAACATGGACTCTTAACCACTGGACCACCAGGGAGGTCCCTGCGATGCTTTTGATTCCCAGAATGTACCATTTTTCTGGTAAAATTATCTCCAGGATTTTCTTTGTAAAGTCACTTTTCTTTAACTCTTATCCTCTGTTTTTTGTTTCATTGGTGGAGAAGAAGGAGGCCCCAGTTAGTGTAAGCCAATTAGCATATCCTATCCCTACGGGCAAGGTGATTGGTTCCAAGATGATCAAGTGATCACTTTCTGGCCAGTGAGAGTTGAACTCAGGTTCAGCTATGAAGAAAGAGAAGCTTCAACTTAGTGGGATGTGAAACTGAGGTTATGAGGTCGGGAGCTGTTGAGAGGAGCCAGGCTGTCTGAGAATGAAGTCCCACACAGAGGAGAGCTGAGCAGAGAGTCATGGTGAAATTGTCTGCTTTCTTGATAAAGCCCCTGGCACCACCAGAGCCAGATTACTCTCCAGCTTCCCTCTTGCCCATGTCAATGACTTCTCTTTCTGTGAAAGCCAATTTTAACTGAGTTTTGACTTAATCACCCTGAAGCATCTGACATAGCAGAACAGAGGTGAGAATTTACATAGCAAAGTAAGTTTAGCTCTTCCAAGTAATTTCTTGCCTGCTTCTTCATTTGGCCCTTGCCACAGTGCTGTAGAGTCAGTGTTGCCAAGTGCTAGACTGTCAGCTCTGTGTGTACAAGAAGCCAGGGTGCGTGTCTCTCTCTCCCCAGCATGGTGCCATACAGGAGGCAGGCACTCACTAAATAGCTGTTGAAAGAAAGAGTGAATTCAGAGATTTCACAATGTGGTTTCAGCCTCACCTAGGACTCCCTTTTATCTAAAATGAGCACCCACCATTTCTTGAATGGACCTGCTATTTTTAGGCTTTTGGCCAAGTCATTCCTTCCACCTAGAATATGTTTTCTGTTTCCTCTGGGTTTCAGATCCTCATTTACCATTCACGACCAGAACAAATGCATCTCTTTATGAGGTTTGCTTTGGTTTCCACCAGTTTGCTGTAATGATGTTCCTACTCTCTAAGATCCTGGGGGAAGAAGATGAAAATTCAGAAAAATCCAGATTGGAATCTCCATAGTGTCACTTCCTAGCTCTGTGACCTTGAGCAAGTCATTTAGCTGCTGTAAGCCTGTGTTTCCTTAGTACAAGTTTGAGATGAAAAGCCTGCTGATCTAATATGTCTGTTGTGGAAAGCAGATGAAACATACAGTGTATAAATTTTCTGTTGTGTTCTAGCACAGAAAAGACAGTGATTCTAAGAGACACTATTTTTCTCCCCATTTCACATTATTGAGTAACACACGCAATTAAGTAACCCATGCCCAAGGTCAAATAACTATTCATTCACTTATTTTTAAGTCATTGTTTATTGAGTCCCTACTATGTGTCAAGCTCTGTGGGTTCTGAAGACATAGTACTAAACAATACAGATAAAAATCCCCACTCCCATATTCATAAGAGAAAGTAGATCTGATATAAATAGATAACCACATGCATAACAAATGGCACAAAGGGGAAGTTTAGGGATATTATGGGGAGGGAATATCAAGATACTGGAACTTGAACATAAGACTTCTCTGAGTTATGACAGTTAAACGGAAGTGGGAAGAACATGCATGTCCTCTTCCCCTGTTACATAAGAGGGATCAACCTCTTTCTGTTCCTACTGGTCCTGGGGGGCTCTGACTCGGGCAGCCGGGCACCCCTTCTCTGCAGATCCCTGCCTTGGCCAGCCCCAAGGACATGTGGAGACCTTGGAGAAGGACTTCATGCCTCTGGCTTGTCTGTTTTTGGCTCTTCTTATCAGTGCTGCTAGTTATTACATCCATCCCCTTCACACGCCTCTCCGTTCTGACCAGGCTTCTGATATTTCATTGTTCTCTGAAATTACCTCCATAAGATTTTAAATAAAAGTGAGAAATGGCCTCTTAGAGCCTCCACGTTGGCTCAGTGCAGTTTTTCCCTCCCTTCTTTCATGCTACAATCAGCGGAGTTGATACAGTCCCTGCTCAAAGACTAGTCTTTCCCAGAAGCTTCTTATGGAAAATACCCAGGACTGAGGGATTATAAATGGGCAGCACACAGACTGTGGACACACACAGTAGTTTAAAATTTTAGGAATTTCACATGAAAATCCACATTTCTGGCTTCTCCTGAAAGGTCAGAATAATTGGCAGCACCATTCCCACGTCTCCAAAGGCAATACTCAGCTGAAGCTGAGTGATGGCTGTCTCCTTTACTGCAATCACGCTGCAGTGCATCACAGACCCCACTGCTCCCTGTGGCTCCCCAACCCAGCCTTCTGTAGTCATTTACTGTACTTTCCTAGTCTTTGAAGGCACAAAAGTTTGCATTGAATTTTAATTTGTATTTAAAGTGGTTCGGAAACATTGTAAACGCTGAATTAAGATTAGCTATTATTAATAGTAATTGTGGTAATAGTCAAAGAGTACAGCCCTAGGGCTGGCTTTTAAAAAGTATATATAGGGCCTTTCTCATAGCAATTGGGTAGGAATAATGATAGCTCAACAAATACTCAAAATGACACCATCCCTTCTTCCTAATCAGTATTCCTACCTTAGAAAATTTCTTAGTAAATTGCATAAAATCCTCACCCATAATAGAAGCAGAACATATTGCAACTAGGTAATTATTATTTACTGTCATTACATAATTAGACACAATTTCAATAATTGCCTAAACAGACACTGTGTGAATAAATATTCCTTAGGAAAACACAAATTAATGAAAAGGGAATCCAAGCCAGTGACAACACCTGCAAGATCCTGAGGGCCCTTTCCCTTTTGGGGCAGGTGAGGATGCTACGCACAGAGGATAGTCATCAGGGATGTGCACCCGTCAGGCAATTGGGTCTTTTTGAGAATGGATTCAGACCAGTGAGTTTTCTTTGGCTCAGTCTCTAGCAAGATGGCTTTGTCCATCAGTGAGGGGAAATAACAATTTAACCGAACTGCAATCTGCTTGCTACTAAATGTGCGAGTGTCCTGCTGCAGCTGACCACTCTCCCGCCTTCCTTCCTTCCCTCCCTCTCTTTCTCATCCCTTTCCTCCTCCTCCTTCTCTTTCTTCTTCTTCTTTCTCTTCCTGTCCTTCTTCCCCTTCTCTCTCTCCTTCCTCCCTCTCTCCTTTATTCAGTGGTCCTTGAGTAGCTGTCTTCTGCTGTGGGCACTCTCCTAGGTGCTGGTGATACAGTGGGGCACTAGGCAGGAATGGAGAGTACCTTGTTGGAGTTTGCTATGTAGCACCTCCTCCCCTTGGCTCCTGGGAAATGTGATGCAATCTGTCATTCCATACGTGCTTGTTGATCACCTACTATGTGCCAGTCAGAGAACTAGGTACTAATCTGCAGTAATCAAGCCAGTTATGGCCTTCTTCTCTTGAAGTTCACATTCTAGAGAGGAGTAGACTGATAAAGCAAACAATCAAAGCAGGAAAATAGTAGGTACTGAAAATGCTATGCTAAAATTAAGATGGTGTTACAGGTGTCTGAGGAGACACATTTATCACAGAACCTGGCTTGTGGACACTTAAAAGTTCTGTTCCAGCTTTCTTCACTGTCCAGACAACCTGTATGATCTTGCTCTTCGCTTTTCTCTCATTTTTGTCTTGGAGTCTGGAGTGAGAGAAACTTGGGTTTGAATCCCAACTCTGACTCTGTGTCTCTGAGCAGTGCCTTTGCCATTCTAGAACCAAGTAATGTATTGTTGATTTATTTTACCTGCTAACTGTCTGTCTCACCAAACCTAAGCTCCTCAGTCTCCCTTGCAACCCTGACTCCTATGTACCTAACACCCTTCTAAGGACTTGATAGGCAGATACATGTTTATTGATTGACAACATGCATGTGAGTTAATTTTCTTTGTTCTGATGCCTAATCATTTAGAGTGGACCAGGTAAAAGGGAGACCTGTATGTCACAGTGTTAGCATCACATTTGGAACCCAGCCACCCCGCCTCCCCCCACTTCTTATAATGATACTGACACATGCGTAAGGCCGTTACGACTGCTGTCCTCAGATTAACGAAGACTGAATGCAGTGGATAACTCCCACCTTTCCTGCATGAAGGTGAAATAAAGGATAGTCATATGGCTTTCTTCAGCTCCATCTGTGTGTGTGAGGAGCGTTACACTGGCAGTAATTATAGAAAGGAGAGGAAATGGAATAAGTAGCAAAGGAAGAATTAGTTGTACTCGACCTAATTAAAATCCTGTAGAAAGAATTCTTCTCCTATTTGCAAAGGTGATCTAGCTTGACCTTGAAGCCATTGTATTAACCACTGTACTTTTCATTTTAAGGGGAATAAATGACAGAAAAATCATTTGGGAAAGGCAACCCTTTACTTGCCTTTCAAAAATTAAATGACCTTGATTTCTGAACCACTTCCTCCCAATGAAATTAAATTGCATTGAACCCTGTCGGTTAACAAGGGAAAGCTAATCAAGCTGGAGGAGGGAGGAGCTCACCCAGCTGATACTCTGCCAAGAGGTGGGGACTTTGGGGAAGAGAAAAGTAGCAGCAAGAGCAGAGCCTGAGGCCTTTGATCAAAGTTGACTGAGCTTTTTCATTTTGTTTAAAAAACACACACACATTGAAGATACAAAGTCTTCCTTCCTAGGTAGTATTTATGCTATTTTATATGTCTTAAAGTCAGAGAGGTATTTTTCTAGAATCTAGCACAGGTTAGAAAGTTTCCAGGCAGATTATCTGCCCAGAAGGAAGTTGCTTTAGTCAGAAAGTGACAACCACTAGCATGAGAGCTATCATGGGTATATTTTTTTTTTTACCATGTCAAGCTCTTTGTACACATTATCTTATTTAATTCTTGCAACTATTTATACTAGCTGCTATTATTTTCCCTGTTTTGCAGATAAGAAAACCAATGCTTGGAAATGTAATTTGCCCAAGGTCACAAAGAGTAACTGAATAGCAGATAGGGGCCGGAATTCAGGCTTGTCAGATTCTGTGACCATAACAATCTTTCGTCCCAACTCGGCCATGCCACCTACAGGAGTGTTTTTTTCAGGCAGGATGTCAGAGGCCCTTTACTCCCAAGTGGGAAGTATCTTGGGCCCAGATTGCTCTGGTTTGGTAATGGCAGTGTATTCTATAAGTGCGTGCTAAGTTACTTCAGTTCAGTTCAGTCGCTCAGTCGTGTCTGACTCTTTGCGACCCCGTGAACCTCAGCACACCAGGCCTCCCTGTCCATCACCAACTCCTGGAATCCACCCAAACCCATGTGCATTGAGTCGGTGATGTTATCCAACCATCTCATCCTCTGTCACTGTCTTCTCCTCCTGCCCTCAATCTTTCCCAGCATCAGGGTCTTTTCAAATGAGTCAGCTCTTCACATCAGATGTCCAAAGTATTGGAGTTTCAGCTTCAAAATCAGTCCTACCAATGAACACCCAGGACTGATCTCCTTGAGGATGGCTGGTTCGCTCTCCTTGCAGTCCAAGGGACTCTGAAGAGTCTTCTTCAACACCACAGTTTAAAAGCATCAATTCTTTGGCCCTCAGGTCTCTTTATAGTCCAACTCTCACATGCATACATTACCACTGGAAACACCATAGGCTTGACTAGACGGACATAGGTTGACAAAGTAATATCTCTGCTTTTTAATGTGCTGTCTAGGTTGGTCATAACTTTCCTTCCAAGGAGTAAGTGTCTTTTAACTTCATGGCTGCAATCACCGTCTGCAGCGATTTTGGAGCCCAGAATAATAAAGTCAGCCACTGTTTCCACTGTTTCCCCATGTATTTGCCATCCAGATGCCATGATCTTAGTTTTCTGAATGTTGAGCTTTAAGCCAACTTTTTCACCCTCCTCTTTCACTTTCATCAAGAGGCTCTTTAGTTCTTTTTCACTTTCTCCCATTAGGGTGGTGTCATCTGCATATCTGAGGTTATTGATATTTCTCCCAGCAATCTTGAATCTGGCTTGTGCTTCTTCCAGCCCAGCGTTTCTCATGATGTACTCTGCATAGAAGTTAAACAAGCAGGGTGACAATATACAGCCTTGACGGACTCCTTTTCCTATTTGGAACCAGTCTGTTGTTCCATGTCCAGTTCTGACTGTTGCTTCCTGACCTGCATATAGATTTCTCAAGAGGCAGGTCAGGTGGTCTGGTATTCCCAACTCTTTCAGAATTTTTCACAGTTTATTGTAATCCACACAGTCAAAGGCTTTGGCATAGTCAATAGAGCAGAAATAGATGTTTTTCTGGAACTCTTTTGCTTTTTTGATGATCCAGTGGATGTTGGCAATTTGATCTCTGGTTCCTTTGCCTTTTCTAAAACCAGCTTGAACATCAGGAAGTTCACGGTTCACATATTGCTGAAGCCTGGCTTGGAGAATTTTGAGCATTACTTTACTAGCGTGTGAGATGGGGGCAATTGTGCGGTAGTTTGAGCATTGTTTGGCATTGCCTTTCTTTGGGATTGGAATGAAAACTGACCTTTTTCCAGTCCTGTGGCCACTGCTGAGTTTTCCAAATTTGCTGGCATATTGAGTGCAGCACTTTCACAGCATCATCTTTCAGGATTTGAAATAGCTCCACTGGAATTCCATCACCTCCACTAGCTTTGTTCGTAGTGATGCTTTCTAAGGCCCACTTGACTTCACATTCCAGGATGTCTGGCTCCAGGTGAGTGATCACACCATCATGATTATCTGGTTCATGAAGAGTTCTTCTGTGTATTCTTGCCACCTTTTCTTAATATCTTCTGCTTCTGTTAGGTCCCTACCATTTCTGTCATTTATTGAGACCATCTTTGCGTGAAATGTTCTCTTGGTATCTCTAATTTTCCTGAAGAAATCTCTAGTCTTTTCCATTTTATTGTTGTCCTCTATTTCTTTGCATTGATCACTGAGGAAGACTTTCTTATCTCTCCTTGCTATTCTTTGGAACTCTGCATTCAGATGCTTATATCTTTCCTTTTCTCCTTTGCTTTTCACTTCCCTTCTTTTCACAGCTATTTGTAAGGCCTCCTCAGACAGCCATTTTGCTTTTTTGCATTTCTTTTCCACGGGGATGGTCTTGATCCCTGTCTCCTGTACAATGTCACGAACCTCCGTCCATAGTTCATCAGGCACTCTATCTATCAGATCTAGTCCCTTAAATCCATTTCTCACTTCCACTGTATAATCATAAGGGATTTGATTTAGATCATATCTGAATGGTCTAGTGGTTTTCCCTACTTTCTTCAATTTAAGTCTGAACTTGGCAATAAGGAGTTCATGATCTGAGCCACAGTCAGCTCCCATTCTTGTTTTTGCTGAATGTATAGAGCTTCTCCATCATTGGCTGCAAAGAATATAATCAATCTGATTTTGGTGTTGACCATCTGGTGATGTCCATGTATAGAGTCTTCTCTTCTGTTGTTGGAAGAGGATGTTTGCTATGACTTCAGTCACGTCATGTTACTTCAGTCACGTCCAACTTTTTGCAACCCTATATAGCGCTCAGGCTCCTGTGTCCGTGGGTTTCTCCAAGCAAGAATACTGGGAGTGGGTTGCCATGCCCTCCTTTAGGTGATCATCCTGACCCAGAAGTAGAACCCGAATTTCTTATGTCTCCTGCATTGGCTGGCAGGTTCTTTATCATTAGTGCCACCTGGGAAGCCCTGCACTCAATAGATGTTTGTGACTGTATAAATTGGCAGGTGTCTGAGAGATGCCCTACGTAAGATCAGAAGAGACAATGTGAATCTCACTCTCATGGGCTGATAAGGGCTTGTCTATCCAAACATGAAGAATGGCACTAACAGCTGATGTAGCTAAGGAGACATAGCAGCATAGTACAGTCATCAAGAGTATGGGCCCTGGGGTCTAACTGTCTGAGTTTAATCCTGGATCCAATACTTTGCAGTTGTGCAACTTTAGGCAAATTATTTAAGGTCTCTGTGATTCTGTTTCTTAATATTCATAAATGGAGAAAATAATAATACCTACCTTGTAAGGGTGTCATGAAAATTAAATGGGATAGTTATATATCTAGCATACATTAAGTATCTAGTATATTAACTATTAAGATAAATTTGGTCCTTGGTCATAGGAAAGTCTGAGCTTCTGGAAGAAGGCAGAAGTGATCAGTTCACTGGAAGCTGATCACCAAGGGAGACTTGTTTAGGGCCAAAATGAGCTGGCAGGAGGAAAAGGGAACTAGGAGTTAAGAAATGGAAGAGTTCACAGGACTTGCTACTTTTCTAGTAGATGTCCCAGGCCAAAAGGAAGGGGAGAAAGCAACTTAGGAGAATCCCTACATGTATACATTCTTCAGTCCATTAGTCCTTCTATCTTTATCCTGCCATTCTCTACCCCTCCTTCCATCCTTTCATTCCAGAATCTGCCAAACTATCTAGACTTCCATCCAACCCTCGATATTTCTCTGTTTTTGTTACTCTATATGTTCATCCTTTCATTCCTCCTCACCACCTATCCTTTCATCCTCAGGATAGCATAGTGGTTAAGAAGGCCAAATGTGGAGATTCAGAGCCTGGATTCCAGACCCATGTTATTCATGGCTTATATGACCTTGAAAAAATTTCTTAACCTCTCCAGGCTCCAAGTTTCCCACCTGTTAATTGGGGCTCTCTCCTGAAGGCAAAGGAAAGTGACTGGAAGATTTTGAGCATATTTATGTTTTTGCAAATTTGCTCTGTCTGCTTTAGGGAGTTGGAGTGAAAGAGGGCAAGATCAACAAGTGAGAAGTCAGTTGGAAGGCATTGCAAATAACCGTGGCAAAAGATGGTGTGAACATGAACCAAGCAGTGATAGCTGTCATTTCTTCTGTGTTTGTTGTTTTTCAGTCACTAAGTTGTATCCGACTCTTTATGACCCCATGAACTGCAGCACAGTTGTTCTCCTGCAGCACAGGACAGGTTTCCCTGTCCTTCACCCTCTCCCAGAGTTTGCTCAAACTCATGTCCATTGAGTCAGTAATGACATTCAACCACCTCATCTTCTGTCAACCCCCTTCTCCTCTTGCTCTCAATCTTTTCCAGCATCACTTTTTCAGTGAGTCAGCTCTCACATCAGGTGGCCAAAGTATTGGAGCTTCAGCTTCAGTATGAATCCTTCCAATGAATGTTCAGGGTTGATTTCCTTTAGGATTGACTGATTTGATCTCCTTGATGTCCAAGGGACTCTCAAGAGTCTTCTCCAGCAGCACAATTTAAAAGCATCTGTTCTTCAGCTGTCAGTCTTCTTTATGGTTCTTATGTGTTTAGGAGATGTCAGATGTGTTGCTGCCTGCTTTGTCTGGATTATCTCTTTGACCCTTTCTAATAACCCTAATAGTTAAATGCTGTTTGATTATTTCCATTTTACACATGTGGAGAAGGAAGATTAGAATATTTTAAGAACTAACTAGGGTCACACAACTGGTAAGTAGCCAGGATTTGAACATTGATCATTTGACTCTGACATTTAATCTGCAGCTCCAGGCAGCCCCCTGAGCAAGGACAGTGGAATCAAGAATGAGGAGGAAAAGACTACTTCCAAGAGACCCTGCTGCTGCCAAAGCAGCAAGATGACTTGATTGACAGATTGCTGGAGGCATGAGTATTCTAAACTGGCTCTCTGGGGGGAAAACCCTGGTTTTGTAGCTTTCATCAATTTGTATGGTATAAATAATCCCATCATCACTAATGTGATGTTACTGAACTTGGAATTGAGAAAAGACTGGAAATTAAAGAGAAGAAGAGTCAAGAAGGCCTTGGGAGTTTTCAGCTTGTGGTTGAGTACAGAGAGATGTGGTTAATTGTTTCAAGGGGGTTCTAATTTCCCTTGAGTCAGACATAGTTATCAGAATCCCCTGAAATCTTGGAAACTGTTTCCCAGAAAATTGCTTGTTGTCAGAAAATTCTCAAAGCATTTCAAGGTTTTCACTGTTGTACTGATGCCCTTATACTCCATTAAAAAAAAAAAAATCCTAGTGACACTTAATATATAAATCAATAAATATTTATTTAAATTTCGAATTTGAGACTTGGCTGGGGTCTGGCTGGGCCTGTCTCAATGCCTCTGCTCCATGTGTCCCTCCTTCTCCATCTGGGACCAGCAGATTCATCCAAGCATGGTCACATGGCAATGGCAGAAACACAAGATGGCAAATGGAAACGTTCAAGGTCTCTTTAGCCCTAGGCTTATAGCTGGCAGCCTGTCACTTACACATCATTCTGTTATCCAAAGCAAGTCACATGTTTGAATTCAAAGTGAAGGGGTGGGGATATATGCTTCATCCTTTTAATGGAAAGCAGTGAAAGTTACATGTCAAAGACCTGGATACGGGAAATGTTGAGGCATTGGGACTGATGATTCATCTACCACTGGGGCGTCTCTCCAAGTGAGCAGAACAGACTCAATGCCGGAGGGTTGTATACCTCCCTAGAGTATGCATCTAGCCTCTACCCACCTCTGTTTTTCCTTTACCTTCATGAAGAGAAGATAGGGGCCCTAGAGTCCCCTAGAAGATAGAGGCCTCCTTGGTTTCCTCCTCTGCTGCTGGGAAAGCTGGTTTTGTCCCATAGTTTAGAGACTTGAGCATTACATCATCCCTCCTTTGCTACTTTGACAAACCAAGTGACTTTCTCCCCACTCAGGGTTTCCAGCGAGCCCTTCAGAAAAAGGTGCTGCAGATGCAACTTTTCCTATTGCATCTTAAAATTAGTGCCTTTTCTTTTTTTAACAAATAGGCCTTATTTATACCATGCACAAACAACAAAAAAAGGAAGATAATTAGGCATACACACTGCAATCAAGCTTATTGGGTTCGTTGGAATCATTAAACTTAATTACTTTCACTTGTTATTCCTGGGGGCTATAATATCAGTATTAAATGCCAATGGAATCTTGCAGTATGCTTGATTTAGCTGAAACAAGGATTCAGTAATTTACTGCCTCTCTGAGAAATTTTTACCAAAGCAAGGAACGTGCTACATGCCTCCTCTTGTTTTTCATGGGGTCTGCTGGAAAACACCTTTGCTGAAAGTCTGAGAGGTTGTCTTTCAACCTTTCTCAATGCCCTGAGAGATTCTCTTTGAAATTCCTGTCCACCTCTACAAGGAATTAACCACGAGTAATAACCAATGGGCACATCTTATTTAATCCTCATAATTTCCCCATTTTGCAGACTAGGAAACTGAGGTTCCAAAAGATTAAGTAATTTGCCTGAACTCACACAGCTTATAAGAGGCAGATCCAGGACACTGCCTAATGGGGAAAGATCCTGAGCCTGAAATCAGTGTAATCACTTCTGTGATTCCCAAATCTTGGTTATTGGTTAGTTTTCCAACTTCTTGATAAGTCTTATAAACCCTCTCAACTTTAAGATCTAATAAAAACCAAGGTATGTGAATGTTTGCCATGTTCCTGTCATTGTACTAAGAGTTCTAACTACTTTAACTCATGCAATCTTCCTGACAATGTTGTCTGTAGCATAGGCGCATTGTATTTTGTTATTATTGTTACTATTACTACTATACATTGATTCATCTATGTGTTAGGCTAATGTCAACATCTGTATCAGTCAGGAGTTTTTTTCAAATGCAGGTAATAGCTGCCCACAACAGATTATCAAAAAGGGCTTTATTTTTTCACACAGCAACAAATCCTGAGAGGCAGTCCCGGCTGCTATGGCTGTTCACAGTGCCATTAGAAACCCAGACTCCCTCCATTTTTCATCTCAGTCATCCTTAGAGGTTGGCATTTTTCTTCATGGTTGCAAAATCATCGCTCCACCTTCAGGCATTGCATCTGTCATCAAGCGACCAAAAAGGAGGTGAAGGGCTGGAGGCAAAAGCTCCCTCCTTTATGCCCCTCCTTTACTATTGGTGCAGGGTCACCCTCTCTGAGATCTACTCCCAACACCTCACTGTCCTGGGGCACTCCTCACTCAAGAAAGCCTGGGAAAGACACTTTATTTTTATTGCACATGTGGATGCCATAAGCAAAAGCAGGGTTCCTATGTAAAGAGGAGAAGAACAGACATGGGCAGAAGAGGAAGAACCAGGTGTGTCTGGCACAACAATCTCTGAGGACTAGGTCAACAGGCTTTGCTTATTGAAGCAGGTTGAGGTGTTTCCCCTTGAAAAGCTCCTTTCACTTTGCTATTTCCTATGATCCTCACACAACGTTTTGAGGAAGTTGGTCCGCTTTCATTCCCGGGTGCTCTGAAAGACATTTTCCTAGTCCGTTTTTTCAGCCTCAGAAATGAGGGGCAGGAGGAGGGGAAGGGGCTGCCTCTGCCATGGACAAATCTGAGCAGGGCTCACATCTCCCCAGCAACAAACAGGGATGGCAGGCCTGGACAGCCTTTTGACTTGGGAACTGGGATGGAGGATGGGTGGAGAATTAATTATGCAATTAGCTAGGCTTGGAGTCAGACCTCTCACCACGCTCCTAATTAATTGATCAGATGCACCACCTGCTGACCTTCTCCCCTCTGAAGGCTCCCAGAATGCACTGTGGGTGTGGGAGGGAGTAGAGTCTGCTCACACTTTGGGGGACTGGGGAGTTCCGCATGAGGTCTGTGTGCGGTCAATTAACATAAGAGCTCAGGGACCCCTTGAGCATGCCTTATAATGATCAATTAGGGTGAGTAAGCCAGGGCTACTAGCAAGAGGAAGCTTGATTCATTGGTTACATGTGTAGGGGAGGGGGACATGGTATACAGCAGTAATCTCCAACAACCATTTTCAGCACAGATAAATTCTATATTCCAAGGAGGAAAAAGGCAGGAGAATAAGAGTACCAACAGAGTTCAATGATTACTGACATATGACATGAGGGCTTTTTGTTTTGGTTAAGAGTTTGTAATTATAAAAATCATATATGCTAACAATAATGGACATGAGTTTGAGTAAACTCCAGGAGTTGGAGATGGATAGGGAGGCCTGGTGTGCTGCAGTCCATGGAGTCACAAAGAGTCGGACACAACTGAATGACTGAACAATAATGTAGAACAATATTTCTGAGTGATTATTATTAATGAGGCACTGTGCTCAATGCTTTAGCTTTGCTGTCTCATTTAATGCTTACAAGAGCTTATGAGAAGGTTACCACTCCACCTACATTCCAGAGGAAGAAAGAAGGGCTCAGAGAAGGAAGTGAAGGAAGTTGCTCATGTCACATGGCTAGGAGGTGGATACACAAGAATTTGAACCCGATTTTGTCTAACTTCAGAGCTTGTCCCTTTAAACACTAGTCATTCTATCTAACACATGCATTTTAGGAAAACTGGATCCTGCTAACAATTATAAAGAAAGTAATCACCCATAATCTCAGCACCAAGGGACAGTCTGCACAAGTTATACTAATGGTTTCCTCCCACTGTCTTAGCCTCCAGGCCCATTTTCATTTCCCATCCATCCCCCCCACTCCTCTTCCCTATCATCAGCACCATTTAGACCAGGGGTAAATAGCTGACTCAAGCTGGGCCAGTCACATCTGCCCATCGTGATTTAGAATAGAGCCACAGAAACCATTAGCTGGGGAAAGTGCCAGTTGCTGAACTGCAGAGGCATGTGGGCCACTGAGGCCTCCATGATGGGTCCTGTGGGGGCTGATGAATGAACAAAGAGCTGGTCTGCAGGGAGTGAAGCAGGAGGATAGGGATAAGAGGCAGATTTGAGGGAGCATGTGGCTCTGATAAAGAGCTAGGTGAAAGAATAGCCAAGATTACAGCTCTTTGAGACCAGCCTGAATTGTCAACAGGTATGTCCATAAGACCAGTCTCCTTTTAATTTAGCTTCCTTTCATGAGTTTCTCTTCCTGATGGCCAAATGCTCCCTGACTATACAACAACTGCTAATATTTCTGAGTGTTTCCTCCTAGTTTCCTTTAGTTTCCTTCCTCCCTTTTGTTCCTGTCTATAATCTCAGGTGCAAATAGCTGAAGAGATGTTCCTACTTCCAGAATCATCATTGCAATACTCCTCTCATTTTACTTATTGCCCCACCCTGTTTATTCCCATTCTCTATTCCCCTTCTTCTTCCTTACAAGCACTTGCTCTAATGTTTTTTGATATATATCTGTAATGCATGTAATTTTAATATATTTAAATGGTGACCTGTGATAAATCTCCATCAGTTTTCTTTTCTTTTTTTTTTGTAGTTAGAAGTATGTTTTAAACCCATTTCCCCATGCCCACCCCATGCATCTGCTCATGGTTTAATCATCCTTCACATTTAATTTCATATCCAGTTTTATTTATTTAGTGCTATAATGGGAGGACATTTAATTTATTATGAGGTCAGCTGTCCACCATCCACCTTTCTTCTAAAAACTCATATAGGAGAATAAATTTTAAAATGCCCAATTTAGTTATTTCCTCAAGCCATACAAGGAAACAGCTCTCAATTTTTTCTTCCAGGTTCACAGAGGACAATGGAGGAGTGAATTGACAGAGAATTCTGGGTATGAAACCAACTGAATTCTTTACTCTGCTGCTTGGATGGAGGGCTGGAGAGCTGGGGGTAGAGGGGAGACTTACCAGAGTCTCAGCTCCAGCCTCTAGGAGTTCAGAGATAAGACACGTGGGATGTACTAATTAGGACTCTTTAGACTGAAATAATAGAAATCTAATTTAAGTTAGCCTAAGCTAAAAAGAGCATTTACTGCCTCATGAACCTGGAGAGTCTGTGGTAGTGCAGGTTTGGGGCATGGCTATAACCAGTACTGAAAATGAACTGAAAAGGGAATCAAGACCAGGCTCTTTCCATTTCTTGGCTCAGTTTTCTCTTTGTTGACTTAATTCTACAGCAAGTTCTCCCCTCAGAGAGACAGAAATGCCCAAGGACAGCTTGAGGCTTACACTCCATCTCCTTGCCAACCCGAGTCAACAGAACCTCTTTCCTAGCAATTCCAGGAATAGCTCCCAAATTCACTCCATTTGTCCTGGACTGGATTGCATACTCACCCCTGAATCAGTCACCATGGCTGTGCTTGCCTGAGGTTGGGTCATATGAGTGGGATCAGCTCCATCTGAGCCCAGGGATAAAGAGAGGGGAAGGATACTAAGGTTACACTAAAAGAAGAAAAGGGAATGGGTGGTGGGCAGGTGATAACCAATAGATTTTCATCAGCATGGACCAAGGGCAATGCCAACAGTCCTTTAAGTGTGATCTAGTGAAGGGGAGGAATAGGAACAAGGAGATGAAGCAGGTAATTGGGGCACTTTAAAGTACATCAGCTGTTACCTGGTGCTGACCCCACATGGAAAGTCCTCACTCATCTTGAGGGCTACAGTAAAAAGGAACCAGAGATTAAAGCACAGCATTTAGATTTAGACAGACCTGGATTCAAATATCTCATTGTTTGATGGTCAATAGGCAAGTGAAGCAGAGAAGGCAATGGCACCCCACTCCAGTACTCTTGCCTGGAAAATCCCATGGACGGAGGAGCCTGGTAGGCTGCAGTCCATGGGGTCACTAGGAGTTGGACACGACTGAGTGACTTCACTTTCACGTTTCACTTTCATGCATTGGAGAAGGAAATGGCAACCCACTCTAGTGTTCTTGCCTGGAGAATCCCAGGGACAGGGGAGCCTGGTGGGCTGCCATCTATGGGGTCGCACAGAGTCGGACACGACTGAAGCGACTTAGCAGCAGCAGCGACTGCAGCAGCAGGCATATGAAGATTAATACAAATCAAAACTACAATGAGGTTATCACCTCACACCAGTCAGAATGCTCATCATTTAAAAGTCTACAAAGAGCAGAGAAGGAGAAAGAAGGAGTAGAGAAAAGGGAACCCTCCTCAACTGTTGTTGGAAAGGTAAGTTGGTACAGCCACTATGGAAAACAGTACGGAGATTCCTCAAAAAAACTAAAAATAGAATTACCATTTTTGTTGTTATATCCAGACAAAACTATAATTCAAAATGAAGCATGCACTCTTTTGTTCATAGTAGCACTATTTACAATACCCAAGGCATAGAATTTGGAGAAGGCAATGGCACCCCACTCCAGTACTCTTGCCTGGAAAGTCCTGTGGACCGAGGAGCCTGGTGGGCTGCAGTCCATGGGGTTGCTAAGAGTCGGACACGACTGAGCGACTTCACTTTCACTTTTCACTTTCATGCATTGGAGAAGGAAATGGCAACCCACTCCAGTGTTCTTGCCTGGAGAATCCCAGGGGCAGGGGAGCCTGGTGGGCTGCCGTCTATGGGGTCACACAGAGTCGGACACAACTGAAGTGACTTAGCAGCAGCAGTAGCAGCAGCAAGGCATAGAAATAACCTAAATGTCCATTGACAGATGAATGGATAAAGAAGACATGGTACACGAGTACAATGTGACACTACTCAGCCATAAAAAAAGAATAAAATAATGCCATTTGTAGCAACATGGATAGAACTAGAGATTATCATGCTAAATGAAATGTCAGAAAAAGAAAAATATCATATGGTATCACTTATATGTGGAATCTAAAATATGACACAATTGAAACTCTCAATGAAGCAGAAACAAGCTCACAGACATAGAGGAGACTTGTGGTTGTTAAGGGGGAAGGTGTTAGGGGAAGGAAGGATTGGGAGTTTGGGGTTGCTGCTGCTGCTAAATCGCTTCAGTCGTGTCTGACTCTGTGCAACCCCATAGACGGCAGCCCACCAGGCTTCTCTGTCCCTGGGATTCTCCAGGCAAGAACACTGGAGTGGGTTGCCATTTCCTTCTCCAATGCATGAAAGTGAAAAGTGAAAGTGAAGTCATTCAGTCGTGTCCGACTCTTAGCAACCCCATGGACTGCAGCCTACCAGGCTCCTCCGCTGTGGGATTTTCCAGGCAAGAGTACTGGAGTGGGTTGCCATTGCCTTCTCCAGTTTGGGGTTAGCAGATGTGAATGACATATGGAATGAATAAACATCAAGGTTCTACTGTAGAGCACAGGGAACTAGATTCAATACCCTGTGATAAACCATAATGGAAAAGAATATGAAAAAGAATGCACACACACACACATATATATATATGTTTATATGTGTATATGTATATAAACTATCACATTAGTACAGCAGAAATTAACACATTGTAAATCAACTTTACTCGAATTAAAAAACAAATCTCTCACTCTTTGACTCAGGCAAGTCCCTTCCATCTGTGAGCTTTGTTTTCTGTAATCCTAAAGTGAAGATTCTGATGTAAATACAGGACTGTGGCATACAAACAGCACAGTGCCTGGCCTACCACAGACTCTCAGCTGTTATGGTTATTTGCCTTTTCAATCACTTACACCACTTATCACAATATGTTAACTATGCATTTGTATATTTAGTTCCTTCACACTAGTCTGAGTACTTACAAGGCAAGGGCTGTGGCCTATTCACTCTGTACTGGCATACTCAGGACAGAGCATATGTTTATTAAATATTAATTAGATAAGTAAACTTTGTTGATTTGGGGTCTGGCTCAAGATTGATTAGACGAGTGGCTAGTGGTGGGAATTACTCAGAGACCACGATTCCTGCAGTTAGAATTTAACTCTCATTCTAACCTTGACCAGAGTTGCATTTCTTCACTTTAATCCAAATCCAAAGCCTACTCAGAACACACATAAATGCCGAGTCCCTGGTGAACTCTAGCTAGGCCTTGAGGTTTACATAGAAAAAGGTCAGCTAATAGTGAAATTGAGGAGGGTTTGAACATGAGCAATAGCAACAAGCAGTATTTTATGAGAACCCATATAGACATGAGTACTCTTTGTAAATTTAGCATGGCAAGATTTTAATAAATGAGGCCACTGGGATGTGTGGGGCTTTATATATCATGCCCCATATTTATATTCCTGTCAACTTTCCTTGCTTAGGCAATGTATTTATTATAGTCCATCTCACCATTTCTCATATGATAGTCACTGTATCATGTCAGACAGAAAAAAGTGAGTTGGGCATGGGACTGAAATAATGAAAAGCCCAGAAGCAAAATTTGGAGCAGAGGGCCTAGGAGTAGTTTGTGCTTTGTAAAAACATTCTTTTTCCTTTTTTGCTCACACAAGTGGCAAATGGTGAGCCTTTTTGTGTGGTTCCCTCACCTCCATCTCCTAGTTTGAGCCTCAGTAATTGAGAGGTTGGTGGAATCCTCTGATAGCCTAAGAAAAGTCAAAGACTGTTTGGTCTCCCTAAAATGCATACAACATTTTACACCCAACTTTAGAATGTTCCTGAAGCCTGATTGGTCCAACTTGAATCAGGTAATCTTCCTCCAAACCAATCAATCAGTGATGAGATCAAGTTGTAACCAGTGTCCAGGACTATGGCATGTTAAGATGGCGGGTACAGGACAGAGGATTGATAGGGCTCTGTAGTGAGAAGGGACTTTTCTAGGAGGATAATGCTCCAGGCATCATACCTAAAGTGTTTTTGATCATATTTCTCCTCTGTCTCTCAATTTCCCTCTTAGCCTTTGAAAACACTGCCTTACCATGGTTTCCAAGGTGTGTAGTGGTTTGACCCTCACCCCGCAATACAGACATGTCTATCTCCACTTCTTGTTTTGCTATAATTACCAGAATTGCTGAACTGCCTGGCTGTGGGTCCCTGGTCCTGACATTGTCCTTCACATCTCTGGGCCTTTGTATATGCTAGTCCCCAACCAGAAATACCTTTCTTCCTACTTTCATATAATGAGCCTAGTTCAGAAAGCTTTCTCTCACCCTTGTTTCCCAACTCAATTCCCTCCATCAAACTGAGAACTGTTAGGTTTTTCCAACACAGCTTTTTCATTTATTCTCTCTCTTTCCCTCCCTCCCTCTCTACCCGCAGCCCCTTACATGCACACACATATATCTTTGGAGTTCCCATCACTTGTCTACTTCTCTGCCCCGTCTATTAGACTATGAGCTTCCTGAGGTGAGGGACTATCTCTTATCTCTGTTATGTTCAACACCTAAATTACTAACTATGTAGGAGCTCAGTAAATGTTGATTAAATGAAAGAAATCCCTCTAGAACTGAGCCATTCACAGATCACAGGGGAAGGTTTGCAATTAGAATTCAGAGCTAGACACCTAATGATGCAGGAATTATGGCCCTGTAATATTTAGTGGAAAATTTTCAACAAGAGCTTCTTTGATTCCTAATTAGGGGAATTATGTTAATAAGCCATCTTGCAAAATCCATGATAATCATGTTCCAAACTTACCCCACTGGGTCTCATTTAGATGTAAAGGATAACAGAAACACTCTGGTAATGAACACGATTTCTGGCCTCAATTAGCACGTGCTGCCCTTATTGTACCCCGAAGACCTCCTATCAGCTGGACACAAAGCACAAACTCAGCAACCACAGCCTTGGGGCTTTTCCAAGTGCACCATTAGCTTTTCCATTGCACAGTTGCTAAGTTTTCCCACTCTTGTGCCTCACTATGTATTTAGTCCACTGATCATTTTTATGGTACTGCCTGACATTAATGTCAAGTATTGGTTCTTTGACTCTGTTTCAACAAGTGTTCACTGAATGAACTCAGCATCTGGGGAAATAGGAATGGGATCACCCGGAGGCTTTAGCCTTCAAGGTATTGACATATGAATATTAGCCAGAAATACCAGATGACAGGTAAGGATGTGCAAATTCACTTATTCGTTCACTTTATCTGTCTTTGTGTCCTGTTAAGGCATCTGTGTTTACCCACTTAGTTTTAGGACAATATTCTTGCAGCACCCAATCTCTTTGACCACAATTGCTTAGTTCAAAGTGGGTATTGGACTTTCCCAGGAGCCAATATAGAGATCCAGTCTCTTTCTGACTGTGAACATTGTAAGATGTATAATTCAGGAACTGTCACATTAAGAAAGAAGTGATAGGCAAAGAGAGCTGAATTGAAGAGGGAAGGAGAATCTGTTCTAGTTCTCCTTGTTCTGAGGCCCAGAGTGTCCCCATCCTTCATGAGGTTTGGTTATTAACCAAGTTTTAGGGACTATGTGAGGCAAAAAATTGCCCACCCTTGCACGAGGTACTGATAATTTTCTGCTAATGTCCATTCTGCCCTTCCTCGTTATGACCTCTGATTTTGGGTTGTCCATGTGGCCGCCCAAATTAAAGACCATATTTCTGCCCAAGTGATGACATGACCATACTCTGGTCAATGGATATAAGCAGAAAGCTTGTAACTTCTGGATGCTATCCCTGAATAAAAGGAAAAAATCATCCCCTGCCCTTTTACTTTTCTCTCTTCTTGCTTACAGGAATATTGATGAGGCCATAAGCTCCCTCACATCAGAAAGATAGGGGCAGCATTCAAAGGGATGGTAGACCTAAAAAGCCTGGGTATGTAACATCATGGAGCTGCCACATCAGCCCATGGATGTTTATACCAAGACATGTGAGAGAAAGAAGTTTTTGTTTTATTGAGACTCTGGTACTCTGGCTCTCTAGTATAACAGCTGAGGTTATAATCTGAATAATGCAGGGAGTTTCTATTGCTTGCCACCTCAAGAGTCCTAAATAATTCCATTATTTATTGAGCATCTTCTGCATGCCAGATTCTGGAGGATACAGCAAAGAAGGAAATAAACCTGTCCCTGCCTTCATAATGGTTACAATGGGTTTCCCTAGTGACTCAGACGGTAAAAAATCCGCCCGCAAGTTTGACCCCTGTGTCTGAAAGATCCCCTGGAGACAGGAATGGCAACCCACACCAGTATTCTTGCCTAGAGAATCCCATGGACAGAGGAGTCTGGCGGGCTACAGTCCATGGGATCACAAAGAGTCAGATACAACTGAACAACTGACATTTTCACTTTCTAAAGTCAATCAGTAATTACACAAAAAGCTTTGTAATTACAGTTGTGATCAATATGATGAAGAAACAAATACTCCAAGAACAAATACCAGAAGAAACTGACTCTGGATATAAAGGATTACATTCAGTGAGAGTTTGTAAAGCAAAGATAGCAGACTTGGAGGAGAAACAGCTTATGAAAGGGCTCAAGAAATAAAGGAGTTCCTTCAAGGTTCAAGGTAGTTGAGAGAACAGATTTCAAGGCATGAAGATACAGCAAGTGAGGGAGGGAAGAAAGTGACCAAAGCTGATGTTGGCAGTGGGCAGAATCCAGGTCCTTTAGGTCCATTTAAGTCAGTGTACGTTTGGGTTTTATCTTAAGAGCAATGGGAAATCATGCAGGGCTTTTGGGCAAGATTAAGTGTGCATTTTTAAAATGTGACTTGATGTCAGTAAAGAATGGATTGGGTGGGTGGGCCATAAAGAGAGAATGTGGGGAAAACAGAGGAGCTATTGCAATGGCGATGTTAAGAGATGATGGTGCCTTAGACTAGCATGGATGTGGCTGAGATGCGGCATCTTCTCAAAGATGTAAAAAAAGGCTCTGCCTTTAATTCTTCTGTAATGAGTGCCATTAATTGCTCACATCCATTGGGTCATAGAAAAAACAAGAGAGTTATAGGAAAACATCTACTTCTGCTTTTTGACTATGCCAAAGCCTTTTACTGTGTGGATCACAACAAACTGGAAAATTCTTCTAGAGATGGGAATACCAGACCACCTGACCTGCCTCCTGAGAAATCTGTATTCAGGTCAAGAAGCAACAGTTAGAACCAGACATGGAACAACAAACTGGTTCCAAATTGGAAAGGAGTACGACAAGGCAGTATATTGTCACCCTACTTATTTAACTTATATGCAGAGTACATCATGTGAAATGCCTGGCTGGATGAAGCACAAGCTGGAATCAAGATTTCCAGGAGAAATATCGATAACTTTAGATAAGCAGATGACATTACCCTTATGGCAGAAAGCAAAGAAGAACTGAAGAACCTCTTAATGAAAGTGAAAGAGGAGAGTGAAAAAGCTGGCTTAAAACTCAACATTCAGAAAACTAAAAGCATGGCATCTGGTCCCATCACTTCATGGCAAATAGATGGGGAAACAATGGAAACAGTGACAGACTTTATTTTCTTGGGCTCAAAATCACTGCAGATGGTGACTGCAGCCATGAAATGAAAAGACACTTGCTCTGTGGAAGAAAAGCTATGACCAACCTAGACAGCGTATTAAAAAGGAAACATTACTTTGCTGACAAATGTCCATCTAGTCAAAGCTATGGCTTTTCCAGTAATCATGTATGGATGTCAGAGTTGGACCATAAAGAAAGCTGAGTGCCGAAGAATTGATGCTTTTGAACTGTGGTGTTGGAAAAGACTCTTGAGAGTTTCTTGGACTGCAAGAAAATCACACCAGTCCATCCTAAAGGAAATTGGTCCTGAATATTCATTGGAAGGATTGATGCTGAAGCTGCAGCTCCAAAACTTTGGCCACCTGATGGGAAGAACTGACTCATTGGAAAAGACCCTGATGCTGGGAAAGATTGAAAGCAGGAGGAGAAGGGGACGGCAGAGAATGAGATGGTTGGATGGCTCACTGAGTCAATGGACATGAGTTCTAGCAAGCTCCAGGAGTTGGTGATGGATAGGGAAGCATAGCGTGCTGCAGTCCGTGGGGTCACAAAGAATCAGACACTACTGAGCGACTGAACTGAACTGAATGAGTACCACTGGCTACCACCTACCCTGAACTCCCACCTCAACCTTCACCAGCATTCATGTGCACCTTCCTAACAGACCTCTGCTTTTGATTACCTTCCCCTCCCCAACCCAGGCATCAACCTAAGGAGAAGCTGAACACAGCCTCACCATAAGGAGTGAATCTGATTGATCCGGGGGTAATCCCACTCCCAGATCAGAGAATGGTTTGGCATGAGCTTGTGACACCGAAGTAGCCAAGAGGAGATGAAAGAAAATTTGCTATGGACTTCAGGTTAAAGCTTACAGCTCCTAAATTAGAGTAATGAGAAGAAATGACCTCTCTTCTTGTTCTGGATGTTCTGAAAGTAACACCAACCTGGGGACACCAGCCCTGACAATGACTGAAAGGAGAATTGAAAAGAACCTGGGTCCTTGATAACATTTCTGAATCAAGCACTCCTGAAGTCCACTTTCTTCAGACAGTCTGCATGGGAGATGGTACATTTCTCAGTCTTGGAAGGCAGTTGGAGTCCTGAATTCTCTCTCTCAGCTGACATCTTCATAGTTGGTATTTTCCCAAACACACACCAGGAAAAACTATACTGGGCATCTTGGGGTCATTCCTTGCCAAAGACCTGGCTTCTTTCACCCAAGTCATTCATCTTGTCAGCTCAGCTTGTCTGAGGTAGAGGTGAACTAGGATAAAGGGAGAATAAAAGTATTTAATAACAAGCGGAAAGGTTTAGATTTTGTACTGAAGGCACTGAGTAGGCTGTGAAGAGTTTGCGAGCAGAGTAACAGCAGGGTAGTGGTATTTCACACGAGCAGCAGCAGCCTTGTGTGGGAGAAGCTAAAGGGGAAGAAGGGGAAACCCTGGGAGGAGGAGGCCTGGCTGGGCTAATGCCATGGTGAGGGTGTAGACGATGAGGATGGGCTGAGATGATGACTGTAGGGACAGGGAGGAAAGGAAGGAATCGATCTGAGAAATGCACTGGTCTCTTCCCCCTCCCCTGCACCCACCAGAAATCATGGGGCAGGAAGAGACCTGAGCTTCTAATCTCTGGTGGTTCTTCCCAGGGTCACTGCAAGACTGGAGATGAGCCTCTGGCAAGCTCAATACTCTATCTCAGGAGGACTCTCTTTGCAGAAGTCTAGTTTGTTTTTTAATTTAATAGCTTTTTATTGTGCATCCTTCTAGAAAATATTAATACATAATATTCCTGTTAACAGCCCTTATTTTGTTACCTATGGCAGCCCTTATTTCCTTTTCAGTTCAGTCACTCAGTTGTGTCCCACTCTTTGTGACCCCAAGGACTGCAGCATGCCAGGCTTCTCTGTCCATCACCAACACCTGGAGCTTACTCAAACTCATGTCCATTGAGTCAGTGATGCCATCCAACCATCTCATCCTCTGTCGTCCCCTTCTCCTCCCGCCTCCAATCTTTCCAAGCATCAGGGTCTTTTCACTGAGTCAGTTCTTTGCATCAGGTGGCCAAAGTATGGGAGTTCCAGCTTCAGCATCAGTCTTGCCAATGAATATTCAGGACTGATTTCCTTTAGAATTGACTGGTTGGATCGCCTTGCAGTCCAAGGGACTCTTAAGAGTCTTCTCCAACACCACAGCTCAAAAGCATCAATTTTTTTGGCACTCAGCTTTCTTTATAGTCTAATTCTCACATCCATACATGAGTACTGGAAAAACCACAGCTTTGACTAAATGGACCTTTGTCGGCAAAGTAATGTCTCTGCTTTTTAATATGCTGTCTAGGTTGGTCATAGCTTTTCTTCCATGGAGCAAGTGTCTTTTGATTTCATGGCTGCAGTCACCATCTGCAGTGATTTTGGAGCCCAAAAAAGTAAAGTCTGTCACTGTTTCCATTGTTTCCCCATCTATTTGCTATGAAGTGATGGGACCAGATACCATGATTTTAGTTTTCTGAATGAGTTTTAAGCCAACTTTTGCATTCGCCTCTTTCACTTTGATCACTTATTTCCTTACCTGTGACACAATCAGCTGTGCTCTTCTTTCCCAAGGAGTCCAGACTCAGTATTTCCAGGTGTTACCAATTGATCTGAATTGGTCTGGGGTGGTGAGATTTAATGGCCTTCCCTACTACATGCCAGGTCATGTGTGAAGCCCTTGTGTTAGTTTCATGTGGCTGCTATAACAAATTGCAAGCTTGGGTGACTTATAACAATGGAAAGGTATTCTCTCGCAGTGCTGGATCTTCTACCTTCTGTGCCTCAGCATCCTCATTTGTAAAGTGGAGATTATAGTCCTTCCTCACAGGGTTATTATGGTATTAAATGGTATGCTATGCTATGCTATGCTAAGTCACTTCAGTCGTGTCCGACTCTGTGCGACCCCATAGACGGCAGCCCACCAGACTCCGCCATCCCTGGGATTCTCCAGGCAAGGACACTGGAGTGGGTTGCCATTTCTTTCTCCAATGCATGAAAGAGAAAAGTGAAAGTGAAGTCTCTCAGTCATGTCCACTCTTAGCGACCCCACGGACTGCAGCCTACCAGGCTCCTCCGTCCATGGGATTTTCCAGGCAAGAGTACTGGAGTGGGGTGCCATTGCCTTCTCCAATTAAATGGTAAGTGCTCAATATTAAATGGTAAGTGTTCAATAAATCTATGCTATTACTATTTGGTGGTACTGCCCTCCTGGAGGTGCCCCTGGGAAGTTGTTCAGGGCAGTCAGTCTTTAATAGCACATCTGATTTTCTCTCCCCTTGACAGTTCCAGAGAGGGGTGGGAGATGGACACTGCAGGTGGATTAGAGTCTTTTTCTCATGTGCAGAACTTCCATTATTAAAACACTCTGTGGAAGCAATTTTCTCTGGGAGCCTGAGAACCCTGTCTCCAGGTTCTAAAAGGATCTTTGTTGAACTTGGAGGTGGGGCCACTCAGACACTGAGGAAGCCAGGGGGGTGATTGTTGTTCATTCACAAAGTTGCATCCAGCTCTGCAACCCCAGGGATTGCAGTGTACAGGCTTCCCTGTCCTTCACTGTCTCCCAGAGTCTGCTCAGATTCATGTCTATTGACTCAGTGATGCTATCCAACCATCTCATCCTCTGTCGTCCCCTTCTCCTTTTGTCTTCAATCTTTATCAGAATCAGGGTCTTTTCCAGTGTGTCAGCTCTTCACATCAGGTGGCCAAAGAATTGGAGCTTCGGGTTTCAGTAACAGTCTTTCCAATGGAAATTCAGGATTAATTTCCTTTAGGGTTGACTAGTTTGATCTCCTTGGTTCCAAGGGACTCTCAAGAGTCTTTTCCAGCACCACAATTCGAAATAATTAATTCTTCAACCTTCCTTATGGTCCAATTCTCGTATCCATACATGACTCCTGGAAAAGCTGTGACTTTGCCTGTATGGACCTTTGTTGGAAAATGCTGGCTCTGCTTTGTAATATGCTGTCTAGGCTTGTCAGGGCTTCCCCAGTGGCTCAGCGTTAAGGAATCTACCTGCAGTGTAAGAGACCTGAATTTGATCCCTGGATGGAGAAGATCCCCTGGAAGAGAATGTGGCAACCCACTCCTGTATTCTTGCCTGGAGAATCTCATGGACAGAGGAGACTGGTAGGCTGTAGTCCATAGAGTCTCAAAGAGTCAGACACAACTGAAGCAACTGCACACACCCACTAGGTCTCTCATGGGCCTCCTAGTGGCTCAGATGGTAAAGAAGCTGCCTGCAATTGCAGGAGACCCAGGTTTGATCCCTGGGTTGATAAGATCCCCTGGAGAAGAGAATAGCTACCCATTCCAGCATTCTTGCCTACAGAATTCCATGGACAGAGGATCCTGGAGGGCTACAGTCCATGGGGTTGCAAAGACTTCCAAGGAGCAAGTGTCTTTTAATTTCATGGATGCAGTCACTGTCCACAATGATTTTGGAGCCCCCCAAAATAAATTCTGTCACTACTTCGACTTTTTCCCCTTCTATTTGCCATAAAGTGATGGGACTGGATGCCACGATTTAAATTTTTTTACTGTTGAGTTTTAAGCCAGCTTTTTAATTTTCCTCTTTTACCCTCATCGAGAGGCTCTTTAGTTCCTCTTAGTTTTCTGCCATTGGAGTGGTATCACTGCATATGAGGTTGTTGATATTTCTCCCTTCAGTTGTGATTCTAGCTTGTGATTCATCCAGCCTGGCATTTCCCATGATGTACTCTGCATGTAATAAGCAGGATAACAATATACAGCCTTATCATACTCCTTTTCCAATTTGGAACCAGTTCATTGTTCCATGTCCGGTTTTAACTGTTGCTTTTTGAACTGCATACAGATTTCTCAGGAGACAGGTAGGGTGGTCTGGGTACTCTCATCTCTTTAAGAATTTTCCACAGTTTGTTGTGATCCACACAGTCAATGGCTTTAGCATAGTCAATGAAGCAGAAATAGATGTTTTCTTGGAATTTCCTTGCTTTTTCCATGATCCAATAAATGTTGGCAGTTTGATCTGATTCTTCTGCCTTCTTCAACCCAACTTGTAAATCTGCAAGTTCTCAGCTCATGTATTGATGAAGTCTAGCTTGAAGGATTTTGAGCATAAACTTACTAGCATGTGAAATGAGTACAATTGTATGGTAGTTTGAACATTCTTTGGTATCGCCTTCTTTGAGATTGGAGTGAAAACTGACATTTTCCAATCCTGTGGCCATTCTGAGTTTTCCAAATTTTCTGGCATATTGAGTTCAGCACTTTAGGATTTGAATGGCATCATCTTTTAGGACTTGAAATAGCTCAGCTGGAATTGCATCACTTCCACTAGCTTTGTTCAAAGTAGTACTTCCTAAGGCCCCCTTGACTTCACACTCCAGGATGTCTGGCTCTAGGTGAGTGATCACACCATCAAGGTTATCTGCGTCATTAAGATCTTTTTTGTATAGTTCTTCTGTGTATTCTTGCCACCTCTTCTTAATTTCTTCTGCTTCTGTTAGGTCCTTACTGTTTCTGTCTTTTATCATGCCCATCCTTGCATGAAATGTTTTCTTGATATCTCCAATTTTCTTGAAGACATCTCTAGTCTTTCCCATTCTATTGTTTTCCTCTATTTGTTTGCATTGTTCACTTAAGAATATCTTCTTGTCTCTTTTGTTATTCTCTGGAACTCTGCATTTCAGTCGGGTATATCTTTCCCTTTCTCCCTTGCTTTTTGCTTCTCTTCTTTCCTTAGCTATTTGTAAAGCCTCCTTAGACAACCATTTTGTCTTCTTACATTTCTTTTTCTTTGAGATGCTTTTGGTCACTGCCTCCTGTACAATGTTATGAACTTCCATCTATATTTCTTCAGGCACTCTGTCAACCAGATCTAATCCCTTGAATCTATTTGTCACTTCCAATGTATAATAATAAGGGATTTGATAGTGATAGAAGCCTCCTCCTTGGAAGGAAAGCTATGACAAACCTAGACAGCATTTTAAAAAGCAGAGACATGACTTTGCCAACAAAGGTCCATATAGTCAAACTATGGTTTTTCCTAGTTATGTACTGAATGTGAGCATTTGACCATAAAAAAGTTTGAAGAATTGATTTTGAATTGTGGTGCTAGAGAAGACTCTTGGGAGTCCCTTGGACTGAAAGGAGATCAAACCAGTCAGTCCTGAAGGAAATAAACCCCTGAATATTTATTAGAAGGACTGATGCTGAAGCTGAAGTTCCAATACTTTGGCTATCTGATGTGAAGAGTTGACTCATTCAAAAAACCCTGATGCTGGGAATGGTTGAAGGCAAAAGAAGAAGTGGGCAGCAGAGGATGAGATGGTTGGATGGCATAATCAACTCAATGCTTTTGATTTTGAACAAACTCTGGGAGATAGTGAAGGACAGGGAAGCCTCACACACCGTAGTCCATGGAGTTGCAAAGAGTCGGACATAACTTTGTGACTGAAAAACAATAAAGAGGCCCCCAGCTTTCAGAAGAGGGATTGAGTCTTAGTTCCATTTCATTCCCTCACTCTTCCTCCTCCTCCTCCCCTTCTTCCCTCACCTTGACCCCCACTCTCTTTCCCTCCTCAGTCTCCTTCTCCCCCTCCTCCTTGCCCACCAGGGAGATGGCTGGCTATGCTGGAAGTCCAAGCATTCTCTCTGTATTGATGATCACCTGCAAATGTGAAATAGATGGGAAATGTTTTGTACTTAAGTGGCATAACAGGTGTTATTTCTCCATGGATGATGGAGGATGGAGCTGACACTTCTTTGAGGATGAAGGAGAGATGATGGAGTCTCCCACTTCACCTGAGACAGAGATGAGTTCTGAGCATTTGTTGTATACTCCTGTTCTGTGGTATTTCGTATAATGGCCTTCATACACAGCAACCCCCACCTCTACCCCAGGAAATAAATAGTCATCCCTAAGTTTATAAATCAACTCAAGGTGCTGTGAGACAATATATCAGCTAGGGGATTTCAGCGCAGATATAATTGATGCTGAGGCCTGAGGGTTTGCCTCCAACCACCTGGGTTTTGGAAAAAACATGCTGATGGAGGTGGTATTCGGCTTTCTTAGAGAATACCACAGGCCTCCTTTTCCAGTGTTAGACCAGGGGTCAGCAAGCTTTCTGTAAAGGGGCAGATGGTAAGTACTTAGGTTTTTCAGGCCAATAATCTCTGCTTCAACTACTCAGCTCTGCTGTTACAACAGAAAAGTAGCGATAGACAGTAAGAAAACAAATGGGCATGGCTGTGTTCCAGTCAACTTTATTTACACAAACAGGCAATCAGCCAGTGTGCAATGATTAATCAATCCCAGATGTCAGTCACGTGAGTATGACTCATTCCTTTTCCAGTTATCAGCTGTATGACCTTATTTAACCCACCTGGGCCTCGGTTTCCTCATCAGTAGATTGAGACTAGCACTACCTCATAGTAATCATCATAATTGTAATATCCAATGAGGTAGTTGTGAGGATTAAATGAGTTCAAGTAGGAAGAACTTTTACAACAGCGTCTGCTGTAGAGTCAGAGGTCAGTGTCAAGTGGCTTTGTTATTAGCATCATCATCCTCATCTTCAGCATCATTGAAAGGACTTGGAGCTAGAAAACAGAGATAATACTTCCTTCACAGGTTTGCTATGAGGATGAAGTGAGATAATGTGTGCAAAATGCTGTAAGCTGCTCAGTGACCCTGCAGGTGAATCCACAAACTCTCATCAGCTCTTCTCCAGCTAGTTCTATAAGCCTCTTCTGGTATTAAAAAAAAAAAAGTGAAAAACCCAGCCATACACTCTTAAGCTGCTCTAGTCTTAGTTGGGAAAGACAAGTGTGAGAAAGATTAAAAGAAGCTTCAGTCACTAGGTAGAAATACTTCAGGGCTGCAGAAGAGAGAAACTTCAAGGCTCAAGTCTGGGGTGGGGGTCTCCCGCTGGGCTGGGGGCTCCCCACTGGAGTTGGGCTTATGAGGGTTGGGAAAGGAGTGCAGTGAGTGACCTTCTTCTATGAAGACAACCACCACAAACTGCCTCTCTGATGAAGCACAGAGAAAGCCTTCCCAGCCCCATGAAGACCCATCATTGCTGGTTCCTGCAAAGTGTTTCGTGGTTCTGCAAATTTCAAGGACTTAGTGTCAACATAAGTTAGAAATACTCTGTGCACACCCAGCCTTATGACTTCCCATTTAGCTGGCCTACACTCATCGTGAGGGAAGACGGCTGATTTGAGAATGAATTGTGTGTTCCTCTGCAATTCTGAGCTGCTGGTTGTTTGTACAGGAGCTGGTGCTATGATGGAGGAGGAAGGAGCCTGCCAGAGGTTGAGCTGGGGCTCTACAGTCAAGGGTTTGGAGTTTTCTGGGTAACTTTGGGCAGCTTGTGTTGATAGCACATCAGTGTCCTCATCTGCGAAACAGGGATCCTAAGAGGACTCAGAAAGTATAAGTGGAGACCCTGGCAAGGTGCCTGCCATATTCTAAGCTGTTCTCATGATGAGGAAGATTGCTGTACTGAAAGACAGGTGGAGAGATGAACCTGGATTTGAATTCCATTCAGTCTTGGGCATACCATTTAACTCATCAGAACCTCAAGTTCCTTATCTGTAAAATGGGTACAGCGATTAAGGATTAGGTGTATTAAAAGGCTTAAAGTACTTAGTTCAAAGTCTGGCACACTTTAAGTAAAAATAAAAGTTTTTATTATTGTTATGAGCGTGGCTGCTATTATTGTTATCTTGACTGCAGTTATTATTGTTATGGGCCTGGCTAGGATAGGCCTCAGACATGACTAGAGCAGATGGTAGGATGTGGTTGAGCTCAGAGGAAGGAAAATTCCCTGCTCTTGACCCGGCTCCCATGGAAGGAACAATGATACAAGAGTAGGAGGTCAGAGTTGTGCTAGATGCCTGACCCCGGGCCTGGTTTTAAGTATGACTGTGTAATTTTATTCTGACCTTTGGCTCTTGGAACCTCCTCAAGCTCCTGCTGGAGTTGAGGGTTCTGAGACTTGAACTCAATCAAGAGCACTCAGACTTTTGTATTGCATGGGCCTCCCTAAGACTTGGTTTCTTCCCCATTTAAAAATAATAGTGTTGATACTTACCTGGTAAAGGTTGTTATAGCACTTTAACGTGTCAGGTACTGTTACAAATTCTGTAGATATATTGAATCATGTAATTCTTACAATAGCCCTTAGGGGTAGCAAATATAATCCCCATGTTTTAGTTTCCTGAGGCTGCTTTAAGAAATCACCCATGCTTGGTGGCTTAAAACAACAGAAATTTATTCTCTTGTAGTTCTGGAAGCCAGAGTCTGAAATCAAGGTTTTGGAGGGCTGTGTTCCTGCTAAGACTCTGGATGAGGATATTTTCCTTTTCTGTTCCAGCCTTGTAGGCTTCCAGCTGTCAGCATCCCTTAGCTTATAGCCACACATTCTAGCCTCTGCTTCTGTGGTCACATCACCTTCTCCTCTTGTTTGTGTCTGAGTCAAATAAGAGCTCCCTTATGAGTACACTTATGACGGCCCTTAGAGCCCACCAGGACAATACAGGGTAAGCTCCTCATCTCAAGGTCCTCAATTTAATCACATCTACGAAAGCTTCACCAAATGAGGCAACAGTCAGAGGTTCTAGGGATGAGGACTTGACATTGTTGGGAGGTACTATGCAACTCACTGCACCCCACTTTACTGGAAAAGGCAATGGCAACCCACTCCAGTACTCTTGCTTGGAAAATCCCATGGATGGAGGAGCCTGGTAGGCTGCAGTCCATGGGGTTGCTAAGAGTCAGACACAACTGAACAACTTCACTTTCACCTTTCACTTTCATGCATTGGAGAAGGAAATGGCAACCCACTCCAGTGTTCTTGCCTGGAGAATCCCAGGGATGGTGGAGCCTGGCGGGCTGCCGTCTATGGGGTCTCACAGAGTCGGACACGACTGAAGCGACTTAGCAGCAGCAGCACGAAAGCTTCACCAAATGAGGCAACAGTCAGAGGTTCTAGGGATGAGGACTTGACATTGTTGGGAGCTACTATTCAACTCACTGCACCCCACTTTACTGGAGAAGGTAATGGCAACCCACTCCAGTACTCTTGCTTGGAAAATCCCATGGATGGAGGAGCCTGATAGGCTGCAGTCCACAGGGTCACTGAGAGTTGGACAGGACTGAGCGGCTTCACTTTCACTTTTCACTTTCGTGCATTGGAGAAGGAAATGGCAACCCACTCCAGTGTTCTTGCTTGGAGAATTCCAGGGACGGGGGAGCCTGGTGGGCTGCCATCTATGGGGTCGCACAGAGTCGGACACGACTGAAGCGACTTAGCAGCAGCAGCAGCAGCAACCCCACTTTACAGATGAGATGGGAAGTAGGCAGCAGAGTAACCTGGCTCAGTCTGTACCCTTCACCCCTGTGCTGTGTTACTTCAACCAGGCTATGCACCATATGATGGCTTCCCTGTTGCTGAGCCCTGCAGACATCCCCAAACATCCCTTTCTTTTGGGCACTGTCAGAACACATGGATTTTTGCTCATCAGCAAGCAACCAGATAAAGTCACGAGATGTAATTTACCTCTTCTGCCTATGTCTTGCCCTGGTCCCAGCTCTGGTCTTCAAGTTCCTCAGCCAAAACAGAGGAAATGACTTCAGTCATGGGTACTAATCCATGTAAAATGAGGCCAATGTCTTGGCACAGGAAATTTTTCTTGCCCTCTTAATCTGTTTTACCATACGCTCTGCAGGCTCCATGACCTGGTGTTCTTAGAAGAGAACAGTGTCCTTTTGGATGTGATTTCGGTGACAATGTCAATGACGAGTAAGCCTCACCCAGCTCAGGCAGTCCTGGGTTCCTGAGGTCACACACCAATCAAAGGCTTTGAGTCTCTGGCTTCTGGGCTAGATGTTGCTCTCAACATTAATGCATAACATTTCAGAAGAGAGATTTTTTGTTCCTGCTCACTCTCAAGTACCACTTCTGCTGACTCCCACGGAGGACCATGTACTGTAGACATGTAGAGGCAGCCAACTCAGGCCTGGGAAGTGACACTCTGTGGGGCTGGCATTTGGCATTTGGAAATATATGGACTCTGACAGCTCTTCTGACCTCAGCACCTCCCACCGACAATGGTTATGAGTGGTAGTACTGAGCTGGCTGGTGAGAGTTGCCCCTCTAGTGAAAGGCCCCAGGAGAATACCAGTGAGCTCCCTAAATACTGAAGAGGAACACTCAGTTTTAGATTGTTTGCCAACATGTTTCTGCACTATTATGTCTTTCCCTTGTTGGCCAATATCAAATGTGCATCCTCTCTCATCCTATGTTATAGGGGTTGTATGGGTGTGGGATTATTTCATCTACAGAACCCATTGGACATTATTAGATGTCTCCTTAAAGCAACATCAGCTCTTATGTATTGTGGTGGTGTTGCTCTGAGGTCAAGACATGGTTTACATACCCAGGGCATCATGGAAGATGCCATGAGACCTCAGCAGCCAGGCTGACAAGCAGGAGAGCAACTGACAGTAACAGTTAAAATATAAAACACATTGCAACATGAAGTCTAAAACTACTGATCATACCACCTACACTGTTATTAATGTTCACTAGTGACTCATTATTGGATCAATAAGATCAACAAATAGACAATTAGGACATATCAATGCCAGAATTCGAATGGGCACAGAGAACATCAGAAGAAAGACAGTAGAGCAAAGTGCTTTAAAAGCCAGGCAAGCTTAGATTCAAATCCTGTCTCTGTACTTCTGAGACATATGACCTGAGTTAGACTCTGTTCTCTGAATCCCAGCTTCCTAGTGTGTAAAATGGAGATGACGACTGTTTCTTTCTCACAGGACTGCTGTGGGATTTATGTGAATTTGTGATTATGTATTCTTTACCATAGTCTCTATGGAAAGTATGCTGTAAAGCAAGTAGTAAATGTAGTAAAGAAAGCTCTAAAGGAAGTAGTAAATGCATATAAAGAAGCAGAACCTTTAGTGTACATTTCACAAGAGCTGAGGTGAGGCTGAGTCCTTGGAGTGGCTCCTTTATGAAGGCCATTTTAATCCAAGCCACCTCTCCTACTGTTGCCTTCCTGCTTATTCAAGTTGCTGCTGGTGTGTCTCATGATTCATTGGACATATACAGCATGTCTTGACCTCAGAGTAGCTCCATTCAATCAACAAAACTCCAGAACGCTCTATTAATGAAAATGGTAGCCTTTAGTTAGTAGAAAGAAGCCTCTGTCTTTTCTCCTTTTCTTCTGTATCTTAGACTCTAGTCTTAGACTTGGATGATGGTGTCAAGGACTCAGAATTGTGGCTGGACCCTCAAAGACCCTTACACAACACAGCAAGAAGGAATACAATGTAATTAAGTGGCAGGAGTATGGGTCTGGGTTCCAACTCATATGGGTTTGAATCCCAGTTCAGCTACCAACTGCCTGGGTGAACTTCAGTGAATCATTCCATTTCCAAATGACTTCTTATGAAGAGAATTTGAGTACTGGAGGAGTGAGTTATTTGTCTAAGGTCACCCTGCTAGCAAGCCAGGGAGTTTATTTCAGCCCTAGGACTGTGTGACTCTAAAATCTAGCATTTTGCTCTGGTATCATACTTCCTGATATTCTATTGTTTTAAAATGTTTTTTTTTTTCCCTTATTATTCAAGTCTGGTGATGCCAATAGATCAGGAGACTGAAACATGTTGAACAGACCGAAAAGATAGTTCTTTACTTGCAGTTCCCAAGAGCAAGGGGTCTGCCACTCCATGCAGGTCCACTCCTGGGGAAGAACTATGGTTGGTCAAGAGGCAGAGGAGCAGGAGGAATTCATGACCTGAATTGTCTAGTACCTGGCTGTAGAGTGATTAGAACAGGAGAATATGGGCAAGAGTATAAGAGCTCAGTAAAGGAGGTGCTTGGAGGGTGGGTTGTTTGCATATGAGAAGCATGCTTGTAAGAGAGTAGTTTGCTGTCTCTAGGAACTAACTAGCTCTGAGAGGGACAGTCTTTTCCAAGTCAATAAGTCCTCAAAATATCAAAGCATAATAATAATACAGAAAATGAAAAAAATGTGATTAATACATCTATTCTTGGTGGACTTTCTAAGCCAGGCAACTGTTATTCTATCAGTGGGATTTCCAGATAAGTTTGCATGATTTATGTCTATTTGTTATATAATTGCAATTATGAAGTACCATGAGATGGCTTTTGTTGTTGTTCAGTCACTCAGTCATGTCCAGCTTTTTGTGACCTCATGGACTGCAGCATGCCAAGCCTTGCTCTCATTCATCATTTCTCAGAGCTTGCTCAAACTCATGTCCATTTGGTTGGTGATGCCATCCAACCATCTTGCCCTCTGTTGTCCCCTTTTCCTCCTGCCTTCAATCTTTCCCAGTACTAGGGTCTTTTCTAATGAGTTGGCTCTTCACATCAGGTGGCCAAAGTATTGGAGTTTCAGCTTCAGCATCAGTCCTTTCAATGAATGTTCAGGGTTGATTTCTTTTAGGATTGATTGGTTTGATCTCCTTATAGTCCAAGGGACTCTCAAGAGTCTTCTCCAACACCACAGTTCAAAAGCATCAATCTTCAGTGCTCAGCCTTCTTTATGAGATGGCTTTAACCACCAAATAATTACCTTCATAAACAATTGTATATATAAAATATACACAAAAATTCCCAGTAGCTTTCTTTTAGATCATAAAAATTAATAATAAAATAAAATCATAAAATTCTGAGCACAAATGCAGGGTATCTAGATAAAACTTTAGTAAGAAACATATGCTGTATTGTAACAGTATATTAATGCATATATATGGAATTTAGAAAGATGGTAGCGATGACCCTATATGTGAGACAGCAAAAGAGACACAGATGTAAAGAACAGACTTTTGGACTCTGTGGTAGAAGGCAAGGGTGGGATGATTTGAGAGAATAACATTGAAACATGCATATTATCATACGTGAAATAGATCACCAGTCCAGGTTCAATGCATGAGACAGGGAGCTCAGGGCTGATGCACTGGGATGACCCAGAGGGATGGGATGGAAAGGGAGATGGGAGGGGGGTTCAGGTTGGGGAACACATGTACACCCATGACTGATTCATGTGAATGTATGGCAAAAACCACCACAATATTGTAAAGTAATTAGCCTCCAATTAAAATTAAAAAAATAAACATATGCTGTATTGTATGAAATTGAAAATCTTTATTGAAGGATATAAGAGATAAATAAATGTAATCTTATGTTTTCAGTATCAAATACTTGCCAGTTTATCCAAAATGATATAAATATTATGTGATATTAAATATTAGCAGAATTTTTATCACTTGACAAAATAATAAACTCATCTGGAACAATAAATGGCTGAAAAATATTCAAGGATTTTCTGAAAACAGAAGAGCAATAAATGGATTTCTTCTAAGAAAATGTGTATATATCATAAAAATATTTCAGATCACAGGGAAGGGTTAATTGTAAAATGAATTAACTTTATTGGAAAGAATAAAGTTAGATCCCCTACCTCATACTTTATATCAAAATAAACTTCACTTTGTTTAAATATTTATATAAAAATAAGCAAATAAACACAAAATCCTTATGGAAAAATATACGTGAAAGTTCTGTTCTCTTGAGAGAGGCGAAAGCCTTTTAAAATTTGAAATCAAAGTCAGAAACCATCAAGAAAAAACACTGGTTTATCTATCAACAGATGAACAGATAAAGAAGATGTGGTGCTTGTATACAATGGAATACTACTCAGCCATAGAAAAGAATGAAACAATGCCATTTGCAGCCATGTGGATGGGCCTGGAGATTATTATATTAAATGGAGTAAGTCAGAAAGAGAAAGATAAATGCCATGTGATATCACTTATATATGGAGTCTAAAATATGAGACACTTATCTACAAAATAGACTCACAGACACAGAGAACAGGCTTGTGGTTGCCAAGTGAGGACGGGAGGGCGAGAGATAGATGGGGAGTTTAGGATTAGCAGATGTGAAGTATTATATACAGGAAGGATAAACAATGGGATCCTGCTGTATAGCACAGGGAACTATACTCTGTATCCTGTCATAAACCATAATGGAGAAGAATATGTAAAAGGATGTGTATATATGTATAGCTGAATCACTCTGCTATACAGCAAAAATTAGCGCAACATTTACAGCTGTTTAGAGGTAAATCAACTATGTATGACCCGAATAAATTTTTCAAAAGGAAAAAACATCAATGCCTTTATTACACACAATTGAAAATCTGCACAGCAAAGGAGAACAAATTTAAAGGACAAAAGGCACATTAAGAAGAATATTTACAGCATATCTATCTTTAACATTTAAAATGGCAGTGTACCAAGTTACTCCAATGGGAAAAAATGAGCAAGATGTCTAATATATACATTCACAAAAATGTGTTTAATAAACTTAATATTAATGAAATGTATTAATGTATTAAAAAGGAAACTTGGGGCTGGTGCACTGGGACGACCCAGAGGGATGGTATGGGGAGGGAGGAGGGAGGAGGGTTCAGGATGGGGAACACATGTATACCTGTGGCGGATTCATTTCGGTATCTGGCAAAAAAAAAAGGAAACAGTAATGTTATCACCATTTTTTTCTGCCATCAGATTGTCAAAAATATAAAGATGGCTCATACACAGAGCTGATGTGACGTTTGCTAGGACATAGCAGGGTCATGCACTGTTTGTGAAAGCAAACTGAGCATTTATTTTCTGTTTTTTTTCCTTTTGTAATGGGAGTCAAAGTCTTTAAAAGACCCATATCCTCTGAAAACACAGTTTCACATCAAGAAATTTATATGAAGAAAATAGTAAGAGAAAGGCACTCATCTGTCTGTAGATACTCACTACATCTTTAAGTTATTTTTTACATAATAATGAACAATTGGAAACAATCTAAGTGTCCAGTGACAGGAGATTGATTAGTTATCTTTTGTACTTTTATACCAGAGAAGGCGATGGCACCCCACTCCAGTACTCTTGCCTGGAAAATCCCAGGGATGGGGGAGCCTGGTGGGCTGCAGTCCATGGGGTTGCAAAGAGTCGGAGACACGACTGAGCGACTTAGCAGCAGCAGCAGCAGTACTTTTATACAGTGGAATAACATACAGCCATTAAAAGTTATGTGCATTAGAATGGAGAAATAGACATAGAGAAGAGACTTATGGACATGGGGAGAGGGGAGGAGAGGGTGAGATGTATGGAAAGAGTAACATGGAAACTTACAATATGTAAAATAGATAGCCAATGGGAATTTGCTGTATGTCTCAGGAAATTCAAGCAGGGGCTCTGTATCAGCCCAGAGGGGTGTGATAGGAGGAAGATGGGAGGGAGGTTCAAAAGGGAGGGGATATATATATATGATTCATGTTGACGTTTGACAGAAAACAACAAAATTCTGTAAAGCAATTATCCTTCAATTAAAAAAAATTTTTTTAAAGTTTTGTGCATTAGAAAAACACACTTCCATGCAAGAAAGATCTCCATACTGTAATTATAATTAGAAAAAAGACATTTGCAAAATAGTTTGCATAATACAATCCCATTTTAGTAATAAATAATATAATCCTTTTCTGGAAGACGATCTAAAAGATTAGACATCAAATTGTTAATAATCATTACTTCTGTGTGCTGGATTAAAGGCAGCCTTCATTTTCTTCTATATAATGTTATCTATGCATGTGTGCATGCTAAGTCACTTTAGTAGTGTCTGACTCTTTGTGACTCTATGCACTATAGCCCTCCAGGCTCCTCTGTCCATGGGATTCTCCGGGCAAGAATACTGAACTGGGCAGCTATGCCCTCCTCCATGGGGTCTTCCCAACCTGGGGATCGAAACCGAGTCTCTTCTGTCTCCTGCACTGGCAGGCAGGTTCATTACCACTAGCACCCCCTGGGAAGCCCTCAATTTTATCTATATCCTGAAATTATTGAAAGGGATATACATTTTTACAATCCAAAAAATACTATAGGTCTATGAAAAGGTGATTTCTCAGCTGTTTTCCCCTTTATAGGAGACTTCAGATCTTTGGTAGTGAAGAGAATGGAGAATGAAACTAGATAAAAGAATGCCCAGCTTCCTGCTTTCCATTCTACTTGCCACAGATTGACAATCAGGAGAGAAATTCCTTTGCAGAGCATTCATTGCTCTGACATTCACTGTTAAATGAAATTAGAAGGCCTGTTCAAAAGCGAATGTTTTCTCTCCAAGTTTTCTATAAATATTTAAAACGGAAGCTATGGATTATGTCATGTGTGGTTGAGGAAACTAACACAGAAAGCCCAGGCTCTGTGTTGACACAAGCGTGAGGAGAGGGTAACTGTAGGGTGAGGGGGTGGCTGTCTGAAGGCTCAGCTGACTCAGGGTTGCTTCCACAGATCAATAGTGCTGATTTCTTGCAGAAATGACAGGCCTTGCTGCACAGCCTGAGTCTCGTTATGCTCTACCACTGGGATCCAAGCTTGGACTCAGGAGGGTGGTTCGTGACTTGTTATGTTCGAAATATAAGCAGAGAGGGAGAACATCCCCACTGGCATAATTATTTTCCAGAGCCTCTGAGAGAGTGATTCCTGCTCATTAAGTGGCATTTGCTCCCCTAAGCAAGCCAGTCTCAAAGTGCCTTCTCTCAAGCAGATGTATTAGCTCATCACTGGAGTCTCTTTCTGCAGCTTCTTGTCCAGGCAGGTGCAAAGTTATTAAATAGCTCCTCATCCTCACTAACTTACCTGGTATGTATGTAAATCAGACACACCCAGATTTCCAGCTCAACCATATTTCTGGGACTCTGGGTGCCATTTTACCCCTTGGAGAGCTAAGATGCTGCTGGGATGTTGAAAGCAGAAACAGAATAGTGACTTTGAATCACTGTCCATCCCTCCATCCATTAGATATTTATTGAATATAGACTATGAGTCAGGCATTAGAGCTCAGGATGACTCCAGCATTATCCCTACCTTCAAAGAGTTCACAGTCTAGTGAGAGAGATAAATATATGAAACAGTATTTGTAGTACCATAAGCACAATAGGTAAAAGAAAAACCTACAAAATGTTATCAACACCCAGAAAAAAGAAGAGGCTAAATGTGCTTTGGAAAAAAGTGGTGTTAGACAAGCCTGAAAGGATTTTGATCTGAACTTTGAAACATGAATAAAGAAATATAGGCAACAGTTTGATACATGGAAGCCACAGCATGTTTTGAACATACCAGAAACCCAGTAGGCATTTTTTGAATGAATGACTGTGCAAACGAAGAATTAATAAATCTGTGCAGGGAAAGAGGTTAATGACATGGAAGGAGTATCTCACCAGGGGTAGGGGAGTGGTGGAGAGTTGAGACTGGAAAGGAAGCTTAGGGTCAAGTTGTAAAGGGATCTGAATATTTTCCTAGCGAACTGGACCTTTCGTTGCTTGATGAGCTTGAGCTCATTCAGGGATGCAGGTAGATGGAGACACTACCATCTTGACACTCTGGATGGCTTCCACCTGAAGCGACATAGCTCACTTCCACTCACGTTATATCAGCCCCTGAAAATCTCATGGCCTTGCTCGGGTCAAAGAAATGGAACCCTATTTTGTGCTCAGAGAGAGGAGAACCAAAATATTGGTGAAGACCACCAATGATGGTCCCAGAAGCAGAAGAATGTTTCTCACTTATTATTCACTACTAATAGGGGTTCTTTTAGGTAAATCACTAAACTTTACTGAGCTGCTTTTTTTTTTCCAGTAAAAAGAGTATAGAATTCTATTCTTCTAGAATTCTATTTCTCTTTCTTCTCTCCCTCCCTGTCTGATGATAAGAATGGCCTGCAACAAAACTGGGTACCAAAGGGGTCAGTTTCTTTCATAGAGCACAAGCAGACATGCCAATGAGCCTGAGAGCAAAGGACAAAACTTAACCTCAGAGTCCATAAAAAATTTACAGAATTGCAAAGCACCAAGCAAAAATATAAAAGAGTTCTCTGCACTCCGGGAAATTATTGAAGCCATAAAGATTCCTGCTCTTGCAGATGAGGCAGTTGGTGCGTGGAGCAGAGCAAATCAATAATGTCATACTTCTTGCCTGGATCAAAATACTAAGGAAATAGCTGCAAAGTAAGTGGAGGACAAAGTCTGTCTCAGTCAATCACTGTGTTGAGTAATGCCGTAGCAGAACACAGCCTAATAGTCTGGCCTGGCATCTTAAAAACCAGGAAAATGCTTAATCAAAATTGGGAGCCATTGTAACTCCTAAAAGATAATTACTCAGCACTTTGGCAGAGGATAATCTTGAAGAAAGAATCTGATGGGGGCTGTGCATATATAAATGAATGTTAGTTTCAAAACTATAAAGAATTCTCAGGTAAGACAGGGGCAAGAACAGTTCCCTTTTGGAGGACAGAGAAACTAGACATCACAAGGTGATGACTATAACAAATTATGTGTGTCCTGTTCATGGGTGTGTCCTCTGCCTTAGTAAAGGGCCAGGCCCATCCTTTCATTCTTTCCTCTGACCTGATTCATTAAACATCCATTATATTACCGGTACAGTTTTAAGAGCTAGAGTACAACAATGAACCAGACAAAGCAGGTGTCTGCTCTCCTGGAGCTTACATTATATTGAGGAAGACAGATAATAAACAAGAAAATAAATTTGATCTTAAGATCATAGTAATGTTATTAAGACACCAGAGTTGAATTGTGAGCAGGGGTCTAGGATGCCCTAGGATGCTGAGGACTTTTCTGAGAGGAGATATTCAAACTGAGACTGGGAGAATAGAAAGTGTCAGTTATGACATACAGAAGGAAGAGGAAACACCAGGTCCTGAAATGGGAACAAACTTGCCGTGTTTGAGAAACTTCGAGAAGGCCAGAGTTGGGAAGCTGGTGCTAAGAGAAGACAACAGAGTGATGGTAGGGCCTAAAGGGTGTAGAAACTTTGAGGCTATGGCAGGACACATCGTAGATGCTCAGTGTTTGTTGAATGACTAACTAACCGATTGAAGTGACTGAATGTAGTGATTTATCCTAGTCGACATAGGTTGAATGACTACATCTTCACTTTTTCTTTCTTTCATATGAGGTATTTGATAGTTTTGTTGAGACTAAAACTTGAGACGCAGCCTCAGGGTTTTTACATAAGATCACAATAAGTTTTTAGTTGCTCAGTTGTGTTCGACTCTTTGCGAACACATGGACTGCAGCCCTCCAGGCTTCTCTGTCCATGGAATTCTCCAGGCAAGAATACTGAAGTGGATTGCCATTTCCTTCTCCAAGGGATCTTCCCAACTCAAGGATTGAATCCGAGTCTTCTGCATTGCTAGGCAGATTCTTCACTGTCTGAGCCACCAGGGAAGCCCCAAGATCACAATAATCCCTGGTAAATGGGAGTAGTAGGGAGTAGTAGATTTTGGTGTGATAAATACACTCTCTTACATTTATTGAACCCTTGTTTTCTTTCATGTTTAACCTCCTCTCATCTCTGTAGATAACTCTTATTATTCTTTCTTGATAGATGAGAAAATGGAGGGTCAGAGTTTGACCTCAGTGGTCACCAGCAGAGACTGGTCAATGGATTGGTGATTTCCTGATGGACAATCTTTATTTTGTTCACTGCTATATCCCCAACTCTTATAGCATCTGATAAAGAGCAACCACTCAATACATTTTATTGAATCAACAAATGAACCTGATTGTAACAGAAATGAAATCATATTATACAATTTGCTTCTGAACCTACTTTTTCTCATTGTGAATATTTTTCAACATCAGCAAAAGTCTGTATATGTCATTCTAATGACATATATGCACATTTTAATGTATATCATTGTATAGATATATCTCCATTTATTTTACTGATCCCCTATTATTGGATATTTGGTTGTTTCCATATTTTTACTGTTGCAAATATTTCTGCCAGTAAAAAAATCCCTGATTTGACATCTTTACACATCTCTCTGATTAAGTTCTTGAGATAAACCCCCTGAAGCAGAAATGCTTGATGGAACAGATGCAGATTTCAGAAGCTTTGCAGACACAAGTCCAAACTGTGCTTTGGTCTACTTAGGCATCTGTTTGGGTTCAGTTCAGTCGCTCAGTCATGTCCGACTCTTTGAGACCCCATGAATCGCAGCACGCCAGGCCTCCCTGTCCATCCCCAACTCCCCGAGTTCACTCAGACTCACGTCCATCGAGTCAGTGATGCCATCCAGCCATCTCATCCTCTGTCTTCCCCTTCTCCTCCTGCCCTCAATCCCTCCCAGCATCAGAGTCTTTTCCAATGAGTCAACTCTTCTCATGAGGTGGCCAGAGTACTGGAGTTTCAGCTTTAGCATCATTCCTTCTAAAGAAATCCCAGGGCTGATCTCCTTCAGAATGGACTGGTTGGATCTCCTTGCAGTCCAAGGGACTCTCAAGAGTCTTCTCCAACACCACAGTTCAAAAGCATCAATTCTTCGGCACTCAGCCTTCTTCACAGTCCAACTCTCACATCCATACATGACCGCTGGAAAAACCATAGCTTTGACTAGACGAACCTTTGTTGGCAAAGTAATGTCTCTGCTTTTGAACATGCTATCTAGGTTGTTCATAACTTTCCTTCCAAGGAGTAAGCGTCTTTTAATTTCATGGCTGCAGTCACCATCTGCAGTGATTTTGGAGCCCCAAAAAATAAAGTCTGACACTGTTTCCACTGTTTCCCCATCTATTTCCCATGAAGTCATGGGACCAGATGCCATGATCTTCATTTTCTGAATGTTGAGCTTTAAGTCAACTTTTTCACTCTCCTCTTTCACTTTCATCAAGAGGCTTTATAGTTCCTCTTCACTTTCTGCCATAAGGGTGGTATCATCTGCATATCTGAGGTTATTGATATTTCTCCCGGAAATCTTGATTCCAGCTTGTGCTTCTTCCAGTCCAGTGTTTCTCATGATGTACTGTTTGGGTTGCTAGCCTTAAAGCAGCATAGATGTGTTCAGAGCACAGGACCCCAAAGCATGAAAGAAAGAAAGAGAAATCCAGCTAGGCTGGGAAAAAGGTAGTTTGGGGGAGTGACAGTAGCAGCCTTCAAAGATATGGATGGAAACCTGAGAGTCTGTTGGCAGAAGCCAAAGGGCATAACTGGAACCAAATGTCACAAGAAGTAGTAAGTGTCAAGCTTAAGTAGCAGAGGTCTGGGAGTAGGCTAGGAGTATTCAACCACAGAAACATTCATGCAGAAGAAAAGGCCTCCTGGACCAGCCATGAGCTGGAAACAGTTGACACTTGAGTTGTTTCAGTGAGTTGACTTTGTAGTTTTTTCCCATTTCCTTCTGTTTCTCTGGGGAACAAACTGGACGGGTAGCATGAGGGTGATCTTTGGAGATGACAAGAGTCTGAACCCAGACTTCATTTACCGACTGTATGTCATTGAGTGGTTTTCAAACATTTCTGGATCTCAGTTTTCACATCTATTAATTGGAGATAAAAACAGCTGTCCTGCAGGATGCTTAGAGAATTAGATGAGATCATTTCCATGTGTAGAATCCAGATGATGAGAACATAAGAGCCTGCCAGGTTAGGCCCCTTATGCCCCAGTGTGTCTGCTGAAGTATTTCTGAGAAGCTCTTAGGGGACCTTCTGAATTGCCAGTGTTTCTGTCCCCATCTTCCCTTCATGCCACAGTGGCAAAGTCCCTTGAGGGCCAATCTCTGGTCGTCAAAACTGCTCTGCTGATGTTCTCTGCTGATGAGCCCAAGTACTCTGGCCTCTGTGATGGGACACCATTCTCAGCATTCATTCCACACATTTCTATTGAGTACCTACTACATGCCAGGAACTGTCTTAGATGCTGGAAATTGAAGAGTGAGAAAAATTGAATATGTTTCCTCTCCTTGTGGTACTTACAGTCTAGTAGGAGAGAGAGAGGGCTTCCATGGTGGCTCAGATGATAAAGAATCTGCCTACAATGTGGGATCCCTGGGTTGGAAAGATTCCTTGGAGGAGGGCACAGCAACCCTCTTCAGCATTTTTGCCAGGAAAATCCCCATGGACAGAGGAGCCTGGCAGGCTGCAGTCCATGGGGTTGTAAAGAGTAGGACATGACTAAGCAACTAAGCACAGCACAGCACAGGAGAGAAAGATACTGATCAAACAATCCCATGAATAAGTATGTAACTGCAAATCATGAATATGATAATTAGGGGATTATGAGAGAACATAGGCAGCATCTACCTGGTCTGAGGGTGACAATTAGGAGGGTTTTCTTGAAGAAGTGACATTTTCAATTATAGATCAGAGTGAGTAGGAGTGTACAGACAAAGTGGGTGGAGGCCAGCCTTCCAGGCAGAGAGGTGTGCAAAGGCCCTGAGGCAGGAAAGTGAAAATGAAGTTGCTCAGTCGTGTCCGACTCTTTGCGACACCATGGACAGTAGCCTACCAGGCTTCTCCGTCCATGGGATTCTCCAGGCAAGAATACTGGAGTGGGTTACCATTTCCTTCTCCAGGGGATCTTCCCAATCCAGGGATCGAACCTGGGTCTCCTGCATTGGAGGCAGATGCTTTAAACTCTGAGCCACCAGGGAAGGCAGGAAGGGATGTGGCATATTTGAAGGTCTGAAGAAAGGCTAGAGTGACACGCCTGCTTCCCCCTAAGTGTGGTGTAGGCACTTTGCCTTCATTCCCCCATTAGAGCAGAGATCAATATTAGCTAATAACAAGCATTTATTGGCAACCTGGGGCTAGTTGAGAAGGAAATAATATAGAGAATAATTATGACTGAACAGGGGCTTCCCAGGTGGTACAGTGGTAGAGAATCTACCTGCCAATGCAGGAGATGCAAGAGATGCAGTTTTGACCCCTGGGTCGGGAAGATGCCCTAGAGTAGGAAATGGCAACCCACTCCAGTATTCTTGCCTGGAACATTCCATGGACAGAGGAACCTAGAGGTCTAGTCCATGGGGTCACAAAGAGTTGGACACGACTGAGCGACTGAACACACACTCACACACATGCACACACACACGTGACTGAAATGGTCCAGATGTGTCCTCAGCTTTTCTTGAATGCCTGGCTCTCTATGTCTCTCTCAGCCTGCTTCACCATGCTGGGCTAGAGTCCCCCTCTTCCCTCACCAGAAATACTCCAGGCATCTCTGCACTGAGTCCAGGCCCAGCTGACCCCCAGTTCACAGAGGAGACCATTTTCCATCCTTCTCATTTAAGATCTGTTTTCAGAATTCTTATTTCCTGCTCCAGGACTGACCACCCTCCAAGAGGTCTAACTGCAGGAACCCCTCTTTTCAGGGAAAACCCCAGCCCCACCCACAGGGCTGTAACCTGTCCCTGCTCACAGACAGAACAATCCCACATCCCATCTTTGAGGTTATTTTATATTAAGTAAAGTTGGAAATGAGGCATGGAGATTCCAGTCCAGGTAAAGCTGTACTTCTCTCAGAGAATTTTCTTTTCAGCCTTTTCCTATCATAGGTTCAAAAATCTTGTGGCCTGATCTCCTTTAGAAACATCTGATATAGTATGTATTAACATATCATTATCTTTGTGTATGGAATTGGGCTTCCCTGGTGGCTCAGATGGTAAAGAATCTGCCTGCAGTGCAAGAGACCTATATCGATGGAATTAGAACCTCTAATTTCTCCTTGGGTCTATGCCACCCAAGGAGATTAAAGATTACAATTTTCAGCCACCCTTCCAGCTGGCTAAGGGGAAATGTACAACTATGCTATTCATAAGTTCACATCCTTAAAGGAAAGGGGCGTTCTTTTTCTCCATCTCTCTTCCCAGCTGGCTGGAATGTAGCAATGCACCATCGTGGACAAGGTTAAAGAGGGCAATATGTAAAGATGGCAGAGCAACAAGATTAAAGGAACCTGGGATTTCTGGTATCCTGGAGACCCCATACCAACCCTGGGCAGCTTACTCCTTGACTATTAAATGAGAGAGAAATAAAATTTAATATCATTTAACCATTGCAATTTGGGGATTTCAGTTTCAGTAACCAAAATTATAATTTAAATTATATAATCTATCATTGTGTAAGAGGCATGGCACACAGTAGGTGCTCACGAGACTGTAGCTATCATTTATCTTTAGAATTCTCCGGCTGACATGGGGGTGAAATTGTAGCCACTTAAGGAGCATTCTTATGGGGCTAGCCTTTAAAGGAGGTGCCTTAATGGAGATGGAGCAATATTGGATTAAGATAGATCTTTATGAAAAAAATAAATAAATGAAAAAGACATTTGGTTAATCTGTGGGAATGCACAAGACATTTTATGTGGTAATGGGCATTTAAATATTAATTTCAGTTAAAGTAAGGTGAAAACATTGATTCTCTTGAAGAGGATTAGGGCTAGGAGGGAGAAACTTGTGGAGTCTCTGGAGGCTGTTTAATTTGAAGGTGACCCACATCCTTCGTGCTGTATATAATACCATCACTCAGAGCATTCCCTGCTCTCTCCCATCAGTTGCAAATTATGAAGCTACATTTCCACTTGACCTCTGTTTTCAGTCTGGGAAATTGGCATGGTGAGAGTGAAGACTTTTCTTCAGGCTCAGTGCCCCTCAGGGAAGGAGAAAGGGAGAGAATTAGGGATGGATTGAGATTTTAACTGGTTTACCGAAATAGCCAAGCACACCAAGAGGGCATCGAACCTCCTGAATAGCTGAGCCATCACCTCATACTATACCCTTCTATCCTAGAGGCCTTTCTTAGTGGGGCAGGCAGAACCCCAGACTTCTAGTAGAACCCTTGAACCCAAGCAAACTATACCTGAAATTTGCTCTCAGTAGGTAAGTGCATGGGCTTTGGCTTCAGAGAGATCTGAGTTGAATGTGCACTCTGCAACTTCCGTACCAGGTGTGAGAACCTAGGCAAGTAAGTTCAGCTTTCTTGAGGCTAACTGTCCTCATTTGTAACATAGGATTCATACCATTTCTTCATACCACTGGTTTAACTGTGTATTGTTAATCCTTAACTTTGTTTGAAAGAATAGTTTCAGGGTGAATTGATCCACTCACTGAAAATAAATATGCAAGCTTGATAGAGGCTATGAAGTTCAACTACACAGCAAAATCTGCCATTGATCTGCCCTGTGAGCAATCAAGTGGGAATGGACACTGGACTTAGCAGAGTGAGTGGCTTCCAGGCCCGACTCTATTGCTATCTCAGAGTCTACATTAACTGTGTTCCTTCTGTCCTCTGGGCCTTCATTTCCTCATCTCTAAAATCCCTTCCAGGAGCAAAGAGGAGCCTCACCGAACTTCTTGGGAGTTAACACTTAATGCTTTGTGCTCATGCTGTGTGCTCAGTCATGTCGGACTCCTTTGTAACCCCATGAACTGTAGCCCACCAGGCTCCTCTGTCCTTGGGATTTCCCAAGCAAGAATACTGGAATGGGTTGCTATGTCCTACTCCAGGGGATCTTCCTGATGCCAGGACCAAACCTGAGTCTCTTGCATCTCCTGCACTGGCCGGTGGATTCTTCACCACTGTGCCACCTGGGGAAGCATCTTTTATTTGGCAGTAAGTGTTGATAAAATGAATAATAGACAGTTTTTGGATGATAAAAAAAATATAGAAAATAAAATCCTTTCCATGATCTCTGTTGGTCCAGCAAAACCTGGACTTCAATGGTATGACTTGGCCATAGGCCCAAATAAAATCAGTAAAGGCCAAGGTGGACCAGAATCCTGGTCTGGAGCTTTTTCCAGTGCTTTTTGTATCTTGAAAATGCCAACTTAGCACTCACTGCCTGCCGGGTGTGGTGGTAGGTGGTCTGGGAACAAAGAAGAGAAAACAAGATTCCTGCTGTCAAAGGCTTACAGTTCAGATGGTCACACACACACACACACACACACGGTCATTGACTGACCCCCCAGGAATTCCTCTCTTGCTCATCATGACTTTACTTGTGACGAGAAGCCTTGTGAGCCTAGAGCGGTCTCAGACCTTGCCTCCTGCGCCTCTGGGCCTTTGCACATGGGAATTTCGTCCTTCTAATCTGCTAGCTTGACTCACTAATGTTTACTGGGCACTATACCATGTCAAGTGTTTTATTTTAATGATCTCTTTAAAGCCTAACAAATAACTTATGAAATATGGACTATTAGTTTTATTCCCACTTTGCAGTTGAGGAAACTGAGGCACAAAGAAATTTAACTTGCTCAGAACACGTAGATAGGAAGTGACAGATCTGGAATTTGAGCCCAGGGAGTGTGGATGGCTATGCTCTCAGTTGTTAACTATTTAGCAGTTATTTCCTCTATGTCTCTACCAGTCTCTTTTGGGGGTAACCTGGATAGCCCCATGACCCTGAAGCTGAGAGTTAAACAGTCATTACTGACAGAGGTCACCATTATTTCACTGTTTGACACCCCATCTGTGTAGCCTTTGGGTTCTCCCCTTCCAGGTGAGGTCTCACCCAGATTTTGCTGCGAGTCCCAAAGGGGTTTCACACTAGCTCTAAAATAATTTGTTCAAGCTGTGTTTGCCCCAGGCCCCTCTCCAGTGGCTAGCGCTCACCAGCTCCTGCTGGAACCACCTCGACAGCATTGATGTATACATTAGGGAGCTGTCGCCCAGTGCTTCTCAAAGCTGGAATTCTTTAACAACAGCAACATCAAAAAACTATCCAGCACTTAGCAAACACTCTCTGTACATCCAGATAAGCACTCTCCATGTGGGAACTTACATATTCCTCACATCAGACTTAGGAGGCTGTCATTATTAATTAACATACCCAGTTTACAGATGAGAAAAACAAGACTCAAACAGGAGAAGCAACTTGCCCAAAGTTAGTTAGAAAGAAGCAGAGCCAGAGTTTGAACTCAAGTGGTCAGTCCAGAGCCTGAAGTCTGCCCCACTAGGGAAGACCAAATGTCCAGTCTTTCCTGAGCGGAAGCCACGCTGTATTGACGTGAGTCGAATGCCACCTTGCCACAGCACCTGCCCCCACCTGGCCCCCTGGTCTCCAAAGCTGTCTGAGCTTGAGGCTCAAAGGTACTCCCTCAGCAGCTCTCTCCTCCGGGCTTGTACACCATCCTTGCAGGCAGTGAGAACCCCACATTTTTAATCCTCATCAATCAACACATGCACGTGGATTATCTTGGGGATGCTGACCTCCCAACTTGTCTGACCTGCAAAATAGCTTGAATCCCCATTTTCTCAGGCAGAACCCCTGTTACATCAAGCAACAAAAATTAGTGTGAAATCTGCTTCCTTGACTCATTATTTTGTCAGTGTCTTCTCTTCAGGGAGACGAAACCCATGAGAAAGGATATTTATTTTCCCAAGGCTCTGAGAACTTCTGCTTTTAGTCTGCTATTTTCTTCTTCTTTTGAATGTGCATTGTTCAATCATGAACATCAGAAGTTGACTTAGAAGCTAAAATTCTACTCTAGGACCAACTCTGATTTTATGCTACAAAAGATCACTAACGAGAGGTGAATGAGCTTTCCATTTTTCTCAAGGTTCGTTTTTCTTAACGGGACAAGAAGCCCCTGAAGTTTCTACCTGGAGGTCAACTCCCTCCCTGGGTAAAGTCTTTGAAACTGAAGTACAGCAGAGCAAAGTGCAGTATCAGTGGCAAGGCAGGAGATGAGAGCCTCAAAGCTCTGTGTAAAGGCTACCTGCAGCCTCATTATCATAGTAGATATAGTTTAAAACCCAAAGCAAGGATCTGGCGTGATGCTTCTGGCAGGACTTGAGATCTCGGTGCTGACATCTACAGTTGGAAATGGTGACACTTGGAAGGGGCCAAAATCTAATAGGGGCCAGAGAAGCTTCTGTACGGTTGTGATCACCTGTGTTCACTTCACCTCTTATTTGTGCCTTTCAGTGATAAAAAATGTGACTTCTTCCCACATCACTGTGCCACAATCAATTTCATCAACTGTTTCTCTCTCGAACCCCTGCCAAGAAGACACTTCTTTAGAATCACTGGGTGAAAAATAAGGCTCAGTTGTTAGTCTCAAGGCTGGCAAATTTCACCACCTCCCAACAGACAATACATCAAATGCAGCTACAAATGGGCCTCAAACACAGGCGTAATGAATTGGCCACGCACTTAGAACAGCAATTGAGGGCTTGGAGCTGAGCTGGCAGCTCAAACTGAGTTTTACTTGCATTTTTCTCTACCATGTTTGGCTCATTTTCTTACAAGCCTAGGTGGAGACTCCAAAAGTAAACCATGTTTTAGGGCATCAAAATCTTCTGGACTCATATGCTTTCTGTGTGGCCCAGCAATTTTACTCCTAGATGTCATTCGTCTCAGACATTTGGAAATATATGTCCCTTCCAAAATCTGTTCATGAAAATCATGACCACATTCTTCATAACAGCCTAAAAATGGGAACCCTACAAACATCCATCAACTGGCGTGTGTGTGTGCGTGTGTGTGCTCAGTCACATCTGACTCTTTGCAGCCCCATGGACTGTAGCCCATCAGGCTCCTCTCTCCATGGAATTTTCTAATCAAGAATACTGGAGGCGTTTACTGTTTCCTACTCCATGGGATCTTCCCGACCCAGGGGTTGAACCCACGTCTCTTGCTTGGCAGGTGGGTTCTTTACCACTAATGCCACCATAAAATGTGGCACACCCATGGACTAGAATGCTACTCCAAAATTAAAAGGAACAAACTACTGATGCATGCCTGACATGGCTGAACCTAAAAATAGTTATGGAACTTTGTGGGGAAAGCCAGACAGAAAAGACTACATAATGTATGATTCCATTTATATGAAATTTCTAGAAAAGGAAAAATTAGAGCGCGAGGAAGCTGATCAGTGGTCGCTTGGGACTGGAGTTCTGAGTAGGGACTGGCAGCAAATGGGCAAGGAGAGTGATAAAAGAACTCTAAAACAGGATTGTGGGGATGGTTTCCTAACTGTGGAAATTTACTAAGACTTACTGAACTGTACACTTACAATGGATAATTTTTATGGGATGAAAATTATACCTCACTAAAGAGACAGGGCAACTAAAAAGAATCCTCTGGACTTCTTTCACTCCTTCCTTTATTTCGTGCTTTCTTCTCTCTCTCCCTCTCTCTGTTCCTCTCTAAACATTTGCTCACAAAGTGTGCCTGGCCCAGTACTGGGTACTGAAGTCATTCATTCATCCACTCATTCTGCAGATGTTTATTGAGTGTCTATTATGTGCTAGGCACTGGTGTGGGGAGTGGGGGGACAGCAATGAATAAAGTCAATCCCCTGGCCTTGCAGAACATGCATTCAGTGGCACAGACTGACCAATTTAACCGTTGTATTAGGAAGCTGTGATGCCTTGAACAGAGGACTAGAGAGGGATGGTGACGGCCCTTTTGGGTAGGGTCTGAGAAGATCTGGAAACAGCAACTGTGCAGCAACCTGAATGAAATGACAGATCAAGCTGTGCAGTGCAGCTTCCCATGGAGAGAGCAGACCACAGGACCGACCAGCCAGTGCAAAGCTCTTGCTACATGAGACAGAGGAACAAGGAGGCCGGTGTGGCTGGAGAAGAGGGTGCAAGGAAGGAGAAGGCAGGGCCAGGCCCATGGGCCACTTTTGCCACAGTAGGCACTTTGGATTTTACATTAGTAATGATGAGAAACCACTAGATGGTTCAGAGCAGGATAAGGCCCAATCTGACTTCTATGTTGAAGGATCCCTCTGGCTGCTGAAAAGCACAGTCGGAGGGAGTGGGCACAGTACACAGAGTCTGGTAGGAGGCTAATATCCAGGTGGGAGAGGATGGTGGTTTGGCAGGTGCTGTGGATGAGCTACGGTGTGCTGAGAAATGAGATCTGTTTTGAAGATAAACCTGACAGGATTGCAAGTAGAAAGTTCAGAAGCTCAAAAGAGCTAGTGATGTAGTAGGGGAAACAGCTGTAAAGGCGATAGCTATGTATAGGGAACACCATATCTGCCAAACACATCTTTTAATCCCCACTGTAACAAGGAGGTAGATGTTACGATTATCACCATCTTACATATGGGAGAACTGAGGCCTCCCATTCCCTGGTGTGGCTTCCCAGGTGGTACTAGTGGTAAAGAACCTGCCTGCCAATGCAGGTGGACATAACAGATGCTGCTTTGACCCCTGAGTTGGGAAGATCCCCTGGAGGAGGTCATGGCAACGCACTCCAGTATTCTTGCCTGGAGAGTTCTATGGACAGAGGAGTCTGGTGGGCTACAGTCCGTAGGGTTGCAAAGAGTGGGACACAACTGAAGCGACTTAGCATGCATGCACACACATTCCTTGGTGGCTCAGATGGTAAAGAGTTTGTCTTCAATGCAGGAGACCTGGCTTCGTTCCCTGAGTCAGGAGGATCCCCTGGAGAAGGGAATGGCTACCCACTCCAGTATTCTTGCCTGGGGAATTCCATGGACAAAGGAGCCTGGTGGGCTATAGTTCATGGGGTTGCAAAGAGTAGGACATGACTGAGTGATTAACACTTTCACACTTTTTCACTTTCGTTTCACAACAGATAATAAGTGGTAGATCTGGGATTTGAACCTAGAGCTACCCAATTCAGTCCCTACTTTTCTTAGTCACTTAGTTATTATAGTTCTGCACACTGAGTGCTAGTGGAAGCATGCCCAAAATGTGTGGATGCAGGTTTGGGATGAAGAAAGCATACTGGAGTAGGAGGACTTGGACTGACATGAACGAGGAATGGGAGTTCTCCAGGAAACAGGGTACAGATGCTCTTCTTGGCTGGGGCAACATGTGCAGTCAATGGACATGATCAAGCTAGGCACAAGCCTAAAAGAACACATGAGTCCAGAAGGCTGGAGCATAGCATATTTGAAAAATGAGCTTGGAGGAGGCAAAGATTGGATCATGGCCAAGAAATTTGTAATGTCTGGGGGATCAGTGTTTCCCTAAATAGTGATTGCACAGTACAAGCAAATTATATGTAACACATAGGCAAGCACTTTCATTTAAATGATTATGGACTTCTTATCTATTTATATTAATGTGAATTTGAAAAATATGTTTGGCCCATCACCTGCCTTCTGAGAAACCTATATGTAGGTCAAGAAGCAACAGTTAGAACCGGACATGGAACAATGGACTGGTTCAAAATTGGGGAAGGAGTACGTCAAGGCTGTATATTGTCACCCTGCTTAGTTAATTTATATGCAGAGTACATCATGTGAAATGCCAGGCTGAAGGAAGCTCAAGCTGGAGTCAGGATTGTTGGGAGAAATATCAATAACATCAGATAGGCAGATGACACCACCCTTATGGCAGAAAGTAAAGAGGAACTAAAGAGCCTTTTGATGAAGGTGAAAGAGGAGAGTGAAAAAGCTGGCTTAAAATTCAACATTCAAAAAACTAAGATCATGGCATCTGGTCCCATCACTTCATGGCAAATAGATGGGGAAACAATGGAAACAGTGATAGACTTTATTTTCTTGGGCTCCAAAATCACTGCAGATGATGACTGCAGTCATGAAAATAAAAGGCTCTTGCTCCTTGGAAGAAAAGCTAAGACAAACCTAGACAGCATATTAAAAAGTATAGGCATTACTTTGCCAACAAAAGTGCGTATAGTCAAAGCTATGGTTTTGACTATATGGTTCCAATTGTCGTGTATGGATATAAGAGTTGGACCATAAAGAAGACTGAGCACCGAAGAATTGATGCATTCGAACTGTGATGTTGGAGAAGTCTCTTGAGAGTCCCTTGGACTGCAAGGTCAAACCAGTCCATCCTAAAGGAAATCAATCCTGAATATTCTTTAGAAAGACTGATACTGAAGCTGAAGTTCCAGTACTTTTGGCCACCTGATGTGAAGAACTGACTCATTAGAAAAGACCCAAATGCTGGGAAAGATTGAAGGCAGGAGGAGAAGGGGATGACAGAGGACAAGATGGTTGGATGGCATCTGACAGACATGAGTTTGAGCAAGCTCTGGGAGATGGTGAAGGATAGGGAAGCCTGGCATGCTGCAATCCATGGGGTTGCAAAGAGTCGGACATGACTGAGTGACTGAACAACAACAAGCCCATCAAACCTATGATTTCATAGATATTGCTTAGTATGGGAGCAAAGTTTTAAAAAATAGTTCATTGAGAGAAAGATGCTATATCACTAACAATATAATAGGAAGATTATTCATGTTGCATTGTTTGCAATATAAAAATATTAGGAACCACCTAAATGTTCATCAGTTGGTTGAAGAATGGGGCAAGTGAATACAAAGTAGCCTTTAAAAATGAAGAAGATTTTTGTATTCTGATCTAGAACAAGCTCTAAGGTGTATTGTTAAGTCATAAAAGCAATTGGCAGAACATTATGTCTGATATGATTTTTTGTGTTAAAAGGGGTATGTGTGTGTGTGTTTATTTGCTTATGTATTAGTGGATTTTCACCCGAATGACACAAGCAATAATAACACTTGTCTTAGTCTGCTCAGGTTGCTATAACCCAATACCATACTCTGGGTGGCTTAAGGGTTTCCCTGGTAGCTCAGCTGGTAAAGAATCTGCCTGCAACGCAGGAAACCCCAGTTTGACTCCTGGGTTGGGAAGATCTGCTGGAGAAGAGATAGGCTACCCATTCCAGTGTTCTTGGGCTTCCCTGTTGGCTCAGCTGATAAGAAATCTGTTTACAATGTGGGAGACCTGGATTCAATCCCTGGATAGAAGGAAACAGCTTAAAAACAACAGAAATTTATTTCTCACAGTTCTGGAGATTGAGAAGTCTTGAGAATTCAAGTTCAGTAATTTCAGGCAAAGTAGAAAATGTTAATAGTTCTGGTTAATTGATTTGATTGGTTTATCAGTCTTTATTTTTCCTATGAGTTATTTTCTGAAAAATGGAACTTGAAGCAAACGCTTAAATTCCATGCTCTCTCCCCTTTGCAAACATTGGCATTTCGTTGAGTACAAAATGGATTGCATATCAAACAATCTGAGGAATATTTCTTGTAGAGGATTAGATAGGGTGGTGGAACTGGTGTGGAGATGAAGCTTTGAGAGTCTTTTTCTCTCTAGTTTAGGTGTTGATTCCTCATGTGGGTTATGCTGGCCAATGTTAGTACCTCAGTTCAGTCTGCTCCAGATAGGTTACCACAGATAACTGTGTGAAATCTGGTATGTTTCTTTTTTGGAGGAGTGGGGGATACTAAGAAAGGGGAAAGGATCTACATGATGCCAAACAGCAAGATGTTTTAAAATATTATTTAAATGTGATTAGTACCAACCTAGATAGCATATTGAAAAGCAGAGACCTTACTTTGCCAACAAAGGTCCGTCTAGTCAAGGCTATGGTTTTTCCTGTGGTCATGTATGGATGTGAAAGTTGGACTGTGAAGAAAGCTGAGCACCGAAGAATTGATGCTTTTGAACTGTGGTGTTGGAGAAGACTCTTGAGAGTCCCTTGGACTGCAAGGAGAGCCAACCAGTCCATTCTGAAGGAGATCAGCCCTGGGTGTTCTTTGGAAGGAATGATGCTAAAGCTGAAACTCCAGTACTTTGGCCACCTCATGAGAAGAGTTGACTCATTGGAAAAGACTCTGATGCTGGGAGGGATTGGGGGCAGGAGGAGAAGGGGACGACAGAGGATGAGATGGCTGGATGGCATCACTGACTCGATGGATGTGACTCTGAGTGAACTCCGGGAGTTGGTGATGGACAGGGAGGCCTGGCATGCTGTGATTCATGGGGTCGCAAAGAGTCAGACACGACTGAGCGACTGAACTGAACTGAGTACCAATAAAGTTCTATGATTCCAGCACCATAATTTTTGAAATGCATGGGAATTTTGAATATGGAAAAAATATGACTTCAATATCAATTAAGTTTTTTGAAAGGCAACTTTGGCTAAATCCAAACCACATCAAAACACCTACATGGAAAAATGAAAAGTTCCTTCCATTATCTAGTTATTTCATTCAAAATATCAAACATTTAGGGATTTCAGCACACGCAAGACATATAGCTGATTAATAAAAATTTAAACTTAAATATTAAATGTTTTGGTAACCTGTGGAAAGTTAAAAATTTTAGGACTGATGATCCAGTAAGTGTTATTTACTTCCAATAAAGTATTTGTTCACTAACCCAAGATATTCTTGGGGCCATTTAAAATGACTTTCACATTTGACTCCAAACAAATGTAAATAAAAGTTACAGTGAGATTCATTTCCTCACATTACGTTGGTTAAGTTTTTAAAAATATTTTTAGTTTGTCAAGAATTATGCACACTGATTTGTTTCTGATGCATGTTAGCCTTTCTGCAGGGCAATTTGACTTTGATGGCAAAAGAATTGACATAGATCATTTGACTAGGAAATTTTACAGATATTCATCCTAAGAAAATAATCATGGATATGAATAAAGTTTTTGGTGCCAGCCTGTTTGTGGTCATGCTAAAAATTCAAAAAAATGGGCAGAACCTAGAAATCTGTGAAAATGGCAGGAAGCATTAATAAGAATATCTAGATATCTACCCAATGCCATGGAAAGATGTTCATGACAAATTATGCAATAGTCTATAATAGTTTATTCTGTTTGGTTTCATTACAAAATATGTGGACAGTTATAGGAAAACATGTCTGATAAATGTCTAATCCTCCAAGCTGTTAAAATTAGTTATATCTGCCTGTATTACATTTTGTTTTTTCCACAGTGAATACATATTGATTTGTAATTTAAAAAATTATTTTACATTAAATGTGTGTAAAAAGTTAAAAAATAAAAAAACAAATTTATTTTTCACAGTTCTGGAGATTGAGAAGTCCAAGGTCACAGTACCAGCATGGCCACTTTCTGGAGGATACCCCCTTCATGGTTCACAGCTGAAGTCTTTTCCGTGTGTCCTCACATGAGGGAAGGGGGATGAGAACTCTCTGGGGTCTGTTTCATAAGGGCACTAATCCATTCATGGGGCCTCCAACCTCATGACCTAATCCCCTTCTGAAGGCCACACCTTCTAACACCATGACACGGGGGTTGGGATTCCAACATACAAATTTTGGGAAGATGCACATTCAGACCATAGCAATGGTGGCCACCTTTGGGAAAGGAACCTAACTGACAGGGTGGGTAGGAGAATTTTTGCTGTATACCGTTTGATAATTTCTGCATTTTGAATCACATAAATGCATCCTAAGCTCAATTACTTAATATTAAGGAGTGCAAGTCATCTCTTTGGTAAAGATCATCACGGCAGTACAAGAAAGGCATGTGTCTGAGACCCATGTGTAGGCAATGGTAAGGTAGAGAAGAGCAGGGCAGCTGAGGAGGGTTAGCCAGTTGTCTGTAGTACTTGGCATCATGTCTTTCCTTTCACCCTCTTACATGTCTGTGTTCTCATTGTATTTTCATAACGATCTGAGGGGAAGGGGCCCTTCCCCCAGAGTGAGACTGCTCATCAGGACATATGCCTGTGAGTCAGGCTTGAATGACCCTGTTGTGTCCACATGCTCTAGCTGACTGCCATGGCCAGGAGCACTTCAGGCCTGGTTCCAGACTGAGCTCTGACTCTTCCTAGATGAACACAATTAAGTCATTTCCTTCTGTCTCTTGAACCTCAGTTTCTTTTTCTCTAAAACTGAGGAGACTGCGTGGCCTCTGTCCCAGGGTTATTGTGAGAATAGAATGAGGCAATAGATGTAAAGCATTTCACACAGTTCATGGAAGACATCAAGGACACAACATATCTCAGCTCTCCTGGGTCATGGCAAGTCAAAAATATTTCCTCTGAATTCAGAAACATTTGAAAACTAACTGCAGGTGCTATGGAGAGCCCTTATCCTTGAAGATTTCAGTTTTGTTAGAGATCCCTAACATCCTCCTAAAAACAAAACATGAAACAACAAACTAACAAAAAATGCAATGCTTATATCATTAGTGAGATGGGAAGTTATCTCGGGAGCTATGTGGACAACCAGTGAATCACAGAGTGATCGTATTTCCCTTTGTGTATCTTCGTTGGTCTTTCTGATCTGAGGAAGATGTCTCAGTGCCAATATGTCTTTAACATCCTTCTAAAATTGGCCAGTTTCCCTTCATCACAAAGGAAGTGGCATACCAGTTACTTTTATTTACCTTTTATTGAAGACAAAATGGATTGATATTATTTGGGTTTAGAGAATATCATACGGAGAAGGCAATGGCACCCCACTCCAGTACTCTTGCCTGGAAAATCCCATGGACGGAGGAGCCTGGTAGGCTGCAGTCCATGGGGTCACTAAGAGTCAGACACGACTGAGCAACTTCACTTTCACTTTTCACTTTCATGCATTGGAGAAGAAAATGGCAACCCACTCCAGTGTTCTTGCCTGGAGAATCCCAGGGATGGGGGAGCCTGGTGGGCTGCCATTTATGGGGTCACATAGAGTCGGACATGACTGAAGTGACTTAGCAGTAGCAGCAGCAGAGAATATCATGAAGGTGGGATCTGAATGACAAAAAAATGAGAGTAGGTGCTGGGAAAATGGGGCATAGAGATTCAGAGCATGGCCAAAATGGTCAGAGTTGGTCCAGGTCAGGCCATGTTTCCTGGAGGGGGCTGGGATTGATCTAGGGGTTAAACTGATGCAGGAGAAAAACAGTTTCAGGTGGGGAAACCAAAGATTTGGCGTGCTGTTTCTAGACCTGGAACAGGCTTCCCACTCTTGACTCTAGGGCTGGGGTCCAGTGTTACTTTCTGAGAGAAGTCTTTCCCAACCTCCCTGTCACTTTGCTGTCTTCTCACATGCTCCCTTTCCTTTTTTCTCCCTTTTCCCCCCTCAAAACATTTATCACAGATTGTAATTATCTATTTGTGTGATAATTGGATTAATGTTGGTGTTTGTCCACCTTACACATAAGCTTTTGCAAGACAGAAACTCTGCCTATTTTTGCTCCTGGTAATTCTCTGGTGTCTAGCAAAGAGCTTGGGACAAGGTAGGGGCTCAATCATTTGTCTAATCAGTCAGTCCATTAATTCATTCATTAATGGTTGTCTTTTACTGCAGTTGTCCAAAGGGCAAGGAAAAGAGAACTGACCTCCTGGGGCCTGAGACTGGGGTCTGAAGCTCCTGAACATAAGCGCAACGTGTTTTGGGGGCCTTTCTTTTATCTTAGAAGTGTATTCTGTGCCACAATATATCTGTTTGCTTTAATCTAATAGTCTTGTTTTCAGTTACTCATTGATGAAATAATTTAACTTTTTCCCCCCTAAAACATCTTCTGGTAAATTGACTTTCCAGGAGGAAGACGGTTATCTTGCTTCTGTGGCTTCCACCACCCACGCTGCACATGCTGTTTTCAGAAGCATGTCCTTGGAGGCTTTTAAATTTTTTAGCAGATTCCATAGCCGTGATGCCAACATACCCAGGGACAAGGGTGAGGTCACCTCTTGATTCTCTGGGTCTCTTCTCCCATCTCTCTTTGCTTTCCTGATCTCACCCATGCTTTCTCCTACTCTTACCCTTCATTTTACTCCTCTGATGCACACAACCTGAAAAGTGGAGGATCTTAGGGCTGGATCCTGTAGCCCAGAGACCCTCAGACTTGGTTTTATAAAAACAGATTGCTGGGCTCCACCTCTGAAGTTTCTGACGCAGTGGGTCCCTGTAGGGCTAAGATTTTGCATTTCAAGCAAGTTCCCCGGTGATGTTGCTGGTTCAGGACTACATTTGAGAAGCGCCATTGTCATCTCAATGCTGGTTTTATAGCCACAGCCCTGGGTATGTCGGCGTCCAGACCAACTGAATCAATCTCTAGTGAAGTCAAGTGAAGTGAAGTCGCTCAGTCGTGTCTGACTCTTTGAGACCCCAAGGATTGTAGCCCACCTGACTCCTCTGTCCATGGGATTCTCCAGGAAAGAATTCTGGAGTGGGTTGCCTTTTCCTTCTCCAGGGGATCTTCCCAATCCAGGGATCGAACCCAGGTCTCCCTCATTGCAGGCAGATGCTTTACCCTCTGAGCCACCAGGGAAGCTAAATTGCTTGTGTGCTTAAAGTTTTCCTGGTAATCCTAATGGCCAGAGAGAGTGGGATTTGCCCAAGGTCACACAGCAAGAGGCAGAGGCAAGACTAGCACCCAGGACTCCTGGTTCTCAGAACAGTCTTCCCAACGCATCTTCATTCACCTGAAATTGCTGGGCTCTTTTAATACATTATCAGAGATAACCCTCACTTTACAGATGAGAAAACAGGCTCAGTGAGACGAAGGCCTCTGCCTACTGTGGCAGAGGTGAGGCTGGCACCCAGGGCTGCCTGCCTCCAATGCTGCCCTCTCTGGGGACAGTATGAGAAAGGCTCGGGCTTGCCTTCTGTTTCTACCACTTGGTGGAACTTGGTGACCAGATAAACTTTCTTAGCCCCATATCTGTAAAATGGGGTTGATGGTGTCCCACCCAGTGAAAATGAAACCTTCTGCTCCTGCGGGACCCCGTGTCAGCCCTGTGACCCATACCTACTTGCTTACACCCTCAGCGATGTGCCCTCTTCAGGACCTCAGAGTCCATTCCAGCCCTTGCCCTGGACCCTGAATTCCTAGGAGAAATCCCACTTAGCCCCTTTGCACATCGGAAGTTGGAAGACAGGGGCCCTTTAAGCTCCATTCACACATCATCTCGTTTAATCCCTACAGCCACCCTCCAGGCTAGACATCACCAAAGACACTGGTCCTTGGAGGTTGCACAGTTCATCACGGGCTGGACATGAGCAGAACCCAGGACTGCCTAATGGCAGAGACCATGTTGTTAAGAAGCAGACTGATCACTGTGTGCAGAATAATCTGCTCATTTTCCAAGTTAGAGCAAAACTTACTCCTTAAAAAAAAAAAAAAAGCCAGTATCCAAACCAAACTAGATAGCAGAAGGCTGGCATCTGTATGCAGCTGCTAGTTAGCAGAGCTCACTGCCCTTTTCTCAGCTGCTGCTTCCACCTAAGCTCCCTACCCCATCCCTCCCTGCAGGGCTGGCTCTCACCCACAGCTTCCGAGCCTCTGGCTCTGGTCTGGTTGCTGGAGAGCCAGACTGGCATTTGCTGGCTGGGGGTTTCTTGAAATCTCTTGACTGTGCAGGGCACTTGCGGTCATGCCATCATCCCCTCTCCTCTCCGGGAAAGCCATGTTCTCCGTGTTAACTGCTTGCTTTACTATAAAATGCTCCCCTTCTCTTTGTTGTTGTTCAGTCACTCAGTCATGTCCAGCTCATTGTGACCATATGGACTGCAGCACACCAGGCATCCCTGTCCTTCACCATCTCCCAGAGTTTGCTCAAACTCATGTCCTGGGAGGCACAGTATGCTGGCATAAGTCTTTTGGAGGAGGTCACCATTACCACCATTACCTCTACCATAGTTTGGCCTCAGGACAAACTATAAGGAGGCAACATCCATCAGCAGAAAATTGGATTAAAGATTTACTAAGCATGGTACTAGCGTGTGAGATAAGTGCAATTGTGCGGTAGTTTGAACATTCTTTGGCATTGCCTTTCTTTGGGATTGGAATGAAAATTGACCTTTTCCAGTCCTGTGGCCACTGCTGAGTTTTCCAAATTTGCTGGCTTATTGAGTGCAGCACTTTCACAGCATCATCTTTCAGGATTTGAAATAGCTCAACTGGAATTCCATCACTTACACTAGCTTTGTTCGTAGTGATGCTTTCTAAGGCCCACTTGACTTCACGTTCCAGGATGTCTGGCTCTAGGTCAGTGATCACACCATCGTGATTATCTGGGTCATGAAGATCTTTTTTGTACAGTTCTTCTGTGTATTTTTGCCACCTCTTCTTAATATCTTCTGCTTCTCTTAGGTCCATACCATTTCTGTCCTTTATCAAGCTCATCTTTGCATGAAATGTTCCTTTGGTATCTCTAATTTTCTTGAAGAGATCTTTAGTCTTTCCCATTCTGTTGTTTTCCTCTATTTCTTTGCATTGATCTCTGAGGAAGGCTTTCTTATCTCTCCTTGCTATTCTTTGGAACTCTGCATTCAGGTGCTTATATCTTTCCTTTTCTCCTTTGCTTTTTGCTTCTCTTCTTTTCACAGCTATTTGTAAGGGCTCCCCAAACAGCCGTTTTGCTTTTTTGCATTTCTTTTCATGGGGGTGGTCTTGATCCCTGTCTCCTGTACAATGTCAGGAACCTCCGTCCATAGTTCTTCAGGCACTCTATCTATCAGATCTAGGCCTTTAAATCTATTTCTCAATTCCACTGTATAATCATAAGGGATTTGATTTAGGTCATACCCGAATGGTCTAGTGGTTTTCCCTACTTGCTTCAATTTCAGTCTGAATTTGGCAATAATGAGTTCATGGTCTGAGCCACAGTCAGCTCCTGGTCTTGTTTTTGCTGACTGTATAGAGCTTCTCCATCTTTGGCTGCAAAGAATATAATCAATCTGATTTTGGTGTTGACCATCTGGTGATGTCCATGTATAGAGTCTTTTCTTGTGTTGTTGGAAGAGGGTGTTTACTATGACCAGTGTATTTTCTTGGCAAAACTCTATTAGCTTTTGCCTTGTTTCATTCTGTATTCCAAGGCCAAATTTGCCTGTTACTCCAGGTGTTTCTTGACTTCCTACTTTTGCTTTCCAGTCCCCTATAATGAAAAGGACATCTTTTTGGGGTGTTAGTTCTAAAAGGTCTTGTAGGTCTTCATAGAACCGTTCAACTTCAGCTTCTTCAGCGTTACTGGTTGGGGCATAGACTTGGATTACTGTGATATTGAATGGTTTGCCTTGGAAACAAACAGAGATCATTCTGTCGTTTTTGAGATTGCATCCAAGTACTGCATTTTGGACTCTTTTATTGACCATGATGGCTACTCCATTTCTTCTGAGGGATTCCTGCCCACAATAGTAGATATAATGGTCATCTGAGTTAAATTCACCCATTCCAGTCCGTTTTAGTTTGCTGCTTCCTAGAATGTCAACGTTCACTCTTGCCATCTTCTATTTGACCACTTCCAATTTGCCTTGATTCATGGACCTGACATTCCAGATTCCTATGCAATATTGCTCTTTACAGCATTGGACCTTGCTTCTATCACCAGTCACACCCACAACTGGGTATTGTTTTTGCTTTGGCTCCATCCCTTCATTCTTTCTGGAGTTATTTCTCCACTGATCTCCAGTAGCATATTGGGCACCTACCGACCTGGGGAGTTCCTCTTTCAGTATCCTATCATTTTACCTTTTCATACTGTTCATGGGGTTCTCAAGGCAAGAATACTGAAGTGGTTTGCCATTCCCTTCTCCAGGCTTCAGCAATACATGAACCATGAACTTCCAGATGTTCAAGCTGGTTTTAGAAAAGGCAGAGGAACCAGAGAGCAAACTGCCAACATCCACTGGATCATTGAAAAAGCAAGAGAGCTCCAGAAAAACATCTATTTCTGCTTTATTGACTATGCCAAAGCCTTTGACTATGTGGATCACAATAAACTGGAAAATTCTGAAAGAGATGGGAATACTAGACCACCTGACCTGCCTTTTGACAAACCTGTATGCAGGTCAGGAAGCAACAGTCAGAACTGGACATGGAACAACAGACTTGTTCCAAATAGGAAAAGGAGTACGTCAAGGCTGTATATTGTCACCCTGCTTATTTATCTTCTACGAAGAGTACATCATGAGAAATGCTGGGCTGGAAGAAGCACAAGCTGGAATCAAGATTGCCAGGAGAAGTATCAATAACCTCAGCTATGCAGATGACATCAACCTCATGGCAGAAAGTGAAGAGGAACTAAAAGGCCTCTTAATGAAAGTGAAAGAGGAGAGTGAAAAAGTTGGCTTAAAGCTCAACATTCAGAAAACGAAGATCATGGCATCTGATCCCGTCACTTCATGGGAAATAGATGGGGAAACAGTGGAAACAGTGTCAGACTTTATTTTTTGGGGCTCCAAAATCACTGAAGCTGGTGACAAATCACTGCAGATGTGAGAGTTGAACTGTGAAGAAAGCTGAACACCGAAGAATTGATGCTTTTGAACTGTTGTGTTGGAGAAGACTCTCGAGAGTCCCTTGGACTGCAAGGAGAGCCAACCAGTCCATTCTGAAGGAGATCAGCCCTGGGATTTATTTGGAAGGAATGATGCTAAAGCTGAAACTCCAGTACTTTGGCCACCTCATGCAAAGAGTTGACTCATTGGAAAAGACTCTGATGCTGGGAGGGATTGGGGGCAGGAGGAGAAGGGGATGACAGAGGATGAGATGGCTGGATGGCATCACTGACTCGATGGGTGTGAGTCTGAGTGAATTCTGGGAGTTGGTGATGGACAGGGAGGCCTGGCGTGCTGTGATTCATGGGGTCGCAAATGTCGGACATGACTGAACGACTAAACTGAACTGAACTCACTGGACTGTAGCCCACCAGGCTCCTCCATCCATGGGATTCTCCAGGCAAGGATACCGGAGTGGGTTGCCATTTCAACTTGCAGAAATCTGTTATTCTCATCCACCAGAGGGCAGACAGAACGAAGCCCACAATCACAGAAAACTAACCAAAATGATCACATGGACCACAGTTTTGTGTAACTTAATAAAACTATGCCATGTAGGGCCACACAAGGCAGACAGATTATGGTGGAGAGTTCTGACAAAACGTGATCCAGTGGAGAAGGGAATGGCAAACCACTTCAGCTTTCTTGCCTTGAGAACCCCACAAACAGTGTGAAAAAGGAAAAAGATATGACACTGACAGATGAAACTCCCAAGTTGGTTCAGTTCAGTTCAGTTCATTTCAGTCACTCAGTCGTGTCCGAGTCTTTGCAGCCCCATGGACTGGAGCACACCAGGCCTCCCTGTCTATCACCAACTCCCAGAGTTTACCCAAACTCATGTCCCTTGAGTCAGTGATGCCATTCAACCACCTCATCCTCTGTCGTCCCCTTCTCCTCCTGCCTTTGATCCTTCCCAGCATCAGGGTCTTAGATGTCCAATATCCTACTGGAGAAGAGTGGAGAAATAGCTCCAGAAGGAATGAAGAGGTTGAGCTAAAGTAGAAATGACACCCAGTTGTGGCAGTGTCTGGTGGTGAAAATAAAGTCCGATGATGTAAAGAACAATATTGCATAGGAACCTTGAATGTTAGGTCTATGAATCAAGGCAAATTGGGAGTGGTTAAACAGGAGATGGCAAGAGTAAACATCGACATTTTAGGAATCAGTGAACTAAAATGGCCTGGAATGGGTGAATTTAATTCCGATGACCATTATATCTACTACTGTGAGCAAGATTCCCTTAGAAGAAATGGAATAGTCCCTATAGTCAATGAAAGAGTTCAAAATGCAGTACTTAGTACTTGTGTGCAATCTCAAAAATGACAGAATGATCTCGGTTTGTTTCCAAGGCAAACCTTCAACATCACAGTAATCCAAGTCTATGCCCCCACCATCAAAGCTAAAGAAGTTGAAGTTGAAGAGTTCTATGAAGACCTACAAGACCTTTTGGAACTAAACACCAAAAAAAAAAAAAAAAAAAAAGATGTCCTTTATCAGCAGAGGGGACTGGAATGCAAAAGTAGGAATTCAAGAGATAGCTAGAGTAACAGGCAAATTTGGCCTTGGAGTACAAAATGAAGCAGGGCAAGAGCTAACAGAGTCAAGAGAATATGCTGGTCATAGTAAACACCCTTTTCATTGAAATCAATGACAAACTGCTCTTTGTTGATTATATTCTTTGCAGCTGAAGATGGAGAAGTTCTATGCAGTCAGCATAATCCAGACCTGGAGCTAACTGTGGCTCAGATCATGAACTCCTTATAGCAAATTCAGACTTCAGTTGAAGAAAGTAGGGAAAACCATTAGGCCATTCAGTTATGAGCTAAATCAAACCCCTTATAATTATACAGTGGAAGTGACAAATAGATTTAAGGGGTTAGATCTGATAAAGTGCCTGAAGAACTAGGGATGGAGGTTTGTAACATTGTACAGGAGGCAGTGATCCAAATCATCTCCAAGAAAAAGAAATGCAAAAAGGCAAAATGTTTGTCTGAGGAAGCCTTACAAATAGCTGAGAAAGGAAGAGAAGCGAAAGGCAAAGGAGCAAAGGAAAGATAACTCATCTGAATGCAGAGTCTCAAAGCAAGGAGAGAGAAGAAGGCCTTCTTTAGTGAATGATGCAAAGAAATAGAGGAAAACAATAGAATGGGAAAGACTAGAGATCTCCAAGAAAATTAGAGATACCAAGGGAAGATTTCATGCAAAGATGGGCACAATAAAGGACAGAAATGGTATGGACCTAACAGAAGCAGAAGATATTAAGAAGAGGTGGCAGGAATACACAGAAGAACCGTATAGAAAACGTCTTAATGATCCAGGCGACCACGATGGTGTGATCACTCACCTAGAGCCAGACATCCTGGAATGTGAAGTCAAATGGGCCTTAGGGAGCATTAGTACAAACCAGGCTAGTGGAGGTGATGAAATTCCAGCTGAGCTATTTCAAATCCTAAAAGATGATGCTGTGAAAGTGCTGCACTCAGTATGCCAGCAAATTTGGAAAACTCAGCAATGGCCACAGGGCTGGAAAAGATCAGTTTTCATTCCAATCCCAAAGAAGGGCAATGCCAAAGAATGTTCAAACTGCTGCAGAGTTGCACTCCCCTTCCTTGCTCCCCACAAACCCAGGGGGCCATACTTTGGCAAAGTTGGAAGTGCCTGGGCGGGGCTTGTCTGGACTGTCTAGGTGGGACCTTGATGAAATCCTGTCACCCTTGGCCTAGAGAAAGGAGAACTGCATTACATTGGAGTCAGGATTTCTTGCTCTCCATGCCTTCCTTCCCTCCCTTCTTCCTTCTCTTCCCTTCCCCTTCCTTCCTTCCTTGGTTTCTATCTTCCTTCCTGAGCTGATATCAATGACAAACTGCTCACCCCTGAGGCATCCTCTGAACTTGAACTCATTCAGAAATTCTCCTTCTGGGACCCCACAGAGGGGGTAGGTAGAATCAATCTTCAGTCCCTCACCAACTTCGTTGCCTTTCTTGCCAAAACCTCTTATGTCTTTACAAGATAGCTCCTAAGCCTGGCCCTTCTTGGACAAGAAACTCAGCTCAACGGCTATCCTTCCTGAGGAATTTTGGAATCAGAGAGTCCTGAGATCAAATCCCAGAATGGTCTCTGACCTTTAATGTGACCTTGGTGATATACTTAACCTTTCTGAGACTCAGTTTCTTTAACCAAAAAATGGGAATAATAAGCCCACCAGTGTTGTTAAGATCAAATGGTATAGTATAGTAACTTGCACTGCACAAGGCTTGTTCCCAGGTCCCCATGCTCATTAAAACCTCTTTCTATCAGGCTGACTCACTCAGGTGTGACTGATAATAATTTAAAATAGTTACATAATGATTTCTACTTTTAAATATATTTTAATTTCTATCATCTCACTTATACCCATGCTCACCATACACCCTTGTATTATTATTTTCACAAACAGTACTTTTTGGAGGAGGAACTGCTTTCAGAGAAGTTGTGACGTTTGCCAGGATCAGAGAGCCAGTGCATGGAGGGCTCAGCATTTTACGCAAAGGTCTGGCAGCTCCAGGCCTGAGCCTGGTGAGAAGCTAACACGTGACCCTGACGTGGAGCACTCGCATTTTTATAGCAGTTCAAAGAAGCAGACCTTCTAATGGCCTTTCAGACCTTCTTGACCGACCAGTGGAAAAGCCTGTATTGAGGCAGGACAGGATTCCATGGGGTCCTGCAGTCATACCGGGTGACCCCACCTCATAAAGCTAACAAGAAAAAAAGTCATGGCTTTTAGGATGGAAAGGAGTCTCAGAGAAAATCTACTGCTGTTTTCCACGTTTCGAACAGGAAGGCTAGAAAGGAATTTGAACCCATGCCTTGTGATACCCTCTGCGGGTCTCTCTGCAAGATGGAGGGGAGGAGCTGTCACTTGGCTTCTGTACCCTTGAGCCTTAGTGAGAGCAGCCAGGAGGCTCCCCCAGCTCTCAGGGAACCCCGTGTTCCCTCCTCACCCCATCATCAAAGGAACTGTGAGGGAAGAAACACCCCTTTTGTCGCCCACTTGGCCCATTCTCTGGGACAGGATGTGCAGTACTCCGGTCGAGGGGCTCTGGGGACCCCGGTCGTCACTGTGGAAGGCTCTGAGGAGTGAGAAGTGATCCCCCACTCCCCGCCACACTCCCCACTTCAGGGGCGAGAGAAACGGAGGGAGCTGGCAGTGACTGAGAGCTCCATCCAGCGCCAAGCATCGATCTGGCTCTCGGCGTTGTCATGGCAACGGCTCTTCTACTTGGAAGAGATCAGCTCACCACCACAACGAAGAGCTTCTTCAGTCCCCTCCCCTCCTCTTCCCAGGCCACCTCTCCCTCTTCTCAGCCCCCGTACCACCTTGACCCCAGCACACCGTCATCCTAGTCACCTTTCCATCTGCTTCTGACAGTCATCCTGCGCCACCACCATCCCCCTCCCTGCATCATGCTCTCCCATCCTGCTGCCTCCTCTCGTCCCGGCCTCTCCATCCGTCCTCTCCCTGCACTTGGCCCCTCCTCATTGGCCTCTCCCTGCTCTCTGCCCACCGGCCATCACCCGCTCAGGCCTTGGAACTACCTCTCTCCTGGGCGCACACTGAAGTGCTGAACAGGAGGAATCTCTGAGCTGTGATGCTTCAGACAGCCTCTTCCCCCATCTGCTCCCCACCTACAACCTCCTCCAGGGCGGAGCTCAAGGCCACTAGATCATTTTGTCTGTCTGAGTGAGCCTAGAAAGCAGCTCAGACTTACTCTCAGGCCAAACTGTGTTCTAGTCCCTTCTCTGCCCCTAAAGTAGGAGTGACTTCTGGCAGTGGCAACTTCTCTGAGACTCAGCTTCCTGCACTAAAAAAAAGAAAATAAAAGCATGGTAACACCATCCATCTAAACCAGTTACTATGAGGATAAAAGGGGATGCCAATAGCTGCTCACACTAATGAGCCCTGGCTGAGTACCAGGCTCCAGGCTAGGAACCTCACGTGGGTAACTCAATCCCATGAAGAGGCCACATTTGCTGTCCCCACTTACAGACAAGGAGCTAGTTCTGTGAGAGATGACGTGACTTACCAAGGTCACCATCCCAGCAGAGTCCTGTAGGCAGCCAGTCTTTGAGCCCAGTGAGACCACCACTACAGTTCTTATGTTCAAACTCTGTACTTTTTGTCCCCAGTATTGAGAAAGCAGCAAGCCGACTGTCTGGCTCACAATAGGTGGCAGATATATATCACATCCTACCTTGACAGTTAATTAATTAAATCATTTATTATGTGCCCAACATATCTCAGGTGTTAGAAATACAATGATAAATTTCACACGATCCTTGTCCTTGAAAAGTTTAAGAAGCTGTAGCAGGAGACAGACATGCAGATACAGGCAGTGTGTTGCCGGGGTTTGAGCCCAGGCCCTGGAGCCGCTAAGCCTGAGTGCAAATACGACCTGTCGAAGGTATCAGCAGGCACTCCAAGCTTGTGACTACACCTTTCTGGATCCTTATCTCCTGACTCATACGATGGGGCTTTCGTTGGAACCTTCCTAGATTTATGAGACACGAAAGAGAAGGTACACTCAACCCAGCGCAACACTTAGGATAAATTCATACCCATAAAGGGTTAAGTCAGTATGTTTATTATCAACTCAGTTACACCGGAGCCTGGGGGAGGAGGTGGTCCATACTCTGGAGGAATCAGGAAAGTCTTCCTGAAGGTGGTGAGATTTGCAGAATCTTGGAGGAACAGCTGTGTGCCAGGTAGTCCTGGAGGGACAGGTCATTTGAGGCAAAGGATTAAGCCTTGGGATGATGACAGTCTGGGGATGTGTGAGGAAAGGTGAATGGTGTGAGTAACAACAGCAGCATTTATGGAGTATCTACTGTGTGCCTGCTGCTGCTTTACCCATCAGCGATTCTTTCTCCTGGCTGCACATTAGAAAGACCTATGGAAGCTCGTGCTTGATCTATTTTAATATGAATGCTGGGCCCTTTTTTCTGAAGACTTTTATTTAAATGGTCTCGGGTGCCCAGCTATCAGCACGCTTTAAAAGCTCCTCAGGTGATCTAGGATTGTGAAGCTCTGGTCTAGGTGCTTTAGAAATTTAATCTCCACGACAGCTCCATTAAGTTGGTACCAAGACTCAGAGATATTAAACAGCTCAAAGTTGTAAAGTTAAGTCAAGGCAGATCTGACTCTAGGACTCTCATAAACATTAGGCTGAGGATGGATAGGAAGTATTAGGGGAATGTTAGGGGGAAGTGGAGACAGCAAGATTGGAGGGGCTGGTGGGTGGATGGGTGGGTAGTAAGTGCTGTGTGGCAGCTATGCCAACTGTCAGCTTTGTGCCCCCATCTCCTTTGGCATCAGGTGGGGTACCATCTTCCCACAAACATCTGCATGTATTTCTAGGGATCAGGGCCTGGGCCACCTCATTCCTATCCCTAGCCCTCTCTGCGTGAGTTGGGCACTCAAATTTTAACCTCTGTATGTACCACCATGGGGGAATATTATTAAAGTGTGCATTTTCATTCACTAGGTCTGGTGAAGCCTGAGATTCTGCAGTTCCAACAAAGTCCCTGGTAAAGCAAGTGCTGCTGATCTGCAGACCACACTCTGCATAGCAAGTGGATAAAAAAGCAAGTATAACTGCCTGTTCTGTCTGTGAGATCCCATGTACCCCTGAACTTGGAGAGAGCTCTCTCCTTTCTGTGCTAGGAGTGACTTCTGCACCGCCCCCCTGCCCCCATCCCACAGAAGCCTCCCCAGACTGAGATATGATTTGCTTTACTTGTACTTCCCATAAGTTATACACATTATTACCCTGGTAGTGGTTCCCAATCTTTAGAATGCTATAGACTCATTTGGATAGACCTGTGAAAATACGGCTCAATGGGCCTCATCCCAGAGTTTCTGATTCAGTAGATCTGGGGTGGGGTCTGAGAAGTTGCAGTTTCAAGTTCCCAGGTGATGTTGATACTGCTTGTCTAGGGGCCAGTTGAGAATGGCTGCTGCTGCTGCTAAGTCGCTTCAGTCCTGTCCGACTCTGTGCGACCCCATAGATGGCAGCTATATCACAGTACTATCTCTAGGATGGCATTTGCTTATTATGTGCATGTGGTTAGATGCTCTGGACTAGCCCTATGTACGTGGCAGCTAGTATGGAGTCAGGAGCCCTGGCTTCGAATCCTGGCTGTGCCCCTAGCTCTGTCAGTGACCATATCCACTATGGATTAAGTTAGCTTTGTATAATGGAAAATCCAAATAACAATGGCTTGTACAAATGGGGGCCTATTTTTGCCTCAAGTGACATAAAATGCAAAGTGATCCAGGGCTAGGTTCTAGGTGTCATCAATATGCCAGACCCCTAACTTTCTGCTCTACTCTTACTTTTGGCTTCTGTCACTAAGATTGCCTCTTGGACATAAAATAGTCCCCTCCACTCTAGCCTTCATCCTTGTGTTACAGAAGAAGAAAGGGGGAAAAGACAAAGAGGATATCTGTTGTCAGACCCTCTTTTAAGAAGATGTTCTAGAAGCCATATCAACAAGGTCCACTTACATCGCATTGGTCAGAACCATTACATGACCATCTCTCCCTGAATATGAGGCTGATAAATATAGTATTTATTTGCTTATTTATTCATTTCTGGGCTTATCACCATTACCACCAAAATCTGGGTTCTGCTTATAAGGACAAAGAAGCAATATCTGATATTGCTCAGGTAACTAGCAATTCCAACTACAGTAACCCCTGGCAAGTGCCTTTCACTTTTGGGCTCCATCTCTGTATATTTAAAATGAGATTGCTATTTCATTTATCATCTTAATGATTCAAAATGATCAAAGAAATTCATTTCAACTCCAAGGTTATTGGATTTCATGATTCTGAACCTAAACTTCTTAATACTTATCAGTGATGTTCAGGGGAAAGGAAAGAGGCCCGGGTATTACCCTCATGAAGTCCTCCAAGTGTCCTCAGTCTGATGAAATGTCAGAACATATCCTGTGGCTGTCCATCCATTCACCAACAATACCTATTAAAAATATTTTCAGGTACCTACCATTTGCTTAGTACCTGCCCTCCTTCTCCTCTTAGAGTGTACAGCTTAGCTAAGAAGATGTCTATGAAAGTGTTAGTCACTCTGTCATGTCCAACTCTTTGCTAACCCATGGACTGTAGCCTGCCAGGCTGCTCTGTCCATAGAATTCTTCAAGCAAGAATACTAGAGTGGGTTGCCATTTCCTTCTCCAGGGGATCTTCCTGATACAGTGTTCAAATCCAGGTCTCCTGTGTTGCAGGCAGATTCTTTATCGTCTGAGCCACCAGGGAAGCCCCCAGCTAAGAAGATGCTGCTAAGCCACTTCAGTCGTGTTCGACTCTGTGCGACCCCATAGATGGCAGCCCACCAGGCTCCCCCATCCCTGGGATTCTCCAGGCAAGAACACTGGAGTGGGTTGCCATTTCCTTCTCCAATGCAGGAAAGTGAAAAGTAAAAGTGAAGTCGCTCAGTCGTGTCCAACTCTTAGCGACCCCATGGACTGCAGCCTACCAGGCTCCTCCATCCATGGGATTTTCCAGGCAAGAGTACTAGAGTGGGGTGCCATTGCCTTCTCCGAGCTAAGAAGATAGATATTAACAAATAACGCTGAAAATGTTCAGCAAAGTGCTGTAAGGAAAGTGGGCGTAGCACATGAGTGCCTTAAAGAAGATGCAGGCGGTGCGACTTCAATGAGGGAGGCAAAGAAAATTTCCCCAAGAGTTTATTTTGAAAGTGAAACCTTAAAGAGAAGGAGCCAGCAATGCAAAAAGTCAGAGGAAAGGCATCCCAGACACAGAGAACAGCAAGTTCAGACACAACCCCTGAGGCAGGAAAGAGCTGGGCTCATTCTAGGAAATGAAAGATGGTCAGGGTGTCCAAACGTCATCAGTGAGGAGGAAGCTGACACAGAATGAAGATGGAGTGGTCAGCAGAACCACAGCTTATAGGTCCACATAGGCCCTGGGAAGGAATTTGGATTTTATTCTAAGGGCAATGGGAAGTCATTAGCATATTTTAGATAGAGGTTGAGTCAAGGCTGATCAGATATGCATCTTTACAGCATTCCTTTGGCTGTTGTATGAATAATGGATTGAGGGGGGTGCAAAGTGGAAGTGAAGAGACTTCTAGAAAGCTACTATATCTATCTGAATAGGAACTGATGGGGGTAGTGATGAAAAGTGGTCTCACTGAGAGTTATCTGGTATATTCATCCATCCATCCATCCATCCATCCTTCCATCCATCCCTCCACCGACCCACCCACCCATCTATGTATTCAGCCAATATTTATAAAGTTTCTTTAAGTGTTAGGTTCTACACTAAGGGAGTGGAAGATGGTTCTTGGGTAGATAAGATGGTTCATTCTCTGTAGGAGTTCACAAGTTAGAGGAGTAGAGACAGACACATAAACAAACCATCACAGTTTGGAACAGGCCATAACAACAGTGAGTTCCAAGAGGTGTAGGAAGAGACTCTTATCAGTGGTGAGCTGTTTCCTGCTGCCGATAGGAGGTGAAAAGCCATGGTATGATTCACCCCTCTGGCTGCTGAGAGCGAAGACTTTTCTAGGCCAGAGTAAAATAAACATATACGGGGGCAACAGCAAGACAAGGGGAAGTTTAGGGGATAGTTAAAAACCCCAGAGGCTACTTGGAAGTGTACCCACCCAGGAAGTATGGAGCCATCCCAAGAATCTATCCTATGGGGTCTTTCTGCACACGTTTGAAGCCTCCTTGTTGACAGCCCATTGGTAATTTATTGGCTGGACTCCAGCGGCTGTCAGTGAGAGCAGGACTGGCTGTCTCTGCTCCAGGCACAAAACAAATCCTTCACACCAGGATGCCAAGGCTCTGGGAGCAGGGAAGCCTTGGGACTGAAAGCATATGGGTTCAGACAGGAACAATGGTTGAATGACGCAGGCTTTACCACCCAACTGCCTGGATTCAAATCTTACCCCTGCAGTCTGCTGGCTGTGTCTGTGACTTAGTTTCCCATCTCACAGGAGAATACAATTGTACTTTCCTTGCTAGGATTAAAGGTCTTAATATTGCTATGGTGCTTGGGGCAGTGCCTGCAACATGATGAACACTCTGTGTTTGTTGTTAAGGAGACTATCCCTGTCTTAGTTTTTCAGTTTAGGGTTAGACTATGGGGCTGAGACCTGGGAACTGCATACCAGGACGTAACCATAGAATGTGCTGATTATCAAGTGTTGTATTGTGTCTGTGGGGAAATATACATCCTTCGAAATGGTTGTCCCAATGATATTATTTCTTGTTTCTAATAGCTTGTCACTCATGCCCACGACTGTCCATCTGCCTGAACCATGCCTCAGTGGGCAGAAAGTATACTGTAGTGGAACAAACTTGGGTTTGGGAGTCAGACTTGTTTCAAACTGCTCAGCTCTGTGCAAGTAATTTAACCTCTTGGAGCTTCAGTTGGTGTAACTTCAAAATGGTCAAGAGTGCTGAGCTTGAGAGATCCTGGAATAAGGTAATTGAAGTTTAATGACTGGCCTATAGTTTGTGGGCTTCCCTGGTGGCTCAGAGGTTAAAGCCTCTGCCTCCAATGTGGGAGACCCGGGTTCGATCCCTGGGTCGGGAAGATCCCCTGGAGAAGGAAATGGTAACCCACTCCAGTATTCTTTCCTGGAGAATCCCATGGATGGAGAAGCCTGGTAAGCTACAGTCCATGGGGTCGCAGAGTCGGACACGACTGAGCGACTTCACTTCACTTCATAGTTAGTGGAGCAGAGATCCTGAGAGGACAGAAGCAGTGAGGATCAGAAAGGCAAATAACATAACGACTGATGGGGTGGACCCTGGACTATTACCTCCTTGGGTTCAAATCTTCTAATTTTCTTTTCTGTTCCATTTGGGTCTGGAAATCGCTGTGCCCAAAGTTTTGGCTCCCCAGCTGGGTCAACGCTGACACTTTCTCCTTTGATCATTGCTCCTGAATCTTCAGAGCATCTTTTTAGGCTCTTGTCCCACAACAAAGGAAGGGTTAGCACCCTCCCTTAGATGTGGTTACTGAGGCCTAAAAGAGTAACATGGAACTTGGGCCAACCTGGTGCATTCTGCTACAAAGTCCACCCAAAAAAGAGACCCAGTCTTGAAAGAGTGAGAAGTAGATGAATGCTTATATATGGGGGTTTTCATCCCTTTGTCTAATTTTTCTCGAATACAGGGTACATGTTGCAAAGGTAACACAGTCAGAATTTGGGGATCCCTGTGATCCAAGAAACAGGATGTGTTGGACCATTCAAGATTTATAACTAGCGATTTCAACCAATTTCCTTGCTGTTCTGTGCCCAAGTAACCCTGGACTCCAGTCCGTGCTCTGCCACTTTCTAGTTGCATGATCTTGGACAAGTCTCTTAACCCTATATGTAAATGATCTTAATTAATAATACCTACCTGCAGGGTTGTGGTGAGGAGCTGATTTGTTTGCCTTTGTCGAAATGCAAAGCCCAATGCCTTGAACTCAGTAGAAACTCAAAAAATGTCATGTCCTTTCAAGCAACCACAGGTACAATCTCCAGATCTATTGACAATACTAGATGATGGACATCTTTGTTTAATTCAGCCCCAGATTCTCCTTGCCCCAGACACATAAGCATAGCATTTTAATATGACCCTTAACAGTTTTAAGTTTTTGTTTGGCTTGACTGCAGATAGGGCTGGGGTTGCAGAGGAGCCAGTGGTTATGAGAGTCTTATTCAGACAGATCTACAGGGTAAAATATTTCCAAATTCAAATACCAGCTAGCAGTGGGGGCATTCTGGACAGCTGGGCTCAGATAAACCTTAGTTGGAACACACTTCTACTGTCTGTTTTCTTCTCAACTCTGTCCTTTTTCACCTGCCTCTTCTCCCCAGAAACAGACCTTGGGAGTCAGGGAAACCTGAATTTGAATAGTGTCTCTGGGACCTACTATCAGATATCAATGAATCTAAGATTACTTTGATTATAAAAGACACCATTATTATATATATCACCAAGAATGAAAGAATAGTACCTAGAAACTATGTCATGCCATCAATTATAGAAACTTCAGATATCATAAGATGTGCTTTTTAGAGTCATTTCCCCCTATCTAAGTAACAAGGTGAGGAAACTAACATTTAGTAAGCCCCTGCCAGATGCCATCCCCTTATACACACTACGCAATCTCGCTGCCTCCTCATAGCAACCCTGGGAAATGGCTATTATCATCAGCATCTCCACTTTACAGAATAAGAAATTGAGGCTCAGAAAAGTTTTCTGGCTTTTCCAAAGTTACATAGCTATGAATGACCTTGGGATGCCAAAATATGTTGTCTTATTTGGGCTGCCTTTTAGTGCGTTCTCCATCACCAAAGGCAATCAAATATAGGGTTCGTGCTGCACACTCAGTCACTCAGTCATGTCTGACTCTTTGCAACCCCATAGACTGTAGCCCACCAGGCTCCTCTTTCCATGGAATTTTCCAGGCAGGAATACCGGAGTGGGTTGCCATTTCCTACTCCAGGGGATCTTCTCGATCCAAGGATTGAACCCATGTCTCCTGCGTCTCCTTTATTGGCAGGCAGATTCTTTACCACTGAGCCACCTGGAAAGCCCCCCAAATATAGGGTGGATGACCACAATATCAATATTAGCTGCTGCTACTGCTAAGTCGCTTCAGTCGTGTCCGACTCTGTGCGACCCCATGGACGGCAGCCCACCAGGCTCCCCATCCCTGGGATTCTCCAGGCAAGAACACTGGAGTGGGTTGCCATTTCCTTCTCCAATGCATGAAAGTGAAAAGTGAAAGTGAAGTCGCTCAGTCATGTCCGACTCTTAGTTACCCCATGGACTGCGGCCCACCAGGCTCCTCCGTCCATGGGATTTTCCAGGCAAGAGTACTGGAGTGGGGTGCTGTTGCCTTCTCCGATCAATATTAGAGAGGAGATCTAATCAACAAATGACTGGCACAGCCACCCATATACCTGTACAATACAAGCATGAATCCCTATTTTACAAAAGGAAATAAGGGCCTCAGTTTAAATGACTAATGCAAGGTTGTCATAATGCTTGTAAATTAATGAGTTGAAACTTGAACTCAGGCCTGTCTAGCTCCAGGTTTCTTCTTTCACTAAATTCAGAGTCTACTGGGAGGAGGAGAGGAGTTGGTACAGACAATAAATAAGTAGATAAGTAAATAACCAGAATTATTATAAACATAACTGTTAGAACTGTAAAGGAATAAACCAGGCACAGTGATAGGGAGGAAATGGGTGTGGGAAGGGATCTCTTTAAGTCGGGTGATGATCAGGAAAGGACTCCAGAAGAGACGGAAACATTGAACCTGCAAAAGCATTCCTGGATTGAGGGTTAAATCTGAAATTCATAGTATTTGGCACCCAGGAAGTTCCCAGTACTTGGTAGCTATTATTAAGAAAAGTAGAATACTTCCTCAGAGATCATTGTGGAATCAAAAGGGCGTTGTGTGCTTTGTCCTGCTTCCAAAATCTAGATCCTTTCTCTGATGCAACAGGGGCGAGGAAGGGGAAAACAGGAGCAAGAAAGGGGCTGGGAGGGGCTTGGCAAAAGGGGCCTCGGCGGCTGCAGGCTGCAGCGCCCACCGGTGGCCGGCTGATTCGGTGCTGGCAGCTCCAGAGCAGAGCGGAGAACGCCAACCGGTGAAGAGTCACCTCGGCTCGCCGAGCAGAAGCAGGGTGACCTTGGGTCAGTCACGTCTCCTATCTAGGCATCTGTTTGCTCAGCTGTAAAATGATGGTTTGGGTCTGCAGAATGAAGATCCCTTCCGGCTCTAATTCTGACCGCCTCCCTCCTTCTTTGGACATGTTCCCACAGTGCCCTCTAATGGCCGTTCTGTAGAGAACAGACACTGTGCAGCCCCCGGAAGATAGGAGCTACCCCTGGGCCTGTGGAGATCTCCGCTTGCTAAATGCCCACCCCTCAACTCCCCGGGAGGATTTAGAATCCTTAGCGGGTACATATGGATTGGCACATCAGAATAAGAAGAGTCAGGAAATCGGACTTCCTGGAATCAGAATTTCGGAGAGAGAAATGTGGTCGTTTTTTTCTTTTTGCAAAGAGACTATTGCAACAACTGCATTATTAACTAATATTTGCTTACTGCTGGCTATTTACCAGGCCGGGCTGGTTGCAGTGCATGAAGTGGTGAGCGTAACAGTCACAGGCTTGAAAGGGGGCTCATCAGTAATGAGACCTACAGGGTGAGCACTTGTCCGTCCTTCACCTGGAAAGATTATGACAGGCCAAGAAGATACATGTGCAAAGGCCCTGAGGGAGGCAAGGGCCTTGCTGTGCTCAAGGAATGAAAGAAAATAGTCAATGGTCACTAGATACCAGAGGATAAAAAATCTTGGGATGTTTAAAAAAATTAAAAAGAAGCATGTAAGATATAAGTACAGCCACCTTGAAAAATGGCCCTAGTTGTTAATACTGTAGTTGAATATACACACTTCATCAAAAATGGGTACCTGTGCTCACCAAGAGCCATGAACAAGAAGCAGCACACTTCATGACAGCTGAAAACCGGAAACAACTGACAAGCTTGTCAATAGTAGAATTGATGAATAATTTAGGTTGCATTCTTTCAATAGAATAACGTCAGTCAAACTGTAACTAAACACAACCACATGGATCAAGTTCACAAAGATAACACCGACTATAAGAAGCCAGGCTCAAAAGAGTCATTGTAGGACTCCTCTTAGATAAAGTTAAAAATCAGACAGAGCTACTCTGTGGTGCTGGAAGCTGGGACAGGTGCTGCATTTGGGAGATGCAATAACCAGAGGGGCAGGAAGGGGGCTTCTACTTTTGAACTGGGTAGTGCTTACATTGGAGTGCTCATTTTGTTAAAATTCATCAAGCCATATACATGAGATATGCCCATGATATGTGTATTGTTGTTCAGTCGCTCAGTCGTGTCTGACTCTTGGGACCCTGTGGACTCCAGCATGCCAGACCTCCCTATCCTTCACTATCTCCTGGAGCTTGCTCAAACTCATGTCCATTGAGTCGGTGATGCCATCCAACCATCTCGTCCTCTGTCATCCCCTTCTCCTTCTGCCTTCAGCCTTTCCCAGCATCAGGGTCTTTCCTAATGGGTCATATCTTTGCATCAGGTGGCCAAAGTATTGGAGATTCAGCTTCAGCATCAGTCCTCCCAATGAATATTCAGGATTGATTTCCTTTAGGATTGACTGGTTTGATCTTCTTGCAGTTCAAGGGACTCTCAAGAATCTTCTCCAACACCACAGTTCAAAAGCATCAGTTCTTTGGCACTCAGCCTTCTTTATGGTCCAACTCTCACATCCATATATGACCACTGGAAAAACCATAGCTTTGACTATATGGACCTTTGTTGGCAAAGTGATGTCTCTGCTTTTTAATATACTGTCTAGGTTGGTCATAACTTTTCATCCAAAGTAAGTGTTAGTTGCTCAGTCATGTCTGACTCTATGCAACCCCAAGAACTGTAGCACACCAGGCTCCCCTGTCCATGGAATTCTCCAGGTAAGAATACTGGAGTGGGTTGCCTTTCCCTTCTCCATTTCTTCCAAGGAGCAAGAGCCTTTTAATTTCATGGCTGCAGTCACCATCTGCAGTGATTTTGGAGCCCAAGAAAATTAAGTCTGTGACTGTTTCCATTGTTTCCCCATCTATTTGCCATGAAGTGATCGGACCGGATGCCATGATCTTAGATATGTGTATTATACACCAGTAAAAGCATTCTGTGGCTACAAAGTGACATCACCTATTCAATCACAGTTGCATTACTGTTGTTCACAATGCAACACAGCCACAACTATTTTGAGGACAAAATAAGGCTTTATGTGCCATTTTTCCACCTGAGAAGTTTCATCTGGAAGGGACACTTGGCAAAGTAAACCAGTTCCAGTGAGTCTCCTAAGAGCAAAGAAAGACTAACACAAGACCTGGCCTACTGGACTCTTCAGAAAGAAGAAATCAAGGCAGGGAGCAATCTCTGAGTTCTGAACCGTCCTCCCGCCTAGCATTTCAGGACCAGAGAAGTCTTCTCCCAGGTTCTGAGGCAAATAGAGGCCAAGGACAAGTTTACCACTGAGAATATGTCTTGAGTCAGCCCCAGGCTAGACAGAGACAACTCTGCTGGGACCAGAATGTGTGACAGCCACAGCCTGTCAATGGCAGAGTCAAAGATCATTAAGTGCAGCAGAGGAGATATCATTATTTTCATTTACTGATGGCCTGAGGGGAGTTACATGGCATTCTTGAACTCACATCAGCAGATATCAGTCTAAAATCTGAATTTCTTGATTCTTGCCCCAGTGCATTTTGGGTGTCACCTTTCGTTGTGGACACAAGAAGGGGTAGGATTAGATTGTCTATAAATCTCCTCAGGTCTCCCAGGTCCAAAGAGCCTTCTAAATTCCTACCGAGTGGGAAAGGATTTCAAGGATGTCTCAGGAAAAGTGGTTTTTATATCATTCAGCTTACAGTTAGCTATCTAGTGGCTGCCAAAATGCACATGCCCATACACATGCATGCATACACATACAAATACACGAGAAAGCATGTGCATGTGTGTGTCTGTGCTAGTCGCTTCAGTCATGTTTGACTCTTAGCAACCCTCTGGACTGTAACCCGCCAGGCTCCTCTGTCTTTGGGATTCTCCAGTAGGTTGCCATGCCCTTTGCCAACGGATCTTCCCGACCCAGGGATTGAACCCACGTCCCTTGTGTCTCCTGCATTGCAGGCAGATTCTTTACCCACTGAGCCACTTGGGAAGCCCGCGTACTTGCATAAACATACACATACACACATATGCATGTGCACGTTTTGCCATAGATCTGAGGCAGGTTTTTAGCTGTCATTGCAGAGCATCAAGGTTCATGTGGGAGGCCAGTGTGGCATGGAAGCGAGAGCACATATTTTAAATTTCAGCAACCCTGAGTTCCAGCCTTGGAGTCTGTCACTTCCTCACTGTGCAACCTTAAACAAGTTACCAGTGTTTCAGAATCTCAGCTTCCTCCTCTGTAACGTGTGAAATTTGAACTGCTGACCCATCGAGCACACACACAAAAATGACGGGTGTCTGCTATCCATGTGTTGATGAGTTCCTTAAATCTCCCAATACCTCAATTTCTTCCTCTGTTAAGTGGGTGTAATAGCACATATCACAAAGGATTACTGTGAGGATTAAGTTAGGTACTAAATGTAAAATGCGCAGCACACTGGTGTGTGTGGAGTCCTGCCCCAAGGCCACAGAAGCAAAGCCCAGAATCAAGGTCACTTTTGAAGCTGACTGAACCCCACTGTAACCATTGTCAAAAGCCCCCTTGATCATCACCAGGAAGCTTCCTGACCCCAAATTAGGCAAAAATGCCCACCCTGGTACTCTCTGTAGTGCTCTAACCATTCACCTAATACCAGCAGGAATGTTCTTTGTCTTGAGGCTATAACAATTAGCTACTAACCCATGAAAAGCATCCGCTCTCCCCGGTCTGTCAGGAGGCTGGCCCACTGCATTTGCAGTGACTTCATTATGTCTGCTCCTGCCCTTAATAAACTCACTCCCTTCTGAAATTCTCTGTCAGGAAATTCTTTTTCCACCTGTGCTCAGACTGCCTCAACAGTTTGTACGTATTCAGTTCAGTTCAGTCACTCAGTCGTGTCCAACACTTTGCGACCCTGTGGACTACAGCTCACCAGCCTTCTCCGTCCATCAGCAAATCCTGGAGCCTACTCAAACTCATGTCCATCCCATCAGTGATGCCATCCAATCATCTCATCCTCTGTCATCCCCTTCTCCTCCCACCTTCAATCTTTCCCAGCATCAGGGTCTTTTCAAATGAGTCAGTTCTTTGCATAGATGGCCAAAGTATTGGAGGTTCAGCTTCAGCATCAGTCTTTCCAATGAATATTCAGGACTGATTTCCTATAGGATGGACTGGTTGGATCTCCTTGCAGTCCAAGTGACTCTCAAGAGTCTTCTCCAATACCATAGTTCAAATGCATCAATTCTCCGGTGCTCGGCTTTCTTTATAGTCCAACTCTCACATCCATACATGACTACTGGAAAAACCATAGCTTTGACTAGATGGATCTTTGTTGGTAAAATAATGTCTCTGCTTTTTAATATGCTGTCTAGTTTGGTCATAACTTTTCTTTCAGGAAACAAGCGTTTTATAATTTCATGGCTGCAGTCACCATCTGCAGTGATTTTGGAGACCAAGAAAATAAAGTCTGTCACTGTTTTCATTGTTTCCCCATCCATTTGCCATGATCCAGAGGCCATGATCTTAGTTTTCTGAATGTTGAGTTTTAAGCCAACTTTTTCCACTCTCCTCTTTCACTTTCATCAAGAGGCTCTTTAGTTCTTTACTTTCTGCCATGAGGGTGGTGTCATCTGCATATCTGAGATTATTGATATTTCTCCCGGCAATCTAGATTCCAGCTCGTGCTTCACCCAGCCCGGCATTTCACACGATGCACTCTGCATATAAGTTAAATAAGCAGGGTGACAGTATACAGCCTTGACATACTCCTTTCCCAATTTGAACCAGTCTGTTGTTCCATGTATGGTTCTAACTGTTGCTTCTTAACCTGCATACAGATTTCTCAGTAGGCAGGTTAGGTGGTCTGGTATTCCCATCTCTTGAAGAATTTTCCACAGTTTGTGGTGACCCACACAGTCAAAGGTTTTGGCATAGTCAATAAAGCAAAAGTAGATGTTTTTCTGGAACTCTCTTGCTTTTTCAATGATCCAACAGATGTTGGCAATTTGATCTCTGGTTCCTCTGCCTTTTCTAAATCCAGCTTGAACATCTGGAAGTTGAAGCCTGGCTTAGAGAATTTTGAGCATTATTTAGTTAGCATGTGAGATGAGGGCAATTGTGCAGTAGTTTGAACATTTTTTGCCATTGCCTTTCTTTGGGATTGGAATGAAAACTGACCTTTTCCAGTACTGTTTCCAGGTCACTGCTGAGTTTTCCAGATTTTCTAGCATATTGAATGCAGCACTTTCACAGCATCGTCTCCTAGGATTTGAAATAGCTCAACTGGAGTTCCATTAACTCCACTCACTTTGTTTGTAATGATGCTTCCTAACTGCTTTATAGACTATGCCAAAGCCTTTGACTGTATGGATCACAATAAACTGTGGAAAATTCTGAAAGAGATGGGAATACCAGACCACCTGACCTGCCTCTTGAGAAACCTATATGCAGGTCAGGAAGCAACAGTTAGAACAGGACATGGAAAAACAGACTGGTTCCAAATTAGAAAAGGAGTACGTCAAGGCTGTATATTGTCACCCTGCTTATTTAACTTATATGCAGAGTACATCATGAGAAATGCTGGGCTGGAAGAAGCACAAGCTGGAATCAAGACTGCCGGGAGAAATATCAATAACCTCAGATATGCAGATGACACCACCCTTATGGCAGAAAGTGAAGAGGAACTCAAAAGCCTCTTGATGAAAGTGAAAGTGGAGAGTGAAAAAGTTGACTTAAAGCTCAACAGTCAGAAAACGAAGATCATGGCATCCGGTCCCATCACTTCATGGGAAATAGATGGGGAAACAGTGGAAACAGTGTCAGACTTTATTTTTCTGGGTGCCAAAATCACTACAGGTGGTGACTGCAGCCATGAAATTAAAAGACGCTTACTCCTTGGAAGGAAAGTTATGACCAACCTGGATAGCATATTGAAAAGCAGAGACATTACTTTGCCAACAAAGGTCCGTCTAGTCAAGGCTATGGTTTTTCCAGTGGTCATGTATGGATGTGAGAGTTGGACTGTGAAGAAGGCTGAGCACCGAAGAATTGATGCTTTTGAACTGTGGTGTTGGAGAAGACTTTTGAGAGTCCCTTGGACTGCAAGAAGATCCAACCAGTCCATTCTGAAGGAGATCAGCCCTGGGTGTTCTTTGGAAGGAATGATGCTAAAGCTGAAACTCCAGTACTTTGGCCACCTCATGCGAAGAGTTGACACATTGGAAAAGACTCTGATGCTGGGAGGGATTGGGGGCAGGAGGAAAAGGGGACGACAGAGGATGAGATGGCTGGATGGCATCACCGACTTGATGGACGTGAGTTTGAGTGAACTCCGGGAGTTGGTGATGGACAGGGAGGCCTGGCGTGCTGCAATTCATGGGGTCGCAAAGAGTCAGACACGACTGAGTGACTGAACTGAACTGAAAGCCCACTTGACTTCACATTCCAGGATGTCTGGCTCTAGGTGAGTGATCACACCATCATGGTTATCTGGGTCATGGTGATCTTTTTTTGTATAATTCTTCTGTGTATTCTTGCCACCTCTTCTTAATATCTTCTGCTTCTGTTCGGTCCATACCATTTCTGCCCTTTATTATGCTCATCTTTGCATGAAGTGTTCCCTTGGTATCTCTAATTTTCTTGACGCGATCTTGTACATATTAAGTTCTCATGAATTATTACCCCATGTCTGAGGGAGGGGCTACTCCCTTCCACATGCTCCCAAGAGTCCTATTTCTGGCAAGCACAAAGATTATGAAAAACAATCTCTTTTGGTCCCATCTAGAAGGTAGGAGTACAAAAAGAGACATGAGATTCGGCTTCTTATACTACAATGGGGAAATAGCCACGGTGAGGATGATCAGTCATGTTGGTAATGCTGCAGCCATCATCTGTATGGTTGCACAGTGACTTCATGGCTTGTATCTTCTTTGCTTCTCTGGCAACCTTGCAAATCCCATTTTTACATTTAAGGAGTGGGAGCACTTGCATGGGTTGTTTGGGACCCAGAGTCTGAGTGTGCTGCCCTTTAAAATTGTAGCTCTTCTCAGTGAGCTTGGAGCCAGGTTTAGGCACTGAAATAAAGTATGTACAAGCCAGGCCCCTCTGCCTCCTTGTCAACTCAATTCACACACAAAGTATTATATGAAACAAGGCTCATTTTTCTTGAAGACAAGGGCTCCCAGAATCTGGTATTGTGGCTGGAGCGCACAATGGACTCTTTCTCTAATACTTGTCTGTTTGAAAGTCCCTCTCTGTGATTTTCTAAGATTTGTTTGCTGATTGGCTGCTAAGGGGGACAGAATTCACCACTCCAAAATATGATTCTTGAACATAAGGATCATTTTGAGCTGTTATTTTTAAGAAATGGCAGACACAGGAGACACTCTGAAACCTGAGTAGAAGTTATCTTTAGAAGTTATCTAATAACTTCTAATAAGATGTTAGAAGTTATCTAATGTCTTACAAGAGACATTCACATCTATGAGGGAAAATTCCATCTGTAAGGGTGTCTCCTCTGTACCAGGAAGAGAAAGATGACTCTAAACCTCTAGAAACCTCTAACAAAGGAGAGGCAAAGACTTAAATCTGTCTGTACTTTGCAAAACAACTTGACCCTTATTTACCTGCTGACTGCCCGTAACTGGCCTCCTCCCCACTCAGCTCCCCCAAATTGTCTTTCACCTTTAGCTGGAGATGGTATTTAAGGTGATGGCTTGGACCATTTCAGAGAGTTACACACTTTTCCTGGGCATCTCTCATGTATATAGGAGATAGACATGTTATTACGTTTCTGTTTTCTCTTCTCCTTTTATTACAATGTGTGTCTGTGTGTGTGTGTGCGCGCGCGCGCGCGTGTGTGCATGGGGGATGTGTCTCAACTTCCACCTGTAGGGGTAGAGGTGGTGGTTTAGTCACTAAGTCGTGTCTGACTCTTGCAACCCGATGGACTGTAGCCTGCCAGGGTCCTCTGTCCATGGGGATTCTCCAGGCCAGAATACTGGAGTGGGTTGCCATTTCCTTCTCCAGGGGATCTTCCCGATCCAGGAATAGAACCCAGGTCTCCTAAATTGCAGGCAGATTCGTTACCGGCTGAGCTACAAAGGAAGCCCTATAAGGGTAGAGGGAATGCTATTTTTCTACCCAACTGCTGTGTGCATTCAGTTCTGGGCTTAGTCTCCCTAGCATTTATGGGCTTGGTTTTTGTGGGGTTTTGTGTGTATTTACCCCGCTGCTGCTAATTAGTTATCACTCTTCAGCCCTCTCAATTTGCTCTCCACCAATAACCACTTTATCAGTTTCGTTATAACCCCTCTCAATAAGAAAAAGAGGAAGAAAATACTCAGATTACCAGTCAACTTCCCCTGAAGCCAGAGAAGATGGGAAATAAAGGGAGAGAAAATGGATCTTCAGTGAAACTGGTTGACCCTGGGATGGGAGTGCATGTTTGGAGTTGAACCCAGAATTCCTATTCACATTCTGAGTTGGTTCTTTCATCATAATTATCCAAGTGAGAAGTTCTTCTTTATTTTTGATATAAGCTATTTCTTCCCCTCCTGGAAGATGACAGCATGATGCAGCCTGTGTCTTCATTTATCCAGCCAGTAATGTACGGATATGGCAAAGCCTCTGCCTTCAAAAAACCAGCAGTCCAAGGTGGGGGATGTGGGTGATAAGTGTAAATAGATCACTTTAGAGGCAGATAACGCACAAGAGCAGGAGGTTCTGTAGAGAAGGGCTCGCAGAGTGGAGTGTGATCAGATCTAGACTGGGAAGCAGGGTCAGGAAGGCTTCCCAGAAGAAATGACCCTAAAGCTGATTAGGATCACAGAATCACATCCCCACAATGGGAGGGGTCTTCCAGGCAGTGAGACCCGCACATGCGAAGGCAGCACAGGTGAAGTGAAATAGGTCGGAGAACTGGGAAATTCAGAGCAGGCAGAACAAGGGTAAAAAGCAGATGCATGTAAGATCTAAGGCTGAAGAGACAGGCAGGGTTCAGACCGTGGAGGACTTTTCCAGCTAGGAGGCCGATCCCATCCCATAGAAGATAAAGAGCTGATGAAGGGATTTCAAGAGAGAAGTAAAGTTGCTTAAATGCTGGCTCACTGCAGAGTGGAGAGTGGGTGGGGAGGGGTGAGACTGGAGACAGACCACTTGAGGAACTGTTAATAAAGGTGAGAGAGGACGTAACTTCGAGAAGATCTGTGTCAAGGGAGCTGAAGAAAAGTGACTGAATGTAGTAGTGTTTTAGAAGGGAGAATCTACCGTGATGAGGAAGGAAAAGAAAAGGCTGATTTCCAGTCCTTTGTAAGAGAAAGAGATGGAAGTAGAAGGAGAGGGTGAGAAGAGATTTTGAAATGACAGGTTCGGTGGAATTTATCCTTTAGGGTCTTCATTCCAATTTCCTTCAGGTGACCCATTTTCAGAGGACCACTTTCTCCCTGCCGCCTCACACCCAGCTGGTTACAATGTATCTTCTAGGATCCCTTATAGGATTAAGAAAGGATGTGCTCCTTTCTCTTTTGGGGACCTCAGTTTCCACCCGGAAAATAAAGGAACTAAAAATCTTCTGAGATGGGCTCCTTCCCTCTTCTCCCCAGGGTAAGTCGAGTTTTCCTTTCTCTCATGCTGCAGCAGTGTCTGTGTCAGTCTCACACTGCTTGGCTTTAGCCTGTGGTTTGCATGTCTGGCTTCCCCAAGTTGACTCCAAGGTCCTAGACGGCAGGGCTGCCCTGTTCTCTGCATCCGCAATCGCTGCTATGAGGAGATGCTCCCACCCTCAAGGATGGAGACACCGGTGTTCCTGATACAGGTCAAGTTCCTTCTCACTGTCTGTCATCCTTCTACTCCAGAACTTCCAGATGCTGAGTCGAGAGTCTATTTTCACTGTGTCTTGGGATCGACTTTTTATCTCAGTGCCCAGCTGGGCAGGACTGGGGATGGAGGAGAGGAAAACAAATGAGAGAGAAGACATGGTTGGAATCCTGGCTCCTGGGGAGCTGGATTCAGGTCCTGTGTGCTGTAGGTATGTATGCATATGTTATATATCTGTAAGTGTTTGTATGGGCATGTATATAGCATAAGATCTGTTTCTGGTTTTATTTATTTTTCTGTACTAAGGTGTATGTGTCTGCATCTACATGGCCACACATAAGTCAGTGTGCACCTTAGCATCTGTGTGTCCATTAATATTCATGCCTGTGTAAGTGTGAGGGTCTCTGTGTAAGCAAATGTATATGTCTGTCCACATGTGAATGTCGCTATATACATATGTGTTCCCATGTGTCTGTATGTGAGTGCATGTATATATATGGTGATACACACTGGGTATATGAGTATGTCTGTGTATGCATGTGTGTGTGTGTGTGTGTGCACTGTGTATAGAGGCAGAATAGAGTGTCTAGTTAAGAGCAAATGCTCCAGATTCAGGCTACCTGGGTTCAAGCCCTGAATACAGCATTTAAAACTTATAAGCTCTTGAGTGAGTAATTCCTTATTCCTTGGTTTACTCATCTCTAAACCAGGGGTAATAAAAGTATGTATCTTCAGTATCTAATGTGAGGGTGGGATGATACAATGTCCACAGTGCACCCAGAATGATGCACAGGATATGGAAAAATGTTAGCTGTTACTACGTTATTCATGGCAATAAATATGTAAGTGATTGAGCCTGAGGGCCCAGGTCAGGATCTCTGTGTTTGAGATGCATCTTTGAGCACAAAAAGTTGACATGTGCATCAATTTCAAGTGCACGTTGGCATGGGTGTGAGGACTAGGCCTGAGGGTCAGTGGTAAGTGTGTGTGAGTGTGATACGCATGCATGTGCCTCCGTGAATGTTTGCATTCCACCAGCTTTTGAATGTTTTAGGGGCAAGGACTGTGTTTCTTCATTATTTTACCCAGGCCCTTAGACTTGGAACATAACAATTGCTCACCAGGCTAGTGTTGATTGAATGAATGACATAGACTGAAAATTCAGCGGCTATTACTCGTTCATCATGCCCATTCATAGAAAACAAAAGGGTGTTAGTACATCAGTGATTGGTAGACAGACGGAGAGGGAAAGAGAGAATAGGATCTAGATGGATAGATAGATTGATTGATAGATAAATAGATAGGAGACAGACAGGATTGAGTCTAGTTAAGTAGAATCCCATGTAATTTATATTGGAAGAGATATTAGAGATTGTATGTTCCAGGGAATTCCAAAATTTTGCCCCTGGTAACCCCGTGGGTTATCATGGAGTTTCTTTGAGGGGTTGAGGAGGCAAGCACAGAACGGAAGAGGTAAACCCTGGCATCAAAAAGAATTTATTAACTTCTCTATATTAGATGCTCAGGCAGACTTGTATTTAAAAAAAAAAAAAATGACTCCCCTATAAATGTTGTGTATCTTGTTATAGCCAAGCCCCCTTTCTCTACAAAAGGGAGAAGATGAGCCTCAGAGAGGGGAAAAATTAGGACCTCTGACCTCCTTTGAGGTCCATTACTATCATACCACCTTCCTTGGAATGTGGTAGTTGTGAATCCTCCAACTTACTGGGCAAAAGAAAGCAATTTCTCCCAGGAATCCCCCTTTCAAAGAAGCCACTATCACAGTGGTCTTTTGGTATATCTGTCCAAGCAACACCCCCATTTATCTGAGACTTGCCCCCTCAGGTCAGCCCTAGTGGCTCTGTTTGTGCTAGATGAGCGCACTCACAGTTAGACCAGCAATTAGCGCCTCAACAATTAGACCAGGGGAAGCACTCAGACCTACGCAGGGAACTCATACACCCTAGGTACAATTTGGATGTGGGATACCAAAATGCCAGTTGGTCTCTGTGGTCCCTGAAGTGATGTGAAGCTGCAGTGTCCATATTCAGTCAACGATGATGAATGGATGGGAAAAGTTAATTTCACAGAGAGGGGAAAATGAAAGGGACACACAAAAATAAGGAGATGTAAAGGCTGTGTGCTTTCGGGAAGACTGACAGGTGGAAGGAGGCAAGCCTGTTTCTCGTGGTTCTCCTTGTGCAGTCAGGCTGTATCTTTTGTCCTTGGTCTTTGTGCTCCTATATTCTTACAATTAATTCCCCTTTGGTCTGAGTCTGTTGGAGTGGGGTTTTGTTTCTTGCAAGCACACCATCTCTGACCAATGTGGCACTTTGCAAAGTCTCCTCCTGGCAGATGAATAGGCTCTGCCCCTGGTCACTTATGGGCTTCCCAGGTGGCGCAGTGGTAAAAAATCCACCTACCAACGCAGGAGACGCAAGAGATGCAGGTTTAGTCCCTCGGTTGGGAAGATCCTCTGGACTGTTGCTGCTGCTGCTAAGTCACTTCAGTCATGTCCGACTCTATGTGATCCCATAGAAGAATGGCAACTCACTCCAGTGTTCTTGCCTGGAAAATTCTGAGAGAGTCATTTCCTAGGCAGGTTGATAAGGAGTCTAGGGGTCCCCAAGGAGAGAGGGGTCTGGAATTCTCAAGGAGGAAGAAAGGACAAACTTTTTTTCCTTCTCTACATTCCTTAGGATCATATAACAATAATGTATCTTGCCTGAGGACCGTCTCTGGATTAAACCTTCTGGCTAATTCTGTTATCTTAAAATGTATATTATGGGAGTAGGTCTGGTGAGGTCTTTACAACCTCCATACGTTCTTTGGATTCATTGGAGAGTATATAACTTCATTGCTAACACTAGCAAGTGGGTACTCTTTCTTCCCCCTTCTGATGCCTATGTCAGAAGCTTTCTCTATCTCCTTTATACTTTAATAAAACTTTATTACACAAAAGCTCTGAGCGATCAAGCCTCGTCTCTGGCCCCAGATTGAATTCTTCTCCTCCGGGGGCCAAGAATCCCAGTGTCTTCGCGTGATTCAACAACAACCTTTCAATTCCATGGACAGAGAAACATGGCGGCTACAATCATGGAGTCTCAAAGAGTCGGACATGACTGTGTACACACTCCTGCTGATCTCCTAGCCTTGATCCTGTCACTTTCCCTGAAGCCAGCTTGGAGGGGCCTCATGCATAGCATTCTCTATCTGAGGCATCTTTGTGCAGTCTTCGTGAAGATTCATTCAAAGTTTCCAGAAAGGGATTTTACTCACCCTCCAGGCTCTGCTGCTACATCCTCAGGGCAGAATTGATGCATTATTTTATACTGGGACTCCCTGCTGAACCCTTCAGAGCAAGGGCATCACTATTTACCACTAGAGGTGTGCTCTTGGGAGACAACATCTCTGCACCCAAACTGAGCAGTTCTTCTAGCATCCAGGTCCCAGGGGTAGGAGTTTATATAGTTCTAGGTATGTCAAAGCAGGTCTGCAGTGTGGCGGGGCCAGGGGAGCAATGGGGACTAGTCTTCTCTGGTGCAAGGTCTCCAAAAGTGGCCACATTACAACATGTTTCATAGAAATTGTTGAAACCATGATGGAAATACACCAGAGGAAGTGGGCTGAAAGCAAACGTCAGTCTGTTCAATTTATTGGCAGTCAGAATGGAGGTACTTTGGAAGATCGTGGAGGGTACCTCTTTTACAAGCTCTGCCCCTGCTCCTTCCCCTCACTGACATAGCCCTTCTTCCCTGAAGCTATGAACATGTGTGATACTGGTAGACACACAAGCACCCAGCAAGTTTGCTTTCAAGAGCCTGCTAATGAATGAGAAAAGTCAGTCCAGGCCAGGTGTCAGAGCCCCCACCATGAGAAAAAGAGGAATACAAAGGACTGAGAGTGTTAAACAAGGCAAAGCTCTTCTTTTTCTCCAAAACTAGTCAGGCCTGGAGACTACGTGATTTGTTTGAAGACAGAACCAGCAGAGCTGCAGGGTGGCTGGAAGCCTTCGCCAGAGGGAGGAACACAAGCTTCAAGGCCAGATGCCCAGCCGAGCTCTCAGAACAGCCCAGCCAGGAGGACAGGCAGGAGAACCACGGGCCAGGCCACCAGGAACCCTGAAACACAAGAGAGGACTGTCGGGTGCTGGGCTCTGGAACTCAGCAGCCAACGTGAGGTGGCACGCCTATCTTCTGCTGGACAAGGATGACAAACACAGAGTATCCTTAATATCTATTTTAGATTTCTGCCCCTGGGAGGTGGCAAAGCATAGAGGCAAATCTGACTCACCACCACCAAACATTTCATTTCCCTGTGGGCACACAGGAAGTTACTTTTTCCCACATGCATTGCAGTAGGTAGGACCATATGAGTGGATCTGACCAGTAGAATGTGAGTAGAAGTCACATGTGCCACTTTTGGGCCTGGTTCTTAAAGCCTCCTACATAATTTTCCATGCTCCCTCATCCAGCATCTAGGGACCAGATGCAGAGGCTCCAAGAGAGGACTTTTAGGGGACAGCAGAGTTGCCAGAATTTACCAGAAGGTAAGAACCCCAGTTCCTAATGACTGTAAAGGGCACTGAGCTGCACCTTCCAGTGACTTTATGGGAAATAAACTGTTCCATAAAAGCACAGAAAGTTGTGGATCACTTGTCACAGTAGCTAGCATTACTCACTCTGATAGTGAAGAGGCAGAAAGACACTGAAGGCAGAAATAGAGGTTAAAAAAGCATTACCTCTGAAGCCTGACTGCTTAGTTTAGAATTCTAGCTCTGCAACTAGCTATGCAGACCCAGGCAAGTTATTGAATCTCTCTGTGCCTGAATGTCCCTGTGTGTAAAAGAGGATCATTACTAACAGCTATTACTGCATGAGATTTTTGTAAGGCGAGTGAGTGAACTCATAGCAAGCATTTAGAACAGTGCCTGACACATGGTAAACACCATGTAAATACTGGCTTTGAAAATCAGACTCTAAGATCTGGGACGTTGGGATCATATCTCTTCTGAACGTTACTGTATACTCAGGGTTAAAGAAAGGCTTGTCTCCTGGATCATAGCTATCTCATATTAGAGGATCTGGGAGAGGCATGTGCAAGCCCCTTCCACCCAATACCAGATTATAGTGGCTCCCCAAGCCCTAAATTTCAAAATAACTTGCTGATGTCCTTAGGAGGGAGAGGGAGATGAATATCACAATTTTCAGAGACATATCATTTTATGACAACCAGTTTATAATTATGAAACATAGGTTGATGTTCAGTTAATTCTAAAAACGTCATAAATGGCTGTGGGAGAGAGCAAACTATGAAACCCATAGGCACACTCTTGCGGTAGTCTGCCACCGCATCATGTTGGAGTGATTCCTCCGTTTTCAAAAGTCTCCAGAAACCAGTACCCACCAAGAAATTAGTCAATTTAGCAAAGTCCTTTGCGAAGCCAGGCTGTTCCAGGCACTATGCTAACCCGGACTGGAAGAAAGAATGAGACTGAGATCCCTGCTCTCAAGCTGTTTGCAGTCTGAGCTCTAACCACCCTCTCCAATGAGTACTGCTTTTCTGAGCATTGTCTGAATGTTAGCACTGAGGTTATTTGGAAATGTTTAGACTGTTATCTAGTTGGAGATTTGAGGATGGGTAGAATTTTTTAATGTCTGGGTTGACCAGTATAGGCCGTTTTGGGGGATAGTGAAATCTTAATAGCATTGCTTTCCCTTTGGACCAAAATATATTTCTTAGATTTGTCTCCCTACTGCACTCCAATTCATTCATCAAAACCACATTCAGATGTTAACATCAGCTGAAATGCTCTTCTGATCTTATCCAATACAATCAATTACTCTTCTGCACTATCTACTTGCTTGTGATTTATTTACTTATATGAGTTTTTAATTTCACAACTGTTGTTCATTTTTCCTATAGGGCTTGTTCTGCTAATATTTGCATACCTAGCTCCTTTTTCTCATTTAGTTCAAATATTACCTCCTTCAAAAAATTTTCTGACTATTTATCCATTCTGATATTCATTCTTCCTTTCTATCTTGTTAACAGATCCATCAAACATTGGTTGGGTTTGTGACCATCCAGGATAAAGACTGTATTTCCCAACTTCCTTTGCAGCCAGATGTGGCCATGTGACTCAGTGCTGATCAATGAGATGTAAGTGAAGATATAAGGTGTCAGCTTCCAGGATTGTTCCTTAAAAGTCATTGACTTCTTCCAAGTTCCCTCCATCCTGGCCTAGATATAAAGATTGGTATTCTGTCTGCCATCTTGGACCATGAGTATGATGGCAATATCCTAAACATGGTAGAGGGGTGAGATGGAAGGAGCCTGAATTCTTTTTTTTTTTCTTTGAATGCAATCCCAACTAATATGTGTGGCATGAGTAGTTCCCATCATAAGGTAGCCAAATAATTGCTAAAAAATTTCATCAGTTAGTGACCCAAGAGAAAGTTCCTATTGAGGAGGGGAGTTCTCTGTCCAGTGCAATGATTTAGGCCTTTAAGTACAGGGGAAATGGACTTGGTTAACTATTACTGCTTTATAGTAATGTCCTATTGGAGAAAGATGAGAAATGGAAGGGTTTTAATAGTTAGCGCCAAGTGAGAGAGCCGGAGTGTCTCTTTGGTAGGTAACTTGTAAGAGGCCCTTATCTCCAGCATTAGGAGAGTGGATACCCCTGAGGAGCAAATTTGGACTCATTGTAGTTGCCAGGTTTAAAAGATGGTTGAATGCTCTGTCTGGGCAGCTTTGCAACAATGTCAGAGCCACGGATGGAAAAACCTGCAAACTGAGGAACATGGGGTGGGATCATGGGGATAGAGGCTCCTAAGGATTGTGATTCTTCTGATAGCCTTGAACCAATGCCTTCAGAGCCTCGCTGTCTTTATTAGGAGCTAGCCTTCCCCGACCCAAGAAAAGAGTCTGGATTCTTGATGACCTCATGATGCTGGCCTATTAGTCCTGGATTGCTTGCCCTATTGACTTCATTTATGTGTGGGAGAAATAAACTTCTGTGTTATTGAAGGCAGTATTACCTTGCTTCAATATTCAGTATTACCTTCAATACCATTCTGGTAACTTTCTATTACATCATTCTCTTCTATTTCTAAATTGCCTTGTTAGCTTTTTTATTGTCTATTTTGAAACTGGAACATAATCTCCATTAGGGCAGGCACCTGACCTGTACCATTCACCATTATAACTTTAGTGCCAATAACAATGCCTAACACACAGTTGGTGCTCAATAAACATTTTTTGTCTAATGATGGCTCTCTTGCTGCACTATGAGCATCTCTAGAGCCAGTCTAGGGTTTGATTCATTTCAGGGTTCACAGCTCTTGGCACAGTTCTTGGGGCCTGTCACATAGAAGAGACTAAATAAATATGCACCAGATTAAAATGAAGGAGAGTTGGGAGGGCTGTAGGAAAGGCAAGAGAAAATAATATACCTGCAGTGTTGGGTGTTCCACTCATGACACCAAGAGACTGGGCACCTGGAGACAAGATCAGAAGGTGAGGATTTCCACAGTCACGCTCCACTGGCCATGGCACTGTAGCCATAGTTGGTCCAAGACCTCCCGGATCTGGTCATCACTGCTGCTGCTAAGTCACTTCAGTCGTGTCCGACTCTGTGCGACCCCATAGACAGCAGCCCGCCAGGCTCCCCCATCCCTGGGATTCTCCAGGCAAGAACACTGGAGTGGGTTGCCATTTCCTTCTCCTCTGGTCATCACAGTCACTGGCAATTCACATTGTGGAAACATCTACTATTTAGCAAGTACCTTTCTAAACACATTTCATGAATTTGAAACTTAATCCTCCTGAGAGATTTGTGAAGAGTGTTCTCATCCCCATTTGACAGATGAGAAGACTGAGGCTCAGCAATGTCTCCCAATAAGTGGAAGAGTTTGGATTCAAACCCCAGTCTACCTGATTACAAAGTAGAAGTTCTCAATCCCTCCTCCCTCCTCCCCAATCTACCCTGTGACAACACATGAACTTCTAGTGGAAGATTCAATAAAAGAACAAGATAACTAGAGGCAGAGTCTTCTTCATGAGACAGCCTCAGTTAACTTATCTGGAGAATGGTGGTGGTAATAGTGCTTATGTCCCTAGACTGTTGTGAACATTTCATGTGATAATGCATATAAATATGCTGCCAGGCAGGAGGTATTATTATTAAAGTTACTGTTATTAATATTATTAATGTTGCATGCGTGCTTAGTCGCTTCAGTCATGTCCGACTCTTTGTGACCCTATGGACTGTAGCCCACCAAGCTCCTCTGTCCATGGGATTCTCCAGGCAAGAATACTGGAGTGGGTTGCCGTGCCCTCCTCCAGGGGATCTTCCTGTTATAGGAATGGAACCAGAGTCTTTTATGTCTCCTGTATTGGCAGGTGGGTTCTTTCCCACTAGGGCCACCTGGGAAACCCATTATTAATGTTACTGCACTTTAATTTCTCTAGGACAGAAAAAATGCTTTCAGTTTTTTGGATTTCTTGATTCTGTCAATTCAGTGTAAGTAAAAGCCATGAGAGTACTGTTAACCTGAGGGATAGACAGATGAAAATTTAAGGAGCATTTGGAAAGCTTCTCCTACGTCATGCCCCAGAACACCATAACTGGATTTTGAGAAACATGGTCATTCTCTAGAAACCTAAGTTGGTTTAGCACTTAGACCTCACCTCAAAGGGATCAAGTTATGGGCACTTGGCAGGAGGGACAAGACAAAAGACACATGCTTGGGAATCAGCCTGAGCTGGGTTCAATGCTAACTCCAGCTGCTCTTGAGTGGGTGATCTTGGGGGAGTCACTTAATCTCTCTGAGCTTCAGTTTCTCACCTGTAAAATGGATGCAGTTGGAGAGGATTGAGTCAGTGAATTCTGAGAGCTTAACCTGATCTCTAGCACATAGGAAGCCCAGCACAAGTGGCAAATGCTATTATCATTACCCAAAACATCTCCTGGAAAGATGCATTTACCACTGGATTTCCTGAGGAAGCAGAAAAGGACCTGGGCTGTTAAACTGGTGACCCCAGGCACCTGAGGTTAACTGTCAGCACTTGGCCAGCTGGAACTATCACCAGGACTTGGCTACTTCTTACCTTTGCGAGTGATGGGTCCCAGATCTAGAACTCGGGCTGGATTGATAGCCACTCCTTCACTGCGGAGTTGACTTCTTGAGCAAGACTGTGGGGATGGAGAATTCTCATTATATCAAAATGGAAAGGCATGTTCCTCTCCAAATTGCTCCTTCCATGAGCAGCTCTGGCCCAGGAATGGGCTCCCACCCACGATATGATCCTGACTCTGATGCTGTGGTTTTCTCAATCTAGAGAATTCTCACTGTCATGTCAAATGAACCTGGGTTTGAATCTCCTCTCTTTTCTTTCAGTTGTCTAACTTGGGATAAATGACTACACCTGTCTACTATTATTAAATCATATCTTCTTGGCTGTGAAGGTTAAAAGGAAATATGTGTGCAACACACAGGCACACAGCAAGCACTCAAGAAATGCCAACTCTTAGTAGGCAGTGTTGAATCTGGGTTAAGAGCATGGGCATGTAAGTCACACCTCAGCCAGGGCATAGTCAGCCCTGGTACTTTCTAGCTCTGAGGCCCTTAGGCAAGTAACCTCTCTGAGCTCAGTTTCTTCATCTGTAAGATGCGGTTGATAAAAGAATCTACTTAAAAGTGTGCTGTGAGAATTAAATTGGATAAGGCATATAAAAGTTTTAGAATGGTGCTTGACACAGGCTTAAAACTCAACATTCAAAAAACCAAGATCATGGAATCTGGTCCCATCACTTCATGGCAAATAGATGGGGAAACAATGGAAAGAGTGACAGACTTTATTTTCTTGGCCTCCAAAATCACTGCAGATGGTGACTGCAGCCATGAAATTAAAAGGCATTTGTTCCTTAGAAGAAAAGTTATGACAAACCTAGACAGTATATTAAAAAGCAGAGACATTATTTTGCCAATAAAGGTCCATCTAGTCAAAGCTATGGTTTTTCCAGTAGTCATGTATGGATGTGAGAGTTGGACTACAATGAAAGCTGAGCACAGAAGAACCGATGCTTTTGAACTGTGGTGTTGGAAAAGACTCTTAAGAGTCCCTTGGACTACAAGGAGTTCCAACCAGTCCATCCTAAAGGAAATCAGTCCTGAATATTCATTGGAAGGACTGATGCTGAAGCTGAAACCCCAATACTTTGGCCACCTGATGCGAAAAACTGACTCATTGGAAAAGACCCCAATGCTGGGAAAGATTGAAGGCGGGAGGAGAAGGGGCTCACAGAGGATGAGATGGTTGTATGGCATCACCAACTCGATGAACATGAGTTTGAGCAAGCTCTGGGAGTTGGTGATGGACAGGGAAGCCTGGTGTGCTGCAGTCCATGGGGTCGCAGAGTCGGACACAACTGAGCAACTGAACTGAATTGAACTGACAAAGAGTAAGCACTGAAAGAAGTCAACTATTATTAAAATCATTTAAACTGTTCTGTACCAAGGAAACATAATAGACAGGTTCTTTCACCTAATATGCTTCCTGGGGATACTATAATTGCTTACACATGGGCTTTTGGAGACTTAAGTTACATTGATCCATCCTTTCTTCCCTCTCTTTCTCCTTCCCTCCCTTCCATTAATTCATCCATCCATCCATCTTTCCATCTCATCATCTATCTGATTTTCTTTCTCTCCCTTTCTCCCTTCTTCTCTCCTTCCCACCCTCCCTTCTTTCAATCCATACATAATTCCAATAAACATGTATGGAGGTACCAGGCGCCATGTCAGGCACTGAATAGTTTAGTCCAAAGAGATACTCACCGGTTGGCACTCTTCTTTAACGAAATCACAGAGAGAAACCTCACAATGCAGGAAAACCAGGTCATAATTGCCAGCAAACATGAACATCTGAATTGAGAACCGGCTTTCTGCTGACACCCCATTCTCTTCCACGGAGATAGTGGAATCACGTTGATTTGGGCAGCTGGGAGAGTGACAGGGACAAGGATCTAGCTTCTAGAGAAACTCAGGGGGTCTGAGGCTCTTTCTGCATTTCTAATCTGCATCCAGCATAAAAACAGCACTGGAGAGAATTAAAGAGCCTCCTCACCCCCCACCAAGGTTTATTCCAACCTATAGCATAGATTTTTATTCCTCCAGGTTTTCTCCACAGTGTGACCAATAAACTCACATGGTTTAAATTTGGGGGCCTACAGTCCTCATAATGAGACAGACTGATTTCAAATTCCAACCCAACCTACTTCCTAACTAAATGATTGTGAGCTGATTACTTAACTTTACTGAACCTCAGTTTTATTAACTGTAAAGTAGGGACAGGAATATGTACTTCCTAGGGTTGATGTGAGCATTTAATGAGATAATCCTTGTATTCTGCTTAGCACAGTGCTTGGTACACACCTAAACTCTATGCTAAATATTAACTAGTATTTTCACTACAGTGTGAATCATGATCTATAGATATGCATTTTCCTTTGTTTTTGCCAATTAACAATATTCAATAATATTTTGTCCCATAACACACTGTTTCCATGTTGTTTAGTCAGTGTTAACATCAGTATAAAAGTTCCCTTTGATCTATGAACCTACTGCCAAAATGATAAAAGATAACTGAAATGAAAAATAACTGGCATTTCTTTACCTTGCCCATCTATTTTGCATTAATCTTTTAAGGCCACAATTTCAGGAGTGATATTTCTGAGTCAAAGGGTATGGTCATGTCATACCAAATTGTTTTCCAAAAGAGGCAAGCCAATTGATACAACTGCCAGGCAGGGATGAGCTGATCATTGTTCTCTACCCCAAACCTCATTTAGGCCGAAAGATAACCCCAGATTGTCCAGCACCTGTTCCTGATGATGAAGTATTTCACAGGGTCAGTCTTGTCTTCAGTGGGCGTGGCATAGCAGTTCTTCAACACCAGGTTAAATCGGGACGTGTCCCCTCTCTCCAAGATGGCGCCCACATACAGCATGGATTCGACAGACAGCGTGACTGCAGTCCCTTCATAAGGAGACGTGTAGTCCTGGTCTTGAAAGAGGGCCATCCTGACAGTGAACTCTCCCTCCCCATCCACAGTGACATTCAGGGAACTGAGAACACAAAATCCACAAGAGTGAGGTTTTGAACAGTGAGAACAAAATCAAGTCCCACACCTGTGTAAGAGTATGAAGCCAGAGGCACATCTTTGATTCCTAAATGAACTAGTCATTTACTTATATCAAGTATCTACCATCTTCTAGGCATTAAACTCAACAAACAGATGTCTGACTTCAGGTTTCCTACCAGTCCTCCCTGCATCAGAGAGCATGTATACCTCCTTCACTCAAAGAGCACCTCTGGCTTCTCACCTGCAGAACTGGGCTTGGAACCTGTTCTGTGAGCTCACAATTTTTAGCAGCACATCTCTTCCCTCTATCCCATAATTTTCAGTGAAACATCAATTTTAACAAGATAAATAAAATAGCTTTAATATTTATTTTTTTATGAACCTTGGGCCCCAACACATTATAGACTGAAAACTGGAAATGGAACTATAAAATTTCTAATCCTGATTCTGCCATTCTGTGTGCCCAGGAAGCAAAAAGGTAATGGGGACAGGTACTCTAGATTTCTAATACCCCAGAAAGTCTCCTAAGCACATCTAGGAATGCCGAGGAATTCCTTCAGCAGGGACCATTCCAGGCACAGTTAGATAGCAGTGAACAAATAACAAGACCCCCTGCCCAAATTGAATTCTACCCAAGTTGCTATTTGGTTCTATATCTGATGAGTTTATCCAATCAAAGCTGGTCTGGCTTAAATCCCACATGTGCAGGGAAGCTTTCCTGCCTCCAGCTTTCCTCCCCAACCAAGATTAGGTCAGGGACCCTTGTTCCTGCTCCCACAGCACCCTGAGCCTCCCCTGCGTTGCCTGCATCGCACTTGTAAATAATTTTTGATATAATGAGTTGTTTAATGCCTTTCTACCTCAAGATAAATGAAATTGTCATGTTCTTCTGTTCCTCAGCTTATTTAATTAACACTGTTTCATGTCATTGCATTGCTCCATAGTAATAATCTTCAATATCCACAAAATATTCTATGCCTGCTTTGTTCATGCTGAACATCCTAATACATAATCAACAAATATTTGTGGAATGAATGGAAGTTCCTGAGGGAGGCGGGTAGCATCCTGTGGACATGATAAAATGTGCGTGAAGTCAGTCAGGGTTATAGGTCAAAGGGTAAAGATCAGTGCCATACCTTACAATGGGCTGCAGGGCCATTTGAAGGCTCACTTTCATGTCCAGTGGGTAGGCACACTGGAAGCTGATGCTGAGGATGGTGTCTCTGATGATGAAATCGTTGACTAAGGAGAGCGTGTTTTTGTAGATGGCATGGGTCTGGTTTCTCTTTGGCATAAAAACAAGACCACATATATGTCGACATGGATGCAGGTACAAGTGTATCTGGGATTCAGGTCTGTGTGACTCCAGAGTTGATGCTGTCAGTCAAGCGGACAGCCCTGTCCTCTGATCTCACGGAGGCAAGGGGCCTCCTCCCCCAGTGGCACTGGCTCTTTATTGGAAGGGGAATGAGGATCCCAGATCGAAAACTAGAACGATAAACTGTTGACTCTCGGGAACAGTCAGGAACTGCCACGTTTGCTCCTTTGTGAACCCCTCCCACATTATCCCTAAGTGAAAGAATCATAATCATAGCTTTCATTTACTGAGCTTAAGCATCCTGCCTATTCTAAGCTGCCTCCTGGACCAACATGTGTAATCTCACATGCCCTTAGAGGTCCATGGAGGCTAAGTTACTTGTCCAAGGACTCACAGTTACTGACATAGACCTCGCCTGTCCAGCTCCTGCACTCTGGCAGCAGGGGTATAAACATCTCTCACCTCCAGAATGTTTCCGCAGGCACCAGCCTGGGTGGGGTTGGTCACAGATATCCAGTTCTCCTCTTCACTCTGCCTGAGGCTGCTGCAGTTCCAGTTCCCATCCTGCAGGTAGGCATGGACCTCATCTCCGAAACCCAGACTTCCCAGCAGACACTTGTCCAGTGACACTTTGATCTCCGTGTCCCCACAGTCCAGCTGAGGCTGCAAACTGTGCACATCTAGAAAGTCGAGAGGAAGGCAGGTAGAGTGGATAGGGGTCTGGAAGGAGTGGGCAGAGCTCACATACTGTGCCCTTTGGCAAACCACCTTGCCTACCAGGAGGCTGGGGAGACTAGAGGGGCCCGAGGCCCATGTGGGATTTACACTCAGGCTTGCGATAGGTGAGGCTGGCCAAGATGCCCCGGTCCAAGATTTCCAAGCATGCTGTTTGCAGCCTTGGTGAAGGCTCTCATGTCTGGTCCCTCCTGGGACCCAGAGCAGATCATCCCCAAATATGCCAAATGGTGTATTGATTATTTTGAATTAAAATTACTGGAGTTGCAGCTAATGCAAGAGCCATGCTCTGACACACCTCTCTGTTTCCCTGAAAACAGGAAATGATTCTCCCATGTGAAAGGTGCTCTCCCTGCATATGGAGTAGAAGGACACGCTTGCCACCACAGATAGGGACCTCAAGCTCCCTCTTGTCCCTCAACACAGAACACTCTCTCCTCCACTGGGGTGAGGAGTATGTACAGAGGAAAGCAGGCTTGTGCCCAAAGTAAGAATCAAAGGCTCTCGTTAGAGTCTAGGAGGGAAGGAGATCTTCTCTTTTGGAAGCTCCTTCAACTCCCACCCAGGGCTTAGGGCTCATCTGTAGCCATGGGTCACCTGCCTGTGCTTGCTTACCTGCTGGGATGACAAGAACATCACCTCCAGAGTCTGCCCATTGAACTGTTCTTATTGAATTCTCATAAAAGCCCTGCTTGGTGGGTTATTATTATTATTATTATCTCACCCACATTTTACAGATGAGAACGTTAAGGTTCAGAGAGGCTAAGCAGCTGGTCCCAGGTCCCACACCCCACCCAACAAATCCAAGATTGACACAGGAGTCTGCCCCTGTTCCTCATGTGGAGACCATGCCGACACCTGAACACAACTTCCAACACCGGCAGAGTCCTCATTCTCGGTATCTTGGTCCCTCATGAGTCAAGCCAACCCATTCCCAAGGCCACAGTCCAGTGGCTGACCTGGAAATGTGTCCGACCCCTGGCCCCATCCTTGCAAACTCTCTGGCTTGGCACTTCTCATCCGCTGACCTCGGTTCCATGACCACTGACTGTGGTCCACACCTAGTCCTGACCCTCTGGAGCTCCCTCCCTCCTGCCCTGCCCGCTGGGTCAGCAGAGTCCCAGTGCTCACCGGAGACGTTGAGGTCCTGTCTGCAGAAGCAGCCCCAGGTGCCACTGACGAGGCGACACTCCTCCTCGGGGCGGCAGGTCCTGTCACACTTGTCCTCCGCGGTGGCAGGGTCTGGGGTGAGGCGTGGAGGAAGAGGATCAGGGTGCACAGCAGGGTGGACTTGAGGCCACCAAGGCCAACCTTGTCATTCTACAGAAGATTTGCCATGTTTGACAAGGGTTGTGCCATATTTGGTGGAAGCGTCAAGCCTTGAACTTGAATTTCCCAACTCCCGATTCGGTGGGGTGAGAACCTTCGAGCTGCCATCTTGGTGCTTTTACTACAGGGCAGATGCTATTCCCAGAACTTTCCATGCCTTAACTCTTTCAGTTCACATGTAGACCTCGTTGGGGTGGGGGTGGCATTTGGATCCTGGAGCTGGGATGCTAGGTTCAAACTGGCTCTGCCACATTCCAAATCTGTGATGTTGGGAGAATTGCTTAACCTGTCTGTGCCCACTGCAGGCGCTGAACCAAGGCTGTTCTGTTCAGTCTCCTCCTGACCCACTGCACCCACTCTACTGCCCCTGGGCACTTCACCGGGTTGCCCTGCCCCACTCACCTGTGCAGTATCTCAGACTACATTGAGGGGTGCCCTCCAACCGGTACACGAGGTATGGGCCCGGGCAGGCCTTCACCATCACCTCTGTCTTCCAGAGGCAGCAGTTGCCACTCCAGTGGGCACAGGCGGTGCGGTTGACGATGCCCTCCCCAAGGCCGGGGTGGGTGCCATTCAGCCACAGGGGTGCAGACGTCTGGCATCGGAACGTAGGGACACAGTCCTCTGGCATCCTCACTCCTCCGTCCCCCACAAATCGGTACCAGCCATGTTTGTCACTGTCACAGCCTTGGATGTCTTCTGTGTTCTCTGTGCTTCGAAAGGGTTCATTCAGGAGGGTGTAATTCTGGCAGGGGTCAAAACAGAGCTGGGCCTCTGGGGTGCCAGGGGCTCCACAATCCAAGTCCTCTTCATAGGATCCAGTGTTGGTGGAGTTTCTGTAACCTGGAGAATAATGGTATGCTCGGGTTTACGGAGCAGACCCTGGGGCCTACAGGGTTTTCGTGCCCTACACACTCTGTTTTGGGAATGCTAGGGAACCCAGTGAGGGCAAGAGGCACACGATCGATTAGTTGCACATCAGCCTTCATCACCTTGGGGTCAGAATAATAATGAGGGCTTTGTGTGGTATATTGTAGGCGTTAAGAACATCAGAGTCCCCACACTCTCTGCGTAGCCCCAGAGGGTGTCACTCGTACTGAGCCTGAGTGGCGATGCGGGCTCTGGAGTTGTCGCAGAGCTCCCCTGAGCCACCGCACACTGTGGTTCTGCCTGCCAGTATTTGTTTTTCTCATCGTAAATGTAGGATAGGCTCATGGGAGAAAACTCAAAGGTTATTAAAGTGAATAAAGTACAAATGACGCCTGTCATAGCGCGTTCCATTCCCAGATGTAACCATAAATTTGTCGTACAGTTTTCACACCCTTCCTATGCATATGTTTAAAACAGTTTTTTTTTTAATAAAAATGGGTTTAATGCTGTACAGCTTTCTTTCCACTTGCATTTATTGTCTAGTATATCAGAGATTTTTCCTTTATCAGTAGATGACGATTTCTGAGCCTCAGCACTACTGATATTTGGGCTGGATAATTATATGGGGGGACGGGCTCTGTTCTGTGCACTGTAGGATGCTTAGCAGTTTCCTTGAGTTTTCTTACTAAATGCCAAGAGTACTCCTCCCTGAAGTTTTTTCAGACACTGCCAATTGTCCCCTGAAAAGCAAAATCACTCCCCCCACATTGGGAACCACTGGGTCTAATAGGGCCATTTCCTATTGCCGGTCTCATGGTTTTTAACAGATTCAAGGACTGTGATGTGTGAAGATATGGAGAAGTAAAGCAGGGGTGGGGTGGAGGGTGGAGGAAGTCACAGGCCAGACAGTCTGGGTTTAAATCCAGCTCTGCACCTGCTGACTGGCTGACCTTGGCAGATGGTTTAATTCCCCTGAGACTCTTCTGCAAAATACCATGTGTAAGCTAATACAAATATCATCCATTCCTGTACTTCAGGTCACGGTTGCCACACAGGTGTCCATCTGTCCTTGCATTTGTCTCATGTGTTTTTTCTCTTTATTTATACACTTAAATTTTGTACATTTATTGTATTTAAGTTTATCTCAAAAAAAAAAATCAACTGAAAGAAATATTGAACTCAGACCAATCATTTGCATGCTGAAATATTTACAGATAAAATGCACGGATGCCTGTAGTTTACTCTTTAAATTTTTTAAAAACCTTTTATTTTGTATTTTATTTTGTGTTGAGTGATTGACAAGGTCATTATATATTTCGTATGTTTCTTTCAGTGATTCTCTTTATAGATTCATTTCATCCTAAGGAATAGTATCTGTGATACCATAGGTATGATGTATTAGTTATATGGTTTAATACCCATGAAGAAAAGTACATATAGCTTAGCTACCAAAAATTCTCCCTCTCTTTTTTTATTTTGGCTGTTCCCTGAAGCATGTGGGATCTTAGTTTCCCAACCAAGGAGTGAACTCTTGCCCCTGCAGTTAAGAGTTTGCCATGCAACCTCATTTTGGGATATGCATGCCCCATTTGGGAGAATAAACCTTTAAAGGACTGTTAGAAGGTTAAATGAGGTGGCAATGGCACCCCACTCCAGTACTTTGCCTGGAAAATCCCATGGATGGAGGAGCCTGGTAGGCTGCAGTCCATGGGGTCGCTAAGAGTCGGACACGACTGAGCGACTTCCCTTTCACTTTTCACTTTCATGCATTGGAGAAGGAAATGGCAACCTACTCCAGTGTTCTTGCCTGGAGAATCCCAGGGACGGGGGAGCCTGGTGGCTGCTGTTTGTGGGATCACACAGAGTCGGACACAACTGAAGTGACTTAAGAGTAGCAGCAGGTGCAAAATGGCATGCACAGCACCTGGAGCCTAGTAGTTCAAGCTAGTTCTCTCCCCTAGTTCTGACATGCTGAATAGTACAAATGCCCCAATGATGAATTAAGTATATTCTACAAAGATCACATTCCTTTTTTTTCTTTTGATGTATTAAACTATTTAATGGGTGATCGTGTGCCCAGCACTGATGCATTGATTACTGGGGCTCAGTCCATCCCCACAAAGCTGGATCACATTAGAGGAACTTTTTAGGAAAGAGATTTTCAAGCCTTGCTTTTGTACATGCTTGTTTTAAGGAAAGGAGTCACTGCACTTATTTTTCTTGGACTGGTTATTGCACACACTAATTTCCCAAGGGAGGCCATGAGCTAAGTGCCTCCAGCCCCCTCCACAGGGATGTAGGCAGAAATTTTCACCCTTGTGCAAAGCCTGAGAATCCTTCCTACAAGCATCTAAGATGCCCAATCCATGGATCTTTGGAAGGATCACAGAGAGATCACTAAGCCTGGTCTCTTTATTTTACAGATGAGCAAACTGATCTGGAGGAAAGAGAGATGCTTGCCAAAACAAGGCACAGAGCGACTGGGAGCTTCATGTCCTCATGAACCTCCAGCCCTCTGCTTGCCACCATATCCAGGCATAGGAGGTTTAAACTGGCTCCCACTGCCCTTGAGGGGGAATTTCTGATTTGGCTCTTTGAGAGATTGTGACTAGATTCTGGTTTCTCGCATCCTGTTTCCCTCGAGTTTTTATCACGCCCCTGTCTCCTCGCTGACCCTGAACCAATTTTCTGCTCTCCCCTGCTGCCTCTCCAGGTATCACGGATCATCTGAGATGCCAGATGAGCAGAGTACTCACCTTGCTGCTCTGTAGATGACAGGGTCATAATGTAGGAGGCCAGGGCCAGCCACAGGACAGAAGTCATCCTTTCCAGGAGCTGAGACATGTGGGTCACTCAGCAACCTGCAGACTCTCCATGCAGTGGTCGTGGGGAGACCCAGATATGATCGGGGAGACAGAGGTTGCTCCCCTGACTGAAGGGGTAAGAAGAGAACTAGGGAACTCACATCAGTTAGCGCATGACTTGTACCAAGCACTTTGCATACCTTAGCTCATTTAAGACACCAAACCACCCTCCAGGGAAGGTATATTTATCGTTCCCATTTTACAGATGAAATAGCTGAGACTCAGAGTACATTAATCCCAGAAATATTTATTGGATCCCTCCTATGTGCAAGTACTATGCTGGAAGTGAAGTAGCTTGCTTAGGCCCATTTTCTCAGAAATGTTCTGATGGCTTCTTTCATGAAGGCTGTATTGCTTTGAAGTCCTTTCTGTGACTTACAGAAAAGAGATGTTATAACAGGAGCAGGAGATTTGTTTAGTGGGTGAGGTTGACAGCAAGAGAACCAAAGGCAAGCAAGACTACTGAATGTCCTCAAAGGTCTCAGGGCAGGTCCTACTCGGGTCAAGGTAGAGGCTCTTGGAGATTGGATGGAAGGGAGGGTGACAGAGCTATGAATGTATACAGACAAAAGTAGCAGCTTCCCTTTCTCGGTTCTGTGCATCACGCACTGTGCTGAGAGAGCCCAAAGTGTCCTCTGTGTATGCAGATATCCGTGAGAGTGAGATCATGTCAGACTGAGCCCATCACGGGCTCCTCACACAGTGCCCAGAGCACAAGAGGTGCTCAGGAGACATTTGGGGGATCTGTGAATAACAAGCAAGGAGGGAGTGGATAGGAACAAGGAACTGTGAAGAGCCTGCCAACACTCAAATAAATAACACCTCCTCTTCTGGGAAACTCTTTTCTCAAATGGGAAAATCTTTGGATAATATTCTACAGCCTCTGAAAGACTTCAATTGAAGACAGAAGTTTGTTTCCGGAAGGGATATCGTGGCTATGTTATGAGAGAGTGCCCAGGACTGGTAATTCTTAGAGATGAAATCCTAAGTAGATGCCTGTCTTCCTGGGAGGTGGGGGGCACAGTGTCCAGAGACAAGGGAAGGGGGCACTTTTTGCCCTGGAGTAGCTGGAGTCACGGTTGAACTGGAAATACAGTGATATCTGGAGTCTTCAATAAAGGCCAGGGTCTAAACTCCTTGTTGGGTTCTGAAAGGGCCAAGTATCAGAGGAGGCCCCCAGGCTCAGGAGAAAGCCTTCTGGGGCTTGAAGTAGGACTTACCTGGTGGCGAGAACACGGAATGTTCTTCCTTCTCTGGCTGTGGAAATGCACGTCTGCCGTAGACCGTCCTTTTATGGCCGTTTCCCACCGATGTGGCTCTCTGGGATTGGTGCAGAGATGAAACTGGAGTTAGCCTCCCAGGCATACACTGGGTTGGTTGGGTGCAGGTAAGATAAACAATTTGCCAGAAACGGTGGTGAAGGGAAGGCCCCTTTGTTCCCACACCACCTGCCCACCACGCCCCTGCATGTAACCCCTCCAGCAGTCTCTCCTTCACGCAAATGCTTCTCTACAAACAAGAGCAGCATGTACTGAATTCTGAACATAACTGGGCACTGCTTTGCACCCATTTTTTCTCACTTTTAATCCTCACAATGAACACATGAAGTAGCACCATATTTATTACTGGAAACCAAACACTAATCAAAAGGAAGCTTAATACCCAAAGGGAAGTGGAGAGAAATCAAACAGAGACACTTGTTTGCTCAATAGATTTCCAATTGTTTCTTGCGTTCCTAGCTAATCACCTTAGAACACTTCTGCTTCTGTCTGGAAGCCACTCAACTTGAAGTCAGTTAGGACAAGGGACTAAATAAGGAAGGGTGGATGGATGTTTCTCATTTTTGTCCCATAGAATCTACCCAACTTCAGATGCTCCATGCTGAGCAGTCTGGGAAAGGCCAATCTGGGGACATGGGAATTACAGACCAGCAAAGGATAGCCTAGACCCTTGGACAAAATAAGCATCTGAAGAGCCTGTCGATATGTGGGCTACCCCAGAGATTGGGAGGTAGAGAACTGAGAACTTGAAGATCTTGGACTTTAAAATTTCAGGCTTGAACCTGGGTTTGTGGCAAAGTGGATATTACAGAATTAACAAAAGAGTCAAAGCTTCAGCAGAATAAATGGCCATTGCCTTTCTGTGTTACACTGGGACTCTTCAAGGAGCCAAGGCTACAGAGTCAGGGAGCCTGGAGGTCCTGCTTTGGTAACACCTTCCAGCAAAAACTCAACATGGACTAAGAAGAGGTGGTACAAGCCACCTTCTTAACCATAGTGCATTTGGAGAAGAATCCCCTAAATGTGGAACTTATAACAACTACAAATGCTGGATTCAGAAATCCATCTGAGCCCACAAAACAGCCCATGTGTCCGTTCCTACCCACCCTAGTCTCCCCAGTGGCCACTATCAACCTTCTCCTTTCAAGTCTCTGCAGACATTACTACTCACTTCACTCTCCCACTGCCTCCATTCTCAGCAGGCGTCTTACATTCCACCTCAAGAAAATTTAGGCCATCACACTTGACCTCACTCAACTTTGTGTCCCCTTCCTCTAGAAACATAAACATCTACCTCCACTTTCCACTTCCTCCCTAGCTTCTGATAAGGTGATCTTTCCTTTTTTCAAAGTCAGTTCCTCCACTTGTCTCTGACTTCTCCATTCCAATCTGAGGCATATGGCTAAGACTGCCTTGCTAATGTCCCCTCTTATGCAAGTCCACTGGGCATTTTTTCTGGCCTCTTGTCTATGGATTTTTTTGCTGCTTCCTTTAGGCACTCTGCATTTCCTTGTCTCCCCTGCACCAATTACTTTCTTTTTTTTTTTTTTTTTTAATTTTTATTTTATTTTTAAACTTTACATGATTGTATTAGTTTTGCCAAATATCAAAATGAATCCGCCACAGGTATACATGTGTTCCCCATCCTGAACCCTCCTCCCTCCTCCCTCTTTATTCTCCTCTATCTGGATACTTGTGCTCTAAAATTAACATGATCATTGTCATGATAATTACCTTCTTCCTCCAGTTGTCCTTGAGAAGGCTGCTAGGTCTTATCTTTCTTTGTTACTCCACGGACTCTCCCTGGGAGGTGTCAAATTATCTCATGGTTTCAAGTACCATCCACAGGCTGATGAGTTCTAAATCTGTATCTCCATCCCCGACTACTTCCTTAATTTCAGATCCACCTTCCCAGGTGCCTGCTGGACTGCTTTACTTGGAGTGAGATGCTCAAGGCACCTTGAACCTTCAGTTCAGTTCAGTTCAGTCACTCAGTTGTGTCCGACTCTTTGCAACCCCATGAATTGCTGCACGCCAGGCCTCCCTGTCCATCACCAACTCCTGGAGTTTACTCAAACTCATGTCCATCGAGTCGGTGATGCCATTCAGCCATCTCATCTTCTGTCATCCCCTTCTCCTCCTGCCCCCAATCCCTCCCAGCATCAAAGTCTTTTGCAGTGAGTCAACTCTTCGCATGAGATGGCCAAAGTATTGGAGTTTCAGCTTTAGCATCAGTCCTTCCAAAAAACACCCAGGACAGATCTCCTTTAGAATGGACTCCTTGCAGTCCAGGGGACTCTCAAGAGTCTTCTCCAACACCATAGTTCAAAAGCATCAATTCCTTGGTGCTCAGCTTTCTTCACAGTCCAACTCTCACATCCATACATGACCACTGGAAAAACCATAGCCTTGACTAGACGGACCTTTGTTAGCAAAGTAATGTCTCTGCTTTTGAGCAGGTCCAAATCCTAACTCATGATTTCGCCTATATCCCTCCCTCCTCATTGCATCCCTGGTTGGGGATCCCTCACTGGGCTTCCCTGGTGGCTAAGATGGTAAAGTGTCTGCCTGCAATGCGGGAGACCAAGGTTCAACCCCTGGGTTGGGAAGATCCCCTGGAGAAGGAAATGGCAACCCACTCCAGTATTCTTGCCTGGAAAATTCCATGGAGAGAGGAACCTGGTGGGTACACAGTTCATGGGGTTGCAAAGAGTCGGACACGATTGAGCAACTTCACCTTTACTTTCCTCATTGAATCATCTATCTTAATCATTGGCACCACTGCTCACCTGGTCACCTGAGCTGGAAACCTGTTTCCTTCCTTTACTCCTCAGTCTAACATTTCCGGTAATCACTAATATCTCAAATATTCGTGAACCTATCTTTCCTTCTTCATGCCCATTTCATCAACCTTAAGTCAGGCCACCACCATCTCTTAGAAGAGTGATTTTAACAGCTGCCTAGTGGATCTCTTTTGTCTTTGTCCCCTTTGATTCTGTTATCTCCCTGCAGCCAGATGTCACAGCATCACCTCTCTGCATTATTCCCCAACACTTACATGCAAAGTATCCTGGGATCTGACCCCTGTTCACAGCTCCCACCTCATCTACAGCTTCTCCTGACATACTGTATGCTTGCTTGGATCACTCTGTGCCCAGACTCTTCCTACTGCTTACCATTCAGGCTTGCCTCTTCCAGGAAGTCTTGCCTAAATCCCACAGGCTTGCTGGTGCTGCTCTTCTGTGCTCCTACGCCTCTCGGGGCTGATTGCAGTCACACTCAATTACCCGCTAGCATATCTGTCTCCCTCTGAAGGTTGTAAGATCTTTGCAGACATCAATCTTATCTTTGCAGTTCTAATGAGCACCTAGTAAATACTAGTTGAGTTAACAAATGGACAAAAATGACAGTATGTATGCTTAAGAGCCTTTCCTGTGAGTGATGCCTCAAACTTCAGGTGTCCAAGTCTTAGTGAAAGTTTGGTAGAAAGACACAAGGCCTCAAGGCATTTGCACTTGCTGGCCCATCACCAGTAGTCTTCCTCAGATGTTCATTTTCTTCTCTCAGTTTCTACATCTCAGTGAGACCTTTCCCCAGTCATCCTAGGTAAACTAACACCTTCATTGCCTTATTACTGCTGTTTCCCCCTGCCCCCTTGTCAGTTGCTTCAGTGATGTCTGACTCTTTACGATCCTATGGACTGGATAGGCCCACCAGGCTCCTCTGCCCATGGGGATTCTCCAAGCAAGAATACTAGAGTGGGTTGCCATACCCTCCTCCAGAGGACCTTCCTGACCCAGGGATCCAACCCACGTCTCTTTATGTCTCCTGCACTGGCACGCAGGTTGTTTACCACTAGCACCACCTGGAAAGCCCCAGGTGGCTTATCACATGGCTATTGTTTAAACGTATCCCTCCTTTAAACATAAGGTCCTTATCAGCAAGGGCTCTGTTCTGATCACTGGCAATTTCCCTGCTGCCTATAAAAGTTTTAAGTCTTGAATTTATGCTCAAAATATTTGTTGAATATTGAGTTGAACAACTATCTGATAGCAAACAAAAGTAAAACATAAAGGGAAGGGGGGAAAAAAGGAACAGAGGAATAAAGGGATAAATTCTAATATATATATTTTTTTCCTCCTGGCCTTTGCCCCGTGTTTTAATTTTTTTATGTTCTCTTGCACCTGAATCAAAGTATAGATTGTGCACACATCTAGCTGGCCCATCTGACCATGGACGTCCTCCCATAGCTCTGACACAAAGGTAGCAGGCATGGGGATTCAGTGCATGTCTGTGTGTGATGAGAGGTTCTTAACTCGAGATATGCTGACCTTACAGCCCCCTGTTTGCTGTTACACACGTGTGGTTTTCCCCGGGATCAGAGATTCTAAAAATGGGTCAGGGCCTTGGTCTCTTCTGAAAGCCACAGCTGGGGTCCAGGGAAGCAGCTGGCATCAAGGTGGACATTTCTCATGAGCATCAACTGCCTTTGGTCCACTTGTCAAAGAAGTTCAGAGCCCCTTGAGATATCTGGGTCTCCTGGACAGTCTCCAGTTATGCCTCCAAGGAACCTCCTAGAGGTCTCCCTTGCAAAATATCCTCTCTCAATGGAGTTAATGGTCTGCTTTCTGTTTCTGCTGCCAAGTCCTTGTAAACAGGTCTACATCTCCTGCATTGGGCAGGGAGAGAAGTACAAAGGATGGTGGGACATGCCATCTAAGTCCCTTATATAAGGATTGTGAGACTCCAGAGCCTGGGGCTGTGTCTATCCTATTCAGGACTATCTTTTCCCAGCACTTAGCATCGTGCCTGGCACATACTGGGTGCTCAAATAAATGTTTCTGGAAAGCTGAATGAACCCTGTGAGGGTATCATAATTATTACCATATGATAGAAGCAGCAGCCTCCTGTTATACCCTCCATTTCTGCAATGCCTGACAGACCTATAATTACTTGTTCTTTTCCCCTTCCAGACCTTAAGTTCTGGGAAGGCAGAGGTTGTTTACTGATGTATCCCTAGTACATTGCCTGAATCATAGTAGGTTACCAGCAAATATTTCTTGACTGACTGAAAGGATAGATGGATGGATAAAGTTCAGAGACAGTGTGCATTTTATTTAAGCTCATAAAACCAGAGTTGAACCCAGTCTGTGACCAGACCATGAAGTCCATTAGGGCAGGAATAGAGTCTGCTTTTTCTCACCCTCAGATCCTTAGCACCACAGACAGGCCTACACGGAGCAGGTGCTCAATAAATACTTGTTGAATGAATGAATGACTCACAGACTGAGCTTTTTTTAATTATTATTTTGCAATACCCTTTAAGGAGATAGGGGCCTCATGAACAGACATATCACAAGCCCCATTTTGAGAGAAAGCAGCATTTAAAGACACAGGCTATTTTTTTGGTAACAAGGATTAAAGGGGAGAAAAATAGGAGCAGAGTGACTGAAGTGTGGGCTCCTTTCTCTATGGGTGGAGTGCTAGCCTGCATCGCCTCGCCAGTCAGTAGAAAGTGAGTTGGTAGCCACAGAGTACAGGATTTCCGGCCACTGGTCATGGAGACGTCAGGGTCAAAGTGGCCGACAGAAGCAGAGGCAGCCAGACCTGCAGAAGCCCTGAAAAGAAAGAGATGACAGGGTTGCTGCTAGCATTGATGTGCACATTTTATGCGCAAAACTAACATAAAATGCCTCCTCTAAATTGACCAATTAGGAAAGAACATGTTCTCTGACCGGATCAGTTAGAAAAAGGAAGTTTTTTCTTTACCTGCCCTGAAAACCAGTTAGAAAAAGGTGCCCTCCCAGATGGGCCAATCTGAAAAAGGCAGACTTTCTGCAGGCACTAGCTGATAGCCACTCAAAAGGGTACTCCTGTGAAGTGACCAACCTACTCAACCTCGGTGACCTTGAGGGATAGTTACAAAGGGCAAGCCTCTTGGGGGCACCTTGCCTCTCCAGGACTGAGCTCACTGATCCTGGAATGAACTAGCTCATGTCAAACATTAGGTTGGTGTAACAACCCATTCAGATCTAGGTGCCAAGAGCCAAGCAGAGCAACAATTACACAGATTCACTTTTTAATCCAGATTTTCAGACAATTTAGCAGCCATAACAGTCAAGGGCCATTAAAATGCTGCCGGTCTCCGGTCTTTGTGGTCAGAGGAGCAGAGAAGCAGAAAACAGAGTTTTTTGTTTGTCTGCCATGTTCATCCTGGCACCAAACATCCTGACAAAGGTGTTAGAGATACATCTTGAAGCTTCAGGAAATGCCCAAGGTGCAGATCACAACGCAGTGTGTGTGTCCACTGCGTACAGGTGTGTGACAAGCATGCGTGTGTTGGCATATGCAGATTCACACACAAGCAGCTGCGGCTGTCGTGACGTTTTGTGTGCATGTGACCTCGTGGGTGTGTGTGAAAAAGTCTAGGTGATGTTTGCTCTTGTGCACCTGTCTGTGTGTGCCTGCGTCTATGTGCACTGTCGTGGGACAACACAGGTGTGTGTGCGCATGTGCAGCCCCAGGTCCAGCACTTTCCACAAACGCAGTCACCTCTTCAGAGCTCAGGCCAAGCAGACCAGGCACTCCAGCACGCCCTAGGCCAACGGATAAAAGCCTCAGATGAAGGTTTTGGTCAAGTCCCTGTGCAAAGAGGATCTGAACTTACCCAAGCTACTGGGAGCAGCCCTTGACATTGCAGCCTGGCCCCCTGTGGGAGGAAACAAGGATCAGTGCACAGGAAGCCTGGAAGAAGCCCCTTCCATCTGCTCTTCCTTGCAGCCAGAGTGTGGTCTTTTAAAAACCCCAATCTGGTCATCTCACTCCCCTGCTTTGGATCCCTCGGGGGCTGCCGTCTACTTTCAGGAGAAAGAGCCCAAAACCTTAGCAAGAACTACATGCTATTTATATTTCAATTAGAAGAAGGAGAAAGGGAAGGGGAAGGAGAAGAAGAAAAAAGAGAAGTACTATCATTGAAAGGACTGATGTTGAAGCTGAAACTCCAATACTTTGGCCACCTGATGCGAAAAGCTGACTCATTTTAAAAGACGCTGATGCTGGGAAAGATTGAGGGCAGGAGGAGAAGGGGATGGCAGAGGATGAGATGGTTGGATGGCATCACCGACTCAATGGACGTGAGTTTGGGTAAACTCCGGGAATTGGTGGTGGACAGGGAGGCCTGGTGTGCTGCGGTTCCTGGGGTCGCAAAGAGTCAGACACGACTGATCAACTGAACTGAACTGATAAGGCCTCATGTGGTCTGGTCCCCCACCTCCATCAGCTCTCCCACACCAACCTCCCCTCCTCCTTTCAGCCCGCCTGGCCAGTTCCTCTAGCACCCTGGGTTCCCTCCTGCACAGGCCTTTTGCTCATTCTCTACTCTCTCCCTGGGATTCCTCCCTCTTTTCCATTTCTCCTGACCCCTGTTACTTAATCCTTTCTCAGTTTCCAAACCTCACTTCCTTTCTTCCCTAATCCTCCAGACTAGGTCTGCTTCCCCTGTAGCAAGAGCTCAGAGTTCCAATCCATGTTCACGCCTGCACTTATCACAGCTCCAGAGACACATGATTATTTAAATGATGTCTCCTCTACCGGTCCATAAGTGGCACACGAGCCAGGCTTGTACCCACTGCTGCTCATCCTGAGCCCCCAGCCACTAACACAAGGCCTGGCACAAGGCAGGCATGAGAAGACAGCCGTGCAATGAATGAGAACCTGCAGGAGGAAGGCAGCTTATAGTCTACATTGCCTCACAGGATTTACTTGCTCCAGCTCTTCGGACCCCAGTAAGATCCCAAGTGCCAGGTTCTCTCACCTCTCCTCATCTCCAGAGAACATTTCTCACCAGGAACATGGAGAGGGGAGTGGCCTTCTTACCCTTCCGTGTGATGGGACCCAAGTTCAGGACACGGGTTTGGTCTATGATGCTCCCACTGCGGAATCTGGTCTCAGGGCAGGTCTGCAGGGAGAGGGTGACAAAGAAACCTTTCCACAAGAGAGACTGAATGAGGCCCTGCCATGTGGAGCTGGGTGCACCCCTCATAAGAGCAATCTCTTGCCTCAGGCTGGGGCTTGAGGATGGTAGAGGCAGGGGTTGTTAGGAGATCTGAATACATGCGTTCATGTCCCAGCTCTGCCGTTTGTTAGATGTATGATCTTAGGCAAGTCACTCACATTTTCTAAGCCTCTCTCCCCATATGGAAAAAGGGGCTAATAAAATACCTCCCTTTATAGAGTTGCTGTGAAGTATCAAAAAGCTAACGTGCAAATTGCACACAGTGCTTAAAAATGTCAGTTTCTGCTATTAGAACACAAGCTTGCAGATAAATGAGAGGTTCACCAGCCTACTGCAGTGCCCTGATCTCACCCAGCTTCCCCACAGCCTAGTCTCAGGTCTGGCCATGGCAGCCTCATCTTATAGCTTTGACTACCCCTGTACTAAAATGGAAATATGGCAGAGACGTTTTGTTTTCTTTTCACCTTGTGGCCAAGCGTCTTGGGTTACGGGAGTTGGGTGTGAGCGTGTGGCAAGCAGACTGAGGGAAGGGAGGTCTGACTCACAGGTCTGCACTTTTCATTCACGGTGTCACAGAGATACACTTCACAATGCAGGTACACCAGGTCGTAGTTTCCAGCAAAACGGAACATCTGGACAGAAAACCGGCCCTGAGGGGACTCCCCATTCTCCTCCACTTGGATGGTTGAGTCTGCAGCGCGTGGACATCTGGGAAGGGGACATCATATAACATGGTTGGTTATGCAAACACTCTGGGTCCAGACTTCCTGGGTTCAGATCTTACTCTATCACATATTAGCTGTGTGACTATGGGCAATTTACTCAATCTCTCTGAGCCTGTTGCCCTATCTATGTGCGAGGAATAATAATTTTAACTTACATTGTAAGACAGTTGCGATAATTAAATGAGTTAAAATTACAAGGTAAACAGTATATGCCATACAATAGGTGCTATGTGTATGTGACTCTAAAATACAAATGTAATCAGTTCAGAGCTTAAGGACAGTTACTTAAGGATAGTAAGTAAGCACTTAAGTAAGTGTATCCTTAAGTAAGCACTTTTTGATTTCTCAGGAAATGGCATTCAGGATTCATTGCTGCTGCTGCGGCTAAGTCGCTTCAGTCATATCCGACTCTGTGCGATCCCATAGACAGCAGCCCACCAGGCTCCCCTGTCCCTGGAATTCTCCAGGAAAGAACACTGGAGTGTGTTGCCATTTCCTTCTCCAAGGCATGAAAGTGAAAAACAAAAGTGAAGTCGCTCAGTCGTGTCCGACTCTTAGCGACCCCACAGACTGCAGCCTGCCAGGCTCCTCGGTCCATGGGATTTTCCAGGCAGGAATCATTACCTACCATTTATTGGCTATCTACTAGTGCCTGGTGTTAATTCTAACATTGGAAACATCTGAGCACTGAAGGCTGCTGGCCACGTTGGGGTGTGTATGTGTGCTCATCAGCACACATTATTACCCAGCGCACCCAAACACGCAGAAACTCAAAACTGCACATCTGGAGACTCACGTGGATGCTGGGCTGGATCAGGGTACACAGGCACTCTGAGCAGGCAAATCGGGCACCCCGTCTGCTTTTTGACACTATCCGCTCAAAATGGACTTAGGAAAGGGGCTGAAGGCTGACTGCATTGGAGGACCGAGAAAGAAACTTCTCGGAATGGTGTTCCTTTTGTTCTGTGTCCCTTACAATTCAAATCTGACTCTACTTGACAAAAGAAAAGCCCTGTGGTTAAGGGGACCCACCTTACAAAAAGCAGAGGAAGAGGCAGCCAGCACTGCCCTTGGCAGCCCCAGGCAGTCAACCCAAGTAAGGCACCTACGTGTCTCCCCCAGCCCCTAAGCACCTCCTCAACTCATCTCCTCCTTACACCCCTGTGATATTCTGAACAACTCACAGACTGGCAGTCCTCAGCCCAGCTCCCACTCATGCCACGGCAGAAACACAGGGCCTCAGCCAGCATTTCTTCATGCTTCGTTTTCAAGACTTTTTAAGCTTTTAACAATATACATGCTCTACCTTTATACTCAGATAAACATACACACACACACACACACACACACACACACACACAAGCTTAAAAATCCCTGCACAGTAGATTTTATTCATGCCTGTTTCACATATGAGAACAAGAATATCCAGACAGATGAGCTGACTTGTATCTTGAACTAAGAAACAGCAAACCCATGCTATGAGCCCAAGTCTCCATGATGTCCCAGTCAAGGTCATGTCAATATTTTTCAAATTTCAGTTCTTTTTTGCCTAATACAGAAACCACCTCCCTGAATGTTTTCCTGTTTGCCAACATCTGTACTATTATTTTACATTATTATATTATTATTATTACTATTTTTCTTTAAATCTACAAACTTTTTTTTTTAAAAAAAGATCATGACCACAAATAGCAAACCAAGGGCTTCCCAGGTGGCAAAATAAAGAATCTCCACCTGCCAATACAGGAGATGCAAGAGATGAGGGTTCCATCCTGAGGTCAGGGAGATCCCCTGGAGTAGGAAATGGCAACCCACTTCAGTACTCTTGCCTGCAGACTTATATGGACAGAGGAACCTGGCAGGCTACAGTCCGTGGGGTCACAAAGAATTGAACGACTGAGAACATAGCACATTACTTGCCATATATAAAACACAACCATACAAACACAGTCAGACACTACTATTACATTTTACTTCAACACTGTTGATTGTAAAAGCCCCCCAAAAGACTTCTGCTCTCCTTTCTTTTTGTTGTAAAGGGAGATTAGCAAATAACAGAAGTGTGAACACCAGATGAGCACCCAATTGACGTGACCAGGCAGATTCTAAGAGAAGTGAGACAGAAATAGGTCAGGGTCTCCTGGGAGCGCTTTCTCTGACTGCACTATTAAGACAGCAACTCCCCTCCCTTTTTCCTGCTTCATTTTTTTCTCTATAGCACCATCATCATTAACATGCCATGGATGGCACTTTCGTTTAATTGTTGATCTCCCCACTTAGAATATCAGCGATAAGGGTACAGAGACTTTTGTCTCTTCTATTCACTGTTATCCACATAGCCTGGCACACAATAAGCTTCCAAAAATATCTGTTCAATTTATGAATGAAAATGTGAACCACTTTCTCACAGTGTGGTTCATGTTTCTCTAATGTGTTTGAGTTAAAAGCGGTCCATCTGTGTCCTCCCTGTTTCAACTGACCCTTGTCTAACCATGCCTCTGCTGTATTCCTCCCAGCCAAGTGCCAGCCTGCTCCTGTCCAGGGCGTGCCTTTCCATCACGTTCCTCATCCTTTTCTGAATCCTAGACCCCCTCTGCCATCTGGTGAAGCCTATGCATTCCTCGTCAAAAGTAATGCTTTAAATGCATACACTAAATTACATAAGATAATAAAAAAAACAATTAAATATAATTCTTAAAATATTAAACTTAATACATCATATATTTACATATCTGGATATAAATATATATTTACAAGTATTTGATATATATCAAATAATAAGATCTAGTTGAAATTCTAATACTACAATATAGTAAAATCAGTAAAAATACTGACTTGTGTAAATGTCTTCAAGTGTCCTGCTAATACTTCTCTGGTTTGTTGCCTATATCATAATGAATGACAGTGCTAAATTTCAGCTAGAGGTGAATGAATGTGAAGATGTACTTTGTACCCATCCAAGTCTAAAGACTCTCCCCGGCCCCAAATTCTAACCAACAGGCCTTACCTGTCCTGGATGATGAAGTATTTCAAGGGGTCTGTGGCATTGCTGCTGGGTGTGGCATAGCAGTTGGTCATGAGCAGTACAAACCGGGACAAGTCACCCCCATCCAGCATGGTGCCGACGTAGAGAAACGCCTCTGTGGACAGGGTCACAGAGGAGCCTTGGTAGGGCTGTGTGTAGGCAGGGCTCTGGAAGAGTGCCATTCGCACGGTGAATGTGCCGGTCCCGCCCATGCTGATGTTGAGGGCGCTGCAGGGGGAGAGAGGCTGGTGAGAGAACCAGAACCAAGAACAGCAACAGATAGGCCACTCTTTCTGATCTGCATTCTTGGGCCATCCCTGGTAGTTATTTGGATTTTTATCCAGCAACAGGACTGGAATCCACCAACCACTGCTCTGCAAAATACAATAATCACACACAGGTCACTTAGGGATCTTGTTGAAGTGCAGATTCTGGATCTGTAGCTTTGGGATAGGGCTCAAGGTTCTGCATTTCTAATAAGCTCCCAGATGACGCTGCTGCTTCTGATCCAGAGATCATATTTTTCTGTAACACGTCTACCCCCTCACATGGTGGCCCTTGCATTTAAGTGTGGCAAACACATTCTCAAGGGAATCACCTAGATTCCTTTTTTGATCTTAATATAGAACAGTTTTAAAAGATGGGCTATGAGTCCTACAGGCCTTAGTCAGAGTTCTGGTTCCACCTACAGCAGAAGATTAGGATTTTTAAAATGCATTATTTTAAATCACATTAAAAACAGCCACACTGATGGTAACTCCATGGGGATTATCCTACAAAGGACACTGAAAGACTGATGCCCCAGGAAAGGGGGTACATGAGAAATAGTAATGCGGAAGTCCATTTTAGAGGTGAGTACTGGATTATTTGTTTGGACTTGGTGTTCGACTGGGATGAGATTTCTAGCTTAAGCCAGAGAGAGATCTGCATACAGCTGTTTTGTTCCCTGGAACCTAGTAGGTCTGGGGTATGGCCACATTGCTCCAGAGCACTTCTTGGCCAGATGATGTTCCACACAGAGGCAGACAAGGAGCAACTGTCTTCCTTCAAGTCAGTCAAGCACCCTCATCAGTGGCAGGTGCCCTTCTCCAAGTCCAGCTGGCCCAGAAAACACGTGACCATGGACAAGCTTCAAAAAAAAGGTCATGGTAGAGTGGAGGCTCTATGCCTGATGGCCTGGGTTTGAATCCCAGCTCTGTAACTTACTGTCCTCTACCACTTTGGACAAGTTACTAAACTTTCTTTGAACTTCAATTTCAATAATAATAATAATACTTACACCTTCTAGGCCATGCTAAGATTTCAGTGAGGTGTTCCATGTAAAGCAGTTAGCACAATGCCTGACATATGGTCAGCTCTTGCTAAACACTTGTTATTATCACAACTATTATTTTTTTCCCAGTATCTGCATCATTGGCTTGTGATTCATCCTATTCAGAAATGTTCAAGTTTATTTAGCAACAGGATCCTTTTATTTTTTAAGTAATAAAATTGATAAAGAAGATGTGGTACATATACATGATGGGATACTACTCAGCTATAAAAAAGGATGAAATAATGCCATTTGCAGCAACATGGAAGAAACTAGAGATTATCATACTAAGTAAAGTCAGAAAGAGAAAGATGAATATCATATGATATCACTTACATGTAGAATCTAAAATATGGCACAACTGAAGCAATCTATGAAATAGAAATAGACTCACAGATGTATAGAACAGACCTCTGGCTGTCAGGGGAAGGGGGGCTGGTGTAGGGGGGTTGGGATTAGCAGATTCAAGCTATTATACACAGAATGGATAAACAGCAAGGTCCTACTGTATAGCACTGGAAACTAGAATCAATAACCTATGATAAACCATAATGGAAAAGAATATTAAAAAAGAATGCATAGAAATTAACACAACATTGTAAATCAACTATACTTCAATTGAAAAAATAAAATTTAAAAAGTTCTCTGGTTCACATCCCCAAATCACCTCCTTAAAGACCGTCACACTTCAAGAAGCATAATTTGTAAACCCCTCTTTATTCAAATTTCTCCTATTTACAGAGAAAGAAACTGAGATCCAAATATGGGGTACAATTTGCCCAGTCCCATAGCAGGTCTGAACTGAGACTCCAACCTTCTTTCCTTTGGTCCAACCACTCTACCCCTCAGATAAACCAGGGACCCTAATATGGGTTTCATCTCTGCAGAGCACTTTTGTGCTTCTAAGAAAGACAGTACATTACTGCTAAATCCATTTCACATACGAGAAGACTGACGCCTAGAATAGGGTTATCAATTTCCCAAAGCCATTTGTGTGATAGAGCCAGGATTTGAAAGTGGGCTCCAGATTTCCTAGCTGGGTTCTTCATGGACTCTTTTTGGAATCCAACACTGCCTCCCAGCTGACTGCCTCCAATCAACTCCTTATTGGTGGCAGCTGACAGAGAAGCTGAGGTCCTGGTGGCCAAGGGTTTGTGGGGTGGAGTTGGCCAGGGACACTGGGGACCCTCTCTGGCCGCACCTGACCATTGGCTGCAGGGAGGTCTTCAGGCTGACTTTCATGTCCAAGGGATAGGAGCACGCAAAGTTGATTCTGATGTTGAGGTCACGGATGATGATCTCATCTGCCAGGTAGAGAGTGTTGCTGTATGTGGCGTGGGTCTCATTCCTCTGTATTGGGGTAGGAAGGTCGGGGGAGGAAGGGCGGAAAAGGCATAGAATCTGAGTAGGATTCAAAACCAAAGGCATTGAAACTGCTGAAACTGCTCTCCCAGTTTCCATTAGCATGAGTCATGAGCTAGACACCCCCCACCCAAGCTGAATGTCCCTACTGCATCTTTGCACGGATCCTTCAATGACACTGAGAGGCAGGATGACCACCTCCCTAATAAGATGGAAGTTCATGGGAACTGGGTAACTTATCCATGGTACAGGGGGTCTAAGAAGCCTGGACTCTTCCCATCACCTCATGCCTCCTCTCGCGCACGCCAAAAGACTAAAAATCACATACTGAGTCATCATTAATGGCAGATTGTCAAAAAGTCATATTTGGCAAATGACAATTATTTCCTTGTTTCTTATGTCTTTTTTTTTTTTTTCTCTCTCTCTGTGGGGGATGAGGGAGATGCAAGGAAGCAGAATCCACTCACACAAATGTTTACCTCTGGGTCCCTTTGGAGGAGGCTTCTGTAGCTGAGGCCCTGGCTCTCTGAACACTCAAAGTGCAGACTCTGCCTCCCAGGAACCATCAGAGACAAACAGATCTGCTTCTGAACTCAGTGCTGATACCTACTGGCTTAGAATAGTCATTGCCCTGTTGGGGTACTACCTTTCCCATCTGTCAAATGGGGAACTATCACTATGGATTGTCCTCTTTATTTGAAACTGACATTTATTGAGCACTTACTTTGTGCCAGTCACTTGTCCTAATCACTTTGCACACAGTAACTCCTTTAACTCTCCTAACCCTATGAAGTCAGAAATAACTCCAGAAAGAATGAAGGGATGGAGCCAAAGCAAAAAGAATACCCAGCTGTGGATGTGACTGGTGATAGAAGCAAGGTCCGATGCTGTAAAGAGCAATATTGAATAGCAACCTGGAATGTCAGGTCCATGAATCAAGGCAAATTGGAAGTGGTCATACAAGAGATGGCAAGAGTGAATTTTGACATTCTAGGAATCAGCAAACTGAAATGGACTGGAATGGGTGAATTTAACTCAGATGACCACTATATCTACTACTGCAGACAGGAATCCCTCAGAAGAAATACAGTAGCCATCATGGTCAACAAAAGAGTCTGAAATGCAGTACTTGGATGCAATCTCAAAAACGACAGAATGATCTCTGTTTGTTTCCAAGGCAAACCATTCAATATCACAGTAATCCAAGTCTATGCCCCATTGAGTAACGCTGAAAAAGCTGACGTTGAACGGTTCTATGAAGACCTACAAGACCTTTTAGAACTAACACCCAAAAAAGATGTCCTTTTCATTATAGGGGACTGGAAAGCAAAAGTAGGAAGTCAAGAAACACCTGGAGTAACAGGCAAATTTGGCCTTGGAATACGGACTGAAGCAGGACAAAGACTAATAGAGTTTTGCCAAGAAAATGCACTGGTCATAACAAACACCCTCTTCCAACAACACAAGAGAAGACTCTATACATGGATATCACCAGATGGTCAACACCGAAATCAGACTGATTATATTCTTTGCAGCCAAAGATGGAGAAGCTCTATACAGTCAGCAAAAACAAGACCAGGAGTTGACTCTGGCTCAGACCATGAACTCCTTATTGCCAAATTCAGACTTAAATTGAAGAAAGTAGAGAAAACCACTAGACCATTCACGTATGACCTAAATCAAATCCCTTATGATGATACAGTGGAAGTGAGAAATAGATTTAAGGGCCTAGATCTGATAGATAGAGTGCCTGATAAACTATGGAATGAGGTTCATGACATTGTACAGGAGACAGGGATCAAGACCATCCCCATGGAAAAGAAATGCAAAAAAGCAAAATGGCTGTCTGGGGAGGCTTACAAATAGCTGTGAAAAGAACACAAGTGAAAAGGAAAGGAGAAAAGGAAAGATATAAACATCTGAATGCAGAGTTCCAAAGAATAGCAACGAGAGATAAGAAAGCCTTCTTCAGTGATCACTGCAAAGAAATAGAGGAAAACAACAGAATGGGAAAGACTAGAGATCTCTTCAAGAAAATCAGAGATACCAAAGGAACATTTCATGCAAAGATGGGCTCGATAAAGGACAGAAATGGTATGGACCTAACAGAAGCAGACGATATTAAGAAGAGATGGCGAGAATACACAGAAGAACTGTACAAAAAAGATCTTCACTACCCAGATAATCATGATGGTGTGATCACTGACCTAGAGCCAGACATCCTGGAATGTGAAGTCAAGTGGGCCTTAGAAAGCATCACTATGAACAAAGCTAGTCCTGGTGATAGAATTCCAGTTGAGCTATTCCAAATCCTGAAAGATGATGCTGTGAAAGTGCTGCACTCAATATGCCAGCAAATTGGAAAACTCAGCAGTGGCCACAGGACTGGAAAAGGTCCATTTTCATTCCAATCCCAAAGAAAGGCAATGCCAAAGAATACTCAAACTACCGCACAATTGCACTCATCTCACACGCTAGTAAAAGAATGCTCAAAATTCTCCAAGCCAGGCTTCAGCAATATGTGAACCATGAACTTCCTGATGTTCAAGCTGGTTTTAGAAAAGGCAGAGGAACCAGAGATCAAATTGCCAACATACGCTGGATCATGGAAAAAGCAAGAGAGTTCCAGAAAAACATCTATTTCTGCTCTATTGACTATGCCAAAGCCTTTGACTGTGTGGATCACAATCAACTGTGGAAAATTCTGAAAGAGATGGGAATACCAGACCACCTGATCTGCCTCTTGAGAAATTTGTATGCAGGTCAGGAAGCAACAGTTAGAACTGGACATGGAACAACAGGCTGGTTCCAAATAGGAAAAGGAATACGTCAAGGCTGTATATTGTCACCCTGATTATTTAACTTACATGCAGAGTACATCATGAGAAACGCTGGACTGGAAGAAACACAAGCTGGAATCAAGACTGCTGGGAGAAATATCAATAACCTCAGATATGCAGATGACACCACCCTTATGGCAGAAAGTGAAGAGGAACGCAAAAGCCTCTTGATGAAAGTGAAAAGTGGAGAGTGAAAAAGTTGGCTTAAAGCTCAACATTCAGAAAACAAAGATCGTGGCATCTGGTCCCATGACTTCATGGGAAATAGATGGGGAAACAGTGGAAACAGTGTCAGACTTTATTTTTCTGGGCGCCAAAATCACTACAGATGGTGACTGCAGCCATGAAATTAAAAGACGCTTACTCCTTGGAAGGAAAGTTATGACCAACCTAGATAGCATATTCAAAAGCAGAGACATTACTTTGCCAACAAAGGTCCGTCTAGTCAAGGCTATGGTTTTTCCAGTGGTCATGTATGGATGTGAGAGTTGGACTGTGAAGAAGGCTGAGCGCCGAAGAATTGATGCTTTTGAACTGTGGTGTTGGAGAAGACTCTTGAGAGTCCCTTGGACTGCAAGGAGATCCAACTAGTCCATTCTGAAGGAGATCAGCCCTGGGATTTCTTTGGAAGGAATGATGCTAAAGCTGAAACTCCAGTACTTTGGCCACCTGATGTGAAGAGTTGACTCCTTGGAAAAGACTCTGATGCTGGGAGGGATTGGGGGCAAGAGGAGAAGGAGACAACAGAGGATGAGATAGCTGGATGGCATCACTGACTCCATGGACATGAGTCTGAGTGAACTCTGGGAATTGGTGATGGACAGGGAGGCCTGGCATGCTGCGATTCATGGGGTCGCAAAGAGTCGGACATGACTGAGGGACTGATCTGATCTGATCTGATCTGAACCCTATGAAGGAGTTACTATTACTCTATTTTCAGCAGAGGAAGCTGAGCCACATCCATGTTAAATAACTCACCCAGTTCACACAACTAGTAAGTGGTGGGGCTGTGCTCCGACCCCGTCCCACACCGGCCAGGACGTACCGTCATCACTGTCCCACAGGGGCCATCCCTGGCTGGGGTCACCACTGACATCCAGTCCCGGTCGCCCCTCTCAGTGAAGCCTGAGCACTGGCTGTCATGCAGGTACATGAAGACCTTCTCAAAGCCCAGACTCTTCAGCTGGCACTTGCTCAGGGACAACTTAATGTCATCAACCCCACATTCCAGCCTGCGCTCCAGGAGGGAGAGATCTGAAATGGTCAGGGAAGGCAGGATTGGAGGCCTGTGACCACAATTCAAGGTTTAGCACATCCCCAGGGCCCAGGTCCAGCTAGCCGGGTTGGCCACCAGCTGGGAGTACTCAGAGTCATGCTGTGGTCTCCCCTCTCAGGGAGGTGGAGACATGAGACTGGGTTCCAAGTATCACTGGATGAATCCATGTGACTAACCACCAGCCCATGTCACCCTAAGCCTAGGCTGTATGCAAAGAAAAGTAACACATTTGGGTCATTCACTGCTCTCTCTGTGTGCTCAGACCTGTCCAACTCTTTGCAACTCTATGGACAGACTGTAGCCTGCCAGACTCCACAGCCCCAGCACTAAATATCATTGAATCCTAATAAAACAAAACAAATAGCAAGCAAACAAAGCTAATAAGTTAATGGTAATTTCTTTCCATCCTTTCTGTAACAAGGGGACAATCTTCAAGATTTGCTAATGTTTTTATTATTAACACCATACACTTGCTAATTTTCCTTGAAACCACAGAGAACAGACCTCTGGATAAGTATTTGCAGCATATAAATAGATCCAGTTAGATTTTTTTAATTAAAGTATTACATAGTTGCTGAAATTTAACAACTTTCTTTCATTGTATTCATTATTACTGCCACTGCCCACAGATAAGACACATTAGTGAACTTCAACGGCCCAAGTTTACTTAAAAGAAGGTTGTGACTAAAACCAAGACTGGAATTTGGGAAACACTAGCCAAGGCAACCCACTCCAGTACTCTTGCCTGGAAAATCCCATGGGCAGAGGAGCCTGGTAGGCTGCTGTCTATGGGGTCCCTAAGAGTCAGACACGACTGAGTGACTTCACTTTCACTTTTCACTTCATGCATTGGAGAAGGAAATGGCAACCCACTCCAGTGTTCTTGCCTGGAGAATCCCAGGGACGGGGGAGCCTGGTGGGCTGCCGTCTATGGGGTCACACAGAGTCGGACACGACTGAAGCAACTTAGCAGCAGCAGCAGCCTGCTTCAATCATTATGTATACAGGGAAACAGGTTTAGAGATGGCCAGGGCCCTGCTCAGGGTCCTCAGCCGGTCAGTGGAGGGCCCAGTCCAAGAAACCACAGACTGCTGGCCAGGCCTGTGTTCTTGTACTGTGGGAATACAGCTCAGGTTAGCCTTTGGCCAATAGGTGGCAACCTCCTGCTTATCCATCAGGATTTTGGGGGCCTCTGAAAGAAGCCTGGGAGTGGGGGTGTTCCTCAAGCTCTGGGAGCTTATGGGTCAACTAAGGGGAGACTCCAGGAATCCAGAGAGCTTCTGGCTGATTTTAATGGGTATTACTGGACTGACTTTCCACTCCAATTGGATAATATGCACACCCTGGGTCATCCCCACGGGCCCCCAATTCACACACAGGAATATGTCCCTCCCCAGGTCCCTGGCATTTCTGAGTACCACCCCACCTCCCCACCGGCCTCACCGGTGACGTTGAAGTCCTGTTTGCACTTGCAGTGCCATTCGCCATTATCCGCTTTGCAGTCCTCATCCACACGGCACTCCTCACACGTCCCCTCCACAGAGCTGGGGTCTGCAGGGTCACAGATACAGGCAACAAGGATGAGCTCCAGTCTCTCGGGGCGCCCACGGGCCCAGGGCGGGGGGCTGGGAGACACCCGCTCACCTGTGCAGTAAGCCAGATGGCACTCAGGGGGCGCCGTCAGGTTGTACACGTAGTAGCCGCCGGCACAGGCCTTCACTTGGATGGGCGCGTCCCACAGGCAGCAGTCACCGCTCCAGTGTGCACAGGCCACGCGGTTCACGATGCCCTCGTCGCTCGATGGGTGTGTGCCGTTGAGCCACATAGGCGCGGCCGTGTTGCAGTGCAGGACAGGCACGCAGGTCTCGGGCAGGCGCACGCCGGCCTGGCCCACGAAGCGGTACCAGCCGCCCAGACTGACATCACAGATGTAGCCGGAGCCGTACTCTGCGCTGCGCCAGTATTCGTCCAGGATGCGGTGCACCTGGCACGGGTCAGCGCACACGAGCGCGTCGCCCTCCCGCACGCAGTCTAGCCCAGGCCCGCAGGAGCCCGGGGAACACTCACAGTGCCTCCCGTCCCCCAGGTAGCCCGCAGGACACACGCACGAGTAGTTGCCCTCGCCATTGATGCAAGTGGCCAGGGCGTGGCAGCGGCTGAGCCCTGGCTCTGCACACTCGTCCACATCCTCGCAGCCGAGCTCCGAGCTCAGGAGGAAACCTTCAGGGCAGACGCACGTGTAAGAGCCCAGCGTATTCACGCAGCTGTTGGTGGCGGAGCAGTTGTGCGCCCCCGGAACGGCGCATTCGTCCAGATCCACACACTCGAGGCCGTCGCCAGTGAAGCCCTCCTGGCAGGCGCAGGTCGTGGCAGCCCCATCCACCGTACAAGTGGCATTGCTGTGACATTCAGAGCAGCTTTCTGCAGGCAGAAAAGCCCAGATTCAGGGTGGGGGCTGCTAGGCCACTGCTCACCATTCAGAGCAGCTTTCTGCAGGCAGAAAAGCCCAGATTCAGAGTGGGGGCCGCTAGGCCACTGTTCACCAAGAGACTCTTACCAGGGTCCTTAGGGTTCTTTAAGACATAGCAGACCCCCTTTGAAAGAAACAAATAAACCTCCCCCAATGTCTAAACACCCACCTGCATTCTTGTGTTAAGCATTGCATTCAAGCTGTGTGTCATCTTTTCAAGCATCCACCTTTCCACCACCAGAGGAATAATGCAGGTAATAACACTTGACACTTCGGTAAGGATTTGGGGAACCCTGTCACCCCTTCCCCAACTTGATATATTCTACGCCTTTTGCTCAGATCTCCTTCCCTGCCTCCCCTCTCTGCCTAGCAGTGGCACTGACACTTTGTGTGTTCCTCTGTGACAATAATAACAGTAAAGATGGTGAGCTCTCATGGATTAAGCGCTTAGGGTATGCCAGACACTGGGATAGGCATTTTCTATCCATTAGCTAATAGAATCCTCTCCAGTGACCCTGGGGAATTACTTTTGTATTTAGCCATATTTCAAAGGTGAGGAAACTTGAGATTCAGAGGGTTTAAGCTACTTGCTTCATTGGTAAGCAGCAGAGCCAGGACACAAATCGAGGTTGCAGGACCCCAGTGTGTGTGCTCCACGATGACACAATGGTATTTACTCTGCTCCGGAGAACTCCAGTTGGGGCTTGTGTAGAGGTGTCTAGCTCCCTTCTCCAACAAAAAGCTAACAGCCATGTGCAACCCAATGGAAGGGTCACTTATGTGTGAAAGGGGATGTCTTTGGGTACCACCCAGGTATGTTCACATCTCTTGTGTGGTTGAATATGTTCTTGACCTTCCAGTAAAGTGCCGGGGGCAGGGGGGGCGGGCTTAGTGATGTTCTAAACTTTTGTCTCTCAGTATGTGATCCAAGGATCACACCATCAGCATCATCTGGGAGCTCATTAGAATGCAGAGTCTCAGGCCCCACCCCAGGCCTACTGAATCAGAATCTGCATTTTAGTAAAATTCCTGGGTGAGTCCTATGTACATTAAAGTATAAGAAATGAATTTAGAATAAAGACTATGCAAATCCCAAGCATAAAAGGAGAGGGACTGAGACCTCTTCTGCTAACGGTGGCACTGCTCTCTACACACACAGCGCTTACTTGCTGATGAGGTGTCAGTTGCTGCAGGTATGATGACCCAAGAGGCCACCACCACGGCCATCCACATCAAGGTCGGAGAGAAAAGACACTTCATCCTTTCTGCTCCTCACAGCTTCTTCTGGTCTGGCAAGACTTTCCCAAAGGCAAGGAAAGGCTGGCCTCTTGAGATTTCCTTCCTTCCCTGATCCCTGAAGTCCTGTGAACAGAGTCAGATGAGATAAATACATGATGGAACTCCCTTCCCCACAGTTGGGAAAAGTGCTTTGGTTGTGCTCTGTGCAAGTCCAGGAGATGCCATTTATGTGAACCACAAAAAGTGTGTAGTGCTGTGGTCCTTGCTTTGGTAGAGCTTTCCCCTCTGTGGCCTTATTCTTAATTCCCACCACATCCCAGTCTCAGCTCCCCAAGTCTCAGTGCATTTGAAAGAGCTGAGTCTCTCATCTGGAGCAGAAACCTGCAAGACGTGGGGGGTGGGTGTTCTGCACTCACCATTGTATTGGAGGCACCCTTCTGATTCCCTCATGGAAAACTCTGAACTTTCCTAGATGCATTTACTCATTCAACAGAAATTTATTGAGTAGCCAAACAGGAAGCTAAGCACCAAATGTGCCAAATAGGAAGCTAAGTACCAAATGACAGACAAGGTCCCTGACTTCATGCAATTCACAAATTGTAAGGAAGTGGCTTGAGATAAGCAGTTTGAGAGGTGATTAATCTTCATAATGTATTTTAATGTTTCCAGAGTGCTCAGATATTATTTCACTCACCTGGCAAAATAATCTACTAATACCCCAGTTTTTATAGCAGCATAATAAGGTAGCATGGCGGTTAAAAGTATAGGACCTGGAGGCTGCAACAAGGATTTGAACCTCTATTTTACGAACCACTATGATTGGTAAACTCACATGCGACATTGGGCAATGTATTTCAATTCACTAAGACTCAGTTTCCTCATCTATGAAATAGAGATTATTGCTTGCACAAACTGAGTGGCTACAATGCATGAGGCTCAGTGTGAAGTCTCCTGTTAGTAATGCCCTGCTTCATAGGAAAGTGTTTTACAAACCTTAGTGACCATGATCTGCTATAAGGAAAATATTTTATGCCATGATCCAGTACAGTTGCTAACACACACACACACACACACACACACACACGTACACATGAAATAAATGTTTTATAAAGCAATTCTTACCATTACTACGTGCATTCCTTGCTGATATATCCTATTGTATCTAATTAAGAGAAAATTCTGAATGTAACCCACAGATGATTCCGTAATCCACTAATGGGCTGAGAACTGTAGTTTGGCTAATAACAGACTGAATATTATCATCCCGGTATTAACAAAGATGATATATGCAAAGCAGATTCAGAGCAGATGCTCTTGTTCACTGCTTTCTCCATCCCCAATGCCTGGTACATAATAGGAACTTCGCTAATATGGATTGAACAAATGGAAAAATTGTAGTCATTGTTGTTAGGGAAGTGCAAGATCAAAGAGAGGGGAGTTGATTTACCAAAGCCCTTAAAGTCAATAGTCAGCAGCGTAATGACTTATCCTAGCTTTGATTCAAGTGTCCAATCTCTTTATTTCCAGACCCCCATCCCTCAAACAGAATGGGAGTCAGCAAAGACTAGATGGGAGAAGTGGCTAGGAGAAGTGAGAGCTGCAGATAGCCTTACCTGAAACCAGAAAGGTAGAATTAATCCTTTTACAAGTAGGTGACTTTCATATCTATATATATACATCTCTCCCCCACTGGCAATCTCTCCTCCAATGATCCTCTGGTTCTGTTTCTTAATTATTTTAATGGGGGTGGAATATTTTTCCCTTTTGACACAGTGTTTTCCTTTTCTAGGCTGTGAGGTGGTTGTTGTTCTTTTCCCTAATAGGTAGAGACCCCGAATGATTGACACTGGGGGTCACAGTTGTGCCCACAGTTACAAGGGCTCTGTTTTATATCTTTTGGCAACGAGAGGTTCTTTAGTTAGAAATTAACTGGGTAAACAATTTCAAGCGCCTGGGCTTTTCTTGGTCATTGAAAAGCACAAAGTGGAGCCAAGCAGAGGCCAGAATCTGAAGCCAGGCTGCTCCAGGAGAGGGGTGCTCACTGTCCCCACTGGGATGTGTACTTGTGGCCACTCAGTTCCAAAGCAAGTTCCATCCTCATGGGTTCAGCCAGCTCCCCTGGGGTCCCGATGTGAGGAGGAAAGGAGCTGAGAATGCCTGAAGGTCAGAGACAGAAGGTAATTCAGACATCATTGGACCAGATGCTCTGTGAATCAAGAAATTTGAATTCCCATGAAGAAAGGTCCTTGAGAAGTAGATAATTTTGTAAATGAACAGACTGACTTTGGAGTCAGTCTATCTGAATCCTGGTCAGCGTTTTTTGTGTGCCAGTGGGCTCATTTCTTTCCTTCCAGAGGTAATTTTCATCATCTATAAAACAAGAATACCCATGTCCTAGAATTGTTATGGCCATTAAAGAAGATGATGCAAGTTAAGGCATATAGCGATGGTACCAACTGTGGAAGTCACTGCCGATGCTGCTTTGGTGATGTGCAGTCATGGGGTAGAGAATGACAGGGCTTGGTTCAGCCTTAGGTCTCCTGACCTAATTCCACATTAATGGCAATGCCATATTGAGAAAAATCAGGTACATGTGAACTCAGGCTGAGCAGGAAGTATGACAGTGATCCACAGCATTGCCTCTTTGAGGGCTTTCTCCTTCTGTCTGGCCTAGTGGTCGGGTGACTATCAGCAGAGGCTCACTCACCTCCTCAGGGGAATTTCATAGGAAAAGAGGTAGCACAGTTTTCAGCGATATTTCTTCCCAAACAGCACCCCAGAGAGATCTATAACAATTACTTTACAATCCCAGCACAGTACTCAGCCACCCTGGGCATTAACTTTCATCTTTGTGGAAAAGTGAGAAATATCTCATTGTTATTTCCTTTTGCAGTTCTTTAATGAAAAAGGAAGTTATCTTTTCATTTGTTTACTATTTATTCTTTTCTGAACTGTTTGTATCCTTTGCCCATTTCCCCCCCGTAAGAATGTTTTTTTCCCTTTCTTTGCTATAACTTCAGAAGAAAATAAAAGTTAATATTTTTTTTCTCAATCCTAGATGGTGAGTATCATTTCTGGTTGGTGACATGCTGCTGCTGCTGCTGCTAAGTCGCTTCAGTCGTGTCTGACTCTGTGCAACCCCAGAGATGGCAACCCACCAGGCTCGCCCATCCCTGGGTTGCCATTTCCTTCTGAGGCTCTGTCAAAACCTAAGTCTGGGTGTCTTTAAAGGATTAAAGATGGAGCTCCAGGTAGCTCCTGAAGTTGTCTCTTGGGTAGGAAAATAGGGAATTTGGGCTGAGACTATTCTTAAGTCTAATAACCAACCACATTATTCAAGTTTTTGTGTTTGATGCTTTTATATCTTGAAACTTTGTGATTCTGGAGGGACTGCCCCACTGAGGGTGAACTATGCCTTGGAGATAGGTAGCATTGGAGATATACCTCGCTATCTCTAGGAATATCATATTCCTGACAGCATGCCTTTCACATGCAAAACAGCCAATCTAGAGCCCATCACCCAAGCTCTCCTCTGTCAGGCTCACACTCAGGACCAGGTACCAGATAACTAGCGACAATTTCCAAGTCCCAGAGCCTACTGACATTATTCCAACTAGCCAATCCTAAACCTGCTTACCTTGCCTATTCTGTCCCTTCCTATGGAAACCACAATAAAGGCTACAATTTCAGATTATAGTCAGATTTCCCCCTTGCTTCCTCTGCCTTCTGACCAACCCTAGCACTTTCCTGTATGCCACCCTCATGGCATGATATATTCCCTCCTCTTAGGATCTGAGAGTATAATAAACTATCTTTTGATGACAGTTATCTCCTGATCTGTTGCCTTTGTCAGACCTGAATTATAATAAAATCTGTATTTTAGAACAGTAAACATCACCTTCATTCAACACAGCTAGATCATCTTGTGGTATATTTCTCTAATTGGCTATTTTTCCACTCTTTGTTCTTCCCTCCCTTCCCTGCCCCCACCAGTCCCACACACTTAATGACAACATGGCAACTTCATTGGAGTCATTAAGCCATGCCTCCCACATCTTCTCCATCTACCTGCCTCTGGACTCATCTTCCACATCCCCTGTCCTTTCATCGAGACAGTATCTTTCTGTAAAAGGTTTTTCTCTCCCCGTATGCTCTAATGACCTCCCAACAGAGAGTCATCACCTGCCCCACCTACCCATACTGTATTCACCAATCTGAGCCCCCACTTCCTAAGGCCCCAGTTGCATCTGGGGGACAGGCAAGTAGCACACCCATTTTCTGGCTCATGGCCAGTCAGGAGCTCTGTTCCATGTGGTTTCATTCCACGTGATTTCCTAGAAGCCCCCGGGGACCCCTCCTTCAACTGGCAGCCACATGGCTTTGAAGCAGGTGAGCTTGGAATCGTGTCTTGAATACTAACACCTGCTCCTGCCAGGGCGACTGGTTCAGGTGAGTTCCAGGGCCGCGGGCTGTTCCCTGCTTAGTCTGGATGTGGACAGGCCCGGGTTTGGGGAAGGAGAGACTGGGGCACAGGCTATTGAGACCTGATTAAGTAGAATCAGCCTTTGCGTTACATAATAGGAAGGCTGTGGAGAGGCCCAGGTGGTTTGTGTAGACCTTAGTTTCTAAAATAGTATGCCCTCCTTTTACCAAGAGAAGGTCTATTATACCCGAATTAAGTGAATGTCACAAACCAGCAGCATAAATATGCTGCTGCTGCTGCTAAGTCACTTCAGTCGTGTCTGAGTGTGCAGCCCCATAGACGACAGCCCACCAGGCTCCCCCGTCCCTGGGACTCTCCAGGCAAGAACACTGGAGTGGGTTGCCATTTCCTTCTCTGTGTGAATATTACCTTACATGGCAAAAGGGACTTTGTGGGTATAATTAAAATCAGCATCTTGAGATGAGGTTATCTGGGCAGGCCCAGTGCAATTACAGTGGTGCTTATGAGAGAGATGCAGGAAGAATTAGAGTCAGAGGAAGCAGGAAAAGTGAGGATGGAAACTAATGGCCAGAGTTCTTTGAAGAGGAAACCATGAGTGGCAAGTAGCCACTAGAAACTAGAAAAACGGGGTAGTACCGTGAGCGCTCATGAAACAGCTTTTAAAAAGATTACTTTAACAGCTTTAGGGAATACGGATTGTGTGCATGTATGTGTGGGGGGCTTGGAGGTACAGAGCAGCAGTAGAGGGGCCAATTAGAAGACTTCTGTGGCTGAGACTGGTGGTTGGAGATGGGGAATAGTGGATGGAGTCACATGGAAGGAAGTAGGAGGAGTCACATGTTTTGGTAGAATTACTTTTATGGTAATAAAAGGAAAGAAGGGACTTGAGCATTAGCCTAGCATATGGTTGCTTACGAGAATGGGTCATTTTGAGATGTGAAAGACTAGGGAGAGATTTTGGGTCAAATCTCTTTCCTACTGTGCTAAAATGAAGCAAAAAAAAAAGATCAGCCCACCTCTTTGAAAGCATCAGCCACCCTCTCTGGGGATCCCAATGTGGTAGTGGTGATGGTGATGTGTGCACCACCTGTGGAGTGAGATTGCCCAGAATCATATTTCAAGGGCTTTCTAGCCTTGTGATCCTACCTGGTTGCTCAACCTCTCTTTGCCTCAGTTTCCTCATCTGTAAAATGGGGATAATGAAACCTAGCTCTCAGTGAGGCTGTGAGAACGAGGCGAATGCCCAGTATGTTGTAAACACTCATTAAATGTGACTATTATGGCTTCCCTTGCAGCCCTATCTGAATTCGAGGCCAAAGAGCTCTTCTAAGGCAACACCAAGCAGAAAAAAGGTAATGAGTAACACGGGGCCAAAGACATTCAGGGGCTTTTATTATCCAGCCTCCACCCACCTACCACAATTATATAGAATTTTATTTGGAGTAGATAAACTCAGAAAATGATGCCAGGATCTGGAAAATGGGCACCCTCTCTTCCTGGCTTTGGAGAGCCTTACAGTTCTTCCTTCACTCTTGGTTTCTCCACCTGTGTTGGAGGTTCCTTTGGCTCGGCTACCTTCTCCTCCTCAGCCTTTTCTTTCTGCTCAGTTGGCCCTTCGAGCTTGGTCACATTCTCCAGCTCAGGCAAATTCTGTTCTGGTAGCTCTTTCTTCATAAAATGTTCCTCCTTTTCCTCCACTAATACCTCCTTTTCTGTCTCTTCACTTTGCTCAACAGAGAGTAGCTATTTAAGAAAAGAAGAGAAGAAAAGAAAAGAAAAGAAGAGAGGGAGGGAGAAAGGGTTGGAGGAGGAAAAATAAATAGAGGCAAGAATTATGCAGTAATTGCCATTGTATTGCCAAGCAGCCTTTCACTACTCTAAGCCCAGAGGTGCTGCTGCCCGAGGCCTGGCTGCTGAGATTCGTTCCAGGACATGTGCTAGGACTACTAAAGACCTGGTATTATTAATAATACTTTCTTTGCCAGCTGAGAAGATGTTAGCTGAGAGCTGTGGAGCAGTCACTGCCCTTCCATGGGGAAGTGCCTGCTTGGGAATGAAGCAAACAGAGGAAAACAGATGGGGAGACAGAAAATGACTCTGAGCTTCAGAATCCACCCACCTTTGATGTTCTCCTGGTTACAGGGGATAAATTCCCATTGCTGCTTAAGCCAAACAGTGCTATAGTTTCTGACATTTGCAACTGAAAGGGTCCTAACTAATACAGATGACCCCTTTCAGCTTACTGAGGCATGGACAGAATTAGGAGGGAATGGAAATTGTAGAACAATGCCAGGGCACAGGAGCCCATCAGAACATGTGGTTAAACACTCAAGAATAGTGGACTTATGGAAGCAGCCTAGGAGCTGTGTGAGACCTTGTCCTTTTTTTTTTTTTAATATAAATTTATTAATTTTATGTGTTTCTCAACTCTGCCGAATTCTAATAGCATGTGTCCTTGAAATAAAGTCATCCAACCTGGATCCCTCCTCCATTCTCTCCCACAAGATTATAGAACTCTTGGCACCCTCTTTCCTAATCTGTTGAGCTCTTGATGGTTTTGTGTGGGACAGAATGGTCTAGACTACTGCTGTTTCCCCTTACCTCATCTTCATCCTCAATCTGAATCTTGATTTGACTTTCCAGGAAGTCAGAAAAGCCCTTCAGGGTATGTTCACCATTGTACAGTACAGCCTAGGAAGAAAATGGAGCAGAGATGAAATGGTAGCCTCTTCCTGCAGGATACTCAGGGATGGTCCACAGACAAATCCGGAGTCAAATTCCTAACAACCTGAGTGCAGTGAGCAAGTTCCTTAACTTCTCTGAGCTTTCATTACCATAAGAATAATGAAATATCCTCCATCATAGGGCTGTGATGTAGTCATTCAGAGCAAGAACTATGGGGCCACACTGTTGGGGCTCGATCCCTGGCTTCATCACTTTGCAGTGTTGTCTGGAAGCTTAACCACTCTATGACTCAGTTTCCTTAACTGTAAGATGAAGATAATAACAGTCCCTTGCTCATGGTGTTGTTCTTTGGATTTAATGAGTTACTATGTGAAAAGGAGGCTTCCCTGGTTGCTCAGAGGTAAACCTGCCTGCAATGCAGGAGACCTGGGTTCTATTCCTGGGCTGGGAAGAGCCCCTGGAGAAAAAAAAATGGCAATCCACTCCCATACTCTTGCCTGGAAAATCTCATGGACAGAGAAGCCTGGTGGGCTTACAGTCCACGGGGTCGCAAACAACATGCAAAAGGCAGTTAAAACAATGCTTGACTCATAGGAGCACTATATATATCTATATCTAGATATATATGCTATTTTCTTACTAAAGAATGAGAATATTTGTTTTACAAAGGGTCTGGCGTATGTTCTTGCTCAGCTATCACTAGCTTCCTTTCCTTTTTCAGTCTTTAAGAAGATTAGGAAACTGCTTACTGCCCTCTGGCTGTCTAAACTCCTTTTCAGATAACTGAAGATCTGAACAAGGTCCATCCACCCTTTCAATCTAGCCTTTTAGGATTTTCATGTGCATCTTCTACACCAGGAGGATGACATCTCTTTCACAGTTCTGTGGTTAGCCCTCCGCCTACCCCCTTGTTTATATTATACTCCCTACTTATAATTCACACACTTCTGATTTAAATCCCTAGCATTCTTCAAAGTGTCATATTTTCATGAAGACTTCCAACCATATAAGCCCTCCAGAATCTGCCCTATTTAATGCCAATTGCATTCGGAGATGAGGCTATACCATGACTTTCAGTTAGGTTCAGATCAGTCACTCAGTCCTGTCCAACTCTTTGTGACTCCATGAACCGCAGCACGCCAGGCCTCCCTGTCCATCACCAACTCCTGGAGTTTACCCAAACTCACATCCATTGAGTCGGTGATGCCATCGAACCATCTCATCCTCTGTCATCCCCTTCTCCTCCCATCTTCAATCTTTCCCAGCATCAGGGTCTTTTCAAATGAGTCAGCTCTTCGCATCAGGTGGCCAAAATACTGGAGTTTCAGCTTCAACATCAGTCCTTCCAATGAACACCCAAGACTGATTTCCTTTAGGATGGACTGGTTGGATCTCCTTGCAGTCCAAGGGACTCTCAAGAGTCTTCTTCAACACCACAGTTCAAAAGCATCAATCCTTTGGCACTCAGCTTTCTTCACAGTCCAACTCTCACATCCATACATGACCACTGGAAAAACCATAGCCTTGACTAGATGGACCTTTGTTGGCAAAGTAATGTCTCTGCTTTTCAATATGCTATCTAGGTTGGTCATAACTTTCCTTCCAAGGAGTAAGCTTGGAATGCCTGCATGGCATTCATGGCTGCAGTCACCATCTGCAGTGATTTTGGAGCCCAGCAAAATAAAGTCAACCACTGTTTACACTGTTTCCTCATCTATTTTCCATGAAGTGATGGGACCAGATGGCATGATCTTAGTGTTCTGAATGTTGTGCTTTAAGCCAACATTTTTACTCTCCTCTTTCACTTTCATCAAGAGGCTCTTTAGTTCTTCTTCACTTTCTCCCATAAGGGTGGTGTCATCTGCATATCTGAGGTTATTGATATTTTTCCTGGCAATCTTGATTCCAGCTTGTGCTTCTTCCAGCCCAGCATTTCTTATGATGTACTCTGCATAGAAGTTAAATAAAGCAGGGTGACAATATACAGCCTTGACGTACTCCTTTTCCTATTTGGAACCAGTCTGTTGTTCCATGTTCAGTTTTAACTGTTGCTTCCTGATCTGTATATAGGTTTCTCAAGAGGCAGGTCATGTGGTCTGGTATTCCCATCTCTTTCAGAATTTTCCACAGTTGATTGTGATCCACACAGTCAAAGGCTTTGGCATAGTCAATACAGCAGAAATAGATGTTTTTCTGGAACTTTTTTGCTTTTTCGATGATCCAGCAAATGTTGGCAATTTGATCTCTTGTTTCTCTGCCTTTTCTAAAACCAGCTTGAACATCTGGAAGTTCACAGTTCACATATTGCTGAAGCCTGGCTTGGAGAATTTTGAGCATTCCTTTACTAGTGTGTGAGATGAGTGAGATTGTGCAGTAGCTTGAGCATTCTTTGGCATTTCCTTTTTTTGGGATTGGAATGAAAACTTTTCCAGTCCTGTGGCCACTGCTGAGTTTTCCAAATTTGCTGACATATTGAGTGCAGCACTTTCACAGCATCATCTTTTAGGATTTTAAATAGCTCAACTGGAATTCCATTACCTCCACTAGCTTTGTTCGCAGTGATACTTCCTAAGGCCCACTTGACTTCACATTCCATGACTTTACCCAACACTTAATCATACTCTTCTTGGGACCAGGGACCTTGGCTTGTGATTCTTTGACATACTTCCCCACATACCAAAGTAGCATGAAGTATGTATTCCATGAACACTGGTGATGTTCAATGGCTCTAAAACCAAAGTGTAAAGTACTTAATTGTCTCCATCATGCAGTCTTCCTTCTTCTGGTACCACCCCACCCCCAATATTCACATGGTGACTCCCCCTACCTTATTCCATATAGTCTGAGTGAAGCTCAGCTCTAATACCAGAGGGGACCATTTGACCTAGGCCTGGCCATCAAAACACCAACATCCCCTTTGCCACAATGATTGGGTTAGGGGGACCCAATCAGACTGAGTTGGGAATTTTCTGAAAGCTAGTGGAAATTTTTCTCTAACTTGAATATGAAAAGATAATAAGAGTTGGAGCTGAGAATGAAGTCGATTTTGTAAAAGGTAGAGGGAGACTGAGAGAAACTGAGTCCTTGACAATAATATAACATTTCCAGTTATGTGAATCCCAAGAGCCCCTCACTTTTTGAGAGTCAGTGGGGAAGAGTCTGAAGAAGGGGTATCGGTCCTGGTACATCAGCTCAATGTCATTTGCTGTGATGTCAATCTTGGCGATGGTGACTGTGGAGTGGTTTTGATACTTTCTGCCCAACTCTTCCAATACTGGGAACAACACCATGCACTTCTGGGACCAGGGTGCATCTGGAAAAGAAGGGCCATCACTCAAGCTCACACTCATAAAGACCCTGAAAGCCACACTCCCCCATAGACACCATCACTGTGCTCCATTAATGGTCTGCTGCCATGCAAGTTGCACTCCCTGTCTCTTTTAATAGTATGTTAGGTTATCTTGGGCTTCCCTGATAGCTCAGTTGGTAAAGAAACCGCCTGCAATGCAGGAGACCCCAGTTCAATTCCTGGGTCAGGAAGATCTGCTGGAGAAGGGATAGGCCACCAACCCCAGTATTCTTGGGCTTCCTTCCTGGCTCAGCTGGTAAAGAACCCATCTGCAATGTGGGAGACCAGGGTTAGATCCCTGGGTTGGGAAGATCCCCTGGAGAAGGGAATGGCTACCCACTCCAGTATTCTGTCCTGGAGAATTCCATGGACTATAGTCCATGGAGTCACAAAGAGTCAGACACAACTGAGCAACTTTCACTTTCACTTACTTCACTTAGGTTATCTTACATTTCAGCTGTAGTATCTGATCATCACTAAATAAACTAGAAAAAAAATAATAACCTAGTCCCCCTTCCACTCAGACATTAACATGTTGGGACATTTTCTTCTATTCTCTGATTTCCCTGTAACATTTCATTCCATCCAGCTGAAGAGGAAAACCAAACCAAGAAAAACATATTTATGTTCTGCCAAAAAGTATGTGTATTTGCGTATGTGAGAGAGAGCACAAGAGTTTTCCAACAGCGGTTAAGCTTACAGCTCAAGGTCACTTAGTGATTTAATCAGAGGAAGTGGGATTAGCAGACAGACTGCTTTGACTTGTGACCATTGTATCACACCCCTTTCAGTCCCACGGAGGAGAGTCCACCTAGGAAGTGAACATGAGGTTGAGCTAAGTACGACTATCCCTGGGAAAGAGACACGGAACTTCCCTCCAGATAGTTCCCTAAGCTCTGTGGACAGTCCAGACACCTGGAACTGTGGGGAGAAATTGGGACCAGCTCCAAGCATGGAAGGGGGAAACAACCTTGTCTTATTCGTTCCATTAAAGATTCTGGCTTTGTCGGAGGAGTGGCTCAAAGTCCCTGGGTATTACATTTTTGGATGATTATCCTTCCATTTACAGACCGAGTGCCTCTGTGATCATCTACTCTCCTGGCTGCATCCTGGCAGCTTCCCTGGAGATCAACAGGCCCTGGGTTGGAACCCAAGGGGGCCTAATGGCTATGGTCGTGAGGCTAATCTGACAACCCTGATTCCAAAAAAATGAGACCACTTTGGTTTTTTACCAGAACCAAGTGAGCATTCTCAAGACTCCCAGTGTCAGACGAGCAAAGAAAGGCCTCCCCAGCCTCTCACTTAAAGGCAAAAGATCATGGTTATTCAGCCATGCAGACTTATAAACACCTGGCTCTGTGGATGAATGTCCATTTTAATGAGAGTTTTAAAGGCCTGCATAATGTAACCCAGTCCTTGTTTCACCCTCTAGGAAATGATGGCATCAGACCTGGATTTGAACTTTTTGTCTTGCAGCTTACTTGCTATGGGATCTGGGGTAAAGTAATTCTTTTCTCTGAGGCTAGGTTCCCTGATATGTATCATGGGGAAATCCACTGTACCTTCCTAAGAGGCTTGGTTAGAGGAGGAATGAGAGCAGGTGTATAAACAGCAAACTCATCAGTGCTCAATAAATATCAACTCCTCCTGTTAAGTAAAAGATGTATCTGAAGTCACTGCATTGCCACCCTTCTCTGTGTCTCAGGGTGAAAGAGAAGGTCCCTTGGCTTTGGCTTTCACACGCAAATCAGAAACAATGGAGGAAGAGCAACTGTCCCTGGGTGAACACTGGAAACAGTCATAACAAGGGAAATAATGGCAATAGTACCTGCCTTTTATCTGTGCTTACAAGATGCCAGACACTGTTCCAGGTCTTTTACATGTATGACATGAGTCTTCATTTTGGTTGCCCCAACTCAGGTATGTTAAATATGGGCTATTTGATGTTACTTAACTTATACCGGTACAGCAGTTACCCATGTAGCCACTGGATTCAGGCTGACTAGGTTCCAATCCCTTACTTAGTTAAGGTCACCCACTAGCTGCCTAACTTCAGTAAAGTTTCACTTCCCTGGGACTTTGTTTACTCACCTGTAAGGTGAGAGCAATAAAGGAGCTACTTTCAAAAGTAAGGTGTGAGGATTGAGTGAGAGAGTGTAGTGTGACGGCGCAGGCGTGGCGGCTCTAGCCATCAGTATTACTGTTGTTACAAATAGCCACAGGCTTCGATTATGTGAAAGGTATTCCACACACTTCAAGAATTTGATCTGGGGGGAGAGTTGCTTTGTAGCTGACAGCATCTTGAGCCAAACTATGGATGTCTGAAGACCATTCTTGGCATGATGCTTTGGTAGGTTTTGGAGATTTTGGTACCCAAGAATTCAGGAACCTACACTTGAAAAAGTAACGTTAGAGCCACGGCCTCCAGAGGCCTCTGCAGAGATACTCACAGAACATCACAAACACGTCCCTTTCCTTGTCAAACACGACGACGTTGAAGTTCTTCCCAACAAGCTGCTTAACCGGCCCCTGGTCCCAATAATTTGGAATTTCTTCACTGGATAGATGTTTCTAGGAAATAAATTTGAGACATTTTAACAGCCTCCAGAAATGGGTTGGCAGTTGGGGTCCCCACCACGGCTGGAAACAATAGAAAATTTTCTCTTGTTTTTATAGCAGCCTTGGGAAAGCCTTTGAAATGCTAAGAAAGGTCATGAGCTAAATGTGCAACCTGGATTGTCCAGGGCACTGGAGTCAGAGGGCTGAGAAGGCAGCAGAGTCCCAAACCAGGGTGGATTCCAGAATTCTGAATACATGATTCTTAGAATTCTTAGATAAGAGTGGGTTTCACATCATTAACATCTAAACCAGTCTATGTCCCTTCTCCCAAAAATATAGCTGTCCTCAATTATTCCAAGAATCAAACTAGGATCACTTACGTCACCTATAAAATATATATTATACTTTGTTTCCCGCCACCTTTTCCACGTTCATCATTCTTTCCTTGCTTTTTTCAGCCACACTGGTCTATTCACTCAAAGGGCTAGCCTTCTGCCCACTTCCTCATTCCCATGCTCCCTTCTCTATCAGAATTATCTCTAACTTAGATTTGTCTTTCAGAATGATCTCAGAGGAAGATTTCCCTGACTCTCCCCCAGACTAGGTCACAGCCCTGCTTTCATAAATTCTCATAATACTTGGTAGCTTTTCCTGTATCACTTATTTATCATGTATTTTTATTTTATGGTTATGTGATTAATGTGTCCCTATCTGAGTCCTCACAAAGGACTTTTCTTCCCTTATCACTGAGTACCACTGAGTACTGGTACATCATGAGACCTCAGTCAATATTGTGAACCAATGAAAAAATGAACTCAGTTCTTGCTTCTCTTTAAAGGAGGCAATGAAAAATCTCAGAACATGTATTTTTCTTTGCAACCTTTGTTTTCTGAATATCTCTTCAATTCACGCCTTTCTGTCTGCACTGCTACTACTTTGGCCAGGTAGCTTTCATCTCTCATCTAGGTCACTGTTATTACAGTGTCCTCTCTTTATCTCCTCCTAATCCTCTTCACACCTTTATTCTAAAAGCAGGTTCTACTTTCACCAGGCAAATGTGGCTTCCCATTGCTTTTAGAATACCAAGTCCTTAATATGCTTACAAGTCCTTGCTGTGTGGTCTTTGCCCAACTCACCAGTCTTGTCACCTACAATAGCTTCCCTCATCCCTACCCCCACCTCTGGAAAGGACCTGAAGATTCTTTGTGAGGGGACTGGATGTGAGGGATGGGAAATGGAGAAAATGATGGAGAATTAGTAATGGGCCAGATCAGACTCATGACATCTTATAGGTCAGATGAAAGATGCTCCTCTTTGTCCCAAGAACACAAGAGGATGTGCTGGTCCTTGAGAGGAAGACAAACACCTCCTGAGATAGAACCAGCATGAGAAAAAGAGGACAGGCAGAGCTCCATCTTAGATCTGCAGATGTGGTGATAGAAAATGAGGGGACCCTGTCTGAAACCTTCTATTTTCTTAGGGATATATTCGAATACTCAGCTCAGACTGAAAGTAGGAATGAGGTTGAGGAGAAATAGACTCCAAGATTAAGAGAATGAACACATTAAGTGAAATTTCTATAAATGTCAGAACATTTCTAAGAGCCCACAGGAGGTTTGGTTTGTGACTCCATGAAGCCAGCCTGCCTCAGGGTGATGTTCTTTTTTTCCAGAATTGGCCTAGAATCTATAGGAAAGTTAAGTGGGTTCAACTGGAGTTGTGATTTTGCCTGGGAAATGCTAGGGGATGTAGAGGAGGTAGAAGGTGGAAGGGATGGCGGAGTTAAGGGAATCATCATCAGGGTGATGGACATGGAATCCAAGTTAACAAAGGAGGGAATTAAAGGGATTATGAAATAAGATCAGGAGACTGGAGCCATGAGAAAAGGGTAAGGGGTTGTAGCCATGTGGCTACTAGGGAAGGGAACTGAGGGGACAGGAAGGGTGAAATCAGGCTTTCAGAGGGGCTGCCATCTCTAGAGTATGGCCCTAAGAGCAAGTGGCTGAGAAGGCATGGACATACCATTACTGGAAAAGAGATGAGGGTTTTGGATATTGACATTTCTGTAAATAAGGACAGAATAGGGGTAGAGGGCATGTCTGCATCCTCAGAAAGTGAAAGGGAAGTGACCAGGACAGCCATGGGAGGCAGGAGCTGGTGGTCTAAAGTACAAAGGCATGGAATCTAAATAATTTGGAGTTTTTAAAAGCCAAGAGGAGGAGAAATGGTTTAGAAGTGGCATGGAGGACACCAGCCTTACCAACTGGTGTGTGATAATGCTGTACATAAAATAAAAATCAGCTTTCATTTGAGAAGGCTTCAGAGGAAGCAGTGTCTGTGGGGGGATGGACAGAAGTAGAGGGAGCCCTCCAAAATAAGGTGATCATACATTCCTGTTTGCCTGGAGTATCCCAGTTTATTCCTGCCATTTAAAATACTTCCAAAGAATGCTCCCATTACTCTCAAAAGTGTCCACATTTGGAAAAATAAATAATATGATCACCTAACTCAGCAGGAAGTAACTCAGAAAGGTGGTTGAGGATATAGCAAGAGCTAAATAAACAGCAGGTGGTTATGTAATGGGGCAACATAGTGTTTGTAGCCCTCTTTTTGAAGCCTCTCCTCCTTAGTCCCTAAAGTCTTTGAGGTTAAGTCCTGATTGCTCCATATATGCCACCCCATCTTCTCCCCCAAGCAAACATCTACCCTGTGCCCAAGTAAATCTTTCACTTTAAAGTCTGAAAGAAGAATAAGAACCTACTTTGAGACGATGCCAGGCTGGGAGTGCTCATTTCAATTGGAGATTCCTATAGAGAAAATGTCTTAAATTTAAGAATAACGAATTAATGGTGGAATTATAAGGTCAGGACATATCAAAAGTTGAATAGATTTGAGATGGGGAGCTGCGGGTATTTCATCACAAGAACCGTAAGACTGACCTTTCCATTCAGATGCCCAAAGCCAGCAGAATGACAGAAAAAGAATTATTTTGAGGACCTCCCTGGTGGCACAGTGGATAAGATTCTGCCTGCCAATGCAGGGGATGTGGGTTCAATCCCTAGTCAAGGAAGATTCCACATGTTTCAGGGCAACTAAGGTTGTATACCACAACTACTGAATCCAAGCTTGCCTAGAACCTATGTTGGGAAATAAGAGAAGCCAACACAATGAGAAGCCCGAGCATCACAACGAAGAGTAGCCACCGCTCACTGCAACTAGAGAAAGCCTAAGCGAAGCACTGAAGACCCAGCACAGCCAAAAAAGAATTATTTTGAGGTTCTGAATAATCGTTATCCAAGGACGGGCTTACCTTAGCCTTTCTATTCAGGAAGCTCTGGCCGAAGTTCCGGAGGTTTTCGTAGGTTATTTCCTCGAAAGGCATTTTGTACCTTGCATCGGAGCTTAAGTTTAGGATTTGGATACATGGGACATCGACCTCTCTGATCTGGAAGTATTTGAAGACACGTCTATTTCTGGGCACATCTGTATCCACAAGGATGAAAAGGATCTGCCAAATCAAATGAAACCCATGTCTGCCTGGACTGGAGGTATGGAGAGGGCGAGGGAGAGAAACTGTGGGAAGCTACGGGAGGGCACTTGTAGTGGTAGTAGTTTGAGTTGCTCAGTCGTGTCCGACTCTTTGTAACCCCACGGACTGTAGCCCATCAGGTTCCTCTGTCCATGGAATTCTCCAGGAAGAGTACTGGAGTGGGTAGCCATTCCCTTCTCCGGGGGATCTTCCTGACCCAGAGATTGAATCCGAGTCTCCTGCATTGCAGGGAGATTCTTGACTGTCTGAGCCACCAGGGAAGCCCGGCAAGGCACTTAATGAAATGCAAATAGCAGCATCTATGGAGCATCTCTGTAAAGGCTCCCTTTCATCAGGTGCAGGCCTGAACACCACTGCATAGAGAGGCATTAGCTGTCATCCTGGTTTCATCATCCTTGTGCAAGACATACAACTACAGGAAGTCAGGAGATCCTAAGTTTTCATCTCAATTCTTTGGGCAAAACAATAACATCCCCTCTATGTGCTACAGTTTTCTTATCTATCAAGTGATAATTATAATAGGATCCACATTACAGGGTTGCTGTGAGAATGCAACAGGACACTGTATATAAAAGGCTTAGTTCAGTGACTGGGAGGTAGAAAATTGCCCAGTACATGTCAACTCATTATTATTCTAAATTATTCTTCCATCTAGGAAACTCATAACTCATTCAACCATGCATTCTACACCTATTTGTGGAGTGGCTACTAGGAATTTTACCAAGTACTGGGGATACAAGGTAGACAAAATTCATGCCTTCATGGAGCTCACATTCTAGTGGAGAAGACAGGCAAGAAATGAGTAAAGAAATTAATCAACTAGAGAGCAATGAGTGAGTGCCAACTGGATAATGAGACAGGGCATTGTGAGAGAGTGACTGCACAGATAGGGTGACATAGGGGCCCAATAGAAGGTCAGGAAGCATATTTGAGGAGGTGACATTTGAGCTTGGACCTGAGTGATGAGTAACTAGTCAGGGGATCACTTATTTAAGCAGTGAAGACTGTCACTGAAAAGGCCTGGGTGGAGGGATGGGGAATGCTTAGAGTGTTCTAGAACAGAGAGGCACCCAGTGTGGCTACAATACCATGAGGGATAGAGTCATGGGAGATGGTGAGAGATAAGGTCAGATCTACAGTGAGGAGCTGAGAGTTGATATGAAAGAGATGAGAAGTTTCTGAGAATAATAAGCCAGAGTGTGACATGGTGATAATTTTAAAAGGCCACTCTGGTTATAGATAAGAAGAAAGTGTGAAAGGAGACCATTTAGAGGCTCTTGAAGACTCTGGATTTGGATACTCTCAGGTCATTCATGATTCAAAATATTAAAAGTCCTACTGTGTGTCAGACAGTCTTCCAGGTGCTGGGGAGACTGTGAAAAACAAAGTAGACATATTAAAATCATGTATATTTTCAATAAACATTTGTTAGAGGAGAACAAGATAAGGGGCATGACCTGTTGGAATAATATTTATCCAACTGTATAACTTTGCCTCAAAAATGGAGCACAATCAATAAATGACATTCAACAAGCTTGCTAAATGGGATAAAGGCAATCAACAACTTCAATCTTTTGATATATGCCAAAATAAATTCCATCTAGATTAAAGAGATAAATTAAAAACTCAATCTAGAAGAATTATGGCTAAGCAATTATGCTTCCCTGGTGGCTCAGTGGTAAAGAATCCACATGATGATTCAGTAGATGTGCATACGATCCCTGGGTCAGGAAGATTCCCCTGGAGAAGAAAATGGCAACCTACCCCAGTATTCTTGCTGGGAGAGCTCATGGACAGAAAAGCCTGGAGGGCTACAGTCCATGGGGTCAGAAAAGAGTCGGATATGACTTAGCAACTTGTTGTTCAGTAGCTCAGTCATGTACAAGTCTTTGCCACCCCATGGACTGCAGTACGCCAGACTTCCCTGTCCTTCACCATCACCTGGAGTTTGCTCAAACTCATATCCATTTAGTCAGTCATGCCATTCAATCATCTCATCCTCTGTCATTGCCTTCTCCTTCTGCCATCAATCATTCCCAGCATCAGGGTCTTTTCAATGAATCTATGAATCAGCTCTTTGCATCAGGTGGCCAGAGTATTGGAGCTTAAGTTTCAGCATCAGTCCTTCCAATGAATATTTAGGGTTGAGTTCCTTTAGGATTGACTGGTTTGATCTCCTTGCTGTTCAAGGGACTCTCAAGAGTCTTCTCCAGCACCACAGTTCGAAAGTATCAATTCTTCAGTGCTCAGCCTTTTTTTTTTTTTTCATTTTCTTTCTTTTTTTTTTTTTTAAATTTTATTTTATTTTTAAACTTTACATAACTGTATTAGTTTTGCCAAATATCAAAATGAATCTGCCACAGGTATACATGTGTTCCCCATCCTGAACCCTCCTCCCTTCTCCCTCCCCATTCCATCCCTCTGGATCGTCCCAGTGCACCAGCCCCAAGCATCCAGTATCGTGCATCGAACCTGGACTGGAAACTCATTTCATACATGATATTTTGCATGTTTCAATGCCATTCTCCCAAATCTTCCCACCCTCTCCCTCTCCCACAGAGTCCATAAGACTGTTCTATACATCAGTGTCTCTTTTGCTGTCTCGTACACAGGGTTATTGTTACCATCTTTCTAAATTCCATATATATGCGTTAGTATACTGTATTGGTGTTTTTCTTTCTGGCTTACTTCACTCTGTATAATAGGCTCCAGTTTCATCCACCTCATTAGAACTGATTCAAATGTATTCTTCTTAATGGCTGAATAATACTCCATTGTGTATATGTACCACAGCTTACATGACTACAGGAAAAACCATAGCTTTGACTATATGGACATTTGTCAGCAAAGTGATGTCTCTACTTTTTAATACACTGTCTAGGTTTGTCATTGCTTTTCTTCCAAGGAGCAAGTGTCTTTTAGTTTCATAGCTGCAGTCACTATCCACAGTGATTTTGGAGCCCATAAAATAAAGTCTGTCACTATTTCCATTGTTTCCCCTTCTATTTGCCATGAAGTGATGGGGCTGGATGCCATGATCTTAATTTTCTGAATGTTGAGTTGTAAGACAGCTTTTCCACTCTCCTCTTTCAACATTCACCAAGAGGCTTTATAATTCCTCTTCACTCTTTTCCATAAGGGTGGTGTCATCTGCATATCTGAGGTTATTGATAGTTCTCCTGGCAATCTTGATTCCAGCTTGTGCTTCATCCAGCCTGGCATTTCTCATGATGTACTCTCTCTGCATATAAGTTAAATAAGCAGGGTGACAATATACAGCCTTGGTATACCCCTTTCCCGATTTTGAACTGGTCAGTTGTTCCATGTACAGTTCTAACTGTTGCTCCTTGACCTACATACAAGTATCTCAGGAGGTAGGTCAGGTGGTCTGGTATTCCCATCTCTTTAAGAATTTTCCACTGTTTGTTGAGATCTACACAGTCAAAAGCTTTAGCATAGTTAGTTAAGCAGGAATAGATTTTTTCTGGAACTCTTGCTTTTTCGGGAGTTGGTGACGGACAGGGAGGCCTGGCGTTCTGCGATTCATGGGATCGCAAAGAGTTGGACACAACTGAGCAACTAAACTAAACTGAACTTGCTTTTTCTATGATCCAGAGGATACTGGCAGTTTGATCTCTGGTATGTCTGCCTTTTCTAAATCCAGCTTGAACATCTGGCAGTTCTCGGTTCACATATTGTTGAAGCCTACCTTGAAGGATTTTGAGCATTACTTTGCTAGTATGTGAAATGAGTGCCATTATGCAACAGTGTGAACATTCTTTGGTATTGCCGTTCTTTGGGATTGGAATGAAAACTGACCTTTTCCAGTCCTGTGGCCACTGCTGAGTTTTCCAGATTTGCTGGCATGTTGAGTACAGCACTTTCACAGCATCATCTTTTAGGATTTGAAATAACTCAACTGGAATTCCATCACCTCCTCAAGCTTTGTTCACAGTGATGCTTCCTAAGGCCCACTTGACTTCGCACTCCAGCATGTCTGGCTCTAGGTGAGTGATCATACCATTGTGATTATCTGGGTCGTGAAGATCTTTTTTGTACAATTCTTCTGTGTATTCTTGCCACCTCTTCTTACTGTCTTCTGCTTCTGTTAGGTCCATACCATTTCTGTCCTTTATTGTGTCTATCTTTGCATGAATATCTGTATTCTTCAAGAGATCTCTAGTCTTTCCCATTCTATTGTTTTCCTCTATTTTTTTTTTTTTTTGCATTGTTCACTTAAGAAAGCTTTCTTCTCTCTCCTTGCTATTCTCTGAAACTCTGCATTCAGAGGGGTATATTTTCTTTTTCTCCTTTGTCTTTCACTTCTCTTAGTGACTAAGCAACAACAAATTGACCATTATAACGAAAATAGCGGGAAAGCAATCAGATTGTAATCAATTTAATTACATCAAAAATCTAGGTTAAAATTGAATAAACCAGGAACATATTGCTTCCTAGGTTGTGCTAGGGATAAAGAACCACCTGCCAATGCAGGAGACATAAGATGAGCAGATTGGATCCCTGGGTTGGAAAGATTACCTGGAGAAGGAACTGGCAAGCCACTCCAGTATTCTTGCCTGGGAAATCCCACGGACAGAGGAGCCTGGAGGGCTGCAGTCCATGGAGTCACAATGAGTAGGACACGACTGAGCACGTGCGCGCACACACACACACACACACACAGAGGAATGCATTTAGAACAGATGTTTCTGTAATTAGAACAGCTTTCCTGGAGAATAATGATGTGGGATATAGCATGGTCTTTAAATGTTAGTGCATAGTGGCTTTATTATGTATTCATTTGAGTCTTCAAAGTTTTTAATTGTTTTGTTTAAATTTCAGAATAATTTTCTTACCTTACTTCTTATAAAAATAAAGAGAAAAAGGAAGTAAATAGCCTCCGTAATCCAGACAGTGGTAACTACATATATATGGATATAATACTTAGGAAACACTGATGTGTTTCTAATGATAATAATAAAAGTAAGCACTGTTTATTGTACATTTGCTCATTCCTTTACATAAAGCACTTCTAATTCTTGCTCTAATTACCTGTTTTTCACTGAAAGTGACTGAGACTGAGAGATTAAACTCATCTAAGACAAAATCACTTGTAAGAGGAAGAGAATTTGCACCGAAGCCTGTTGATGCTGAATCCTAGAACCCCAGCAACTGCTGTCTGTACTGCTTCACATCTTCAGGCTTTTCACAGTCCCTGACCTCAGGTCTTGCTTTCCCCTCTCCTCCAGGCCAGATTCTAGCCACAGTGCAGTCACCCAATCTTAGCAGAGCCTGGTCCATCAAAAAAGCAGCCAAAACAATCATGTTAACCATAGTAGGCTTGTCAAAAAGATGAGGGAAGGAAAAGCAAAGCTTTGGTGAGAAAGAAAGAGACACTGGGCAGGAAGAAGACTGCAAATCAGGAGGTATGCAAATGAAAATGCCAATTCTTCTTAGATTCATTTACAATCAGCAAAGCAGATGGATGGCATCAGGGTCTACAGGACTTTGATTCCTATCCAAAGAACCCTAAAAAGCAATGGCAACTTCCACAAACCTTGTTTTGGAATATCTTCGATGCCAACTTGTAATGCTGCATTATTATACGAAATGACTCAGAGCTTTTGGAGACAAAGAGCAACATGTGATTCAGGATGTTCAATTCATAAATCAGATCCCTATTCTGAAATTAAAAAGAAAACAAGTCATTCTGTGCACACAGCTACTGCAGCTACCCTCCTCCTGAGACCCTTTGTTCACTGACCTCAGTGTTGTATTCAATAACAAGATCTGTGAGTTGTTCTTTTATGAGTTTATTGAGGATTTGTTTGTTGACATTGTCATTAATAAGCTCCTGGCGGTTCACAATTCTTCCCTTGGACAAAAGAAGAAAAAATTAGACTGCAGTAGCATCCATGACATAATCACTTAATAAATGTAAATAGTACAATTTTCCCCTTGGATAAAAGGGAAACACCATGGTAACAGGTGTGACATATAATCTAGATACTTAATAAATATAGACATCTGGGCAGACTAACCTGAGGGTGGAATATGGATATGGGGAAGCCATGAAAATCTCTGGTCTACAGAGCAGGGAGTATAGTTGGCTGACAGCCCCATCTGCCTTGCTCTGAAATCTCGTCAATGTATTTGTGCTGATGCTGAGCAGTTTTTCACACACTGCTCCTAACCAATGAATTTTTCAAGGATACTAAGGCAAGCCCATTTCTAGGAGATGCAGGACTTCTGTTATGGAGGACTTTGATGAACTTTCTTAAGACTACACTGCAATCAAAGACTTCCATTTCACCTTCCTTCCTTCCAAGGGTCAGATCTGCATCATGGTCTGATTAAGTTTCCCCAGCCCCCTCTCCGTTTTCCTTCATAGGCATTTCCCCTAATTTTTGCGTGACTAATCCTGCTTGATGACTGCTTCTCAGAAGGACCTGGATTAACACAGAAAATGATATAAATCCTCTGTAGCACAGGATCAAAGTCTGTGGGAGGAGAAAAAAGTAGCTATCTCCTTATTTCTCTCTACTTCATCTCCTTCTCTACATCTATACCAATTCCAACCTCTAATCCAAACATATTTCCTGGGCTCCTACAATAGTTTCCTAATAGTCTTCCAAATTATCCTGCTGCTTCCCTTCAATCTGTCCCCTAAACTTCAGCCAGAGTGATGTTAAAATGCGACTCTTTCTTAAACATAAGTCTTATTGTCCTCTTGATAAAGCCTACACTCTTGTCTGGTCATAATAATAGTTTAATAATACTAATTAAACTTACGGAGAGATCAAGTTGTACCAGCCACAGTTTTAAACATGTTGTATGTATTAACTCATTTAATCCTCATAACATCTCGTTGAGCCATATACTATTATTTTGCCCATTTTACAGTTGAGAAAATTGAGGCACAGAGGAGTGAAGTGACTTGCCCAGGGTTGCTAAGCTAAGCTAAGCTAAACTAAGCTAAGACATGGAGCCAAAATTCCAGCTCAGGCAATCTGACTCTAGTGCCCATGTTCTTAACCATTAACATGGACCAAATCTCTCCTAAATGCAATGCCAAGTTTGCTGTTTCATTTTTGATTTTGTGACTGGGTTTGTTCTGCAGAGGACTTCCCTGGTAGCTCAGCTTGTAACGAATCTGCTTGCAATGCAGGAGAACTGGGTTTGATCCCTGGGTTGGGAAGATCCCCTGGAGAAAGGAATGGCTACCCACTCCAGTATTCTGGCCTGGAGAATTCCATGGACTGTACAGTCCATGGGGTTGCAAAGAGTTGGACACGGCTGAGTGACCTTCACTTATTCTTCAGAATTTAATGTTTTTTTTTGGTATGGTCCAAATTTATCAGTGGTTTTTTTCATATTTTCTATGGTTTCTGCCATGCTTCATAAAGGGACTTTCCCCCTCCCTCCAAGGTTAGAAAGCAAATTCTCCTATGGCATCTTCTAGTCTTTCCACAGTTTTATTATATTTTTAAATCAGGGATCAATCTAAAATTTAATTTGGTGGCGGGAATGACTTATGGATTTAGCTTTAATTTTTTTCAAATGGCTACCCAATTCTCTCAATGCTAGTCACTGAATAACATAGTCTGCCTACTAGTCTAAAACATCATCTTTATTAAATACTAAATTTCAGTATGCATTTGGATCTACTTCTACATTCAAAAACACAAATCAGGTTATTTTATTCTCTAGCTTGGAATCTTTCAGACTTCCATGGGCCTAAGTAAAACACAATGGCTCACAGTCTTCCCTATGAGAAGTCAACCAGCATCTGGATCATTTCATCTACTTCCTGTGTGGCCTTGAGCAAGTAACCTAACCTCTCTGAGCCATGTCTTTAAGTAACATGGTTATTGTAAGGGTTTAGCTTTCTGTAGGGAGGGAATAATGCATATTCTAGGAACCAAACTACAGAGTCTAAAGTAACACTTCAGTAGAATTTTCTGAGATGATGGATTTGCTCTGTAAATCAATGATATTAAATATAGTAGCCACTATCTACTAATAGCTAGTTTGATTGAAGAACTAAAATTTTAATGTTACAGTAAATAGTCACATGTGACTAGTGGTTGCTGTATTGAACAGCTCAGATCTAGATCCCAGAGAGGGAGAGGAGGGCAGTTTGTAATAGAGGTTAGACTGTGGAAAGCCTTGTGGGTCTCATCAAAGACTCATATTTATCCTAAAAATTATAGGAAGCTGTTAAAGGGCTTTCAATTAGAAGGAGGAAAATAACCAACAGATTTTAATTTTGAAAAGATATCTCTTTAGAGGACAAGATAAAATGTGGTAGACCAGTTGAATGTATGTTGCACTAGGTTGTGGGATATGAATTGTCAATTTGATCTATGATGGTAGCAGTAGAAAGAAGTGGATAGATGCATGGAATATTTTAAATTTAAAAATCAACGGGATTGGGCTGATGGATTGGTTAGCAGGGATGGAAAAGAGAGAGGTGTTAGAATGATGCCTAGGTGTTCTGATTTTGTTTACAGAGGAGCTGGGAGTGATGGTGACATCACACTATGAGAGGATCGCATTTCCCTATGATTCATGATGTTGAACATTTATATTGTGTTCATGTGCCATGTGTATGTCTTCTTTGACAAAAATGCCTATTTCTATTTATAATTGAGAAGATAATCAAAGAAATGTTTTTGAACTTTGCTTTTCTTCAGTGGCTGCTGGGTGGAATAAATGTTTCTGCTATTCACAAAGAGAGAGAGAGAATACCAGAAGAGGATTTGGAAAGGAGATCATGACTTTAGGCTTGACCATGTTGAGATGTCTGGTGATGGATTTAAAGCTCTGGAGATTAGAGAAGTCTGGCTGGAGATGGAGATTCGTAAATCATGGGTATATGGATTGATGGGGAAGCTTGGATGGACCAGAAGAAAATGCAGGGCAGAAGACTGAGCCTTAATTAATGGCATTTACTTAAAGGCATTACCTTTAAGGAAAGGAGGAGCTCCCAGTGTGAAATGGCTGGAAAGGTCAGAGACATGTGTAGAGACTGATTTCCCAGAAACCAACTAGTCAATGCCACTTAGTTCACAAGTGCAAAACCAGAATTTATACCCAAAGCCCATGCATGGTTCATTATTTTGAACTAGAGACCTGTCACTAGCAATAAAACTCAAGTCTTACCTTTTTGAACACTATAACACTGTCAAGGGTGACATGGTAACGCCCAATGGCATGTCTAATCGATATCGCTCCAAACGTTAGCTCTGGAAAGTCTTTGATCATATCATAGAACAACTCTGCTACTTCTTCCTCTAAGTCCTATTTGGGGAGAGATGTTTGATGAGACTTCGACAGAAAGCAAAATGCCTGGCAATTTTAAGGACAGGGTGAAAATGCTGACTAACTCATCTCTTCACCTTTCCAAGTTCTGTGGTTTTGGTAAGCTACCTAAATCCACCTTCATGGATGTTTCACACCCAGAATACTTCTATGGCTATGCTGCTGCTGCCAAGTCACATTAGTCATGTCTGACTCTGTGCAACACCATAGATGGCAGCCCACCAGGCTCCTCTGTCCCTGGGATTCTCCAGGCAAGAATACTGGAATGGGTTTCCATTTCCTTCTCCAATGTATGAAAGTGAAAAGTGAAAGTGAAGCCACTCAGTTGTGTCCAACACTTCGCAACCCCATGGACTGCAGCCCACCAGGCTCCTCCATCCATGGGATTCTCCAGGCAAGAGTACTTGAGTGGGTTGTCATTGCCTTCTCCTCTATGGCTATGACTAAGGTCAAAATAGGCAAATCCACAGAGATAAATAGAGAGAATTGATAAACTTGACCTTTTCCAAGTATGAGAGTGAAGGCTATATTAACACAGTTGTTGACACATTTTATTAATAACATTTAGTCCTTAAATGGACTTCCCTGGTGGCTCAGATGGTAAAGAATCTGCCTGTAAGGCGGGAGACCTGGTTTCAATCCCTGGGTTGGGAAGATCCCCTGGAGGAGGGTATGGCAACCCACTCCAGTATTCTTGCCTGGAGAATCCCATGGGCAGAGGAGCCTGGCAGGCTAGAGTCAGTGAGGTTGCAGAGTTGGACACAACTGAGCAACTTAGCACACATGCACACACAGTCCTTAATTGCTTTCAGAAGAGGCCATTGATTTGATCACATGTAGTAATAAATATGAACTTAATATTAAGATATGACTGTAGTTTCAGCCTTCATTCTTTAGCTTGAAAGAAAACTGCGGCCCAAAACAATGTCAAAATGTAATATGGGAGAGAAAAAAGTTCAAATTCTCCCCGTGTATAAATATAACCCCAAAGTTCTGATTTCTGCTCAGAAAAAGGGAGGAGTCATCAAAGTTACAGGAAATGAGCAAAGATGTATAAAAAACTCATTCTCCAAAAGCAAGGGCAATTTGAAAATCATTTATTATTCTTTGATGTTCTAAGTGGACCTCAAAAAGATCAGTTATACTATCAAATAATGGCAACCCAACTCTAGTACTCTTGTCTGGAAAATCCCATGGATGGAGGAGCCTGGTAGGCTGTAATCCATGGGGTCGCTAAGAGTTGGACATGACTGAGCGACTTCACTTTCACTTTTCATTTTCATGCATTGGAGAAGGAAATGGCAACCCACTCCAGTACTCTTGCCTGGAGAATCCCAGGGACGGAGGAGTCTGTTGGGCTGCCGTTCATGGGGTTGCACAGAGTCGGACACGACTGAAGCAACTTACCAGCAGCAGCAGCATACTATCAAAACCAGTTTAAAATACATGAATCTCCTCTCCTTTCTCCCCATTACTCTCTGCCTTTGTAGTTAGCTTCTCCTGCCATTTCAGCTTCCACTTTTTTTTTATCCTTCCAGTTTTCCCAGAAAACCACTCATTGAAAAAGGAAGAATGGGCATGGAATTAACCTAAATGGAAGACCTCTCTTCACCCCATGCACCTTCCCAGACATAGGAATACGTAGCAACTGAGAAGCCATCTCCCACCTCTTGAATGCAGTACCTGGAAGAAACCGATGATGACCAAGGGCCTGGAATTCACAAACTCTGCTATCTCATTGCTGTTAGAGAACAGAAATGCTTTCTGGCTAATTTGTCTTCTCAACCAAACAACCAAAGCAGTAGATTCAACCACTCCTGGAGAGAGAGGTACAATTAAATGGATCCCACAGAAATTTCCTCTTGAACTGGAGCAAGGCCTATCTTCCCCAAGTTAAATGAGTAAAAACCTCTTGCCTTAGATTCCCACCCCTTGAAAGCCAAGGTCAATTCTTCCTCTCTTCCTCAAACTGAGCCCCAGGGATGTAAACTTTAATAACAACTAAACTTTACCAAACACTTACCAAGGACCAGGCACTGTGCTGAGCATTTTGCATGTATTACATCTCCATAGTAGCCCTATGGGATACATATTGAGGTTTCAACTTGCTATCGGCCACCCGACTAGTGAACCTGGGAATCAAACCCAGGAGGAAGCATGCCCAGCCGTGTTTTCTTATTCATCGTTCAAAGTAAAAGGAAGATGGATTTATTCTTTTAAATATAAAAATTTAAAAGGTAAATAAAAAGACCAGCAGAATTTTTCTGCACCCTTAGGAAAATTCCATTATCTCCCTGTGTCTCCCATTCGTTAGCTGAGACGTGGATGTCCTCTAAGGTCATCTATCCTGACGTCCATTTCTCAGCTATCATATAGGAAATGCCAAGCATGCAGAAAGCTTCTAAAATTGAAACACATCTACCATATCTGGGAGATATAATAGTGTGCCAAAATGTACACAAGGCTACAAATGGACTGTGCTTTTAAGGATCATCGATGTTATATGATGGCAGGTAATTAAAATATTTTCTGTCAAAGACTGTTACAGAATAAAATGGATCATTTAAAATGAATTTATGAGCTAGAGCAATGCTGGTTGTGAGTAGCTTTGTACGACATAAAAAAGCCTTTATTCCTTCTCTCATGATTCATTCCTTCACTCATTAATGCATTTGATAAATATGCATTGGAGTGCCGTGTTAGAGTGCTGTGTTTGGTCCTGGGGATAAAATGGTGAACAGAAATAAGACCTTGTCTCTGCTATGCACCTCTCATTCTGTTGAGGAAGATAATTGTCAAATAACTGCACAAACAAGTATGTAGTCACACCCAAAGTTAGCATTAAAAAGCAAAATTCTGTGGACCAGTAGATACATGACCTACACTGTGACGTTGAGGAGGAAATACTGGAGGAAATCACTTATGAGCTGAAAACTGAAGGATACCTAAGAGTTAACAGGAAGTAGCTAGAGAAGGAAAGGCAGAGAAAACAGGTTGTGCAAAGCACCTGTGGTAGGACAAATTGCAGCCTGGGGCTTGAAGAATGCACACTGTGTTGCTAAACTGTCTGAAAAGGACATTATTGTTAAATTGACTAGAAAGGGCACGAAGTGTCTTTACTTACCTTTCCTAAGAACATTAGGCCTTTAAACATTTTCTAATTAAGTATGTTTACGTGGAGAAATGGAGAAGGCAATGGCGCCCCACTCCAGTACCCTTGCCTGGAAAATCCCATAGACGGAGAAGCCTGGTAGGCTGCAGTCCATGGGGTCGCTAAGAGTCGGACACGACTAAGCGACTTCACTTTCACTTTTCACTTTCATGCATTGGAGGAGGAAATGACAACCCACTCCAGTGTTCTTGCCTGGAGAATCCCAGGGACGGGGGAGCCTGGTGGGCTGCCGTCTATGGGGTCGCACAGAGTCGGACACGACTGAAGCGACTTAGCAGCAGCAGCAGCAACGTGGAGAAAGGTACACAAATTATAATATACAGTTTGATGAATTTTTATAAAATGAACAAACATGTGTAAATACCACCCAGATAAAGAAACAGAAAATCATCAGCCCCTTAGAAGTCCCCATGTGCCCCCTCCCAGCCTCTACCCTGCTCTCACCTAGAGGTAACTAGAAGTAACAATTACTCTAGCTTCTAACAGCTTGTTCTTAAACTGCATATATACAGAGTCATACAGTATGTGATTGAGGATTTGGCTTCATTACACATGTGAGAGTCCTCCATGTTGCACTTTTAGATTCATTCCCACTGTTGTGTGAATATTCCATGACTTATTTATCCATTCCTTATTAATGAGCATTTGGTTTGTTTACAGTTTGGGGCTATTAAGAATTAATTCTTGGGCATGTCTCCAGGGGTACATTTTATGCACTTCTGTTGGGTACATGCCCAAGAGAAGAATTTCTGGTCATGGGGACACAATGTCCAGCTTCAATAGATACAGATTAGGCCATTAAAAAAGTCACGGTGAGTCAGGCCTCTGAAGGTTCATAAGAGGATGATGTGGTGGTCTCAAGGGACAGAGTGGGTGGGGAGGCATCATGCCATCCTCAGACCATGGTTCAACTCACAGCCGTCATCCCCACCCCTCCAACCCAGATGCCAGCCCAATGTTGAGATTCTATTTTCACAGTGGTCCAAGCCATCTTTTAGGAAGAAAGAGGCACACATCATGAAAACAAACCCTTTCTCCTAAAGGCTTTGCCTGAAAAAATTATTTTTTTCTAAGTGACCTGAAAGAAATTAGCTTAGACATTCTGAAAATGTCAAAAAAGGTGAAAAAAATCCCTCCAAACGAGTTTGCATATCAGGTCATCAGAACCATTGCCCTGATTTCCCTCTCCCTGTGCCCACACTCCAGTCATACCCTTGTCTTCCAGCACACCGGGCGTGACATCCACCAGTCCCTCTGCCTGGGCTGTCCTTTTCTCTCAGCCCTCAAGGGCATCTCATCCTGCTTATTTAATCCTCAGTTTGGTCTTTTCCTACTCTCCTTTGAATCATTCTCTATATTATGACCTGCTGTATTTTCTTCATTGACTCTGTTTCTGAAGTTATGAGTTTTTGCTAACTTTCTCAGTAGCTCCTGAGGGATAACAGAATATGCCACCTCAAATTCTACTACTTTGGCATATTATTTTGAATTAAAGGTACTTGAGAAACAGCCTGTGCAAAACAGATGTTCTGACTCTTCTTTATCCCTCTGAAAGCAGGAAATAAATCTCCCATGTGGTGGTACCCTCCCAACACTAGCAGGGTAGATGACATCCTTATTACGACTCATATGGTTTTAAGGTCAAGAAGCTATATATAACAAACTTGGTTACTTCCTCACTAATTTTCTACCCCAAGCCCCAACCCCTTTTTTCTTGTCAATTCTTCACAACTTTATTGTTTCTTTGTCTAAAAGGTATAAAATCTGCCTGCTTTGATCACTTCTTTTTAGCCTCATATATTTAGGACTCCTGTACATATGAAATTAATTTTTCTTTCATTAATCTCTCACGTCAATTTAATTATTAGACCCCCCCAAAGAACCTAGAAGGGAGGAAAAGTTTTCCTCCCCTACATCTTGTAATGTCTGGTTCATAGTAGGTGTTCAGGAAATCATGGGATGAATGAACGAGGTGAATGAATCATTAGATAACTGTGAGGGAACTTGATCTTGAACCCTCCTCTCTGGGATGGATGGACTCCACTTGGCCCCCTGGGCCCCATGGGACTGAGATAGCTCTGAGCCTGGCAAACAGTTTGTTTCTGAGTGTTGGGCACTGTCCCTGCTATGCAGGTGCCTGTCCTGTTGCTCGGCTCTGAGCCAGAGGACACAGTGACAACTGAGGTGTGAATGTCGTGCCAATAATTAACTGGGGCCGTCACTCTGCTGCATATTTCCAGGCACAAGGTGTGAATGCATCATTAATTGAGGGCCTGGAGGCAGCCTGAGTCTCCCTCCCTCAACGGAGATGGTCAAAGCCAAGTCTCCCACCATCAGTCCTTGGAGACAAGAGGAGAACCGGAACTTGACTCAACAAGAACTAAACCCAACCTGCATCTGAGGGAAATTTTCATACAAGTCACAGTGTAGGAGGCCAGTAAAGTACCATCACCTGCTTGGCTCAGGGAGGTCCTATCAAGTGGCAGAGTTGGCACAAGTCATTCTTTTTAGGAAGTGATAGATCAAGGCTGCCTCAAGTTCTCACAGCTAGTGCTCATCCTAAAATCTGGGCCCTGACTCCATCCCAGTATTCCATAGTCTCTTTCCATGGTTGAGGGTCATACTGAGGAAGAAGGAGATGGTTAAGCCTAGTACAAATAAGAGCTGGCTTCTTTACTCCAAGCCTGCTGCAGTGGGGACCTTCTAATACCACCCCATTCAAACACAAAATATGCATTAAAAACCTAAGCATTCCAGGCCCTGGACTAGGGTCAGAAAAGTAATAGTTTGAGGATAATAATAACCACATTGATGCTTTAAACTGTGGTTTTGGAGAAGACTCTTGAGAGTCCATTGGACCACAAGGAGATCAAACCAGTCAATCCTAAAGGAAAACAGCCCTGAATATTCATTGGAAGGACTGATGCTGAAGTTGAAGCTCCATTACTTTGGCCACCTGATGCGAAGAGCCAAGTTATTAGAAAAGACCCTGATGTGGGTAAAGATTGAAAGCAGGAGGAGAAGGAGATGACCAAGGAGCAGATAGTTGGATGGCATCACTGACTCAATGGATATGAGTTTGAGCAAGCTCCGGGAGTTGGTGATGGACAGGGGAGCCTGGTGTGCTGCAGTCCATGGGGTCACAGAATCGGACATGACTGAGTGATGAACAACAATAATAACAACCACATCTGCCATTTACTTAGAGGACAGAACAATGTGCAGGACAGATCCATCAACTGTTGCCCATGGGCCAAATCTGACCAGCCATCTAATTTTATAAGTTATTTTTATTGGGACAGCCACATCTGTTTGTTTGTGTATGGCTCCTTTTTCAGAGCATCAGCAGAGTTAAATTGTTTCAACAGAGATTGGCCTGTAAAGCTTCAAATATTTACTTTCTGGTCCTTTGGAGAAAATGTTTATGAATCTCACTACTTATTAGCTGGGGAGCCTTGAGAGTTATTCCACTCTCTGCACCTCAGTTTCCCTACCTGTAAAAGTACCTCCTACACTGTGTCATGACATCCGAGAAGGGCCTAGAACAGTATCTGTAACACAGTAAATGCTTCAGACATGTGCACTTATCTTTCTTCCCAGGAACCCTCAGAGGTAGATATCTTTGCCATTCACACTTTACAGATGAAGAAATCAGAATTTGATGGGAGGAAGTAGCTGCTTTTCAGGTACATAGTGAGGATTTGAAGTCACAGTGTCCACCAGTTCTGGTAGCCTTTTCAGAGATCTCAAGAAAGAAGGTGAGATTGGATTCTGTCCTGTGCTCTCAGGTGAGAGGTAAGATCTTTGAGGAGGAAGGACAGGTACTGTGGGACCACAGAAACAGGGCAGGCACCATGACCCAGGCAATCAGGGGAGACTTCCTAGAGGAGGTGATGGTGATGCTTCCTGAATGATGAGGAGATTTCAGGCACTGGTTCCCAGCACAAAGAGGGCTCAGACAGTCCTCTTTATGCTGCAACCCTTTTACCCTTAAGTGCAGTTGGACCTCACCTGTCCTTTAGGATGTGAGGGTATTCCAAGAGCCTGAGTAACTCCATGAGCAGATATGTATTTTAACAAAGTAACTTTGGGCTTTTATTTTTTTCACAGCCCTCCCCTAAACCAACACATCACAAAGGACTCCTCGCTTAGGTCAGTGTGTAGCCATTGAGGGTTATCACTCAGTGCACAGGAAGCAGCAGTCTTTATCCTTTCTCTCACTCCTATCCTCTCTCCTCATCTCTTTCTCTTCTTACTCCCTCACACACTACCCTCCTAACAAACCAGCTAGGAGGAGGCTCCAAGTCTTTTATGCAATCTGCCCTGAGGCAGGCTCTTCTGCAAGTCTGGCCTGTGTATCTCATACTCTCTTTGTGTCCCTTCTGAGAGCTGCAAGGCAGCCTGCAGCCCCTGCACATGGTGTTCCTCTCCACTCTACCCCTTTGGTTCTTGCAACCACTCTTGAATAGGATTTTTGCAAACATGCTAAATGCTGCTGCTGCTGCTGCTAAGTCGCTTCAGTCATGTCCAACTCTGTGCAACCCCATAGACGGAAGCCCACCAGGCTCCCCCGTCCCTGGGATTCTCCAGGCAAGAACACTGGAGTGGGTTGCCATTTCCTTCTCCAGTGAATGAAAGTGAAAAGTGAAAGTGAAGTCGCTCAGTCATGTCCGACTCTTAGCGACCCCATGGACTGCAGCCTACCAGGCTCTGCCTTCTATGGGATTTTCCAGGCAAGAGTACTGGAATGGGGTGCCATTGCTTTCTCCTGCTAAATGCTGGGCCCTGCTAAAAGACAGGCTCAGTTTTCTGTGACTGAATCATTCAACATACACAATGGGGACATTCTACTAATAAAGGAAGGGTTGTGTTGAGCATTTCTGTGTTCATCAGTTTTATTCCATCCATCTATCTATTCATCTACACGTTCAGATCAGTTCAGTCGCTCAGTCGTGTCCAACTCCTTGCAACCCCATGAACCACAGCACACCAGGCCTCCCTGTCCAACATCAACTCCCGGAATCTACCCAAACTCATGTCCATTGAGTCGGTGATGCCATCCAACTATCTCATCCTCTGTCGTCCCCTTCTCCTCCTGCCCGCAATCTTTCCCAACATCAGTTCAGTTCAGTTCAGTCGATCAGTTATGTCCGACTCTTTGCGACCCCATGAACCGCAGCACGCCAGGCCTCCCTGTCCATCACCAACTCCCGGAGTCCACCCAAACCCATGTCCAACGAGTCGATGATACCATCCAGCCATCTCATCTTCTGTCACTCCCTTCTCCTCCCACCCTCAATCTTTCCCAGCATCAGGGTCCTTTACAATGAGTCAACTCTTCACATCAGGTGGCCAAAGTATTGGAGCTTCAGCTTCAACATCAGTCCTTCCAGTGAACACCCAGGACCGATTTCCCTTAGGATGGATTGGTTGGATATCCTTGCAGTCTAAGGGACTCTCAAAAGTCTTCTCCAACACCACAGTTCAAAAGCATCAATTCTTCTGTGCTCAGTCCTCTTTATAGTCCAACTCTCACATCCATACATGACCACCGGAAAAACCATAGCCTTGACTAGATGGATCTTTGTTAACAAAGTAATGTCTCTGCTTTTTAATATGCTGTCTAGGTTGGTCATAACTTTCCTTCCAAGGAGTAAGCGTCTTTTAATTTCATGGCTGCAGTCACCATCTGCAGTGATTTTAGAGCCCAAAAAAATAAAGTCAGCCACTGTTTCTACACATTGTGCATACATTTTTGCATCCATATATTTCAGTTCAGTTCAGTTGGTGAGTCATGACCTAATCTTTGAGACCCTATGAATTGCACTACACCAGGCTTCCCCGTCTATCACCATCTCCTGGAGCTTGCTCAAACTCATGTCCATCAAGTCAGTCATGCCATCCAACCATTTCATCCTCTGTCATCCCCTTCTCCTTCCACCTTCAATCTTTCCCAGCATCAGGGTCTTTTCTAATGAGTCAGTTCTTTGCATCAGATGGCCAAAGTATTGGAGGTTCAGCTTCAGCATCAGTTTCTCCAGTGAATATTCAGGACTGATTTCCTGTAGGATTGACTGGTTGGATCTCCTTGCAGTCCAAGAGACTCTCAAGAGTCTTCTTCAACACCACAGTTCAAAAGCATCAATTCTTCGGCACTCAGCTTTCCTTATAGTCCAACTCTCACATCCATACATGACTACTGGAAAAACCATAGCTTTGACTAGACTGACCTTTGTTCGTAAAGTAATGCCTCTGTTTTCTAAGATGCTGTCTAGGTTAATCACAGCTTTTCTTCCAAGGAGCAAGTCTCTTTTAATTTCACAGCTGCAGTCACCATCTGCAGTGATTTTGGAGCCCAACAAAATAAAGTCTGTCACTATTTCCATTGTTTCCCCATCTATTTGCCATGAAGTGATGGGACCGGATGCCATGATCTTAGTTTGTTGAATGTTGAGTTTTAAGCCAACTTTTTCACTCTCTTCTTTCACTGTCATCAAGAGGCTCTTTAGTTTTTCTTCGCTTTCTGCCTTTATGGTGGTATCATCTGTGTATCTGAGGTTATTGATATTTCTCCTGGCAATATTGATTCCAGCTTGTGCTTCATCCAGCCTGGCATTTCACATGATGTACTCTGCTGGGAGAAATATCAATAACCTCAGATATGCAGATGACACCACCCTTATGGCAGGAAGTGAAGAGGAACTAAAAAGCCTCTTGATGAAAGTGAAAGTGGATAGTGAAAAAGTTGGCTTAAAGCTTAACATTCAGAAAACTAAGATCATGACATCTAGTCCCATCACTTCATGGGAAATAGATGGGGAAACAGTGGAAACAGTGTCAGATTTTATTTTGTTGGGCTCCAAAATCACTGCAGATGGTGATTGCAGCCATGAAATTAAAAGACGCTTACTCCTTGGAAGGAACGTTATGACCAACCTAGATAGCATATTGAAAAGCAGAGACATTACTTTGCCAACAAAGGTCCGTCTAGTCAAGGCTGTGGTTTTTCCTGTGGTCATGTATGGATGTGAGAGTTAGACTGTGAAGAAAGCTGAGCGCTGAAGAATTGATGCTTTTGAACAGTGGTGTTGAAGAAGACTCTTGAGAGTCTCTTGGACTGCAAGGAGATCCAACCAGTCCATCCTAAAGGAGATCAGCCCTGGGATTTCTTTGGAAGGAATGATGCTAAAGCTGAAACTCCAATACTTTGGCCACCTCATGAGAAGAATTGACTCATTGGAAAAGACCCTGATGCTGGGAGGGGTTGGGGGCAGGAGAAGAAGGGGACGACAGAGGATGAGATGGCTGGATGGCATCACCGACTTGATGGACATGAATTTGAGTAAAATCTGGGGGTTGGTGATGGACAGGGAGGCCTGGCGTGCTGCAATTCATGGGGTTGCAAAGACTTGCACATGACTGAGTGACTGAACTGAACTGAACTGAACTCTGCATATAAGTTAAATAAGCAAGGTGACTATATACACCATTGACGTACTCTTCTCCCAATTTGGAACCAGTCTGTTGTTCCATGTCCGGTTCTAACTTTTGCTTTTTGTCCTGCATATAGATTTCTCAGGAGGCAGGTAATATGGTCTGTTACTCCCATCTCTAAGAATTTTCCAGTTTGTTGTGATCCACACAGTTGAGGTAGATGTTTTTCTGGAATTCTCTTGCTTTTTCGAAGATCTAACAGATGTTGGCAATTTGATCTCTGGTTCCCCTGCCTTTTCTAAATCCAGCTTGAACATCTGGAAGTTCACGGTTCATGTATTGTTGAAACCTGGCTTGGAGAATTTTGAGCATTACCTTGCTAGTGTGTGAGATGAGTGCAATTGTGTGGTAGGCTGAACATTCTTTGGCATTGCCTTTCTTTGAGATTGGGATGAAAACTGACCCTTTCCAGTCCTGTGGCCACTGCTGAGTTTTCCAAATTTACTGGCATGTTGAGTGCAGCACTTTCACAGCATTGTCTTTTAGGATTTAGAAATAGCTCAACTGGAATTCCATCACTTCCCCTAGCTTTGTTCATAGTGATGCTTCCTAAAGCCCACTTGACTTCGCATTCCAGGATGTCTGGCTCTAGGTGAGTGATCACTCCACAGTGGTTATCTGAGTCAAGAAGATCTTTTTTGTATAGTTCTTCTGTTTATTCTTGCCAGTTCTTACTAACTTCTGCTTCTGTTAAATCAATACAGTTTCTGTCCTTTATTGTGCCCATCTTTGCATGAAATGTTTCCCTGGTGCCTCTAATTTTCTTGAAGAGATTTCTAGTCTTTCCCATTCTGTTTTTTTCCTCTGTTTCTTTGCTTTTTTCACTGAGGAAGGCTTTCTTGTTTCTCCTTGCTATTCTTTGGAACTCTGCATTCAAATGGATATATCTTTCCTTTTTCCCCTTTACCTTTAGCTTCTCCATATATTTAACACTTTTTAAAAATTAAGACCTACTCACACTGAGGCACAAAATTCTTCAAATTCCCCAGCATTAAGATAGGGCTTGAGGGACTTCCCAGATGTTCCAGGGGCTAAGACTCTGTGCTTCTAATACAGGGAGCTTGGGTTCAATCCCTGGTCAGGGAACTAGATTCCACATGCCATAACTAAGACCCAGTGCAGCCAAATAAATAAAAATAAATGAATATTTTTAAAAGATGGGGCTTGACACGTTAGGTTCTTAATAAAAAGGTATGGAATAAGTGGGTGAATGAGTTAGTGAAATGGATGGTGACAGAGGCTTTAGCTTTCATTTAGTAGTCACCCCGTCCCATATGCATCTCGTTCTAGAACCTCCCAGTCTCCCTTTTGATCAGTCAGTGCTTCCTTGGCCTGAGACCCATCAAGATCATTCTAAAGTGGAAGAGTGCAGTGGGAGTGGGCAGTTAGGTAAGCTGGGAACTCACTCTCTGGTCTTTTTAGTTTAGAAACCATGTACCTCACTGTGCCATCTTGTGTGCCTCAGGGCCCACCAGCTCAGATATGGTGGAGGTAACTACATGTCCACCAAAATCCATTTTTTTCTTATGGTCATAGAGCAGGGCCATATTTCCGAGCCTTTCAGTTGGGTGGAGCCACATAACAGAATTCAGGTCAATAGGATGAGAATAGAAGTGATATTCACCACCTCCAGGTCTGGGCTATGGACTGTGCCGGTGGCACTCCTCTGCCTCCCAGCACCGACTTCTGGCCACACACAGAGGGAACAGCCAGAGAATCAGAGGTCCTAGGGGAGGACAGTGCCACAGGCTGACAGGGACTTGGGTCCTTGAAAGATTGTGTGGACCAGAAGCCCCACACCCAACCTTGGCTACAACTAGGTTTGGTGCAACCAAGACATAAACTTGTAATTCTGTTAAGCCACTGAAATGCAGATTTTTGTGTTTCCATAGTTAGCATTCCTTTGATTGACACACAAATACCATTACCTTCACAGCTGATGGGCTGTGATCTGTTGCCCTCAAAAAACAGCTTCAACTCTGGGGCCTTCTTGACATCAAACTCCTTCTGAAGTTCCTTCTCAACTGTGACATCCACTTTGCCAAAGCCAATCCCATTCTTGCCTTTGCCCATGATCTCCACGGCTTTGCCCAGCTCCTCAGCTAAGCTTCTGGATTGCTTTGAGGATGGGTTATCTGAAAGAGCCAATAAGAAGACAGAACTCACTAGAACCTCTCCTCCATCCCATCTCCCAAGGAGGAGGCTTTGTTAAGTTTAAGCCTTTATTAAGGATTTTTTTTTTTTTTTTAAAGTTTAGGCCTGCCTAACTCCTGGGTTTTTCTCATGTTCTACTGCTAATGGGTAGATTCAGAAATGTGACGGATATCACAGTTCATGAAACTGATCAGTTTGGGAGATATGCATCAGGATTTTTTGGGGTTCAGCAACACTGGAAATAATACAACTTTGGGCAATTTAACTTCTCAGAGACCCATGTGCCTCATCAATAAAGTGGGGAAATAGTGGCGGCTTTGTGAAGCTGAGTCAAAAGATTTAACAATCTATTATATAGTGCTTATTACTTTCAAAGAGGTTTATGTGGATTAACCCACTGAATCCTCCTAGTACCCCTATGGGGTGTGTGTGTGTGTGTGTGTGTGTTAGTTGCTCTCAGTCATGTCTGACTCTTTGCAACCCCATGGACTGTAGCCCCCTCTGTCCATGTAATTCTCCAGGCAAGAATACTGGAGTGGGTTGCCATTTCCTTCTCCAGGGGATCTTCCCAACCCAGGGATCGAACCTGGGTCTCTCACATTCCAGGCAGATTCTTTACCATCTGAACCACCAGAGAAGCCTCTATGGAGTAGGTATGGCTATTATTATCTCACTGTGACAGAGGAGGAAACTGTTGCATAATTGAAATGACTTATTTGCCCAAAGTTTCATGGCAATAGAAGGTGTAGCAGGATGGGACTCACTCACTCTGGCTTGGGTGCTTGCTCTCTAACCTCCACTGGGCCTGTCCTTAGCATCAGGCCTGGCACTTGGTCAGTATATAATGCCTTCTTATTAATACTGTCATTATGGTTAAAATGTCTATCAGAAATCATAGTAGAGGGAGAGAGTGAGAAGGAGGGAGGTGAGAGGAGAGAAAAAGAGAAGTGGGTGGGCGGGCATGGAGAGAGAGGGAGAATGAGCACCATCTGGTGGAAGTTCCTGGAGCTAACAGGACAGGTTCTGCACCTTCATTTGCCCTGTATCTGCATGTAATATGGCAGGGGACATGCTTGTGAAAAGGAGGCCAGATGTGAGAAGGGTAAGGGGGTGGGGGGAGGTTATGATGACCCCCTACCCACCCAGCTCATCTCCTTGGTCCAGAGTGTTGAAGAGACCTGACACTATTGATCAAGATTCCTTGGCCTCTCACATTGCCGGGTGGTGGGCTGGAAGTAGAAGTGAGGGGCCCTTTTCTGGAAAGAGCCCCAGGGGACTGGCATGCGATCCCAGCAGCGGTAGAAGACTTCCTGGCCTAAATGGGAGGGGCTAAAAGGCAATCACATTTGTCTCCCTTCCTCCTGATAATGTTGAGAGATTGTAGGCCCCTCGCTGGTTCTCACAGCCCAGTGTCTGCAGCAGGTGGGTTGAGCCAGGGTAGAGGGTCATTGATTCCCTTTTAAGCCAGAATGCTTTATCTTTCTCAAACTCCCTTGTCCATCTGGAGCACTTGAAACCAGTGCAAGTCATTTCCACTGCCATGGGCAAGTTCCAAGTACAAGAGAGAGGGCTTTTGAAAAGCAAAACCCAGAAAGCCAGGCCTGGGACAACTGGCACACACCCCATTGCCAGTCAGCACACTGCTCCGGTAATGGAACCCAAATGTGAATGATCACTTTCATTAAACTCTCAATCAATGGACACGAAGTGTGACTTTTCGCCTCCCTTGTTGATCAGTGCCTCTCCACTGCCTGCTTTGTCACCAGCATTGCCTTCGATACCCCATCCCGCACCATCAGCAGGGGTTGGCCTGTTGCCAGAAGCTCTGGCCTGCAGGCCTCTCCTCTGACTTCCTCACGGATTTGGCCATGCCTGGCTCAGGGCTGCTGATTGACATAGCATCCGAATCTGAGTTTCTAAGCTTGGGACAAGAGAAACACTTGGAATGATTGCCCAAACAGTGGAGTTTTTGATGTTCCACACATAGCCCAGTGCTTTTTGGTGTCTAACATGGAAGTGAGAGAAAGAGACTGTGACAACTGGGGCCTGAGAGTTGGATAGATGGGACCTAATAGCTACAGTAATGGGATTCATTCATTCACTCATCTGACAAATCTTTTTTAGAATCTTCCATGTGCCAGGAAGTATTTTAGGTATTGAGGACTTAATAATGAACAGACTGATAAAAATCACTGCTCTCATTGGAAAAGCCAGAAAATAAAGTAAAGAATAAAGTAAAGAAACAGGCTGTATTCTATGCTAGAAGCTAAGTGCTATGGAGAAAAAAGAAGCAGACATGGAAGTTGGGAGTGTCTGGGAATGGAGTTTAAGTAGGGAGGTAAACGGAGGTCTCACGAGAAGAGAATGGAACATTTTAATGAAGACTGAAGATGATGAGGGAACCAGCTGTGTGCTCACTCACAGGAGGGAGAGAGTTCCAGGCAAAGGAGCCATATGAGCAAAGGCCTTGAAATAAGAACACATGCAACATGCCTGGAAAATCCCATGGACAAAAGGGCCTGGTGCACTGCAGTCCATGGGGTCACTAGGAGTCGGACACGACTGAGCGACTTCACTTTATTTTTTCACTTTCATGCACTGGAGAAGGAAATGGCAACCCACTCCAGTGTTCTTGCCTGAAGAATCCCAGGGACAGGGGAGCCTGGTGGGCTGACGTCTATGGGGTCGCACAGAGTCGGACATGACTGAAGCGACTTAGCAGCAGTAGCAGCAACATGTTTGAGGGATGACAAGAAGTCCATTGGGTCTGGAGACACAGGCCTCGTAGACCACTGAATAGACTTTGGTCTTTCCTCTGAAGCTTGTGGAAATGTACTAGAGGGTTTGGAGCAGTGTTGGATGTGATGATATACATTTTTACTGGATTGTTTTGAATGTTACATGGAGATTAGACCACAGAGGAAAAAGGAGGCCAGCTGGAGGCCACTGTAATAATCCAGGTAAGAAATGTTAATGGCTTGAATCAGGGGAGTGGCAATGGAGAGGGTGAGAAGTGGTCAGAGCCTGGAGGGGTCTTGAAGGAGGACTTGACAAGGTTTATTGATGGATTAGAGATGGAATGTAAATGAAAGAAATCAAGGATGACTCTGACATTTTGACCTGAGCAACCAGAAGGATGATGATAGTGATGATGATGGTAATGATTGTGATGATGATCGTAGTATTGATAACAAGATAACAGCATTTATTGAACACTTACTATGCCAAGTACTTTGCTAAGTGTTACGTGCATTATCTTGATTAGTCCTCAGAAAAAGCCTAGGAGTCATCTACTGTTGTAGATAGTCATCTACTATTACAGGTGAGGAATGTTAGACAAGGAAACAGAAACCCAGGAGTCTCACAGCTAGTAAGCATTAGGCCAAGACTCAGCTCCAAGGCTGCTGCTAAGTCGCTTCAGTCATGTCTGACTCTGTGCAACCCCATGGACTGCGGCCTACCAGGCTCCTCCGTCCGTGGGATTTTCCAGGCAAGAGTACTGGATTGGGGTGCCATTGCCTTCTCCAGCTCCAAGGCTGGCTGACTCCAAATTCCATGCTCTAACTGACCTTGAAGGCAAGCCAGACTGAAAAAATGCTCTTTTTCCCTGGAGGGGTGAGTTTCCAATCTCCCCTGCTCTGGGTGGTTCATATCAGAGCAGATAGACTCTGGAGAACAAAATCTACTTTTTATGTCCAGTCCTGTTTACTAGTTTCTATCTTTTTAAAATTTGCAAATCAGTGTTTACCTCTGGAGCCTTGAATACCAAGCGTGTAAAGGTAAAATGAATGCATACACCCTCAGGTCTTGGTGACTATGTCTCATCGGGCATGGAGTCAATTCAGCTGTATATTGGAACCTGGGCAAAGCAGTGCCCAGTGGACTGTGGATGGGCAGGGAGCCCTTTGCTGGGAGCTCCTTCAGTTTTAGCCCTCCTCAGGTTCTAACTAGGGTCCATGGTCTGGCACATACTAGATACTCAATGAACATCATTTCCTTAGGTTGTTTCATAAATCAGAGACAGTTATGGTGGCTTACAGCACCTGTGGTCCAGAAGAGGAGTTTTTTAAACATCTCTGAACCTTAGCTTCCTCACCTATAGAATGGGGATAGTGATAAGTTTTCATACCTTAGAATAAGCCTACATAGTAAGCCAAGGTATGCAAAGCTCTGATACAGAAGTGCCCAATAAACATTGAGCATTATGATAACATGGGGGAAATTCATGGTCTTGCTCTGACCAGATGTTCTCTGGGGAGGAAGGATCCTATGTAGTTATCAGGATCTTCAGCAAATCTTCTTATTCCTGGGGAAAGGAAGACAAGGGTGACAAGCCATCCAAAACAAGGCTGAGGCCTATTCTGTGGCTCTCTCATGGGTTTTGGGGTTAAGCAAATGGCACCCAGGGTCCCATTAGAGTTGGCAGTGGCTCTCGAGAGTGTGCCTAGTGTGTAAATGTGTTAATGGCTAGTGGACCTAGAATCAATGTTTGCCTGGGTCTTTAGTAGGTAACCCCATGCTCCCTTTTTAGAGCAGCCAATGTGGGTCAGGGGAGGGGCTGATGGATGGGGGAGGTGTGAGTGTAGGAAATGGAGATTCGATCCCAGCACAGGGAGCTGGAGTCTGCCTTTCTTTAGATTGTGGTTCTCAACAGGGCACATTTGGCCCTATCTGGAGTCATTACTGGTTGTCACATCTGGAATGCTACTGGTATCTAGTTGTTAAAAGCAAGGGATGTTACTAAATATCCCACAGTGCACAAGACACCCTCCTCCCCTGTCTCACACACACACACGCGCGCACACACACATACATAGAGAGACTGTGCTAAGAATTAGCCAGCAGAAATGTCAACAGGGCTGAGGATGAGAAACCCCACTTTAGACCAAGTTCAAGATCAAGCATGGAAAAGGCTAATGAGTATAATACTCTCAGCATTCCATAGGATGCTTTATAGTGCTCATAGGTGATAAGGACTTCAGTATGGTCTCCAACTCCCAGTTCCTCAGGGTCCAGCCAACATGTTTCTTTGACCATTGAAAAGGCCTACAAAACTCTAAAAATCTGCTCCTTACCCTTCTGATCTTATTTCCCACTACTTTTCTCTTTGGCAACTCAGCTAAGCCACCCTGCACATTCCCACCTCAGGGCCTTTGCACTTGCTGTTCCTTCTGCCTGAAATTTTCTCATGTTGCTGTTTTACTGTCTTCAGGTCTTTGTTCAATTTCCATCTTCACAGGAAAGCCTTCTCTGGCTACCCTGTACTTAACCCACTTGCACCACTCCTTGTACTTCCTAAGGGCCCTGCTCTGTTTTTCTCCATAGTACTTCTACCCTTAAGATATGCTACATTTTTCACTTCTTCATCATTTTATCTTGAGTCTCCTCTCTCCAAGCTTCCCTTGTGGTTCAGCTGGTAAAGAATCCGCCTGCAATGCGGGAGACCTGGGTTCAATCCCTGGGTTGGAAAGATCCCCTGGAGAAGGAAAAGGCTACCCATTCCACTGTTCTGGCCTGGAGAATTCCATGAACTGTATAGTCCATGGAGTCCCAGAGTTGGACACGACTGAGCAACTTTCACTTTCATTTTCACTTGCCTCTCCATGATAAAAGATCTGTAAAGCAAGGGTCTGTCTGTTTTGCTTACCACTTGGTGCCTAGAAGAGATCTGGCATATAATAAATATTCAATAAGTGTTTAATGAATGAATGTTTCAATTATTAGCACAGTTTAAGAAGAATTGAGTGTTAGACCTGGTCTGAAATCCTCATCACTTACCAGTTGTATAATTTTGGGCAAATCCTAAACCTTTCTGAGACTTTATTTGCCTCATAATATAAGACAGGAACAATGAGAACAAGCCCAGTGCCTGGAATACAGGTCTGAGTAAATGGTCTTCCTCATTTTCAGCATGACGATTGTCCGCATCATCACCATCATCACCATCCTCATCTACTATACCATCTACATCATCTAATCTGCTCCCAAGACAGACTCTTGCCACCTCTGCCTTACGGATGATTACTAATTAGTGAACCTAGAAACTGCTCCTTTTAAGTCTCATTTTGGCCTCCTCCACTAAATGTAGCTTTTCCTTTTCTCTTGTCTCATTTATGGAGAACACTGTGGGCCAAAGGAAAGCTCATTTATTTACCAACATCTCCAAATGACTACTGTGCTCCAGGCACAATCCTAGATGTTAGCAATCAAGAGATGAATCAGTTTTGACCCCTGTTCCCTGTGGGACTTACAAGTTTAAACGCAATTTCAAAGCGGTGTGCCAAATGTTATAAAAAGCAGGGTGCAGAGGGCTGAGTGAGCATGCCAGAGCCTAGGTGGGAGGGAGGTGAACACAGCCTCTTGACAAGGCAACTTCATGAACTTAAACTTCATAATCCAGCTTAAGAAGTTCAAGAAGGACACTACAGGTAGAGGGAACCTCAAGTGTAAAGGCCAGGAGGCTAATGCCTGTGTGACCTACCAGGTAGCCACACTCAGGGTGTAGAGCACAGACTTCAAGTGGAATGGAAAAGTAGGCCTGGGTTAAATCAAGCCAAGGACATTGTAGCTATGTTAAGGAGTTTGGAAACTTTGGGATTTTCAATCAGAAAGTGATCCAATCAGACGTGCATTTTAGCCTCTAAGAATGATGCTGTCAGTGCAGAAATGCTTGATGGTGTGGTGGCCTTCAATAATTGCTTCTGTTCTTCCTGTTCACATTTTTTCTTTTGAAAAGCTCCAAAGCTTGTCTTTTAATGCAGGGTGCTAGGTCTCCATGTGGCAAAGCAGATTTGAAGATTTCATGGCTTTGATGGATAGCTGGTCACCATAGAAAGTGAGCTTAGAGAATATAAATCACCTGTTGCAATGAGCCTGTAACTTAAGTCTCTTGATATTTTCTTGTAACTGTGGCTTTCTTTTTGTTGGCAGTCTTAGAATATTCTGCTATCTCATAATTTAGTCTTTCCCCCTTTTCAAAAAACTCCCCAGTGACACTTATTTTTTACTCATTTTGGCTAGAGTTAGCTTGTGAGTTTGCCAAAACTGTGACTGAGACAAGTGCACAGTGTGGAAAAGAGGCAGAGACAGAAGTGGTAAATAAAACATGGGCAGGCCATGCATGGACTGAAATAAGTGCTGGATTCTAACTTAAAGCCTGACACCAAGGTGCAACTGTACAACTGAGGAAATTCACCTCCCTTGCCACTATAAAGTCTGCCCCCAGATGCAGCTTTTTGATGAGTCTGCAAGCAATTGATTTATTATGATCTCTGCCTCAGCTCCACATCAGATCATCAGGCATCAGATTCTCAGAAGGAACACACAACCTAGACCCCTTGTATGTGCAATTCATAGTAGGGTTTGTGCTCCTGTGAGAATCTAATGCCGTCAGTGACATGACAGAAGGCAGAGCTCAGGCAGTAATGCAAATAACGAGGAGTGGCTGTAAATACAGATGAAGCTTTGCTTGCTGACCCACCACTCACCTCCTGCTGTGTGGCCCAGTTCTTACCCCTGATCTAGAAGATGCCACAGTGGTTCAGGGAGAGAATGATGAGGCCATAACTACAGCAGTGGCAGGAGGAATGGGGAGGACTGGAGATTGCAGAGGGCTTCGGGAGGTAGTTTCAATAGGACTCTGTGAGAGATTAGAGATGAGACTAGAAAGGAGTCAAGAATGATCTAGGATTTCTGACTTTGACATTATAAAGATAGCCATGCTGTCAATCAAGACAGGATGTGAGAAAAAGCAAATCAAGTAAAGATGCTGAGGTCTATTTTGGACACATGTGGCATTGAGATGTGTGAGATATCCAAGAGAAAAGATGCCTCTGAGTGTTGATTCTTGAATCTGGAGTCCTTGGAGAAATGAGAAACTGGGCAGCAGCTAAGGATTTGATAGTTAGCAGGACAGTATTTCCCTGGACAATATTGGAAAGACCTTTTTGTAAAGAGCCATTTACTCCTGAAAAAATAAAAAAAGAACTTTTTATAATGCTCATCCTAAGTGATTCATTTTTCCAAAGGTCATTTTAAAGGGTCTGCCAGCTTTTGAGAATTCATTTTTATATAAACTGCATATTTGAAGAAATCAAATTTTCAAATGAAATGAGTTTGAGTGTCTTTTAGATAGCATCTCTGCCGGTGTTCACCGAATTGAAATACCTGCTGGTGGGAAGACTTTCAAGTATTCAAATTGGTTGTTATCAGGTATAATTAAAGAATATAAAATGGATTGGCTCCCTTCATAGTCCCAGGCTCAATGTCAATCCCTAAGTTATAAAATGTCAATATCCCAAAGAACCATGAACTTGCCCCTCTGCCCCGATTAAAGCAGAGTAGTCGTGGACAGAGTCTTGCATTCTCACACATATTGGATAGGTTACCCAGGTTTGTCCACCTGCCGGGTCATTTTGGAAGCATAAATGAGTGTTGTGGGGTGTGTTGTGTCATGCAAAGTGTGTGGCTCTAAATACTTCAATATCTCCACTGAGGGTCCAGGATTCAGGGATTAAGCCTGCAGCAAAAAAGAGAAGACGGCTTAGATGGCTGACCTGTGCAAACCATTAACTCACAAGCCACAGCAGCTGTAGAGTTCTCAATTCTTCCCTGAGGAAAAAAAAAAACCATGAACCAAATGTTCAAGTAGTGACCCAAGTCTTGATGTGGATGAGGGAGCTAGGGAACCAGCTGGAGGAGTAGTTCAGTAAGGTGGAAATTATGTCCTGCTCACAGGCTCCTATAAAGAAAATGACCCAAACTGGATCTCACCTAGGTCTTGCTCCATGGGCTTGAAGCAAAATCAGGTGTGCATTCTGACACTTTGAAGGAAACAAACCATTAACAGCCTGAACTGGATGGAGGTCAGAGGCTTGGAATTATTTTGATAGAACTTTACACAACAGGCACACTTCATGTTGAGTTCGGTTCAGTTGCTCAGTCGTGTCTGACTCTTTGCGACCCCATGAACTGCAGCATACCAGGCCTCCCTGTCCATCACCAACTCCCAGAGTTTACCCAAACTCATGTCCATTGAGTCAGTGATGCCATCCAACCATCTCGTCCTCTGTCATCCCCTTCTCCTCTTGCCTTCAATCTTTCCCAACATCAGGGTCTTTTCAAATGAGTCAGACCTTCACATCAGGTGGCCAAAATACTGGAGTTTCAGCTTCAACATCAGTCCTTCCAATGAACACCCAGGACTGATTTCCTTTAGGATGGACTGGTTGGATCTCCTTGCAGTCCAAGGGACTCTCTAGAGTCTTCTCCAGCACCACAGTTCAAAAGAATCAATTCTTTTGCACTCAGCTTTCTTTATAGTCCAACTCTCACATCCATACTGGATGACTGGATGACTACTGGAAAAACCATAGCCTTGACTAGACGGACCTTTGTTGACAAAATAATGTCTCTGATTTTTAATATGCTGTCTGGTTGGTCATAACTTTCCTTCCAAGGAGTAAGCGTCTTTGAATTTCATGGCTGCAATCACCATCTGCAGTGATTTTGGAGCCCCCAAAAATAAAGTCAGCCACTGTTTCCACTGTTTCCCCATCTATTTGCCATGAAGTGATGGGACCTGATGCCATGATCTTAGTTTTCTGAATATCGAGCTTTAAGCCAACTTTTTCACTCTCCTCTCTCACTTTCATCAAGAGGCTCTTTAGTTCTTCTTCACTGTCTGCCATAAGGGTGAAAATTGGAAGGAGGCAAAATGACCCAGTTAGATTTTGTCTCCTGGGAACTACCAAGGTTAAGGGCAGGGTTAAGGTTAAGCTTGTCGTATGTTGCTATGAAGTGGCTGCACAAGTCAGCTGAGGAAGCAATGGGATCCATGGTAACTGAGCTACTGACACTCTCAGTGTCACAAAATGCCTGCTGATGCAAAGACCGCCCGCTGAAGTGGCGCAACTCAGAGAGAATGTATCAAATGAGAAGAGACAAGAATTGAGGAAGGAGCTGGGAGGCCTGAATTTCAGGCAGAAGACACAGACTCAAATGCTAGAGGGGTGAGGCAGGGGTGTGACTATGTGGGGCCGGCTGACTAGGAATGTGGCAACTGACAAGTGTGCTGTTTCCTGATCACAAGGGGCAAATTGTCACTTAGCTCCAGCCAACTGTCACATTATAGGAACGTAAGCCAGGGCTTCCAGGTCTTTTGGTTTTTCAAGAGCAGATGTAAATTGAATTTCAATTATGAAATGTCCCCAAATAGGGAGACAAATAGTGGCAGTACACTGGGTGATTATGAGGAGTGCTGTGTGAGAACATTTAGCGGGGCTATAAGGACAGTTCCCGGCACACAGTAAGTGCCCGCTATGTGAAAGTTGTTATGAACATCCCGTCCATCCCGTCTCAAAGCATAGACATGGGGCTGTGTCGGTGTCTCAGGAAAAAGGAGTCCGTTTCCTCCATCAAAATGCCTGCTGATGCAAAATCTGAAGAATATAAATTCAGATGAAAAACCTGATGATCTAAAAATCTTCCTTGAGACAGTGCCCATAACTGTGTCCCAGCAACTTACAATATTATTTAGCAACTTAACAACTTATTTTGTCTTCACAATAATCCAGCATGGCACTTGTGTTTATATCCATTTTACAGAGGAGAAAACTAAGGTTCAGAATGGTAAAGACATTGGAAGGTAAATCCTGGCTTCTTGCCTTCAGTGGAACAGAGGAGCCAGATACAAATCAAGACCAAAGAGGTGACATAGTATCTTGCAAATGACTTAGTTTCCCTGGACCTCAGTACTCTCATCTGGGAATTAAGGATGATGCTATTTTTTTAATTATTATTGAAATGTGTTCTCATGTATTTATGCTAAGTTTCTTCCGTTGTGTCCGACTCTTTGCGGACCCCATGGACTGTAGCCTGCCAGGGTCCTCTGCCCATGGGATTTTTCAGGCAAGAATACTGGAGTGGGTTGCCATTTCCTTATCCAGGGGATCTTCCCAACGTGGGATCGAACTCACGTCTCTTACATCTCCTGTACAGTCAGGCAGGTTCTTTTCCACTAGTGCCACCTGTTTAACAATACTTAAAATTCCTCTGGCTGCCAGAAGAAAGGGGGCAGGTCTCAGCCCACCCATCACCCATTGCCCAGGAGTTAGGGACACTCACGGAAGAGCACCATCAGGAAGCGCGTCTCGTTCAGCATCTGAGTCAGGCCAGCAGGTGTTAGCACCATCAAGTTTTCCTCCACAAGGATACGCAAGGGCTGGGACATGTTGATGCTCTCCTTCTTGCCATTCATCTCTGGTGAGCCCTGGACAGTGCCGACACAAGAGGCTACCAGCAGCAGAGACATACAGAGCAGCTCCATAGCTGTCCTTCAAGGGCAGAAGAAAGAACAAGAACTCTTACCAACACGGGTGGTGGGGACCCACGTCATCGCTCCCTCCCCATCTCCTTTCCTAAAAGGTCAGTCCTGATGTGGAGAATATGGCCTCAGCACTCCCCACTGGCTTCTTAGCAGTGCCCAGAGCTCAACAAAGCAAGCTGGTAAAGGAGAGGCAAACTTTGCCAGTGAGGTTAACCTTGGGGCCCATTGAAACTGCATGGGATTAGCTCAGAGCAGCAGGGTCCCACTCGGAGCAACAGAAAGCCAAATCACAAACCAACACTCAAGCCCACTGGCTCCCCAGACACTAGGTAAGAATATTTTTAGATATGAAACTCAGTCCAGAATCCCAAGGCGAGCCTCTGGGTCTCAGAGATGACTAATCCAATCCCTATCACAGCCTCTGCTTCATGCTCCCCCAACTCCTGCTTGAATACCTCTTTTGATGGGAAGCTTATTGCTGGCAGTGTAACCCATTTGATTTTTGAGCAAATTTTCTCAAGTGTAAATGTTTCTTTCAAAAGTAATCACCATAATGCACTCATGTAAAAATTCCAAGCAACACAATAAAAAAATGTTAATTAGAAAACAAAAATTTCTCCCATTACCCCACCTCTGAGAAAGTGACTCAGTTTGGAATGAATCTTCACCAATGTTGAAAATGCCAGTATGAATGTGTATTTAACTGTATATATATAAACATATTAATAAATGGAATTAGGCAATACTGTTCATTGTCCAACTGTCTTACTCAGTGATGTAAAATATATTCCAGATACCTTTTTGATAAGAGTACATATTAGGTCTATAACATGATTTCCTTTCCTCTTTTTTTCCCCCTCATTTTTTTTTTCTTTTATAATTCTTATCTGTTCAGATGGTTTGGGTCAGCAGTTGTCTCTCCTTAAGTGCCACTCTCCCCAGTAATGTTTCCCTAATAATCTAGAGCATAGGATCACTGTCACAGATCTTTGCATGTTGTCCTCAAGCACAGAGCCATTTTCCTATGTAGCATACAGACTACTCAAGTGTTTTGAACATGGCAAATAGCTGGTCCAGATTAAATTTATAAGGACCTCAATTTCTTTGAGTGCTCTGTTCCTAGCATTTGGTATTTATGATAGGCAAATAAACATGAATGAATGAGTGGATATTTGATATGTACCTGGTAAATATGTTTGGCACACTATCTGAGGATTTTTTAAAAGTAGATCTTCTAATGTAATTTTTTGGTCTAATACCAAAATAATTGGTATTAGATAATTGGTCACAAGTGTTAAATTTTATAAATACCTATAACTAGCTAAAGCATCTGCCTACAATGCCTACCATGTGGGAGACCCGGGTTCAATCCCTGGATCGGGAAGATCTCCTGGAGAAGGAAATGGCAACCCACTCCAGTATTCTTGCCTGGAAAACCCCATGGATGGTGGAACCTGGTAGGCTACAGTCCATGGGGTCGTGAAGTGTCGGACATGACTGAGCGACTTCACTTTACTATAGCTAAACACACTTGTTAAATTATGTATCAAGTGTTAAATTTTATAAATACCTGTAGCTAAATATGCTTGTCATGTATGGCTGTTCTATGCATTCCATGCCATCATCTCTCCTATGACAATTCTGTAAGATAGTAATATTATAATCCCCATTTAGTGACTATAAAATGAGGCACATAGATTTGTGTTAAGTGATTTGTCCAAGGCCATACAGCTAACATGTGACAGAGACAGGATTTCAAACAAGGCAATCTAGCTACAGAATCCATGTCCTTAACCAGAATGATGTACTGTCTCTCTATGCCCCCTGTAAAACTGGTGCAGTGAACAGTGTCTTGAGACAGTAACTGAGGCTCCCTGACTCCAACCACCATCTCTGGTATCCACCATCTAATCATGCTGTGTCTCAGAAGGGGAGGACTGAGGCTGGCAACAGAACAGAATCAAAATTTTTGGTTTGGGGTTACAAAACAGGCCTTTAAAACTCAGGAGGGGCTTGCAAGTCAAGGTTCTAATTGTAAGAACTAAGCTTTTCAGGAAAATATAAAAGGGTTTTTGACTACTCAAAGGTTTCTGCTATAAACTCTAGGTAAGGAAGAAGACGTTGACAGAAGGAACATTTACCTTACCTTCCCCAAAGGAGATAAAAGTGTGCCTTCTTATCAGAAGGGCAGGGAGGAATGGCAAGAGCTTTGATGCTTCTAGGGTCCTGAGAAAGGGTTCTGACCCTCTGTCCCTTCTCTTTTTGCTCACCACTGCAGTCCCCATCCCCAGTCACACTCTGGTCACAGTAATAAGTGAATCACCATGTATTAAGCTAGCATTTGAGCTTTACACGCATCATCTCATTAACCCTCACAGCATGTCTGTGAGGTAGGTACAATTATGAAGCCCAACTTACAAAAGCAGAGACCCACCCTAGAAGAAGGAGCAAGACTTAAGCTCAGGTATATCTAAGCCTAATGCATATGGGGCTAAACCAGGACTCGCAATCTACAGCCCTCTGCCTTTCTTGTAAATACCATGTTAGAGGATTCACAGCTATACCCATCCCATCACAATTGCCTACGGTTGCCTTTACTACCGGAGAAGGTGATGGCACCCCACTCCAGTACTCTTGCCTGGAAAATCCCATGGACGGAGGAGCCTGGTAGGCTGCAGTCCATGGGGTCGCGAAGAGTCGGACACGACTGAGCGGCTTCACTTTCACTTTTCACTTTCATGCATTGGAGAAGGAAATGGCAACCCACTCCAGGGTTCTTGCCTGGAGAATCCCAGGGACGGGGGAGCCTGGTGGGCTGCCATCTATGGGGTCCACACAGAGTCAGACACGACAGAAGTGACTTAGCAGCAGCAGCCATTACCACAACTACTAAATTAAGTAGTTGTAATAGAGACCCTATGTGGCCAGCAAAGCCAAAAATATTTATTATCTGGCCCTCTTCAGGAAAAGTTTGCTAACCTCGGGTCTAAATCACCATACCACACTGCCCTCATGTTCATACCTCAGATTTTGTACTTGGGAAGTGGTCACAGATTCTCAGATTTGCAAAGCAAATCAGAGCACAGTACCTCCCTCTGCAGAATGGGTGAGTGGCCTTTCATCCCAGAGTAGTTGTGAAGATTCATAAAGAACTTGTGCTTGATTAGCACAATGCAGGAGATCGGTTTCTATCCCTGGGTTGAGAACATACCTTGGAGGAGGAAATGGCACCGCCACTCCAGTATTCTTGCCTGGAGAATCCCATGGACGGAGGAACCTGGCAGGCTACAGTCCACAGGCTGGCAACAAGTTGGACATGACTGAACGACTAACATGAACTAAGAACCTGGATTCACATTAAAATTCTCTAGGGAGTTTTTAAGGTGATACTGATGCTCCTCTGACCCTTTATTAATTCAAAATTGCTCAAGATGGGGTCCAGATATATGTATGTTTTAAAAGCTCTCCAGGTGATTATTTTAACCTTCTATTTAGAAAATTTTGAACATAAAAACAGAATGGTATGGTACAACATACCCCCAAGGCAACTCACCACTCAACCTCAGTTGTCACTCCCAATCATATCTTTTATACTCCTGTCAACTCCCCACCCTGGATTATTTTGAAGCCAGTCCCATGCATCATATTATTTCATCCATAGATATTTCATCGTGAATCTCTAAAAGATGAAAATCTGATAATAAAACATAGCTACAACACCATTATCACACAGCAAAATTCACTCTAATCCCTCATATCATCAAATACCTAGACAATAAACTACTCTGATTATTTCATAAGTTTTAGGTTTGTTTGAGTCAGAATCTAACTGAGATTCGTGTATTGTCATAGGATACACGTGTTGGATCTCTTAAGCCTTCCAGGTGATTCATCCTGCAGCCTATAGGTTGAGAACTACATGGTCAAATAAAATCAATAAAGGAGAGTTGAGATAAGGATGAAGGCAGAGTGGAGAGCCTGGTTTTCTGGAAAGCTGTGATGTATATTATTCAAATCTACATTTCAACCAAAGGGCTCATTACTACCACCCAGCCTGAAGGGTGCTTAATGATTCCCAGAATCCCAGGACCCACAGATAACAAGCCACTTGTTAGTCCTGGGGAAGTCTGGTACAGGATGATGACTATTAGATGGAGCTTTTGTTTTCAGTATTAATTCACTTTTGTCGACTTGGGAAAAAACACACAACGTAAGAGCTGTGAGTTGAACTTAGTATCTTGTTGAAGACTATAGCCTGGGGAGACAGCCTCTCAGATGGCTCTGAGAAACTGCTCAAAAGATGTTAAGGGAGGAGGTCAGTGTATATATAATTCTGGTGAAGGAGTATATGTAATCAAACACGCATCTCAGTAGAAGGTTGCTATTGATCACAAGGAACCAATGTTCTAGTTATTGGTTTTAGTGCTTTTCTAAACATGAGAAAATGCAAGAAACTGGGTTCATAAAAATTTCTCCTAAAAATATCTAACTATTTTGAAGACCTATTCTGCCAGTTTTCCCAGAGCACAGAGTACTTCATTCTTCATCTTTGCCCTGAACTCCTTTCAGGATGTATTGAAGGTCAGGGACTGCAATGACTAATGACTTAATTCTTATAGAACCAGGTGGTGAGCTCTATTCTTTCATTAGCACCTGTTTGCTTGTTTGTTCATTGATTAATTTACTTGCAAGAGAAACTCTCATCTAAATTTCTTTGTCTAGATGGAGACATTAAAGTGCCAGAGAGTTAACTTTTATTTTACAGACAATCACCAGAATAATCCCTTATCTATTATGCAAACATAAGACAGTGAGAGCCACCCAGAGCCTTTCTGTGACTGACCATTGGTGACCACTTTCAAACCCCTTGGCACCCAAAATCTCTTGTTTGGCAGGGGTGGGAGGGATTTGCCAAAGTACCAATGGGTCTTTTGGAAAGAAATCTCAAGATCTGAGGTTGCTAGGCTCTCTCTGAGAGATCCGGATGGCTCTTATCAGAGGGAAGGGAAGCCTGGGCCAGTGGTCTCACCTCACTCACTTGGGAGAACTGTGCCGTGATAGGAAATGTTTATTAATAAGAATAAGAATAGCTGCCACGGAGGGGCTTCCTGCCCGCCGGCCAGTGCGCTGAGCACGGTGTGTGCATTGTCTCCACCAGCATTCCCAGAGAGGCCCCTCGTCCCCGTACTGTCGGCCCTCGTCCAGTTGGAGCAGTGGCCTCCTTCCTGTCTGATCCCTCCCCTTATTCTCTTTACTTCCCCTCAGTTATCAATTTTCTTTCTAAACATAATGTAGATTACATTGCTCTCTTACTAAAAGGTCCATGGCTTGCTGTCCGGACAATCCCACCACACGTCTGTCCTCTCAGGCCCCTCAGGCCAACTCCGGCCTCCATAGCTCTTTTCCCCTCTGACACCAGCCCTCCATTCTCCACCCCCATTCACAGGGCACCAGCCACATTGCTTTCCTTTCCTCTCCTCAAACACACCCTGCTTCTGGGCCTTTGCCTTGGCCTGGAATCCCTCATCCTGCTCTTCATTCAGCCTTTTCTGAGGGTCTGGGTGCAAACACCAGCAACTCAGAAGGGTCTCCGCAGGCCACTCTGTCTCCCCAAACCCCAACTTTGAGCACTCTTGGTCACATCACAACAGTTTGCTTCAAATTTTGTGTTTTTACTTCCCACAGCATCTTGTTTATATTTCTAACTTTTTAATGTAAGTGCCCTTGTTCATGGCTGTGGCTGTTTCCCCTCCTCCTGGAATGGTATTTGGCCAAGATTTGGAGCTCAAGGGATTTGAATTAATGAATGAATAAATATGCTAATTTAATTCTCACGCAAACTCCACAAGTCTGTTTCAGTAGTTCTCAGCCAAATACTGATGCTTGAACTCAAATGCACTGGATTCAATTCCATTGATCTGGGGTGGGGTGAGTCTGGGTATCTTTTCTTTTTAAGCCCTCTTGGTCATCTTAATGTATAACCATTTATGCTGAAATTCACACTTAAATTCGTAACCACCTTGGCAGAAGGAAGGCTGTCAAGGCAGGGCCCTTTAGTCAGAATTGCTGTTTTCACTCAAGTTCATACCTGCAAGAAGCCTGGTTTCTCTCAGGCCTACTGGGGCTGAGCCAGGGCTGGGACAACGAACTCTTCTGGCCCTTGAGGAGGGCAGTCATGTGCTGAAGAGTAAGTTCCTGACTTCTCTTTGTGACCAGAGAAGGACCCAAAAGCAGCTGAGTGTCCTAAAGAAATCCAGAGGCAGAAATGGAGGCCCTTCCTGGACACACTGAGGCTGCAGTAGCCGTAGCCACAGTATTCTGAGTTCTGGAGTTCTGGAGGACCAGGGGTGGCCCGGGAGAAAAATAGGCCATTGTTGAGTAAGAGGGGGGGCCTCCTCTGCCCATGCTGAGTTGGGGGAGGGGGACTGAAGGTCACAAGAAGGGCCAGAAACAAAACACACTACAGGGTACTGGGTGTCCCCATCAAAGGCACCTATAGATTGGAATTTGGATCCCAGCTCTGTTTCTAAGCATCTGTGTGATCTCAGGAACGTCACTTAGGCTTTCTGAGGCTCAGTTTCCTCACCAGTAAAATTGAAACCATTTACCTTAGATTGGGACTTGAACTCACATGACCAGCACTTGAACCCAGCCAAAACCCATAGTAATGAAACTGAGGTTCTTGATGTCTCATCACAGAAATAATTCAGTGAGAGACAAAGTGATAGTTAAGAAGTGGCTTTATTCAGACAGAAACATACTCCATAGACAAAGTGTGGGGCCATTGCAGAGAATGAAAACAGGGGCCCCCAAATGTGGTGCGGTTAGCTTTTATGGGCTGGGCAATTTCATAGGCTAATGAGTGGGAGGATTATTCTAACTACTTTGGGGAGGGGGTGGAGATTTCCAGGAGTTGGGCCACTGACCACTTTTTGGTTTTGATGGTGGCTTAGAACTGTCATGGAGAGGCAATGGCACCCCACTCCAGTACTCTTGCCTGGAAAATCCCATGGATGGAGGAGCCTGGTAGGCTGCAGTCCATGGGGTTACTAAGAGTTGGATACAGCTAAGCGACTTCACTTTCACTTTTCACTTTCCTGCATTGGAGAAGGAAATGGCAACCCACTCCAGGGTTCTTGCCTGGAGAATCCCAGGGACGGGGGAGCCTGGTGGGCTGCCGTCTATGGGGTCACACAGAGTCAGACACAACTGAAGTGACTTAGCAGTAGAACTGTCATGGCACCTCTGGGTGTGTCATTTAGCTTGCTGATTGAGAATCAAAGTCTAGTCGAAGTTGACTTGTCTGCCATCTGGGGCCCATTGGATTCTAACTGGTTTATGTTATATCCATGGGCTATGTCATTCTTTCAAAAGTTGTGCCCTGCCCCCTTTCTTCTCATTTCAAAATGACATACAACACCTAGAAGGGTTGTAAGTGTTAGATGAGATGATACCTACAGGTAGTACCTGGAAGGCAGGAAACCCTGCCCTGGTAATCATGTACATGTGTATCAAGTCATCACATTGTATGCCTAAGTATATACAACTTCATTTGTCAGTCATACTGAAAGCTCCAGGCTGGAGCTTTACAATCAGTCAGCCTCCTGAGATAAGAGACAGGTGGGGTCCAGCTGAGGCATTCACAACCAGCCCCCTGTTGACTGGTAAATAGCCAGTCTTAGTCTCTTGTAACAAGAGACTTCCCTGTAGCTCAAATGGTAAAGAATCTGCCTGCAATGAAGGAGACCAGGGTTTCATATCTGGGTCGGGAAGATCCTCTGGTGAAGGGATTGGCAATCCACTCCAGTACTCTTGCCTGGAGAATCCCATAGACAGAGGAATCTGGTGGGTTACAGTCCATGGGGTTGCAAAAAGTCAGACACAACTGAGCAACTAACACACAGGGAGCTAACATCCAACATGCCTTGTAGAGCTATATTAAAAAAGCAGAGATATTATTTGCCAACAAAGTTCCATCTAGTCAAAGCTATGGTTTTTCCAGTGTATGGATATGAGAGTTGGACCATAAAGAAAGCTGAGCACTGAAGAATTGATGCTTTTGAACTGTGGTGTTGGAGAAGACTCTTGAGAGTCCCTTGGACTCAAGAAGATCCAACCAGTCCATCCTAAAGGAAATCAGTCCTGAATATTCATCGAAAGGGCTGATGCTGAAGCTGAAACTCCAATACTTTGGCCATCTGTTGCAAAGAACTGACTCATTGGAATCGACCCCAATGCTGGGAAAGATTGAAGGCAGGAGAAGGGGACGACAGAGGATGAGATGGTTGGAAGGCATCACGGACTCAATGGACATGAGTTTGAGCAAGCTCCAGGAGTTGATGATGGACAGGGAAGCCTGGAGTGCTACAGTCCATGGGGTCACAAAGAGTCAGATATGACTAAGTGACTGAACTGAACTGGAGTCTCTTCCAAACACCTCAAGGGAATAATCATGGCAAAGACAAAGAGAAGGAAAAAACCATGTCTTGTCTGAGTAAAAAATAAGGGAGACCACCATTTTTTGGATTATCAAAAAAGCAAGAGAGTTTCAGAAAAACTTCTATTTCTGCTTTATTGACTACCACAAAGCCTTTGACTTTGTGGATCACCACAGACTGTGGAAAATTCTTAAAGAGATGGGAATACCAGACCACCTGACCTGAGAAATCTGTATGCAGGTCAGGAAGCAATAGAATTGGACATGGAAAAACAGACTGGTTCCAAATAGGAAAGGAGTACATCAAGGCTTACATTGTCACCCTGCTTATTTAACTGATATGCAGAGTACCTCATGAGAAACGCTGGGCTGGTTGAAGCACAAGCTGGAATTGAGATTGCTGGGAGAAACCTCAGATATGCAGATGATACCACCCTTATGGCAGAAAGTGAAGAAGAACTAAAGAGCCTCTTGAAGAAAGTGAAAGAGGAGAGTGAAAAAGTTGGCTTAAAGCTCAACATTCAGAAAATGATGATCATGGCATCTGGTCCCATGACTTCATGGGAAATAGATGGGGAAACAGTGGAAACAGTGTCAGACTTTATTTTTTTGGGCTCCAAAATCACTGCAGATGGTGACTGCAGCCATGAAATTAAAAGATGCTTACTCCTTAGAAGAAAAGTTATGACCAACCTAGACAGCATATTCAAAAGCAGAGACATTACTTTGCCAACAAGGTCCGTCTAGTCAAGGCTATGGTTTTTCCAGTGGTCATGTATGGATGTGAGAGTTGGACTATAAAGAAAGCTGAGCGCTGAGGAATTGATGCTTTTGAACTGTGGTGTTGGAGAAGACTCTTGAGAGTCCTTGGACTGCAAAGAGATCAAACCAGTCAATCCGAAAAAAAATCAGTCCTGAATATTCATTGGAAGGACTGATGCTGAAGCTGAAACTCCAATACTTTGGCCACCTGATGCGAAGAGCTGACTCATTTGAAAAGATCCTGATGCTGGGAAGGATTGAAGGAGGGAGGAGAAGGGGACAACAGAGGATGACATGGTTGGATGTCATCACCGACTCAATGGACATGAGTTTGAGTAAACTCTGGGAGTCGGTGATGGACAGGGAGGCCTGGCATGCTACAGTCCATGGGGTCGCGAAGAGTTGAACACAACTGAGCAACTGTACTGAACTGAACCGATACACATACAGAAAGGCTCCTTGGAGTCAAAAGTTAGAGGGTAATTCCAGGCCATAATAGGTCTTGCTCCTCCCAGAAGACTTCACTCTGATATTCAAATGGTGTGCATGAGATTAGCCACACCTTAATGGCTAAAGTGTACATGTGCACCCCAGGGGAGTGTCCTGAGACAAATTAACCAGTGTGGAACAAAGCAAGGTGATTGACCTGAGGGAAGACAGACCTGGAGAAATGCCCCTTATAAAGGATTTAAACTTCCCAGAGGCTTGACTGTCTCTCTGAGCTCGCCCATGAGCCTTTCCGCAGGTACTTTTCCTTTCAATAAGCTTTTTACTTTACTCTTTACCTTCTGCCTCCTCACCTGAATTCGTTCTTGACTAGGCAGGCCCCTGTGGTTCAGTGGTTAGGACTCCAGTCTGGGAAACTAAGACCCTGTTTCCAGCTACCACTTGCTGCTGCATGTGTCCAGAATCAATACCTCCGTGAAGTTGAAGAAAAATAAAAATAAAAACATATTTTAACATATATCGACTGTTCAGTTCAGTTCAGTCGCTCAATCGTGTCCAACTCTTTGCGACCCCATGAATCATAGCATACCAGACCTCCCTGTCCATCACCAACTCCTGGACTTCACTCAGACTCACGTCCATTGAGTCAGTGATGCCATCCAGCCATCTCATCCTCTGTTGTCCCCTTCTCCTCCTGCCCCCAATCCCTCCCAGCATCAGAGTCTTTTCCAATGAGTCAACTCTTTGCATGAGGTGGCCAAACTACTAGAGTTTCAGCTTTAGCATCATTCCTTCCAAAGAAATCCCAGGGCTGATCTCCTTCAGAATGGACTGGTTGGATCTCCTTGCAGTCCAAGGGACTCTTAAGAGTCTTCTCCAACACCACAGTTCAAAAGCATAAATTCTTCAGTGCTCAGCTTTCTTCACAGTCCAACTCTCACATCCATACATGACCACTGGAAAAACCATAGCCTTGACTAGACGGACTTTTGTTGGCAAAGTAATGTCTCTGCTTTTGAATATGCTATCTAGGTTGGTCATAACTTTCCTTCCAAGGAGTAAGTGTCTTTTAATTTCATGGCTGCAGTCACCATCTGCAGCGATTTTGGAGCCCCAAAAAATAAAGTCTGACACTGTTTCCACTGTTTCCCCATCTATTTCCCATGAAGTCATGGGACCAGATGCCATGATCTTTGTTTTCTGAATGTTGAGCTTTAAGCCAACTTTTTCACTCTCCTCTTTCACTTTCATCAAGAGGCTTTTGAGTTCCTCTTCACTTTCTGCCATAAGGGTGGTGTCATCTGCATATCTGAGGTTATTGATATTTCTCCCAGCAATCTTGATTCCAGCTTGTGCTTCTTCCAGTCCAGCGTTTCTCATGATGTACTCTGCATATAAGTTAAATAAGCAGGGTGACAATATACAACCTTGACGTACTCCTTTTCCTATTTGGAACCAGTCTGTTGTTCCATGTCCAGTTCTAACTGTTGCTTCCTGACCTGCATACAAATTTCTCAAGAGACAGATCAGGTGGTCTGGTATTCCCATCTCTTTCAGAATTTTCCACAGTTTATTGTGATCCACACAGTCAAAGGCTTTGGCATAGTCAATAAAGCAGAAATAGATGTTTTTCTGGAACTCTTGCTTTTTTGATGATCCAGCAGATGTTGGCAATTTGGTCTCTTGTTCCTCTGCCTTCTCTAAAACCAGCTTGAACATCAGGAAGTTCATGGTTCACGTATTGCTGAAGCCTGGCTTGGAGAATTTTGAGCATTACTTTACTAGCGTGTGAGATGAGTGCAATTGTGTGGTAGTTTGAGCATTCTTTGGCATTGCCTTTCTTTGGGATTGGAATGAAAACTGACCTTTTCCAGTCCTGTGGCCACTGCTGAGTTTTCCAAATTTGCTGGCATATTGAGTGCAGCACTTTCACAGCATCATCTTTCAGGATTTGAAATAGCTCAACTGGAATTCCATCACCTCCACCAGCTTTGTTCCTTGTAATGTTTTCTAAGGCCCACTTGACTTCACATTCCAGGATATCTGGCTCTAGGTGAATGATCACACCATCGTGATTATCTGGATCTTGAAGACCTTTTTTGTACAGTTCTTCTGTGTATTCTTGCCACCTCTTCTTAATATCTTCTGCTTCTGTTAGGTCCCTACCATTTCTGTCCTTTATCGAGCCCATCTTTGTATGAAATGTTCCCTTGGTATCTCTAATTTTCTTGAAGAGATCTCTAGTCTTTCCCATTCTGTTGTTTTCCTCTATTTCTTTGCAGTGATCACTGAAGAAGGCTTTCTTATCTCTTCTTGCTATTCTTTGGAACTCTGCATTCAGATGCTTATATCTTTCCTTTTCTCCTTTGCTTTTCCCTTCTCTTCTTTTCACAACTATTTATAAGGCCTCCCCAGACAGCCATTTTGCTTTTTTGCATTTCTTTTCCATGGGGATGGTCTTGATCCCTGTCTCCTCTACAATGCCACAAACCTCATTCCATAGTTCTTCAGGCACTCTATCAGATCTAGTCCCTTAAATCTATTTCTCACTTCCACAGTATATCATAAGGGATTTGATTTAGGTCATACCTGAATAGTCTAGTGGTTTTCCCTACTTTCTTCAATTTCAGTCTGAATTTGGTAATAAGGAGTTCATGGTCTGAGCCACAGTCAGCTCCTGGTCTTGTTTTTGCTGACTGTATAGAGCTTCTCCATCTTTGGCTGCAAAGAATGTAATCAATCTGATTTCGGTGTTGACCATCTGGTGATGTCCATGTGTAGAGTCTTCTCTTGTGTTGTTGGAAGAGGGTGTTTGCTATGACCAGTGCGTTTTCTTGGCAAAACTCTATTAGTCTTTGCCCTGCTTCATTCTGTATTCCAAGACCAAATTTGCCTGTTAGTCCAGGTGTTTCTTGACTTCCTACTTTTGCATTCCAGTCCCCTATAATGAAACAGACATTTTTTTGGGTGTTAGTTCTAAAAGGTCTGGTAGGTCTTCATAGAACCATTCAACTTCAACTTCTTCAGCATTACTGGTTGGGGCATAGACTTGGATTAAAGTGATAAATCCTGTGGAGGAAGATTGAGCAGAGAACAGTGGATAGGAAGCATCAGATAGGAGAGGATTCCACTTTTGATGAGGGAGTGGGTTGAAGGCTCCATGAGCTGAGCCATGTGGATGGAGCTTCCTGGCAGAGGATCTGAAGGAAGACCTGAAGCAGCACTGGCCAGAGCCAGCCTGAGGGCTTGTTAATATTTAGAAATTTTGCAATTCTTGTAGGTTGGAACCTGTGGGAATTGAAACTGGCCATGGTGGGAATTTTAACCACAGGTACTGACAAACACTGTAAGTCACTTGTGCGGTTTTTGTTCTCAGAGAACCAGTTTACCAGCAGCCCCACCCCAAGCCAGAACTTCAGTCCCACAAGGAGACCACTGTGGCTGCCGTCCAATAAGCCCGGTGAGAACTGTTTCTGAGACTTTGCTTTTGACTCTAGGTGACACAAGGCAACAGAGGAGGCTTAGTTATTTTTAGTAGCTTTATTTAGGTATAATTCACATACCAAAAAATTCACTCATTTCAAGTGTGCAATTATTTGTATTTCTGTTAATTTCTTTTGGTAAGTTTATAGAGTCCATGGGGTTGCGGAGTCCATGGGGTCACAAAGAGTCGGACACGACTGAGCGACAACTGAATTGAACTGAAATTTGTAGAGATGTGCAGTCATTGGCCATGATCCAAGTTTAGAACCTTTCCAACAAAGAGATCCTTTGTGTCCAGTTCCTCTAGGCTATTGCCAAGCTACTTCTTGTCTACTTCCTGTCTCTGGAGGGTTTTGCACAGAAAAGGGACATGATTTGATTTATATTATTGTCACTATTATCTCCTTTCTTCCAGAATATAATAAAGTTCCTATTCTCTTTCTGGATTAGATGGTGACCTGAATTTTCAGGGAAAATATCCCCTAGTTCCAGGACCCTCCAGGCACTGGGGTTGGAATTGCATCTTCCAGCTGTGAAAAAAGGTTGCAGGGCCACTCTCGCTGGCTCAAGTGTGCTGACCAGCTGACGCCATGCGTCCTCTGCTGGCTTCAGGCTCTGCCCTCTCTTGGCTGCATTTGGAGCCAAAGTTCCCACGGGAGGCTGAGTTAGCAGATTGCCTTTACCAGCGTTCCTGGGAGCCTGAATGTTTACAGGCACAAAGGCCTGCATTCTGCTAAAGTAAAACCTGGAAGTCTTCGCATTTCCTGGGTTCAGGAACAAGGTACAGTGAAGAGAAGTGCTTGGCAGGAGGTGTCAGCTGCCCCAGGCCTTTACTGATTAATCCTAAAGCGGGCAGGGCCGAAATGGGGCTTTGTACACTTAGGAAGGAAGCCTGAGATTCTATCTGCTATCAAGGGACCCCAGGAATCCAGGAGAGAAAGGCAGAGGAAAGGGCTTGGGGCAGTTCTGGAGAGGTAAGGAGTAAGGGAGGGAGGTGAGGGAAAGGGAGTCCTGAAGCTGCAGCCACCACCCCCAGCCCGGCCCCCAAGGGGGCTGGTGGCCACACAGGGGCTGAGGTCTAGCTTTCTGGGAGGTGAGACTTGGAAGTCACTTTTCCTCTCCATGCCTCACTTTCTTTATCTGTAAAATAGAGAACATAACACATTACACAGTTACAAGGATTTAAGGAAGTAACATTTATAAAGCACTTTTCAAATGCTCAAGAAAATGACAGTTATTATCACTTTTCTTGTTATCCTGGCACATTATTATTGTTGTCTTAGTCATTTGGGCTGCTATACAAAAATACCACATACTACATGGTTTAAACAACATTTGTTTGTCATAGTTCTAGAGGCTGGATAGTGCAAGATCAAGGCACCATGGGCAGATTGGTATCTGGTGAGGGCCTATTTCCTGATTCATAGTTCTAGCCTCAGCAAGCAGAAGGAAGGAGGGAGTTCTCTGGGATCTCTTTTATAAGGGCTCCACCCTCATGACCTAATCACCAATCAGCAGCCTCACCTCCTCACACCATTACATTCGAGGTTAGGATTAAATTACATATTGGGGGAACACAAACATTTAATCTATGGCAGTTATTATTACTGCATTCTATTATTATTACTACTAAGAGGAACTTGGCAGAAAGGAAATGAATCTGGGGATATAGTCCTGTGCCCACTGCTTCACTTCTTAAACTTTAATGTGCTCAGCTGGCCTGGGGTTCATGCTGAAGTGCAGATTCTAACTCCACAGGTCTTGGGTGAGGTCTAAGGTTCTGCCTTTGTAACCTATTCCCAAGTAATGCTGATGTCACTGGTCCATAGCCCACACTCTGAATATCCAGATACTAAAACTATTCTGGTCCAATACAGTAGAGACTAGCCACGTGTAGCTTTTGCAGCATTTGAATGTGGCTGGTCTAAACCAAAGTATACCTGTAAATGGAAAATGCACATTGGATTTCAAAGACTTAAGAACAACAGAACATAAAATATCTCTAATAATGTCTTCTGATATTGATTACATGTTTGAAATTAGTGTCAACTGAAAAATTAGTCACAATCTGAAAGTAGAGAATTATTTTATTTGGTGGGAATGTTAAGGACTCCCAGCCTAGGAGGCAGCATCTCAGGAGCCCTGAGAAAATTGCTCTGAGGAGGCAGGAAAGGGAGTCAGGCTATATACAAGTTTGGAACAAAGCGGGGAGGCAGTCTGAACATCAAAGATAAGCATGGAAAAGCAGATAATTCATTCCTTTCATATGCCCCTCTGGAGGAAATGGCAACCCACTCCAGTAATCTTGCCTGAAGAATTCCATGGACAGAGGAGCCTGGCAGGCTACAGTCCATGGGGTTGCAAAGAGTCAGGCATGACTGAGCAACTCTCATTCACTGACTCATATGCCCCTCAGCTATCTGGGGCCAAACCCTGTTTCTTGATTGTTTACATCCTTAATTCCTTGTTCACCATAAGGAATGGCAGATGTAGTGGATGGTTGCTTCTTGCATTTCCCACCCCTCCCCCAGCTCCTCAGCAATCACCATAGGGAGCATCGAATCTCCTGGATAGCAGGCATTGCATTCCCTTTGGGGAGCCCTCATTCACATTTGGAAGCCCCAAAATCACCGATGACTGTGACATTTCTTGCCCACTGATATGGCAGGAAGTATTCCATTCCACAAGGGCTTCCCTTGTGGCTAGCTGGTAAAGAATCTGCCTGCAATGTGGGAAACCTGGATTCAATCCCTGGGTTGGGAAGATCCCTTGGAGAAGGGAACAGCTACCCACTCCAGTATTCTGGCCTGGAGAATTCCATGAACCATATAGTCCATGGGGTTGCAAAGAGTCAGACACGAATGAGCAACTTTCACTTCACTTCATTCCATTCCATTCCACAATAGTTAAATAAAATGTATTCACCTGTTTCTTTTTATTTATTTATTTTTTCAATGAAACTGCCAGAGAATTGTGCATTACAGGAGGAGGTGTGGTTCATATCACATTTCTTTTGGAAGGTGCTGCCCTGGAGCTTTCTTCAGACTTGTCAGGCCAGTTCAGGATTTGCCAAAGGCTTTTTGAGGGATTTAGTTTGAAGGACTGAGCCTTGGGAGGTGGGCTCTGAGTTCCTGCCCTCCACAGAGATCCAACAGGCCGTGAAAGGTGGAAGAGATGAACCTCAGGCCCAGAGAGGAGAAATTATCAAAATCACACCATGGAACTCAGATTAAAACCCAAGACTCGGCTCTACAAGCCAATATGTGCTACATTCATCCTATGGCTGACCACAGGTTTCTCTCCAACCTCAAGGGTCTCCCTAAAGCCCAAAATTCATGATGACATTCTCTCTCTTCTTTGATGACAGGCAGGAAGCAACATGAGGCTATGGCTAAGAGAACTGGTCCTCCAGGCACTGAGAAATGCCCGGGGTACCTGTGGGTCTCATGGGCAGCCACTGCCTCTTCCTGTCCCTCAGAAGATTGTGGCCACCTGGGAAGCCATCAGCCTGGGCAGGCAGCCAGTGCCTGAGTATTTCAACTTTGCCCATGATGTGCTGGACGTGTGGAGTCAGCTGGAAAAGGTGAAGCTCACGGTGTCCTAGGGTCCAACTTGGGCATCAGATTCCACCTTCACAAAACCCCACTGAGACTCGAGGCTACAAGACATGTGTACATTTTGGCTTGAGAGTTTTCCAAGTCTTAAAATGTAAACTGTGGGCGTTTAAGCCTTAAAAAAGCTATTATTACCAAGGATTTGAGCCTTAGATACCCCTACCTAATCCCTAGTATTTTCACATTCCTAAGCCCAAATTACACAGGGAGAGAGTTACGCCCCAATTAAATCAATGATTAGATGTCCTTCAAATCATTCTGAGCAAGTGAAGGGGAAAGTTTTGTATTACTACTAATCTGTTTTTAGTATCTTCCTCACGTTGGGCCCGTCCCTTTTAAATAAGGAGAGAGCTTGGTTCAGGCTCAAAGCTTTTCACTGCTGCTGCTGCTGCTAAGTCGCTTCAGTCGTGTCCGACTCTGTGCGACCCCATAGACGGCGGCAGCCCGCTAGGCTGCCCTGTCCCTGGGATTCTCCAGGCAAGAACACTGGAGTGGGTTGCCATTTCCTCCTCCAATGCATGAAAGTGAAAGTGAAGTCGCTCAGTCGTTTCCAACTCTTAGCGACCCCATGGACTGCAGCCTACCAGGCTCCTCCGTCCATGGGATTTTCCAGGCAAGAGTACTGGAGTGGGGTGCCATTGCCTTCTCCAAAGCTTTTCACAGATCACAGCAAATACATAGGATTGACTTCAGATGGTCTTGATTTCCTTGTGTATCTCAGTGCATTTGCTTCTTTCTTTATCCTCCCTTCCTTGTGTGTCTATTGTGCCTCTCTTTGTACTCTATGTCAAAGATACCTTTTGTTTATAGGAGAATATAAACTTTGTCTCAAAGAAATTTATTTATGTTAATTTTAAGAAGAGCTTGTTTAAAGAAAAAAGATGAAATAAGTAATATTGTGAGTAGATGTAGTAATAGTCTACTGTTAGTGGATATGGTCAAATGTATGGGGGTGGTATGAGAATGACTGAGGTGTAAAAGTAAGTTTTGCTGTCAGATAGATGTGCTTTATCTGCTTGAAGCGTGACCTTGAGCAAATCGCTAGGTTCCTTGGATCTCAGTTGTCTCATCTATAAAAATGGAGTCATACAGTATGCCAACTGGAGCTGTGAGAATTAAATGAGAAGAGATGGGGTCAGAGTGCTCCTTTACTATCTACAAAGTGTAAGATTTTTTTTTTAAAATAAAACCACTCTAAGCTCATCCAGTGCTTCCCTGAAATGACCTTCCTCCCAGGCTCTACAGTCCCCTGGATTTCATAAGCCCACAGGCTATGTGTACAGCTAAAGTGGCCCCAGCTCCTTGCCTGTAAGGTGGGGATGACAGCAGCTCCCTCCTGCCTTGGAGAAGGCAATGGCACCCACTCCAGTGTTCTTGCCTGGAGAACCCCATGGACAGAGGAGCCTGGTGGGCCACAGTCCATGGGGTTGCAAAGAGTCAGATGGGACTGAAGCGATTTAGCATGCATGCATGCAAGCTCATCCTTAGAAGACTTCTCCTAATGAAAACATCAAACAAAGAGGGCCAAGTCAGCAAAAATGAAGGAATAAGGACTTTCTGAAATTTTATTCTCCATAAAAGCAAAACAAAAACCGTAGTCATAATCAACTTTTCAGAACTCTAGAAACTAACTAAAGATTAGAGTAATCCAGGGAATGTATACTAAAGACACTCTGGTTAACATCTGGGTGTATCTCAATGAGAATGCCCCAGAGATATTACCTCATTATGCAAAAATTACATATCCTCCGTGACTATTCTGAAAATGTTAAAATACATCTGATGAAATTTAACTTTCGGCAGCCAATAGCTACCAGAAAATAATTATGTATTACATTATGCATACATTTAAAAGCTTACCTGAAGTCTCTTTTATAAAGGAATAGTATGAATAAGTTGATCCGTATGTTTTAAAAACTAAATTGTTATTAAGGCAGAAATTATAAAGTAGCAAAAAAAAAAATGACAATATATACCAAATTGATCTACATACTCAATGTAAGCTTTATCAAAATACCAGTAGACTTCTTTGCAAAAATGTACAGTCTTGTCCAGTCATGTGGAAATGCAAGGGATCCATAATAACCAAAACAATCTTGAAAAAGAAGCACAAACCTGGTGGACACTTTCTTATTTCAAAACCTACTACAAAGTTACAGTAATCAAGACTGTGTGGGAAAAAAAGAAGAAGACAATCTGGTACTGGCATAAGGATAGGCATAAATAAATGGGATAAAACTAAGGATCAGAAATATACCCATAAATCTATGGTCAATCAGTTTTCAACAAAGGTGTCAAGAAAATTAAATGGGGAAAGAATTGTCCTTCCAATTAATGGTGCTGGCACAACTGGATATTCACATGCAAAAAAAGAAGGTGATCCCTACCTCACACCACATACAAGAATTAACTCAAAAATGGATCAAGGACCTAAATGAAGGAGAAAAAAAACTATAAAATTCTTAGAAGAAAATATAGGTGCATATCCTGGATTAGGTAATGGTTTCTAAAGTATAAGCAATGAAAGAAAGTAGATAAATTGAATTTCATGAAAATTTCTAGCATTTGTAGGTCAAAATGAAAAGACAACCGACAAAATCACATATCTGAGATATATAATTTGTGTATATACGTGTGTGTGTTTATATATATATATATATATATATATATATGTATAGCACATATCTGCAATGTATAAAGAACCCAATTAAATATTGGCTAAGTATTCAAATAGGGATTTATCTAAAGAATATAAACAAATTGCCAACAGACACATGGTAAAATGCTCAACATCTTTATTCGTTAGGGGAATGCAATCCCAACCACAAAGTGATACAATTTCACACAGAGTGACATGGCTAAAAACAAAAACAGACAAACAAGTGTTGGGCAAGAAGAAATAAACAGAAAAAATAGGAAAAAAACAAAAACCAAAAAGTGTTTGCTAAGAAGTGTTAACAAAGATATAGAGAAATTAGAAACCTTATACATTACTGCTGGGAATGTAAAATGGTACAGATGCTGTAGAAAACAGTTTGCAGTTCCTCATAGAGTTATCATATGACCTAGCACTACTCTCATAGGTGTATATCCCAGAAAAGAGAAAGCACATGTTCACACAAAAATGTATGTACAAATGTTCATAACATTATGGAAGTGGAAGCCACCCTAATGTCCATCAGCTGATGAATGGATAAACAAAATATGGTCTATCCATGCAGTCGAATACTATTCGGCCATTAAAAGGAAGGTAACACCAATACATGCTACAACATGGATAAACCTTAAAAATATGCTAAGTGAAAGAAACCAGACACAAAAGGCCGCATATTGTATAATTCCATTCATGTCAAATATCCAGAATAGGCAAATCCATACAGAAAATAGATTAGTGGTTGCCAGGGGCTTGGTAAGGAGAGAATAGGGTGTGACTACTAATCTGTAAAACGTTATTTTTAGGATAATGAAATTTTTCTGGAGTTAGATGGTAGTGATGGTTACATAACTTTGTGACTATACCAAAAACCCTTGAATTGTGTGCTTCAAAATGGTAAATTTTATGGTAGGAGAATTACATCTCAATTTTAAAAAGGGGAGGACACAGAATAGTGTGAATCTTAGGATAGGCACAGTGTGGAAGAAGCCTTCTCAACGTGTATCTTTTCATATCATTTTGATTTTTTAACCCTGTGAATTTAATAACTATTGTAAAACAAATAAATTTTGAAAAAGAAGAGCAAGCAAACAAAATTCCTCACCCATGGTGGGGATTTTTTTCTTTTTTGCCTATACAACTCTCTAGGCTGGGCACCGGCCCCCAATCCCTGCCTTCTGGTGCGTTGATGGTACAGGAGCAGAGGTCAAGTGGAGCTTTGAAGAGCTGGGAGAGCAATCCAGGAAGGCGGCTAATGTGCTGGAGGGTGCCTGTGGCCTGCAGCCTGGAGACAGAATGATGCTGGTGCTCCCGCGGCTCCCAGAGTGGTGGCTGGTCAGCATGGCTTGTATGCGGACAGGTCACTGAGCAAGGCTGAGACTCCCAGTTGGGGCTGATACAACCTGCCCGAGTTTTGGCAGCGTCCACAATGTCTGGGAGATGGAGCAAGTCGAACCTCATGTGGAGTTTTGTTTACTTCCCCATTACCCACCAATCACAACATGATTGTGTGCAGGGGCCAGATAGCACCGTAATTGATCAAAGCAGTATGTGTTTTGCTGAACACATTTCACTTTTCACTTTTGTCTCAGGCTCAAAGGATTTGTTAACAAAATAAGCCAGTGGTTAAATGCAAATAAAGAATACAGATATGTATTAGAGGATTATCTAGCTTACTTTCAACATACCAACATTAAAAGAAAAGAAAAATAGAGCAGAGAATACATCACCAAATTGGGTTTTGACCAACATCCAGACTTAAACAGCACTGGGAAGCGCCATGTCACAGCACATTTGGAGTCCCAGTTGGGAAAGGGTCCCAGGCAGTGTGTCAACCCCATGGGTAAGACTTCGAAGATTGCCGTTCAGTGTTCTGCTTATAATCCCAGGACTATGAAAACTGATATCATCATCAATCTGTGACCAAATTGCAAGCCTGGTTTCATGTTAAAGCTGTTTGTTTTGTCTTGTAAAACTTAGAATGTTGCTAAGCCTGGGGTTTGGTTGGCCAGACCCCCCTCCAGGGGCTCAACAATCTCAAGATTTGTCCCCCGTCTTATCTTTGGTGCTGCAAGTCTTGCATTCACAGCAGGCAGTCACTCCCAGTCAGTGCAGTGTCCCAGAAGGTTAGAAGCAAGGTCAGAGGCCTGCTCTGCTTTGTCTCTGAAGCCTAAACAAGACTATTCATTTAATTTCCCTAACAGTGTGAGGCATCAGGGAGTGCTGAGGACTGTGGTGAACTGGAGCTCACATGCCTCACCCATCAGGGATGACTGCTATTTTTAACATATTGATCTTCAGATGCTTCTTTCCACAAAGGAGGGGAGGCCAAAGGATATAGCCCTCAGAGCCCCAGAAGCCTCTGCTGGCTCTGTGTTATGCGCATGTTGAAAGGGCTGGAGTTTTTAGGCTGATTTTTCAAAAGCAAGACATCTGCTTTTCGTGGAGTGCTAGTTTCTCCATCCCCTAGGAACTTTATACCACTTAGAATGTCATCCACTCCCTTCCAGTCATATCTGTAGAACAATCTACCTAAAATTTGTTGTCACCAATGTCTGCAAATCAATACAAACTCATGTCAGAAAATTAACCTTCCCGTATGATCAAGCTTCATCCAACCATTTTGTGAATAGGTTGTCCTCCCCAAAATTTTATTTTTACATATTTTTGGACAATAAATAAAAGTGAGCACCATTACAGAGTATCCAGCTCTGAGGAAAAGAAACAGGCACACAGGTTTGGGGACTTCTCCATATTCTGCCATGAATATAAAATCCATTGAAATGAGGACTGAGGTAAGGGAGCTCCTGAGGACCTGCTGTGCTCCAGGCACTGTGTTAGGCGCCTTGCATGATCAAAACTTCTCTTTGCAGTATTATTATCATTTTTTTTCTGGAATGATAACTGGAAAATGTCTTCAATGTCCCCAGTTATACACATACCCTATTTCTTTGATGTCCAAGTAGCTCAAAACCATGTTCTCCATCGCCACATCAAGTCTAGCATCCTGTTCATTTCCAAGGCTACACAACCTGAATGACCTAACATTCTCACATCCTCACATCCCCACGTTCTCCTGATAAGCACTTGTCATTTTTCTTCCAGGCTATGATATTCACCTCGTTTCTCTTGCTGACAGCTCCAGCTGTCCACCATCTGCCTGGGCCGCCAAAGCTCCAGATAGAACAGACTTGTATTAGAAACAGCTAAAACAGAGAGGTGGAGTGAAGAGCCAAACTGCTCAGCTCCCAAAGTGTTCATGCTGGGCTTTAAGTCCTGTAAAGTTTGGAAGATAGAGAGAAGGGAAATGAAGGTTTTGCTTGGACTCCACCCTATTTGGGATTGGCCCTTTCCTCTGTCTTCTATCCTCACTCACTGGGTGGCCGATTATTTTAGGATCTCTTTCTTCTCGTTTGTGAAATGAGAATGTTGGACTCGGTGGAGTGTGGAGTGTTTACAGCCTGCATTCTGAGATGTTCAAGTGGTTTTTCAAGTGTCTGATTAAAATTTGCCTGCTTTCTGCTTCCTTATCACTTCCCCTTAAGAGTAAATGAACTCAACTACTAGAGAGTGGTTTTGTTTGAAGTAATATGGGGCCATGGAGTCCCCACTGCTATACCCTTGCCCCCACCCCAAGTGATCCACACCCAACGCTAAGATTCACTATAGTCTTTTGTTTGAAAGGCCTGAAAAAGCATTGAACTAGGTAATCTCTGCGTGTATGCTTGCTAAGTTGCTTCAGTCATGTCTGACTCTTTGAGACCCTATCTTGCCTGGAGAATCCCAGGGATGGGGGAGCCTGGTGGGCTGCTGTCTATGGGGTCGCACAGGGTTGGACACGACCGAAGCGACTTAGCAGCAGCAACAGCAGACTGTAGCCTGCCAGGCTGCTCTTTCCATGGGATTCTCCAGGCAAGTATAATGGAGTGGGTTGCCATTTCTTTCTCCAGGTAATTTCTAGGACAATGTAATACAGTGTTGAAGATCATGGAGAGTTAAGTCTAATAACTTAACCTTAACTGCCTGGGTTCACAGTCACAGCTCTACAACATTTTAGCTGTGTGATCCTGTGCTAGTTAATTTATTTAAGGCATAAAGGTCTAGGTCTTAGTGTTTTGAATCTGCCAAATGGGTTTAATGATAACATCTACTTTCCAGGGTTGTAAGAATTAAATGAAATAATGCATGCAAAGTTCTTAGCATGTGTAAATGCTCTGTAAATATTCTCTGAATTTCAATATTTTATCATTAATAGTGCCTTTCCCAGTTCAGGCATTCTAAGTATCTCTGGTCCTTCCTGCTTCTATCTGGGAATATCTGGTCTGGACCTGTTCACAGGGGTCTTCCCTGTCTCCCAGTCAACATCCCCTCTCTTGTGGTATCAGGGGCCATCATGATTCCTGGCATCTCTCAGCTGACAGAAAAAGACCTCAAATTTCGGCTGCAGCATCCAGAGCCAAGGCCATTATCACCAGTGACTCCTTGGCTCCACGGGTGGATGCCATTAGTGCCGACTGCCCTTCCCTTCAGACCAAGCTGCTTGTGTCAGACAGCTTTCGGCCAGGCTGGATGAACTTCAGGGAACTCCTCTGGCAAGTTGGAACTCTCGAGAGGAGAGCATAGAATGAGGCCAAGGCATTTCCCCCTGCGTAAAAAGAATGCATTTCTAATTGCACATGGAGAGAGTGAATCATTTTGGAAGCCAGACAGACCTGAGACCTAATCCTGGTGACTACCTGAAGTTCCTTCAGTGTTACTCACTTAGTACTGGGCTTGTCACTAGATTTTTTTGTGCATTTGCCTCTATGATGTGGTAATAAATACAGATTATCAGCTGGAGTAAATGAGATGATTTACATGATGCACTTAGTACATAGTAGGTGGTAAATTAATAATCTAATTTCTTCCATGTATTGAATGTTAAATGTATTCTGAGCTGTGGTGTTGGAGAAGACTCTTGAGAGTCCCTTGGACTGCAGGGAGATCCAACCAGTCCATCCTAAAGGAAATCAGTCCTAAATATTCATTGGAAGGACTGATGCTGAAGCTGAAACTCCAATACTTTGGCCACCTGATGGGAAGAACTGACTCATTAGAAAAGACACTGATGCCGGGAAAGATTGAAGGCAGAAGGAGAAGGGGATGACAGAGGATGAGACGGTTGGATGGCATCACCGACTCAATGGACCTGAGTTTGAGTAAACTCTAGGAGTTGGTGATGAACAGGGAGGCCTGGCGTGCTGCAGTCCATGGGGTCACAAAGAGTCAGACACAACTGAGCGACTGGACTGAAATGAACTGAATGTATTCCAGGTGTTGTACTGGGTTAGCATGCACCTTCATTCAATCTTGCAACAAAAATTTAGCGAACACCTGTTTTGTGACAAGCATGGTATTTGATACTCGGACAATAATGAATTAGCATTGTCTTATTTAATCCTTGAAAAACCCTATAAAATGCACTTTACCCTAATTTTCCAGATGATGAAACTGATACCTGGAAAGATAAAATGATGTGTTTGAGATGATGATAAGTAATGAAGTCAAGGTTGGGACAGAACCAAAGCCATTTGCCTTTCAGTAAGGACTCATGGAAATCTAACTGGGCATTTGAGACTTTGTCTTGACTGGAGGCCAGAACTAAAATGGGTCCCTCACCCAGGCCTGCACTGTTAAGTCACAAATGTTTGTCTTCATAGATCAGGGGCATCAGATTCACACGCTATTTCACTTTTTTTTTTTTTTTGACTAATCTCAGTATTTGTGTCTTGTCCCTAGCTTAAAAAAAAACTTTGTGTCACTTGCATTTAGTTGTATTATCATTTTTAGAACTATAAGACTCACACGCTTAGGTTATAAATAGTGTATCCTGTATTTTATAAAATATTATATTTCCAACATATGGCATTGTCTATACTTTCCTTATATTCCAATATAATCATAAGCAGCTGAAAGTTGAACGGCAAATCATCAATATATGTAAGAAATATGGTTAGATACAAAGATATATTTTCAAGTTTGAGGACATGGTAAATGGTGTTTTGAATGTCCTTTCCTACACTAGAATACAAATTTTCCACCATAAAATTATGGGAATTTATTTATTTATTTACTTGAGTGTGTGCTTAGTCACGTCCATTGTGTCTGACTCTTTGTGACCCTATGGACTGGAGCCCACCAGGCTCCTCTGTCCATGGGATTCTCCAGGCAAGAATACTGGAGTGGGTTGCCATGCCCTCTTCCAGGGAATCTTCCTGACCCAGGGATCGAACTCTCATTTCTCATGTCTCCTGCATAGGCAGGCAGGTTCTTTACCACTAGCCACCACCTGGGAAGCCCCATTTATTTATTTATTTTAGAGTGAAGTTTGAAATACAGATTTTAAGGTCCCACATCTGACCTACTTAACCAGACATAGCTGAACAAGAGCCCAGATCCTTATATTCAGTGATCTGCCCATGTGATTTTGATGAGATGTCAGGTTGGTCTGAATCAGCAGGCACTCAATTTTGGCGGTCATTAGAATTACGTAAGGAACTTAGAAAAATTAAAAAACAAACAAACAAAAAAAAACAGTGCCCAGGCCCACCAACAAAGATTCTGACTCCATTTTCTTCAGCTTGGAGCCCAGGGAATAGTATTTCTTTCAAAAAACCTATCGGGTGATCCCAAGACTCAGCCAGAATTGAGAAATGGTGAGTTAGAACATTATCCAGATCACAAAACTTTTAGGAATTACCCACATCTCAAAATTCCAAATTTAGGGAACACTTAGGAAAACAACTCTAAATTACCAGGAACTGAGGTAGAACTCATAAATGCTGGTTCTACCAGAAGGTCTCATGCCTTGATAAAAGCACAGATTTCTTTTGAGTGAGTCATTTAATTATTCTGAGCCTCAATTTCCTTATGTGCAAATGGTTATAACCCCATGACATGATTGTAGGGGTCAGAGATAACTCAAGCTGGAGCTTCCTGCAGGTACCTCTCACATGGTATTTATCAAATGTAGCCTTTCTTGTTGTTATAGATATTACTGTGACTGTTACAGATATTACTTGTTGTTATAGATATTAATGCTGGCCCTGTTAGCAGTACCCCTGTAATATTTTTATATTTTACAGGGAGGCATCCACAGAACACAACTGTGCAAAGACCAAGAGTCAAGACCCAGTGGCCATCTACTTCACAAGCGGCACGACTGGGACCCCCAAGATGGTCGAGCACAACCAGGCCAGCTACGGACTGGGTTTTGTGGCCAGTGGGAGGTACCAGGGGTTAGCTTGCCTGGTGGGTCCAAGGAACCAAAAAGTAGGTGGGTGAGCTGGAGGAGTGTGGGTGAGGGGGAAAGTGGCAGGAGTCGAAGTTAGGTGCTAACAAGGGGGCAAATCAGGTAAGGATCAGAAGGTTTGGGCTTTACTTTGAGTGAGGTGAGACGCGATTGGAGGTGTTTCTGTTTTTTTTTTAAGTGTGGTAAACTACATGTACCATTAAATTTACTGTTTTAACCATTTTAAGTATATAGTTCAGTGTCATTAAATAAATTCACATTTTTGTGCAATCGTCCCCATCGTTCAACTGCAAAACTTTTTCATCTTGCAAATCTGAAACCCTGTACCCATTGTACAAAAGCCCCCTAATGCTTCCTATCCCCAGCCCTGAAACAACCATTCTACTTTCTGTCATAAAGAATTTGACTCCTCTGGGAACCTCATAAAAGTAGAATCATACAATATTTTTCCATTTGTGTCTTACTTATTCTACTAAGCATAATGCCTTCAAGGTTCATTCATGTTGTAGCCTATGTAAGAATCTTCTTCCTTTTTAGAACTGAATAATGTAACACTGTATCTATACTAATATTGCTTATCCTTTGCTTATCCACTGATGGACACTTGGATTGCTCCCACGTTTTAGCTGTTGTCCATAGTGCTGCTATGAACATGGGTGTACAAATATCTGTTCAATTCTTCTGGATATATAATCAGAAGTAGAATTGCTGGATAATATGGTAAGCCTATGTAATTTTTTGAGGAACATTGGAGTATTCTGAGCAGAGGAGTGACAAGATCTGATTTGCTTTTTTTTAAAAGGATAACTCAGAATATTGGGTTAAGAATAAACTGTAGGAGGCAAAGGTGAAGCAGAGGGCCACTTAAGAGGCCAGTGCATTGAGAGGCAAAGGTGGAGGCTTGCCTGGGGGAATAGCAGTGGAAGGAGCGAGAGGAAGTGTGATCCTGAAAGTATTTTGAATGCGGACCTAATAAGATTTGATGAGAGGTGAGAGACAAACCTCAAGGATGATGCCAAGTTTATGCTTATACTTACTAAACTATAAGCCCCTCCAAAAAAGACAAATCATTCATTTTTCTACCTCCAATGGTAAGGGCAGGATAAATACTGAATAAATATTGACTGAATAAATAAAGTGCCCTTCCACATTATTTTGAGATTACTTGTTCCCTTATATATCACTCTCAGTAGATTGTGAAGTCTTTGGAAGCAGCACATTTGTCTTTTTGAGTCTAGCCTAGGACATAGGAATATAGAAGATCCTAAATAAATGCTTTGGAGGCAGTTTGGCTTTATGGTTCTTATACAGATATGACAAGTGTAAGTGAGTGAGTAGGGCTCCAAATAGGAGAACAGACTAATATAATTCTTTTTAAAGGTAGAAACTTTGCTGAGGGTTCTGATTTTCTCCCATTTTTGGCAGGAGGTGGGTGGCCTTGACCGAATCAGACATCTTCTGGAACACAGCTGCCACTGGCTGGGTGAAGGCAGCCTGGACTCTCTTCTCTGCCTGGCCTAATGGATCTTGCATTTTTATGCATGAGTTGCCCCGGGTTGATGCCAAATTTATCCTAAATGTAAGAGACAAAAACACCTCTTCTGTGTCGGGTATAAATTAGATGAGTGGATTATAGGTTTTGAGTGGGATATAGGTTTTGAGTGTGCAGGATAAAAGGCATGAATCAGTGACTATAAAGTTTCTTTGATGTTGACATTAACCCCAAAGTCTCCCAGAACCTTCCATAATCTGGTTCATGCCCTCCTGGTTGTCTTTCATCTTTGCCCATCCTCTAGCTATATTCCTAGACATAAGACCACTTAACATCTCCAAACCTTTGCATGTTCTATTTGTTTTTTTGTGGGGTGCCTTTTCTGGTACTACTTTCTTCCTTGTACTCTTGTCGAAAGCAGAGTTATTTCTCAAAATCTTGGGGGAAAATTATAACCTACTCCTCGACATTGTGTGCTGCTGTCCATGGCATAGATAGTTCACCCCAGCCTAGACTCTCCAGCCATCCTTCCAGGGTTTTCTCATAATCAACGTCCCCAGTGAAGATATAGGGCATCTTTCTGCTGCCCTCCACATCCTAACCACAATTTTTTTAAATATCAGAGGGACCATCTGCCCATGCTCTTTGCATTGATGCAAGCTGTATAACATGGTGGCTAATACAACAGGCTGGGCCATTAGTCAGACCTGGTCTTTGATCCTACATCTTCCACTGTGTTTTCTTGGAAAAGTCACATAATCTCCTTGAGCCTAATGTTTCTCATTGGAAGGGAAGAAAGGGATAATATAGTTCTAGAGAGCTGTTATGAGAATTAAATAATATTAGGCATATGGCCTGGCATGTAGTAGGTTCTTAACATATATTAATTATTTTATCATCATCATCAAACTCACCATCATTATTACTCATCCAGGGCTTGACAGACCAACGTATGCCTTCTCCCTCCACTTCCCCCAGCTCTGAAGTAGTATGTTAGTCATCTACTGCTTTGTAGTAAATTACTCCAAAATATATTAATTAAAAAGGGGTTTTCCTGGTGGCTCAATTGTAAAGAATCCACCTTTCAAGGCAGGAGACACAGGTTCAATCCCTGAGTTGGGAAGATCACCTGGAGAAGGAAATGGTAACTCACTCCAGTATTCTTGGCTCAAAAGAGTCAGACATGATTAGTGACTAAAACAACATAGAAATTTAAAGCACAAATATTTATTACCTCACAGTTTCTGATGATCAGGAATCTGGGATCAGCTTCCAGGTGGTTCTGGATCTGGGTTTCTCAAAGGGTTGCAGTCAAGAGGTCAGAAAGCTATACTCATGTTGATAGTGGCATTATTCATAATTGTCAAAAGGTGGAAGAAATCCAAGTTCTATCAACCCAGATAAAATGTGACACATACTTGCAACGGATTATTATTCTGCCTTAAAAAAAAAGGAAATCGTGCTACATACTACATCAAGTTGAAAACATTGTTAGGTGAAATAATATATAGGACAGAAGGACAGATAATATATAAATACCTAAAGTAATCAAATTCATGGAAACAAAGTAGATGGTCAGAGGATGGAGGGGAGGGAAAATAAGGAGTTATCATGTGACAGGTAGAGAGTTTTAGTTTGGGAAGATTACAAAACGTTCTAGAGGTGAGTGGTGGTGATGATTGCAAAAGAGCATGAATTTACTTAATACCACTGGACTGTACTTAAAAATAGTTAAAATGGTAAATTTTTCATTATGTTTATCACAATAATAAGACAAAAGATGCCAGCTAGGGCTGCAGCTATCTTGAGATTTGACTGGGATTGGAGATTATGTTTTAAACTGCACTTATGTAGGTTTTAGAAAATTCCAATTCCTCACTGGTTCTTAGCCAGAAGCTTCATTTGCTCACTACAAAAACTTGTCCATTGGACGACCAGAGTGTACTCACAACACAGCAGCTTGTTTTTCCCAGAGTGAGGGGGCCAAGAGACAGAGAGACAGTGACAGTGCCCAAGGCGGAAGCTGTAGTCCTAATACCACATCTGGGTTAGGCTATTGGTCACATAGACCAAATTTGGTTCATTGTGGGAGGGGACTCAGTTTGAATACTGGTGGGTGGAAATCATTCCAGGCCATCTTGGAGGCTGGGTACCACATGGCGTTCTCAACTTTTCTCCTCTGGTAATGGGAATATAAAGACCTGATTCACCCACTCCCCCTCCATGAAATCCCACCCTTGTAACTCTAAGAAGATCTCCACACTTTGTTTTTGTTTAGACTCTGTCCAGGTTCCCGATCACCACCCTCTGTTGTGTCCCCACCATCTTCCATCTGCTTGTGCAGGAGGATCTAACCAGGTATGGCCCATCTTTTTGGTGCTTTGGTGCTTTTAGATACCCAAGTATCTAAATAGATAGCACAGGTACACCTTATAACACGTGTCCCCTCTTATTCCAATTTTCTTTCTCTCAGTGTCTCTCTTTCTGTCTCTCACACACACATGTACACACATACTCACAAGCATATATGCCCATATCCTTTGTAGACACCTCTTAGGAATGAACTTCTGGCCCCCAGGTATTTGCAACCAAATGGAACTGAACCAAGTAGAACTAAACAGTCTGAAATTTTGGTGCTTACACCCATATACCCATAGGCCATTCCCTCAGCAATGAGATTAGAAAAAATGATGGATAATTGTTAATCACCTGTGGAATAGGTTTGTGTCCAGAGCCTTAGGTCTGGTGGGACTAACAAGTCCACCACAATAGAAGCTCCATCCATCCCATACTAACTCCAGCCAGTCATTCTCAAGTGAATGCTACTGGGCACCCAACAGAGGGTGACAAGACCCTGCAGATGGCTCCCATCTTGGGTGAATCCAAAGCAACACCTTCTGATGGGGCAAGTTTCACTGCTGGGTTGGGAAGACAGAGGCCCATCCCCATTGGTAACCTACTGACCCTCATCTCTGTCTCCCTTGTCTATTCTCTCCCAAGTAATGAGAGTTGCCCCAACCCCCTTATCTTCCCTAATCCCATATATCTGGTCATAAAGTCCCTAAGAGAGTGAGTTCTTCCATGATTCTCAAGGTTAATTCTTCTATGATGTAAGAATTCTTCCTATCTGTCGATATATTGTGAATATTTACACAGCATGATTTGATCAAAAGCAGGCTTAGAATGATTTGTTTAAGCAGAAAGTGATTGAAAGATATTAGGTAATAGACAAACCAATTTAATCCAAAGGGGAAAATGATCATAAATTTATTTACAGTCTCTGATCTTTCACATGTTGAATAATTTGTTGAATACTTTTGCAACAGACTTAATATCTGTCAGAATTTTGGGGTTTCTAAAGGGCTACTTTCTATCTTCTTAGTTGTTAATTAATTTCTCTTTTTCACAGGTGGTTGTCCTAACCAACTTATTATCAATCAGTTTGTTTGCAACTAAATAATTTTGACCAGTTCATGTGGAATTCACCATTGTTATGCCAAAACCTATTGTATGAGGTTCTGATTTTATTTCAAACTCAGATAAGATTTTTTAAAAAATTTTCTGTCCATGCCTGCAAGGTCAGGGCACTTGGGGCAGATTTGTAATCTTTATAAGTATGGGAGCCTATGCTTTAGTGCCTCGAGGTGTCTTCCAGCAGTGCTAGAGTGTGGGGTTGGGCATGGGGATTCTGACACATGCAGCCTTGTTTTTTGGTTGAGAAAGGTACCAGTTTCAGAGCTTGAGACACTGTGTGACTGGAGGGGAGGCCCTGACTCCTGATGTGAGGGAAAAGTGGAAGAGCCAGACGGGCCTGGAGCTGCACGAAGGCTACGGCCAATCTGAAACCGTGAGTGCTGCCAGGCCAGTCCCTGACCAGGTCACCTCCATCTGAGCTCTCCGCCAGTCAGTAGGGATAGCTGGTCTGCAGAGCCTCCTGCATTTCTGGCTGTTGTCTCTGTGACATCTTCAGGGACTGCCCTGTCCACAAGGAGGAGAAGTGAAGTCGCTCAGTCATGTCCAACTCTTTGTGACCCCATGGACTATAGCCCACCAGGCTCCTGTGTCCATGGGATTTTCCAGGCAAGAGTACTGGAGTGGGTTGCCATTTCCTTCTCTAGGGTATCTTCCCGACCCAGGGATCAAAACTGGGTCTCCCACATTGCAGGCAGACGCTTTACCATCTGAGCCACCAGGGAAATCCATTCTCCATTCACAAGGAGGAGAAGCTATTAACAAAACACTAGCTTTTGTTAGAAACACAATCGGCCTTTCTTCTCTTTTGTTTTAAAGGTAATTTAATTTCACAATGACACCATAGCCAGCAAACTAACGCTCATGGCTGAGGTATTTGTCTCCACCAGGACAGCCCATGTCGGTCTCTGGTCAGCACCCAGTCTTAAACAGCATTCTCCACAGCCACCTGGGCACAGACTTGGTGATCAATTGAGTCTTTTATCTTCATGACCGCTTAAGCTCTTTATGTGTGAGTGTCCATTTGAGTGTTCAATAACGGTTTGTTCTCTATGGAAAGAATTGAAGGATGAAAGGAAGCAAAGGGAGGGAAGGAAGAAAGGAAAGATGAAAGGAAGGAGAGAGGAAGAAGAAGAAAGAAGGAGACAGAGTTTGAAGGCAGGGTGAAAGGAAAGGCACGGACCAGGAAGGAGACTAAGGAGATAAGCCTCCTCCTTATTGGTGCTGGTTTCTCTTCAGGTTGTAATCTGTGCCAATCCAAAAGGGATGAAAATCAAGTCAGGATTCATGGGGAAAGCGTCCTCACCATATGATGTGCAGGTAGGCAGCCTCTCCCAACTGTTGATAAGGCTTGAATAAGAGAGCAAACACACATATCTGGATTAGCAATAGCAGACAGTTGGCAGGGTGGCCTGGCTGTACAGACATCAAGACACCCTCCTGTGATCTCTCTGCCAGGTTGTAGATGAGGAGGGCAATATCCTACCTCCTGGAGAAGAAGGGAATGTTGCTATCCGTGTCAGACCCACCAGGCCCTTCTGTTTCTTCACTTGCTATTTGGTAAGTAACAGGGAATGGCCATTTTCACAGCAATTGCACTATGCCAAGCCTGGTGCTCCATGCTTTATAAGTATTTATTTGTTTAACTTTTGCAATAACTGCATGAGTTGGCACTAATATTGATAAGATGTTATTATCAATAAGGAAGCTGTTATAGAAAAATGAAGTGACTTATCCAATATCGATCACTTACTATTAATATGTACAGGACATGGGATTTAAATGTGGTATGTCTAAGGGCACATACCATCATTTTAATGATGAGATAAGGGCAACTCAATCATTTTAATGATAAAATCAAGGTTCAGAGACGGGAAGGGACTTATCAAAGGTCAAATTAAAATTTCTTATAAGAGCCTAGTTTTCAGGACTCATTGCCTTGAGTCTTGTTGGATAAGGGTTTGCTGTCTGGGCTTGTGTCCTGGGTTTCCAGTGCAAGTTTCTGTGATAATCCAGTAATTAATTCTCCCTTATACCCACCTTGGGTGGTATTTATGATGGATTCTGTTTTCTCCAAACTCTTCTCTACAAAACTCTGCTGACCTGGTTCTCAATCCTGGATGCTCATTAGTAGCAGCTTGGAAGCTTCATACATACTGATACTCAACTTCCAAGTCAGTGAGAGGCAACTTTCTGAGAATGGGCCTCAGCTCCCAGGTGACCCATATGTGTGGCCCAAATTTATAGGAACTCCATCTGCTGTGTATACTAGGTCATCAGTCAGCAGCAATATTGGAAGAAGCAGATGAAAAACAGTCCATTTGTTTTTGAAATGCTGTACATGTATTTTGTGACTTTTCTGTGATTACAAGAGGAAAATCTTTCATGATATTCCATGTAAAGTCATAGAAAGCTACCTACAAAACAACAACAATAATAAGATAGTAATTCCATCAAGCAGAGATGATGTGAAAATTTAAATGTATTTCCTTCTAATCACTTTTGTAAACAAAAGTAAATCCTTGACTTTCCTGAAGAATTTATTCCGTATTCACTGAGTACCTACTTCATGCCACTAAGTATTCAGCACTGGACAGCAAAGATAAGACCCTTGTCCTCATAGGGCTTCCATATAGGACCTTTGTGAGTCTGTGATCATGCCATTGAGAGTCAATGTAAAGTTTTTTCCTAACAAGAACATTTCCTTTCTTCAACTTTTTCATTTCATCCTAGCACTAGCTGTTAGTTTTGTTTCTGGGTGATTTTTAGCAAAGAAAATTCTTAAGGCATTTAATCTCTTCATGAGAATCATGGAGCATTGAAAATTAATAGAGGTTGTCAGGCCAGAGTTGCTCTGTGAATGCTGAGTTGTCAGTACGACTAACCAGGTAAGCTCATCCCCCTTCATTAGTGTGTACATTCCAAATAGCTGAGATTGTACTTGTCAATTAAACCAATGTGCCCATGTCAATTTTATGCCCAGTGTAAGGAATTTACTTATTTTCCTATGGGGAAGCAAACTGTCAAATGCCAGATGTTCATTAGAGAGTTGTTTATAACAGACAAAGAAATGTGGGCATACTATCTGAATTTCTAACAGTGGGAAATTAGTTACATAAATGATATTATAGCACTCCATATTAAAAAAAAGAAGAGATAGAAAGAAAGATAGAAAAAGAAGAAAAAAAGAAAGGGAAAGGACTAAAAAGAAAATGAATCCAATTTCTAATAACATGAAATTGTTTAAATAAATAATATTGCAGTCACACAGGGGAATATTATGCAACTATTTTGTATTTCATTAGACTTTTTATTCTTCTGAGGAGATATTCATGATATATTGTTAACTAAAGTAAAATTGGATTTTATAAATACATAGAACAGAATATTTTGTATTCACACAAATGTGTATATGCATAGAATCACAGATAACTCATGAAAAGGTCCCATACACAAGATCAAATTTTTAGCCTTAGTTATCTGAATAGTGAGACTGATCTTTTGTCATCCTTCATCTTTATTTTGTATTTATTCTATAAGAAATATATGATTATATAATATAGAAATATAGAAATGATAAATTTTTTAAAATGAAAGGGTCCTCAAGTACAGTTTCACATATAATTGGCACTGCACCATACCACAACTTTGTACTATGTACTTTTTAACATTATATCATGAGCCTTTTTTGTGGCACTCAATATTTTTGGAAAAATTCATTTTTTTAATGACTACTTAGAGGTCCCCCACTTTGGGAGTAATATGATTATTAAGCTTTGTGAAGCACATTCCCTTCTGAGGGCCTTGGCTCTGATGGCAGCACATTGAATACATCTCTGTGCCCAGCCTGACAACAAGCATCATTACCCTGAGAAAGAGACTTATTCACCAAAACATTATTATAAGTGTCAATATCTAATAGAAAAAATTTCTCCTTCTTACTTAATTTCTTTAGAAATGTTTTACCTACTTACTCTTATTTCTCTTTTCTTTCATAGTCAGTTTAGAATCAACTTGTCAGGTTCTCTGAAAACTCTTAGCATTTTAATTGGAATTGCATTGCTTATAGATCAATCTGTGGATAATTAACATCTTTATGATATTAAGTGTATTTTTCTAGTTATGCATATCTTCTTTGATGTTCTATAGAGTTTTACCTTTTCTGTATATGCTTCTTACAGATTTAGTGTTAGATTTATTTTTAGGTATTGATAGTTTTCTTTGCAGCCAAAGATGGAGAAGCTCTATACAGTCAACAAAAAAAAGAACGGGAGCTGACTGTGGCTCAGATCATGAACTCCTTATTACCAAATTCAGACTTAAATTGGAGAAAGTAGGGAAAACCACTAGACCATTCACGTATGACCTAAATCAAATCCCTTATTTGATACAGTGGAAGTGAGAAATAGATTTAAGGGCCTAGATCTGATAGATACAATGCCTGATGAACTATGGAATGAGGTTCATAACATTGTACAGGAGACAGGGATCAAGACCATCCCCATGGAAAAGAAATGCAAAAAAGCAAAATGACCGTCTGGGGAGGGCTTACAAATAGCTGTGAAAAGAAGAGAAGGGAAAAGCAAAGGAGAAAAGGAAAGATATAAACATCTGAATGCAGAGTTCCAAAGAATAGCAAGAAGGGATAAGAAAGCCTTCCTCAGCAATCAATGCAAAGAAATAGAGGAAAACCACAGAATGGGAAATACTAGGGATCTCTTCAAGACAATCAGAGATACCAAGGGAACCTTTCATGCAAAGATGGGCTCGATAAAGGACAGAAATGGTATGGACCTAACAGAAGCAGAAGATATTAAGAAGAGGTGGCAAGAATACACAGAAGAACTGTACAAAAAAGATCTTCATGACCCAGAAACCAGGATGGTGTGATCACTGACCTAGAGCCAGACATCCTGGAATGTGAAGTCAAGTGGGCCTTAGAAAGCATCACTACGAACAAAGCTAGTGGAGGTGATGGAATTCCAGTTGAGCTATTTCAAATCCTGAAAGATGATGCTGTGAAAGTGCTACACTCAATATGCCAGCAAATTTGGAAAACTCAGCTGTGGCCACAGGACTGGAAAAGGTCAGTTTTCATTCCAATCCCAAAGAAAGGCAATGCCAAAGAATGCTCAAACTACCACACAATTGCACTCATCTCACACGCTAATAAAGTAATGCTCAAAATTCTCCAAGCCAGGCTTCAGCAATACGTGAACCATGAACTTCCTGATGTTCAAGCTGGTTTTAGAAAAGGCAGAGGAACCAGAGATTAAATTGCCAACATCCTCTGGATTATTGAAAAAGCAAGAGAGTTCCAGAAAAACATCTATTTCTGCTTTATTGACTATGCCAAAGCCTTTGACTGTGTGGATCACAATAGACTGTGGAAAATTCTGAAAGAGATGGGAATACCAGACCACCTGATCTGCCTCTTGAGAAATCTGTATGCAGGTCAGGAAGCAACAGTTAGAACTGGACATGGAACAATAGACGGGTTCCAAATAGGAAAAGGAGTACATCAAGGTTGTATATTGTCACCCTGCTTATTTTACTTATATGCAGAGTACATCATGAGAAACGCTGGACTGGAAGAAACACAAGCTGGAATCAAGATTGCTGGGAGAAATATCAATAACCTCAGATATGCAGATGACACCACCCTTATGGCAGAAAGTTAAGAGGAACTAAAAAGCCTCTTGATGAAAGTAAAAGAGGAGAGTGAAAAAGTTGGCTTGAAGCTCAACATTCAGAAAACGAAGATCATGGCATCCGGTCCCATCACTTCATGGGAAATAGATGGGGAAACAGTGGAAACAGGGTCAGACTTTATTTTGGGGGGCTCCAAAATCACTGAAGATGGTGACTGCAGCCATGAAATTAAAAGATGCTTACTCCTTGGAAGGAACTTTATGACCAACCTAGATAGCATATTCAAAAGCAGAGACATTACTTTGCCAACAAAGGTCCATCTAGTCAAGGCTATGGTTTTTCCTGTGGTCAAGTATGGATGTGAGAGTTGGACTGTGAAGAAGGCTGAGCGCCAAAGAATTGATGCGTTTGAACTGTGGTGTTGGAGAAGACTCTTGAGAGTCCCTTGGACAAAAGGAGATCCAACCAGTCCATTCTGAAGGAGATCAGCCCTGGGATTTCTTTGGAAGGAATGATGCTGAAGCTGAAACTCCAGTACTTTGGCCACCTCATGCGAAGAGTTGACTCATTGGAAAAGACCCTGATGCTGGGAGGGATTGGGGGCAGGAGGAGAAGGGGACGACAGAGGATGAGATGGCTGGATGGCATCACTGACTCGATGGACGTGAGTCTGGGTGAACTGCGGGAGTTGTGATAGACAGGGAGGCCTGGTGTGCTGCGATTCATGGGGCCGCAAAGAGTTGGACATGACTGAGCAACTGAACTGACTGACTGATTGCTAGTTTTGCTTTTTCTTCATTTTTCAGAATACATTTTTTAAATTAAAGTATAATTTACATACAATGAAATGTCCCTGTGTTACATGTACAGATCAATGAATTTTGACATGTGTATTCACCTGTGTAACTACTATGGCAATTAAGATACAGAACATTTTTTATTTCCCCCAAAAGTTCTGTTGTGTCCTTTTGCAGTCAACTCCTAGACTCCAGTCAATTGCTAAATTGCTTGTCATCATTGAAGAATAATTTCCCCCTTTTTTAAAAAAAGAACTTGATGTAAATAGAATCAAAGTATTAATTTGTGTGTGTCTGCTTTCTTTTTTTCAGCACATGTTTTTGAGATTCATCTGCATGTGCCAGTAACTTGTTCCTTTTACCTGTTGAGCAGTAGCTTTTACTTTAAAGCTTTGAGAATCAGAATTTGATGTTTTATTTCTTTCCTCTACCCTTGCTTTTGTCAACCATCCCCTTTCTATTTTCAGTGATTGCTGAGCACAAAGAATATCAGTGTGCTCTTTTATCCTGAAAAAACAGAGCTCAAACCAGGGCTTTGAAGCAACCTAGAGGAGTGGGATGGGAAGGGAGGTGGGAAGGAGATTCAAGAGGAAGGGGACATATGTATACCTATGGCTGATTCATGTCGATGTTTGTCAGAAACCAACAAAATTCTGTAAGGCAGTTATCCTTCAATTAAAAAATTAATTCATTAAAAAAAAAAAGAGCTAACAGCCCTGTGCCCACCCCCCTGCCCACAAGTATGCTGCCTAGACACTTCTAGGGATGGTAGTGAGTGTCTGTCCTTAATCATTTTCTGGCAGCTTCCTTTCAGTTAAAAAAGGGAAAACCCACAGATTCACAGTTCCCTGTCCAATGGGGATCTGGCCACTGGATTTCCTGTTGAGGGGTCCTCAGACATCTGCAAGGGACTGCTCAGGCCTTATGTACTGAGTGACTGTGTTCAGATGGCCCTTAATGGACTCACTGTGTCTTTCAGGACAACCCTGAGAAGACAGCAGCATCAGAACGAGGGGACTTCTACATCACAGGGGACCGAGCCCACATGGACAAGGATGGCTACTTTTGGTTCATGGGAAGAAATGATGACGTGATCAATTCCTCAAGGTCAAGTTGTCTATACTTTCCTTCTTCCTTTGAAGCTTCATAGGAGAGAGGAGGACCCTTGAAAGAGTTTTTTTTCTCTTCCAGCTACCGGATCGGGCCTGTTAAGGTGGAGAGTGCACTTGCTGAGCATCCAGCTGTCCTGGAGTCTGCTGTGGTCAGCAGCCCAGACCCCATTAGAGGGGAGGTAACTAGTCCAACCAAGAGCATTCCCTCCTGGTTCTGTACCTACCAGCACCCAGCAGAGTAACCTGGAAGGCCCAGGTTCCCTCATATCTCACTCCATCCAGGTACTGCAAAGCCTGAAATGCCACCATCAGACAAATACACATGTCTCTTGGTTAAGCATTGCCTTCATGTCTTTGAGGATACAAATACTCTCCAGAGGGACACCATGGGAAGATATAAACACTTTGGTGTCAACTGGACATGGAACTGGATCCAAAAGGGGCTATTAGATGGAGATGTTGGTGGCAGGTGCAGGCTTTGTCATTCACCCTGTCCAATAAAAGGTCCTTTTCCATTTGCAGATGAGAGTATAGTGAGCACGCCAAACATGGTCACTGCTGGCTGTGACCTGGTAGGGATAGCCAACTTGAGGGATGACAAACTAAGTATCCCAAGTGACCTTGATATGTCAGATGTGCTCAGTCACTCAGTCATGTCCGACTCTTTGCAGCCCCATAGACTGTAGCCTGTCAGATTCCTCTGACAATGGAATTTTCCAGGCAAGAATACTGGAGTGGGGCACCCTTTCCTACTTCAAGAGATCTTCCCAACCCAGGGACCAAACCTGCATTTCTTATGTCTCCTGCATTGGCAAGCAGATTCTTTACCAGTAGTACCATCTGGGAAGTCCATGATGTATCAGAAAGATGAGCCAATTTTAATAAGCTGGCCTTTCTCAGGAAATATGCAAATACCTTCCAATGGGTCCCAGAAGAAGGGACAGTATGAGAGAAATAAACTCATAGGCAGACCTATGAACTTTTCAGTGGCTATAAATCCAGCATAATCCTAAAGTATAATGTAGTTACTTTATGAAAGTTAGTACAAGATCAAGCTACATCCTCAGAAGCCTCAGGAGAGAGGAGTGATTTGCAAAGTCTGGATCCCGGACTGCTCACAGCTGCATCTTCTGGAAGTTTTGTTTAAAATACAGATTTCTAGACTTAAAGTGAGACTTGTTGAATCAAAGTGATTGGGGATGCAGCCTTAAGGAGTCTTCATTTTGACCAGAAGCCCCTAGCCAAGTGATTCTGATACCCACCAAAATTTGAGACCACTAATAAACAGTGAAGGAGATGAGAGTCCCATCTATGAGGTACAGAAATTGTACCTGGAAAAGTATGCCTAGTCCTGCATGCCCCAAATTAACTGGGGCTGTGACAAATGCCTGTGTGTTCAAAGTTAAGCCAGGTATAGTGCTCAGACTAGAACCTGGCACATAGAAACTGTTTGATAAATGCTGGGTAGTTTTAACAGTAAGAGAAGGCCCTTCCTAAAAGCCAGATCTATCTGCAGCTGAAGTGGTATGAGATGCCCACCACTGGAATGTGTGTAAAGACAATGAACCACTGCTGAGGGTATTGTTGGCAGAGTTGTATGCTGGCCTTTGAACTCTTCCATGAACTCTTCCATGGTTTCTATCTGAAACCATGTTCTGTTGTGTCTGAGTTTGGGACTGTTTCTTGTCCTTAGCAAGAGGCAACCTGCAAGAAAGATATGGACAGAGAGAGCCAAGGTGCAGAATGTCCAGGATGTTTCAGGATGCCGGAAACAGCTGTGCAGCAAAATGCTTGCTGATTGCAAATACTCATACATGCAGTCTCAGAAAGACCCACCACCCCTTGAAAATGGTATAAATTTTCCCCCAGTCCTGCCTCTCCAACCCTATTCCTAGCTGCCTTCCTAGTTAAGAAAAGACTTCCCTGATGGCTCAGATGGTAAAACAAATCTGCCTGCAATGCAAGAGACATGGGTTCGATCCCTGAGTTAGGAAGATTCCTGGAAAAGGGAATGGCTATCCACTCCAGTACCCTTGCCTGGAAAATTCCAGGGACAGAGTATCCTGGTGGACTACAGTCCATGGAGTCACAGAGTCAGCCACAACTGAGTAAGCACATACAGGTACACTATGAGCCCTAAGGAGTCTGTGAAACTCCTCTCTCCAAAGTATTGTCATCTTAAGAGAAGCATGTTGGCTTCTAACAGTGTCATTTCATGTATGGGGAAGAGTTTTGTAAATAGGACTCTAAACCACTCTATAAAAGCCATAATTCCCAATAATTACTCCCAATAACTGATCCTAAAAAGGCAGACAACAGAAAAAAATTGGTGTCCAATTTGCTGGCCGACTCCAAGGCACTGGTAAAAGTTTCATGTTGAGCTGGTAAATGTAAGAACTTATTCACAAGGCTAGGTTAAAGAGAAAAGAGTTGTTATATGGGGACTGATTCTTTGTTTTTTCCTTTGTTTGGTTTTGGTTTTTTCAACAGGTGGTAAAGGCATTTATAGCTCTGTCTCCAGCCTATTCGTCACATGACCCAGAGAAACTAACCCAAGAACTCCAGGAGCATGTGAAAAGGGTGACTGCTCCATACAAGTACCCCAGGAAGGTAAACATCTGGAAGTTCTAGGACTTGAAAAGCTGGGAAACCAAATGGGTATGTGCTCCCTGCACTCCTACTCAGGGCCAGGCACTAGGAGTGTGAAGACTGAGTAACTCTGGCTGCTGCTTCATCCATTTCTCCCTGTTTCTTCACTGGGCCTTCCTTTTAGCACACTGTGTGCCCTCCCTAAGAATTGGCATAAACAAGATTCAATGGGTGGCACCGAAATGCTTCTGGAAAGTGCCTGTATTCCAGGCCAGCTGTTTTTATTGTTGCCATTTGGGGAAAACAGGAATCATGGATGCTTTCCAATGACATGTCAGAGGGTAATGATTCTTTCAGGACAAAAGTCTTGCTGTGAAATGATAATTGTAAAAAGTTTTTTGTTTGGTTTTTTTTTTATGGTCACTAGATGGCCTTCATTTCCGAACTTCCAAAGACGGCTTCTGGAAAGATTCAAAGGAGTAAATTGAGAAGTCAAGAGTGGAAAAATGAGAAGCAACCCCAGGAAGGTCCCATAAGTCACTGAAACTTCCAAGAGGAAGTGGTGGGATCGCTGGTTAATCCCCACTTGGAGCAACATCCTTTCAACCCTACTGAAATCAAAGGCTTGTAGTCTCCAAATGGGCATCCTTAGCATCATTGGATGACCCTGGAAGAAAGCAAAGAACATCATTAACCACCAGTTCAGAGCCACTGCCCTGTCTAGCAACTGTTCGGTGGCTTAACTTCCTCATCTGTCTGGAGGTATCCTCAGTAGCTGCCCACTGATCTTACTTCCTAATAAGCTTTTAGCTAGCCCTCCAAAGGACAGGTCACCAGAGTGTTGGGAGCACTTATGATCTTACTGCCAGGGGCAGTGTAACCACTTGACCCTTTTGATAAAGCTATTTGGTAATCATATCCAGGGCCACAAAATTTAATCATACCTTTAGTTCAGAAACTCCATCTTTGGAAATCACTACAAAACAAAATACTCAAGAGATAGTTACTGTATAATTGTTTAAGACAGTGACAAATTGGGGGGAAAATTAATGCCTAAGTAATAGGGTAATGATTAACTAAATTGTGGTAGATTAACTCAATAACATGTTTCATAGCTGGCCATTAAAAATATGTGTTGGGAAAAACTTGGGCTACATTCATTTTGTCAGAATAAAAATAATATATGTATAGTGGGGAACCACAACTTTCTATGATATAGGAAAATCTACAGAAGAAAAAAGTCTGGAGGAAGATACACTAAGTGTTAACAGAAATTTTCTTCAGTATTGAAAATAATGGATGATAGATTTTTCCTTTCCCTGCATTTCTTTATTTTCCAAGTTTTTCAGTGAGTATATTTAAATCTTTTAATGAAAAAAAATTATTTTACAGAAATGATCACTGAATATCACACTCTGCCTCATATCTTGTTCTTCCTCCATATACAAACACATCAACTCCAAATGCTAGCATGCTGTCTCACCCAGGAAAAATACAGGGACCTGAAGTCATGTCTCAGAAGCCCAGAAATGGAAAGGGTAGCTCTGGGCAGCTGAAACCAACCATGCAGAGAAGAAGCAGGTGGAAAGTGATCCTAGTGCTGCTGCCTGACTCTCAGCACTTTCATTCACTCATTGATCAATGTTTATTGAGTACCTACTCAGTCCTGGACTGGGGACACACAAGGATAAGCAAAGCCAACTGGTCATCATCTGTATTAGTCTGCTTGGGCTTTAATAACAAAGTACCATGAGCTGGGCAGCTTTAATGAAAGAGATTTATTTCCTCAGTTCTTCATCCTGTAAATCCCAGATCAAGGTGTTGGTAGGATTGGTTTCAGTCTGAGGCCTCTCTCCTTGGTTTGTAGATGGCTACCTTCTCATGGGTCTTCACATAGCCCCTTCTTTGTGCATGTCTGTATCCCAATCTCTTCTTATAAGAACAATAGTTGTATTGGATTAAGGACCCAAATTCATGACTTCATTTTAGCTTAATCACCTTTTTAGGCCCCCATCTGTGAATACAACTACCTTCAGAGGTCTAGGGGTTAGGACTTCAGCCTATAAATTTTAAGGGGACATAATTTGGCCCATGACACTGTTGTAGCCACACGTTCCAGGAAACAAAATCACTCAGAAGGACAATGAAGATAGTGGAGTGCAGTTTATTACACCGGCGGGCCCAAGGCAGAGTTTCCTCTTAGCCAAGGACCCCGACCAGTTTTTGTGAAAACCTTATATACCCTAAGTGTACATGCCCAAACCCACCTCCCCAAACTCCCTGAAACTAGTCTGAACAAAGGAAAAGAAAGATACAGTCAAAGATAACCTGTGATTCATATGCCTTAGGCCTAGGTAGTTAACAGTGGACAATTATCAATAGGCCTGTGGTCATACCCCAATAAGCATAATAGAATTTATGATTCTATTTGGTTACACAGATAATTAGGGTATTCTTTTAGGTGATGGAGAGTCTAGGTACGAGCCCTGGGGCTCTTCCATCCAGGGGGTCTGGTTTTCCAGTTGGTATGTCATTTCCATAGATACTGGGCATATAGATCAAAGTCCATAGTCCAGCCCAAGATGGAGTTCTGCTTTCAAGACGGAGCCTGTTCTGTCTGTTTCCTCCTTCATTCCCCTCTCTTGATGCTCTTAACTCATAGTATGATCATCATTCATAGGTATATATTGCACCCTAGCTCTCCGACCACCAATTTGGGAGAATGATACCAACCTTTGGGTTACAAAGTTCATAATACATTGTAAAATGCAGGGTCCACAAAGCAGAACTATCAGGGCAACTATAACAATGGTAAATATAGTTTTCCACCAATCACCCTTCACCCAAGATAGGACCAAAGTTCAAAAAGGAATATTATCATCAGACATAGCTTTTACCTGACCTTTCATGTCATCTAGGGTGGCTGATATATTGTCAGATAAATCAGGAATATATACACAACATTCAACTTTAATTATAGCACAGGTCCCTCCTTGTGCCGAAACTATGGTTAGTCTCAAGATGATACTGGCAAGTCCTTGTAGCAGCAGTTGATTGTAGCGCTTCATCTCTTTTTCTTCTTTAAGGTGATCTTGGTTTCACGGGAATCAGTGGGGTACTTATGTATAGTCCACTTGGCATCCTCGGGGTCTGCATGGTATGCTCTCTACACCCTCACATGGTGGATCCAGGGAGTGACACCTGCAACTTTACTTGCTGTAGGGGTGGTTAGAACAGTATATGGACCCTTCCAATGTGGGCCACCTGATCACCAGGCACAAATTCATGAATCTGTTCCCCAAGGGGGAATGGCACATTTTCTTGTACAAACTTAGTTACCTGATTTATTACGTTACCCAGTTGTTCCATCTGCTGTGAAATCTCATCCCCCCTTACCTGAGGCAAATTTGTTGACACCTCTTTTATCATGGGAGGGGATCTCCCATACACAATTTCATATGGAGAATAGCCATGGGACCATGGGGTCATCCTGGGTCTGAGCAGAGCCATTGGAAGCAAGTCCACCTAGTAGCAGTCTCTATGATCCATTTGGAGAGCGTCTCTTTAAGTGTCCGATTGGTTCATTCCACCATCCCAGAACTCTGGGGCCTATATGCAGTGTGTAGTTTCCATTTGATATTTAGAGTTTACAGACGTGTTGAATTAAGTCGGCTACTGTTGGGACCAGACAATGGCCCTGCCTTAGTAGCCGACTTAATTCAACAGGTATGTATGTAAACTCTAAATATCAAATGGAAACTACACATTGCATATAGGCCCCAGAGTTCTGGGATGGTGGAATGAACCAACCGGACACTTAAAGAGATGCTCTCCTATACTGGTTGGGTGGAGAAGGCAATGGCACCCCACTCCAGTACTCTTGCCTGGAAAATCCCATGGATGGAGGAGCCTGGTAGGCTGCAGTCCATGGGGTCGCTAAGAGTCAGACACGACTGAGCGACTTCACTTTCACTTTTCACTTTCATGCATTGGAGAAGGAAATGGCAACCCACTCCGGTGTTCTTGCCTGGAAAATCCCATGGACGGAGGAGCCTGATAGGCTGCAGTCCATGGGGTCGCTAAGAGTCAGACACGACAGAGCAACTTCACTTTCACTTTTCACTTTCATGCATTGGAGAAGGAAATGGCAACCCACTCCAGTGTTCTTACCTGGAGAATCCCAGGGATGGTGGAGCCTGGTGGGCTGCAGTCTATGGGGTCGCACAGAGTCGGACACGACAGAAGCGACTTAGCAGCATACTGGTTGGGAACCCGAATCTGGGGATTATTTCTTGAAGCAGACAGTGAGCCACTTCATTTGCTTTTTCAGTTCAGGTGGGGAAGGCCTCCACCCATCCTGAAAGGTAAATACCATGACCAGTAAATAACGATAGTGTCTGCGGGGTTTCATCTCAGTAAAGTCCACTTCTAAATGTTCAAAGGGGAGAGTGCCTTTTAACTGTATTCCTGGAGGCTTTTGTTTATGTCCAGGGGCAGCATTGACCTGTGAGCAAGCAGAACAGCTCCAGGATTCCATTCTACATAAGGAGGAACGTCGTAGAATTAAGAAATATTTTTAAATTAATTCTTCCATTCTGTCATGTCCCAAGTGAGTTTCCTGGTGTACCTGAGATACCAGTGTGGGGACTAATGCCTTGAGTACCAGTAACCTGCCATCCTGCAGTTCCCACCAACCTTTTTCATTTTTGGTGGCCCTTTCTGCTTCAGCCAGCTGGTCTTGGGCCAGGGTATACTGTGGGAGAGTCAGAGTTAACTCAGGCATTGTTGAGAGTACAAAGGTTCTAATAGATCTCCCACCAGCAGCCCCAAATTTCTCAGCCGTATGTTTTGCAGCTTTATCTGCTAGTCAGTTTCCCCATGTTTGTGGGGTGTCTTCCTTTCAGTGACCCCAACAATGAATGCATCGCTGCTACCTTTTCAGGTTCCCATACAGCATCTAACAGAGTCAAGATTTCTTCTTTGTTTTTAATATCTTTTTTCACTAGATGTCAAAAGGCTTCTCTCCTTATATAGAGCCCCATGTACATGTAGAGTGGCAAAAGCATATCTGGAGTCTGTGTAAATGTTTGTCTTCTTACCTTTTGACAGCTGGAGGGCCCAGATTAGAGCATATAGTTCAGCCCATTGAGCAGACCAGTGTGATGGCAGAGAGCTAGCCTCAATGATGGTTTCTTCCATGACTACAGCATATCCTGACAGTCACTGTCCTTGTTTTACTAGGCTGGTGCCATTGGTGTACAGGACCAAATCCGGGTCTGGGATTGGCTGGTCTCTCAAGTCAGGTCTGCTGGCATAAACTTCTTCTAGTATTTCCTTGCAATCATGTGAGGGCCTTCCACAGGAAGGAGAGTGGCCAGCTTCAGGGCCTGACAAGGCTCAATAGTAACATGGGGGTTCTCACATAACAGTCTCTGGTATTGAGTAATCCAGGATGTCAACAGCCATTTAAGGAGGGTCCCCTCGCAAGAGAGTGTTGACCTCATGCAGGACTTTTACAATCAAATCTTGGCCCAAAGTCAGCTCGGTTGCCTCCCGGACCAGTAAGGCAACCACAGCAACTGCCCACCATCCTGGCCACCCAGTGGCAACATTGTCCAGCCAATTTGAGAGATAAACCATGGGTCTGTCCCATGTCCCCATAGTCTGGAAAACACTCCCATAGCCACCTTGTCCTTTTCAGTCACATAAACAGTGAATGGCTTAGCAAGGTCTGGCAGGCCCAAGACGAGTGCTGATGTAATTGTACTGGGCTTGAGTTGTAGTACCACTGGGACTTGTTGTTCTGCAAGCCCAGGGGGATTGTCTTCCACCCAGACCTCAGGGAATTGTTGAGTTAACTCTCTCTCTCAACTGTTTAGCCAGTCCAGTTTCCCTTCCGGGAGGTTGTGCAACCTCCATTCATCTCGAGGGGTTACTGAGAGGGAGAGTAAATAGGTGGTTGAGCCCACTCGAAGAGTGGATGTTTCACTGGGTGGGGGGTGGTCACTTGTGCGCCCTCCCTACCCCCCCCCCCCCACCCCGAAGTTTAGACAGCAAGTCTCTTCCCAACAAAGGTACTGGACATTCAGGGATGTATAAAAATTCATGTCATTTGGTGTCCCCCCATCTGACATTTTTGGGGTAGGCTTGAGACACAAAGTCTGCATTTATCACCGTCTGAGACCCAGTGGCCTCCGGATCTATTGGTGTATAAAGTCTATAGGCCTTGCACAGTCTTTCGTAGAATTCAGAGGGTGATTCAGTTTCCCTTTGAATCACTTCAGAGGGTTTTGCCATATTCATAGGTTTTCAGCCCCCCCTTTTGAGGCCTTGTAAAATAACTGCCCGTTATCTCTCCAGGTGGTCCCTCCCTTCCTCTGTTTTACAATCCCAATTGGGCCTCTCATTGGGGGTGGCTAGTTCTGCCCACCACTGTGGGTTCGCAGTACCCCTGATGCCATTTCTCTTAACCATTTTCTGGCCTCAGTTAGGATCCTGTATCTTTCCTCAGTGCTGAAAAGGGAGACTAGTAGTTGGATTATATCATCCCATGTAGGGCAGTGGGTTCGAAAAATAGTCTGCATTAGTCTAATCATGGCTTGTGGCTCCCCCGAGTATGGTGGAGTGTGTGTCTGCCAGTTTAATACATCCGTGGAGGAAAATGGCTGGTAATAATAGGCTACAGGGGCTGATGGTAGTGCCCGCATGCGTCCTTACCTGGAGCTGCTGTAGCTCTCTGAGGGGCATCTGTAGTGGGGTTCTTTCCCCCTGTTCCTTGGTGGAGCACAGCCTCTGTCTAATTCCTGTGTTTTCTTCCCCCTTCCCATAAGTACTCACTGGGAGAGGTGAATACAGTCTAGGAGGTCTGGCTGAGGTGGAATCCTGGGAGTGTTGACCAGAGGTCTCCATCGCTGGGATCAGAGCCTGCTGAAATGGCAGCTCTACGATCTCTGGGAGAGCTGGTGGAGGAGCAGCAGCTGCTGCAGGAACTTCACCTGGCCCTGGATCGGGCATTAAGGCAGCCTCCGGTCCTGATGGAGCACTGGGCGGCAGGGGCGTCATTATCCAGTATGGGGGAGGGGGCAGGTCATCCCCATCCAAATCCTATAGAATTTACTTTTTTATCATCAGTCAATTTTTGTGCCATTAATATTTTCCCTTTCCCTTCTGGATACAGAACCTTGTCCAAGTAGGAGGGTCTTGAGCTAACCCTAGCCATGAGTCGGTATATGGATATTGATCCAGGTGTCCTGGCTCTCCTGTGACTACTGAATAGACTGCTTCCACTATTTTTAAGTTCATGGTGTCTTCTGGTGGCCATCACACTCCCATAGGGGGCTTCGACCTCACAGAGTCTGTGGAGGTGGTTAGGTGTCATCTTCACCCCATAGTCTCCTCCAAATCCCTTCTTTAATTTTTTAATCATGCACTCCAATACAGTTGCCTTAGATTCACGTCCCCCCATCTTGCTTACCTTCTCAGACCTTCTTCTACTTTTCCTTTTCATTCTGTCTACAAAGTTCTCTGTACCCTATGTACTTCTGATAGTTCCACTCAATGAAACACTTATATTGCCATTCTGCCTCCTTCCTAATTGGGGTGAGAAGAGCCTTACCTGCCAGATCCCAGAGGGAGAAGGGGGATTGGCATGTCTTCACCTGCCAGTTGGCACGGCCAAGCCAGAACACCACGTGGTCCAAGACTGTTTCTCCCTTAACTTTTAAAGTCCGTTCTGCCTTGGTGGGTTTGATCAAGTGCGGATGAAAACATAGATGTGTTTAATATCCCACATCCCAGGCCATCTCCAGAAAAGCCAATTCATACTCATTTTTGTATCCCCCACCTTCTAGCCTGACAATTCCGAGGGGGTGAAGAGTTTCACAGCAGATGGGACACCTCCTTGGAGAGGGCAGAATACGAGCACGCAAAGACCAAGTTTCTTCTCCTAACAATCCCCTGGTGATCGCTTGGTAATAATTTTCCCTAAGACAGCATGGACATCACCTCCTAAATGACATTCACAAATTTCCTTCCTAAGCCCTAACCCGCTCATCAACCTGTGTACAAGCAATTGCTGCCACCTACCTCTTCCAGTCTCCTGTGGGTCTGTGCCCCTTCTAGTTCCTCCCAGGGGGTTATCAGGCCCCCTCTTCCACCCTGATGGGTAGGTTCCTCCTCACCTGAGTGCTCAGTTCCCCTGCTGCCATCCACTACCTGCTAACATGAAAGGTCTGGGTGTTGAGAAGCAGAATCCTTTCAAAAGGGCGAGGCGCCATCCCCCTTCTAGAAGATTCGAGCCACAAGGCCTCGGAGTACTCCCAAATGGGAGTTGTCTCCTCAAAGTGAGGAGTTTCCCGGCCAATGCACCAAATGTTGTAGCCACACGTTCTGGGAAACACTCACTCAGAAGGACAATGCAGATAGTGGAGTGCAGTTTATTACACCGGCGGGCCCAAGGCAGAGTCTCTTCCTAGCCAAGGACCTCGACCAGTTTTTCTGAAAACCTTATATACTCTAAGTGTACCTGCATAAACCCACCTCCCCAGATTCCCTGAAACTAGTCTGAACAAAGGAAAAGAAAGATACAATCAAAGATAACCCGTGATTCATATGCCTTAGGCCTAGGTGGTTAATAGTGGACAATTATCAATAGGCCTGTGGTCATACCCCCAAAAAACATAATAGAATTTATGATTCTATTCGGTTACACAGACAATTAGGGTATTCTTTAAGGCGACAGAGAGTCTAAGTACGAGCCCTGGGGCTCTTCCATCCAGGGGGGTCTGGTTTTCCAGTTGGTATGTCCTTTCCCTAGATACTGGACATATAGCTCAAAGTCCATTGTCTGGTCCAAGATGGAGTTGTGCTTTCAAGATGGAGCCTGTTCTGTTTCCCTCTTCAACACTACCCTTGTGGAGTTTACAGTCTAATGGTGAGGTTGATGTTACCCATCAAAGAATAATGCAAATAAGGCATGGATGTGAAAAATGTCATGAAGCAAAGAGTACTGTTAAAACACAGATTGGGAGACTGGTCAAGAATAGAGAGGACTCAGGGTTTCAAGATCAATTTCCATAAGGAAGTTCCCAGTGAGCTGGTATCAAAGGAAAAGTGGAAGTAAACTAAGAAAATTAGGAATGAGCTTTCTGAACACAGGATACAGCATGTGCAGAGAGCTTGGTTTGGAAAAGACAGGTTTCATGTTTCTAATAACAGCTCACACTCAGCTCAATTCTAAATTTTTAAATTCTCAACCATCCTGTCGGGCAGGTATTGTTAATACTCTCATTTTATAGATATGTCAATTGAAATAAAAATACATGTAAAAAGTGTAAATTTCACTTTTATTTGGAGGCTTACTGAGGACTATAGCTCAGGGGCAGTCTCTCAGATTGTTCTGAGGAACTGCTCAGAAGAGGTAGGGGGGAAGTCAGTATATATATGATTTTTGTGAAAGGGTATGTGCACACAAGTGCACATCTCAGCATAAGATTGCTGCTAGTCATGAAGGAAAAATATCTCAGTTACTGATTCACGATTGGTTCAGGATAGCCTGGTTTAGGAATTTTGTTCTTCTATGAGTGCTAGGGAGACACTGAAGGTTTACATCAGAGAAACATACCTCCTAAAATTTCAGTAGTCCTTAAAAAAGAAAAAACTTGTTTTTATATCTTTTCTTTATGACATTCCTGGACTGGGCAAATTTGCTTTATTATTGTATGAAGGTGGAAGTTCAGAGGACTGGCAATTTGCACAACAGCTAACAGGAGGGGTCACCAGAGGCAAAGAAAACATGCATGTCCAACTCACATCACCAGTGCTCTAGTACTGAGGCTTGTGGTCTTGGTTGGGTGCTCCTGGAATTCCTAATAAGCTCCAAAATGTCAGTTTCCTGAAAGCCTGGGAATCACACCTGGGGAGGCAGCACCTATCATTTCTGTCACTGTAGTTACACTGCTTTCTTCTCTAAGCCTCAGCTGCCTTGCATGCCAGGCGGACGTTCTCTGGGCTCCACTTCCCTACACCCTGGGCTGAAGCAATGTGTTCTCCACTTGTATTCAAAGCTCTCCACCCAAGGCCCTTTTTAAGACTTCAGTCTTAACTAGGCAAAGATAATAAAGGGTGGAGGAAACCCAGTTCCCTTCCCTTCCCCTTAGGACCACTTGCCCTCCCCCTCCTCCAACACAATGAGCCCCTCAGTTAATTCTCTCACAGTAGCCTCAGCCCAGTTCAGCTCCAAAAAATAAGAAGCAAAGCTCTCAACTGCCTTACCATAGGGAGTCACCAGCACACTAACTCAGAAATCATTGGTAGTGACGCGATAGCAAATTTTATCACTTTATCAGCAATTTATTCCATGCTGAGCATTGTGCTAGAGGCTCTGCTGAAATCCTCACCTCAATCTTTACTCATTCCTATTCTACCATCAGGATTGAAGCTTTAGCCACACACCGTCTGTGCTGGAAAAAAACTCACCTTTCAATGCCCACATCTAAACCCTAAGCAATATACTATGCATTAAAAGAGGAGTCTGTAGTTCTGTTAGCTTTTTTTCTAATGCGGATTGTCAACTACAAATTGGCATTTGCTGTCTACTTCTACAAAGGTTAAATCATGTGCTGCTGTGGCTGAAGACCTTCAACAAGCCCAGGAGGGAGTTTAGAGTGGAGATGAAGACTGAGACACTCTGTGCATTGGAAAACCGACAGAATAGGCCTTCAGATAGTTTGATACTTTTAGGAGATTTTAATGAGCCCAATTCTTGCATCTCCTCTTATCTGGAAAAGCACTAAATTCCTTTGTTGCAGGGAAAACCCCATTCTGGCTCCATGTTGGAACTGTTTCATTGACTTGTTTTCCTTTGCTTTTGTTATTATAATCATACAAAATGTCCTGCCTCAGAGAATCCTGCCCCTCTGCCTGACTGTGGAACTAAAGTGCCTTTTTTCAGCTCACAGAGAAATAATCTGACCCTGCCACCTGTGAATAGCTGCAAGAAAGAAGAGATTAATACATCCCTTCCCTGAGGCTGGCTGTTCCCAGACACGTTTCGCAAGACTTATTGACTTCCCTGGTGGCTCAGAGGATAAAGCGTCTGCCTGCAATCCACAGGACCCGGGTTCGATCCCTGGGTTGAGGAGATCCCCTGGAGAAGGAAATGGCAACCCACTCCAGTAATTTTGCCTGGAGAATCCCATGAACAGAGAAGCCTGGCGGGCTACAGTCCACGGGGTCGCAGAGTCGGACACGACTGAGCAATTTCACACACATACACACATGGCCCTTTCTACTTTCTCATTGTCTCTCTATTTTGCCTTTTTATTTATTTTCTCACCTCCCCCCATCTCTGTTCTATAAAAGAATCTGGTATCCAGCCTCTAGAAAGATAGCTATTTTGAGATACCACTCTTCAATCTTCTCATTCAGCTGGCTTTCCAAAGTCATCTTCCTTGCCCCAATACCTTGGGTCTCAGATTCATGTGGTGAGCACAGTGAGCTTGGACTTGGTAACACTTCCATAGTGACATCAGCTCCTCATGACTAACTAAATCTTTTGCAAAAATATGTGCTTGATTACATGAACTTCTTCTTCACCAAAATCACATATATATATCGACCTTTCCCTGCTTACCTCTTTGGAGCAGTTTCTCAGAGCTGTCTGAGGTGCTGTCCTCAGACAGCTCTGAGAAACTGTTCCAAATGTCGCAGAGAAGAAGCCAATTCTGACTTTATGTTGGAACCTGTTTCTTTGGCTTGCTTTTTGTTGCTTTTGTGGTTTTATAATCACACATGTGAAGTGAAGTGAAGTCGCTCAGTCGTGTCTGACTCTTCATAACCCCATGGACTGTAGCCTACCAGGCTCCTCTGTCCATGGGATTTTCCAGGCAATAGTACTGGAGTGGATAATCATACATAGAGGCTTGCTTAAAAGGACCTTACCCCTCTGCCTATTTGTAAACTAAAGTGCCTATGTTCACCTTATAGGGAGATAAAGTGACCCTGCCAAACTTTGAATATAGGAGCTTAACACACCCCTTCCAAAGACGGGCCATTCCCTTGGAGATGTTTTGCAAGACTGAAGACCCTTTCACTTTACTTCCCCACTGCCTCTCCCTCTCTCTTCTGCCTTTGGACTTTAGTTCCATACTGCTTCTTTCTCTCTGACTCTACCAAAGGACTTGGCATCCAGACCCCAGCAAGATGGGTATTTTGAGGCACTAGCCTGCTATTTCTCAGTCAGTGACTCCCTGAATAAAGTCTCTTCCTTGCCTCAACCTCTCATCTCTCAGATTTATTGGCCTATAATGTGGTGAAAAGAGTGAACTTGGACTCTGTAACACAAAGAGGTGAGGGAGTTGCATGCAATCAAGTATTTTTTTTACAAAAACTTTTATGTTACTCAAGAGGAGCTGGTGTCACTGTGAAATGATTTAGTGCTTTTCTGAAGAGGAAAAGTTAAAATTTTACATAACCTCCCACTTGTTCTGCCTCTGTAACTCAGCTTACTCCTGTCTGGATCACAGAGGTCACATAGTCTCAGAAAGTGGGGACTTAGAATACTAGGAACTGAAGCTTATCTTATTCACCCTCGTCCTGCTCTTTGCAATTGCCAGCCCCTGCAAACCTGTGTAATCATCCCTGTCCATGTAAAGGTCAGGCATCCCCCTCCCCATCTTGACTGTGGGAGAAACCCCTTAGTTTAAACCAGCCTATTAGCAGCTAGTGTTGCCCACTATAGTCTGTCTATAAAAACTCTGTAACTCCTTTGTTCAGGGCTCAGAGCTTGGAGTGTTAACTCCTCTGGGCCCACCAGCATAATAAACCTGAGTTCTCCAACTCTCCGAGTGTGGTGCTTGGTTTCTTGATTACTGGTTTCTGCAACATTTCTAGATGTAAGAAGACAAAATGATTAGTTGCCTCATTCTCCACTTTGAACTCCCTCTAGGTCTTGTTGAAGGTCAATAGCTGCAAGAGCACAGGGTTCAATCTCCACAGGGGCAGATGGCAAATGCCCTTAGCAAGTGCCAATTTGTCGTTAGTTGACAATACAAACAAAATAATCATGACCATGAAAATTACTTATCTAAAATCCCATTGTGAAACCCACTTTTGAGAAAACTGATCCAATCCAATTTGAACTATTATAAGAAGAAAGAAAGAAAAGTATTATAATCTCCTAAGAAGAAAGTATTATAATCTCCATTTAACTGGTAAAGAGACGGAAAAGTAAAAGTGAAAGTTGTTCAGTCGTGTCTGACTCTGTGACCCCATGGACTATATAGTGCATGAAATTCTCCAGGCCTGAATACTGGAGTGGGTAGCCTTCCCCTTCTCCATAGGATCTTCCCAACCCAGGGATTGAACACAGGTCTCCTGCACTGTGGGGGGATTCTTTACCAGCTGAGCCCTACGATTAGTTGTTCAGTGACTCAGTCGTGTCCAACTCTTTGCCACCCCCATGAACTTCAGCATGCCAGGCTTCCCTGTCTTTCGTTATCTCCCGGAGTTTGCCCAAACTCATATCCATTGAGTTGGTGATGCCATCCAACCATCTCATCCTCTTTCACCCTCTCCTCCTCAAGCCCTCAACCTTTCCCAGCATCAGGGATAGCAACCTGTAGAGTTGCATAGCAGCCCCTCACTGTTCCCACCCCTTTTCCTGTAAGGAATTGGGAAACCCTGCCAAGATCTCTTCAAAACTTTCCAGCGGGAAAACAAGACTTTTTAAATTCTTGTTAAAATACAAAGTTTAACCAGGTACATTTGAAGATCTAATTGGCTTTATTCAATGATTCATGAACAGAGCACAATCTCATCTAGCAATCTGGACGGTGCTCCCAGGGTAGCACGAAACAGGTTTTTATAGGAAAAATGGAGGAGCAAGGGAGCTATTAGCAAAAGAAAAGAAAGGATTATTTTTAGACCAGAATATCTTTTAGTGGAGAAGGAAAGGCAAAAGCAAGGGTTTTGAGAGTGTTAATAGCCTCAGTAGGGAGGCCAGACAGAGGTCCCCAAGTGACAGGAGGAAATAAACTGCAAGTGGCAGACTTCTTTTTTTTTCTCTTTTCTAATCATGTGTTGTCATTGGTGACACCTGGTCCACAATATCTTAGCTTTATCTCAAACCTTGAGCTAACCAATGCGTTTTTCTCATGGAAATGTCTTCCTTAAGCTATGTTAATGAACTATGTATTTGCTTGGAAATCTGCCTTTCTTCAAGATTCGCGTCAATGGCTTTTTGGCTCCGGATGACTCACCTTGAGTGAGTCGATGCTATCTCAAAATGCAAGTTGGAGGTGAGAGGCCGGGTGCCAGTCTCTCAGTTTTGAGGCATTTCTTTTCTCTAAGTAGCAGCTTGCTAATAGGTTTATAACTCCTTGCTAAAAATTAGCAAGGGGGCACTCTTTCTGTCCCCTTCTGATGTCTACGTCAGAAGTTTTCACCATCTCTTTTATACTTTAATAAAACTTTATTACACAAAAAGTTTTGAGTAATCAATCCTTGTCTCTGGCCCCAGATTGAATTCCTCTCCTCCTTAGGCCACGAATCCAAGTGTTCATGGCTTGTGGCAGCAACCTTTCAGTTTTATCTGCAGAGGCTCTTCTTTCTCTGACAGGTATAGAAGTCCATCAAATTACCTCATTGGTGCTGATAAAAAAATTCAAAACTCATTGGTTAAGATTACATTTCTGGTAAAGGCTGAAACTATAATTAGCCCAGGTATTAAATTTAGGTTTGGCATCATGGATTTAAAACAAGTGATGCCATTTGGGGCCTGTGGTTTTTCCCTTTAACAGCCTCTTCCTCCCTCTCAGAGTCTGCCCCTGCCTTTTTCCTACTAAAATTCCCTTTGTTCTCCACTTTTCCTCTTCCTCTACTGAGAGCTCAACTGAACATGTGGTTCAGCTTTTAAAGTCATTCCTTTTGAAAAGCTCCCCCGGACCTGCCCCTGTAGGAATCTTCTGGGGATCCCAGAGGACCCTACCTAACCTGATGGTGGCAGAAATTATGATCAAATCCAAGCTTGCTCTGCTTGCCACACAACAGGCCAATAAATTTGGAGATGAGATTTTGAGGCAAGAAATAACTGAAACAGGAGGGAAGAAGACAGGGGACACATTTTAAAAGAATGACAGAGCCTGAGGACATGACATAAAGTGACTAGAACCAAATCAGTCAAACATGACAATTAGTCTACTTCCACTACACTTTGAATCTCAGTATACTCTCATCATAAACATCAGCAAGCTAAGTGACACAGCCATCTGCACCATGACATTTCCAAGGCTATCAAAGACCAAAAAACAGGCAGTGGGTGGCCCAATTCCTGGAAATCTCCATCCTCTCCCCAAAATAACTGGAATAATTCTCTCACACATTAGCCTGTGAAGTTACCCAGCCCATAAAAGTTAATCATGCCATATTTCAAGGCCACTTTTACCTTCTGAGATGGCCCACATTCTGTCTGTGGAGTGTCTGAATTCTTTCAGTGATGAGACATCAAGAACCTGAGCTTCATTAAGTCCTTAAACCAAGTGTGTGATCTCCGTTGAAAGATGGTCTTAACTGAGTTTGAGTCCCTGTCAAGTGGGTTCAAGTTCCCAATCTGAGGTGAACAGTGTCAGCTGATGACCACGAAGGGACTTGATAAGGTTAGAAAAGGTGTAGAGTTAGGTCTCAGTCCTTAACAGGCCTGTGGGATGCCATGAACCAGGTGTACTGGGGAGGACACTCTGCCAGTGTCTGCTCATTTTTGACCAGTGGGTCAACTCCATATGCTTATGCATATCCAACAGCATGTCCAGGACAGAACTGTTACTTCTATACTCTTCTACTTGACTCTCAGATTTTTCTCTTACATTCTTGCATTGTTGTTCATTCCTGCTCGCTTTCTTTCCTCCCTTCCTTCTTTCCTTCCTTCCTTCCTTTCTTTCTTTTGTTAACCCTAGAAGATCTGTGTGACAACCAAGATGTACTTTTTGATTGCTTTTATTCCCCTCCCTCTGGCCCTTACAAATGCTGACTCTTTATTTCCAACTTAGAGCTAGACCAACTCCTGCTCATCATCACTGGGAACGTCTTCTGTGCCATTTCTTTGTGACAATATTTCAGGCACTGACACCTGGTTGGGAGACTACTTTGAAAAGAATAACATTTAAGATTGTAAGTACAAATTTTGACTGAATTGCATGGTGGATTTTGAATTAATAGTGAAATTTTAGATAGCACAGAAGTTAGAGACATCATCTCAGGGTTGGGTCTAAAATGGGTCAGGCTTCATCAATCCTGGCCAATACCTCTCTGGACCATATACTCCAGGATGGGGAAAGAGTCAAACAACAGGAATTTAAAAAGAAAAAAATAAGTATTAGGTTATGCAGTCAAATTTTACCATAATCAGTTAGGAAATTTAAATAGAGTGAGGTATTATATGTCCAAATTATCATGACCTTGCATATAATGTTGGCAATGGAACCCAAGGGAAATTTAAAGCATGTGTAGCTTAGAGGGATAATTCAAGAAAAGACACAGAGAACATTTTAACCCTATGGGGACACCCTATGGACCATACATTATACTGGGTGGAAAGAAAGTGTTAGTCACTCAGTCAAGTCTAACTCTTTGTGACCTCATGGACTGTAAGCCCACTAGGCTCCTCTGTCCATGCAATTCTCTAGGCAAGAATACTGAAGTGAGTTGTCATTCCTTTTTCCAAGGGATCTTTCTGATTGAACCCAGTTCTCCTGCATTGCAGGCAGATTCTTTACTGTCTGAGCTACCAGTGTACACTGGGTGCAGAACATGACATCCCTGAGACAGCCCACAATGGAATTACCAGTTAATCCTATTGATAGAGACAGATGGGGCCATGTGACTAACTGTTTAATAGGGGGTATGAAGAAACTTATGGTAAAGTTTACTTATGGTAAACTTATGGTGAATTATTAATTATAAAAAATGAAAGAGATCCAACAAGGACAAAATGAAAATCCTGCAGTCTTCTGAGAGAGATTAGTATAAATTTTTAGGAAGCATACAAATTTGGAGCCTTCCTCCCCTGAGGGATAGCCCCTTTTGGCTACCTATTTTATAGCCCAGTCTGCCACAGACATCAGGCCCAAAATTTAGAAAGCATCTGCTGATCCTCAGACTCCAGTGAATGATTTCTTCCAATTGGCTTATTTAGCTTTCAATAACAGGGATATGACTGAAAAGACTGAATGCAGCCAGAGAAATATGCACGCAGAACAAACACCCTTATCTTCAAAGACCTTTCTTTACAACTCTTGTTTGATTACCTCCGGACCTCCAGGAGACATTTCTGAGAAAACATGGTTCCCACAATTCCCCTCTTCTTGTTTCCTTTAGTGAATGCTTCTTTGATCTTCTTGTCAGAGAACAGTGTTAGCATCGCCACAGTGTGGATGAGCTGAGAAAGTAAGGTAATCAATGTTCTGACTAGAAATAAAACACAAACCAATATTATGAATAAGATGAAAGAAAAACAACAACACAAGATTTTAGATTTAGTGAGGAGAACCAGTTTTTTAGGTTGAACCATGCAGCTATATCTGAGAGGGATTGAATAGAAACATCTGAAGAGTGTTGTTGAAGGGATTGAATCCATTTATGAAGGATGTCTTGTAAATGTAGGACAGAGGCATTAAGTATAGCCTCTGATTTTGGATCTAGTCGTTGACGCAAATTATTCCAGGTTTCAGAATAATTATGAGCAAAATAAGGTGTTACACACACACGAGAAAACATGCAGTCACAGTCTAACTGTGATTGAGTCCAAAGAGCACATTGATGCTCACCAAGCCTAAAACTGCAGCTTCCAAAGCTGCAAGTTGAGATAAAACCATTTGATCAATTTCTACCTGTTTAGTAAAGTCAGGAGCTATATTAGTCATAAAAGTCTATAGCTGGTTGACAATTTTTAAGGAAATAGAAAAGGCAGTGGCAGCAGTTGCTGCAATAGCAGCTGCTGTGGTAATGATAGTTTACGGTGAATGATGTCGGATTCATGATCTCAGAAGAAGATTTAGCTTCAGAACCAAGAACCAGGCTTGATCACTCAAGAGCTTTTGTGTAGCAGAGTTTTATTAAAGTATGAAAAGAAACAGAGAAAGCGTCTGACATAGACATCAGAAGGGGTGCAGAGAATGCCCTCCTCACTAGTCTTAGAAAAGGGAGTTATATACTTTTTCAATTGGCTATTACAGTAAATCAAAAGAATATCTCAAGGTTGCAGAGATCTTACTAGGCCCACTCTAATAATTTACACTTTAAGATAACAAGATTAGCCATAAGCTTTTCAAGAAGAAGAAACTGTCCTCAAGCAGGATCCCTAAACTGAGTTGTGTTGTTATGTAATCACCAGCTCCAGGCTTAAAGAAAAAAATGTTTGTCCTTTTCTCCTCTTTGAGAACCTCAGACCCCTATCTCCTCCTCAAGAGCCCCAGACCCCTCTCTCCTCTTCGGGGACCCCAGACTTCTTATCAACCTACCTAGGAACTGCTCTCTCAGTAACAACTATTACGGAAACTTTTAGAGCACCGAAAAAATGTTTTTTATGCCAAACTAGGTTGGGAAGAGTTTGAACAATTTGAGCTAGGAGAGAACCGCCATGCCAGGGTTGATCTAAAGTAACAGGTATCCAAGTTTGGGCTTGTCATTTCAGAATAAAAATATATGAGTCATTAACTAAGGGGGAGTAGTTATAACATGGAGTGAGAACAGTTCCAGACGGTAGAGTTAAGGAAAAATTAGAAAGGGTAAACTTATAAGCAAGTACAAAGATGTATGGTCTGGTGGTACAGATATTAACACAGGCATTCAAGTCTGTAAAGTATCAAATGAAATGACTATTGTTAAAGGTTGCAAGGCCTTGTCATAAAACCTGTGAGAAGAAAAGAAGTGTAAGATGTCACATGAGGATCTTAGTAGGAGAGTATTGGAGAAGGAAATGGCAACCCACTGCAGTATTCTTACCTGGAAAATTCCATGGACAGAGGAGCCTGACAGGCTACAGTCCATGGGGTTGCAAGAGTTGGACATGACAGCAACTAAACCACATTGAAACAGTGCATATTTTAATAGAAGTACAGGTCCTGCAAATCCAGGATTCCATAAAGGATCAGATTTGTTATAGTAAAAGGGAAGAAACAATTCCAAATCTGACCATGCCAAGTTCTGCTACTATCTTGAACTAATAATCCTTGTGGACCCCAATTTTCTATAGTATAACTATCAGTCAGGAGGAGCTGTGTGGAAATACTGCTAGATCGGCAGACATGCCAATTAAATCTGTCAAACTGTCCCGTATCAACCCAGGCTTGAGTACATAATGGGACTGATGGTTTAGGGTGAGACATTCCAGATGTTAAGTTTCCTAAGAAGCCAGCAGTAAACATAAAGGTCTCATGTTTAATGGTAAGGATTCGAGATCCTGTTTTGGGGGGTCTTATCATATTATTCATATACTGTTGAGTGCTGGCGTAAGCACATATCTGTGCATTTGTTGAATTAGTTATGCCTAAGGGTAGATGTGATGCATTGATGGTCCAAGAGAATCTAAGGCGTGCATAGGTAAAGGAGATGTGGGAGAAAGCCATTCTCCCCCAGTAATGGTGGAGTCATTGTTAGAAATAGGAATTTCTGGATCTTCCCATGTGACAATAGAGAATTAAAGGGGGGTTCATTAAGTGAGCCCAGTATGTATAGTTATTATTAGGTAGTATATGAGCAGGAAACCTAGTGAAAAACAGAAGTAAAAAACTAACCCAAAACAGCCATACCTTGTGGGCAGAGTGAGCAGCTATAGTGGCTAGAAGGGAAAGCAACATATTTTCAGAATAATAGGTGTGCCAGTATTAACAAGAGCTATTTCAGCTCTTGAAGTAAGACGTTTAATATCACCCCTAAGTAATGTCAGCGGCTGGTGGATGATTATCCCTCAGTCTTTTCAGAGGAGGCATGCCAGAAGGAGTCATCTGGGTGTCAATAGACAAAACTCTGGTAATGGATCTTGAAGTCCTTGGCACCAACGATCAGGGATCCAAAGTGAACCTAATGAAGATAAAACAGCAGCATATCCTTTTCCCCATATTAGTAACTTAACAGGTCCTTGCCAAATAGGAGAGGGTGGTTGTTTAGAAAGTATCAGAGGGTATTCTTGAGAATGTGGAGGAGCAAACTGTCTAGCAGCAGCTAATTATGAAGAATTTTTGGATACTGACAAGTGATTGAGCGAATAAGGCAAATATAATCATTCTCTGCTGCTGCTGCTGCTGCTGCTGCTAAGTCGCTTCAGTCGTGTCTGACTCTGTGCGACCCCATAGACAGCAGCCCACCAGGTTCCACCGTCCCTGGGATTCTCCAGGCAAGAATACTGGAGTGGGTTGCCATTTCCTTCTCCAATGCATGAAAGTGAAAAGTGAAAGTGAAGTCGCTCAGTCGTGTCAGACCTTCGCAACCCCACAGACTGTAGCCTACCAGGCTCCTCTGTCCATGGGATTTTCCAGGCAAGTGTACTGGAGTGGGTTGCCATTGCCTTCCCTGCTGCTGCTGCTGCTGCTGCTGCTGCTAAGTCGCTTCAGTCGTGTCCAACTCTGTGCGACCCCATAGATGGCAGCCCACCAGGCTCCCCCGTCCCTGGGATTCTCCAGGCAAGAACACTGGAGTGGGTTGCCATTTCCTTCTCCAATGTGTGAAAGTGAAAAGTGAAAGTGAAGTCGCTCAGTCGTGTCTGACTCCTAGCGACCCCGTGGACTGCAGCCTACCAGGCTCCTCTGTCCATGGGATTCTCCAGTCAAGAGTACTGGAGTGGGGTGCCATTGCCTTCTCCGATTGCCTTCCCTAGGAGGAGTTAATTCTTTCCTTTTCTGTTTATTTAAAGATAATTTCAGTAGTCCATTTACATGTTCAATAATGGTTTGCCCAATAGAGTTGTGAGGAATGCCTGTGATGTGTTTAATATCTCACAGACAAAAGAAATCCTGAAGTTTATGAGATGTATATGATGGAGCATTATCAGTTTTAATGGTTTGAGGATGTCCTAGAATAGCAAAACATTCAAGAAGGCAGCTCGCACATGATGTGCTTCTTCTCCTTGTTGTGCAGTAGCCCACAAAAAGCCTGAAAATGTTATCAGTAGTTACACAGACAAAGTGAAATGGTTTAAATGGAAGATAATGAGTTACATCCATTTGCCATAACTCATTAGAAGAAAGACCATGAGGGTTAATGCCAGCTTCAGGAAGAGAACGAGTTAATAATTGACATGTGGGACAGGCTTCTCTTCTCTCTTTGGCTTCCTGTAGGGTTAGAGCAGAGAAGGCAATGGTACCCGACTCCAGTACTCTTGCCTGGAAAATCCCATGGTTGGAGGAGCCTGGTAGGCTGCAGTCCATGGGTCTGGAAGAATCGGACACAACTGAGTGACTTCACTTTCACTTTTCACTTTCATGCATTGGAGAAGGCAATGGCAACGGACTCCAGTACTTTTGCCTGGAAAATCCCCAGGATGGAGGAGCCTGGTGGGCTGCCGTCTATGGGGTCGCACAGAGTTGGACACAACTGATGCGACTTAGCAGCAGCAGCAGCAGGATTAGAGCAAATGGTTTATGTAGTGCCTTGGCACCCTGGTGGAAGAATTGATGTGATTGAAAGGCCTCAGTAAACAATGATTCTACAAGGTGAAGAGATGAATCGGCTTGCTGATCCCCCAAACAAGAGCTCCAGGAAATTGTGTATGTCCTCGAATATGAGCTGTAAAAAAAGGATGTTGTCATTTAGTTAAAAGAGTTTGAACAGAAACAAAGAGGGAGAGTAACGGTTTATCTATTGAAGTATTTAAAATAGAATTGGGCATCTTGTCGAATGATATTGACAACATAAAAGGAATCTGTTGAGAGATTAAAGGAAGTTTGCAAGGTTTGTAAAACAAGCAAGACAGCCGCTAATTCAGAACATTGTGGGGAAGCTTGGGGGCTGGTAAAGATCTTTTTTCATCCTGAGGTTTCCTTCCAGGTTACTGTTCCTCGAGCTTGATTGCCATTTGTATAGAGGGTTAGGAATAGGATGCTAGAAATAATAGGATGTAAAGAAAAGGGCACTAATCATAAAATAGAAATTATTTTATCCATCAGCAAGTTATAAATAAATTCCCCTGTAAAATCTGATATGGAAATTTGAAATTGTTCATTAGTTTGATGTAATGATTCCACATTTTCTCTAGATAATCCCATATAAATTGTGGATCTGAGCCAGTAAGGCGACGGAGATGTAAGCGTCTTTGCTGTAATAGATGTAGTCTTGCCTGCAGATAAGGAAGAATGCAGTATTTTGGTTGATTAATGTATCCATTCAATGATGTTTATCTCTTTAGGTAAGATTTGAGCAAGTATTGCTGTAGGAGTATGTTTTGTAGAAAGAAGAATCTGTGAAAAGGGATGCGAAGGAACACACCTGTCAAGAAAATATTTGGCATAAGCAGTGCTGAATTGTAATAAAGCATAATGTTGAGGAGAAAAACAGCAGGGTGAAGTAGGGTCTTCATTTCCCTGTAATAATTGAAATAAAGGAAACATTGCATATGTTGGGATGCCTGAGCTAGGTTGTACCCAATTTAAGTGACCCAAGAACTGCTGTAAAGAATAAACTGTTAATGCTTCTGGAACCGTGAAAGAAAATTGTAAAGGAGTAATTGTTTTTTGTAACATTTGAAAGCCAAGATATTTCCATGGGGGCATGCTTTGGATTTTCTCTGGAGCTATAATTAATCCCTGTGAATTCAAATATGTCTGTACTGAAGAAAGAATTTCTGTTAATTTTTGTGGTGAAGAGTGAGCTAAAAGAATGTCCTCCAGATAATGATAAGTATAGGCATCAAGAAATTGTTGTTGTAATGGTTGCAGAATTAGATCTACAAATCTTTGACACATCGTGGGGCTATTCACCATACCTAAAGGCAAGAATTTCCATTGATATCATTGTAAAGGACAATGATTATTTATATTAGGAACTGAAAATGCAAATTTCTGTTTATCTTCAAGAAGTAAGAATATGGTAAAAAAAAAAAAAAAAAAAAGCAGTCCTTAAGATCTATAATTATTATAGCATGATCTTCTGGAATTAGAGAGGGATTTAGAATACCTGGTTGTAATGAGCCCATCGGTTGCATCTGAGCATTAATTGCTCTTAAATCATGAATTAAAAGCCATTTTCCTGATTTGGGGGGATAATAAAGATGGGAGTATTCCATGGACTCAGGAAAGGCTCTATATGTCCTGCATATAACTGTTCTTTAACCAATTGTTCTATATGCCTATTTTTTCCTTAGTCATGGGCCACTGCTCTATCCAGACAGAGGGGCAATCAGTCCAGATAATGTGTAATGGTGGTGTAATAGCAGTGGCCTGTAGGATAAATTTGTTTGCAGTTTCAGTGGACACTGTTGTAATATATCTCATCCCCATAAAGTTGTAAGAATATTCATGACATAAGGATGGTTAATAGCAACATGCCCTTCTGGATCTGTACAGATTTTTGAAAAGGTGCTTTGATAACCTTCTTGGAATCCCCCAACACCTATCATTTGTCCATGGACCTTTTTTAAAGGCCAGTGGGAGGGCCATTCCTGATTTGTGATGATAGTTACATGAGCTCCTGTGTCTATTAAACCCTTGAAAGAAAGGTCTTGAATTTTTAGAGTTAATGTGAGGTGGTTTGAGCCAATTAGCATAGTCCAGTAAGCCACATTCATAGATTTAAAACCTCCTTTCCTAACTTCTTTTCTGTTGAGGGCACAAAACAAGGCAAGAATAATAATTGTGCAAGTTTTGCCCCTTTCTCTACTATCTGATAAGTATGTGAGAGAGCCATAATTTGCCTATTGCCTGTGTAATCAGAATCAGACTCCTGGCAAAATATGAATATCTTTCATAGTTATGCTGGAGCATAACTGGATGTCCTTGCAGTCCAAGGGACTCAAGAGTCTCCTCCAACACCACTGTTCAAAAGCATCAATTCTTCGGCGCTCAGCCTTCTTCACAGTCCAACCCTCACATCCATACATGACCACTGGAAAAACCATAGCCTTCACTAGACAGACCTTTGTTGGCAAAGTAATGTCTCTGCTTTTGAATATGCTAGGTCCACATAATAGCCTCAGAATCTGTTTTTCGGTTTCTTTTCCTCTTTATCACCGCTGCTTCTGTTTAGTTATGTCTGACTCTTTGTGACTCCATGGATTGTAGCCTACCAGGCTCCTCGGCTCATGGGATTTCATAGCCACAGTCATGTATTGTCCTTCTCCCATAAGCATATCTACATTAATAGGGATGCCATTTTGAAGATTATTTAAAGCTAGAGTAGTACAATAATCTCTATATCCTTGTAATTATAAGGAGTATTGAGCAGTAGGTAAAGTCATTTTTATAAGTGCCTACTAATCCCAGGGAGTCATTTGGTATCCACCACCTATACTTTCTATAATCCCTTTAGTAAATGAACTAGAGATACCATTGTCATGAATACTGCGTTTCAGTTCCTTAAAAATAGTAAAGGGAAGAGATTCATGATAAGGAGGTTGCCCTGTCCTGAAAAGGACAGGGAAAGCATCAATAGTCCCTTCTGTCTCTACACCTTCACTAACCATGTTTTCTACCAGAGAACACTGGGAAAGGTTAGGAAGTGATCAAGCAAGTCCTTGAGTAAATTCATGAACTGGTAAAGTAGTCTTTGTTGATTCTATAGAGTTAGGTTTAGACATAATATGACGAGGTGGTGGAGATGCCTCTGGCAGGGGAATAAGATCAGCCCAGGGGCTGGAAGAAGCACAAGCTGGAATCAAGACTGCCGGGAGAAATATCAATAACCTCAGAAAAGCAGAGACATTACTTTGTCAACAAACGTCTGTCTAGTCAAGGCTATGGTTTTTCCTGTGGTCATGTATGGATGTGAGAGTTGGACTGTGAAGAAGGCCGAGCGCCAAAGAATTGATTCGTTTGAACTGTGGTGTTGGAGAAGACTCTTGAGAGTCCCTCGGACTGCAAGGAGATCCAACCAGTCCATTCTGAAGGAGATCAGCCCTGGGATTTCTTTGGAAGGAATGATGTTAAAGCTGAAACTCTAGTACTTTGGCCACCTCATGCGAAGAGTTGACTCATTGGAAAAGACTCTGATGCTGGGAAGGATTGGGGGCAGGAGGAGAAGGGGACGACAGAGGATGAGATGGCTGGATGGCATCACTGACTCGATGGACGTGAGTCTGAGTGAACTCCGGGAGTTGGTGATGGACAGGGAGGCCTGGCATGCTGCGATTCATGGGATGGCAAAGAGTCAGACACGACTGAGCGACTGAGCGACTGAACTGAACTGAGCTGATGCTTTAAAAACTCTAATCATTGCCCCTGAAAAAATTCAAACCTCTACACCTTACCATTACTTGGGGTTCGTTGTTAATAGGCAACGCATTACTCCCCAAACAACTCAGATCTATACTCAACCAGGCCTGTACAGGTTGTATTTATCAACCTTAAATGATTTTCAAAAGCTCTTAGGTGATATTAATTGGATTAGACCTTTTTTTGCTGCTGCTGCTAAGTCACTTCAGTCGTGTCTGACTCTGTGCGACCCCATAGATGGCAGCCCACTAGGCTCCCCCGTCCCTGGGATTCTCCAGGCAAGAACGCTGGAGTGGGTTGCCATTTCCTTCTCCAATGCGTGAAAGTGAAAAGTGAAAGTGAAGTCGCTCAGTCGTGTCCGACTCCTAGCGACCCCATGGACTGCAGCGCACCAGGCTCCTCCGTCCATGGGATTTTCCAGGCAAGAGTACTGGAGTGGGGTGCCATTGCCTTCTCTGAGACCTTCTTTACGCATTGCCAGTTATCAACTGAATAACCTATTTAATACTTTAAAAGGAGATCCTGATTTAAATAGCCCTCATTCACTTTCTCAAGAGGCATGAGAGGAACTCTGTTTGGTGCAAAATAAATTACAAAAACAATTTCTTACTCACATCAAACTAGATTTACCTCTAGAATTGTTTATACTCTCCTTTCCTCATTCTCCCACAGGACTTCTTGCCTGACAAAAACACCCAGTAGAATGGATCTATACCCATTTTAGGGAAATAAAGTCATTTACATCCTACCTTGATTTAATTGCTCTAATCATTATCAATGAAAGAAATAGGAATAAAACTCTAATCGGCTCTGATCCTCATAAAATTGTAATACCTATCAATAAAATCTCAATTTGAGAATGCTTTACAAACTTCTACTGATTTCCAAAGAGATTTTTTGAAATATTTTGGAAAATTTTCATTTCATTATCCATCTGGTAAGCTGTGAAATTTCTTCAAAAATACTGAATTTATTATTTCTCACGTTATCAGCTCACAGCCTATACCACAGGCCAAGGTTTTTTATATAGATGGGACTAAATACACCAAAGCTTCATTCTGGTCTCTTAAAGAATATAAAGTCTTTTATACTAAATTTCATTCTGCTCAACAAAATTAATTATATGCTCTTATTCAAGTTATTTGCCTACATCCTTACCCCATTAATATAGTCTCTGACTCTATATATTCTGTTTTTGTATTAAAAAATATAGAAACCTCCACCATAAACTCCAATCAACCTATTATTCAACAACTCTTTTTTAAACTACAATCTGTTGTTAGAAACCGCAATTCTCCCATTTATATTACACATATTCGAGTACGTTCTTGTCTTCCAGGCCTGATGACTTATGGTAATGAGCAAGCTGATAAACTGGTTTCCTTTGCTACTCCAGAGTAACAGCATGCTGTGTTGCATAACAATGCTGGCTCCCTACACCAGCTATGGAAAAATCCCATACCGCCAGGCTAAAGAAATTATTAGTAATTGCTCTATTTGTAGACCCCTACATCTTCAACCCATTGCACAAGGTATCAATCCTCACGGTTTACAACCTAATGAACTATGACAAATGGATGTAACTCATTGCCCTGAACTTTCTCCATTTTCTTTCCTACACGTTTGTATAGACACAAATTCCTCTTTTATCTGGGCCACACCTCTTCCTGGTGAAGCTGCACAACATGTTATACCCTGTCTATATTTCTAGACACTTAACACAGATCAGATCAGATCAGATCGGTTGCTCAGTCGTGTCTGACTCTTTGCGACCCCATGAATCGCAGCACACCAGGCCTCCCTCTCCATCACCAACTCCCACAGTTCACTCAGACTCACGTCCATCGAGTCAGTGATGCCATCCAGCCATCTCATCCTCTGTCGTCCCCTTCTCCTCCTGCCCCCAATCCCTCCCAGCATCAGAGTCTTTTCCAATGAGTCAACTCTTCGCATGAGGTGGCCAAAGTACTGGAGTTTCAGCTTTAGCATCATTCCTTCCAAAGAAATCCCAGGGCTGATCTCCTTTAGAATGGACTGGTTGGATCTCCTTGCAGTCCAAGGGACTCTCAAGAGTCTTCTCCAACACCACAGTTCAAAAGCATCAGTTCTTCGGCACTCAGCCTTCTTCACAAGACATAGTCAAACAAACACATCACACACTAAAGTTATAAATAAAAAAATTAAAAAAGGGGGAATACACAGGTACACTACTGTCTTCCTTATCTAAAGCAGACTTTACTAGATTCCAACATATTTTCTAAACCTATAACTATTAATACAGCTTTATTTGTTTTAAATTTTTTAACCTCTTCTTAAGATTCGACCCAAGGGGGCCCCCAGCATTCAAAATGGAGATGAAACAAGAACCCCAAGAAGAAGAAATTTCAATACAGGCTATGTCTGCTCTAAAGATCTCCAGAAAGCACTGCCCTTGGCGGCATCACCCCGATGATCTCCCCACTTGGGGACAAATAAAAACCCTTACTAATCAAGCTGAAAATTTGGTCTCTCAACAGAGATTGCCTCCGAGTCCTGAATACATTCTCCTGGCAATGCTCAGTCTTTTGGCCTGTACCTCCCCCAGCTCGAGCTCGGACTAATACCTAACCCCCCTCTATTACAGGAGGTCGAATGGACAGAGAGAAGACCAATCGTTTCAACTAATGACTCTATACATATGCCTCCTCCCTAGTACAAAGGGCCCTCACACCCTGGGCAGGAAAGAAAACTAATTAACATTCTTTAGGCTATGAAGTCCTTCCCTTGTGCATGGGCCCCGCAAAATTGTGCATAAACCTCAGCCGACAAACTTGGGCTTTCATCCTGCCTCCAAAAGAAGACTTTCAGACATTACTAGGATTATTTACTGCCCTTTCTTTGTCTGTAAACCATGTTTATACTACTAAGACTTTAGGGAAAGAGTTAGGGAAAGAACAAAAAACATTATGCAAAGGGTTTTCTTATAAAAACTTTACTTATACTCCCGTTTGTTGGGACAAATGTCAAACCAAATCAAGAAAATCAATGTTTGTGCCTAATCATACAATTGTTGATTGGGAATCCCATGGTATGTGGTTATCTGACTGCTCAGAGGATATTAACAACACTGTGTGTCATATGGAAGGTCATTGACACTACGATGGAACATTACTATGACAAAGGACTTCTTGAGTGGCTTGACGGTGGATTAGCCCCACCTCGTCCTAGGATCGTCCTTGATAAACAGAGTGGGCCGGAACAGTGGGACATTTGGAAACTTGCTGCAAGCACCAGAGCACAGAAAAATTTGGGACTTGGACTGGACATTTCATAGGGACCAGTCGTGGTACCCCTCGTCCAAGGTAAGGAGCAGCGGCTGCGCTTTGCTGGAGCAGCCATGAAGAGATACCCCACGTCCAAGGTAAGAGAAACCCAAGTAAGATGGTAGGTGTTGCAAGAGGGCATCAGAGGGCACACACACTGAAACCATACTCACAGAAAACTAGTCAATCTAATCACACTAGGACCACAGCCTTTTCTAACTCAATGAAACTAAACCATGCCCATGGGGCAACCCAAGACGGGTGGGTAATGGTGGAGAGATCTTGCCGGTGCCAGCCGGCAAAGTCGATCAGGTCCCGAGAACATGCACGGCGGGGCTGAGAAAAGAAACTAAAGCAAGAAAAATCTACAACAAAGATGGGGTCGAGAGGTTCAGACACGTCTCCACGAAGGGACGCAGTCTGACACCAACTTTATTCAGCATCTCATATTTATACAGAAGAGCGTGAGAAAGACAAGACAGTTAACATTTTCTTTGTCTGACCTACACATCTTACAAAGAGTCACAAGAAATCTTGAGAGCATGGGAATGGCACCCTGTTATTATTTCTTACACCAGATAACATTTCTCTGTGCATGATAAGTTTGCACAGAACTCCAGGTGTCTGCAGTAAATAAGCGCCTAATCTCTGGAGTGGCGGGACAGACAGCTATGTTTGCAAGCAAACCCTCAAGGACTGAGGCAGCTCCCAGAGCTGTGTCCTTCAGACAAAGGACCCCGTTCTCACGGGCAGCTCCCCGCAAGATCTGACAGAATGTGGTCCACTGGAGAAGGGAATGGCAAACCACTTCAGTATTCTTGCCTTGAGAACCCCATGAACAGTATGAAAAGGCAAACTGGTAGGATACTGAAAGAGGAACTCCCCACATCAGTAGGGGCCCAATATGCTACTGGAGATCAGTGGAGAAATAACTCCAGAAAGAATGAAGGGATGGAGCCAAAGAAAAAGCAATACCCAGCTGTGGATGTGACTGGTGATAGAAGCAAGGTCCGATGCTGTAAAGAGCAATATTGCATAGCAACCTGGAATGTCAGGTCCATGAATCAAGGCAAATTGGAAGTGGTCAAACAAGAGACGGCAAGAGTGAACGTCGACATTCTAGGAATCGGCGAACTAAAATGGACTGGGATGGGTGAATTTAACTCAGATGACCATTATATCTATTACTGCAGGCAGGATTCCCCTAGAAAAACTGCAGTAGCCATCATGGTCAACAAAAGAGTCCGAAATGCAGTACTTGGAGGCAATCTCAAAAATGACAGAATGATCTCTGTTCGTTTCCAAGGCAAAACATTCAATATCACAGTAATCCAAGTCTATACCCGAACCAGTAACACTGAAAAAGCTGAAGTTGAACGGTTCTATGAAGACCTACAAGACCTTTTAGAACTAACACTAAAAAAAGGATGTCCTTTTCATTATAGGGGACTGGAATGCAAAAGTAGGAAGTCAAGAAACACCTGGAGTAACAGGCAAATTTGGCCTTGGAATACGGAATGAAGCAGGCAAAGACTAATAGAGTTTCTCCAAGAAAATACACTGGTCATAGCAAACACCCTCTTCCAACAACACATGAGAAGACTCTACACATGGACATCACCAGATGGTCAACACCGAAATCAGATTGATTATATTCTTTGCAGCCAAAGATGGAGAAGCTCTATACAGTCAGCAAAAATAAGACCAGGAACTGACTGTGGCTCAGATCATGAACTCCTTATTGCCAAGTTCAGACTGAAATTGAAGAAAGTAGGGAAAACCACTAGACCATTTAGGTATGACCTAAATCAAATCCCTTATGATTATACAGTGGAAGTGAGAAATAGATTTAAGGGACTCGATCTGATAGAGTGCCTGATGAACTATGGAATGAGATTCGTGACATTGTACAGGAGACAGGGATCAAGACCATCCCCATGGAAAAGAAATGCAAACATGCAAAATGGCTGTCTGGGGAGGCCTTACAAATAGCTGTGAAAAGAAGAGACGCGAAAAGCAAAGGAGAAAAGGAAAGATATAAGCATCTGAATGCAGAGTTCCAAAGAATAGCAAGAAGAGATAAGAAAGCCTTCCTCAGTGATCATTGCAAAGAAATAGAGGAAAACAACAGAATGGGAAAGACTAGAGATCTCTTCAAGAAAATTAGAGATACCAAGGGAACATTTCATGTAAAGATGTATTGATAAGGGACAGAAATGGTATGGACTTAACAGAAGCAGAAGATATTAAGAAAAGGTGGCAAGAAAACACAGAAGAACTGTACAAAAAAGATCTTCACGACCCAGATAATCACAATGGTGTGATCACTGACCTAGAGCCAGACATCCTGGAATGGGAAGTCAAGTGGGCCTTAGGAAGCATCACTACAAACAAAGCTAGTGGAGGTGATGGAATTCCAGTTGAGCTATTTCAAATCCTGAAAGATGATGCTGTGAAAGTGCTGCACTCAATCTACCAGCAAATTTGGAGAACTCAGCAGTGGCCATAGGACTGGAAAGGTCAGTTTTCATTCCAATCCCAAAGAAAGGCAATGCCAAAGAATGCTCAAAGTACCGCACAATTGCACTCATCTCACACGCTAGGAAAGTAATGCTCAAAATTCTCCAAGCCAGGCTTCAGCAATATGTGAACCATGAACTTCCTGATGTTCAAGCTGGTTTTAGAAAAGGCAGAGGAACCAGAGACCAAATTGCCAACATCTGCTGGATCATGGAAAAAGCAAGAGTTCCAGAAAAACATCTATTTCTGCTTTATTGACTATGCCAAAACCTTTGACTGTGTGGATCACAATCAACTGTGGAAAATTCTTCAAGAGATAGGAATACCAGACCACCTGACCTGCCTGTTGAGAAATCTGTATGCAGGTCAGGAAGCAACAGTTAGAACTGGACATGGAACAACAGACTGGAACAACAACTTTCCAAATAGGAAAAGGAGTACGTCAAGGTTGTATATTGTCACCCTGCTTATTTAACTCATGTGCAGAGTACATCATGACAAACACTGGACTGGAAGAAACACAAGCTGGAATCAAGATTGCTGGGAGAAATATCAATAACCTCAGATATGCAGATGACACCACCCTTATGGCAGAAAGTGAAGAGGAACTCAAAAGCCTCTTGATGAAAGTGAAAGAGAAAAGTGAAAAAGTTGGCTTAAAGCTCAACATTCAGAAAACGAAGATCATGGCATCCGGTCCCATCACTTCATGGGAAATAGATGGGGAAACAGTAAAAACAGTGTTAGACTTTATTTTGGGGGGCTCCAAAATCACTGCTGATGGTGGCTGCAGCCATGAAATTAAAAGATGCTTACTCCTTGGAAGGAAAGTTATGACCAACCTAGACAGCATATTCAAAAGCAGAGACATTACTTTGCCAACAAAGGTCCGTCTAGTCAAGGCTATGGTTTTTCCTGTGGTCATGTATGGATGTGAGAGTTGGACTGTAAAGACGACTGAGCACAGAAGAATTGATGCTTTTGAGCTGTGGTGTTGGAGAAGACTCTTGAGAGTCCCTTGGACTGCAAGGAGACCCAACCAGTCCATTCTGAAGGAGATCAGCCCTGGGATTTCTTTGGAAGGAATGATGCTAAAGCTGAAACTCCAGTACTTTGGCCACCTCATGCGAAGAGTTGACTCATTGGAAAAGACTCTGATGCTTGGAGGCATTGGGGGCAGGAGGAGAAAGGGACGACAGAGGATGAGATGGCTGGATGGCATCACTGACTCAATGGGCATGAGTCTGAGTGAACTGTGGGAGTTGGTGATGGACAGGGAAGCCTGGGGTACTGCAATTTCATGGGGTCACAAAGAGTCGGACACGACTGAGCTACTGAACTGAACTGAACTGAACTGTCGTGGTCATAGTAACTCTGTCTCTCACTATAATCAGTCATATTTTATACAGGTCTGTATCCCACTCCCTTTTGTTATAGCCATATAAAATTTACAATTTAATAAGACTTTTACGTTCTGTAACTTGTATTAATTGCAAACTATATACTTGTCTTAACTCCTCTATTTCTTTAAGCTACTCAATTTTGTGTTACTCCTGTTCAATTCATTTATAGGGCCTACAACTGGGAACAAATCAAATTTCACTTACAAAATTTACATGATAATGCCTCTCTGAATGTACAATTACTGTAAAAGAAAATCTTTAAAACTTTTTCTAAAAATCTGCCCTCTTCCCCTAATTTGGAAACTTTAGCTGAACAAATTATCCGGGCTAGACCCATGAGGATAGTTTCAAAGTATTACCCACAGTATCAGGTCTGGAACTGTAAATTTGGTGATTGTCTTGATAATTATATTTGTTATTTACTTTCGCCTTTCTATAAGGTTGGTTAATACTAACCAAACTCATTTGGTCAAGACCTTTTTTACAAATATAATAAAATAGGGTGAATAGTCAGGAAGCATTTAACAGGAGGCTTCCTGTGTGCTGTTTTGGATCTGTCAAGAATTCTCTGTTCCTTATTAATTCCTGAATATTCAGGAATTAAGAGGAGAGGCAAGCCTCTCCAGGGACTGAGGAATCCAGGCATTTCCTTCATTAGTGTTTCTATATGGTGATAAGTACCCTCTTCCTTCTTGTGAACCATACGGTAAAAGTGATTGTTTATGACTCTCTCTCTCTTTAATATAGATCGCCTATGTTTTGTAAGTCTGGAATTTTAATCTTTATCTTTGCTGAAAATAACTACCTTGTATGACAGTGTATATGCCCACACCATGTTGATTAAAACACCTTTGCTCCATCAGAGCTCTGGTCCCCGTGTCTTTCTTTCTCTTTCTCTCTCTCGTCCTCTCTTTTTCACCCTGATCCCCTGGAGTGCAGAGGCTCTCTGAGTTCACTGTCCTTCCCAGGCTTCTAAGACCCTCTCAAGAAGGCACTCCTCTGCACCTTCACCCCATTGAGAGGGCGCCTGAGGCCTCCGTGAACAAAGCAAGCCCCGTGCCAGGGGCTTTATTGGCTTTCTGTATAAACCAAGGAATATCAGCCTCTTTCTCTCCTTTACTTTCTTATCGTCAACTCTGGACCACCAGGTTCCGGTCCATTAAAGGACTTCAGCACCTTTTCAGGTCCCTGTTTGGGCACCAATTGTGGCCGTTTGACACTGAATAATTCTCACAAACACACAGGATTATGACGGACAGCGCAGGGAGAGCTCCCGGAGAAGCAACTCCCAGAGAACTCGGGCTGAGTACATATTTTATTGGTAATTTATCTTGTAGTCTTTAACTAAGAGCAGTAAAGCAAGACAGAGACCCAAACTTAGGATTAAGGAGACTTCCTCCTGGAGGTCCAGAGGTAATCACACAAGAGCTCTAAAGAAAAGTCTTTGAAGATAAGGGGTTTTTTCCTGCGGGCAGAACAGCATCTAACTAATGCTGACATGTGAGCCAGAACATCTAACTCAAGGGTAAGGAAGAGAAATCAAGGAAGAGGGAATGAGTGCAATTAAATTCCAGGAGACATTTCTGAGAAAACAGTAAAACATGGCTCCCATAGTGTTGTATTAATAGATGTATGTTGCTGCCAAAATTATTATTAATTCATAAAAGAACACTATTCAGTTGGCTGAAATGAACTCAAATCCTTATATCAGTTCAGTTCAGTTAGTCGCTCAGTCTTGTCTGACTCTTTGCGACCCCATGAATCGCAGCATGCCAGGCCTCCCTGTCCATCACAACTCCTGGAGTTCACTCAGACTCACGTCCATTGAGTCAGTGATGCCATCCAGCCATCTCATCCTCTGTCGTCCCCTTCTCCTCCTGTCCCTAATCCCTCCCAGCATCAAAATCTTTTCCAATGAGTCAACTCTTCGCATGAGGTGGCCAAAGTACTGGAGTTTCAGCTTTAGCATCATTCCTTCCAAAGAAATCCCAGGGCTGATCTCCTTCAGAATGGACTGGTTGGGTCTCCTTGCAGTCCAAGGGACTCTCAAGAGTCTTCTCCAACACCACAGTTCAAACAAATCAATTCTTTGGCACTCGGCCTTCTTCACAGTCCAACTCTCACATCCATACATGACCACAGGAAAAACCATAGCCTTGACTAGACAGACGTTTGTTGGCAAAGTAATGTCTCTGCTTTTGAATATGCTGTCTAGGTTGGTCATAACTTTCCTTCCAAGGAGTAAGCGTCTTTTAACTTCATGGCTGCAGTCACCCTCTGCAGTGATTTTGGAGCCCCCAAAAATAAAGTCTGACACTGTTTACACTGTTTCCCCATCTATTTCCCATGAAGTGATGGGACCAGATGCCATGATCTTCGTTTTCTGAATGTTGAGTTTTAAGCCAACTCTTTCACTCTCCTCTTTCATCTTCATCAAGAGGCTTTTGAGTTCCTCTTCACTTTCTGCCATAAGGGTGGTGTCATCTGCATATCTGAGGTTATTGATATTTCTCCTGGCAATCTTGATTCCAGCTTGTCCTTCTTCCAGCCCAGCATTTCGCATGATGTACTCTGCACATAAGTTAAATAAACAGGGTGACAATATACAGCCTTGACGTACTCTTTTTCCTATTTGGAACCAGTCTGTTGTTCCATGTCCAGTTCTAACTGTTGCTTCCTGACCTGTATACAGATTTATCAACAGGCAGGTCAGGTGGTCTGATATTCCCATCACTTTCAGAATTTTCCACAGTTTATTGTGATCCATACAGTCAAAGGCTTTGGCATAGTCAATAAAGCAGAAATAGATGTTTTTATGGAACTTTCTTGCTTTTTCGATGATCCAGCGGATGTTGGCAATTTGGTCTCTGGTTCCTCTGCCTTTTCTGAAACCAGCTTGAACATCTGGAAGTTCACTATTCACGTATTGCTGAAGCCTGTCTTGGACAATTTTGAGCATTACTTTCCTAGCGTGTGAGATGAGTGCAATTGTGTGGTAGTTTGAGCATTCTTTGGCATTGCCTTTCTTTGGGATTGGAATGAAACCTGACCTTTTCCAGTCCTGTGGCCACTGCTGAGTTTTCCAAATTTGCTGGCAGATTGAGTGCAGCACTTTCACAGCATCATCTTTCAGGATTTGGAATAGTTCAACTGGAATTCCATCACCTCCACTAGCTTTGTTCATAGTGATGCTTCCTAAGGCCCACTTGACTTCATGTTCCAGGATGTCTGGCTCTAGGTCAGTGATCACACCATCGTGATTATCTGGGTCATGAAGATCTTTTTTGTACAGTTCTTCTGTGTATTCTTGCCACCTCTTCTTAATATCTTCTGCTTCTGTTAGGTCCATACCATTTCTGTCCTTTATCGAGCCCATCTTTGCATTAAATGTCCCCTTGGTATCTCTAATTTTCTTGAAGAGATCTCTAGTCTTTCCCATTCTGTTGTTTTCCTCTATTTCTTTGTATTGATTGCTGAGGAAGGCGTTCTTATCTCTTCTTGCTATTCTTTGGAACTCTGCATTCAGATGCTTATATCTTTCCTTTTCTCCTTTGCTTTTCCCTTCTCTTCTTTTCACAGCTATTTGTAAGGCCTCCCCAGACAGCCATTTTGCATGTTTGCATTTCTTTTCCATGGGGATGGTCTTGATCCCTGTCTCCTGTGCAATTTCACGAATCTCATTCCATAGTTCATCAGGAACTCTATCTATCAGATCGAGTCCCTTAAATCTATTTCTCACTTCCACTGTATAATCATAAGGGACTTGATTTAGGTCATACCTGAATGGTCTAGTGGTTTTCCCTACTTTCTTCAATTTAAGTCTGAATGTCCACTGGAGAAGGGAATGGCAAACCACTTCAGTATTCTTGCCTTGAGAAACCCATGAACAGCATGAAAAGGCAAAATGATAGGATACTGAAAGAGGAACTCCCCATGTCGGTAGGTGCACAGTATGCTACTGGAGATCAGTGGAGAAATAACTCCAGAAAGAATGAAGGGATGGAGCCAAAGCAAAAACAATACCCACTTGTGGATGTGACTGGTGATAGAAGCAAGGTCCGATGCTGTAAGAGAAATATTGCATAGGAACCTGGAATGTCAGGTCCATGAATCAAGGCAAATTGGAAGTGGTCAAACACGAGATGGGAAGAGTGAATGTCGACATTCTAGGAATCAGAGAACTAAAATGAACTGGAATGGACGAATTTAACTCAGATGACCCTTATATCTATTACTGCGGGCAGGAATCCCTTAGAAGAAATGCAGTAGCCATCATGGTCAACAAAAGAGCCCAAAATGCATTCCTTTGATGCAATCTCAAAAATGACAGAATGATCTCTGTTCGTTTCCAAGGCAAAACATTCAATATCACAGTAATCCAAGTCTATGCCCCAACCAGTAACACTGAAAAAGTTGAAGTTGAATGGTTCTATGAAGACCTACAAGACCTTTTAGAACTAACACCCAAAAAAGATGTCCTTTTCATTATAGGGGACTGGAATGCAAAAGTAGGAAGTCAAGAAACACCTGGACTAACAGGCAAATTTGGCCTTGGAATACGGAATGAAGCAGGCAAAGACTAATAGAGTTCTGCCAAGAAAATGCACTGGTCATAACAAACACCCTCTTCCAACAACACAAGAGAAGACTCTACACATGGACATCACCAGATGGTCAACACCAAAATCAGATGGATTATATTCTTTGCAGCCTAAGATGGAGAAACTCTATACAGTCAACACAAACAAGACCAGGAGCTGACTGTGGCTCAGATCATGAACTCCTTATTGCCAAATGCTTATATAAATACTCAGAAATATAATATTAGCCAGTATAAGTTTACGGTCAACCAGAACTAGGAGATATTCAGCATTAAACTAATACCTGATGTTGAAGGTGGCTTAAGCTTGCTGGTTTGGTTAATATGGATTCACTAATGTTAAGTTACTTCTACAGTACCTAGGTTTTGTAGAAGTCAAATAATACTTTATTATGTCCATTGAAAAACTGTTAGCAAGAAAAGTAATTTGAAATGAAAAAAATAAGCTCTTTAGAAAAGTGATGAAACTGGCATCTGAGTTCTTGTTCACAGAGCTGAAGAATAAACTTCACAAATACACAAACACTCATGGTAGCCAGCAAACAGGGTTTATTTCAGACAGAGAAAAATACAAAACTCTCAGCATAGACACTGAGAGAGGGTGAAGTGCCCAAAAAGGTGGGAGTTGCCGCAGTTTATATCCTTACTAGTAATGATTAGTATACTTTTGATTTGTTCTTACTTTCAACATATGTCATTTGTAACCAATCAGCTTAAAAGTCACAGTATTTAACTAGACATTTTTACAGCTTCTCTAATCCTTCGATTCTTCATTTTCTTAGACATTAAGTCACCATCCCATGACCTTTTGTCATGACCCCCCCCAGCCATTTTACAATGGACCAGATGTATGGGGTAAAAATTAAAGATCACTAGTTGTTTTTCCCTCAGGCGTATGGAACAGAAGTTAATTACTACCCATTCCAGGATTTGAATGCTGTTGATTTATCAGACCATGGACACATTCCTCTGAGAGACAGAAAATTGGGACAAAGGGTATAATTTAGGTTAATGGAGTAGGATTTTTATTGAAACAGGCCGATTTCCTACAGTAACTGCCTAATAATGTCTACCTCAGTAAGATGTATGTTTTCAATAAATGAAGGTGGGAGGAATTCTAAAAAATACAAAAAAAAAAAAAGTTGTGAATGATCAGGATTTTCTAAGATTGGGTTAAATTTATTTGGGTAAAGGGATTTTGTTGGGACTGGGCTGAGATAAGACTGGATTTGCTTTCTTCCAGAGTTTTATTGAAAGATTGCTTTTAATAACAGATATGTATGGGAAATAGATGGGGAAACAGTGGAAACAGTGTCATATTTTATTTTGGGGGGCTCCAAAATCACTGCAGAGGATGACTGCAGCCATGAAGTTAAAAGACGCTTACTCCTTGAAAGGAAAGTTATGACCAACCTAGATAGCATATTCAAAAGCAGAGACATTACTTTGCCAACAAAGGTCCGTCTAGTCAAGGCTATAGTTTTTCCAGTGGTCATGTATGGATGTGAGAGTTGGACTGTGAAGAGGCTGAGCACCAAAGAATTGATGCTTTTGCACTGTGGAGTTGGAGAAGACTCTTGAGAGTCCCTTGGACTGCAAGGAGATCCAACCAGTCCATTCTAAAGGAGATCAGCCCTGGGTGTTCTTTGGAAGGAATGATGCTAAAGCTGAAACTCCAGTACTTTGGCCACCTCATGCGAAGAGTTGACTCATTGGAAAAGACTCTGATGCTGGGAGGGATTGGGGGCAGGAGGAGAAGGGGACGACAGAGGATGAGATGGCTGGATGGCATCACCAACTCGATGGACATGAGTTTGAGTGAACTCTGGGAGTTGGTGATGGACAGGGAGGCCTGGCGTGCTGCGATTCATGGGGTCGCAAAGAGTTGGACATGACTGAGTGACTGAACTGAACTGAACTGAACTGATTTTCTCATAGTGACCTATGATTTTATTTGATCAAGTTTTAAAACTTTTTGGCAAATCTCCCACATACCAAATTTTAATTAAATTTCTTTTGATTTCCAGCTAATTTGGGGATGCTTTAGATGGCCCTTGCAGGCTCTCAAAGAGAAATGTTTAACTCTGTTATTTGATATGTTCAGTTTGGTTCAGTTACTCAGTCATGTCTGACTCTTTGCGACCCCATGGACTGCAGCATGCCAGGCTTCCCTGTCCATCACCAACTCCTGGAGATTGCTCAGACTCATGTCCATCAGTCGGTGGATGCCATCCAACCATCTTATCCTCTGTCATTCCCTTCTCCACCTGCCTTCAATCTTTCCCAGAATCAGGGCCTTTTCCAATGAGTCAGTTCTTCACATTAGGTGGCCAAAGTATTGGAGTTTCTGCTTCAGTATCAGTCCTTCCAATGAATATTCAGAACTGATTTTGGAGCCCAGAAAAATAAAGTCAGCCACTGTTTCCCCATCTATTTGCCATGAAGTGATGGGACCAGATGCCATGATCTTAGTTTTCTGAATGTTGAGCTTTAAGCCAACTTTTTCACTCTCCTCTTTCACTTTCATCAAGAGGCTCTTTAGTTCTTCTTCACTTTCTGCCATGAGGGTGGTGTCATCTGCTATCTGAGGTTATTGATATTTCTCCTGGCAATCTTGATTCCAGCTTGTGCTTCCTCCAGCCCAGAGTTTCTCATGATGTACTCTGCATATAAGTTAAATAAGCAGGGTGACAATACACAGCCTTTCCATACTCCTTTTCCTATTTGGAACCAGTCTGTTGTTTCATGTCCAGTTCTAACTGTTGCCTACTGACCTGCATATAGGTTTCTCAAGAGACAGGTCAGGTGGTCTGGTATTCCCATCTGTTTAAGAATTTTCCACAGTTTGTTGTGATCCACACAGTTAAAGGCTTTGACATAGTCAACAAAGCAGAAATAGATGTTTTTCTGGAACTCTCTTGCTTTTTCGATGATCTAGTGGATGTTGGCAATTTAGTGCTGGGCTTAAAGAAAGTATGTCTTAGGTGAAATAGATTGTTACCATAACAACTTAGAGCTTAAGAAAAAATGTCTTACATGACAAAGATGAGAAATGTAGAAAAAAAGTTTGTCCTTTCCTCTTCCTCAAGGGCCCTAGACTCCTTATCAACCTACCTAAGAATTAGCTCTCTCACTTGTCAGGGAGTAAAAATCTCTGGATTCCTGATCTAGGGACACCAGAGGTAGGACAGGTCTTTTTTTTTTTTAAGTTAGTATGGTCTGGAAGGGTCTTCCCTGGTGGCTCAGTGGTAAATAATCTACCTACCAAAGCAGAAGATGCAGGTTAGATCCCAGTGTCAGGAAGATCCCCTGGAGAAGGAAATAGCAACCCACTTTAGTATTCTTGCCTGATAAATCTCATGGACAGTGGATCCTGCCAGGCTGTAGCCCATGGGGTCCCGAAAAAGTTGGACATGACTTAGTGACTAAACAACAATGGGCTGGAATCCTCACACGTCTGTCATCTTGATGTGGAACTATTATAACTGCTTCCATAACCTTTCTATGAATCTCTTTGATTTGGAAGCACTTTTTTTGTAACTGCACCAGAGTACAAAAATATCTATAAATGATAACAGACTTAAAAGACATGGTTAACTATCTATTATAGTGTAATTGACAACGAAACTTGGTTACAACAACCAGAATTATAAATGATTATGTATAACATGGTCTTTATCATCCAAAATCACTACAGATGGTGATTGCAGCCATGAAATTAAAAGATGCTTGCTCCTTGGAAGGAAAGTTATGACCAACCTGGACAGCATATTAGAAAGCAGAGACATTACTTTGCCAACAAAAGTCCATCTAGTCAAGGCTATGGTTTTATCATTGGTCATGTATGGATGTGAGAGTTGGACTATAAAGAAAGCTGAGTGCAGAAGAATTGATGCTTTTGAACTGCGTTGGTGGAGAAGACTCTTGAAAGTCCCTTGGACTGCAAGGAGATCCAACCAGTCCGTCCTAAAGGAGATCAGTCCTGGGTGTTCATTGGCGGGACTGATGTTGAAGCTGAAACTCTAATACTTTGACCACCTGATGTGGAGAGCTAACTCAGTTGAAAAGACCCTGATTCTGGGAAAGATTGAGGGCAGGAGGAGAAGGGGATGACAGAGGATGAGATGGTTAGATGGCATCACTGACACAATGGACATGGGTTTGGGTAGACTCCGGGAGTTGGTGATGGACAAGGAGGTCTGGTGTGCTGCAGTTCATAGGGTTGCAGAGTCGGACATGACTGAGTGACTGAAATGAACTGAATGATTACACAGCAAAACTACATCTTGTTCAAGGGTATGTTTTTCGTTAAGCTATCTACTAATGATTGTATAACAACAATACATCTTGCTCAAGGACGTGTTTCTGCTTCTTAACAGGAACCCTGTCCTTTTGGCTAATCTTGTTATCTTAAGATGTATGTTGTGGAAGTGGGTCTGGTAAGACCTTTACAACCTTGAGACATTTTTTTGATCTATTGTTAGTAACCAATTGAAAACGTATATAAAACCTTGCTAAGACTAGAAGAGGGGCACTCTTTCTGCCCCCTTCTGATGTCTGTCAGAAGCTTTCTCTATCCCTTCTCACTTTAATAAAACTTTTGCCACACAAATCTCTGAGTGACTGAAGCTGTGTCTTTGATCCAAAAGTGAAATTTTCTCCTTCTGAGAGCACAAATTTGACACTGTTCAATGTAACCTATCACAAGCAAGGTCAATGCCCCTACTTAGCCTTGAAGCAGATGGACCATCACCCTTCTACTTCCCATAAGAATATGAGAGTAAAATCTCTGAGGTGGAAATGAAACAGGAGAGAAAGGAACAGGGCACAAACGTTAAAAGAATGATGTAGCTTGAGGATATGAAATAAATCAATTAGGACAAATGGATCCAAAATGGCAGATGAAGAACTTGAGCCTCAGTACACACTCTTTGACCTTGAGCCTCAATATACAATCTCATTGTAACACATCAGAAAGCTAAATGACACACCCATAGGCACAGTGACACTTCCAAGGTCTACTATCAAATACCAGAAAATGAGTGGTGGGTGGCTAAATTCCTGGAAATTTCTGTCCCTTCCCTCAAGTAGTTGGAATAATCCTCCTACTCTTTAGCCTATGAAATTACCCAGCCCATAAAAGCTAGCCATACCACATTTCAAGGCCACTCTTGCCCTTTGAGATGGCCCATACTCTGTCTATGGCATATGGAAGTGGAAGTGTAGGTCACTCATTCGTATTCAACTCTTTGCAACCACGTGAACTGTAGCTCTCCAGACTCCTATGTCCATGGACTTCTCCTGGCAAGAATACTGGAGTGGGTTGCCATTCCCTTCTCCAGGGGAATCTTCCTGACCCCATGTCTATGGAGTGCTTCTCTCTAAATAAATCCATTTCTTACTTATCACTTTGCCTCTCACTGAATTCCTTCTGCAACGTCTCACTGAATTCCTTCTGTAATGAGACATCAAGAATCTATGCTTCATTAAGTCCTGAAATCAGGTGAGTGAGCTCAGTTGAAGACCTCCAAGATCTTTTAGAACTAACACCCAAAAAGATGTTCTTTTCATTATAGGGGACTAGAATGCAAAAGTAGGAAGTCAAGAAACACCTGGAGTAACAGGCAAATTTGGCCTTGGAACACGGAGTGAAGCAGGCAAAGACTAATAGAGTTCTGCCAAGAAAATGCACTGGTCATAGCAAACACCCTCTTCCAACAATGCAAGAGAAGACTCTACACATGGACATCACCAGATGGTCAACACCGAAATCAGATTGATTATATTCTTTGCAGCCAAGGATGGAGAAGCTCTATACGGTCAACCAAAGCAAGACCAGGAGCTGACTGTGGCTCAGATCATGAACTCCTTATTGCCAAATTCAGACTGAAATTGGAGAAAGTAGGGAAAACCACTAGACCATTCAGGTATTACCTAAATCAAATCCCTTATGATTATACTGTGGAAGTGAGAAATAGATTTAAGGGCCTCCATCTGATAGATAGAGTGCCTGATGAACTATGGACGGAGGTTCATGACATTGTACAGGAGACAGGGATCAAGACAATCCCCATGGAAAAGAAATGCAAAAAAGCAAAATGGCTGTCTGGGGAGGCCTTACAAATAGCTGTGAAAAGAAGAGAAGGGAAAAGCAAAGGAGAAAAGGAAAGATATAAGCATCTGAATGCAGAGTTCCAAAGAATAGCAAGAAGAGATAAGAAAGCCTTCCTCAGTGATCAATACAAAGAAATAGAGGAAAACAACAGAATGGGAAAGACTAGAGATCTCTTCAAGAAAATTAGAGATACCAAGGGAACATTTCATGCAAAGATGGGCTTGATAAAGGACAGAAATGGTATGGACCTAACAGAAGCAGAAGATATTAAGAAGAGGTGGCAAGAATACACAGAAGAAATGTACAAAAAAGATCTTCATGACCCAGATAATCACGGTGATGTGATCACTCACATAGAGCCAGATATCCTGGAATGTGAAGTCAAGTGGGTCTTAGAAAGCATCACTACGAACAAAGCTAGTGGAGGTGATAGAATTACAGTTGAACCATTTCAAATCCTGAAAGATGATGCTGTGAAAGTGCTGCACTCAATCTGCCAGCAAATTTGGAAAACTCAGCAGTGGCCACAGGACTGGAAAAGGTCAGGTTTCATTCCAATCCCAAAGAAAGGCAATGCCAAAGAATGCACAAGCTACCACACCATTGCACTCATCTCACATGCTAGCAAAGTAATGCTCAGAATTGTCCAAGCCAGGCTTCAGCAATACGTGAACAGTGAACTTCCAGATGTTCAAGCTGGTTTTAGAAAAGGCAGAGGAACCAGAGACCAAATTGCCAACATCCGCTGGATCATCGAAAAAGCAAGAGAGTTCCATAAAAACATCTATTTCTGCTTTATTGACTATGCCAAAGCCTTTGACTGTGTGGATCACAATAAACTATGGAAAATTCTGAAAGTGGTGGGAATATCAGACCACCTGACCTGCCTGTTGAGAAATTTGTATACAGGTCAGGAAGCAACAGTTAGAACTGGACATGGAACAACAGACTGGTTCCAAATAGGAAAAGGAGTATGTCAAGGCTGTATATTGTCACCCTGCTTATTTAACTTCTATGCAGACTACATCATGAGAAATGATGGGCTGGAGGAAGCACAAGCTGGAATCAAGATTGCCAGGAGAAATATCAATAACCTCAGATATGCAGATGACACCACCCTTATGGCAGAAAGTGAAGAGGAACTCAAAAGCCTCTTGATGAAGATGAAAGAGGAGAGTGAAAGAGTTGGCTTAAAACTCAACATTCAGAAAACTAAGATCATGGCATCTGGTCCCATCACTTAATGGGAAATAGATGGGCAAACAGTGTAAACAGTGTCAGACTTTATTTTTGGGGGCTCCAAAATCACTGCAGAGGGTGACTGCAGCCATGAAGTTAAAAGACACTTACTCCTTGGAAGGAAACTTACGACCAACCTAGATAGTATATTGAAAAGCAGAGACTTTACTTTGCCAACAAAGGTCCATCTAGTCGAGGCTATGGTTTTTCCAGTGGTCATGTATGGATGTGAGAGTTGGACTGTGAAGAAAGCTGATCACCAAAGAATTGATGCTTTTGAACTGTGGTGTTCAAGAAGATTCTTGAGAGTCCCTTGGACTGCAAGGAGATCCAACTAGTCCATTCTGAAGGAGATCAGGCCTGGGTGTTCTTTGGAAGGAATAATGCTAAAGCTGAAACTCCAGTACTTTGGCCACCTCATGCGAAGTGTTGATTCATTGGAAAAGACCCTGATGCTGGGAGGGATTGGGGGCAGGAGGAGAAGGGGACAACAGAGGATGAGATGACTGGAATGCATCACTGACTGGATGGAGGTGAGTCTGAGTGAACTCTGGGAGTTGGTGATGGACAGGGAGGCCTTTCATGCTGTGATTCATGGGATCACAGAGTCAGACATGACTGAGCGACTGAACTGAACTGAACTGAAGCTCAGTTGCAAGATCATGGGTTTTGGCTGGGTTCAAGACCAGCTATGTGGGTTAGAGTCCCAAGTTGGATTTTGACCAGGTTTGCATCCTGGTACATGGGTTCAAGTACCAATCTGAGGTGAATGGCTTCATACCAACTATTCAGAAAGCTGGCTGACTGAGAAGATGGTAGACTAGTGTCTAAAAATAACCATTTCATTGGGGTCTGGATGTCAATTTCTTTCATAGAATCAGAAAGGGAGAAGCAATGAGAAAATGGAAAGACCATTTATCTTGCAAAATATTTCATTGCTTAGTTAGCACTGGGGATGGGGATGTGTTAATTTCTTCTTTTCTGCATTCACAAGTGGGCAGGGTCAAATTGCCTCTTTGTGAGCTGAGCAAAGGCACTTTAGTTAATCATCAGGCAGAGGGGCAGGGTTTCCTGATGGATGGTGTAGTAAATGCTGACATTTCTTCTGCATGAAATTGGAAATCACTGGTAAGTGCTGAGTAAACCTGTGGCCTATCTGACTTCTGACCTACCTTTAACAGTATTTAAAATGAAACTAATCATTTTACATGTTATTAGTTGTTTAACATCCACACTGGGAGGGAGCTGTCTAGGTTACTCTGTGTCCATCTGAGAGCAGCAGTTAATAAATATTTGTTGATTAATTGACAGGGACAGATATTTCTGGGGAAGACAGGGTTTGAATGGCTTATCTTGGGTAATTTGATTTCACAAATGTCTAAACCAAATGATCTTGTAGGCCCTTTTGCCTCTATTTCTGGGAAGACAAATGACTTTTCTTATAGTTTCTGAGAAATCTGTATGCAGGTCAAGAAGCAGCAGTTAGAACCAGGCATAGAACAATGGACTGATTCATAATAGGAAAAGGAGTACATCAAGGCTGTATATTATCACCCTGTTTATTTTAACTTGAGGGCAGAGTATATCATGTGAACTGCCAGGCTGGAGGAAGCTCAAGCTGGAATCAGGATTGCCAGCAGAAATATCAATAACATCAAACATACCAATGACATCACTCTAATGGCAAAAAGTGAAGAGGAAATAAAGAGCCTCTTGATGAGGGTGAAAGAAGAGAGTGAAAAAGCTGGCTTAAAACTCAACATTTAAAAAACTAAAATCATGGCATCCAGTCCCATCATTTCATGGCAAATAAAAGGGGGAAAAGTGGAAATAGTGACAGATTTTATTTTCTTAGCCTCCAAAATCACTGCAGACAGTGACTACAGCCATGAAATTAAAAGAAGCTTGCTCCTTAGAAGAAAACCTATGACAAAGCTAGACAGCATATTAAAGAGCAGAGACATTACTTTACTGATAAAAGTTCATATAATCAAAGCAATGGTTTTTCCAGTCGTCATGTACAGATATGAGAGTTGGACCATAAAAGAAGGCTGAGCATCATAAAATTGATACTTTTGAACTGTGGTGCTGGAGAAGACTCTTGAGAGTCCCTTGGACTTCAGGGAGATCAAACCAGTCAATTCTAAAGGAGATCAACCCCAAATATTCATTGGAAGGACTGGTGCTGAAGCTGAAGCTCCAATACTTTGGCCACCTGATGTGAAGAGCTGACTCATTGGAAAAGACCCTGATTCTGGGAAAGATTGAAGGCAAGAAGAGAAGGGGATGACAGAGGATGAGATGGTTGGATGGCATCACCAATTCAATGGGCATGAGTTTGAGAAAACTTTGGGAGATAGTGAAGGACAGAGAAGCCTGGCACGCTGCAATCCATGAGATCATAAAGAGGCAGATATGACTCAGGGACTGAACAAAAACAATCACTGTTCCCAGGATCACAACTCTCATTCTTCAATTGTGCTGCATCCATGTGTTCAGCGGGAAAGTTAACGCACCCAGGTCCCCTGCCCAGGCTGCTGTGTGAATTTAAAGACCTCTTCAAATTACTCCCATTGTGATTTACTAAGTGCATACTATGTGCTATGCATTTGGTTCATTTTTTACCTATTGGAACTTTTTAATAAAAACTCAAATTTGAATAATTTTTTTAAAGGCCCGCCTAGACCTGTTTCAAATCAGACTAGCTCTCCTCTCCAGAAGCAGCTCAGGCTAGCAATTTCTGATACTAGAAGTTTTGTAAACATGGTCATGTGCTAGGTGCTTGATGTGCATTATCAAGTTCAATCCTTAGAGGTACTTTAGCCTTATTCCCAGTTTTCAGATGAGAAGACTAAGTCTTGTGGTGAGGCAAGGGTAACATAACTTCTTCAAGAGCACACAGTTTAGGAATTGGGCCTAATCTAGACATACTTTAGGCCCCGATCCCTAATCTTGAATCTTACTGTATAGTCATGAATGAAAAGATTACCAACCACTGGAGATAAAGAGCCAGAGAGTATTTGCACACAGAAGAAAGTTTGACTGGTACAGAAGAAAGCACGAATCTGGTCTCAGGAAGAGAGGAATTTAAGGCACTGAAAGCAGCAGTGAGCAGGAATGAACTGGGACTATGGTGAAGTCTGTATCCCCTTCCCAATCCTTGGACGTAAAGGAGGCAGAGGTGAGAGGCCACGATGTCTCTGATAGACACTCAAGACAGAGTGGGGAGCCTTTAAAAAGAGAGAAGACAACAGGAGAAATAGCTGATCATTTTGAGACTCTGGGTGGCTAGAGAGAGCCTGACATTCTCAGAAGACTTCCAGCACTGATGACAAGGTAATTTGTATGTCTTGCCATCACATTCCTTCAGAAAGCCTTATCTTCCTTTCTAAGCAGATTCACCTATTGCTTTACAGAGCCTTAGCAGGGACAGCAACTCAGGTGTCTTACTCTGCAAGATCTAGGTCTCCACTCCAAGTATTTTCCTACTCTTTATAGCAAATAAGTCAAAATAAAGGGAGTGACTGGAAAGAAGGGAAGGACATGCACAGCTGTCCTCATAGTCTTGGTGCTGTGAAACTTCTCTGTTGGTAGGTAGTGAGAGGACACAGAACAGTGACAGTAAGAAGGATTTGGGGCATACAGTGATGAGAATTCCTGGAAGAGAACTGAGTCTCATGACTGTGATGCTGAGGCATTCAGAAATACGTTTTGCAGGGTATTTAAGAAAGGGTTGACACTTTCAGGACTGGGTTTGGGGGCTAGGTGGTGCAATTCTATGAATTTTTCCAGAAAATGTACCTCTTCCCAGGACACAGCTGCTTCTCTACATTAGCAGGTTTTTCTATGTCAATTATTTCTAGGCTTTCCCAGAGAAAAGCAAATTGCTTTGGATATCCTCTCAAGGTATATCTCCTCTTCTCTCCCTGTTTTGCTAAAAGTTTTCACATTCATCTTAGGCTTAAATAATTTGTTAACAAAATAAGCCATTTGTTATAGACAAATAAATAATACCGATATTTATTAGAGACTTATCTAGCTTACTTTCAATATTACTAGCATTAAAAGAAAAGAGAAACAGAAACAGCAGAGGACACATCACCAAATTGGGTTTTGACAACATTCAGACTCAAACAGCACTGGGAAATCCCATGTCACAGCACATCTGGAATCCCAGTTGAGCAAAGGTCCTAGGCAGCATGTCTGCTCCCTGGGTGAGATCTCAAAGATTGTAGTTCTGGCCTCCCACGTATAATCCCAGGATGCAAACTGGTATCATCATCAATCTGTGAGCAAATTGCAGCTCTAGTTTCATGTTAATGTTGTTTGTTTTGTTCTGTAAATCTTGGAATGTTGCTAAATCCAGGGAATGGTTGTCCAGACCTCCACCAGGAACTAAACAAATTGCATGATCCACTTCCTATCTCTCTATTGTGCCTCTCTTCTGACACTCACAGCAGGTGTGGCTGACACCCACAGCAGTAGTCAGGGCCATGGCCAGGTAAGTCAGAAGCAAGGTCAGAGACCTGCTCTGCTGTTTTGCCTCTGAAGCCTGAACAAGACTACTTCAATTTGATTTCCCTAACACTCCCCTGGTGGCTCAGAGGGTAAAGAATCTGCCTTCAATGTGGGAGACCTGGGTTCAATCCCTATGTTAGGAAGATCCCCTGGAAGAGGGCATGACAACCCACTCCAGCATTCTTGCCTGGAGAATCCCTATGGACAGAGGAGCCTGGTGGGCTATAGTCCGTAAAGTGGTAAAGAGTTGGACATGACTAAGCAACTAAGCACAGCATGCAAGGCTACCCAGACCCTATACCCTAGCTTCAAGGGTATTTAAGCCCCTCTGGCTCCCCTAGTTGTCCCCTGATTTGGGTCTCTGTCACTTGTGCCCTCACCATTGCCAGGTAACTGGCACCCTAGTCTTGCCCCTGGCCTGTTAGACTCCAACAGAGACATCTGTGTTCAGGGAACTCCCATCCCTGCCTATCATGGGGCTCTTTTAGTAGATGGGTGGTAGGTGGCCAGGACATTGGAGAAATAACTCAGAGTGGACATAGGATACAGGGGAGCAGATGAGAAAGCTCTGTGGCATCAGGGAAGATCCCAGAAGATACAGAAGCCAAGGTGGCTGGAGATATTTTCCTTTGGAGGGTATTCCTGGAAAACAGACTGTCTCAGCATCTCAGAGCCCCCCGATTTCCAGGTCTAATCTTGGGCCCTGAGGATTCACTGTGAGTCAGCAGCCTGGGTGTGTTTGAGTTTAGGGTTCCACCTGTGCCTGAGACTGATTTTCTGCATAGTTTTAAGCAAGTTACTGTTCCATTATGAGTTTTTATATTATCTACTCAATGATCTGGAAAGGTCTTTGTTTTTCTGACCCTCTGACTTGAACACAGCTGCATAAGCACTAACATTCACTGAGATGGACAAGGTGGCAGGCAGAGTGGGATACTTCACTGAGACAGAAAAATGAGGTGCTCAGCTCTGAACAAAGCATGTTTGACAGGCCTGTTAGATATCTGGGGAGAGAGGTCAAGCTGATTAGTGTGCAGGAGAGAGATCTAGGCTGGAGACACATGAATGGTCATCAGTGAGGCAATTGGGTTTCAAGCTATGATAGTGGATAGAATCATGCACCAAGTGTGAATAAAGGAGATGAGGAGGAATCATTAAGAGACACCAAGAATAAGAGGAAAATCAGGTGAAGGAAAGGGCTGAAGGAAATGAGAGGACAGGATGTACATCAACTCTGTGTGAGTTCTGTTCCTGCCTTCCTGTCAGGAGCTCCTGTTCATGTTGGAGCATGAACCTGCTGTCAGTCTTGTGCATAAATCTCCTTTTGATCTCCTGGATGGAAAAACTAGCTCCTGGCTGGATCCAAGGCTCTAGGACTGTGAAATCCATAAACATAACTAGGAGGACTGGTGTTATCCAGAGTTAGCCTCAGTTAATGATTAACTGTGCCCTCTTTGAATGCTGTAGGGATTCTCGAGCTATCTGCCTGATTAGCTGTGCCATCCTCCAAGGCGACAGGGGTTCTGGTGCTGTCTGTTCAGGACGGAGACCAAGAGATCTCCAGAGAGACTTCCTTGAAAGGACTTGGCAGGTGAGCACGTTGTGAGGAATGAACAGATGGAGTCATGCTTCATGATGGCACTATCCAATCTTTAGAAGTCACGACTGGTAAGGAGAATGACAATCCACAGGGAAAAGTAGTCTGCAATCTCTAGGGACCAAGAAAGGTCTGCCAGGTCTTAGTGAGGAGGCAGCAGTGGGCAAAGGAAAAGGGAGTGTTTAGCACAGCAAAAGGGAAGGACTGGGGTGACTGGGAGAAGGTTGGTCAAATTGGGATGGAAATTGGGTGGTAGTCAGGGAAGGAGGGCTCTAAGAGAAGGTGAGGCAAGAAGAATAAGAATGCAAATGAGAGAGGAATTAGCATGTAGAAAGGCAAAAGAATTTCCTGCCTAGGAGCTGGTAAGGAAATCTTCACGTTTTGTTCTTTTAGAAAAGACAGGAAGGTGTTTAAGAGACCTTAAGCATTCTGACTGCTACTGCCCAAACAACAGGAAGTGGGAATCTGACCAGCTGGAGGAACTACTGGCTGGATTCCTTGCGTCAAAGGTCATTACACTTAAATTCTGCAATCCTCATCAAGGTGCACATGTTGGAAATCAGAGACCAGTAGATTTTGAAATACTTTGCCTGGAGCCAATGCAGAGACAGAAATGAAAATCGCAACAGTTATAATTTCTAAAGTGATTCTGTTTGTCAGGTCCTGTGTGCTGAATACATAGTACTCAAGATATCTCAGTCAAGTATCAGTTAAAGAAAACAAATGCTTGTATTAGTCAGTTTTTGCCATGATAGCAATCATCCTGAACATCTCAGATGCTTATATCCAAAAATATTTTCCTGTGAGTCTGGAAATTATCTGTGGCTATACTAGGCTCAGCTCAAGTCAACATGCGTTCTGGGACCCAGGCTGGAGGTCGGCTCACTTGGGATATGCTGTTCTCACGGCATTGGCAGGAGGATTCTTTACCATCTGAGCCACCAGGGAGGCCATTTTCATGGCAGAGGGCATAAATGCAAGAATCTCTGACCAAGTACACAAGCACATCCACTCATATCTCATTCTCCAAATCATGTCCTATGGACAAGCCAAAGTCAACAAGCGGTGCATACACACTCTTCTCCAGAATGCACATGGAGTTTTTGGTAATCGCAATTCAATCTACCACACTACTGTGTTTTAAGCACAAAAGGATTTATTATGTGGAATTGGGTGTTCACAAAACTGTCAGAGGTGGTGGAAAAATAGGATTTAGAGCAGGTGCTGTGTTTTCGGAGAATGGTACATCAGAAGGTGACTAAGATAGATGCTGACTTCCAGTTTACTCATAATCACAGCAAATTAATTTCTGGAAGAATCCTGTAAGGTTGGAATGGGGCTCCTTAAGCAACTGCTGACTGTACAGACTCACCTCTGTCTTTTCTTTCCTTCATAGGTTTAAACATGCATTGGGGGCGGCAACTCCAGGCACTTTGCATCCTATGGAGGTCTCAGATGACCAATCACACTATCCGAATTCATACTAGGCAACTGGCATCCCTGTCGTGGGGACACCAGGAAGTTCCTGCCAAATTTAACTTTGCTACTGATGTGATAGATCATTGGGCTGGCATGGAGAAGGTAATGGGGTGGAAAAGAGGCACACAGTTGGAAAATTTGGCTGAGTTCACTAGTTCATCCATTCATTCAATAAGTATTTGTTGAGTACTTATTATGTGTCAGGCACTATAATGAGCTGTGAACAAGATGTCCATCTTCCATTAAGGTGCATAGGGTAGGAACAAGAGAACATGAGCTTGGCAGAAAAAAGGGTTCAGGAAACTGATGCAGGGTGGAGCAATCTGGGAACCGCCACACCTCAGGCAGCTGAAACGCACAGCTGACCTGAACATACTCCTCCACATTCTCTCTTATGACCTCCCAGGGTGAAACAAGGACTAGCGAGTTGGAGTCGTAGAGGAAGTAAATTTGTATTTAATAAAAGAAAAATCAGCATTCTCTTGTTAAACCAGCATCAATGAAAGACTGAGTCAGTTTTCTCAGAAAGCTATGTGTCCTTGTCATTAGGGATACACAAGTAGAATGATTATTAGGCAGGGAGTGTCAAAAGGATTCCAACATGAGGCATCAGAGAAGAGAGTGATACAAAAATTCCTAAATTTTCTTTCCTAGCCTGGACTTCCAGAATTCTGCTCCATTCATTGCTGACACAATGATTGACTTTACCTGAGTTCAGTTTACCTTTATGGAAGATGAAAGGATTTATCCTGGCTAGGGTAGCAGAAGAGGTGGTTCTATTAGCATGGGCTTAAAAGAATGATGATCAGAAGGAATCATAGTCGTGATGTCTCAACACCATGACATAACTTTAGTACAGAAATGGCAAATGCCAGGCCTCTAGGCTAAACATGGCCCATGGTGCAGGGCTCTCTAAAAAAAAAAAAAGAAAAAAAAAAATTGGTAAACATTTTAAAGTTGAAACTTTTCAAATAAAAATTTAGATTGCTGGCTTTTATTTTGAAGTTATACTTCTTTAGAATAATGAAGGAGGTCTTTACTACCATGACTCAAAATCCTGAATTCATAAAAAAAGTGATTTACTAAATATATGTACATTTCAAAAAAACAAATTTCCATTGACAAACACTGTCAGCAAAATTTTAAAATAATGACAATCAGAGTAAAGATATGCAATTCATAAAAGAACCAAGAGTTAATATCTCTAATGCAAAAAGAGCTCCTAGAAATCAAGAATAAAAAGATGCAATCAAAAATAGATATGGGCAAATATATAAATAGTTCACAGAAAAATGAACTCACAAGGCCCTTAAATATAAGAAAAAATGCTCAACTTCACTCATAGTAATAGTTACACAAATGAAAACTTCACTGAAATAATATATCTTACCTACTAGTTACATAAAATTTTTGTCAACATACTCTGTTGACAAAACTATGAGGAAATAGACACAGGTACTGATCAAAGTGCAAAATGAGTCAACCCTTATAAAGAGGAATTTTGAAATATCTAATACAATTACAAATAAATTTTTCTCTTTGACTTGACATTAGTGCTTTCAAACTATGATATGGAGACCCTGAGGATTCCTGAGACTTTTCCCAGGGGAATATGTAAAATGAAAACAATTCAAAACAAAACTAAGATGAAGTGGAGCTCTTGTGCAACACTGGTGGGAATGTAAAATGGTCCAGCCATTGTAGAAAACAACATATTTCCTCAAAAAATTAAAAATAGAGTTACTGTATAATCCAGTTTTTCCATTGTTGTGCATGTATTCCAAAGAATCATAAGCAGGGTTTTGAAGAGATATTTATACACCATGTTTATAGTAGGATTAGTCACAGTAGCCAAAATGTAGGAACAATCCAATGTCTATTAATGGACTAGTGGATAAATAAAATTGGCATATCTACACAGCATTTTTTAAAAAGAATGAAATTCCGATATATGATACACCATAGATGAACATTATAGACATCACATTAAGTGAAATAAGCCAGATACAGAAGGAAAAATAATGTGTGATTCCATTTATATGAGGTACCTAGAGTAGTCAACGGAGAAAGCAATGGCACCCCACTCCAGTACTCTTGACTGGAAAATCCCATGGACGGAGGAGCCTGGTAGGCTGCAGTCCATGGGGTTGCTAAGAGTCGGACACGACTGAGTGACTTCACTTCACTTTTCACTTTCATGCATTGGAGAAGGAAATGGCAACCCACTCCAGTGTTCTTGCCTGGAGAATCCCAGGGACGGGGGAGCCTGGTGGGCTGCCGTCTATGGGGTCGCACAGAGTCGGACACGACTGAAGTGATTTAGCAGCAGCAGCAGCAGAGTAGTCAAATTCAGAGACAAAAAGTAGAATAGTAGCTACCAGGGACTTGGGAGATGAGGGACTGGGGAGTCATTGTATAATGAATACATAGATTCAGTTTTAGACAATGAAAAAGTTCTGGAGACAAATGATGGTTGTGATTACACAGCAGTATAAATGCATGCCACCAAACTGTGTACTTTATAAATGGCTAAAATGGTAAATTTTATGTTATGTATATTTTACCATGGGCTTCCCTGGTAGCTCAGTTGGTAAAGAATCCACCTGCAATGTAGAAGACCCCGGTTGGATTCCTGGGTCAGGAAGATCCCCTGGAGAAGGACATGGCAACTCACTCTAGTATTCTTGCCTGGAGAATCCCCATGGACAGAAGATCCTGGCAGGCTACAGTCTATGGGGTTGCAAGAGTTGGACATGACTGAGCAACTAAGCACAGCATATTTTACCACAATAAAAAATAAACAAATACATAGAGATAGATAAATAAATCTAAGGTAATATTTGCCTTTTTAATTCTTATTCTCTTGGAAGTATACTGTGTCATTTTCCAGAGGCTACAATGAAGTAAATACAGAAAAATAAAGGAATCCAAATGTCTTCTATTAAGGAAGATATTAAAAAGATTTGCAAAAATATAAAATGATGCCACTCTTCTCATTATATTTTGTTTGTTTCAGAAAGTATACTTACTTCTTCAATAAAACGTATCTTATTTGTGTTAATATATGATGGACTTATTACTGTTATATTTAAAAGCTGAAGCTTCAATATTTTGGCCATCAAATGCGAAGAGCCAATTCATTGGAAAAAATCTTGATACAGGGAAAGATTGAGGGCAGAAGGAGAAGGGGATGACAGCGGGTGAGATGGTTGGATGGCATCACCAACTCTGGACATGACTTTGAGCAAACTTCAGGAGATAGTGAAGGACAGGGAAGCCTGGCGTGCTGCAGTCCATGGGGTCGCCAAGAGTTGGACATGACTTAGTGACTGAGCAACAACAACAATAATGAATTTATTCACACATGTATATAATTTCTCAGTTTAATTTCCAACAAACATTGAGAGATATTAATAAAGGGCTTATAAATAAAGCTCTTTAGGATTGTAATACTTCTTAAGAGTGTATAGGAGTCCTGGGATCAAAAAGCTTATTAAGCACCACTGCGGCAGTTCCAAGATGGGAATTTATTTTACATGCTTGTGTACCAGCCCACCTTAATCATTAGGCCTTTTCTTTCTTCAGGCTGGCAAGCGACCCCCTGGCCCAGCCCTGTGGTGGGTGAATGGCAATGGGGATGAGGTAACGTGGAACTTCAGCCAACTGAGTGAACTCTGTCAACAAACAGCCAACGTCCTCGCAGGGCCATGTGGTCTGCAGCGTGGGGACCGTGTGAAAGTGGTGCTGCCCCGAGTGCCTGAGTGGTGGCTGGTGATCCTTGGCTGCATGCGGGCAGGTTGGTGATTGACCACCTGAGCTGGGCACCATCTCCCTTGTGAAGGAAAGTGGTGGCAGAGAAATGCAATCATTCCTCCCAAAAGATGCCCCCTCCACCTATCATGTGGTCCCTCGTCATATAGAGATACCACTCTTCTTCCATTTATTTAAGCAAACTATGCCCTAAGCACTATGCTAAGTGGTTGCTAATACAGAGTAAACAAAACAGAGTCTATGTATGGTACTCACAGATCTCTGGAGAAAGACAGCAGCTTTAAATTATTAATTGCATATACAATTATTGAATTACAGTTTTGATAAGTGGCATGAGGTTCTATAAGAACCTATACAAAATATTTGTCAAACTATTACCTATAGGGCAAATCCAGCCCACAGCTTGTTTTTATAAATAAGAAGTTTTATTAGAACCTAGTCATGCCCTTTTTGTATATTATCTGTGATTGCTTTTGAACTATAATAACAGACTAACATAGTTTGGACAGAGAGCCTCTGGCACATAAAGCCTAAGATATTTGACATTTGCTTGGCCTTTTGTAGAAAAAAATTGCTGATCTTTGCTATAAAAGGAGACCCAAACAGACTAATCTGAGAGGTTTACAGAAGTCTTAGTAGAAGTAGTATTTAGAGAGAGTATTTATGAGAGCTGAAGGACAAGTTGGATTGAACCAGGAAAGGAGGGAGAGAGGAGGAGTGCTCCGAGCAGAGGGAACAGTAGAGGGGAGGGAAGCCTGAAAATTATGAAAGAACCTGGAATGATGATTTGTGTGCCTACAGCCCAGGCAGCAAAGAGAAAGTAATGGCAAATGGGTCTGGAAAGATGGACAGGTGCTAAACTGGCAGAACCTTGTAAGCCATGGCAAGGGAAGGGTACTGGGTCCTTATGCAGTGAGGAATGGAAACCATAAACTGATTACATGTCATGATTGTTTTCTATGTATAGATGGTGACTCTGGATGGGGCATGGAGAATGGGATGAAGGAGGGAAAGAATGGGGTTGAGGAATTCAAATAGGAGACAAAGAATGATAGTGATTTCAATTTGGATGGGGAAGTAGAAATGGAGTTAAGTGGTTGGATTTCAGAAAACTGATCGCAAGATTTTTTTTGATGAATGACATTAGGTAGAGGAAGAAGTTGTGTGAGATGGAGAAGTCAGAGTCACTCAGGCAACTGGGTGGATGCAGTGGTCTTTTTCACAGTGAGAAGCAGCTATGGGGTATCAGGGAAAGATGACGAGTTCAATTTGGGAGCTGTTGAGTTAGGGGCACCCAAGTAATGTTCAAGAGAAGGGGGGAGACGGTCTAGTTATAAGATAAACATGTCCTAGGTATATAATATAAAACATGATCACTATAGTTAACAATATGTATTGTAGAGAGTAGATTCTAAACATTCTCATCACAAGATAAAAAATAAGTGTAGTCATGTATAGTGATAGATGACATAAGGTAGTATTTATTAATTATCTATTTTTATTTATTTATTTATTGTGGTATTCATTTCTAGTATATAGGTATATCAAATAATTAATCTGTATACTTCAAATAAATAAATTATTGTATGTCAGTTATATCTCAATTTTTTAAATATATGGATAAAAAGGAAGGGATGAGAAGTGAAGAGCTGGGATTTAAGGGCATAACATCTGAGATGCAGACAAAAGTTTAAGAATTATCAATTTTTAGATATAAGAGATGAGAAGTGAAAGATCCTCAAGAAATACCAATATCCCTCATTTACAACTTATCTTTCCTGGCCTTCTTCACACACAGCAAGCATTCTCATCAATAAGGAGGAAAATGTGAGTGTGGTAAAAAAAAAAAAAAAAAAAAAAAAGTAAGAGTTATCAGAGGAATCTGAACACAGCTAGAGAAGCAGGTAGCCCATGGGAGGAGTGAGCAGGCCATGAGAGAAAAGTCACCCAAAGTGACACACTGAGAGATAATGGTCTGAAGGGAAGGAGAACTCAGAGCAGGAGATGGAGGGACAGTTGAGGTGGTAACGGGTCTGCAGTGTGGATCCTGAAGTGTTGAGAGCGGGAGAGAGCAAGCCAGAAGTGGAGACTAATAACCAGGAAAAGCATGTGAAAGCAGCTTTATGACAGGTGAGAAACAGTCTAATTATTATCCAGAAGAATAAAGTAAAGTCACAAAAGTCTCATCAAGATAGAAAACAAAAACCTAGGAGTGCTCTTCCCAAAGAAAATTCAGTGTCCGATGCTTGAGATAGTCAGGACCTTGAGCACCGCGGAATCGCATGGACAATTCCAAGTTCTTTTAAGGCTCTAATATTTTAGTTACTATATAGATTGTTTGGATATAGCAAACTTCTATAGGGCAGTGTGTGCATGTGTATGTGTGTGTTAGTGGCCTTAGACTACCAATGGTGTAACATCAGGCAATTCGGTTTCTCTCAGTCTCAGCAGACTCCTTACAGCTCTGACAACCCCAGGGACATCTGTGTTTAAATCAATCTCTGGTCCCCAGTTCTTTTATTATTGATACTCCCCATTGGTTATCACCACCCCAACCTCCCCTAACCCAGCTGCTCCCCACTGGCTGTTCATATTAGGATTCTCTAGGGGAGAAATTAACCATCCCTTCCAGTTCTCTCTCTAAACCATTTGACTTTTTCCAGGCCTTGTCTTCATGCCCGGGACCATCCAGATGAAAGCCAAAGACATTCTCTATAGGCTGCAGGTGTCTAAGGCCAGGGCCATTGTGGCTGGGGATGAGGTGGCTGAGATAGTGGACACTGTGGCACCTGAGTGCCCTTCTCTGAAAACGAAACTATTGGTGTCTGAGAAAAAACGGGATGGGTGGCTGGACTTCAAGACACTACTGTGGTGAGTATCTATGTGTCTTGTTGTTTAGTCACTGTTTTGTCCAATTCTTTTGTGACCCCATGGACTATAGCCCATCAGGTTCCTCTGTCCATTGGATTTCCCAGGCAAAAACACAGCAGTGGGTTGTCATTTCCTTCTCCAGGGGATCTTCCCAGGCCAGGGATTGAACCCATGTCTCCTGCATTGGCAGGTGGATTCTTTACCACTGAGGCACCAAGGAAGCCCTTCAACATATCTTAGCCTGAGCTTTTACCAAAGATGGAAACCTGCACTTATGCACAGGTTCTTTATTTGGGAAGTCTGAGGAGCAGTGTGTAAGATGTGGGAGAGTTAAGCAGGAAAGAAGTAAGAGTTAATTCAGAGTTTATTATCTTTATTATTGAGTCACTGCACAGCGTAAGTGGGCCTTGATCTGCAGGAACCTTTTGAGGAGCACACAGAATGCCTCTCAGGATTATCTATTGAAGGACTGACAAACACTGACCCATCAGCCCTTAACCTGCATTCATAGAGGGCTGCCCAGAGATGTTATTTACCCCACACTCCAGGCTGCACATACATGCGTGCAGGATAGGCTCAGAGTCCCATGCCATGGTTGTGACAGAGAATGAAGGCCAGAGGCACAGAGTGCCTCACCACACTGTAGCTCGCAGTAGAAGCAACAGCAAGTTGGAACTCACCCGGAGCTTTTGACTGTGTCGAATAAGAGGTAAAGCTGAGAGGGTATGTGGTAAAACACAGGAGATGGCTGATACACAGGGTTTCTAGACTCCTTTTCCTATCTTCTGCATCCCTAAATGAGGCTGCCAGCAGTCTATAAAATGATTGGCCAGAAGAGTCTCCCCTTCATATGTCTGAAATCTCCACACTAGAGTCAATACTTTAGGAAATTCCTAGGGAGAGTGTAAGCTTTTTCTTTCTAATGTTACAGTCTTTAATATAACTGCCAGGGAAATAGACAACATAACAGCAGCTTTGAGAGACTCCAAAGGGGAGTAAATGCTTCTAGGGAATACAAAAGGGTAGATTGGGAAAATTTACACTAATTGAGCATCTCCTGTGCACCTGCTGTCATGCTGTGGCTTCCAACAACAAGCAAATTAACATTCACTGAGTTCTCAAAGCAAGTTGTCATTTCCTTTGTGTTAAAGTTAACTTTCTCAATAATTCTGAGATGGGTGTTATATTGATCCTATATCTCAGATATGGAAAATGAGACTCCGAGAAGTTAAATAAATAATCTAGAGTGACATGGTTAACGAAGTATCAAACTTGAGTGGTGTTCAAACCCAAGTCTGACTGACTGAAAGTCTCAAAATCTTATCCACTCATAAGCCCCCCTTCTAGAGTGTGTCAGCTGACTTGCCTCTCCAGTATGAGGGAAGATGGGAAGGCATGAGTCACCAAGACATCTGGGGTCCAGGGCAGATCTTAGTAGGTGACAATCTGTGTCACTCTTGTCAGGAAAGCATCTACTACCCATTGCTTTGTGGAGACTGGGAGCCAAGAAGCAGCTGCCATCTACTTCACCAGTGGAACTAGTGGCCTCCCTAAGATGGCAGAACACTCGCACTCAAGCCTAGGAATAAAGGCCAAGATGGATGCTGGGTAAGAAGAGCCCTTTCTCTCTGGAAACTACATGACCAGACCTTGAGATGTTTCTGATCTCATATTCAATTCTCTTGAAATAAATAGGTTACCATGTGGCACTTCTGAGAAACACAGTTGGGAAGGAGGGCAAGGGGGAACATGGCTTAGCAAGCTGGGTATCCATTGACCCGTGGTAGAACATTTCTGTCGTAGATAACAAGGGATCACAAAACCTCTTCAGTGCTTTAAGCAGTGTATCTACTACCTTGAGTGCTTAGCACAAGGTTTATATGCATTTTTTCCCAAGATTAATCTGTATCTTGTCTTTTGGAATGTTCCCAAGTAAGATGGTAGATGTTGCAAGAGGGCATCAGAGGGCAGACACACTGAAATCATACTCACAGAAAACTAGTCAATCTAATCGCACTAGGACCACAGCCTTGTCTAACTCAATGAAACTAAGCCATGCCCATGGGGCAACCCAAGATGGGCGGGTCATGGTGGAGAGATCTGACAGAATGTGGTCCACTGGAGAAGGGAATGGCAAACCACTTCAGTATTCTTGCCTTGAGAACCACATGAACAGTATGAAGAGGCAAAATGATAGGATACTGAAGGAGGAACTCCCCACATCAGGAGGGGCCCAATATGCTACTGCAGATCAGTGGAGAAATAACTCCAGAAAGAATGAAGGGATGGAGCCAAAGCAAAAACAATACCCAGCTGTGGATGTGACTAGTGATAGAAGCAAGGTCCGATGCTGTAAAGAGCAATATTGCATAGGAACCTGGAATGTCAGGTCCATGAATCAAGGCAAATTGGAAGTGGTCAAACAAGAGATGGCAAGAATGAATGTAGACATTCTAGGAATCAGCGAACTAAAATGAACTGGAATGGGTGAATTTAACTCAGATGACCATTATATCTACTACTGGGGAAAGGAATCCCTCAGAAGAAATGGAGTAGCCATCATGGTCAACAAAAGAGTCTGAAACGCAGTACTTGGATGCAATCTCAAAAATGACAGAATGATCTCTGTTCGTTTCCAAGGCAAACCATTCAATATCACAGTAATCCAAGTTTATGCCCCGACCAGTAACACTGAAGAAGCTGAAGTTGAACGGTTCTATGAAGACCTACAAGACCTTTTAGAACTAACACCCCAAAAAGATGTCCTTTTCTTTATAGGTGACTGGAATGCAAAAGTAGGAAGTCAAGAAACACCTGGAGTAACAGGCAAGTTTGGCCTTGGAGTAAGGAATGAAGCAGGCAAAGACTAATACAGTTTTGCCAAGAAAACGCACTGGTCATAGCAAACACCCTCTTCCAACAACACATGAGAAGACTCTACACATGGACATCACCAGATGGTCAACACCAAAATCAGATTGATTATATTCTTTGCAGCCAAAGATGGAGAAGCTCTATACAGTCAACCAAAACAAGACCAGGAGCTGACTGTGGCTCAGATCATGAACTCCTTATTGCCAAGTTCAGACTGAAATTGAAGAAAGTAGGGAAAACCACTAGACCATTCAGGTGTGACCTAAATCAAATCACTTATGATTATACAGTGGAAGTGAGAAATAGATTTAAGGGACTAGATCTGATAGATAGAGTGCCTGATGAACTATGGAATGAGGTCCGTGACATTGTACAGGAGACGGGGATCAAGACCATCCCCATGGAAAAGAAATGCAAACATGCAAAATGGCTGTCTGGGGAGGCCTTACAAATAGCTGTGAAAAGAAGAGAAGGGAAAAGCAAAGGAGAAAAGGAAAGATATAAGCATCTGAATGCAGAGTTCCAAAGAATAGCAAGAAGAGATAAGAAAGCCTCCCTCAGCAATCAATACAAAGAAATAGAGGAAAACAACAGAATGGAAAAGACTAGAGATCTCTTCAAGAAAATTCGAGATACCAAGGGGACATTTAATGCAAAGATGGGCTCGATAAAGGACAGAAATGGTATGGACCTAACAGAAGCAGAAGATATTAAGAAGAGGTGGCAAGAAGATCTTCATGACCCAGATAATCACGATGGTGTGATCACTGACCTAGAGCCAGACATCCTGGAATGTGAAGTCAAGTGGGCCTTAGAAAGCATCACTACGAACAAAGGTAGTGGAGGTGATAGAATTCCAGTTGAACCATTTCAAATCCTGAAAGATGATGCTGTGAAAGTGCTGCACTCAATATGCCAGCAAATTTGGAAAACTCATCAGTGGCCACAGGACTGGAAAAGGTCAGTTTTCATTCCAATCCCAAAGAAAGGCAATGCCAAAGTATGTTCAAACTACTGCACAATTGCACTCATCTCACATGCTAGTAAAGTAATATTCAAATTCTGCAAGCCAGGCTTCAGCAATACGTGAACCATGAACTTCCAGATGTTCAAGCTGATTTTAGAAAAGGCAGAGGAACCAGAGACCAAATTGCCAACATCAGCTGGATCATCAAAAAAGCAAGAGAGTTCCAGAAAAACATCTATTTCTGCTTTATTGACTATGCCAAAGCCTTTGACTGTGTGGATCACAATCAACTGTGGAAAATTCTGAAAGTGATGGGAATATCAGACCACGTGACCTGCCTGTTGAGAAATTTGTATGCAGGTCAGGAAGCAACAGTTAGAACTGGACATGGAACAACAGACTGGTTCCAAATAGGAAAAGGAGTACATCAAGGCTGTATATTGTCACCCTGCTTATTTAACTTCTATGCAGAGTACATCATGAGAAACGCTGGGCTGGAAGAAGCACAGCTGGAATCAAGATTGCTGGGAGAAATATCAATAACCTCAGATATGCAGATGACACCACCCTTATGGCAGAAAGTGAAGAGGAACTTAAAAGCTTCTTGGTGAAAGTGAAAGAAGAGAGTGAAAGAGTTGGCTTAAAACTCAACTTTCAGAAAACGAAGATCATGGCATCCAGTCCCATCACTTCATGGGAAATAGATGGGGAAACAGTGTCAGACTTTATTTTTCTGGGCTCCAGAATCACTGCAGATGGTGACTGCAGCCATGAAATTAAAAGACGCTTACTCCTTGGAAGGAAAGTTTTGACCAACCTAGATAGCATATTCAAAAGCAGAGACATTACTTTGCCAACAAAGGTCCATCCAGTCAAGGCTATGGTTTTTCCTGTGGTCATGTATGGATGTGAGAGTTGGACTGTAAAGAAGGCTGAGCGTCAAAGAATTCATGCTTTTGAACTGTGGTGTTGGAGAAGACTCTTGAGAGTCTCTTGGACTGCTAGGAGACCCAACCAGTCCATTCTGAAGGAGATCTGCCCTGGGTGTTCTTTGGAAGGAATGATGCTAAAGCTGAAACTCCAGTACTTTGGCCACCTCATGTGAAGAGTTGACTCATTGGAAAAGACTGATGCTGGGAGGGATTGGGGGCAGAAGGAGAAGGGGACGACAGAGGATGAGATGGCTGGAATGCATCACTGACTCGATGGACGTGAGTCTGAGTGAACTCTGGGAGTTGGTGATGGACAGGGAGGCCTGGCATGTTGCGATTCATGGGGTCGCGAAGAGTCAGGCAGGAGTGAGCGACTGAACTGAACTTGGAATGTTAGTAATTTTCTTTGATGCTGTCCACATTCCAAGAGGCTGTTTTTGTCAGTAGCAATTACTTTTCAAATTCATTTAATAGGGATCTGTAATTGGGTTAATAAGATGAAGTGAGATCTCAGAATTTCTGTATCTTGGATCTCATAAATTAGGCTTTTATTTCACTCTACATCAATCTCATCAGTGGAGTCAGAAAATAATGTGTTAAGATTGTCTGCAATGATAACAAGAGATCTTGATTTTTTCAGTTGATCCTGCTTGCCATGTTAATTTTATTATTAGAACTAGAAAAATGCTTTATTGCAAAAAAAACTCAAAAACTTAAATGTCCTATCTATGAGCCTATGGCATCAGAAAATTAAATTTCATAGAAATTATTTAATAGGAGAGCTACAGTAAGAAACACAGTTTCCAAAGATGGAAAGATAAATGTAGCTAATATATTAAATTCCCACACTCACCCTCCAAAATTTGATTCCATTTGGCTAAGACCTAATTTCTCTACAGAGCTGGCTGTAGGTGAAAGTAACAATCATCTTTAGGACAGGACATATTCTATGGTAATTCCCAGCCACAAGGAAGTTCTTTCTATGCAGCTTAAATTATTTTTGCTTTCAGTTCAGTTCAGTTCAGTCGCTCAGTTGTGTCTGACTCTTTGCAACCCCATGAATCGCAGCACACCAGGCCTCCCTGTCCATCACCAACTCCCAGAGTCTACTCAAACTCATGTCCATCGAGTCGGTGATGCCATCCAGCCATCTCATCCTCTGTCATCCCCTTCTCCTCCTGCCCCCAATCCCTCCCAGCATCAGGGTCTTTTCCAATGAATCAACTCTTCGCATGAGGTGGCCAAAGTACTGGCGCTTCAGCTTTAGCATCATTCCTTCCAAAGAACACCCAGGACTGATCTTCTTTAGAATGGACTGGTTGGATCTCCTTGCAGACCAAGGGGCTCTCAAGAGTCTTCTCCAACACCACAGTTCAAAAGCATCAATTCTTCATCACTCTGCTTTCTTCACAGTCCAACTCTCACATCCATACATGACCACAGGAAAAACCATAGCCTTGACTAGATGGACCTTTGTTGGCAAAGTAATATCTCTGCTTTTGAATATGCTATCTAGGTTGGTCATAACTTTCCTTCCAAGGAGTAAGCGTCTTTTAATTTCATGGCTGCAGTCACCATCTGCAGTGATTTTGGAGCCCCCCAAAAATAAAGTCTGACACTGTTTCCACTGTTTCCCCATCTATTCCCCATGAAGTGATGGGACTGGATGCCATGATCTTCGTTTTCTGAATGTTGAGCTTTAAGCCAACTTTTTCACTCTCTTCTTTCACTTTCACCAAGAGGCTTTTGAGTTCCTCTTCACTTTCTACCATAAGGGTGGTGTCATCTGCATATCTGAGGTTATTGATATTTCTCCCGGCAATCTTCATTCCAGCTTGTGCTTCTTCCAGCCCAGCGTTTCTCATGATGTACTCTGCATAGAAGTTAAATAAGCAGGGTGACAATATACAGCCTTGACATACTCCTTTTCCTATTTTGAACCAGTGTGTTGTTCCATGTCTAGTTCTGTTGCTTCCTGACCTGCATATAGGTTTCTCAAGAGGCAGGTCAGGTGGCCTGGTATGTCCATCTCTTGAAGAATTTTCCACAGTTCATTGTGATCCACACAGTCAAAGCTTTGGCATAGTCCATAAAGCAGAAATAGATGTTTTTCTGGAGCTCTCTTGCTTTTTCAATGATCCAGCGGATGTTGGCAATTTGATTTCTGGTTCCTCTGCCTTTTCTAAAACCAGCTTGAGCATCTGCAAGTTCATGGTTCACTATTTTTGCCTTAAGACAAGCTTAATACTTTAAATTCTGGCCTAAAAAGAGAAAGGTTACAAGTGTCACTCTGCATGAGACCCTCAGTTGTACTCAGGCAATTCATGATGCTCAAAAAAAAAGAGAACTAACCAAGGTCTATGCAGCCAAAGTTCAACTTGCAGGCAAGGCCCCTTTTTAGAATATCCACTTAGGTGTCTTTTTTTAGTAAACATTTCCTAAGTGGTTATCACAGGCCAAAGCTGTACTCAGTACTGGAGTTAAAATGGAAATGAGACCCAGTTAGCTGTTGAGTCATGGGAGCTGGAGTCACACCTTCTGAATAGGCACCTGCTCTTGAGATAGGACATATGGATAGAACAACTCTCCTTCCCCCTGCTTGCTTATACCTTAACATACCTATACATATATGCAAACATTCAGGTACACACACTCCTCTGCACACGTACCTACCTCTACCCACGTATACACATACTCATGCTCCATCCACACCCACATGCACTCACATTTGTTTTTCCTCTGTGTTCTCAGAAAATGGACAGACCTGCAAGCCTCTGACATAATATGGCCTATATCAGACACAGCTTGGATGGTGAACATTTTGGGCTCACTTCTGGAACCCTGGACGTCAGGAGCATGCACATTTATCCATCACTTGCCAAAGTTTGATCCAGTAATCATTCTAAAGGTAAGAGAAGATCCAGTTTGCGCCGGATGGTCAGAGTGAACCCATCTTGAAGTCTCTTTCAATTCATCTAATTTTTACTAAGCTTAGCCATGTGGATAGAAAGTGTTCAGTAAGCAAGATGGAAATGGTTCCTGCCCTCATGCAATTCATGGTCTGGGAAAGGAGACAGACACATACACAATTAAAAGGGCTATATTCAGGAGACAAGCATCATGGGTCATTCCTTCATTTAACACATATTTAATGGGCCCTTGCTCTGGTATCAAGTATCAGATAGATGACAGTGAGCTGAGTGTAAAACAGAGGGAGGGACTACTAGAGATGATGCTGTCTTTGTGCATGTGTGTGTGTGTGTGCCTATAGTGCAACCATTTTAATTGTGTAGCTTGAAAATGATTTACCTGCATTAGACATTTTATTAATCACTCATGCTGCTATACAGAATTCCATAGAATGGGTGGCTTAAACAACAAACAATTATTTCCTCATTATCCTGGGAATCTGAGATCAAGGTGCCAGTATAGTTGGGTTCTTGGTAAGAACTCTCTTCCGGTCTGCCTTCTTGCTATATCCTCATACAGTAAAGAGTGAGCCCTGGTATTTCTTCTTTATCTTATAAGGACAATAATCTCACAGTGAGGGACCCACCCTCATGACTGCATCTAAACCTAATTGTCTTCTGAAGGACTTACTTCTAAATATCATCACACTGGTGGTTAGGGCTTCAATGTATGGATTGTGGGGGGGACACAACACTTAGTCCACAACACATAGCCATGTAATCACCATCAGATCAAGATATAAAATGTTACCTGCATTGCAGAAAGAGGCCATACCCCTCATGTCATTGTTCACACTCCATAGATTATTCATTGTTAACCTCTATCACCATAGATTTACTTTGCCTCTTCTTGAACTTTATGTAATCTTTTGTGTCTGGCTTCTTTCACACAATATATTCTCTGTGAATACTGTCCATATTACTGCACATATTAGAAGTCTGTATAGTGTTCCATTGTGTGGATCTATCACAGTTTCTCTTACCATCCTATTGTTGGTGGACATTAGGGTCATTTTCAGTCTGAGATTATTATCTATGAGGAATTTTGAAGAATAAATAAGAGTTCTTCCTGTGGAACTTGATGGAGTAACCATTAAATAAAATCTACAAACTGCAGGATCCTGGAGCAACAAAGCAATGGAAATAGGCTCATTTTGCTTGCAAAGGCACACCCTATTTGTACTTCATTTGTGATAGAGAGTGGGCAATTAACACCCTGGGGCCTCCAGATCTCTGTAGCAGTTAATGACTCAGACTTCTGTTTGGCTGGCAGTAGAGATACCAGGAGCAAACTGAGGCATAGATGACATCTTCCAAGAGACCAGGCAAGTTCTGCAGTCTCTCAAGAGATTCTCTTTATATGATTCTGTCATTTTCTGTTTTAAACAAATTCTTATTCTGTCTCCTTCCACAAAAAGATTTGAAGTGGCTTTTGTAAAGAGTCACAAATAGAAAAAAAGTATGGAACAAATGTAAAATTATAAAGCCTATTAGGGAAATATAGGCTGAAGATGTGGGGTGAGTGAGTGGGAAGACTAAGGAAAGGAAGCAAATAAGTAGGTAATTGCAAATAAGTGTGTAAAGCAAATAAGTAGATAATTGCATGTTGAGCTTCCTATAAGGCAAGGCAATAAAGGAAGTGAGATAATGTTCATCTCTTATATCAGTATGTCAAAAGCACTCAGAGGAAATTATTACATGGTGTGTTAACGTTAGTAATTTTTTTAGATGTTCTGTCTAAACCATTCTTTGTAACAAATTCTGTACGAAGCAAAGCATGGAATGAAGGTGGTATTATTGTTGTTGTTTAGTCTCTCAGTAGTGTCTAACTCTTTTTCAACCCCATGGACTCTAGCCCACCAGGGTCCTCTGTCCATGGGATTTCCCAGACAAGAATACTGGAGTGGGTTGACACTTCCTTCTTCAGGGTATCTTCCAGACCCAGGGATCAAACCTGTGTCTCCTACATTGGCAGGTAGATTTTTTACCATTAAGCCACCAGAGAAGTCCATGAAGGTGGTATTACTAAAAAGTATAGGCTGCAAACGACAGAGCTGCTATTTGCTGATTGTGTGACTTCAGGCAAGTTGCTCAACCCTCTGTAAAATGGGGATGATAATACAAACTCCATCAGGTTATAGTGGGAATTAAATGAGAGAGCACAGAGCCTGGCAAGTACTCAGTAGTACCTTATTTTTTGTAGCACTGTAAAGTCTATAGGTGCTTTTAACTTTTAAAAGCACTTTCTACCTGAATTATGTCCCAAAAATATTTTGGGGAAAATAAGGCTGGGATTCAGTTCAGTTTAGTTTTTCAGTCATGTCCGACTCTTTGCAACTCCATGGACTGCAGAAAGCCAAGCTTCCCTGTCCATTATCAACTCCCAGAGATTACTCAAACTCATGTCCATTGAGTCAGTGATGCGATCCAACCATCTCATCCTCTGTCATCCCCTTCTCCTCCTGCCTTCAATCTTTCCCAGCATCAGGGTATTTTCAAATGAGTCAGCTCTTTGCATCAGGTGGCCAAAGTATTGGAGTTTCAGCTTCAACATCAGTCCTTCCAATGAACACCCTGGACTGATCTCCTTTAGAATGGACTGGTTATATCTCCTTGCAGTCCAAGGAACTCTCAAGAGTCTTCTCCAACACCACAGTTCAAAAGCATCAATTCCTCAGTGCTCAGCTTTCTTTATAGTCTAACTCTCACATCCAAACATGACTACTGGAGAAACCATAGCCTTGACTAGATGGACCTTTGTTGACAAAGTAATATCTCTGCTTTTTAATATGTTGTCTAGGTTGGTCATAACTTTTTTTCCAAGGAGTAAGCTTCTTTTAATTTCATGGCTGCAGTCACCATCTGCAGTGATTTTGGAGCCCCCCAAAATAAAGTCTGGGACTATTTCTACTATTTTCTCATCTATTTGCCATGAAGTGATGGGACCGCATGCCATGATCTTCGTTTTCTGAATGTTGAGCTTTAAGCCAACTTTTTCACTCTCTTATTTCACTTTCATCAAGAAGCTCTTTAATTCATCTTCACTTTCTGCCATAAGGGTGGTGTCATCTGCATATCTGAGGTTAGTGATATTTCTCCCGGCAATCTTGATTCCATCTTGTGTTTTTCCAGCCCAGGCTTTCTCATGATGTACTCTGCATATAAGTTAAATAACCAAGGTGACAATATACAGCCTTGATGTACTCCTTTTCCTATTTGGAACCAATCTGTTGTTCCATGCCCAGTTCTAACTGTTGCTTCCTGACCTGCATATAGGTTTGTCAAGAGGCAGGTCATGTGATCTGGTATTCCCATCTCTTGAAGAATTTCCCACAGTTTATTGTGATCCACTCAGTTGAAGGCTTTGGCATAATCAATAAAGCAGAAGTAGATCAATAAATCCACTTTGGCATAATCAATAAAGCAGAAGTTTCTGGAACTCTCTTGCTTTTTCGATGATCCAGTGGATGTTAGCAATTTCATCTCTGGTTCCTCTGCCTTTTCTAAAACCAGCTTGAGCATCTGGAAGTTCATGGTTCACATATTGTTGAAGCCTGGCTTGAAGAATTTTGAGCATTACTTTACTAGTGTGTGAGATGAATGAAATTGTGCAGTAGCTTGTGCATTCTTTGGCATTGCCTTTCTTTGGGATTAGAATGAAAACTGACCTTTTTCAGTCCTGTGGCCACTGCTGAGTTTTCCAAATTTGCTGGCATATTGAGTGCAGCACTTTCACAGCATCATCTTTCAGGATTTGAAATAGCTCAACTGGTATTCCATCATGTCCACTAGCTTTATTCATAGTGATGCTTCCTAAAGCCCACTTGACTTCACATTCCAGGATATCTGGCTCCAGGAGAGTGATCACACCATCGTGATTATCTGGGTCTTGAAGACCTTTTTTGTACAGTTCCTCTGTGTATTCTTGCCACCTCTTCTTAATATCTTCTGCTTCTGTTATGTCCATACCATTTCTGTCCTTTATTGATCCCATCTTTGCATGAAATGTTCCCTTGGTATCTCTGATTTTCTTGAAGAGATCTCTAGTCTTTCCCATTCTATTGTTTTCTTCTATTTCTTTGCACTGATCACTGAGGAAGGCTTTATTATCTCTCCTTGCTATTCTTTGGAACTCTGCATTCAAATGGGTATATCTTTCCTTTTCTCCTTTGCTTTTGGCTTCTCTTCTATTCACAGCTATTTGTAAGGCCTCCTCAGATAGCCATTCTGCTTTTTTTACATTTCTTTTTCCTGGGGATGGTCTTGCTCCCTGTCTCTATACAATGTCATGAACCTCAGTCCATAGTTCATCAGGCACTCTGTCTATCAGATCTAGTCCCTTAAATCTATTTCTCAGTTCCACTATATAATCATAAGAAATTTGATTTAGGTCATACCTGAATGGTCTAGTGGTTTTCCATACTTTCTTCATTTTAATTCTGAATTTGACAATAAGGAGTTCATAATCTGAGCCACAGTCAGCTCCCGGTCTTGTTTTTGCTGACTGTATAGAGCTTCTCCATCTTTGGCTGCAAAGAATATAATCAATCTGATTTCAGTGTTGACCATCTGGTGATGTCCATGTGTAGAGTCTTCTCTTGTGTTGCTGGAAAAGGGTGTTTGCTATGACCAGTGCGTTCTCTTGGCAGCACTCTCTTAGCCTTTGCCTTGCTTCATTCTATACTCCAAAGCCAAATTTGCCTGTTACTCCAGGTGTTTCTTGACTTCCTACTGTTGCATTCCAATCCCCTATAATGAAAAGGACATCTTTTGGGGTTGTTAATTCTAGACGGTCTTGTAGGTCTTCATAGAACTGTTCAACTTCAGCTTCTTCAGCATTACTGATCAGGGCATAGACATGGATTACCGTGATATTGAATGGTTTGCCTTGGAAACAAACAGAGATCATTAACCTATTGTAAAACTGGTCTAAGGAGGTTAAAGACTTAACCTCCACCAGTTAAGACCACACTGTTGGTTTGCAATAGCAGCTGATCTCCCTTTGGTGACTGGAAGTTTATATAATTCTAGAGATGAGTTCATAGGGACAAGTCAGTCAATTGGCAGGAAGAAGCAGCCTGATTTGACAAAAAAAAAAAAAAAAAAAAAAAAACTGTCCTCGACTTTTTTCTGTAATAAAAACTGCAATCATTCATCTGTCATTTTTGGTTTGAAGGTTCATGAAAATTGGGCTCATTTGGCCTGAAGTAGACCCAGTAAAGAAGCCAAGGTTTAAGTCTACAGCTTCATAGCCCATACCCATAAGCACTGTGCTACTGATTAAGTTCAACTCTCTTCTTCCAGGTTTTGTCCAGCTATCCAATTAACTACATGGTAGGCGCACCCATTGTTTACCGGATGTTGCTACTACAGGACCTTTCCAGGTGATGGGGATTTTGGGGTTAAGAGCCTCTAGTCTTTTGGCCATACCTTGCCTCTGTGACATACACATGTGCTTATTTATGTGACCCTCTGAGCATGCATAGCCCCCATAAAGTCAACCTCATTGTCAAAGCACTTAGAATCCAGCTCTAGGCTTAGCAGAGTCTGGTTCAAGAGAGGCCCAGGAGAACACTGATTTCTCTTCTCTTCCTCAGTTACAAGTTCCCACATCTAAAGTGTTGCTTCAGTGGTGGGGAGACCCTCCTTCCAGACACTCTGGAAAAATGGAAGGCCCAAACAGGACTGGACATCCTAGAATTCTATGGCCAGACAGAAACGGTAGGAAACTTGCTCTAGGAAAGCATGGGCTGATGAAACTCATGGGTTTCAAAGGCTCTTTGATAATAAAGATATGAGTCATCATTTATCATATATTTATTCAATAAATATAAATATTTATTAAGCACCTACTATGGCGGAGATATTGGCAATTCAGCAGAAATAAAACAGACAAAGCTCCTGCTCTCATGGAGATTACATTCTAGCGGTCATGGGGAAGAAAGATAACAAATAAATGACATGCCAGATGGTGAAAAGTTCTACAAAGACAAGTGAAGCAGGTAAGGTGAAGATAGGTGTGATAATGGCCTAGAGTTTCAGGTGGTGTCATCAGGAGAGTCCTCTGTATTGGGGGAAGGTTTTGCCAGAGATCTGAGTTTATTACATGTGTCAGGCACATGTCAAGCTGCTCAGATTGAAGTAAGGGATGAAGAAGAGAACCCACTAAGACCCCCCCACCACCACTTCATCTGCTGAGACGTCTTCTTGGAACTTTTGGGGTCCCTTGAAACTAAGATCATGGCATCTGGTCCCATCACTTCATGGGAAATAGATGGGGAAACAGTGGAAACAGTGTCAGACTTTTTATTTTGGGGGGCTCCAAAATCACTGCAGATGGTGACTGCAGCCATGAAATTAAAAGACGCTTACTCCTTGGAAGGAAAGTTATGACCATCCTAGATAGTATATTCAAAAGCAGAGATATTACATTGCCAACAAAGGTCCATCTAGTCAAGGCTATGGTTTTTCCTGTGGTCATGTGTGGATGTGAGAGTTGGACTGTGAAGAAAGCTGAGTGCCGAAGAATTGATGCTTTTGAACTGTGGCATTGGAGAAGACTCTTGAGAGTCTCTTGGACTGCAAGGAGATCCAACCAGTCCATCCTAAAGGAGATCAGTCCTGGGTGTTCTTTGGAAGGAATGATGCTAAAGCTGAAGCGCCAGTACTTTGGCCACCTCATGCGACGAATTGACTCATTGGAAAAGACTCTGATGCTGGGAGGGATTGGGGACAGGAGGAGAAGGGGACGACAGAGGATGAGATGGCTGGATGGCATCACTGACTCAATGGACATGAGTTTGAGTGAACTCCGGGAGTTGGTGATGGACAGGGAGGCCTGGCGTGCTGCAATTCATGGGGTCGCAAAGAGTCGGACATGACTGAGCAACTGAACTGAACTGAACCGAGCACAATGTGGACTCATGTTATCAAAACAACCTGGGGAATACTTCTGCCAACTCTTTCCCCCAGCGTTCTTTGACTCTCAGTACTTATTGCCTTCTCTACTCTTCTATCCACATCTTTTTATGGTTAATGGGTCCCCTGACCCATTAGAGCTCATCAGAGGGCTCATGGCAGCACTGTGATGTGAAAGAACATTACAAGTGTGGGTGGGGACAATGGAGTTACGGCTGGGCTTCTAGCCATTCACAGGAGACCATGTCTAGGGATGCTCTTTTGGACATCAAGATCTCCATAGGAGAATTCATCTCAGGATTCAAACAGCGCTCTCCTTCTTATGGGAGAGAATTTAATCCCACACTGTATTAAAGGACTTTTGGCATCCATAGTCCCTTATTAAAGTATGGCCCCTCTAAAGTGATTGCAAGGCTTTAATTAAGAGTTGTTAGTTCCTCTTCCCTGGGGCAAGGTCAATCAGAAGCTTATCAAATACTTTAGTGAAACCTCTAGGATGGAGGTTCCAGGAAAAGGGAACAAGCCAGGCAAAAAGGAGAGAGGGAGCTACCAAACATGAACCAACTACAGGACTGTGTCAGGACCTGCTCTGTTGAATCTTTTTAACCAATCTGTCTACTACTTTCCACAGGGACTCACTTGCAGAGTTTCCAAGACAATGAAAGTCAAACCTGGGTACCTGGGAACTGCAATTCCCCATTATGATGTGCAGGTTTGTTAGGGGTATTAAGGAGGGAGGGTACATACATATATATTTTTTCAGCAATTTACTTATTACATTGTATAAAAATAATAAAGATATTAAAATAATATTTTAAAAGGAGGGTAGGAGGAGGGAGGAAGGGAGGGATGGGGGAGAAAGTAAGTTATTCATATTCTAATCATCCAGGAAAAACCACTTTGAATAGCTGGAAAATTAGTTAGCTAGTTAGTTATATAAATATACACATTTTAAAACAAAAATAGGGGTGAATTTTGATATACAATTCTGTAACTTAATTTTATCACTGAGTAATCTTGGGTGGCCATCTTTTCAGGTCAATTAATACCTATCTACAGCAGAATTTTTAATTACTACATAGCAATATGGTTCCACCACTCTTTATGCATTTTGTTAGTTAATAGATGATTTCTAAAAATTTCACCAGTAAAATCAACACTACAATGAATATGCCATAGCTAAAATTTTGCTCCTATCCCTTATTATTTCTTTGGGCTAAATTCCAAGATATAGAACTTATCTATATGTGTCTATGTATATATATATATAAGCATATGTATTTAAAGTATAACAATTTACATTCTAGTCAGTGTTATGTGTAATTACCTGATCCCTGATACATATAATAATCATTTATGAAGACTGCTTTTTAGTATATTAATTAATTCTCACATAATTTGGTGAAATAGCTATTATTATCTCTGTTTCACAGATGAAGACACTGAGACATAGAACTTAGGTAACAAAAGTCAACTAATAAAGTATCAGAGTCATAATTTGAACTTTAATCTATCTGATGTCCAAGTCTGTGAGCCTCAAAAATAATAGGGTGCTATTATACTTCATGAATTCCTAAAACTACAAGTATCTTCCCAAGATCATCTGGTCCAGTCTCACTAAGGGGTTGCACCTAAACCATTTCAGACAAATGGATTAAAGATTTGGACTTAAAGCTCTTGGCTTCTCTTGGTTTCCAACTCTTTTCAGTCACCACTAGATCTTCTATTTGATCAGCTCTTTCATGTTGCCATTCAAGCTGTCTACTGTTATGCAGACCATTCTTCCAATCTGCTTCTTTCTGCAGGTAATAGATGAGAAGGGCAACGTCCTGCCACCTGGCACGGAAGGAGATATGGGCATCAGAGTCAAACCCATCAGACCTATAGGCATCTTTTCTGGCTATGTGGTGAGGAAAGCTTGTTCATCCCCCTCTGTCTCCTAGCGGAAATAGTGGGTTCTGAGAGGCATGAGGGAAGTTCCCACCTCCCAAGAAGCATTGGTAAGAAATAGGGACAAAAGGACAAAGGACAAAAAGTGTCTAAGAATGGACACTTTGCCTAGCAAAAAGCCTGGTTATTCACTCCTGCTTTTCTTAGCCTATGGTTAAGATTCCAATTGATGAATTGTCTTTCTCACAGTAACCCTTTTCCACTTCCAAGAGCTGTTTTACGACAGAAAGTTTATTGCCCCTGAATTATATAGAGCAGCATTCTTCCAAGGGCAGTACTGTCCCCTCTCTCAAGTACCATGCCCCTGCTCTATGCCACTGATCTCCTCTAGAGCCATGCAAGATGCCTTACATGAAGACTTCATCATAAGTTAAAAGCATTCCTATCTTCAGATCTTGGAATATTAAAAATAGGTGACCCTCAGATCCAACTGCCCCACTCTATGGGTGAGAATGGTAAAGTCAGAGTTTACAAGACTCATTCAAGTCCACCACAGTGAACAATGGGCAGGGACCTCTGACACCAAGATGATTAGAGAATAAAGTAAATAATCCAATAGTTACAGTTGCTGCCATTTATTGCAAGCTTACCACATGGCAAGCACTCTCCTAAAAGCAGTTTATATACTTTAAACTTGTTTAATCCTTTCAATTACCCCTTGAAGTCCTTGGGCCCAAATTACTTGAGTTTAAAATCCTGCTCTACTAATTGCTGTATGATCTTGGGCAAGTTACTGATCTCTTACACCTCAGTTTCCTCAGATTCCTCTTGCTTTTTCAGATCTTCAATACCCCTAACTTCCAAATGAAGGGGCTAGGCTACAAATTCCCTATGCCACCTTCTAACCCAGAGATGGAACATCTACTCTAAACCTCACACTCCTACCCTTGAACAAAATATAAAGATGTTTTGACAAGGGGCAAACCTCAATCACTCTCTCTGCTCATAAACAGCCACTTCAATTGAACAGAGGGGTTCAGTCATTACAGAAATATGCACATTGACCCAAGCCCAGACAGCTTGCTGGTGTATCTCTAGAACTTTCATATCTAACAATCTGGACCCAAGAAAAATGTCTAATAAATCTTGATGCTCTTGAACAGTGTCATGGGGTGGAGCAGGGGTTAGGCTGACCAGTAAAGGAAAAGTTGAATCCAATGAGGGAAAGGCCCTAGAGCATGGGTGAATGAATTCATTAATATTATCCATCAAACTGGACCCCAAAGGAGTAAGTGAGAGACTCTGGGTGGAATAAATAAAAGGGGAAGTGCCAATTCCACCTATTCAGGGAAGTTCTACCATGTGTAGTAATTCAAGTTGTAAAGTGAACAATCTGCACATCTGGTGATGGCAGGCCTAGGGCAGAGGATTTAGGCTTTGCAGGTATAATGACTGTCTTTCTGTGGTCACCAGGACAATCTTGAGAAGACAGAAGCCAACATCAGAGGGGATTTTTGGGTCCTGGGAGACCGGGCAATCAAGGATCTAGATGGATATTTCCGATTCATGGGAAGAACAGATGATATCATTAACCCCAGTGGGTAAGCTTGGTTTCTGGGTGGGAAGAGGGTAATCCAGTTCTTTATTCTGTCTGATTCTAGACTTCTGAGCTGAGCTAGAGGTTGAGTGTCCAGTCTTCTCTGAAAGAGAGGTTTTTCTACAGGTACCGGATTGGGCCCTCAGAAGTGGAGAACGCACTGATGGAGCACCCTGCTGTGGTTGAGACAGCTGTAGTAAGCAGCCCGGATCCCATTCGAGGAGAGGTGATGGGGGAACTGTGGCCTGGGGGGTAGTTAAGAGTATGAACTCTGGGGCTAGACAGTCTGGGCCCAAACCTTAGCCCTGCTGCTTACTAGCTGTGTGTCCCTGGACAAGTTATTTAGCCTTTCTGTCTCAGTTTAACCATATGCAAGATGCAAAGGATTGTGTTGTGAGGATTAAATGTGTTAATATTTGTAAAGTGCTTGAAACAAAGTCTGACCTGTAATAAGTACTACACAAAGTCTAACTTTTGGGGCTGCAGATATTCTATCCTGTTTGGCATTTGAATCAGAATCTATCCCCTGACTAGAACAGAGGAGGAATTTAAGCCAAGATAGAGCCTTTGTGGCATGTGGTTTTTAATGAGAGGAAGAGAGGAAGAAAGGCCCCCATAATGCCAAGGTTAATGAAATAAGCCCAGATGAAATCTAGAAGAGCTTGTATATGTGAAGGAAAATTTAAGGTGGAAAGATGTGGGTTGATGTCCCGGGTGAAAATTGAAAATATCATACACCTGGCAGGTGTGGGAAATATCATAGGCTCAGAACCCTGGGTGCCAAGCACTGAGCTAAGCCATACTGTATATGATTTCCTTTTATTTCCCATGAATTAAATATGGAAGTTGGATCTCTATTTTATAGGTTGGCAAACTAGCTTGGAGAGGTTAAACAAATCTTTTAGGTTTATTGTTCCCAGCCTTTATTTTCCTCTCTTCTAACTAACTTTTTCCCATCACACTCTATTGTCCCTGGGATATGACATAATCCTGGTCTCAATCTACAGTCCTACCTGCTCATCAATAAACAACTTGAAAGAAAGTTGGAATCTTGGCCATGATTGTCCCCAGGTCCTACTTTTCCCTAGCCCCAGATATCTGGAGGTGCAAATGAGAGGATATAAAGGTGGTGGCAGTGGTGGAAGTCTTGACACTGATTATACAGGGCATGACAGTGCACTCTGATCATTCTCTGGGCCTTGCTGCAGGTAGTGAAGGCATTTGTGGTCTTGGCCCCACACTTTCTGTCCCGTGACCCAGACGAGCTCACCAAGGAGCTGCAGCAGCATGTGAAGTTGGTGACAGCCCCATACAAGTACCCAAGGAAGGTAAGGCCTCTGGATTCCCATGTCCTTCCCCCTTTACTCAGGGATGGAGATATGGTTTTCCTCTTGTAGTTCTCTTTTTCAGGGTGAGGACCAAGCCTTTACTCTAAAGTTCTGCTTGATTATGACCAAGAAAATCCAAAAAGACAATCCAGTAACTGCCTAGATGCCTGAAAATTGGCCTTTAATTCACTCTGAACTGAAACTCAGATTCTCCCATGGGAGCAAATTCTAGCCAATATCTGGCCCATATCCCTGTTCTTGGCATTGAGGTCTTGCTATATTATTCAAGATTCTCTCATTTGCAAGTGACAGAAATTCAATCTGAAGTGTATTACTCACACAGTTGTAAAGTCCAAGGTTGGGAAAGCTTTGTTGTGGTTGATACCAAACATTCAGATGGTGTGGTCAGGGATGTCTTTTTTCTTCCCTTAACTCTCCTTCTTTTTGTATTGGCTTCATTTCTTGAATTGTGCTCCCTGTGAGATAGTTCCCAGGAGCTCCAAACAAACAGTTTTAGCAGCTTAGATAATCTCAGTAGAAAAAAAAAAAGGCATCTTTTCCCTCAAAGGCACCAGCAAAAGTCTTCAAGTTCATTCTCATTGGACCAGTTTAGGTTATGTACCCATGATTAAACCAATCTTTGTAACCAGAAGAATGGGCACTCTGATTTGCCAGTTCTGAGTTATGTAATCAGACCTGAGCAAGTACAAGAAGGATGGGAGACAGGGCTGCCCTACACCCCTGACATGGACTCAGTGAGCTCACCACAATAAAAAGGAACTGCTCTTACCAGAAAAGGTAAATAACATAGAATACACTCTCCCTGTTTTCAGCTATTTTTACACTGGGGCAAGAAACTAAGGCATGGAGATTGATGTAGAAATGGATATCCCAGGTTTTGGAGCTGGGTACAAGATAGAAGCTTGCTGGAGGGAATGAAAAAAGCATTTTTGTGTCTGGGGTAGACACACACACACACACACACACACACACACACACACACACAAAGACACTATACTTTTTAAGTGGTAAGCTTTACACATCTCAGATTCTTAGGTAACCCAGATTTTCAATGATGCTTTGTCAACATAGGCTAATTATCATGGGTGGGTTTTCTGAGAGGCAAACTCTGGGAAGGAACTTAACATGCCGAGGTTTATTAGGGAATGCTTTGGGATCAACACAAGGGGAAGGAAACAGAAGCGAAGAGAGAGGTGTTTGCTGTTGTTGTTCATTTGCTCAGTCGTGTCCGACTCTTTATGATTCCATGGACTGCAGCACACCAGGCTTCCCTGTCCTTCACCATCTCCCAGAGTTTGCTTAAACTCATGTCCATCGAGTCAGTGATGCCATCCAACCACCTCATCCTCTGATATCCCCTTCTCCTCTTGCCTTCAATCTTTCCCAGAATCAGGGTCTTTTCCAATGAGTCCAATGAGTCTTCACATCAAGTGGGCAAAGTATTGGAACTTTAGCTTCAGCATCAGTCCTTCCAATGGATATTCAGTATTTATTTCCTTTAGGATTGACTGGGTTGATTTCCTTTCTGTCCAAGGGACTCTCAAGAGTCTTCTCTAGCACCACGGTTCAAAAGCCTCAATTTTTCCTCACTCAGCCTTCTTTATGGTCCAACTCTCACATCCATACATGACTACTGGAAAAATCATAGCTTTGACTATATGGACCTTTGTCCGCAAAGTGATGTCTCTGCTTTTTAAGACATTGGCTAAGTTTGTTATAGCTTTTCTTCCAAGGAGCAAGTGTTTTTTAATTTCATGGCTGTGGTCCCCACCTGCAGTGATTTTGGAGCCCAAGTAAATAAAGTCTCTCACTGTTTCCATTTTTCCTCTATCTATTTGCCCTGAAGTGATGGGACCAGATACCATGATCTTTGTTTTTTGAATGTTGAGTTTTAAGCCAGCTTTTTCACTCTCCTCTTCCACCTTCATCAAGAGGCTCTTAGTTCCTCTTTGCTTTCTGCCATTATGGTGGTGTCATCTGCATATCTGAGATTATTGATATTTCTCCTGGCAATCTTGATTCCAGCTTGAGCTTCATTCAGCTCAGCATTTCACATGATGTACTTTGCTTATAAGTAAAATAAGCAGGGTAACAATACACAGCCTTGTCATACTCCTTTCCCAATTTTGAACCAGTCCGTTGTTCCATGTCCAGTTCTAACTGTTGCTTCTTGACCCACATTCAGGTTTCTCAGGATCCAGGTAGGGTGGTCTGGTATTCCTGTCTCTTTAAGGATTTTCGAGTTTGTTGTGATCTACACAGTCAAAGTCTTTAGTGTAGTTAATGAAGCAGAAGTAGATATTTTTCCAGAATTCTCTTGCTTTTTCTATGATCCAACAGATGTTGCCAATTTGACCTCTGGTTCTTCTGCCCTTACTAAACCTAACTTATACGTCTGGAACTTCTCAGCTCACCTACTGCTGAAGCCTAGCTTGAGGCTTTTGAGCATTACCCTCCTGTCATTAGAAATAAGAGCAATCATGTGATAGTTTGACCATTTCTTGGCATTGCCCTTCTTTGGGATTGGAATGAAAACTGATCTTTTCCAGTCCTGTGGCTACTGCTGAAGTGTCAATTTGCTGGAATATTGAGTGCAGCCTTTTCTCAGCATCATCTTTTAAGATTTGAAATAGCTCAGCTGGAATTCCATCACCTCGACTAGCTTTGTTCGTACTAATGCTTCCTAAGGCCCACTTGACTTCACACTCCAGGATGTCTGGCTCTAGGTGAGTGATCACACCATCATGGTTATCTGGGTCATGAAGATCTTTATTGTATAGTTCTTCTGTGTATTCTTGCCACCTCTTCTTAATATCTTCTGCTTCTGTTAGGTCCATACTGTTTCTGTCCTTTATTTTGTCAACCTTGGCAAGAAATGTTCCCTTGGCATCTCTGATTTTCTTGAAGAGATCTCTAGTTTTTCCCATTTTTTACCCCAGACTGTCCAGCAAAAATGGGTTTATTTGACAGCAGCAAAGATTGAAATTCAGAGTCTTGAACTATGGCAAGCCATGTGTAAGGAAAGGAGGTCTCTTTTGAAGAGAATAAAGGGAAGTTGGCAGGGCTATAGTAAACAGAGTATCCAGGGGAGGAACTGAAAGTTCAAAGTATAGTGTCTTTTCATTGGCTGAGTTGTGACAATCTCTCATTGGCAAGAAGAGGAAGGTAAAGATTTACTGGAATTGAAGCAAATGACATCTGATAAGAAAGCTTTCCCAAGATATTTGGACCAGGTCTGGTAGAAGATTGTCACCAAACATTTGATGATGACATATCATTTCAAATGAGCCTCAGTTTCTATGAACTTGATAACATATGGATTTATTTATTTTTATAAATTTATTCCTTTTAATTGGAGGCTAATTACTTTACAATATTGTAGTCATTTTGCTATATGTTGCCATGAATCAGCCACGGGTGTACATGTGTTCCCCATCCTGAAACCCCCTCCCACCTCCCTCCCCATCCCATCCCTCTGGGTCATCCCAGTGCACCAGCCCCGAGCACCCTGTCCCATGCATTGAACCTGGACTGGCGATCCATTACACATAGGATAATATACATGTTTCAATGCCATTCTCCCAAATCATCCCACCCTCACCCTCTCTCACAGAGTTCAAAAGACTGTTCTATACATCTGTGTCTCTCTTGCTGTCTCACATATAGGGTTATCGTTACCATCTTTCTAAACTCCATATATATGCGTTAGTATACTGTATTGATGTTTTTCTTTCTGGCTTACTTCACTCTGTATAATAGGCTCCAGTTTCATCCACCTCATTAGAACTGATTCAAATGTATTCTTTTTAATGGCTGAGTAGTAGTCCATTGTGTATATGTACCACAGCTTTCTTATCCATCGTCTGCTGATGGACATCTAGGTTGCTTCCATGTCCTGGCTATTATAAACAGTGCTGCGATGAGCATTGGGGTACATGTATCTCTTTCAATTCTGGTTTCCTCTGTGTGTATATCCAGCAGTGGGATTGCTGGATCATAAGGCAGTTCTATTTCCAGTTTTTTAAGGAATCTCCACACTGTTCTCCATAGTGGCTGTACTAGTTTGCATTCCCACCAACAGTGTAAGAAGGTTCCCTTATCTCCACACCCTCTCCAGCATTTATTGTTTGTATACTTTTGGATAGCAGCCATTCTGACTGGCATGAAATGGTACCTCACTGTGGTTTTGATTTGCATTTCTCTGATAATGAGTGATGTTGAGCATCTTTTCATGTGTTTGTTAGCCATCTGTATGTCTTCTTTGGAGAAATGTCTATTTAGTTCTTTGGCCCACTTTTTGATTGGGTCGTTTATTTTTCTAGAATTGAGCTGCAGAAATTGCTTGTATATTTTTGAGATTAATTCTTTGTCAGTTGCTTCATTTGCTATTATTTTCTCCCATTCTGAATGCTGTCTTTTCACCTGGTTTATAGTTTCCTTTGTTGTGCAAAAGCTTTTAAGTTTAATTAGGTCCCATTTGTTTATTTTTGCTTTTACTTCCAATACTCTGGGAGGTGGGTCATAGAGAATCCTGCTGTGGTTTATGTCGGAGAGTGTTTTGCCTATGTTTTCCTCTAGGAGTTTTATAGTTTTTGGTCTTACATTTAGATCTTTAATCCATTTTGAGTTTATTTTTGTGTACGGTGTTAGAAAGTGTTCTAGTTTCATTCTTTTACAAGTGGTTGACCAGTTTTCCCAGCACCACTTGTTAAAGAGATAGTCTTTTTTCCATTGTATTTTCTTGCCTCCTTTGTTGTAGATAAGGTGTCCATAGGTGCATGGATTTATCTCTGGGCTTTCTACTTTGTTCCATTCATCTGTATTTCTGTCTTTGTGCCAGTACCATACTGTCTTGATGACTGTAACTTTGTAGTAGAGCCTGAAGTCAGGCAGGTTGATTTCTCCAGTTCCATTCTTCTTTCTCAAGATTACTTTGGCTATTCAAGGGTTTTTGTATTTCCATACAAATTGTGAAATTATTTGTTCTAGTTCTGTGAAAAATACTGCTGGTAGCTTGACAGGGATTGTATTGAATCTATTGATTGCTTTGCGTACTCATATTCACTATATTGATTCTTCCAATCCATGAACGTGATATATTTCTCCATCTATTTATGTCCTCCATCTATTTGTATACTCATATTCACTATATTGATTCTTCCAATCCATGAACGTGATATATTTCTCCATCTATTTGTGTCCTCTGTTTTCTTTCACCAGTGTTTTATAGTTTCTATATATAGGTCTTTTGTTTCTTTAGGTAGATATATTCCTAAGTATTTTATTCTTTTCATTGCAATGGTGAATGGGATTGTTTCCTTAATTTCTCTTTCTGTTTTCTCATTGTTAGTGTATAAATGAAAGGGATTTCTCTGTGTTAATTTTATATCCTGCAACTTTACTATATTCATTGATTACCTCTAGTAATTTTCTGGTGGAGTCTTTAGGGTTTTCTATGTAGAGGATCATGTCATCTGCAAACAGTGAGAGTTTTACTTCTTCTTTTCCAATCTGGATTCCTTTTATTTCTTTTTCTGCTCTGATTGCTGTGGCCAAAACTTCCAAAACTATGTTGAATAGTAGTGGTAAGAGTGGGCACCCTTGTCTTATTCCTGACTTTAGAGGAAATTCTTTCAATATTTCACCATTGAGGATAATGTTTTCTGTGGGTTTGTCATATATAGCTTTTATTATGTTGAGGTAAGTTCCTTCTATTCCTGCTTTCCGGGTTGTTTTTTTGTTTTTTTTGTTTTTTTGTTTTCATAAATGGATGTTGAATTTTGTCAAAGGCTTTCTCTGTATCAATTGAGATAATCATGTGGTTTTTATCTTTCAATTTGTTAGTGTGGTGTACTGTGTTGATTGATTTGTGGATATTGAAGAATCCTTGCATCCCTCAGATAAAGCCCATTTGGACATGATGTATGATCTTTTTAATATGTTGTTGGATTCTGTTTGCTAGAATTTTGTTAAGGATTTTTCATCTATGTTCATCAGTGATATTGGCCTGTAGTTTTATATTTTTGTGGCATCTTTGTCTGGTTTTGGTATTAGGGTGATGGTGACCTCATAGACTGAGTTTGGAAGTTTATCTTCCTCTGCAATTTCCTGGAAGAGTTCGAGTAGGATAGGTGTTGCTGCTGCTGCTGCTAAGTTGCTTCAGTCATGTCTGACTCTGTGCAACCCCTGAGACGGAGGCCCACCAGGCTCCCCCATCCCTGGGATTCTCCAGGCAAGAATACTGGAGTGGGTTGCCATTTCCTTCTCCAATGCATGAAAGTGAAAAGTGAAAGTGAAGTCGCTCAGTCGTGTTAGCCCTTCTCTAAATTTTTTATAGAATTCAGCTGTGAAGCTGTTTGGTCCTGGGCTTTTGTTTGCTGGAAGATTTCTGATTACAATTTCAATTTCTGTGCTTGTGATGTGTTTGTTAAGATTTTCTATTTCTTCCTGGTTCAGTTTTGGAAAGTTGTACTTTTCTAAGAATTTGTCCATTTCTTCCAGGTTGTGCATTTTATTGGCATATAGTTGCTGATAGTAGTCTCTTATGATCCTATGTATTTCTGTGTTGTCTGTTGTGATCTCTCCATTTTCATTTCTAATTTTGTTGATTTCATTCTTCTCTGTTCTGGCTAATGGTTTGTCAATTTTATTTATCTTCTCAAGGAACCAGCTTTTAGCTTTGTTGATTTTTGCTATGGTCTCTTTTGTTTCTTTTGCATTTATTTCTGCCCTAATTTTAAGATCTTTCCTTCTACTAATCCAACCAGTCCATCCTAAAGGAGATCAGTCCTGGGTGTTCATTGGAGGGACTGATATTGAAGCTGAAACTCCAATACTTTGGCCACCTGATGCAGAGAGCGGACTCATTTTAAAAGACCCTGATGATGGGAAAGATTGAGGGCAGGAGGAGAAAGGGATGACAGAGGATGAGATGGTTGGATGGCATCACTGATACAATGGACGTGGGTTTCGGTGGACTCTGGGAATTGATGATGGACAGGGATGCCTTGTGTATCATGGTTCATGGAGTTGCAAAGAGTCAGACACGACTGAGCGACTGAACTGAACTGAACTAACCCTGGGGTTCTTCATTTCTTCCTTTTCTAGTTGCTTTAGGTGTAGAGTTAGGTTATTTATTTGACTTTTTTCTTGTTTCTTGAGATAAGCCTGTATTGCTATGAACCTTTCCTTTAGCACCGCTTTTACAGTGTCCCATAGGTTTGGGGTTGTTGTGTTTTCATTTTCATTCATTTCTATGCATATTTTGATTTCTTTTTTGATTTCTTCTGTGATTTGTTTGTTATTCAACAGCTTGTTGTTCAGCCTGCATATGTTGGAATTTTTAATAGTTTTTCTCCTTTAAGTGACATCTATTCTTATTGCACTGTGGTCAGAAAAGATGCTTGGAATGATTTCAATGTTTTTGAATTTACCAAGGCTAGATTTATGGCCCAGGATGTGATATATCCTGGAGAAGGTTTCATGTGCACTTGAGAAAGAGGTGAAATTCATTGTTTTGGGGTGAAATGTCCTATGCTGCTGCTGCTGCTAAGTCACTTTAGTCGTGTCTGACTCTGTGCGACCACATAGGTGGCAGCCCACCAAGTTCCACCGTCCCTGGGATTCTCCAGGCAAGAATACTGGACTGGGTTGCCATTTGCTTCTCCAATGCATGCTTGCACGCTAAGTCGCTTCAGTTGTGTCCAACTCTATGCAACGCTATGGACAGCAGCTCACCAGGCTCCTCTGTCCACAGGATTCTCTAGGCAAGAATATGGGAGTGGGTTGCTATTTCCTTTTCTGAAATGTCCTATAGATATCAGTTAGGTCTAACTGGTCTATTGTATCATTTAAAGTTTGTGTTTCCTTGTTAATTTTCTGTTTAGTTGATATATCCAAAGGTGTGAGTGGGGTATGAAAGTCTCCCACTATTATTGTGCTGTTGTTAATTTCCCCTTTCATACTTGTAAGCATTTGCCTTACATATCATGGTGCTCCTATGTTGGGTGTATATATATTTATAATTGTTATATCTTCTTCTTGGATTGATCCTTTGATCATTATGTAGTGTCCTTCTTTGTCTCTTTTCACAGCCTTTATTTTAAAGTCTATTTTATCTGATATGAATATTGCTGCTCCTGCTTTTTTTTGGTCTCTATTTGCATGGAATATCTTTTTCCAGTCCTTCACTTTCAGTGCCTTTTTGTTTGTTGTATGTGCCCTTTGTTTCGACGTGGGTCTCTTGTAGGCAACATATACAGGGGTCTTGTTTTTGTATCCATTCAGCCAGTCTTTGTCTTTTGGTTGGGGCATTCAACCCATTTACATTTAAGGTAATTACTGATAAGTATGATCCCGTTGCCATTTGCTTTTTTGTTTTGGGTTCGAGTTTATACACCCTTTCCTGTCTAGAGAAGATCCTTTAGCATTTGTTGGAGAGCTGGTTTGGTGGTGCAGAATTCTCTCAGCTTTTGCTTGTCTGTAAAGCTTTTGATTTCTCCTTCATATTTGAATGAAATCCTGGATGGGTACAATAATCTGGATTGTAGGTTTTTGTCTTTCATCACTTTAAGTATGTCCTGACATTCCCTTCTGGCCTGAAGAGATTCTATTGAAAGATGAGCTGTTATCCTTATGGGAATCCCCTTGTGTGTTATTTGTTGTTTTTCTCTTGCTGCTTTTAATATTTGTTCTTTGTGTTTGATCTTTGTTAATTTGATTAATATGTGTCTTGGGGTGTTTTGCCTTGGGTTTATCCTGTTTGGGAGTCTCTGGGTTTCTTGGACTTGGGTGATTGTTTCCTTCCCCATTTGAGGGACGTTTTCAACTATTATCTCCTCAAGTATTTTCTCATGGTCTTTCTTTGTGTCTTCTTCTTCTGGGACTCCTATGATTCGAATATTGGGGTGTTTAACATTGTCCCAGAGGCCTCTGAGGTGATCCTCATTTCTTTTAATTCTTTTTTATTTTTTCCTCTCTGCTCATTTATTTCTACCATTCTGTCTTCTACCTCACTTATCCTATCTGCCTCCGTTATTCTACTGTTGGTTCCCTCCAGAGTGTTTTTTTATCTCATTTATTGCATTATTCATTATATATTGGCTCTTTTTAATTTCTTCTAGGTCCTTGTTAAACATTTCTTGCATCTTCTCAATCCTTGTCTCCAGGCTATTTATCTGTAACTCCATTTTTGTTTTCAAGATTTTGGATCATTTTTCACTATCATTATTCTGAATTCTTTTTCAGGTAGATACCCTATCTCTTCCTCTTTTGTTTGGTTTGGTGGGCATTTATCCTGTTTCTTTACCTGCTGAGTATTTCTCTGCCTTTTCATCTTGTTTATATTGCTGTGTTTGGGGGTGGGGGGCTTTCTGTATTCTGGCAGTTTGTGGTTCCTCTTTATTGTGGAGGTTCCTCATTGTGGGTGGGGTTGAACAGGTGGCTTGTCAAGGTTTCCTGCTTAGGGAAGCTTGTGTCAGTGTTCTGGTGGGTGGAGCTGGATTTCTTCTCTCTGGAGTGCAATGAAGTGTCCAATAGTGAGTTTTGACATGTCAGTGGGTTTGGTGTGACTTTGGGCAGCCTGTATATTGAAGCTCAGGACTATGCTCCTGGGTTGCTGGAGAATTTGTGTGGTATGTCTTGCTCTGGAACTTGTTGGCTGTTGGGTGGTGCTTGGTTTCAGTGTAAGTATGGAGGCTTTTGGATGAGCTCTTATCAATTAATGTTCCCTGGAGTCAGGAGTTCTCTGGTGTTCTCAGGTTTTGAACTTAAGCCTCCTGCCTCTGGATTTCAGTCTTATTCTTACAGTAGCCTCAAGACTTCTCCATCTATACAGCACCGATGATAAAACATCTAGATTAATGATGAAAAGCTTCTCCACAGTGAGGGACACCTGGAAAGATTCAGAGTTACATGGAGAAGAGAAGAGGGAGGAGGGAGATAGAGGTGACCAAGAGGAGAAAAAGGGGGAATCAAAAGGAGAGAGACAGATCCAGCCAGTAATCAGTTCCCTAAGTGTTCTCCACATCCTGGAACACACAAAGAGATTCACAGAGTTGGGTAGAGAAGAGAAGGGGGGGAGGGGAGGAGGTGGAGGTGACCCATGGAGAGAGCAATCAAGCCAGTAATCACACTCCCAAGTAAAAATGGGTACTGAAGACTGGGTTCTTAAAGGTACAAAATTGATAACAAATACCAAAAGGCAAAGATTAAAAATCTAGAGTAGAGGTTAGACTCTCAAAAATACAATATTAAAAAAAAAACAAAAAAATGTCAAAAACATTATAAAATATATATATATGAAGTTTTCTTTAAAAATTAGGGTCTTTTTTGCAAGGTAATAGTAGATTATAAAAATGAAAATTAAAGGAGTAATAGAGGACTTAAAATTAAAAAATTTTTTAATTAAAAAAATGATAGTAGTAAAAATATATATAGGAATTTCTCTGGAGCTGTTGTGGACATTGTGGGGTCAGTTCAGTTTCAGATAGTTCCTTGATCTGGCTTATACTTCTCAAGATTTATGCTGCTGCTGCTGTTAAGTCACTTCAGTCATGTTCAACTCTGTGCAACCCCATAGATGGCAGCCCACCAGGCTCCTCCGTCCCTGGGATTCTCCAGGCAAGAACACCTGAGTGGATTGCCATTTCCTTCTCCAATGCATGAAAATGAAAATTGAAAGTGAAGACGCTCAGTCGTGTCCGGCTCTTAGCAACCCCATGGACTGCAGCCTACCAGGCTCCTCTGTCCATGGGATTTTCCAGGCAAGAGTGCTAGAGTGGGGTGCCATTGCCTTCTCCATCTCAAGATCTATAGGCCCCTTCTAATGTAGTTGGTGCTAACTACAGGGTTTTAATCTGTTGCACCTGTCACTTCTAAAGTGGTTCCCTCTGTTTATTTTAGCTTCTTCTGTTTGCTGGTCTTTTCAGTGTTTAATTTCCACCCTGACACAAGGGGGTGAAGGTGGTCACTTATTTAGGCTCACTTTTTCAGTCATGCTGTGGGGAGGGAGGAACACTGCAAACAAATATCATTGGCGTGTGTGGGGAGTGCTCCCAGTGTTTCAGCTGCACTGTTGCCCCCACTCACGGCATGTGTGCTTTCCCAGTCTACACTGCTCAGGCTCCAGGTTGCTCTGCCGGAAACTCTCTGAGGCAGGCCCTGGGTTGTGTGCATTTCCCAGGTCTAAGCCACTCAGGTTCAGGTTCTCGAGTACTCCCCAAAGGCGCAGATTCATTTGGGCCTGCATTTTGTATCCTTCCCAGGTCCGAGCAGCTCAGGTGACCAGGTGCTTGCTGAGCGCAGTCACCCCCAGGTGGGCGGTGGGTCTTATCGCCTCCCCCATCCCAGCCGCTCGGTTTTCTGGGTGTACAATGGGTGTGCCTTCTCAGGTGTGCCGTGTGTCTCTTCTGGGGAGCTGATCTCTGGCTGTGACCCTCCGGGCAGATGTCAACCATTCAGAATCCCAAGAACTCTTAGTTAGCAATGGAGCTTGTTTGCAGTTTGGTAAAGGATGCCTCCCTGGGGTCGTGATTGCCCTTTTCCGGCTCTGGCTGCCCCACCACCACCCGCCTGCTTGTCTCCGGCAGGGATGGGCCGGTCCACAATCTGCTAGCTCTCCTCTGGTATTTGCTCAGTCCTTTGTTCTGTGAGCAGGCCTGGCAGTGCCTCAGGTTAGGGCTTTTCACAGGATAGTTCTCTCTCTCTTTTTTAATTTTTTTCTCTCTCTGGCTATCCCACAGTTTGAGTTGCTATCTCACGTTAGTTCCCTCAGATTGCCCTCAGGGCATTCCAGTCCAGTCCTTACCCTAAGCAATGCAGCCCTCGCCTCCCTATTCAGCCCCCTCTTGCTGGTGGCAGCTGCAAGTGCTGGGAGTTGCCATTAGGCATGTAATCTGTGGGTTTAAATTATTTATTTATTTATTTTTCCTTCCGGTTATGTTGCCCTCTGAGATTCCAAGATTCCCCACCGAGCCGCCAGTAAGAGTGTTTCCTGGTGTTTGGAAACATCTCTTTTAAGACTCCTTTCCCAGGACGGATCTCCATCCCTACCTATTCTGTCTCTCTTTTTATCTTTTATATTTTGTTCTACCTCCTTTTGATGACAATGGGCTGCCTTTCTGGGTGACTGATGTCCTCTGCCAGCATTCAGAAGTTGTTTTGTGGAATTTGCTCAGCATTCAAATGTTCTTTTGATGAATTTGTCAGGAAGAAAGTGGTCTCCCCATCCTATTCCTCTGCCATCTCAGGACCGCCTCCCAACATATGAATTTAATAAACAGAAACCTCAATTAAAATAGAATTGAAAGACCAGAAAGGGAAGCTATTATGAGAGCTTTAGAGGCTCTGGTAGGACTGAGTTGTTATTTAGTTCAAATCAGAGCTATCACTATTTATCAAACCAATAATTCTTGAATTTTCTATCTTATTTTCCTTTTATGAGGCCAATTATTTGGCTTCTGTAGCAAGTTTTTCTAAATTATCGTTTGGGGAAATACTCTTTGGACCATGACAGCCATGTCATGGTGAAGGAGCTTATGTAACTCAATGAAGCTATGAGCCATGTAGGGACACCAAGATGGGCGGGTCATAGTGAAGTGTTCTAACAAAACGTGGCCCACTGGAAGAAGAAATGGCAACTCACTCCAATATTCTTGCCTGGAGAACCCCATGAACAGTATGAAAAGGCAGAAAGATATGACACCAGAAGATGAGCACCCCCAGATTGGAAGATGTCCACTGTGCTACTAGGGAAGAGCAGAGGGCAATTACTAGTAGCTCCAGTAAGAAAGAAATGACTGGTCCAGAAAAAAGAAATGATGCTCAGCTCTGGATGTGTCTGGTGGTGAAAGTTAAGCCTGATGCTTTAAAGAATAACGTTGCATAAGAAACTGGAATGTTAGGTCCATGAATCAAGGTAAATTGGATATGGTCAATCAGGAGTCAGTAAGATTGAACATTGACATCTTATGAATTAGTGAAATAAAATAGATGAGAATGAATGAATTTAAATCAGATGAACATTATATCTATCACTGTGGGCAAAAATCCCTTAGAAGAAATGGGGTAGCACTCATAGTCAACAGAAGAGCCCGAAATGCAGCACTTGGGTGCAGTCTCAAAAAACAACAGAATGATCTTCTTTCATTTACACAGCAAACCATTCAACATCACAGTAACCAGGTTTATGTCCCAACCTCTATGCCAAAGAAGCTGAAGTTGAACAGTTCTATGAAGACCTACAACACCTTCTAGAAATGATACAAAAAAAAGATGTCCTTTTCATCATAGGGGGTTGGAATGCAAAAGTAGGAAGCTGTGAGATATCTGGAGTAACAGCCAAGTATGGCCTTGGAGAACAAAATGAAACAGGGAAAAGGTTAACAGAGTTTTAGCATGAAAACATGCTGGTCATGGAAAATACCAATTTCCAACACATGAGCCAAATCTGCACAAAGATATCACCTAACGGCCAATACTGAAATCAGATTAATAATATTCTTTGCATCCAAAAGTGGAGAAGCTCTATACAATCAAAAAACAAGACCTGAAGCTGACTGTGACTCAGATCATGAGCTCCTTATTGCAAAATTCAGGCTTAAACTGAAGAAAGTAGGGAACATTTAGGCCATTCGGGTATGACCTAAATCAAATCCCTTATGATTCTAAGTGGAGGTGATGAATAGATTCAGGGGACTAGATCTCATACACAGAATGCCTGAAGAACTATGGGCAGAGGTTTGTAACATTGTACAGGAGGCAGTGACCAAAAGCATCCCAAAGCAATTGAAATGCAGGAAGGCACAGTGGTTGTCTAAGGAGGCTTTACAAATAGCTGAGGAAAGAAGAGAAGTGAAAGGCGCGGGAGAAGAGAAAGACGAATGTAGATTGAATGCAGACTTTGGGAGAATAACAAGGAGAGATAAGAAAGCCTTCTTAAGTGAACAATGCAAAGAAACAGAGGAAAACAGAATGGGAAAGACTAGAGATCTCTTCAAGAAAATTGGAGGGATTAAGGGAACATTTCATGCAAGGATGTCCATGATAAAGGACAGAAATGGTAGGGACCTAACAGAAGCAGCAGAGAAGATTAAGAAAAGGTGACAAGAATACACAGAACTATACTAAAAAGGTCATAATGACCCAGATAACCACAATGGTGGTCACTCACCTAGAGCCAGTCACCCTCAAATGTGAAGTCGGGTGGGCCTTAGGAAGCATCACTACAAACAAAGCTAGTGGAGGTGATGGAACTTCAACTGAACTATTTAAAATTCTAAAAGATGATGCTGCAAAAGTGCTGCACTTAATATGCCAACAAATTTGGAAAACTCAGCAGTGGCCACAGGACTGGAAAAGTTCAGTTTTCATTCCAGTCCCAAAGAAGGGCAATGCCAAAGAATGTTTAAACTACTGTACGATTGCTCTCATTTCACATGCTAGCAAGTTTATGCTCAAAAACCTTCAGACAAGGCTTCAACAGTACGTGAACCAAGAACTTTCAAATGTACAATCTGGGTTTAGAAAAAGCAGAAGAACCAGAGATTAAATTGCCAACATTTGTTGGAACATGGAGAAAACAAGGGAGTTCCAGAAAAACACTACTTCTGCTTCATTGACTATGCTGAAGACTTTGTGTGGATCACAGCAAACTGTGAAAAATTCTTAAAGAGATGGGAGTACCAGACCACCTCACCTGTCTCCTGAGAAACTTGTTTGCTGGTCAAGCAGAAACAGTTAGTACTGGACATGGAACAACAGACTGGTTCAAAACTGGGAAAGGAGTATGCCAAGGCTGTATGTTGTCACCCAGCTTATTTAACTTATATGCAAAATACATCATGTGAAATCCTGGGCTGGATGAATCACAAGCTGGAATAAAGGTTGGTAGGGAAAATAGCAACAAATTTAGATATGCAGATGATACCCCTCTAATGGTGGAAAGTGAAGAGGAACTAAGGAATCTCTTGAGGAGTGTGAAAAAGCTGGCTTAAAACTCAACAGTCAAAAAAGTAAGATCATGGCATCCAGTCCCATCACCTAATGGCAAATAGATGGGGGATAGTGGAAATAGTGACAGATTTAATTTTCTTAGGCTCCAAAATCACTGCAGACAGTGACTGCAGCCATGAAATTAAAAGATGCTTGCTCCTTGGAAGAAAAGTTGTGACAAACCTGTGCTGTGCTTAGTCACTCAGTTGTGTTCAACTCTTTGAGACCTCATGGACTGTAGCCTGCCAGGCTCCTCTGTCCACCAGGCAAGAATACTAGAATGGGTGGTTATGCCCTCCTCCAGGGGATCTTCCCAATCCAGAAATTGAACCAGGGTCTCCTTTATTGCAGGTGGATTCTTCACCAGCTGAGCCACCAGGGAAGCCCAAGAATACTGGAGTGGGTAGCCTATCCATTCTCCAGGGGAACTTCCAAACCCAGGAATTGAACCAGGGTCTCCTGCATTGCAGGCAGATTCTTTATCAGCTGAGCTACCCAGGAAGCCCATGACAAACCTAGATAGCATATTAATAAGCAGAGACATCACTTTACTGACAAAGGTCCATATAGTCCAAGCTATGGTTTTTCCCTTAGTCATGTATGGATGTGAGAGTTGGACCATAAAGAAGGCTTTGTGTGTGCTAGTTGCTCAATCGTGTCTGACTCTTTGCAACCCCATGGACTGTAACCAGTCAGGCTCCTCTGTGGAATTCTCCAGGCAAGAATACTGGAGTGGGTTGCCATTCCCTTCTCCAGAGGATCTTCTTAACCCAGGAATCAAACCCAGGTTTCCTGCATGACAGGAAGATTCTTTACCATCTGTGCCACAAGGGAAGCCCAAGGAAGGCTGCATGGTGGAGAATTAATGCTTTCAAATTGTGATTCTGGAGAAGACTTGAGACTCCCTTGGACTTCAAGGAGATCAAACCAGTCAATCCTAAATGATATCATTGGAGGGACTGAATGTTCATTGGAAGGACTGCTCCAGTACTTTGGCCATTTGACATGAAGAGCCGACTCATTGGAAAAGATCTTGATGCTGGAAAAGATCAAAGGCGAGAGGAGAAGGGGGTGGCAGAGGATGAAATGGTTAGATAGCATCACCAACTCAAGGGACATGAATTTGTGCAAACTCTGGGAGATAGTGCAGGACAGAGGAGCCTGGCATGCTGCAGTCCATGGGGTCACAAAAAGTTGGACAAGACTGTTAAACCACAAGAGCAGAACATCTAGAGAACTTGATATCATCCACATCAGCCTTCAGGATTTGTGACAAATCCTAAGTAAAACCCTGAGTCATTATGGTCCAGGTAAATTGCTTTTATTCCCAGGTAAGGCAAAAGGTGTTGGCTGGCTTCATCAACTAGAATACTAAAGAATGGACTGCATAAATATTGAAGAATTTGCTTCCAGTGGGAATGGATATTAGTAGTGATGAGGGTTAAGGACAATAAGGTATTGGGATAATGATTGTTTATTATTTAGAGGTCCTGGACAAATCTCTGCCCTCCACTTTCAGGTTTTTCCACTGGTAAAATAGAAATATGCAAGGGTTAGTCCAAGTATATGGAGAAGGAAATGGCAACCCACTCTAGTGTTCTTGCCTGGAGAATCTCAGGGAATCCCCTAAGAATCCCAGGGGAGCCTGGTGGGCTGCCATCTATGGGGTTGCACAGAGTCAGACATGACTGAAGTGACTTAGCAGCAGCAGCAGTCCAAGAATAATGTGACTTTGAACCTTTTAATCTTCTATTCAGAGGTTATGTCTTGCAGAGCTTCTTCACTTTTAGATATTGATTAATTCTGAGAAGAGGATTTGAGGGATCTATTAGAATCTTGATGGGAGGTACACTGTGAATTTTGCCAATATCAGGTGGAGATTTTGCTCATTAGGAAGTTGGGAACCAATGCACCAGGGAGAGATGATCTGTGTTTCTAGAATTAGCTGTAGTACCATCAGACATAGAGCAAATAAATCATTCACATAGTTGGCTGCTTTGATGACTACTATCAAAGTCTAGAATTATTGGTTCTGTTTTTTGAGAAAGAAATTCTGACATGATAGTTTTCTAAGAAGTATCAGCCTAATAAATGGGTAGGGGCAGAGGCACTAAGGGGAAAAGTGTATGTTATTTCTCAACCAGCCTGAACAAAAGGAAATGGATTCAGAGAGAATAATCTCTTGACATTCATTAGAGATCCCTTTTAATACTCCAAGACAGGGGATGCTTTATAGTAGTGTGATTGAGCACTCAGAGTATGGCTCCTGTGTCAGTTAGGACTGGAAGTGTTAGTCGCTCAGTCATGTCCAACTCTTTGCAACCCCATGGATTTTAGCCTGCCAGGTTCCACTGTCTATGGAATTCTCCAGGCCAGAATACTGGAGTGAGTAGCAGCTCCCTTCTCCAGGGGATCTTCCCAACCCAGAGATCATTTAAGCTTTTCCCTATTAACAGTTTTCATCCAATACTGAGCTTGGCAGTTAGTAATGAGCTGATATAAGTTGGAGAAACCAGATTAAGTTTGAGTGACTATATTAAATTACTCAGCAAATTTGTGAGGATCTTTGGTTATTTGGGGAAAATCTTTGACTATGGCTTATAGTTCCGCTTTAGTTCAAGGAATATAAAAAATTAAGGGTTTAGCTTCTGGATCTTCAGAAGGCTTAATTTTGAAGGAGCAGATATTGATTTATTCAGAGGAAAATAGGGTGGGGAGAATTTTAGGGAAAAAGGAAAGTTTGATGAGAGAATTAGCAAGGAGGAACTGAGGATATGGAGGAGGTGTGGGAGGCATAGAAGGAAAAGAGGAAGATAGTGCTGTAAGTGGGGCCAGAGGAGGAGGGACTGCGTTAGAGCAATAAGACAGTCCCAGAGACTGAGACTGAGACAAAAAAGCCAAGGAAGAAGAGCCTTAGGCTTCAAAGGGGACTTTGTCTTTCTTTGTTTACTTGCTTCAGTTAATTTTAAAATCTGATTTTGCAAAGAGGCAATTTAAGACTCCTGATAACATTTGAAAGTCTTAAAACACCAGTTGGAAGAGATGTTCCATTCAGTCTTGGAAATTTTAAAGCTGTATTTGTCCAATTTGGTTTAAAGAAAAATAAGTTTGGGGTTTTCAAAAGCTCCCCATAATAACCATTGATATTCTAAATTGTCTTTGATTAAGTCAATTTATATAGTTAGAAATTGGCATGAATGAAGACTGTGGTTTTCAAACATAAACTAGACCAGGGTCCTTGATGTGTGGGAGGGGCAAGGTGGAAATACTTAGATAACTGGGAATTCTATTTCCCAGAGGCTTTTCTCTAGGAAAGAATAATTTTCAAACAGTTGGAACAACTCAAGCAATCTTAATTGCCCGGAGGCCTAATGCCAGCCAGTTTTGAGGAACAGTTTGGTCCCTGAACTGAATTATCTGGTCCCAGAGGAGGTACATCAAAAGCAGCTCAGTGCAGTTCCAACAGAACAATCTCTATTCCAAAAGGATTGGGTCAAAGGCTGAGTCTGCACAATTCTGATTAACTAACCCCTGTTCCCAAAGAACTAGGCTCAAGACCAGTCAGTTCTAGGAGAAACAGTCCTGGTTTCAAAGAGAATCATGCCAAAGGTTAGCACGGTTCCAACTGGGACAGCCTGATTTTAGTATCAGGCTAAAGTTTCAATGGAGCACCCAACACAGAAAAAGGCCTTAACTAGCAAGGATGAAACCTTTAAGTAGAACCTGAATAAAACCTGAGGAGCTTCAAAACACAAAGAGGGTAGAAGCTCAAACCTGAGAGACTTATCCTCAAACTCCAGGGCAGAATGTGGAGATGCACTATTGCTGCTGCTGCTGCTGCTAAGTCGCTTCAGTCGTGTCCGACTCTGTGCGACCCCATAGACGGCATCTCACCAGGCTCCCCCGTCCTTGGGATTCTCCAGGCAAGAACACTGGAGTGGGTTGCCATTGCCTTCTCCAATGCATGAAAGTGAAAAATGAAAGTGAATTCTCTCAGTCATGTCTGACTCGTAGCAACCCCATGAACTGCAGCCTACCAGGCTCCTCCATCTATGGGATTTTCCAGGCAAGAGTACTGGAGTGGGGGTGCCATCGCCTTCTCCGTGAGACGCACTGTTATGTAGTCTTAATAAGGGCTTCAGCCAAGCCCATGAGGAGTTCTGAAGCTAGGACAACTTTTCCCAGGGGAAGACAGGGAGAAGGGTCTCTATGCTCATGTAGGTTGGGTTTGGATGCAGACTGCCCTGGAAAGAGATAACTCTCCTTTACTGCTGCACTTTCCAAGGTGGTTTGGCAGTGGGGGAGTAAGTCTTTCATTCCCGCAGAGGGATCTGAGTAGCACATCAAAGAATCCACCACACAGAATTTCAACCTCAAACTGATAGTGAGGCATTACGCCGAGTCTCTGAAATCAGACTGTTCCATTCAAAATTCATCTCCATTACATTTCTGAACAATTACTCTGTGCCTCAAATTCCTTATCTGTAAAGTGGGCTAGTGGCGTTACACCTTCACAGTTGTTAATATGAGTTAATATTAATATTTGTAAGGCATAATGCATTTGGAAGAGTGACCAGCACATTAGTAAACATTTCATAAGTATTTTTAAAAGGAGACTAGAAATCCAATCATAATATAAATTTTGAATTGTAACAGTATCTTGGAGGATCAGGTGGGCTGGTACTATCCACAGTATAACACTATATTATTCAATAGATATGTCTCCTTTTTTGAGTTTCACATCTAGAATTCCCTGGGCAGCAGATTTTTTCCACTTCTTCCCTCCTTCCAGTAACTATATCTTTCTGCTTCCTTCTTCATGATATGCAGAGTGGTTTTCCTCTTACCCTTAAACCCAGATCTCCCCTGAGACTTCGTTCTACCCCATCTACATCCAAGTGGCCAAACATTAAATATTTTAGGTCATACTGTCTTTATTGCAACTCTGCCCTGATACTGTGAAAGTAGCCAGAGACGATTGTCAATGAATGGGTGGGGATGTGTTTAAATAAAACTTCATTTACAAAAACAGAGGAAGGCTGAATATTGCCCAAAGACTATTGTTTGCCAGCTCCTGCTCTATTCCATTGTGATTTTAACAAACTCCTTCAACAAAGTCAGTCTTACTTTATGGAAGATTCCCATACCAGCTTCTATGATACTTTTTCTTTATCTGTATCCCTGCTGTTGGGGCTTCTCTGGTGGCTCAGTGGTAAAGAATCCACCTGACAATGCAGGAGACGGGTTCATCCCTGGGTCAGAAAGAGCACGTGGAGAAGAAAATGGCAAGCGACTCCAGAATCCTTGCCTGGGAAATTCCATGGACAGAGGAGCCTGGTGGGCTACAGTCCATGGGGTTGCAAAACAGTTAGACACAACTTAGAGACTAAACACCAATCCCTTTTGTTATTCTTTGCATTAAACCCAAGACCATTCGACTCCTAGACCAAAGCCCTGGCAAGCTGATCCATATAGTGGGAGGCCAGTTCAGTTCAGTTCAGTCTCTCAGTCGTGTCCAACCCTTTGTGACCCCATGGACTGCAGCATGCCAGGCTTCCTGTCCATCATCAGCTCCTGGAACTTGCTCAAACTCATGTCCATAGAGTTGGTGATGCCATCCAATGATCTCATCCTCTGTCATCCCCTTCTCCTCCAGCCTTCAATCTTTCCCAGAATCAGGGTCTTTTCCAATGAGTCAGTTCTTCGCATCAGGTGGCCAAAGTGTTGGAGTTTCAGCTTCAGCATAAGTCCTTCCAATGAATATTCAGGGATGATCTATTTTAGGGTTGAATAGTTTGATCTTCTTGCAGTCCAAGGGACTCTCAAGAGTCTTCTCCAACACCACAGATCAAAAGCATCAATTCTTCGTTGCTCAGTTTTCTTTATAGTCCAACTCTCACATCCATACATGACTACTGGAAAAACCATAGCTTTGACTAGATGGGCCTTTGTTGGCAAAGTAATGTCTCTGCTTTTGAATATGCTGTCTAGGTTGGTCATAACTTTTCTTCTAAGGAGCAAGCACCTTTTAATTTCATGGCTGCATTCACCATCTCCAGTGATTTTGGAGACCAAGAAAATTAAGCCTTTCACAGTTTCCATTGTTTCCCCATCTATTTGCCATGAAGTGATGGGATTGGATGCCATGATCTTTGTTTTTTGAATGTTGAGTTTTAAGCCAACTTTTTCACTCGCCTCTTTCACTTTCATCAAGAGGCTCTTTAGTTCTTATTTTCTTTCTGCCATTATTGTGATGTCGCCTACATATCTGAGGTTATTGATATTTTTCCCAGCAATCCTGATTCCAGCTTCTTCTTCATCCAGCCTGGCATTTCTCATGATGTGCTCTGCATAGAAATTAAATAAGCAGGGTGACAATATACAGCCTTGATGTACTCCTTTTCCTATTTGGAACCAGTCTGTTGTTCCATGTCTGGGTCTACTGTTGCCTCCTGACCTGCATACAGATTTCTCAGGAGGCAAGTCAGGTGGTCTTGTATTCCTATCTCTTTCAGAATTTCCCACAGTTTATTGTGATCCACACAGTCAACAGCTTTGGCATAATCAATAAAGCAGAAGTAGATGTTTTTCTGGAGCTCTCTTGCTTTTTTGATGATCCAACAGATGTTGGCAATTTGATCTCTGGCTCCTCTGCCTTTTCTAAATCCAGCTTGAACATCTGGAAGTTCACAGTTCATGTACTGTTGAAGCCTGGCTTGGAGAATTTTTAGCATTACTTTACTAGCCTGTGAGATGAGTGCAATTGTGCAGTAGCTTGAGCATTCTTTGGCATTGCCATTGGGATGAAAACTGACCTTTTCCAGTCCTGTGGCCACTGCTGAGTTTTTCAAATTTGCTGGCATATTGAGTGCAGCACCTTCACAGCATCATCTTTAAGGATTTGAAATAGCTCAACTGGTATTCTATCACCTCCACTAGCTTTATTAATAGTGATGCTTCCTAAGGCCCACTTGACTTCACATTCCAGGAGGTGAGTGATCATACAATCGTGATTATCTGGATGGTGAAGAACTTTTTTGTACAGTCCTGTGTAGTCTTGCCACTTCTTCTTAATATCTTTTGCTTCTGTTAGCTCCATATCATTTCTGTCCTTTATTGTGCCCATCTTTGCATGAAATATTCCCTTGGTATCTCTAATTTTCTTGAAGAGATCTCTCGACTTTCCCATTCTATTGTTTTCCTCTATTTCTTTGCATTGATCACTGAGGAAGGCTTTCTTATCTCCTATCTCTTATCTTTATCTTATCTCATATCTTAGATGAGATAAGATATCATATATTATCTTCATCTTATCTCATATGGCCTTATCTCTTATATCTTTCCTTTTCTCCTTTGCCTTCTCTTCTATTCACAGCTATTTGTAAGCCCTCCTCAGACAACCATTTTGTCTTTTCAAGGACAGACAAATAGGAAATGACTGAGATGGAATTCAAAACCAGACCTTGTAACTCTTAGATACCTATTCTCTCTGGTCTACATTGATAGCCATACCTAATATTTTTGAGTGTTTACCCTGTTGGAGAGGAAGAAATTTTCCTCTACCTTTCTAGGTTCTTCCTGCTGGTCTAAGTATTAAATCAGTTTGAGACAGATTAATAGGAGAAATCAAATACAAATTTAGTCATGTATTCTTGGGAGAGACTCAGGAAAACTCAATAACTCACTAAAAGAGTCAGAACTCACACCTTAAATACCACGTTCAGCTGAAGACAAAACATGATGTTGGGAGTAGTGGTTTAGGGAACCTCAAAAGGGTGTTAGGCAATTCTAATGGAAATGGAAAAGCAAATATTTGGTAAATTAATGTTTTCTGAGCTGTACAGATACAATGGGTCACAGATGGACATTGATGTCTAGGCCCTGTTGAAACTTCCCCACACCCTAGACCATATTCTTTGCAGAGATATCTCAGGAACAAACTATTTAAACATTTTAAGCAGTTATGGGGTAAGGAACAAGAAAAGCATCCTGAGTCTTCTATTTCTTAAAAATAATAAGCCTAAATTAATCCTCACTCCCAAGAGGCACATTTTGAGCTGGCAAATTTTCTTCCCCTATAACCTCATGCAAGAATTTAGTCTATGTAATTGCACTTTTTTATCACAATAACTCAACGAAGTTGTTATCCTTCAGTCTGCTCAGTGGGAATACTGAGTCTCAGAAAAACTAAGTGACCTGACCAAAGCCAGGCACATGGTAAAGGAAAGGCTGGAGCCCAGAGAGTCTGAGGTAAAAACTCAGATGGCTGTTTACTGTGTCATGTTGCATTCATCATGCTGCATCTTCACTCTTCTAGAGAATGTCAGAGACCAGCTAACTAATCTTTATGTTTAATCTCTTGTCCTCATCCCAGAACATTTTCTGAAGATTTGTATCACACAAGGGGTTTCCCAAGGGACTTACCAGGATCTGTCCTCACTCACCTGGAGCCTTTGGCTTCAAGAGTTTCCTCTCACTCTATAGCAATTCCTCTGAAAAATCCAACCCATTGGGGTCACAAATAACCCACTTTGGACTGATCTTTTCTCAACAGATAGAGTTCGTCTTAGATCTGCCCAAGACCAAGACAGGGAAAATTCAGCGGTCAAAGCTTCGAGACAAGGAGTGGAAAAAGTCTGAGCAGGTCGGAGTCTAGTGATACCTGCAAGGTGCTTTACCTTGGATCCTGCCCATCTTCCCCTTTAATTCCATTTGAGTCATCTGCCTTCCTCTGGGGATATGAGATTCTTTATGACAAAACATGATCTGATTTTTATCTTTCCTTGGTTATCATTTCAAAATCTTACCATGTTAGATATTAAAAAAAGAAAAAGAAAGGAGGAATGAGAAAGAGAGGAAAGGAGAGGAAACAGAAAAAAAGGTGGGGAAAGAAGAAAGAGAAATTAAAATAGCAATAAAAAGAAATTGAGCAATATGAAAAGGAGGGAGGGATCATAAGATGGAGGCCAGGAGGAAAGATGGAAATAATTAGAGAGAAGAAGAAAAAAAGAAAGAGGAGAAAGGAAGAAATGAAGGAAAGAAAGAAGGTGGGAAGGTAGAAAGGGGAAAAAAGAAAAGACAGAACTCAATAAAATATCAATAGTAAGAGAAAATGATAAAGAAAAATGATGGGAGACAGGAAGAAGGGGAGAAAGGGATGAGAGAAGAAAATTTTTAGTTTTCTCCCACAAATAGATAGTGACAAGAATCATGAAGAAAACTGAATCTTATCTAGGAAACAAAAGGCTATAACACCCCATCACACTTCTAGGACAAAATCTCCCTACAGAGAGCCTTGTGAGTGTGGATGGAAAATTAGAATTACCCTCAAGTAACTTCAAATTTGGGGGCAATCATGACCAGAGGAGGGGAAACACCATTTATTGAGCATTTGCCGCATGCAAAGCACTGTCCATGCAAGCCATTTCACAAATACTATTATGTCTTATCTCAACGTGGCATCTACAGATTTCAGATCATGGCTATGAGAATAGTGCAGGCACCTCAAAAGGCTGGCCCTTCTCCCATGGCTTTTGTCTCTCTTTTTTTGTTATTTACTCTTCCTAGAATCAATAATAAAATGATTTTAAAGTTAAGACCCTAAGAGTTATCTTTGGGGAAAACAAAGACGTTTTGTTGAAGAATAAACCACAGAGTCAGTTCCTGAGACTTCTGGATCCCAGAGCCAGGGATCCAGGAGAGGGGTAAGGACTATAAGGGCTTTACCTATAACTAAGAGATGGAAGGTGAATCTTCCTAGCAGATTAAAGTTTAAAGTGAGTTGAAGAAAAAAGCAAAGGGTCTCTGAGAGTCTATGATTCTTCTTCTTAAGAATACTTAGTAATAATAACAACAACTTTAATAATAATATCAATTATTTATAAAGTACTTGCTAAGTGTCAGGCCCTATGGCAAGATACACATATATTAATTTCACTTTTCAATTCAAGTTCTATTATTTTTTCCCATTTTATGGTGGAAAAAATCTAAGATTTGGAGAAATTCAGTGATATTCTGCAAAGTCACATAGCTGGTAAATGACAGCATCAGGTTCAAACACAGGCCTATCTGCTTACAATGTCTATACATCCCTTTGCTCGCCTTCTTCTCTAACCCTTACTTCTCTTAAAGTAATCTTTTAAATATTCCCTAGAGAGAGGGGGTATCAGTGTAGGAAGATCTTGAGCTCACATCCTCCCAGGGACACACCAAATATATACCTACATATATAACAATTCCTCTTGAAGAATACTTCAGGATGGATTGAATAACTACTGCACATAGGCAGACCACATAGATATAGATAAAAGAGATGGAGACATGGCATACACGAGAATCCCACCCCTATCACAGCAATCTTCAGTAGGAAGCAATATTGCTGAAGGGTCCGAGTGCAAACTTATCCTCCCTGGGACACAGTGAAAATAGTTTAAAGTCCTCCTAGACCATACAAGAAGGAAACCCATTTGCTAACCCTAGTGAAAAGTGAAAGTGTTAATATCTCAATCATGTCTGACTCTTAGTGACCCCATGGAATGTAGCCCACCAGGCTCCTCTGTTCATGGAATTCTCCAGGCAAGAATACTGGAGTGGGTAGCCATTCCCTTCTCCAGGGGATCTTCTTGATCCAGGGATTAAACCTGAGTCTCCTTTATTGCATGTGGATTCTTTACCATCTGATCCACCAGCCAAAATGACAGGAAAGAGCTGGAGCCCTCTCCAGGGTCAGAGGTGCTGATAAGCACCACTGCTCCTATGACTCCCTGTAACCCATGCTTGTTCCAGCTCCAGCCACTTGCCAAGGCAGCCTTGACCCAGGAACTATACCTAACCATGCTCTGCTGCAGCTCTAGTCACCTTACCAAGGTGACCTTGGGTTTAGCATTCCCCAGTGACTTTTCTGGCCTAGGTCAAATATAGCTCCAGCTGACCTGTGAAAGGTGCCAGGTGAAAGTAGTCTACACAAGAGATGTTCCCATATGAGGCCACTCCTTAAAGAAAAAGAGAGGTATGTCTTTTGATTAATTCACAGAAACAAAAGTCAAACAAAATGAGGAGACAGAGGAATATGTCCCAGATGAAAGAACAAAATAAAACCCTAGAAAAACTTAAATAAAACAGAGATGAGTTATTTACCTGATAAAGTGTTCAAAGAAATCATCATGAGGATGTTCACTGAACTTAGGAAAGATTGCAGAACCTCAGTGAGAACTTCAACAAAGACTTAGAAAATATAAGAAAGAACCAATCAGAAACAAAGAATGCAATAACTGAAATTTAAAATATACTGAAGATAATCAATAGCAAAGTAAAGAGTACAAAAGAATGAATGAAAAATCAGGAAGATGGAATAGTGGAAATCCCTCAATTCGAACATGAAAAAGGAGAAATAAAATTTTTAAATGATGAGAGTTTAAGGGATCTCTGAGATAGCTTCAAGCATTCTAACATTTGTATTATAGGGGTCCCAGAAGAAGAGAAAGAGAAAGGGACAGAAAATTTATGTGAAGAGATAATGACTGAAAGCTTTCATAACCTGGGGAAGGAAATAGACATCCAGATATAGGAAAAGCAGAGCGTCCCAAACAAAATGAATCCAAAGAGATCCATAGCAAGACATATTAAAATAGCAAAAATCAAACATAAAGAGAGAATCTAAAAGGCAGTAAAAGAAAAACAACTAATCACATACAAGGAAACCTCATGACTATCAGTGGATTTTTCAGAAGAAACTTTACAGGCAAGATATATTTAAAGTACTGAAAGGGAAAAACTCAATCTAGCATACTCTATCTGGCAAGGTTGGCACTAAAAATTAAAGGAGAGATAAAGAGTTTTCCAGAGAAGCAAAAACTAAAGGAGTTTATTACCACTAAACTGGCCTTATAAAAGTGTTAAAAGGTTTTCTATAAACAGAAAAGAAAGATCACAACTAGAAATAAGAAAATATATAAAAGGAAAAAATTATCTGGTAAAGGCAAATATATAGTAAAAGCAATGTATCAGCCACTTAAAAATCTAGTATGAAGTTTAAAAGACAAAAATGTAGTACAATCAACTATAACTACAGTAAGTAATTCAGGGATATACAAAATAAAAAGATATAAAATATGACATCAAAAACATAAAATATGGGATGGGGATAAAAATGTAGTGCTTTTAGAATGCTTTTGAGTTTAACCAACTGTCAGCTTAAAACAGAAGGTTAAATATGCAGGTTGATATAGATGAATCTCATGGTAACCACAAACAAAAAAACCTACAATTGATACACAAAAATTAAGAGAAAGGAATCCAAACAGAAGACTAAAGGAATCCATCAAACTACAAGGAAGAGACCAAGAGAAGGAAACAGGAATTACTAAACAACTGAGAGACAATTAGCAACATATCTATCAATAATTACTTTAAATGTAAATAGACTAAATGCTCTAATCAAAAGACATAGGGTAGCTGGAAGGATATTAAAAACAAAACAAAAACAAAAAACAAGAGCCATGTATATACTGCCTATGAGAACCTCACCTCTCAGATATAAAGATACACACAGACTGAAAGTGAAGGTATGGAAGAAGATATTCTATGTATATGGAAAATAAAAGGAAACTGGGATAACAATACTCAGGTTAAATGAAATAGACTTTAAAACAAGACTGTAATAGGAACAAGAAAGGGCATTAATGATGATAAAGAGGTCAGTCCAACAAAAGGATGTAACCTTTATAAATCTTCATGCGTCTAACATGGGAACACTGAGACATAATAAACAGACTTTTGGACTCAGTGGGACAAGGAGAGGGTGGGATGATTTGAGAGAATAGCACTGAAGCATATACACTTCCATATGTAAAATAGATAGCCTGTGGGAGTTTGATATACAACACAGGGCACCCAAAACTGGTGCCCTGTGACAACCTAGAGGAATGAGGTGGGGGGAAGAAGGGGGAGGGACGTTCAGAAGGGAGGGGATGCATGTATGCCTATGGCCAACTCATGTTGATGTATGGCAAAAACCATCATGATATTGTAATTAATAAATAAAAAATATTAATAGCAATAAGGGAGAAATAGACAACAATGCAGTAATAGTGGGGATTTTAATATCCAACATACATCTATGGGTAGATCATTCATACAGAAAATAACTAGAAAAAAAGCCCATGCAACAATGAAGACCCAGCACAGCCAAAAAATAAACAAGTGAAATTCTTTTGAAATATATATATATCAGAAAGAAAAAGAAAATTACAGGCCCAAATCCCTGATAAACAGAGACACAAAATCCTCAACAAAATATTAGTGGGTAAAATTCAACAGCCCATTATAAGGATCATATGCCATGATCAAGTGAGATTCATTCCACAATGCAAAGGTAGTTTAATATGCATAGGTCCATCCATGTGATAAAACATGTTAATGAATTGAGAATAAAAATTATATAATTATCTCAAAAGATGTAAAAAAGGCATCCAGCAAAATTCAACATTCATTTATAATAAAAAATTTTTTCAGAAAGTGGGTATAGAAATCTCAGGTTGGTTTATTTCTCTTCCTCAGTTCTTGTCTCATCACAATAAAAATTTGGAGTGATGGAATAAAGGGTTTAAAACAACGGACAAGATACAGCTCAGCTCAGCTCAACTCAGCTCAAGCAAACAGATCTTTTATTAGACTGATACCGCCAAGACATGGGAACAGGCTGACCCCAAAGAAGTCCTCCCTCTCTCTCTCTTACCTTCCACCTTTATATATTTCCAGTCTCCTCCTTTTGGTTATGTCCTGTGCAAAACAGGGCTTGTACCCACCACCAATCAATGAAAAAGAATGCAAATGGGCATAGGCTCAAGGCTGATTGACAAGTTATATAACAGCTGCTGCTGCTTCTGCTGCTAAGTTGCTTCAGTCGTGTCTGACTCTCTGCGACCCCATAGACGGCAGCCCACCAGGCTCTGCCGTCCCTGGGATTCTCCAGGCAAGAACACTGGAGTGGGTTGCCATTTCCTTCTCCAATGCATGAAAGTGAAAAGTGAAAGTGAAGTCGCTCAGTCGTGTCTGACTCTTTGCGACCCCATGGACTGCAGCCCACCAGGCTCCTCTGTCCATGGGATTTTCCAGGCAAGAGTACTGGAGTGGGGTGCCATTGCCTTCTCTGTATATAACAGCAGGCTGTGTTGTTTATGTCTTCCCATAATTCAGTCTGTTATAATCAGATCTAGAATATTTGTGAACCCCTAATAGGCTCCTGTGATTGTGGTTTTTCAGTGTGTCTATCCTCTGATAGCGGAGAAGGCGATGGCACCCCACTCCAGTACTCTTGCCTAGAAAATCCCATGGACCGAGGAGCCTGCTAGGCTGCAGTCCAGGGGGTCGCGAAGAGTCGGACATGACTGAGCGACTTCACTTTCACTTTTCACTTTCATGCACTGGAGAAGGAAATGGCAACCCACTCCAGTGTTCTTGCCTGGAGAATCCCAGGGACAGGGGAACCTGGTGGGCTGCTGTCTATGGGGCTGTACAGAGTAGGACATGACTGAAGTGACTTAGCAGCAGCAGCATCCTCTGATGGAGAAGGATAAGATGCTTGTGGAAACTTCCAGATGGGAGAGACTGACTGAGGGGGAAACTGGGTCTTGTTCTAATGGGCGAGGCTATGCTCAGTAAATCTCTAATTCAATTTTCTGTTGATGGGTGGGGCTGGAAAAGGTCAGTTTTCATTCCAATCCCTAAGAAGTAAAGTGAAGTGAAGTGAAGTCGCTCGGTTGTGTGAAGTCGCTCGGTTGTGTCCGACTCTTTGTGACCCCATGGACTGTAACCTACCAGGCTTCTGTGTCCATAGGATTTTCCAAGCAATAGTACTGGAGTGGATTGCAATTTCCTTCTCCAGGGAATCTTCCCGACCCAGGAATCTAACAGGGGTCTCCCACATTGTAGACAGACGCTTTGCCCTCTGAGCCACCAGGGAAGTCCTAATCCCTAAGAAAGGCATTGCCAAAGAATGTTCAAACTACCACACAATTGCACACATCTCATAGGCTAGCAAAGTAATGCTCAAAATTCTCCAAGCCAGGTTTCAACAGTATGTGAACCGTGAACTTCCAGATGTTTGAGCTAGATTTAGAAAAGACAGAGGAGCCAGAGGTCAAATTGCCAACATCTGTTGGATCATCAAAAAAGCAAAAGAGTTCCAGAAAAACATCTGCTTTTGCTTTATTGACTATGCCAAAGCCTTTGACTGTGTGGATCACAACAAACTGAAAAATTCTGAAAGAGATGGGAATACCAGACCACCTGACCTGCCTCCTGAGAAATCTGTATGCAGGTCAGGAAGCAACAGATAGAACTGGACATGGAACAACAGACTGGTTCCAAATAAGGAAAGGAGTACTCAGGCTGTATATTGTCACCCTGCTTATTTAACTTATATGCAGAGTACATCATGAGAAATGCTGAGCTTGATGAAGCACAAAGTGGAATCTATTGCAGGGATAAAGTATATCAATAATCTCAGATATGTAGGTGACACCACCCTTATGGCTGAAAGTGAGGAAGAACTAAAGAGCCTCTTGATGAAAGTGAAAGAGGAGAGTGAAAAAGTTGGCTTAAAGCTCAATGTTCAGAAAACTAAGATCATGGCATCTGGTCCCATTACTTCATGGCAAATAGATGGTGAAACAGTGGAAACAGTGACAGACTTTATTTTGGGGGGGCTCCAAAATCACTGCAAATGGTGAATGCAGCCATGAAATTAAAAGGTTTTGCTCCTTGGGAAAAAGCTATGACCAACCTAGACAGCATCTTAAAAAGCAGAGACATTAAAATAAAGGTCCATCTAGTCAAAGCAATGGTTTTTCCAGTAGGCATGTATGGATATAAGAGTTAGACTGTAAAGAAAGCTGAGTGCTGAAGAACTGATGCCTTTGAACTGTGGTATTGGAGAAGACTCTTGAGAGTCCCTTGGACTGCAAGGAGATCCAATCAGTCCATCCTAAAGGAAATCAGTCCTGAATATTCATTGGAAGGGCTGATGCTGAAGTTGAAACTCCAATACTTTGGCCACCTGATGTGAAGAACTGACTCACTGGAAAAGACCCTGATGCTGGGAAAGATTGAAGGCGGGAGAAGGGGACAACAGGAGATGAGATGGTTGGATGGCATCACCGACTCAACGGACATGAGTTTGAGTAAATCCCGGGAGCTGGTGATGGATAAGGAGGCCTGGCGTGCTGCAGTCCATGGGGTCGCAGAGTCGGACACAGCTGAGTGACTGAACTGAACTGAAATGGGCTCCTAGATGCCTAAAGTTACTTGAAGAAGGTCCTGTGGTTATTTTGTATCCACTGTGTGCCCAGGGCACATGTGCAGGATTTGGAAAAGTCTCTGTGGTTATTTTGTAGCATATCTGTGATCTCTCCCAGGTGTGTCTGGAATGGGTTTTAGCGATCAGTTTGCATTCTTTTCAGCTAGGGTACCCCTCATTGCTCATGCCTAACTTCCTAACTAACAGAAGGAGCATACCTTAACATAATAAAGGCCATATGTGGTTCACAGCTATATAGGATGCAATGGTGAAAATTTCCTTTAAAGGAAAAGCTTAAGGTCAGGAACAAGACAAACATACATATACCCACCACTTGTATTCAACATAGTATTGGAAGTCCTAGCTGCAACAATTAGGAAAATAAAAGGAATAAAAATATCCAAACTGGAAAGGGAGAAATAAAACTTAACCACTTGTGGACGATGAAACTGAATGTAGAAAACTTCAAAGATGCCATCAAAAAACTATTAGAACTAATAAATGAATTCAGTAAAGTTGCAACATACAAACAATACACCAAAATCTCTTGATTTTCTATACACTAATAACAAAGTCTCAGCAAAAAAAAGGAATCTTGCTTATAATTTCATGAATTTATATTATAATATAATATTTATTATGTATGTATAAATTCATTAAATTATATTAAATTTATTTAATAAAGGAGGTGAAAGACCTGTTTTTTGAAAACTATGATATTTTACAAAGAAATTAAAGATGTCTGAAAAAATAGAAAGATATGCTGTGCTCATTGATTGAAAGTATCATTGTTGTTAAAAAGTCTGTGCTATCCAGAGCAATCAACAGATTCAATACAATCCTTATCAAAATACCAATGGCATTTTTCACAGAACTAGAATAAATAACTTAAAATGTTTATGGAAACACAAAAGACCCCAACTAGCCAGAGCAATCTTGAGGAAAAAAAGTTGCTACCGACATTATACTCCAAGACTTGAAATTTTATTGCAGAGCTACAGTAATCAAGACAGTATGATACTGGCACAAAAAGAGAGGTCAATGGAAGAGACATAGAGTCAAGAAATAAAGCCACCCTCATGTGATCAATTAATGTATGACAAAGGAGGCAAGAATATACAATATAGGAAAAGACAATCTTCAATAAATTACATTGGGAAAGCTGGACTGAACAAAAGAATAAACTCAATAGCTTTCCTACACCATAATAGAAAAATATACTCAAAATATATTGAAGTCTCAAGTGTAAGATCAGAAACCATAAAACTCTTAGAAGAAAAGATAGGAAATAGCCTCTTTGACTTTGGCCTTAGCAATATTTTTAGCACCTCTCTCCTCAGGTGAGTAAAATAGAAGCAAAAACAAACAATTGGGACTACATCAAACTATAAAACTTCTGCACAGGAAAGGAAACCACCAGCAAAATTAGAAAGGCAATTTACTGAATGGGAGAAAATATTTGCAAATGATATATGCAGTAAAGGGTTAACAAACAAAATATATAAAGAATTCATAAAACTCAATATAAAAAGAAATTTAAACCTGATTTTAAAATGGGATGAAGACTTTAATATACATCTTTTCCAAGAAGATTTAAAGATGTTCAAAAGTCTCATGAATAGGTACTCAGTATCACTAATCATCAGGGAAATGAAAATCAATTCTCCAATGAAATATCACCTAACACCTGTCAGAATGGCTATTTTCAAATAAACAAGAAACAGGCAAAAATGTGGAGAAAAGTGTACGTTCAGGAACTGCTGGTGGGAATGTAAATTGGTAGAGCCACTACGGAAAAGCAACATGGTGGTTCCCCAACGAGCTAAAAATAGAAAGACCATTGTTGTTGATATTGTTCAGTCTCTCAGTTATGTCTGACTCTTTGGGACCCCGTGGACTGAAGCCCGCTAGGTTTCCCTGTGCTTCACTGTCTCCCAGAGCTTGCTCAAACTCATGTCCATTGAGTTGGTGATGCCATCCAACCACCTCATCTGCTGCCATCCCCTTTTTCTCCTGCTTCAATCTTTTCCAGCTTCAGGGTTTTTTCTAATGAGTCAGCTCTTTGAATCAGGTGGCCAAAGTACTGGAGCTTCAGCTTCAGCATCAGTCCTTCCAATGCATATTCAGGACTGATTTCCTTTAGGGTGGACTGATAGGATCTCCTTGCAGTCCAAGGGACTCTTAAAGGTCTCCTCCAACACCGCAGTTTGAAAGCATCAATTCTTTAGCACTCAGACATCTTATGGTCCGACTCTCACATCCATACATGACTACTGGAAAAACCATAGCTTTGACTAGACGGACCTTTGTCAACAAAGCAATGTCTCTGCTTTTTAAGATGCTGTCTAGGTTGGTCATAGCTTTTTCCCCAAGGAGCAAGGACCTTTAATTTCATGGCAGCATCCACCATTCAGTGATTTTGGAGCCCAAGAAAATAAAGTTTATCACTGGTTCCATTGTTTGTTTTCCCATCTATTTGCCAGGAAGTGATGAGACAAGAGGCCATGACCTTCATTTTTTGAATGTTAAATTTTAAGCCAGCTTTTTAACTCTTCTCTTTCACCCCCATGAAGAAGCTCTTTAGTTCCTGTTCACTTTCTGCCATAAGGGTGGTATCATCTACATATCTGAGGTTATTGATATTTCTCCTGGCAATCTTGATTCTAGCTTGTGATTCATCCAGCCTGGCATCCAACATTCGTTGGATCATAGAAAAATCAGGGGAATTCAGAAAAACATCTACTTCTGCTTCATTGACTATGCTGAGGCCTTTGACTGTGTGAATCACAACAAACAGTAGAAAATTCTTAAAGAGATAGGAATACCAGACCACCTTACCTGCTTTTTGAGAAACCTGTATGCAGGTCAAGAAGCAACAGCTAGAACTGGCTGTAAAACAAATGACTTTTTCAAAATTGGGAAAGGAGTACATCAAGGCTGTATATTGTCACCCTACTTATTTAACTTATATGCAGAGTACATCATGCAAAATGCTGGGCTTGGTGAATCACAAGCTGGAATCAAGATTGCCAGGAGAATGACCATGCAACCTAACAATTCCACTTCTGGGTATTTATCTGAAGAAAACAACACTGATTCAAGAAGACAGATACAAAAATCCTCAACAAAATTCTAGCAAACATAATCCAACAACATATTAAAAAGATTATACAGCATGATCAAGTAAGCTTTATTCAAGGGATGCAAGGATTCCTCAATATTTGCAAATCAGTCCATGTGATACACCATAGTAACAAATTGAAAGATAAAAACCATATGATTATTTCAATAGATGCAGAGAAAGCCATTGACAAATTTCAATACCCATTTATGATAAAAATTACAGAAAGTGGGCATAGAAGTAACATGCCTCAACATAATAAAAATCATATACAACAAACCCACACAAACATTATCCTCAATGGTGAAAAATTGAAAGCATTTCCTCTAAAATCAAGAACAAGACAAGGATGCCCACTCCCATCACTACTATTCAACATAGTTTTGGAAGTGCTAGCCACAGCAATCAGAGAAAAAAAAGAAATAAAAGGAATCCAGATTGGAAAAGAAGAAGTAACACTCTCACTGCAGATGCCATGATCCTTTATATAGAAAACCCTAAAGATGCCACCAGAAAATTGCTGGAACTAATCAATGAACATTCATAAATCAATAAATATAGTAAAGTTGCAGGATATAAAAATTAATACACATAAATTCCTTGCATTCTTATACATTAACAATAAAAAATCAGAAAGCAAGATTAAAGAAACAATCCCATTCACCATGGCAATGAAAAGAATAAAATACTTAGGAATAAATTTGCCTAAAGAAACAAAAGAACTGTATACAGAAAACTATAAAACACTGATGAAAGAAATCAAAGATGACACAAATAGAGAAATGATGGAGAACACAAATATTATGTTCTTGGATTGGAAAAATGAGTATACTAGCCAAAGCAATCTATAGAGTCAATGCAATCCCTTCCAAACAACAAACGGTATTTTTCACACAACTAGAACAAATAATTTCACAATTTGTATGGAAACACAAAAGACCCCAAATAGCCAAAGCAATCTTGAGAAAGAAGAATGGAATTGGAGGAATCAACCTTCCTGATTTCTGACTATACTTCAAAGCCACAGTCATCAAGAGTATAGTGCTGCTACAAAGACAGAAATATAGATCAATGGAACAAAACAGAATGTTCACAGATAAATCCATGCACCTATGGACACCTTATCTTTGATAAAGGAAGTAAAAATATACAATGGAGAAAAGATAGTGTCTTCAACAAGTGGTTCTGGGAAAACTGGTTAACTAGATGTAAAAGAATGAAATCAGAACACTTTCTAACACCGTACACAAAAATAAGCTCAAAATGGATTAAAGACCTACATGTAAGACCAGAAACTATAAAACTCTTAGAGGAAAACACAGGCAGAACAATCTCTGACATAAATCACAGCAAGATCCTCTATGACTCAACTACCAGAGGACTGGAAATAAAAATAAACAAATGGGACCTAATTAAACATAAAAGCTTTTGCACAATGAAGGAAACTAGAAGCAAGGTGAAAAGACAGCTTTCAGAATGAAAAAAAAATAATAGCAAACAAAACAACTGACAAAGACTTAATCTCCAAAATATACAAGCAGCTCATGCAACTCAATATCAGAAAACAAACCCAATCAAAAAGTAGGTAAAAGACCTAAACAGACATTTCTCCAAAGAAGACATACAGATGGCTAATAAACTCATAAAAAGATTCTTAACATCACTCATTACTAGGGAAATGCAAATCAAAATCATGATGAGGTATCATCTCACACCAGTCAGAGTGGCCAGCATCAAAAAGTCTACAAACAATAAATGCTGGAGAGGTTGTGGAGAAAAGGGAACCCTGTTTTACACTGCTGGTTGGAATGCAAACTTGTACAGCCACTATAGAGAACAGTGTGGTGATTCCTTAAGAAACTGGGAATAGAACTGCCATATGAACCAGCAACTCCAATGTTGGGCATACACCCAGAAGAAACCAGAATTGAAAGACACATGTACCCCAAAGTTCATTACAGCACTATGAACTCTGGGAGTTGGTGATGGACAGGGAGGCCTGGCGTGCTGCGATTCATGGGGTCACAAAGAGTTGGAACCGACTGAGCAACTGATCTGATCTGATCTGATCTGAATGAGGTGGATGAATCTGGAGCCTCTTATACAGACTGAAGTAAGTCAGAAAGAGAAAGACAAATACTGTATATTAACTCCATGTATATGGAATTTAGAAAGATGGTACCGATGATACTACATACAGAGCAACAAAGGAGACACAGTTGTAAAGAACAGACTTTTGGACTCATCAGGAGAATGCAAGGGTGGGATGATTTGAGAGAATAGCATTGAAACATGTGCATACCACATATAAAATAGATGACCAGTGCAAGTTCAATGCATGAAGTAGGGCACCCAAAGCCCATGCTTGGGGACAACCCAGAGAAATAGGGTCTGGAGGGTGGAAAGGGGGTTCAGGATGCGAGGGACACATATATACCTGTGACTAACTCATGTTGACGTATGGCAAAAACCATCACAATATTGTTAAATATACCCTGGTCTTCTGCATTGTAGTCAGACACTTTAAGGTCTGAGCCACCAGGGAAGTCTCTATCTTCCAATTAAAGTACATTAATTAATTTCAAAAAAGATATATGTACTCCCTATGTTCTTTGCAGCATTATTTAAAATAGCCAAGATATGGAAGCAACCTAAATATCCACTGATAGATGAATAGATAAAGTGGATGTGGTGTATATATATATATATGCACACACAATGGAATATTACTCACCATAAAAAGCACAAAAGCATGCCATTTGTGGCAACACGGATGGATCTAGAGGGTATTATGCTAAGTGAAATAAATCAGAGAAAGAATAGACTCCACATGATCTCACTTATATGTGGAATCTAGAAAACAAAACAAATGAACAAACAAAGCAAAGTAGAAACAGACTCATACATACAGAGAAGAAACTGATGGCTGCCAGAGGGGATGGGGATTGGTGGGGGATGAACAAAACAGGTGAAGAGAATTATAGGTACAAACTTCCAGGTATAAAATAAATAAGTCACAAGGATGTAATGTACATATAGGAAACAGAGTCAATATATTGTAACAGTGTGGTATGTTGATGATGTTAACTGGTCTTATTCCATTGATCATTTTATAATGTATAAAAATATCAATTCACTGTTGTACACCTGAAACTAATATAATATTATATTTTACTTACAACTCAATAATAAAACATTCACCAGAATGTGAATATACTGTGACTTACTCCTTTCCTAGAGTGCCCCCAAATTCACCAGTTTTATGTTTGCCCTAGTAGAGAAACACAACCTGCTCATCAAAGAGCAAAAGGGAATATCATTTAGCTTCCAAAAATTTTAAATCCAGTAGATTGATCATTCTGACACTTTTGCTGTTCTTTATCCTATTGTGAGAATGATTTTGATCATATCTCCTTACTCAGTGCATGTCCCATGCTTCTCCAGGCTCTGGAATAAGTGATGTTGAGATCTCATACTTTTAGGGAAAATCTACAACTTACCCAAAGTACAGAATCTGCCTCTCTCCCTTCCACATCATCTCCTTCTCCATTTGGCTTGTATATAGAAATCACGTATTAAGCCAGTACTTTCAGATTGGCTCACTGTAACTACAAGCATATCTCATTTTATTGTTTCACTTCACTGTGCTTCACAGATATTCTGGTTTTTAAAATTGAGGGGATTGGGCAACTCTGAATTGTCAAATGATGGTTAGCTGTTTTAGCAATAAAGTATTTTTAAACTGGATCTTCCCTGGTGGCATAGTGGTAAAGAATCCACCTGTCAGTGCAGGAGACACAAAAGATGCGGATTTGATCCCTGAGTTGGGATGATCCCCTGGAGGAGGAAATAGTAATCCACTCTAGTACTCTTGCCTGGAAAATTCCATGAGCAGAAGAGCCTAGTGGGCAACAGTCCATGGGGGTGCAAACAGTGGACACAACTGAGCACACACATATTTTTATAAATTATGTACTTTTTTTAGACATATTGATACTGCACACAATAGCTTACAGTGTATTATAAATGTAACTTTTATATGGACTTGGAAACCAAGAAAAATTTGTGTGACTCACTTTATCACAATATTTACTTTATTGCAGCAGTCTGGAACTGAACTTGCAATATCTTCAAGATATGCCTGCACAAGGACATCACTGTCTCTTGTTTTGTTCAAGGTGAGATAAAAATACACTACCTCATCCTTCATGTCTTTGTCTAGTCAAAGTCCTTAGATGCCCTAGTAACCCTCAGAACCAAGAAGTAATGACTATCAAGTCCCTGTGACCCAGTACAGATTGTGCATAACTTTCCTGGACAATCATTAGCTTTAGAGAATACACAGAGTATTCCTGTGTATGTGTTGATGGCATAAGTTGCCCCCAGACTGTGGCAATTATCTGTTCTGTGGATAGAAGAAAGAACTTACCTGAAAAAGGACAGGGTCACATCACTTAAATTCAATATTATTTCAACATCAGGTTCAGGTTGCAAAATATCAGAAGGGATGGTCATTATATCACATGATAAAAAGTTTGTACTTTATCTTGCCAGTAATGAACTCAGTCAGCAATTTATTTCTAAATGATTACCTTGGTAGCTGAATGGTATGTGTATCAAAGGAGAATTTGAGAAATGCTTAGGAAAAAAGTTCCTTCTTCACGGAACTTGGTAACTTAGTGACTAAATAAGGCAGATCAGGTTAAGGGTAAGGGAGCACAGAAGGATGATGTCTAAGCTTTTGATTAAGTAAACTGGGATAGGTGATTGTAAGGTTTTCTGAGAGGAATGGTTTGAAGGTGGGGACACAGAATTCAGTTGTGGTCATATTAATTTATTCATGCTATCTATGAAATACAGGGGTTACGACATATTTTAGTGATCAGCTGGATATGTAAATTTGAACTAGAGGGAAGTAAACATTTTTAATGTGTTTAGGAAATTATTGAGAGACAGCAAGACAGAGAGAGAATAAATGGAATGAGAAGAGCTATTAGCTGTGGATGAGTCCTTGGAGAACAATAATATATAAAGAGAAGAAAAGGGAGAGAATCCTATGATTAATATTGAGAAAGAAGACTCAGAAAAGGTAGGATATGATAACAGAAAGTTAGAAGAGAGTAATGCAAGAGCTGATTAGCATTAGTGTTTAATTTTAACTATCTTTAACTAAATCTTTGGGCTTCCCAGGTGGTTCAGTGGTAAAGAATCAGCCTGCAATGCAGGAGACATGAGTTTGATCTCTGGGTCAGAAAGATGCCCTAGAGAAAACGTCAATGCATTGCAGTATTCTTGCCAGGACAATCCTGTGGACAGAGGAGCCTAGTGACCCCATGGGGACACAGATTCAGACACGATTTCACAACTAAACAGCAACTAAATCTTCAGTCCACCAAAAGAACCAGTCTGCCTACAGAAGAAGAGATAGAGGGAAGAAGAGAGCAGAGAAAGGGCATTTGCTCAGAAGAGCAAAACTATTTTCTGAATCTAACATCTAGCTTTTTGATGAAGTCATGATTTTGTTCAGTCATTCTTCTCTACCCACTCATGAGTACTCGTCTATTGTCCGTGTCCCTTCAGGGCCCAGGTACTCTGAAAGCAAGAGGGTCCTGAGAGAAGAGAAATAGGCAAGTAAGTAAGAGGGTAAGTGGCAGACCCTGAGGCTGTAAGCTGGATCTAGAGCCTGTCCCACAGTTGATTGGGAGGTCCAGATATCCCAGAAAAAGCCCCGCAGAAGCTCTGAGAGAATGTAATATCTGAAACCTGTAATGCAGAAAGAACCTTACAGAGAACTAGGCTGATAGAATTTCTGCCATATTTTGATGCTGTTGATACTATCTCCCCACATGGTTCCCAGGACTACTGAGTCAGGAGAAGCTTACAGAGAAGAGAACTCAAACCAGTTCTTAAATGCCCTAGACCCGAAGTGACTTTTGTCACTTCCACTTGGAGTTCATTGTCCTAAAGTGGAATTCAATCACCTCACCCTAACTACAGAAGAAACTTGAGAAGGAGAAATGTGCACATGGAATCTTTTGAGAATTCTACTGTCTCTGTCACTCACCCATTGTTAGGATGAGAAAACTGAGGTACAAAGGGATTAATAAACCCACTCAGTGTACCAGAGCTGGTAACTGGTAAAAGCTAGATGCAAACTGAGACTGCCTGGCCCCAGAACCTGTCTTTTTGACCACAACACTAGTGTTATAGTTCCACAAGGGAGATGTACTGAGATCCAGAGATTGCCTGTGCACTGATCCTCCTGTCCCCATTCTATCCTCAAAAGTGACTGCCTCTTCTGCTTGAGTAATAGGGTATTTTTTACTTCATAATATTTAGCTTACTATGGCCAGAGTTATTTCCTCCTCTCCATAAAATAAGAGTTAATCCTGAGCAAGGATTCATCATCAATGCATCAGCCAGGAAGAGCAAGACCCACCTCACAGAAGCCAGGCTTTCCCCTCAGGCCTATCAGGGTGTTCTAGCTGTCTCTGGCAGTCTTTGGCGGTGGCTTTGAGCAGAGGTTTTTTTCCCCCCTGGTTCAATGCAGGTTGGGAGGGGAAAAGTGCTGGGAAATTTGGGCCAGGATACTAGACATCGCTTGTTCCCTAATGACACTGCAAAATGGCTCTAGAGGAAAACTAACAGAACAAGAGACTACCTATGACAATCCGTGCTTATCTAGTGCAACATCAGTATCAACCCACGGTCTACATCCCTGGACCAGGCACTCTACACACTTTACATTGTGCAAAACTTTCAAAGATTTCATGGGATAAATCTTACTAACAACCACTGACTCCTCTACATTTGAGATGTTAGAGACAAAGTGCTGCCACGGACCATCTTATAAGTGGCTGTGCCAGGATTTAAGCTCAAGACTTTGGGGTTCCAAAGACCTTACATCTTGCTAGCACACTAAGCTATTTCTGTCAGAATCCTAAGTTCATAAGAGCAGCCAACATTGATTATGCCAAGCACTGTGCTATGTATATTTCATGAATTATTTCATGTAATACTAATAATGACAACCACAAAGAGAAGCCATAGGAGAGAGGTGTCACCATTAGCACTCCCATTTCATAGATAAGGAAACTGAAGTGTAGGAAAAGGATGTCCAAAAAGGTAAAAGAAAGGGTAAGAGGCAGACCTGACCCTTAAGCCCAAATCTCTCCGCCTCCAAGCACAGGCTTTCTTAAAATGTATTTATCTTTTATTGGAGGATAATTGTTATACAATGTTGTGGTGGTTTCTGCCATACATCAATGCAAATCAGTCACAATTTTATCATATATATATATATATATCTCCCTTCCATCTTGAGCCTTATTCTTCCTGCCCCTAACCAAGCACAGGTTTAACTACTAGTTGATGCTGCCACCTGGCTCTCACTTAAATGAGAACACTGGGGACATAAGACTGGGAAAGGGGAGCAGGTTATCCACAGAGAACTTGTGAAAGTGCTCTATTTGGCTTTATTCGTTCATTCAAACCACAAGGCAGGCCCACAATAATTGGAAATTACATTATATAGTTTGTTTTTCTAACTGGCTTTCTCTCCATGAGGGCTTATGATTGCTTCCTGCCCTGTTACACGTGAGAATTTCCTCCCCCTTTTGAATCATTTCATTCCTGCCAAGTTCTCCACCCCTGCTGTAGTCAGGAATCAAGTTCTGTTGTATAAACACAGAGAGAACTGAACTTCTAATCGGAAGAGAACTGAACTTGCAACGTCCCCATCCGAGACATAACCCAAGGGTTTTCTAGACAGTACCAGGTAAGGGACTGCTTCTTTGGGTGTATGTGTCTGTGTGTGTTTGTCTGCCACGGGGCAGTAAAGTATATAGAGCCCTGAACGTGAATCTAAAGCTGCAATTTCAATTCTAGCAATGTCACTTACAGACCTGGGGCGAGTCTCTTCTCTGACACTTCATTTCCTTTGTTGCCAAGTGAGGATGGTGAAACTGAGAGAAAGGGATCAGAGGGAATACGTGGTATGCCCAGCACCATGACTGGTATACTGGTGATTGATTTAATGTCAGATATTTGAATGTGGTAGGCTGTGGGAGGAGGGTGCCAACGGGAGTAAAAAAGACCTAGAAGTTAAAACATTGAGAAAAAAGCTCCATTATGTGAAAGTTTGTTCAAATCACTTAAGGTGAATGCCTTTTATTAACAACATATTTTTTAAATATCTAACTTGGTAGGGATTGGCTTCAGTATTTTCTGGGAGTTAGAAGACACCTCAACACTTATTAAGTCCTTATTCTGTATCAGACACAGCACTGAGAAATTGATTATATTGACTATCTCACTAATCCTTACGAAAGCATGCTGCTGCTGCTAAGTCACTTTAGTCGTGTCCGACTCTGTGCGACCCCATAGACAGCAACCCACCAGGCTCCGCCGTCCCTGGGATTCTCCAGGCAAGAACACTGGAGTGGGTTGCCATTTCCTTCTCCAATGCATGAAAGTGAAAAGTGAAAGTGAAGTCGCTTAGTCGTGCCCGACTCTTAACGACCCCATGGACTGCAGCCTACCAGGCTCCTCCGTCCATGGGATTTTCCAGGCAAGAGTACTGGAGTGGGGTGCCATTGCCTTCTCGGTACGAAAGCATAGTGAGTATTTTTACTCACTGTACACAGTGAGTATTACTACTATGCCCTCCAAGTCTGGAGACATAAACGATGGCCGAGATCATTCACCTGGTACCAAGTGGAGCCAAACCTGGCTCTGTAATGCTGCGATCCTCTATAATGCACTAAAAATGTTGCCTCATAAAACAAATAGCTTTTTCAGTCCAAATGCTTGTGAAATCAAAGTTCTGTTGTAAGAACTCATCAAGGCACTCTGAACAAGTCATATGAGGTTAAGTTTCATTTTAACTGAATTACTTCTTTAAAGACCTCATTTTAACTGAATTACCTGTTTTAAGATTCTGTCTTATATATAGTCACACGCTGAGAAACTGAGTGTTAGGACTTGAACACATAAATTTTGAGGGGGCACAATTCAGCCCATACTAAAGAGTTAATTTCCTCATGATTTCTCTTTCTGTTGTCTTGGTTTTAGCCACTTATTAAGGGGTTTTATGGATTGTCCTTGAGTATTTTAAGGACAATCCTGTGGTCATGTAAACACCTGTGTATAAAATTAGCAACTGAGTCTGGTGTTCTTGCTCCAGTGGGTTCATGCGTGTGAAGAGAGGTATGTGTTGGAAAAAATGGAAAGAAGAGCAGGATTTTAGAACTATCTCTGCTACTAAATTTGCCTTGCAACTTCGAGGAAATCCATATCTGTCTTGGAATCTGGCCCTATGGCAAAGATTTTAAGCTCAGTTCAGTTCAGTCACTCAGTCGTGTCCGACTCCTTGCGACCCCATGAATCACAGCACACCAGGCCTCCCTGTCCATCACCAACTCCCGGAGTTCACTCAAACTCATGTCCATTGAGTCAGTGATGCCATCCAGCCATCTCATCCTCTGTTGTCCCCTTTTCCTCCTGCCCCCAATTCCTCCCAGCATCAGAGTCTTTTCCAATGAGTCAACTCTTCGCATGAGGTGGCCAAAGTATTGAAGTTTCAGCTTTAGCATCAGTCCTTCCAAAGAACACCCAGGACTGATCTCCTTTAGAATGGACTGGTTGGATCTCCTTGCAGTCCAAGGGACTCTCAAGTGTCTTCTCCAACACCACACTTCAAAAGCATCAATTCTTCGGTGCTCAGCCTTCTTCACAGTCCAACTTTCACATCCGTACATGACCACTGAAAAAACCATAGCCTTGACTAGATGGACCTTTGTTGCAAAGTAATGTCTCTGCTTTTTAATATGCTATCTAGGTTGGTCATAACTGTCCTTCCAAGGAGTAAGTGTCTTTTATTTTATTTTATTTATTTTATTTTATTTATTTTATTTTATTTTTAAACCTCAAACACTGTATTAGTTTTGCCAAACATCAAAACAAATCCGCCACAGGTATACATGTGCTCCCCATCCTGAACCCTCCTCCCTCCTCCCTCCCCACACCATCCCTCTAGGTCGTCCCAGTGCACCAGCCCCAAGCATCCAGTATCGTGCATCAAACCTGGACTGGCAACTCGTTTCATACATGATATTACACATGTTTCAATGCCATTCTCCCAAATCTTCCCACCCTCTCCCTCTCCCACAGAGTCCATAAGACTGTTCTATACATCAGTGTCTCTTTTGCTGTCTCGTACACAGGGTTATTGTTACCATCTTTCTAAATTCCATATATATGCGTTGGTATACTGTATTGGTGTTTTTCTTTCTGGCTTACTTCACTCTGTATAATAGGCTCCAGTTTCATCCACCTCATTAGAACTGATTCAAATGTATTCTTTTTAATGGCTGAGTAATACTCCATTGTGTATATGTACCACAGCTTTCTTATCCATTCATCTGCTGATGGACATCTAGGTTGCTTCCATGTCCTGGCTATTATAAACAGTGCTGCGATGAACATTGGGGTACAAGTGTCTCTTTCCCTTCTGGTTTCCTCAGTGTGTATGCCCAGCAGTGGGATTGCTGGATCATAAGGCAGTTCTATTTTCAGTTTTTTAAGGAATCTCCACACTGTTCTCCATAGTGGCTGTACTAGTTTACATTCCCACCAACAGTGTAAGAGGGTTCCCTTTTCTCCACACCCTCTCCAGCATTTATTGCTTGTAGACTTTTGGATCACAGCCATTCTGACTGGCGTGAAATGGTACCTCATAGTGGTTTTGATTTGCATTTCTCTGATAATGAGTGATGTTGAGCATCTTTTCATGTCTTTGTTAGCCATCTGTATGTCTTCTTTGGAGAAATGTCTATTTAGTTCTTTGGCCCATTTTTTGATTGGGTCATTTATTTTTCTGGAGTTGAGCTGTAGGAGTTGCTTGTATATTTTTGAGATTAGTTGTTTGTCAGTTGCTTCATTTGCTATTATTTTCTCCCATTCTGAAGGCTGCCTTTTCACCTTGCTAATAGTTTCCTTTGATGTGCAGAAGCTTTTAAGGTTAATTAGGTCCCATTTGTTTATTTTTGCTTTTATTTCCAATATCCTGGGAGGTGGGTCATAGAGGATCCTGCTGTGATGTATGTCGGAGAGTGTTTTGCCTATGTTCTCCTCTAGGAGTTTTATAGTTTCTGGTCTTACGTTTAGGTCTTTAATCCATTTTGAGTTTATTTTTGTGTATGGTGTTAGAAAGTGTTCTAGTTTCATTCTTTTACAAGTGGTTGACCAGAGTTCCCAGCACCACTTGTTAAAGAGATTGTCTTTAATCCATTGTATATTCTTGCCTCCTTTGTCGAAGATAAGGTGTCCATATGTGCGTGGATTTATCTCTGGGCTTTCTATTTTGTTCCATTGATCTATATTTCTGTCTTTGTGCCAGTACCATACTGTCTTGATAACTGTGGCTTTGTAGTAGAGCCTGAAGTCAGGTAGGTTGATTCCTCCAGTTCCATTCTTCTTTCTCAAGATAGCTTTGGCTATTCGAGGTTTTTTGTATTTCTATAAAAACTGGGAAATTATTTGCTCTAGCTCTGTGAAGAATACCATTGGTAGCTTGATAGGGATTGCATTGAATCTATAAATTGCTTTGGGTAGTATACTCATTTTCACTATATTGATTCTTCCAATCCATGAACACGGTATATTTCTCCATCTATTAGTGTCCTCTTTGATTTCTTTCACCAGTGTTTTATAGTTTTCTATATATAGGTCTTTAGTTTCTTTAGGTAGATATATTCCTAAGTATTTTATTCTTTCCATTGCAATGGTGAATGGAATTGTTTCCTTAATCTCTCTTTCTGTTTTCTCATTATTAGTGTATAGGAATGCAAGTGATTTCTGTGTGTTGATTTTATATCCTGCAACTTTACTATAATCATTGATTAGTTCTAGTAACTTTCTGGTGGAGTCTTTAGGGGTTTCTATGTAGAGAATCATGTCATCTGCAAATAGTGAGAGTTTTACTTCTTCTTTTCCAATTTGGATTCCCTTTATTTCTTTTTCTGCTCTGACTGCTGTGGCCAAAACTTCCAAAACTATGTTGAATAGTAATGGTGAAAGTGGGCACCCTTGTCTTGTTTCTGACTTTAGAGGAAATGCTTTCAATTTTTCACCATTGAGGATAATGTTTGCTGTGGGTTTATCATATATAGCTTTTATTATGTTGAGGTATGTTCCTTCTATTCCTGCTTTCTGGAGAGTTTTTATCATAAATGGATGTTGAATTTTTGTCAAAGGCTTTCTCTGGATCTATTGAGATAATCATATGGTTTTTATTTTTCAATCTGTTAATGTGATGTATTACATTGATTGATTTGCGGATATTGAAGAATCCTTGCATCCCTGGGATAAAGCCCACTTGGTCATGGTGTATGATCTTTTTAATGTGTTGTTGGATTCTGATTGCTAGAATTTTGTTAAGGAGTTTTGCATCTATGTTCATCAGTGATATTGGCCTGTAGTTTTCTTTTTTTGTGGGATCTTTGTCAGGTTTTGGTATTAGGGTGATGGTGGCCTCATAGAATGAGTTTGGAAGTTTACCTTCCTCTGAAATTTTCTGGAAGAGTTTGAGCAGGATAGGTGTTAGCTCTTCTCTAAATTTTTGGTAGAATTCAGCTGTGAAGCCGTCTGGACCTGGGCTTTTGTTTGCTGGAAGATTTTTGATTACAGTTTCAATTTCCATGCTTGTGATGGGTCTGTTAAGATTTTCTATTTCTTCCTGGTCCAGTTTTGGAAAGTTGTACTTTTCTAAGAATTTGTCCATTTCTTCCACGTTGTCCATTTTATTGGCATATAATTGTTGATAGTAGTCTCTTATGATCCTTTGTATTTCTGTGTTGTCTGTTGTGATCTCTCCATTTTCATTTCTAATTTTATTGATTTGATTTTTCTCCCTTTGTTTCTTGATGAGTCTGGCTAATGGTTTGTCAATTTTATTTTTCCTTTCAAAGAACCAGCTTTTGGCTTTGTTGATTTTTGCTATGGTCTCTTTTGTTTCTTTTGCATTTATTTCTGCTCTAATTTTTAAGATTTCTTTCCTTCTACTAACCCTGGGGTTCTTCATTTCTTCCTTTTCTAGTTGCTTTAGGTGTAGAGTTAGGTTATTTATTTGACTTTTTTCTTGTTTCTTGAGGTGTGCCTGTATTGCTATGAATTTTTCCCCTTAGGACTGCTTTTACAGTGTCCCACAGGTTTTGGGTTGTTGTGTTTTCATTTTCATTCGTTTCTATGCAAATTTTGATTTCTTTTTTGATTTCTTCTGTGATTTGTTGGTTATTCAACAGCGTGTTGTTCAGCCTCCATATGTTGGAATTTTTAATAGTTTTTCTCCTGTAATTGAGATCTAATCTTACTGCATTGTGGTCAGAAAAGATGCTTGGAATGATTTCTATTTTTTTGAATTTACCAAGGCTAGCTTTATGGCCCAGGATGTGTTCTATCCTGGAGAAGGTTCCATGTGTGCTTGAGAAAAAGGTGAAATTCATTGTTTTGGGATGAAATGTCCTATAGATATCAATTAGGTCTAACTGGTCTATTGTATCATTTAAAGTTTGTGTTTCCTTGTTAATTTTCTGTTTAGTTGATCTATCCATAGGTGTGAGTGGGGTATTAAAGTCTCCCACTATTATTGTGTTATTGTTAATTTCTCCTTTCATAGTTGTTAGCGTTTGTCTTACATATTGTGGTGCTCCCATGTTGGGTGCATATATATTTATAATTGTTTTATCTTCTTCTTGGATTGATCCTTTGATCATTATGTAGTAACCATCTTTGTCTCTTTTCACAGCCTTTGTTTTAAAGTCTATTTTATCTGATATGAGTATTGCTACTCCTGCTTTCTTTTGGTCCCTATTTGCATGGAAAATCTTTTTCTAGCCCTTCACTTTCAGTCTGTATGTGTCCCCTGTTTTGAGGTGGGTCTCTTGTAGACAACATATGTAGGGGTCTTGTTTTTGTATCCATTCAGCCAGTCTTTGTCTTTTGGTTGGGGCATTCAACCCATTTACGTTTAAGGTAATTACTGATAAGTATGATCCCGTTGCCATTTACTTTATTGTTTTGGGTTCAAATTTATACACCGTTTTTGTGTTTCCTGTCTAGAGAATATCCTTTAGTATTTGTTGGAGAGCTGGTTTGGTGGTGCAGAGTTCTCTCAGCTTTTGCTTGTCTGAAAAGCTTTTGATTTCTCCTTCATATTTGAATGAGATCCTTGCTGGGTACAATAATCTGGGCTGTAGGTTATTTTCTTTCATCATTTTAAGTATGTCTTGCCATTCCCTCCTGGCTTGAAGAGTTTCTATTGAAAGATCAGCTGTTATCCTTATGGGAATTCCCTTGTGTGTTATTTGTTGTTTTTCCCTTGCTGCTTTTAATATTTGTTCTTTGTGTTTGATCTTTGTTAATTTGATTACTATGTGTCTTGGGGTGTTTCGCCTTGGGTTTATCCTGTTTGGGACTCTCTGGGTTTCTTGGACTTGGGTGATTATTTCCTTCCCCATTTTAGGGAAGTTTTCAACTATTATCTCCTCAAGTATTTTCTCATGGTCTTTCTTTTTGTCTTCTTCTTCTGGGACCCCTATAATTCGAATGTTGTAGCGTTTAATATTGTCCTGGAGGTCTCTGAGATTGTCCTCATTTCTTTTAATTCGTTTTTCTTTTATCCTCTCTGATTCATTTATTTCTACCATTCTATCTTCTACTTCACTAATCCTATCTTCTGCCTCTATTATTCTACTATTTGTTGCCTCCAGAGTGTTTTTAATTTCATTTATTGCATTATTCATTATATATTGACTCTTTTTTATTTCTTCTAGGTCCTTGTTAAACCTTTCTTGCATCTTCTCAATCCTTGTCTCCAGGCAATTTATCTGTGATTCCATTTTGATTTCAAGATTTTGGATCAATTTCACTATCATTATTCAAAATTCTTTATCAGGTAGATTCCCTATCTCTTCCTCTTTTGTTTGGTTTTGTGGGCATTTATCCTGTTCCCTTATCTGCTGGCTAGTCCTCTGTCTCTTCATCTTGTTTAAATTGCTGATTTGGGGGTGTCCTTTCTGTATTCTGGCAGTTTGTGGAGTTCTCTTTATTGTGGCGTTTCCTCGCTCTGTGTGGGTTTGTACAGGTGGTTTGTCAAGTTTTCCTGGTTAGGGAAGCTTGTGTCAGTGTTCTGGTGGGTGGAGCTGGATTTCTTCTCTCTGGAGTGCAATGAAGTGTCCAGTAATGAGTTATGAGATGTCCATGGCTTTGGGGTGACTTTGGGCAGCCTGTATCTTGAAGCTCAGGGCTGTGTTCCTTTGTTGCTGGAGAATTTGCTTGGTATGTCTTGCCCTGGAACTTGTTGGCCCTTGTGTGGTGCTTGGTTTCAGTGTCGGTATGGAGGCGTTTGATGAGCTCCTGTCAATTAATGTTCCTTAGAGTCAGGAGTTCCCTGGAGTCAGGGTTTGGACTTAAGCCTCCTGCTTCCAGTTATTGGTCTTATTTTTACAGTAGTTTCAAAACTTCTCCTTCTACACAGCACTACTGATAAAACATCTACGTTAAAGATGAACAGTTTCTCTACCTTGAGGGTCACCCAGAGAGGTTCACAGCGTTACATGGAGAAGAGAAGAGGGAGGAGGGATTTAGAGGTGACCTGAATGAGATGAGGTGGAATCAATAGAGGAAAGAGTGGGCTAGCCAGTAATCACTTCCTTATGTGCATTCCACAACTGGACCACTCAGAAATGTTCATGGAGTTATACAGAGGAGAGAAGAAGGAGGAAGGAGACAGAGGTGGCCAGGAGGATAAAAGGGGGGAATGAAAGGGAGGGAGACAGATCCAGCCAGTAATCTGTTCCCTAAGTGTTCTCCCCGTCTGGAACACACAGAAATTCGCAGAGTTGGGTAGAGTAGAGGGGGTTAGGGAGGAAACACCGGTGACCTGGTGGAGAAAAAGGAGAGTCCAAAGGGAGAGAGAGCAGTCAAGCCAGTAATCTCGCTCCCTAGTGAAAAATGGGTACTGAAGATTGGGTTCTTAAAGGTACAAAATTGGTAACAAATACATAAAAGCAAAAATTAAAAATCTAGAGTAGAGTTTGGAATTTCAAAAATACGATGTTAAAGAAAAGAAGAAGTAAAAGAAAGAGAGAAAAAACGAACAAACAAAAACAAACAAGGTCGTGAAAATTATAAAGAGAATATAGGTACAAATTGATGACTAATACCAAAAAGCAAAAGTTAAAAATCTAGAGTAGAGTTTGGAATTTCAGATATACAATGTTATATAAAAGAAGAAGAGAAACAGAAAAAGAAAAAAAAAAAGTCACAGAAACTATAAAAAAAAAAAAAACTATAGGTACAAAATTGATAACAAATACCAAAAAGCTAAAATTAAAAATCTAGAGTAGAGTTTGGAATTTCAAAAATACAATATTAAAGAAAAGAAGAAGAAGAAGAAAAAAAAAACAGGGTCAAAAGGTTATATATATATATATATATATATATATATATGAAGTTTGCTGTAAAAAAAAAAAACAGGGCCTTTTTTTTTTTTTGCAAAGTAATAGGTTATAAAAGTGAAAATTAAAGGAATAATAAAGGACTTAAATTTTTTTTTTAATTAAAAAAAAGAAAAAATGATCGTAAAAATAGTAAAAATATATCTAGGACTTTCTCTGGTTTTGTTGTGTATATTGTGGGTTCAGTTCATTTTTGGCTAGTTCCTTGGTCTGACTTATATTTCTCAAGATCTATAGGCCCCTTCCTATGTAGTCGGTAGTAACCACAGGGTTTTAATCTATTGCCTGTAGCTTCCAAGGCGGTTCCCTCTGTTATAGCTTCTACTGTTTGCTGATCTCTTCAGTGTCTGGTTTCCACCCTGACACAAAGGGGATGGTGGAGGATACTTTTTTTTGTTGTTTTTTAGGCTCACTTGTTCAGTCGCGCTGTTGGGAGGGAGGGAGGGATGCTGCAAATAACACTGGCGTGTGCTCGCAGTGCCTCAGCCAAACTGGGTCTGCCCCCGCTCACAGCGCATGTAGCCTCCCTGCCCACACTTCTCAGGCTCTAGGTTGCTCTGCCGGGAACCATCCGTGGCCGGCCCTGGGCTGCCTGTACCTCCCAGGTCCAAGCCACTCAGGTTCAGGCACTCCGGTAGTCCTCAGAGGCGCAGACTTGGTTGGGCCTGCATTTTGTGCCCTTCCCAGGTCCGAGCAGCTCAGGTGATGAGGTGTTTGGCGAGCGCAATTGCTGCGACTTATCGCCTCCCCGCCACTCGTTTATCTAGGTGTACAACCGGCACACCTTCTCAGGCAGATGTTGACCATCCAGACCGCCAAGAAGTTTTAGTTAGCAAAGAAGCCTGCTTACAGTTTTATAGATAATGTCTCTCTGGGGCTGCGATTGCCCCCTTCCGGTTCTGGCTGCCTGTCACCAGAGGGGTAAGGTCTGCAGCCGGCTATCTCTGTTCAGTCCTTTGTTCCGTGCGCGGGCCTGGCGTTGTCTTAAGTTAGGGCTGGCTTTTCGCGTGGTAGATATCCCACAGTCTGGTTTACTAGCCCAAATTATTTCGCTCAGATAGCGCTCAGGGTATTCAGGCCAGGTCCTTACTCTAAGCGATACAGCCTGCGCGCGCCTCCCTGCCCAGCCCCCACTTGCTAATGGCGGATGCAGGCGTCTGTGCTGCTTTTCCGCTGGGGGAGTTACCGTAGGGCTCGCAATCTGCGGGTTTTAATTGTTTATTTATTTTTCCTCCCTGTTATGTTGCCCTCTGTGCTTCCAAAGCTCGGCACATATTTGGCAGTGAGAAGGTTTCCTGGTGTTTGGAAACTTCTCTCTTTTTAAGACTCCTTTCCTGGGACGGGACTCCCTTCCCGGGACGGAACTCCGTCCGTCCCTCTTTTGTCTCTTTTTTTGTCTTTTATATTTTTTCCTACCTCCTTTCGAAGACTTGGGTTGCTTTTCTGGGTGCCTGATGTCCTCTGCCGGCCTTCAGAAGTTGTTTTGTGGAATTTACTCTGCGTTTAAATGTTCTTTTGATGAATTTGTGGGGGAGAAAGTGTTCTCCCCGTCCTCCAAGGAGTGTCTTTTAATTTCATGGCTGCAATCACCATCTGCAGTGATTTTGGAGCCCCCAAAAATAAAGTCTAGAGTGTCAACAAATACTAGATAGGTAGAATCAGTGGAGAAGCAGATAGCTGTGGCAAAATAAAGAGTGATGGAAACTATGTTGAATTGAAGAACGTTTCGTTTAAATGAAGCAGGCAATCTTCAGGCTTCCCAGGTGGCTCAGTGGGTAGAATCCACCTACAATGCAGGCAGCACAGAAGATCCCCTGGAGGAGGGTATGACAATGCACTCCAGTATTCTTGCCTGAAGAATCCCACGGACAGTGGAGCCTGGCAGGCTACAGTGCATAGGGTCTCAAAGAGTTGGATATGACTGAAATGACTTAGCATGCACACAGACAATTTTCAGCTCCTGCCAGTTGATGCCAGGTTGAAATAAAAGTTTTCCAGGCCTTCTAAGTTTTCAAGAGAAATCTTCAATTCATGTTTTAAGGGAAATCTCTCTGTGTTTACATATTGGCAATTCAAATTATTTTTCTCCAAAGGGTGAGAGTCAAATATCTGGGTCAGTTGACATCTTTGGGTCTTTCTTCGCTTAAGTGTTCTGATAAAACAAAAGACAGTGTTGTTTAAAAAAGAAGAAAAAAAAAAAGAGTGCTATTGAGGCAGTACAAGTGCGGAGTAGAAAAAAATTTCTAGACACAGAGTATTGCACACAGGAGTGAGTTTATTAAGAACAAAGATAAAGTGGGCACTACAAGCACAGTGGGCCAACAACTCCTAACAGACTAGGGAGAGTCAACAGTTTCCGTGGGTTAGTAGCCAATTTTTATGCCTCAAAACAAAACCAAAAAATTCCTGCTGGAAGGTTGGTATAGATGATTGGTTAGGGCACTATAAAGTGAACACTGGGGTGGGTATTTTTGCCTAATAGAAGTCAAGAAGCCCGTTGGTGATGATCAGGGGGGCTTTGGCAATGGTACAAAGGGGCTCAGTCAGCTTTGGAGATGACCTTGGTTCTGGGCTCCACTTCCGTGGCCTTGGTACACAGCCTCACACTTGTGGCCTAGGAACAGGACTCAACATCCCCTGCTCTTCTTATCAGTAAGACAAGTCTTCAGCCCCGTAACACTCTGCTCATGTCTAACTAGCTACCCATCTAACTCTCAGGTTATGAGGACACAGGTCATTGGGAAAGAGATGGAGACCATCTCTGGCTTCTTCCTGCTGGACAGGGTCTTCATGGGGTCCCAGGGAGATAAGAGTCCATGGAATGACAAAGCAGCTTGTTCCAGTGTAGTCCATGTGCCAACCAGCTGATATCCTTGTGGCATCAACTGGAGTTTTATTTGTTTTCTAGAAGAAACAAACTTTATAAGAAAATTAGAGATACATGTCCCAAAGATTAATAGAAATAGAAAGGCTGCCAAGGGGCCTAAAAGAGGGGATAGTCAGGAACACCAGGACAAGACATCGGCCTGGGATGTTAGTGTTTCTCTAGGATGAGGAGATGCAAGAATTGGGGTTCATGAACATATTTTCTTGAAAATGTCTATCTGAAAGCCTGTCCTGCCAGTTTTCCCCAGAGTGTAGAACGCCTTATTTTTAATTTCTACCCTGAACTCCTTTCAGAGGGTGGTGAAGCTCAGCAGCTCCAGTCGCTCCTGATTTAATCTTTGTAGAGGCAGATGGCAAGTGCCAGTTTCCAGTCAGCAGGGCCCTTCATGGCTATAAATTTGATCCTTGGTTTGGGGGCTTTTTAAGATCATTTCATCCCACATTGATAGGAATGCTCATTCCCAGGTCTGGTGAAGATTTTTCTAATAGGTTATTTAATATGCTATTGTTGGACTTGACCATGAAAATAGTAAAAGATCTGGCCAATACCTGCCTTACTAGTAGTCTCTTATAGTCCAGGAAAACATTCCCTCTTGTTGATTCTTCCCATATCTACAGCTACATTATTATAATCATTGATCTCATAGGAAACTATATATCATTTTTTTAGAGACTCAGTCACACATTTGATAATTTAAGAGATGACAATTTTGTGTAAGAGACAGCAGTTTTCTGAAACAGGCAGTATAGCAAACAATATAGGTAGCAGTAATAGTAAGTTTACAAGTAAAAATTTAAGCACTTTTATCAGATGCAGTCCAGTATATCCCAGGTTGTCTGATTTAGTGTGTTAAATGACTATGGCCTGGTGTTAATCTCCTGGTTGTAGATCATGCAGCATCTGATCTTTACCCAAAGACTGATTATAAATTTAGGCTTCAGAAGCAAACTTAGAACATCTTTCTATTAATTCAATTAAATCTTGTAGCAGAATAACATCTTGTAGCAAGGGACTAACTGGGAAGTGAGTCTTAGTAAATACAGACCTTAATTAACAAAACTAGTACTTACCATTTACTGAAACATAATTTTTTGAAGTTACCCCCATTTTTATTAAACACAGCCAAGACTAATTTATTTTTAAAATAAATTTGGTCCATTGACTATAGATGCCATAGGCCTCTCATTTTGCTACAGTGGATTGTTTTCTCTTTTGGAGGTCCCCAAAATACTTTGAGATTTCTGTACATTCAAGAGACCGTCTTTTTATTTACCTAGTTTTTATTTATAGCCTACCTAGTAAGGCTTTTCAGAACCCAAGTGTCTCCAATTTCTGGAGGGACAAGGCAGAGAGAAAAGAAAAATGTTTTAATTTTACCCACAAGTATAAATTACCAAATTATTTTGAACCATAAGTTTCTTGAGGAGAAGAGCTTCTTTATATCTGAAAACAAAGATTAGAAGCCAAGTAATATGTCAGACAAAAAGTCATGAAACTTATACTTATATTTATTTATTTAAACCTATGTAATGAATTTCTGTTCTTCTGTCCTTTCCTGATGATTGAGGATGATAGTGACAGTGATGGTTTTAAGAAGTCTGTGAAGCTTTTATTCAGACTTGCATGATTTGTTCAGTGAAGTGGATGCCTTCATCACTGGAGATTGTAAAACATAGACCTTAGTGGAAGACACATTTTAAACATTTTTTTTTTTCCTCCATTGTGAGAACATCAACCTTGCAGCCAGGAAAGGCTTTACCCCATTAAATGAAAAAAAAAATAAGGTTTATCAAGAGCCAGGAAAAGTCAAGCAGCCATTTTGGACTCCCCATGACTCTGACTATTTGACTTACAGCCATTGTTTATCCATTTTAAATTCCCTGATTTAGGAGTAGATGAGGGGTTAATTTTTGTAGAAGCAGAATGAGCTTTGTCTATGTGTGCCATAACCTTCATAGATCATTGTGAAGTAATATTTATTTTATCACAGTAACAATGTTTTTAAAAATGAATCACTTAAAGGCAAAGACATTCACACAGTCCACTATCAAAAGCAGCATTCCAAGAAAAGTTTGTTCTTTTAACAAGGAGAGAAAGCCAAATTCCAGTTTGGTACCAGCTTATATTCACTGTGAAACAAAATTTATTCATTTAGCTAAAGTAATAATAAAAGATTTCAAAGGCAATTTAATGTCTTAAGAAACTTGTACCATGCACAAAACTCTCTTCTTGGGGTCCATGTCCCAAAAAATCTTTTTTTCACTTTCATTTCCATCATTTTATTTGCCCATTCAGAGAACCTATAAGTCAAAATGTATAAGTTTGCCACCTATAAATCAAACTTATTTCCTTTTCCCTTAATAAAATGTAATTCCATTCCTTATACTTTTTTTTATTAAAAACACACATCCTGCTTTCCTTCAGCAACCATAAACTGTCCTTTATAACATCATTCTGTAGATTAGAAAACATAAATCACCCAAAGCTCTTATATTATTTGCATTTTCTTTAAAGTTCCTTTACAGTGTGTTCTTAAGATGTTGTTGTTGTTCAGTTGCTCAGTCATGTCCGACTCTTTGCAACCCCATTGACTGCAGCACACCAGGCCTCCCCGTCCTTCACCATCTCCTGGAGTTTGCCCAAGTTCATGTTCATTGAATCAGTGATGCTGTTCTTAAGATATGCCTATGTTAATTAGGTTAACAAATATTAATACCAGTTAATAGTGAACTTTTTCCTAGTTCACGTGAACCATTTCTCTTTTATTTAGAGCTGTTTGATTTGTAAGTACTTACTTTTCTTCAGTCCAATTTAATTAGAGCTCATTTACAAATTAACCTTAGCAATATTACCCAAAGACAGAGACACACACTGAGACATACATATATATCCAAACAGACACAGATCTCACAGTTTTCTGCTTAAGATTTAAAATGTCTCTTTGCCTCTTTTTTCCTTGGCTTGAAGTTCTACTAGTTAACATAAGGCTGACGTCTCAGGCAGAGCAGGCTTTGTATCTCAAGGACATAGTAAGAGTTAACTTCAGAATTTTTCCTAGACATATTTTTGCTTCTCTCAGGATTAGCACTCCAAAAAGAAACGTGTTTCAACAAGCCAGTTTTGTCTAACTGCATGTGCAAAAAGAACAAATCTTGAAATTTCAACAAGATTTCATTTTAACCAGTTTTATCCAGACTCTAAAGAATATCATGGCCATCTTGTGTCAAAAATGTCATACTCCTTTTTGTAGTCATAATTTCAGAGCTAAAATATAGATCAAATAGTGCTCAAATTGGTTCTGATGACAGAAGCAAACTGACTGATAAAATATCATCCTAGTAGGGATTGTTCCTTTGGGGAGATGGGGTCTTTGGTCAGAAGAATATGAAGGAGTAAGGGAATTTGAAGGAATGGGAGAAATTTCTTCCCTCCCCCTGCCACCCCCTGCAAGAGACAGGAGGAGTTAGAAGGGGATTCTTTACAATTTTTGGAGTTTTTTTCCTTTTCATGTTTATGATCATGGGAGAAAGTCATGGGCTAGGACATCTGATGGAGGGAGAGACATAGGAGGACAGGGGATAAGGCGACAACAGAAAGTTATATGTAGCATGAGTCCCTTAGATCCAAATTCTGACTGAGTGCCGTGCTGCTGCTGCTGCTAAGTCGCTTCAGTCATGTCCGACTCTGTGTGACACCATAGATAGCAGCCCACCAGGCTCCCCTGTCCCTGGGATTCTCCAGGCAAGAACACTGGAGTGGGTTGCCATTTCCTTCTCCAATGCATGAAAGTGAAAAGTGAAAGTGAAGTCACTCAGTCGTGTCGGACTCTTCGCCACCCCATGGACTGCAGCCTACCAGGCTCCTCCATCCATGGGATTTTCCAGGCAAGAGGACTGGGACTGAATGCCATAGGGAACAACAAAAGAGATCATGTAATTTACTGTGCCATTAACAGGCCATTTTTCTTGGTTCCCCAATATGTAGGTTCAGTTCAGTTCAGTCGCTCAGTTGTCTCCGACTCTTTGTGACCCCATGAATCACAGCACACCAGGCCTCCCTGCCCATCACCAATTCCTGGAGTTCACTCAGACTCACTTCCATTGAGTCAGTGATGCCATCCAGCCATCTCATCCTCTGTCGTCCCCTTCTCCTCCTGCCCCCAATCCCTCCCAGCATCAGAGTCTTTTCCAGTGAGTCAACTCTTCGCATGAGGTGGCCAAAGTACTGGAGTTTCAGCTTTAGCATCATTCCTTCCAAAGAAATCCCAGGGCTGATCTCCTTCAGAATGGACTGGTTGGATCTCCTTGCAGTCCAAAGGACTCTCAAGAGTCTTCTCCAACACCACAGTTCAAAAGCATCAATTCTTCGGCGCTCAGCCTTCTTCACAGTCCAACTCTCAAATCCATACATGACCACAGGAAAAACCATAGCCTTGACTAGACGGACCTTTGTTGGCAAAGTAATGTCTCTGCTTTTCAATATGCTATCTAGGTTGGTCATAACTTTCCTTCCAAGGAGTAAGCGTCTTTTAATTTCATAGCTGCAGTCACCATCTGCTGTGATTTTGGAGCTCAAAAAAATAAAGTCTGACACTGTTTCCACTGTTTCCCCATTTCTTTCCCATGAAGTGATGGGACCGGATGCCATGATCTTCGTTTTCTGAATGTTGAGCTTTAAGCCAACTTTTTCACTCTCCACTTTCACTTTCATCAAGAGGCTTTTTAGTTCCTCTTCACTTTCTGCCATAAGGGTGGTTGGCATTAGGTAATTAGGTGGGACAGTATAGGGTGAGCACTAGGGTACACATTTTTGGCTAATATGGGTCAGGAAACCTGATGGTGATAATCAGGGGAGCTTTTGGAAACATTACAAAGGGGCTCAGTTTGCTTCTGAGGTGACCTTAATTCTGGGCTCTTCTTCTGTGGTACCTGTTGCTTCTTGCACCTGTGGCCTGGGGACAGGACTCAGCAAGAATTATTGACTGACAGACACCAAAAAGGAAGGGGACATACTTTAGTTCACATGGCCCAAGGATCCACACTGACAAACTACAAGATGAAGCTTTCACGTATCTATTTTTGTTGACTTAAAAAATAGTCACAACCTAAAAGTTGAGTATTACATTTTATATGGTGGAAAATTTTAGCACTTCAGCCCAGGAGACAGCATCTCAAGTGACTCTGAGAAAACTGCTCCTGTAATCAAAGTCTTAAATTTTCCCACCAAATAAAACAACTGTTGACTTCTAGGTTGTGAATATTTTTTATAGTGATAGTTATGGTGACTGCAAAGAAGGGACCCTGGCCAAATTCTTGTCCACCTGAACCCTGTGAGTATCCAGAGCCTTGGTAGCAGCAGAGGCCCTTTGTGCCCATCCACTTTCTTGAGGAGTCCAGACAAATTTGAATGAGTGTCTCCTGGTTCTAGGATCTCCTGTTTATTAGTTGATGATCCTAAGTTTTATTCGGTGGGAGAAGAGGTTATCCTTGAAACTTGGTTTTAAGAAAAGGTACCTGGGTTGCTCAGTCTAGATATTGAGTGGGTTATCCTCAGTCAAAAGACTGGGAAGATTTTACTCAGTTTAGGTGCTTAGTGGGTTGTCTTCAGTATAAAATGCACTGGGAAGATTTTGTTTGAGAAGGTTATCCTCAGTGTAAAAGGTACTGGGAAGACTCAATTTGGATACTGAGTGGTTGGCTATCCTCAGTTAGAGACTGAGAGGAAGACTTAGCTTAAACACTGAGTAAGGTGGGACGGAGTTATTAGGGGGAAGATGGACCTGTCATTTTTCCTTTTATTGGCTACCTTAATAAAGTTTCTTGAAATAAAACTAAAATCTTATGAGAGCTTCTGAGCTCCGAAGAAGGGACTCTCTCCTCCTGGCTGGCAATGGCTTTCTCAGGGGACTGAGAAACCTGCAGAAGTGGTAGAGGAGAGACCTCATACAGCCCACCTTATCCCTATAGGGAAACCCAGTCATGTAATTAACAAACTGCCCAACCAAGGATGCACATAAGAATTGGCCATTCTGTGACCTGAGCACCTGTGCAAGTCTTACACTCCAATGGGAGACCGGAGACATGTAAGATGGGGCTGAAACAACTCTGGGGCAAAATCAGAGAAGTGGCACTCCCAAGAAGCACATGCTGGCCCAGCACACAATCATCATCACAATTTTATCTCAACAAACTGACTTCAATATGGAAAATAAAAGTTTCAAAATAAAAGAAAAGGAACAACAGATTGCCAGCCTCCAGCTAACATCCCAGCTGGGTAAATGTACATACAAAAATTATAAGTATTTACTTAAGTGGAAATTGAAGGGAAATCTCACCCTAAAAATTGAGGAGGCTCTTTCATTGCTTACACAGTTAAGTTACATTAAGGTTAAAAGCTAGCTTAGTAAAAATATCTTTTCAGACTTTAAACAAAGGCCTTCAGGAGGAAACTTGGGTTTTGAGATGTAAATGTTCTACCTGTTCTTCCTAGGACATTCTGTGTTGGTATGTTTTGTTTGTTCATGTTTTTAAAAACTTGGTCTGTTAGGTAGTTAGAATAGGCAAAAGGAGTCCAAGATGGTGGTGGCTAAAAGACAAAGAAAGGAAAAAAAATCCACAAAAATGGAACAAAAGAAAATCTGAGGACTGGAGTGAGAACCTCAGGTGAAACCAACAGCCCTCCTGGCTAGCCCAACTTACACAGGGCACGTTCAGGGGGAGGAGAAAAAAACATATAAAAAGAGGAGCCAAAATTGAGCCTCTCTTCTTTTGGGTCTGCCTACCCTCATGCCTCAAGGATGTATTTTCCTTTGCTTGCCAAATAAAACTGAGCTTTAACTGAGCTGTGACACTGGTCCACAGTTTCAAATCTTTGCTGTGGTGAGATGGAACTGAAGAAATTACACTCCCTGACATGGCCTTTGCTATTTTTCTGGTTTCTCTGGTGGCTCAGACAGTAAAGAATCTGCCTGAAATGCAGGAGACCAGGTTCAGTCTTTGGGTGAGAAAGATCCCCTGGAGAAGGAAATGGCTACCCTCTCCAGTATTCTTGCCTGGGGAATTCCATGGACGGAGAAGCCTGGTGGGCTACAGTCCATGGAATTGCAAAGAATTGGACATGACTGATCGAGTAACACAATACAGTACTGTTTTTGAGAGTAAATTCTCCAAATTTGGGCTTCCCTGATACCTCACTTGGTAAAGAATCCACCTGCAATGCAGAAGACTCCATTCAATTCCTTGGTTGGGAAGATCCCCTGGAAAAGGGATAGGCTATCCACTCCAGTATTCTTGGGCTTCCCTTGTGGCTCAGCTGGTAAAGAATCTGCCTGCAGTGCAGGAGACCTGGGTTCAATCCCTAGGTTGGGAAGATCCCCTGGAGAAGTGAAAGGCTACCCACTCCAGTGTTATGGCCTCTAGAATTCCATGGACTGTATAATCCATGGGGTTTCAAAGAGTCAACTGAACAACTTTCACTTTCTCCAAATTTAGGTTACATCCTCCCCACTCTCTTATGGGGAAGGCTCTTGCATATCTATGGTTTTAATCACTATTAATTTACCAGCTGAGCCACAAGAGAGCCCCAAATAAGGAAAGAAGTAGGGGAACTAGACAACAAGTGAAATTGAAAGTCACTGAGTCATGTCTGACTCTTTGTGACCCCAAGGACCCATGGATTTCTCCAGGCCAGAATACTGGAGTGGGTAGCCTTTCCCTTCTCCAGGGGATTGTCCCAATCCAGGTATCAAACCCAGGTCTGCATTGCAGGCAGATTCACAGGCAGATTTGGGCTTTCCCACTATCTCAGTTTGTAAGGAATCTGCCTGCAATGCAGGAGAGTTTGGTTAGATTCCTGGGTCAGGAAGATCCCCTGGAGAATGAATTGGCAACCCACTCCAGTTTCTGGCCTGGAGAATCACATGGACAGAAGAGCCTGCTAGGCTACAGCCCATGGGGTCACAAGAGTTGGACATGACTGAGAGACTAAACCACCACCATTGATTTATATTTTATTGATACAATGAAACTTTAAAATAAACGTAAATAAGATAAGAGCTTTGAGGTAAACTCTTTTCTATTTTAGAAAAATTATTTAAAATAATCTTTCCAGATATTTGGTAACTTAAAATTCTAAAGTTGGGCTAATTTAAGTTAAATGATAAAAGTTTATTGAATAACTAGATAATTTCATTAATGAGATACTGAGATATAAATTACTAAAGAAAAAAACTAAAAGTATTTAGGAATATTAATGAAAATGCTCAATGTCACCCCAAGATGTTTTCTATAAGAAAACAAGTGCTTTTAGAAATTATCACTGTTGTTTATGCTCAACAGTCTATAGAATGCCAATGTAAAAAACAGTTCATAATTACTTACTTCTTATCTTTTACTAAAAATTAAGGTTTTAAGAGTTGAAATTTCTAATTTAAATATGTAGTTAAAGCTATTAGAAATAATACAGTAACGTTTTAGTATACAGTAGGACATAAAATGTGTTTTCAGTAAAGAAGTTATGAGGAATAAAATTGCACTTTATTGAGAAAAAAGAAAGAATGAGCTTGTTGATTTTATTTGTATAAGAAATGAGACTAAATACAGAAAGTGATGAGAAACTGTGAAAAGCAACCCTGAGGAGGAAAAATTTTATGCATAGTCAAGGTTCACTAAATTTAGATTGACATTAACTAAATGGATTTGGCTAAATAAGCTAATAAGAAATTGGAATTTGATTTCTCTTTTACTTGGGTTAAGTAAATAAGCATTGTTTCAGTGACCTATGATCCTGTTGTGTTTTAAATCTTTGTTGACATTTCTAACAAACATCTCAAATATCAAAATCTAACTAAAGCTCTTTAGCTTCCTGCTGACTCTGGGATGCTTTGAATAAAAACCTCTGGGACATCTCAGAGAAGAATGTTAAACTAAGTTTATTTGGCATTCAGAAGATTTGGCAAGTGATTGAAGGTTAATTTTACCTTGCTTCCTTTAATTAACAATAATCTTCTGATGTTCAGTCTATCTATCCTTTGTTGCAAAACTTTAACCTGGTTCCTCCTCTCACTTCCTTGGAGCAATTCTCTCAGAGTCATTGAGACGCTGTCTCCTGGGATTGAAGTCCTAAAAATTCCCACTGAATAAAACATAACTATCAACTTTTAGTTTGTGACTATTTTTTAAGTCAATACTCTTCTCTGTAGGCAGTAGCAGGGTTCTGAGGGCAGCACCAAAATTAATTGGGGCTAGGTTATTCCACGGAGAAGGCACTGGCGACCCACTCCAGTACTCTTGCCTGGAAACTCCCATGGACGGTGGAGCCTGGTGGGCTACAGTCCATGGGGTCGCTAAGAGTCGGACACGACTGAGCGACTTCACTTTCACTTTTCACTTTCATGCATTGGAGAAGGAAATGGCAACCCACTCAAGTCTAAACAGATTGAAAATGGAGTCATGTTTTATTGATTTCTCTCATGAGTCTATCATCAAACAGTATTATCTTGTTGCTGTAACTGAGGGGGAGAGGGCTTAATTATTTGCAGGGATAAACTGCTTAAACCTCAAAGCTATTTGTGAAGTGGCTTTCTGCTCATATAACAGAAGTTCTTGCTTAAGCCAATTGCCACCATCACACTTCGAAAAGTATCCTAGTAAATGAGCATTCTAGCCCCATGTCAGAAGCATTTGTTGGATCTGGAGTGGCAAAAAATTTTTATTTCATAGGTCAAATGATGGATTGGTAATAGGTACCTGAATGCTGTCCTGGGGAAGACCTTGAGGCCAGATCCCTGTTTAGTAGGGAGAGTGCTCTGATATTAGCCTCTTCTGTCTGAGTGTGGTGGTGCATATTTGTCAGTATTCTTATAATATCAAGTAACAGAAACGCAATATCAGACAGGAAAAATTGTTGGTCCATAGAATTCAGGACAGGATATTAACAAGAGAGGGATAGAGATGCAGACATGCCTCAGGAGCAATAGTTATGAACCAGAGACTTGCATGCCTCCAAGATTCTCTCTACCCCTTATTTCCATGCCCCTGAAAATTTCCAAATTTTCTTCTCTTATGCAGAGCAGTTATTGCCACATTACAGGAATTATAGCCACTGACAATTTCCAAAGTGTATATTTTCATGGCTTCCACTAAGGCTTTGGTAACACACACACACATACACAATTTTGGAGAGGGATTATGATTAGCCCAGTTTGTATTTAAATATATATATATATCATGGGAAATGATCGACCAATCAAATTTGGATGCGATGGGATCATCTTAAACTATGACAGTTTTCATGAGAACCACATATTTGGGCTCAGTAGGAAGAGATGTTTCCAGAGCAAGGATAGCATGACATACAGGACTTTGAAAATACTGTTTCTACCAAAAAAAAAAAAAAAAACGTGGCCACATGGCTGGCTTCCATCCCTGGGGTTTAAAAGAGAAGGAGAAGACCCTCAGGAATATGTGCCTACCTCATCTAGTAGCTATAGCCCCTCCTCATAATTTTTGCCTTGTGATTCTTCATTTGGAAAGAGAAATTCTCAGCTAAGTCAGTTTAGCTATGCCTTCAAATTTCAGTGAGCTATTAGTTGTGCCTTCCAAATTCCAGTGAACTGAAACAAAGCTATTACTCTAGTAATTAGCCAGCAATGTGCCTTCATTTTGTGGAATGAATTTCTGCTCCAATGACCAACATATTAGCCATCTCTTCTTAAGACAGGTAGTGACCTGAGAATTCTGTGTCTGTTTCCTGAGGACTGCTCCACTATGCAAAGGCTGATGAAGTTTCGGGTCCTCTGGGGCATCCACATGTCCTGCCCTGGCTTCCACCATGCCCCTCAGCACCTGCGCTGCCAATCTTTATCAGGAGCTGGAACCCTAAGTTGGAATGACTATGACAGACCTGAGGAATTTAACTTTGCAAGTGATGTACTGGACCACTGGACTCAAATGGAGAAGGTAAGGAGGCCTCTGTGTTGTGTGCGAGAACAGGATTCACCTCCTTCTCCTAATAGGAAGAGGGACACAGAACTAAAAGGGCTTCTGACTAAGTCTACAATTTTCATGGGAAAAGCATATGTTTGGGGGTTCAGTTCTCAGCCTGGACACTTCCTCTATTCTCTAAGCCCCAGTGGCTTTATCTATGAAACGGGGATAATCTCATTTAAGAAACAAGATAGCAGGTGCAAGTAGCTGGTACTCAGTCAGGTAATCATGACCAAGTGTCAAGTTCTAATCACAGGTCAGCAAGTTGATGTTGGTCTGAATTCTCATCTTCAACTAATGAGACTGTGAGTCTAACTAGAATTCATCCATAAAGCATGGGCTTGACTTTAGGTTACACCCAGAGGGAGGGTGTAACCTGGATAGTGCACATGAACATCTGACACAGGTAACTAAATCATGCCATCTGTCTTCCTATGAGGATGGCAGGTATAGCTGGAGTCCTCCCTATCAACTACCTACTTGAACGTGGCTTTGGGGTATATCCAGAGAAATCCATCCCAGTGGTATCTGCAAAAAAAAATGCACATGATTGGTTTCTCTTTTCCTAAGAGAGGAACAGTGGTGACACTAGGAGTTGGGTAGACAATGGGGGGTGTTTCAGCTACAAAGTTCCTGCTCGAATTTTCCACATTGTGAAAGCCCACTCAACACTGTATTTGTTCAGAAGAAAGAACTTACCTGATATGGAGTCAAAGAGTTGATGTATTTTTAATTTACCATGAGCATACATTCATACTGAAAGGTTAAGGCTGCAAAGGTTAAGGCTACTGTGAGTGATGCCAAGATTCGTGATCTCCAGAGGAGAGTATTTCGATCCAGGGCTGGAGATGAGGCTTGATCACTCAGAACTTTCTGTGTAGCAAAGTTTTATTAAAGTATAAAAGAGGTAGAGAAAACTTCTGGCATCGACATCAGAAGGGGGCAGAAAAGATACCCCCTTGCTAGACATTATATACCTGTTAGCAAGCTGCTAATCTGATAAAAGAAATGCCTCAAGACTGAGAGTTATGGTTACTGAGAGAGTTGCTGAGAGAGTTAAGGCCCCTCTCCCATAACATGCATTTTGAGATAGAATGGCAAAAAGGGAGTCATCTCCAGCCATAAAACAATAGACATGAATCTTGAAGAAAGGCAGATTTCCAAGCAAATACATAGTTTCATTAACATAGCTTAAGAAAACCATTTCCATAAGAAAAATGCATTGGTTTGCTGAGCCATTAGCAGCTCAAGGTTACCTTCAGACAGAGCCAAGTGTCCTCATGACAACACAGGATTAGAAGAGAAAAAAAGTCTGCCACTTGCAGTTTATTTCCTCCTGTTGCTTGGGGAGCTCTGGCCTTCCTACGTGACTATTAACCCTCTCAATATGTTAGTATTCAGAACTTATATGCCTTTTATGAGGACTTTTATCCTATCTCCATCTTTTTCCTTTTTCTGAATTTCCAAAAAACTCCAAGGAAAATACAGCCCTCACTTTTGGAGAGCCCTTTTTGTTTATGTGCTATGCCAAGCACTTTGTGCATATTATTCTGATAAAATGGACACTTTAATCATCCCCATTTTTGAGATGAGGAAACTGAGGTTACAATTGTTCAAAAACCTACAGAATTTGCTTATCTAATAAGTGGAGGAGCAGGATTTGTGTTCAGACTGTCTGATTCTATAAGCCACTCTTTAACCTGGTCTCATGAGATGATGATGTCAAAACATCTCTGCTTTCAGACTACAAACTGACTTTCATCACTGCCCAGATCAAAAATCTGGTTAAGATCTTTTGAATCACAAGATGGGCTGAAAATGTCGTAGTTTTTATTCTGCATTTATCTTCATAAATTCTTTGTTAGTTCACACATCAACCCATGGAGATTATCACCATGTAAACATTTGCCCAAAGAAGGCAATGGCACCCCACTCCAGTACTCTTGCCTGGAAAATCCCATGGACGGAGGAGCCTGGTAGGCTGCAGTCCATGGGGTCGCTAAGAGTCGGGCACGACTAAGCGACTTCCCTTTCAATTTTCACTTTCCTGCATTGGAGAAGGAAATGGCAACCCACTCCAGTGTTCTTGCCTGGAGAATCCCAGGGACGGAGGAACCTGGTGGGCTGCCGTCTATGGGGTCACACAGAGTCGGACACGACTGAAGTGACTTAGCAGCAGCAGCAAATATTTGCCCAGGGAATGCCCCACCTTTGTTGGGTTTTATATTGTCAACTAAAAAAATACACACAACCTAAACGTTGGGAGTTAGGTTTTATTTGGTGGGAATGTTAGGACTCGAGCCCAGGAGACAGTATCTCAGGTGACCCTGAAAGAGCTGACTTTATGGAGGCAGGGGAGAAGCCAGGCTATATAAAAGTTGGAATATGTCTGAATAAATTTGCATTAGTTTGAATATGAAAAACTTACTGTTAATTAAGAAAAAACTAAATCTCTCACATGAAGAGATTTAGCAATCTTCTATGTGTCCAGGCTTGCTCTCTGGGACCAATCCTGTTTTCTTTATTGTTAACATACAAATTTCTTGTTTACCACAAGAGATGGTGAATGTGGCAGATGGTTGCCTCTCACATCCCCCAGCTCCTCGGGGCTTACCAGGAATGAAGTATCTGATGGCTTCCAAATAGATGGCTTTGTTTCACTGGGGCTCATAAATTTGCATTTGGAAAAGGCTTGTTTACTAGAAGGCCACAGAGAAGACAATATTTCATTTTACAGTCCCTCCCTGTGGTCAGAAGTTAAACCTTATTGGGAGACATTTCATGACCATTGTTTCCTTTTGTCCCATGGTGCTTGGAGGCTCATCTCAGATCAGGTGAAAGTTCTTTATCGATATGTTACTCCAGGTGTTAATTTCCAGACTAGGCCCATTGATAGATAATAAATGGATCTGGATTGTCTATCTTCTAACCTAATAGGATCCAGGAGATATTTCCTTTGTTGCTTCTTCTTATACCTAGAATCATACTACTACAATTATTCTAAGTTATAAATGTAGTCTATTTCTTCAAGATATTTATCTGTCTTTAATTTGGGCAGGGGCCTGGTTATACATCGTGTAACACAAGAGACAACAATCTTGTAAAATAAATAAATTACAAGCAATACAGCTAACAATGTTAGTTACCAGTAGAGACTTAAGCCATAAGCTTCCAGAACTGAAAGGTTGCTGCTGAGCCATAAAAGACACCGGGATTCTTGGCCTCCAAAGCAGAGGAATTCAATCCAGGGCCAGTGACGAGGCTTGATCACTCAGAGCTTTTGTGTAATAAAGTTTTATTAATGTATAAAAGAGATAGAGAAAGCTTCTGACATAGACATCAGAAAGGGGCAGAAAGGGTGCCCCCCTGCTAGTCTTTAACCGGATGTTATATAGCTACTGCTGCTGCTACTGCTGCTAAGTCGCTTCAGTCATGTCGGCTACTAGCAGTCTGCTAATTAGAGAAAGGAAATGTCTCAAAACTCAAAGACTGGCACCAGGCCCCTCACCCACAACATGCTTTTTGAGATAACATTGGCACAAGGTGAGTTGTCCCGGGCCATAAAACGATTGACATGAATCTTGAAGAAAAGCAGGTTTCTAAGCAAAGACATAGTCTCATTAACATAGCTTAAGAGATTATTCGCATGAGTAAAACATACACATTTGTTTGAGTCTTTAGGTGGAACCAACTTGAAGACAGAGTCTAGGGTAAACACATAGTTCATTAACATAGCTTAAGAAAAACGTATCCATAAGAAAAATGCATTGGTTAGCTAAAGGTTTGAGAAACCTTAGGTTAACTTTGAGAAAAGTTAAGTTCAGGTGGAACCAGGTGTCATCATGGCAACACAGAATTTTAAAAGAAACCTCCTTTAAATTTGTATAGAGAAGGGAAAAAAATCTGACACTGGTAGTTTGTTTCCTCCTGCCGCTTAAGAGAGAGATTAAAAAATATCTGACACTTGCAGCCTATTTCTGCCATTTGGGGCCTCTAGACTTCCTGCCTATTACCCTCTCAGAACCAAATTATTTTCTAAAAGATCACCAAATCTAGGAAGTGGATCATCTAAGGCAGCAATCTGATTTTTCATATGAGTCATTAAATGTGTAACAGAGGATTGTGGTATATAAACACAACATTTAGTTTGAATTATAGCACAGTTGCCCCCTTGAGATGCTGTAAGGATATCAAGGGCCATATGATTTTGCAATTCCGCTTTTCATATCATAGAGACCTCAGAATTAGCCTGGTTGCTATCATTTAAGGCCTTATGAGTGAATTTTGCCAAGGCTTTAAAGTGAGAAATAATATTTTCCAATCTTGTTGAAGGCCCAAAAATAGCTGCTAAGTTATCATATCAGTGAAGTACATATCTCTTGGTCCATCAGGCTCGTATTGATGGTAAATTTGCTGGAGTCACATATAAGTTTGTTTGTACAAAAGTAGCCTTGAGCCCAAGGGAATCCTAAAGTTCACCTTCCTAGCCATCTCAGCAGAAGCCAAGGCCATAGACTGGACCCACAAAGCCATTGAGTCCCATTAGGTGCCAGCCAGTATATTTCTGGTCTCTGATGCAATCTGTTGCATACTAACCAGAGTGTTAAGTTTCAGAAACAAGTTTAGAATGCCTTGTCGATACTTTGGTTAAACACTTGCAATAATATGTCTCCTTTAAGTAATACAGGATCATATAGTCCTTTATCCAGTCTCATTGGTCTCCGTGTAAGGGAGACAATGATGTTTGCCAAAAGAAGTGGATCTGATGCTGAGGAGAACCAATGGGAGAAACTTAGGCCAAAGAACAGCATCTGTTATTTTAGCCAATTGAGTTTTAATTGTTCCATTTGTTTTTTCCACTAACCCAGAAGACTAGGGGTGATAGGCACAATGGAATTCTGCATAATCAGCCAAATTTCCTTAACAATTTGTCCAGTAAAATTGGTCCTTCTGTCACTATGCAGTTTAAAAGGGATTATCCAGAAAGGAATCACTCGTTCTAAAATCACTGTTTCTAAATTTCCCTACTGATTGTGCCATGGCCCTTCTGCATGGTTAAAGATTTGAGTACAACATAATTAGGAAACTTGGGTATTTCTGCAACCTATAAAATTTTAGTATAATCACTAGAATTATGACTGATAACATTATATCAAGACATATCAGATGTAAGGGATTCCATAAAATTTTTGGAATATCTGTATTAGTGATATTTATCTATACATTGTAGCCTAAAGTTCATTTTTAATCACTTGACAATGTTTTTCAATCAAAAATACCACATAAGCTAGCTTAACGTTCATCTCTGAGGTTCCTCAGAGAAGTTTCTTTGAAGAATCCATCGCAGAGTCAGCTAGAGGCTAAAAAGCGTAGTTATGTTTTGATTTGGGGAAATTTGTTAGAAATATAAAAAATATTTTAAAACACAGGATCACAGATCACTGAAACAATACCTATTCATTTAATGAAGGTCACAAAGAAAATAAATATAGAACATTTAAGGGCACAGAAACTCACACAACCTGTTATCAAATGGAACATTTATAACAGGGATAAAATTTCCAGTCTTTCATTAGCTCACTTAACAAAACAATTTACTTTTGTCAGGGGAATGGGTAATTTCCTCAGTTCTGTCTTGTCACAACAAAAATTTGAAATGACAGACGTTAAATCCCTCGGCATATCACAGCTCTCGGACAGTCTGTGTGACCGCTCTCTGCTCTCAGACAGACCATGTTATACCTCTTGGTTCTCAGACAGACAGTATTATAGCTCTTGGACAGATCAGTGTTATATCTCCGTGTAACAGCTCAGTTTTATTTAGAAAATAAAAGGAAAATACATCCTTGAGGCGTGAGGGCATGCTGATGCAAAAGACCAAAAGACGGGAAGAGAAGAGAGAGAGAGGGGTGGGGGTGGCGGGGGGAAGGAGGGAGGGAGAAAGAGAGATAGAGAGTGCGCATGAGTGAGGGAGAAAGACCTCCGGCCCTTTGGCTCCTCTTTTTATATGTTTTTTCCTCCCCCTGGGCCTGACCTATGTAAACTGAGCTAGCAGGACTGCTGTTTGTTCTACCTGAGGTCCTCACTCTGGTACTTGGACCTTCCTTGTTCTATTTTCGCAGGCTTTTCCCTTCCTTGTCTTTTAGCCACCGCCATTCTGAACTCCTTTTTTCTATTCTAACTACCTAACGTTACCCCCTCAAGATATGGCAGGTCCAATTCTTTGGGAATAGGGGCTTTGAGGTCTTTCTGGCTACTTCTTACTGAACTGGGATGGCGAGGGGCATTGGGCCTCCCCCTCTTGCTAGTCTCAGGCCTCAGAGTCCTTATAGTGGTGTCCATCTAAGGGTGAGTGTTATTTTCTGTAGTCACCTGTAGTTTTATATATCCTTGCTTGAACTGGCACTGCATGTTGTAGTTTGTTGACCTGGGCAGAGACAAAATGGGTTAGACAATTGATAATATATGGAGCAATCATAAGCAGCATCAATATGGCATAACAAGGACTAGTAGGGGCATTAGCCAACTCCAAATTCCCTTCGCCAGGATGGCTCAAGTCCCTCCTTTTTCAGGGATCAGAAGATCTATCTCCTGTCTATTTTGGAGTACAGCCCCTGCCAAGCTGTGTTGGCTCTTTAGAGCTGTCCTGAGAAATATCCACAGAAACTAGATTTGGGGGGTGTTCATTGGAATGGCACTCATTTGTTGTTCTGAATAGGTATCTGAGATCTCCTAGGGGCCCACGGGTGTACTGAGTGTCTTCCTCTGTTTTCTTCCACAGCTTGACTCATGAGTACTGAATCCAGGAGTCATGTCCTGGTACCTTGACCGGTGTGAGGGTAGAAAGTATTAGCAGGATAGGGGCCCTCCCACATGGGCTGGAGTTGAGCCTTTCGGGACCCATCTTTGCAGATTTTAATTAGGGCTTGAGTCCCTGGAGCATATAGTGGTGACCCCTTAGAAACTTTTGGGTACTGGTTCACACCCCACAAGCGTATATCCTGTTGGAATTGCCCAATGGCCATGGTAGGAAACTGGAGGGTCTGAGACTCTGGATCTAGGAAGAGATCATTGACATAAACAAAAGGTCTCCCATCAGTTCAGTTCAGTCACTCAGTCGTGTCCGACTCTTTGCGACCCCATGAATCACAGCATGCCAGGCCTCCCTGTCCATCACCAACTCCCGGAGTTCACTCAAACTCATGTCCATCGAGTCAGTGATGCCATCCAGCCATCTCATCCTCTGTCGTCCCCTTCTCCTCCTGCCCCCAATCGCTCCCAGCATCAGAGTCTTTTCCAATGAGTCAACTCTTCTCATGAGGTGGCCAAAGTACTGGAGTTTCAGCTTTAGCATCATTCCTTCCAAAGAACACCCAGGACTGATCTCCTTTAGAATTGGACTGGTTGGATCTCCTTGCAGTCCAAGGGACTCTCAGGAGTCTTCTCCAACACCACACTTCAAAAGCATCAATTCTTCGGTGCTCAGCTTTCTTCACAGTCCAACTCTCACATCATATAGCATCTCATAAGGGCTAAGACCAACCTGTTCCTTAGGGGCAATACAGGTGCAGAGGAGAGCTATTGGTAAAGCCTCCTTCCATCCCAGAGAGTTCTCCTGGGTTATCTGTTTTATCCCTGATTTTAAGAATTGGGTGGCTCTTTATACTTTTCCTGAAGACTGAGGCCTCCAGGCAGAATGGAGATAATAAGTAATGCCCAATGTTTTAGAGACCCCTAAAGTGCTTTTGAACTGTGGTGTTGGAGAAGACTCTTGAGAGTCCCTTGGACTGCAAGAAGATCCAACCAGTCCATCCTAAAGGTGATCAGTCCTGGGTGTTCTTTGGAAGGACTGATGCTGAAGCTGAAACTCCAGTACTTTGGCCACCTCATGCGAAGAGTTGACTCATTGGAAAAGACCCTGATGCTGGGAGCGATTGGGGGCAGGAGGAAAAGGAGATGATGGAGAATGAGATGGCTGGATGGCATCACTGACTCGATGGACATGAGTTTGAGTGAACTCCGGGAGTTGGTGATGGACAGGGAGGCCTGGCATGCTGTGATTCATGGTGTCACAAAGAGTCGGACATAACTGAGTGACTGAACTGAACTGAACTGAGTGACCTTAGAAGTAAATGATGTCCCATCATAACTTTGTAATGACCTGAGCAGACCAAACCTCGGAATGATTTCATGGAGCAGTTTTGTTTTTTGTTTTGTTTTGTTTTGTTTTTTTACCACCTCCTCAGCCTTCTTGGTCCAGGCGGGAAAGCCTTCAATCCATCCTGTGAATGTATCTATCGTGACTAATAGGTATTTATACCCTTGAGAAACTGGCAGCTGGGTGAAGTCCATCTGCCAGTCCTCTCCTGGGTAAGTCCCACATCGTTGGACAGGCTGGGCCAGCTGGGGTCTTTGAGCTCCTTGTGAAGTGAAGTCGCTCAGTCGTGTCCAACTCTTTGTGACCCCATGGACTGTAGTCTATCAGGGTCCTCTGTCCACAGGATTCTCCAGGCAAGAATACTGGAGTGGGTTGCCATTTCCTTCTCCAGGGGATCTTCCCAACCCAGGGATCGAACTCGGGTTTCCTGCATTGCAGGCAGGCGCTTTATCGTCTGAGCCACCAGGAGCTCCTTGGGGGTTGTTTAAATGGCAAGTGGGACAAGAGGAGACCACTTGCCTTATAGTCATTTGGAGGTCTGTTCCTCTGAAAGCCCTTTCTAGTAATCTTTGGAGGGCCTTTTCCCCTAAATGAGTGGTGGCATGTAAGGCATTAACCAACTTCCACTGGAGTTTCCCAGGCAGAAAAAGGAGTCCCTCCTTTTGGAACTACCCCATATGATCTTGAAAGCCCTCATTCTTAGCTTTAAGAGTCTCACCTTCAGCATATGAAGGAGTTTCTGGCAAATTAGTCTGTGGAACTAAGGTGGCAACCCCTGTTAGGTCATTTTTCTGTAATGCTGCTCTCTTAGCTGTCTGATCAGCTGCTTGGTTCCCTCGTGCCATTTCTGTGCTCCCTTTTTGGTGTCCTTAACAGTGGGAGACAGAAACCTCAGCACGCAGATGGACTGCTTCCAAGAATCTAAGGATTTGATCACCATATTTCACTGGGGACCCTCGGGTGGTCAAGTGGCCTCTTTCTTTCCAAATAGCAGCATGTGCATGTAGCACCAGAAAGGCAGACTTGGAGTCAGTGTAAATGGCTACCCTCTTTCCTTTTCCCAGCTCTAAAGCTTGAGTCAGGGCTATGAGCTCAGCTAATTGGGCTGAAGTACCTGGTGGCAGAGGCTTAGCCTCTATGGTCTCAAAATTGGAGACTACTGCATATTTGGCTCTTCTTTTTCCATCCAAGACAAAGCTGCTCCCATCAGTGTACTGGATTTCCTCAAGATTGGTCAGAGGATCTTCAAACAATCCTTCTCGGGGTTTTGTCCAGTGGTCCAAGGTTTCTAGGCAAGAATGAAAGGGGAGAGAGCCCTCAGGGGTAGGCAGGAGGGTGGCTGGGTTAAGAATCTCATAAGGGGATATAAGTGAGGCCTGGATTTTCCATCAGCACTACTTGATACCTGAGGATTCTTTGATCAGACATCCATAAATGGCCTCGCCCATTTAGGAGTTGTTTCACTTGGGGGCTGGTAAAAAATTAGTTTGCACCCAAAAGAGAGTTTTAAAGCATCTTCTATCAGGATTGCAATAGCTGCAAGATTTCGAAGGCAGGGAGGCCAGCCTCAGGTGGTTGGGTTTAGCGTCTTGGATAAGTGAGCTACAGGCTGGGGCTCAGATCCCAACCTTTGAGTTAACAATCCCAAGGCTATTCTCTCTTTTTCGTGGGCATAAAGTTGGAATGCTCTTTCTGGGTCTGGCAACATCAAGGTGGGTGCTTGAGTTAAGGCTTGTTTCAGTGTAGCCTCTGCCTTCTTTTGAGGAGTTCCCCACATCAGTGGGATTGAATCATCCCATCCCTTTAAGCTTTCATATAAGGGCTGGGCAATTAGACCATATGTTGGGTGTCCAGATTCTACAATACCCAGTTAGCCCCAGGAAAGCCCCCAATTGTTTTCGAGTCGTGGGGGAGGGCAACTGGAGGATTCCTTGTACCAGATCAGAGGACAGCCTCCTGGACCCGTGTGTAATCTGAACTCCCAGGTAAGTGATCTTTGTCTCGATCATCTGTGCCATCATATCCCCTCTCTGCCAAAAAGCTTAGAACCTGAACTGCACGTTGTTGGGCATTTTTTTTCATCTGGAGAGCAGATTAGTAGGTCATCTACATATTGAGAAGGGAATGACAGAGGATGAGCTGGTTAGATGGCATCACCGACTCAATGGACATGGGTTTGGGTAGACTCCGGCAGTAGGTGATGGACAGGGAGGCCTGGCGTGCTGCAATTCATAGAGTCTCAAAGAGTCGGACACGACTGAGTGACTGAACTGAACTACGTATTGTATTATTTTCCTATTAGATCCCAGGTCCAGATCTAGGAGATCCCAGCTAAGGGCCTGTCCAAACAGGTGGGGGCTATCTCTGAACCCCTGAGGTAATACTGACCAAGTCATCTGTTGGTGTCTTTCTTCTGGGGCCTCCCACTCAAAGACAAAAAGATATTGGGATTCTTTAGCCAGTGGTGCAAAAGAATGCATCTTTGAGATCCAAGACTGTAAACCACTTGGCACTGGGTGGGATTTTCCCCCCAAGATTACATAGGGATTGGGTACTGTGGGATGTAGGAACTACAGCTTCACTTATGATCCAGAGATCATGAACCATTCACCAGATTCCATCCTTTTTCCTTACTGAGAGGATTGGGGCATTACACGGTGAATTGGTGGGAACCAATAGCCCACAAGCAAGGAATTTATTTATTAAAGTAGTCCCTCCCAAGCCTCTCTTCTGAGGGGATATTGTTTCCGGTTAGGAAACCGAGTGGCATCTCAGAGGACAATGATGACCAGTTCAGCTTAGTGGACTCTTCCAGGAGTCCCCTGGTCCCACACCTGGGGTTTAATTTTGACCTCCCAGAGTTTTTAGTCCCTCTCTATTGGAGAGGGTATAATGGGTTCTTCAGTAGTAACCAGAAGCTGTAGGGCTCTAGGGGCTGAAAAGCTTCCCATCACAAAGGTGGTCCCCAGTTTAGTGAGTATATCTCTTCCCAGTAAGGGAGTAGGACTCTTGGGGACCACCAGAAACTGGTGAGAAAATAGTTGTCGATCCCAGCAACAAAGAAGCACTTGGGTGAATCTTTTAGTAGTTGTTTTACCTGTAGCACCCAAAAATGGTACAGGTTTGGGAGAAGAAGGCTCCAGAGCAGGTGATCAAGACAGAGTAGGTAGCCCCCATGTCAACCAAGAAATTCTCGGACCTACGTGCCACATCCAGTTGCACCCTTGGCTCCAGCCCCATGACGGTTATGTGCGACAGGCGGGCTGGCTGGAGAGGGCTGCTTCAGTCCTGTTGAACCATCATGAGGGAAGGCTTGGCGCTTGACCTTGAGGCTCTTGGGTCCCCAGGGCAGAGTGCTGCCCAATGTCCCAGCTGATGGCATTTATAGCAAGCCATTTTAGGAGACCTGTCACGGTTTGGACACTCTTTGGCTCAATGTCCCGCCTGTCTACAGAGTAGGCATTTGTTCGTGCCTTGTCCTTCAAGGACTCGGGGTTTGCCATACGGCTTCCCTGGAAGGCGGCCAGCATCTGGGCATGCCTTGTCTCTTTCCTTTTCTCCCTTTCCTGGGCCTTGGCCTCCTTCTCCTGTTCTCTGTTACAAAAGGTATTGGGGGCTGTCTGGACCATCTCATCAAAAGATGAAGCAGGGTCCTGCTGCTGTAGTTGTTGTAACCTTATTCTGATATCTGATGCACATTGGGACAGGAATTTGTCCTTTAAAACCACCTGTCCCTCCTAAGAGTCTAAGTCCAGATTGGTAAAATTTTGGAGGGCCTATTTTGGACTTTCCAGAAAGGCAATGGGGTTCTCACTGGGCTCCTGAGTTACTGCTGAGACTGGGCACAGTCCCACAAGTAATAAGCTTCCTTCTATTTCCATGGGTGGACTTCCTTAGGGGTGAGTCTTTCTGAAGCTTATCCTATCCAGTACTGTTGCAACCTAAGAGTCAGGCGTCCCCGGGTCAGGGTGCAGATCCCCAGGCAGGCTGAGGCGTGACAGCCTCCTGGAGATCGAATCTCTGGGCAGGTTGAGGTAGGTCAGCCCAATTCCCGAGAACTGGGTCCCTGGGCAAGTCGAGGCGTGACAACCTTCTGGGACCCCTGGACTGGCAGATCCCTGAGCAGGTTGAGGCATGACAAACTTTCGAGGACCAGATCCCTAGGCAGTCCATGAATGGAGTTGGACGTCCCCAAGGTCTCCAGCATGATCAGTGCTGGATAGCACTAATGGGTTGTAATTTTAACTCATTGCCAGTTTGTTCACTGCAGATGGGAACAGATATCATGATGTAAAGCAATCCAAGCCTGTGCCCTGAGACTGGGAACCTGGTGAAGTGGACATAGCCTTATCCTCTTACTGCTCTAAGGGATTGTAAGTCACTGATTTCCTCCCCTAGTTCTCCATAAGAGCAGGTTAGGGTGACTCCAATGGTAAACATTTCATTGTCCTAGGCCCACTTTAGATAATAACAGAAGCAATGACAAAGGAGTGGGTTATCTGGCCCTGTTAGGGGCATTAAAATGTTTTAATAATAGGCTGGATGGAGCAATGTTGCCTACAAGAGGGCAGGGTCCTGGTTGTAGGAGTTAGTAAGTGTCTCAAGAACAAATTAGTAAGAGACAACAGATCAGATGTTCTATAAAAGTGAAGAGGAGATTTGACCCTGGGGTATGTTTGTAACCTTCAGAGAAGGGTGCTAAGGGTTTTGGCCCAAGCGGCCTGCAGGGCCAACTCCTAAAGGGGCAAATATTATCCCCAGAAACCAATTGCCTTTGAAGGGATGCCAACTGATGGACTTCTAGCAGACACTGTGTGCCTGTTGCCTGCCCTAGTGGGTTCACTGAGAGATGCTGATGCTGCACATGTTGTAGGAAACATGGAAGATGAAGGCCTGAATATCTAAAGGGATTGGATATTACACATTATTTCCCTCCCAAGGGCCAGCTATTTTCTGATTGTCCCTCCAGAAGATTGTAGAGGCAACATTGGGGGCCTGGACGGGGCTCAGGAAAAGAGTGTGGAACAGGAGCGAAGGGGGCAGGGCACAACTTTTGAAAGAATGACACAGCACAAAGCCTTAACATAAACCGATTAAAATCAGTTGACAAGATGACAAGTCAGCTTCATGGAAACATTAATCTCTGATCTGTAAGCTAAGTGACACACCCAGATGTGACAGGACTGCTCCAAGGCGCTGTCAAAAAGACAGAGGAGTAGGTGGTTCCCCAGTGGTTGAAATGATCCTCCCACTCCTTAGCATATGAATTCACCACCCTACTTGCAAAACCTACCCAGACCACATTCCATGGCCTAAGCCCATGGCCTAAGCCCTTGCCCTCTGCAATGGCCCACACCCTGCAGAGTGTGCTTCTCTCTGAATCCTAGCAAATCCACATCTTACCTTTCACTGTGTCTCACACTGAATTTTTGCAATGAGACATCAGAGCCTGAACTTCACTAGGTCCTGAAGCCAGGCATCATTGGTTTTGGCTGGGCTCAAGTCCCAGGAGAGGGGAGCTGAAGGACAGGAGGAAAAAGCAGTGGGCAAAACGTGCCAAGGAATCCCCTTCATAGCCTGCCAGAAAATCTGCTAAATACCTGACCTGTGCTCAGAGTTTTCATTGGCCTGGTCCTTGGCACAAAGATTAAGGACAGAAGAACCCCCACCAATTTGGGCAACAGTGAGAGTTGGACTGTGAAGAAGGCTGAGCACCGAAGAATTGATGCTTTTGAACTGTGGTGTTGGAGAAGACTCTTGAGAGTCCCTTGGACTGCAAGGAGATCCAACCGGTCCATTCTAGAGGAGATCAGCCCTGGGTGTTCTTTGGAAGGAATGATGCTAAAGCTGAAACTCCAGTACTTTGGCCACCTCATGAGAAGAGTTGACTCATTGGAAAAGACTCTGATGCTGGGAGGGATTGGGGGCAGGAGGAGAAGGGGACGACAGAGGATGAGATGGCTGGATGGCATTACTGACTCGATGGATGTGAGTTTGAGTGAACTCCGGGACATGGTGATGGACAGGGAGGCCTTGTGTGCTGCGATTCATGGGGTCGCAAAGAGTCGGACATGACTGAGCAACTGAACTGAACTGAACTCAACTGGGGTTCAGCAGATAGTGCCTTTGGGACATACCGAGGAGTAACCTCTCCAGAGTCCCTCAGTTGTGCCCACTGCCACTCGCCTGTTTGTTGGGTGTTTGAGGAAACAAGAAACGAGAGATTGTAAAGGAATTAAAATTTCATCAGGCATATGTCCCTCCAGCCATAAGAGAGAGGCCCTCCTAACTAAACCGGAGGTCTTCTCGAACCTGAGACTGAGCCACGTGAGCTTTCTGCTGAGTTAGTTCTTCACTGTCCCAGTTTCCAGCACAATGGGCTTCTTGTCACTTCCCCTGTGCTGGGTTTTCTTCGTGTTCTGCTTCCACCGTGGGAGCTTTTGCTGAGTCGGACTCCTGCTGTGCTTGGCCTCCTCCTTGAGGGGGCCATGCCAAGGTTGTTTCAGCCAGGTTAAATCGGAGTCAAGGCAACGTAAATGTGTGGGGAGCATGTAATTTCCTCAGTTCTGTCTCATCACAACAAAAATTTGAAGCGACGGATGTTAAAGTCCTCAGCACGTCACAGCTCTTGGACAGTTCATGTTACAGCTCTCAGCTCTTGGACAGACCGTATTATAGCTCTTGGACAGATTAATGTTACAGCTCTGTGTAACAGTTCAGTTTTATTTAGAAAATATAAGGAAAATACATCTTCAAGGTGTGAGGGCATGCCGAACCAAAAGACGCAAAGAGAAGAGAGAGAGAGAGAGAGAGGGAGGGAGAAAGAGAGACAGAGAGGGCGTGCAAGCATGGGAGAGAGACCCCCTGCCTTTTGATTCCTCTTTTTATATGTTTTTTCCTCCCCTCCCAGGTCTGCCCTATGTAAATTAGGCTAGCCAGGACTGCTTTTTGTTCTACCTGACGTCCTCACTCTGGTCCTTGGACCTTCCTTTGTTCTATTTTTGCGGGCTTTTCCGTTCCTTGTATTTTAGCCACCACCATTCTGGACTCCTTTTTCCTATTCTACCTACCTAACGCTTAGTTAACATCAATCTAAATTTCATTAATTCTTGACTATGTGTAAAGCTTTTTTCTCAGGGCTCTCTTCATAATCTCTCATCCCTTTTTATATCCAGCTTGTCTTTCCTTTTTCATCCAAGTAAAATTAACCAGCTCAATTTTTCTTTTTCCTCACTAAATTGTAATTCCATTTTTCATATCTTCTTTATTGAAAACTTATCTTTCCTACTGTATTCTGAAAAGTTACAGTATTATTTCTAATAGCCTTAATTTCAAATATAAATTAGAATGCTGAACTCTTAAAACCTTAATTTTAGTAAAACTAAGAAGTAAGCAATTATGCACTGTCTTTACATTGGCATTTTATAAATTAGTGAGCTTAAACATCAGTAATAATTTTTAAAACATTTCTTTTTTATAGAAAACATCTTAGGTAATACCATTTTCATTAATATTTTCAAACACCTTTAATTTTTCTACCTAGTAATTAATGTCTCAGTATTTTTTAAATAAACTTTCATCACATGGCTTAAATCGGCACAGCTTTAGAATCTTGTTACCAAACAACTTCATTTTAAGCAAACATTTCTAAAATATGATTACTTTAAAACTTTTATCCCAAAGTTTTTAATCTCATTTACATTTACCTTGAATCTTCATCATGTCCAGTTATTTTCTTGCAAGAGATTAGTAATGTCTTTATTAAACCTAGGTAACATAGAGTATGATACTTAATTTTGATGACTCCTGGTGATTTAGTAGCTAAGTTGTGTCCGACTCTTGTGACCCCATGGACTGTAGCCTGTCAGGCTCCTATGTCCATGGAATTCTCCAGGCAAGAATACTGGAATGGGTTGCAGATTCTTTACTGACTGAGCTACAAGGGAAGCCCATGACATCTATATTAATTTAGATCCATAAACTTTAACATTAATATCAGGTATCAGGTTAACAGTGAATATTTTCCAGTTTACCTGAACCTGAAAGTCATCTTGGCCAGTTTTCTTTAAATGTAGTGATTTTTATTAAAATTAAGTAGAGTTCTTTATAAATTCAATTCTAATGATACCTTTAGAAGTAGAGATATCTCATATGTATAATGTGTATACAAACATAAGCAAATTGGAGATCTCATTGCTTTGTTGCAAGAAGGGGTATACCTTCTAGGGCCCAAAACTGGGCTCTTGTCTAACACTCAGAAATGAATTGTCCAAGGAGACACATGTGCTGAAGCAAGAGATTTTATTGGGAAAGGGCACCCGAGTGGACAGCAGTAGGGTAAGGGAACCCAGGAGAACAGCTCTGTCACATGGCTTGCGGTCTCAGGTTTTATGGTGATGGAATTAGTTTCTGGGTAATATTTAGCCAATCATTCTGACTCAGAGTCCTTCCCGGTGGTGCATGCCTTGTTCAGCCAAGATGGATGCCAGAGAGAAGGATTCTGGGAGGTGGTCAGACAAGTGGTGTCTCCTTTTGACCTTTTCCAAACTCTTCCGGTTGGTGGAGGGTTATTAGTTCCGTGTTCCTTGCTAGGACCTCCTGTCATAAAACACCTCGTGCAAATGGTTACTATAGTGCCTGGCTAGGGTGCGTGGTTTCAATCAGTGTGCTTCCCCTAACAGCTTTACTAAAAGCTGAAATATGAACCTGAGAACCCATTTTGATTCCTGGGTCTGCAAGATCTGCTGGAGAAGGGATAGGCTACCCACTGCAGTATTCTTGGGCTTCCCTCATGGCTCAGCTGGTAAAGAGTCCACCTGCAATGCAGGAGTCCTGGGTTCTATCCCTGGGTTGGGAAGATCCCCTGGAGAAAGGAAGGGCTACCCACTCCATTATTCAGGCCTGGAGAATTCCATGGACTACGTAGTCCATGGAGTCACAAAGAGTTGGACACGACTGAGCAACTTTCATTCACTAGCTATGAATCAGGAAGTACAATATTGATGTAAAGTCTCTAGTTAACAAACAGTTGGAATACTATAAAGTTGCTTGTTCAGATGATTATGGCTTACTGTCCATAAATTTTGGCTGAGGGAACATTCTCTGCAGTTTTGATTTAAAACTGCCATTCCTCCCCCCTCCCCCCTCCCAGCTCTTTTTTAGGTTTCCCAGGTCTTGCCTGTTTAATTGGGCTTAGTCTCAGCTCCTAAAGGCCTGTATTCATATTCTGGTTTAGACATTTGTGAGACAAAGGCAATTGCTCAGTTTTTCAAAAAACAGTTTTGTCACCTAAAGTTACTAAAATCAGTGCAAGATTTTTAATCAAACTGAAATTTAATTTACAAAGTTCTATGTTTTGTAACTTTAAAGTTTTAATCTATCATGTCTTCAAAGATTTGTACAATGCATTTAGCAAAGACCTTTCTGAGTCTATAAATTAAACCAAAACAAAATCACTATTTTTTAAATTAATCTTTGTATGTTAGTTCCCCATTTACTTATTTTGTATGACTCAGGTAACTAACTATCGGTTTCCTCAGTACATTTAGTTAATATTTACTTAGTGGCAATATATATGCCTTATTTATCCCACAGTATAATTAAATAAGAATTGTAACCACCTTAAAGAAAACCCATTTTAAAAAATCAATTGATATCAGTCAGTTCAGTTCAGTTCAGTCACTCAGTCGTGTCCGACTCTTTGCGACCCCATGAATCACAGCACGCCAGGCCTGCCTGTCTACCGGGGTCCTGCCCCAGTTGGATCCAGGGATTCCCTAAGGATGACGGCGTTGGCGATTATCATAGCAAAGGCTGAGAGATTTTAGAGGCTCCTTAATAACTGGTTTACATGAGAAATCAATATAACCTGTGACACCAGGTTTGCTCTGACCACGGAGGTCACAGGCGCCCTCTCAAATCGCTGAGGGTGCCCCACCTTAGGCACCTTCTAGAGTGGGTCTTAGAAGCCCAGGCAAGTAAGTGGTCCCAGAGGACCCCCGTGCTCCAATTATTTTGGCCTGAAATAAGAGTAGAGAAGAAAAGGAGAGAAAGGAAAACAAGAAAGAACGACACAGGGAGACCAAGCTTTGAGCAAGGCCCATAGCTTTATTTTCAAAGGGAGCTTATGTACCTTAAGTTGTGCATAGAGGATAATACGGGGTGTGAAATCATGCAAAGTCAGCAGTCTTTGATCCTTATCGAGACCAGGCTTTCTTTTCTGCAAACTTTTCATATACAAACGGTTTAGGTGATTTACATCATCTTCTGGCCAGAAGGCCTATTAACATTTTATGACTCTGATAAAGGTTTGTCAACCATAAGACTTATTTTCTCTAAGAGTAATTATTTTAAATTTTGGCGCCATCCTCCAAAGGTGTTAGATAAAGTTGCATTCCTATAGGGCAAAGGTGCAGTGGGCTTACAACAAAGGAAAGAATTTATTACCTTAAGGGTCTAAAGTTGTTAACACCAAGGCCACTACTTATTTTTTTATATACCAACTATATTAATTAATACACTTCCAAGGACACAATACAGGGGATGTGGAAACTTGGCAGCAAGCATTGGCTCAACAATGAAATCTTCTACTAGTTCTATTCTGACAATTTCTAACTCTCCAAGAGGCTCTATACTATTTGAATATCTTAAGCTTCCCATGCCTCTGTAAACAATTGTATGCGTAGCTGTAGGAGTCCAGGTAAACCTGTCTGGCAAGTTAGAGAGCCATCTGAGGGGTTTGGATTGAAACACTCCTATTATGCCCAGGAGGCTTATTAACTAGAGCTTTAAGTTGATTTCCTTCAGAGAAAGGCGATCGAGCATAGCCCCCCGTTAATGTCAGAGGAGTTGGTGAAAGTCGTAAAATAGTAAAACAAACAGATTCTGGTTTTGGGGTAGATGCTCAGGCAGAACCAGGGGGGCCCCTCGAGCCCTGACTCGCCTTTGCATATCAGGCCTCTCTGCATGACCTTTGTCATTGGTAGGAACTCCCGTGCTGGCTCCCCGCACCTGTCCATCACCAACTCCCAGAGTTCCCTCAGACTCATGTCCATCAAGTTAGTGATCCAGCCATCTCATCCTCTGTCATCCCCTTCTCCTGCCCCCAATCCCTCCCAGCATCTACCTTTATCTAAATTCCACCAGTGTCTATACCTTGAACTTTAGTTTTCCTAAAGATCCAATCAACAAGCTTTGATCTTTGGAAGAGTGGTAAGGTACAGTTCGGGCCGAGGCAGAAAAGAAGGAGAGACTACCTCAACGGAAGTAGGTTACCTTTATTTAGGCAAGGAGGGGCGACAGTCAGCCTAATGACCAGGCTGAGTGCAAGAGGATCAGGGAGGCTTCATATTTAAAGGGAGGTTTGTGGAAGCGATAAGGGATAAGTCAGGTGGGATGTTTGAGGTATTCTTTAGTTGAGATGGCATTTGTAGTTGGGCAGGGGGTGATAAGCCTTCTGGACAGGGGGTGATAAGTCCCAGATAGATACAACCGCCTGAAGCATCAGGGCGGGACCGAAAGTTCGGTTTTGTTTTCTCGGAAGTTAGATCGCAAGGGCCTTTGAGACTGTTGTTTTCTTTTCTAGGCCCAAAGACTCTTTCAAGAGTTTAGAAAGCTTTTTATTTTTGTTCCCTGTTTGTTTTACCTACTTTTATATAAAAGGCTCTGAGATCCCCATATCTGAACAGAATTGAGGAAGTCAGGCCCTTTGACCTAACTGTCCAAATGTAACTGTTGGTCAGATATCCCAGGTTAAATTTTTCTAACCCTTAAATATATAACTTCAAACTTTAAACATAACAGACTTGTTTGGCTGTTAACGTTGGGGATCAATAAGAGGTCCCTCTTGGCTCAATTAGGTAATGTAGTAATATCAAATCTTGTTTAATCACATTAATGTCTATTTTATTTATCCCATTTTAAACAACCATCCAAAGAATTTTTTTATTCATTTGAAGTAACTGCTTAAAAATTTTTTTACCTCATTTAAATAATAATTAGATTTTTTCAAGATTTTTGTTGATATTCTTCAGTTCAGTTCAGTCGCTCAGTCGTGCCCAATTCTTTGTGACTCCATGGGCTGCAGCATGATAGGCTTCCATGTCCATTACCAACATCCGGAACTTGCTCAAACTCATGTCCATCGAGTGGGTGAGGCCATCCAACCATCTCATCCTCTGTCATTCCCTTCTCCTCCTGCCTTCAGTCTTTCCCAGAATCAGGGTCTTTTCTAAGGAGTCAGTTCTTTGCATCAGGTAGCCAAAGTATTGGAGCTTCAGCTTCAGCATCAGTCCTTCCAATGAATATTCAGGACTTACTTCCTTTGACTGACTTCCTTTGAGAAGACTCTCAAGAGTCTTCTCCAAAACCATAGTTCAAAAGCACCAATTCTTTGGCAAAACTTGACTCAATTTTCAACACATTTTATTTATAAAAATGTTGTTAGAAATCTAACATTTTAATGTAATTTTTTTAGCCTAAGTCAGGCAACATAGGTCCAGTAATGGAATATAGTCACATTCAGACCATTTATAACTCCTAACTATCCTTGGAAATTAAACCTTATATTACTATCTTTCCCTAGGGGCCTAGAATATTACATTCCAATTGATTGCTGGAGCAGCCTCCCAAGTCTATTCATGAGAGGTCACATTCATGTCCAAAATCATGTATTCAGATAGAAAAGTAAACAACATACACCTCTCCATCATTCCTATTTTGATAGTATGACTCTCCACATCATGTCTCAGGAGAGATGAATACAACATCTACAACATTGACTTTTGTTTGTTTGGGCAAAATCATGACATGAGCAAATTCTTCCTACTAACTCCTGATGCAAAAACATGACTGAGCAACTAAACACATTGCTCAATAAATATATTCAAATATCTATTAACCACAAAGCTTAAGAAAGCAACAGCCGAATGTCATTGCCACATAATATCTGGCTCTTTGTCCTATAATATCTCCCCAAATAAATTGTTGAAGAAATTTCTAAATTTCTTAATATACCATGGTCATGTTTGCCTAGTTTTGTTTTGTTTTGTTTTTGAGCCAATAGGTCCGTGTTTTCTGGCTCTTGAATTTAATTCTGTGTGCAAGCCCCCATACAGCAAGGGAAGAAAACTCTTTTTTAGAAAGGAAAAGGATTTATAGGGTTATAGCAAAAGAGTCCATGGCTTCAGCTGAGTCCTTGTGTAGAAAGAAGAGGTTTTCTTTTCCCTTTTGGACTCTCTTATCATTGCAGCATGTGAGAGCTCCCCTGTCTCTTCTCCTACCTGCGTGTATGCTAAATCACTTCAGTCATGCCCTACTCTTTGTGACCCTGTGGACTGTAGCTCACCAGGCTCCTCTGTCCAGAGATTCTCCAGGCAAGAATACTGGAGTGGGTTGCCATGCCCTCCTGCAGGGGTATCTTCTTGGCCCCGGGATGGAAACTGCATCTCATGTCTCCTGCATTGGTAGGTGGGTTCTTTACCACTAGTGCCACCTGGGAAGCCCAAAAGCTGGTTTCTTAACTCTATTTAATTGAAGTTCTGTTCATTTTTTTTTTTTTAACAATACAAAGCCTATATGGCAGCAATCATAGAACTAATGGTTACTGCCTCCTTGGGAGACACATGGCTCTCCAGTTTGCCCCCAGAGGAATCTGGCAGACTTATCTCATTTGTAATTTGTTTAGTTTCTATAGGCTCTGTGTTTACAACTTCTGGGATAAAAACATGATTGTCTCAGTTTATCTAAATACTACTGGTGTAATACATATTATTTCCAAATTAAACAATGCAAAAAGTTTAACTTCCAGAACTTTAATCTTCTTTTATAAATTTGTTTAAAGTCTGTATATCAATCAATTAGTTAATGCATGTGAAATTGATACTCCATGACTGTGTCTCCTAGTTTGACATATCACATCACATATTGATCATTTGATGAGTCTGTAAGGGGCATACTCATTGCATACTTATTGTCAACAACAATTTACAAAAGCATAACATGGCACTTATGATTTTAAATTATACTTAAACCACCTTCTTTGTTTATTAAATTACAATCAATCTGATATGTAACAATATTTAAAATAAATAGTTTGCCATAATCTACCTACAGAAAATTTAATTGCTGTGAAATTTTAAAAAATAAATTATGTTTTATATAAAGAAATAAAGTCTAATCTTATATTTAGATATTATATTGAAGTATAGATGACTTACAATACTATATTAGTTTCAGCTGTACAACATAGCTGATTTAACATTTTCATATATTAAAAATGATCTCCATGATAAGACTACTTACAACCTGTCACAATACATAGCTATTACAATGTTATTGACTATATTCTCTATGCTGCACATTTCATCTCTGTGACTCATTTATCTTATAGCTAGAAGTTTGTGCCTCTTAATCCCCTTCAAGTATTTCATTCGTCCCCCCCTATTGGCAACTATCAGTTTGTTTTCTTCATCACTGAGTTTTTTTTTTATGTTTGTTATTTTGGGGCCATTTACTTGTTTTTTTAAGATTTCACAAGTAAGAGAAACCATATGGTATTTACTTTCTCTGACTACTGTAAGATACCCTAGATATCTATTTGTCAAAATGTCAAGATTTCATTATTTTTTATAGGTGAGTAATATTCCATGTGTGAGAGTGTGTGTGTGTGTGTATCCCAGAATAACAGGCAAGTTTGGCCTTGTAGTACAAAATGAAGCTAGGCAAAGTTTAAGAGAATTTTGTCAAGAAAACATGCTACAATCTAGCAAGCACCGTTTTCAAAACAACCCAGGAGACTATTCTACACGTGGACATCACCAGATGGCCAATACAAAAATCAGAATGATTATGTTCTTTGCATCCAAAGATGGAGAAACTCTATACAGTCAGTAAAAACAAGACCTGGAGCTGATTGTGGCACAGACCATGGCTCTTTATTTCAAAATCCAGGCTTAAATTGAAGAGAGTATTGAAAACCATTAGGCCATTCAGGAATGACCTAAGTCAAATCCCTTAGGATTACACAGTGGTGGTGATGAATAAAATCAAGGGATTAGATATGGTAGACAGAGGGCTTGAAGAGCTATGGATGGAGGTTTGCAACATTGTATAGAGGCACTGACAAAACCATCCCAAAGAAAAAGAAATGCAAGAAAGCAAAATGGTAATCTATATGCAGGTCAGGAAGCAACAGTTAGAACTGGGCATGGAACAACAGACTGGTTCCAAATAGGAAAAGGAGTACATCAAGGCTGTATATTGTCACCCTGCTTATTTAACTTCTATGCAGAGTACATCATGAGAAATGCTGGGCTGGAAGAAGCACAAGCTGGAATCAAGATTGCCAGGAGAAATATCAATAACCTCAGGTATGCAGATGACACCACTCTTATGGCAGAAAGTGAAGAGGAACTCAAAAGCCTCTTGATGAAAGTGAAAGAGGAGAGTGAAAAAGTTGGCTTAAAGCTCAACATTCAGAAAACGAAGATCATGGCATCTGGTCCCATCACTTCATGGCAAATAGATGGGGAAACAGGGGAAACAGTGTCAGACTTTATTTTTTTGAGCTCCAAAATCACAGCAGATGGTGACTGCAGCCATGAAATTAAAAGATGCTTACTCCTTGGAAGGAAAGTTATGACCAACCTAGATAGCATATTGAAAAGCTGAGACATTACTTTGCCAACGAAGGTCCATCTAGTCAAGGCTATGGTTTTTCCTGTGGTCATGTATGGATGTGAGAGTTGGACTGTGAAGAAAGCTGAGTGCCAAAGAATTGATGCTTTTGCACTGTGGTGTTGGAGAAGACTCTTGAGAGTCCCTTGGACTTCAAGGAGATCCAACCAGTCCATTCTAAAGGAGATCAGCCCTGGGATTTCTTTGGAAGGAATGATGCTAAAGCTGAAACTCCAGTACTCTGGCCACCTCATGCAAAGAGTTGACTCATTGGAAAAGACTCTGATGCTGGGAGGGATTGGGGGCAGGAGGAGAAGGGGACAACAGAGGATGAGATGACTGGATGGCATCACCAACTTGATGGACATGAGTTTGAGTGAACTCCGGGAGTTGGTGATGGACAGGGAGGCCTGGCATGCTGCAATTCATGGGTCACAAAGAGTCGAACACAACTGAGCGACTGAACTGAACTGAACTGAACTGAAGGAAGCCTTACAAGTAGCTGAGAAGAGAAATGACAGGCAAAGGAGAAAGGGAAAGATATACCCAACTAAAAGTAGAGTTCCAGAGAATAACATGGAGAGATAAGAAGGTCTTCTTAGATGAACAATGCCAAGAATTAAAGGAAAATAATAGAATGGGAAAGACTAGAGATCTATGTCTTCAAGAAAATTGGAGATATGAAGGAAACACTTCATGCAAAGATAGACATGATAAAGGAGAGAAACAGTATGGACCTAACAGAAGCATAAAATATTAAGAAGAGGTGGCAAAAATACACAGAAGAACTATATAAAAAAGATCTTAATGACCTGGATAACCATGATGGTGTTGTCACTCAACTAGAGCCAGATATCCTGGAGTGTAAAGTCAACTATGCTTTAGAAAGCATTACTTTGAACAAAGCTAGTGGAGGTGATGGAATTTCAACTGCACTATTTCAAATCCTAAATGATGATGCTGTTAAAGAGCTGCACTAAATATATCAGCACATTTGAAAACTCAGCAGTGGCCACAGGACTGGAAAAGATCAGTTTTCACTCCAAGCCCAAAGAAAGGCAATGCCAATAAATGTTTAGACTACCATACACTTGTGCTCATTTCACATGCTAGCAAGTTTATGCTCAAAAGCCTTCAAGCTAGGCTTCAGCAGTACGTGAACTGAGAACTTCCAGACATATAGCTAGGTTTAGAAAAGGCAGAGGAACCAGAGATCAAGTTGCCAACATTCATTGGATCATGGAGTTCAATGACGGGCTTCCCTGGTGGCTTAGATGGTAAAGAATTCCCCTGCAATGTGGGAGACCTGGGTTCAATCCTTGAGTTGGAAAGATATCCTGGAGAAGGGAACAGCTACCTACTCCAATATTCTTGCCTGGAGAATTCCATGACAGAGAAGCTTGGCTAGCTACAGTTTGTGGGGTTGCAAAGTGTCGGACATGACTGAGTGACTTTCACTTCACTAACTGGATCATGGAAAAAATCAAGGAAATTCCAGAAAAATATCTACTTCTGTTTTATTGACTATGCTAAAGCCTTTCACTATGTAGATCACAACAAACTGTGGAAAATTCTTAAAGAGATTGGAGTACTAGACTACCTGACCTGTCTCCTGAGAAACCTGTATGCAGTACAAGAAGCAGCAGTTAGAACTGGGCATGGAATAACTGACTGGTTCAAATTTGGGAAAGTAGTAAGACACCCTGCTTATATTGGCACCCTGCTTATCTAACTTCTTTGCAGAATACATCATGTGAAATGCTGGGCTGGATGTATTACAAGCTGGAATTAAGATTGCTGGGAGAAATATTAATAACCTCAGATATGAAGATGATACCATTCTAATGACAGAAGTGAAGAGGAACTAAAGAACCTCTTGATGAGGGTCAAAGAGAAGAGTGAGAAAGCTAGCTTGAAACTCAACATTAAACAACTAAGATTATGGCATCTGGTCCCATCACTTCATGCCAAATAGAAGGGGAAAAGTTGGAAATGGTAACAGATTTTACTTTCTTGGACTACAATATCACTGTGGACAGTGACTGAAGCCATGAAATGAAAAGATGCTTGCTCCTTGGAAGAACAGTTATGGCAAACCTAGACAGCATATTAAAAAGCAGAGACATGACTGTGCCAACAAATTACGCATAGTCAAATCTATGATATTTCCAGGAGTCATGTATGGATGTGAGGGTTGAATTGTAAAGAAGGCTGAGTACCAAATAACTGGTGCTTTTGAATTGTGGTGCTGGTGAAGACTCTTGAGAGTCTCTTGGACTGCAAGGAGATCAAGCCAGTCAGTTTTAAAGGAAATCAACCCTGAATATTCATTGAAAGGACTGATGCTGAAGCTGAAGTTCCAATACTTTGGCTACCTGATGCACTCATGGAAAAAGACCTTGATTCTGGGAAAGATTGAAAGCAAAAGGAGAAGGGAGTGTCAGAGGATGAGATGATGTGATAGCATCACCAACTCAGTGGACATAAATTTGAGCAAACTCTGGGAGATAGGGGAGGACAGAAAAGCCTGGCATGTCCATAGGGTCTCAAAGAATTGGACATGACTTAGTCACTAGATAACAACTATATCTATCTATCTATTTCTATATCATCTACATATCCATATCTACATATGCACATGAACTAAGTCATTTGAGTCATGTCTGACTCTTTGTGACCCTATGGACCATAGCCCACCAAGTTTCTCTGTCCATGGGCATCTCCAGGCCAGAATACTGAAATGGGTAGCTGTTCCCTTCTCCAGGGAATCTTCCTGAGCCAGGAATTGAACCCAGGACAATATATATATATATATATATATATATATGTATTTCTCCATTCATCTATAGATGGACTTCTGGGTGATGCCTTTATTTTGACTATTGTTAATAGTGTTGTAATGTACATATCTTTTCAAATTAGTGTTTTTTTCTTCAGATAACACTGAGAACTATAACTGCTAGATAGTACAGTAGTTATATTTAACTTTTTGAGAAACTTCCATACTGTTTTCCATAGTGATTGCACAAATTTACATTCCCATCAATAGTGCATGAGGGTCCCTTTTTCTCCACATCCTTGCCAACACTTGTTATTCGTTGTTTTCTGATAATATCCATTCTGACAGGTGTGAGTTGATATTTCATTGTGCTTTTGATGTTTGTTCATTTCCTAGATGATTACTGATGTGGAGCATCTTTTTATGTATCTATTGATCATCTGTATGTTTTCTTTAAAAATGTCTATTCAAGTCATTTGCCCATTTTTAATTATTTTATTTTTGTTATTGAGCTGTATAAGCCCTTTGTATATTTTAAATATCAATCTTTTCAGATTTATCTTTGGCAAATATATTTTACCATTCAATAGGCTGTCCATCTGTTTTGTTAAAGATTTCTTTCAATGTGCAACAGGTTTTTATTTTTATATAATCCCATTTATTTACTTTTTGTTTTGTTGCCCTGGGCATAAGGATATTCAAATAAATATTACTCAGATCAGTGTCATAGCATACTTTTCTGTGTTTTATTCTAGGACTTTTCTGGTTTCAGGACTTATATTTAAATCTTCAGTTCAGTTCAGTTCAGTCACTCAGTTGTGTCCGACTCTCTGCGACCCCATGAATCGCAGCACGCCAGGCCTCCCTGTCCATCACCAACTCCCGGAGTTCACCCAGACTCACATCCATCGAGTCAGTGATGCCATCCAGCCATCTCATCCTCTGTCATCCCCTTTTCCTCCAGCCCCCAATCCCTCCCAGCATCAGAGTCTTTTCCAATGAGTCAACTCTTCTCATGAGGTGGCCAAAGTACTGGAGTTTCAGCTTTAGCATCATTCCTTCCAAAGAAATCCCAGGGCTGATCTTCTTCAGAATGGACTGGTTGGATCTCCTTGCAGTCCAAGGGACTCTCAAGAGTCTTCTCCAACACCACAATTCAAAAGCATCAATTCTTTGGCGCTCAGCTTTCTTCACAGTCCAACTCTCACATCCATCCATGACCACAGGAAAAACTATAGCCTTGACTAGATGGACCTTTGTTGGCCAAGTAATGTCTCAGCTTTTCAATATGCTATCTAGATTGGTCATAACTTTCCTTGCAAGGAGTAAGCGTCTTTTAATTTCATGGCTGCAGTCACCATCTGCAGTGATTTTGGAGCCCCCAAAAATAAAGTCTGACACTGTTTCCCCTGTTTCCCCATCTATTTGCCATGAAGTGATGGGACCTGATGCCATGATCTTCATTTTCTGAATGTTGAGCTTTAAGCCAACTTTTTCACTCTCCGCTTTCACTTTCAAGTCTTAGTTCCATGCTATTTATTTTTGTATATCACATGAGAAATTGCTCTAGTTTGATTCTGTTGCACATAACAGTCCTGTTTTTTCAAACCATGTATTGAACAGATTGTCTTTTCTGCATTCCATAGTTTTGTCTCTTTTGCTGTGGATTAATTGACCATGTAAGTGTGGTTTTGTTTCTGGACTCTATCCTATTCCTTTGATCTATGTGCCTGCTTTTGAGCCAATGTCATATTGTTTTGACTACGATGGCTTTGTAGTATGCTTTTAAATCATAGGAGTATGATATAGCTTTGTTCTTTTTTTTTCAAGAGTGTTTTGGCTATCTAGAAAATTTTATAATTCTTTTTTAAGCTCTGATGTTTTCATAAGAATTGCATTAAATCTATGGATTTTGGGGGGTTCTGGTCATTTTAACAATGTTAATTCTTCCAATCCATGTTCACAGTATCTTTCTATTTGTTTTTGTTGTCATCAATTTCTTTCATCAATATGCCACAGTTTTCAAGATACAAGTCTTTTACCTCTTTGGTTAGAGTCATTCTAGAGGTCTTCTTCTTTTTGATGCAGTTGTAAATAGGATTGTTTTCTTAATTTGTCTTTCTGAGAGTATGTTATTAGTGTATAGAAATGCAACAGGACCCATAGAGTTCAAAGTTGTGTTGCTGAAGGGTCTACTGTATTTGCTTCATGAATTATACACTTTTATGTTGGGTGCATTGGAGAAGGCAATGGCACCCCACTCCAGTACTCTTGCCTGGAAAATCCCATGGACAGAGGAGCCTGGAAGGCTGCAGTCCATGGGGTCGCTGAGGGTCAGACATGACTGAGCGACTTCACTTTCACTTTTCACTTTCCTGCATTGGAGAAGGAAATGGCAACCCACTCCAGTGTTCTTGCCTGGAGAATCCCAGGGACGGGGGAGCCTGGTGGAGCCTGGTGTGCGTCTGTGGGGTCGCACAGAGTCGAACACGACTGAAGTGACTTAGCAGCATGTTGGGTGCATATATGTTTATCTTCTTGTCGGAGCAATTCCTTCATCATTATGAAATGATGTCTCTTCTTTGTCTCTTGCTACACACTTTGTTTTAAAGTCTATTTTGCCTGATAAGTGTATGGTTATCTCAGATTTTTTTTTCACTTGCATTTATATAGAAAGCATTTTTCCATCCCCTCACTTTCAGTCTGTGTGTGACTTTAAATCTGATATGAGTCTTCTTGTAGGCAGGATATAATCAGTCTTGTGTTTTTGTTTTTGCTTTTTTTTTAATCCATTTAGCTACTCTATGCCAGTTGATTGGAATATTAATCCATTTATATTTAAAGTAAGTTTTGCTAGGTATGTACTTATTGACATTCTGTTGTTTTCTGGTTGTGTTTGTAATGCCTTTTTTGTTCCTTCTGTTTTTGCTCTCTTCCCTTATGATTTGATGTGTTATGTTTGAATTTCTTTCTCTTTTCTGTGTACCTATTGCATGTTTTTGGCTTGTGGTTATCAATATATATAAAGTTGATGATCCCTTAAAGTGAGATGCTTTCTAATCACCCTGCATTTTTACTGTTCCCTCAATGTTTGTTGTTTTTTATGACATATTTTACATATTTTTCTTTTACATATCTCTTAACTACTTATTGTGGATATAGATGATTTTATTGTTTTGCCTTTTAACCTTCTGCCTAGCTTTACAAATGGTTTCTGCTCTTGGTGAAGTGACCTAATGTAGGAAACCTCCTATGGGCTCAGCAGCACACTCCCCTCTGGTCACTAGAGTTATATGTTCTATGGTTATCCCCTCTGCGGGCCATGTGGGCTCTTCTGTTAAGGCATGGCAAACTACTGTGGGTATGCTGGTAGGCAAAGTTGGCCCCTAGACTTGTTGGCTGACATTGCCTGTAACATGTAGTGGTTGCCAACTGGTAGGCAGAGCAGGTTCCTGGTGTTGTTAGCCATGTGACCTAGCATGTTCCGGGGCTGATCTTAGCACACTGGTGGGTCAACCTGGATCCTGGGATAGCTTCAGGTGCTCAACAGGGAGTACCTGGAGATGGTGTTGGCCTACTGTTGACTGCGGTCATCTTTAGATTTAATTTAACCCTGAAATTCCTCATTATGCTTTATTTATATTCCAGAAATTTTTTTAATTTATTCACTCAATACATTTGCTTTACACCAGATGCTCTTCTAAGTGCTTTGTTAAAGAATTTAAGCTATCACTAATTTTTGTTGTTTTATTGAGATAGGATTGAAATATAATAATCACTGTTTTCTTAAAAAAAAGAAAAAACAGCAGTTTTTCAAGTCAAAATATTAACACACTAATATGCATAGCAAAATATTTTGATGTAAAATCTGGTGTTTTCATTGTAAGAAAGCTTTTGGTAATGTATTTAACTTTTAAAATAGATGTGAGGTTATAAATATTAATATTGTCATAAGTATTGTAATAATGTACACTTTTTATTCCTAGTTATTTTTAATATTTTTATGGTCTTTTTTTCCTTGACGAGTCTTCCTAAGAATCTACCAATTTTATTAATCTTTTCAAAACCAGTTTTTGTTTTACTGGTATTCTGTATTTCCTTTCCATTTCATTGATACTTACACTTGTCTTTATTATTTCTTTTCATGTGCATTCCTTTGATTTAATTTTATAATCCTTTTTTTTATTTTTTAGCTTATTGAGTTGGAAGATTATGTCCTTAACTTTCAGTCTTCCTCTTTTCTAATATATACATTAAAAATATAAATTTCCCACTAAGCACACTCTTTTGGGGTACATTATACAAATTTGATATGGCATATTTCATTACCATTAGGTCAAAATATTTTTATTAGCCTTTTTATTGGCTAGTTTCCTGATAGTTGAGATGAGCTACTCCTCTTGGTAATGATTTCTAGCTTAATTCCATTGTAGTCAAACCACATACTCAAACTTTTGAAATTTCTGGTTGTTAGTAAACATTCCAAAGGCAATGGAAGAAAATGTAAAGTATATCATTGTTGGGGAAATGTATATCTATATGAATTAGGATTCAAATTCTATGAAATCTACCATATTCTATAATTAATTTATAGAAATTCTACTTTTATTTTATTCTAATTAAAACTGAGACAAGTCTTTTTATTTTCAGTAAACTCATGTGTTTTAACATTCAGAAAGAATCATATCATTCATCAAGCACATGAGTAATTGGTCTACCTTTCCAATTTTCCTATTCAAATTATATTCTAGTTAGAGATTAACAAGGAGTAAGTTTTTATTTATTTATTTATTTAAATCAACTCTTTTAAATCTATTATTTACCTATAATATAATTCAAACATTTAAAATGAGATTTTAATAAGTTTTAGAACATTTCTATCACTACCATTTCCTTTTGTCCTTTTCTAATCAATATCCACCCACCCCTATCTGGAGCCCCAGGTAGCCACTGATTTGCAGTCACTAGCATTATATTTCTCTTTCTTAGGATGTCATAGAAATGGAATAAATTGGATGTACTCTTTTGTGTCTGGTTTCTTTTACTCCATGTGTTTTTCAGATTCATCTATATCACTTTGTGTATTTCTTCTTCATTAATTTTTATTCCTGAGTTAGTAGGTTTTTAAAAAATCTATTTCTCAATTTCCCTTGGCTTCAAATCTCACTGCATAAAGATTTAAATCTCATATAAAGTTTAAAGGCTGTGTTTTATCTTCTTGATAACATGTTAATCTTAATATCATATTATCAGATTAATTCTGAGCACAAAACCCCACAACTGTTTAATCAAGATCTTCAAGTTACTAGAATTCAGTCTGAATTTCTGTCTGAATTAAAACAACTATTGTTTTCACTTTGATAACCCAGAACTTCTATTATTTTATAAAATCTTACAGAAATGTTACATACTCTGTTCCCATTATACAGAGAATGCACAACTATATTTGCTAACATTCCTTAACCCAATGGTCAAGAGCAGTTTTTTTTTAGCACCGATTTTTCCATATATGTGTGTGTGTGTGTGTGTGTGTGTGTATAGATATATATATACACACACATATAAATTTATATAGGTATGTGTGTGTGCATGTATGTATATAAATCTTATATCAGGTGAGCCACACTCTATTGTTCCAAGTATATGAGGCCAAACTTATATGATCAGGTTTGCACTTTTGTGCCAAGAATTGCTGGAAGACTATACATCAAGCAATTTTCAGTGTTGACATTCAGGGACTGAAATTGTGATAAGGAATTTAAAGAAATTTTTCTGTTAGTAAAATTGTGTGTTGCCTGAACTTTTACTCCAAACATGTTTTCTTTGGGGAATTTTAAAAAATTTTTTAAATCATTTTACTTAGGTACAGTTAAAGATTTGACTTAAGAAAATGAAAATTATCCATAAACACTTAAAACCATTCACTTACATGTGCAGATGGATGTCTTGTACACCATTGTATCATGTTGGCTTAAAAACAGTGCCAAAGAAACAGTGAGAACTTAGCAGATATATAGTAAATGAATGAATGGATGGATGGATACTATTATAGAACTTTAGACTCAACGTAAATATGATTTTACTTTTCTACATTGATATTGTATTGTATGATTTTTACTGCAGAAACATTCTGAAAGCATTTTTGTTTGGTTTTTATCATATCCCATTACATAGAAATAACAATTTTATCAACAGTATTCAAAATAACAAGTTTGTCAACAGTATTCAGTTGAATTCTGTTTTTTTATCCAGTTTACCAACCTAGATCTTTTGACTAGGGCATTTCATTCATTACATTTAAAGTAATTATAGGTAAAGATGACTTAGTTGATTTTTTGTAGTGATATGTTTTGATTTTCATTTCCTTTTGTGTATATTCTATAGATAATTTATTTATGATTACCATAGAGATTGTATATAACATTCTAAATTATAACAATTTATTCTAAACTAATAGCAACTTAACTTCATTCACATCCAAAACCCTACTCTTTTCCAGTTCCCCTACACCTTCCCATATTATGTTACTGATTTCACAAAAGACGTCTTTACATATTGTGCACCCATTAACATAGTTTATAATTATTTTTTATGCTTTTGTGTTTTACATATGGTGAAAGAATAAAAAGTGAAGCTATGAACCAAAATTATAACAATACTTCTTTTATATTTGTCTGTATATCTATCTCTATTAAATAATTTTATATTTTTGTATTTAAGTTACTCTCTAAAGTTCTTTCATCTCAACTTAAACTCCTCTTAGCATTTCTTTTTTTTTTTTTTAATTGCATGCCAGCGGCAAGGGCAGGCGGCAGAAGCCGCCAGGTGGGCTCCGCGCCCCAGGCACGCCGCCCGGGGCGCATGGCCGGAGGAGGTGGGGAGCCCCGCGGCGGCAGCGAGAGCGTTGGGGAACCCGAAGTGCCGGGCTCCACCAGCGGGAGGCGCAACCCAGGGTGCTCGGCTCCACGCACCGCTGCGGAAGCTCAGCGTGCTGCTACCTCCTCCGCCGGGATCCTCTTAGCGTTTCTTACAGGGAAAGTCTAGGGGTAATGAAGTTTAGGGTTGGTTGAATGGCCTCACCAATTCAATGGACATGAACTTGGGCAAACTCTAGGAGATAGTGAAGGACAGGGAGGCCTGGCACCCTGCAGTCCATGGGGTCACAAAGAGTTGGACATAACTTCGCGACTAAACAACAACAACAAATTTTATTGAGCACATACTATGTGCCAGGCACTTTTCCTTCTAAAATAATTAATTTAAACTTTACTATATTCTGGGTAGTATTATTCTACCCTTTCCACAGAAGAGAAAACTGAGGCACAGAGAGTAACCTACTGTCCATGTGGAACAAAGGCAGACACATGGGAGAATAAAATTTTAAGTCTTCAATAAGTGACATGAAGGTTATTCATGGTTTTATGTGATTTAAGAGGAGAGGGTTACAGTAAACCAGGAGTTGGCTGGATCACACATCCCCCCAACTTCTCCTGGCTCTACAAATGTCTTAACATGGGATCTCAGACCTTGAGCTACACTCACACAGGAATATAACTATGGTAGTGGATTGACCAAATTGGTGTCCCTTTCCTTTGAAGCAGGAATTAACATGTGGTATATGATCTTAACCAGGAGGGCAAGAGAAGTCCAAACCCAGCCCTGTGGTGGGTGAACGATCAAGGGGATGAAGTGAAGTGGAGCTTCAGAGAGATGACAGACTTAACCTGTCGCACAGCCAACGTTTTCACACAGACGTGTGGCCTTCAGACTGGAGACCGTCTAGCCTTGATTTTGCCTCGAGTGCCTGAGTGGTGGCTTGTATCTGTGGGCTGCATCCGAACAGGTTAGTGACCCAAAGAGACCTTAGGATAGGCCTAGAGCTAATTGGTCCTGAAATATTAGGTGCTTCCTCTTCCCCTAACTTTTTCCTTCTTAATAGTCTTTCCTTCTGTCAAATTCCTTTAAATACTAGTTTACTCCTCATTCACTCTTTCCCTTATACTCACACCTTATCAAGCACAATGTCATAATTCTCCCTTCCTCCCTCTCTCTCTCACACACACACACACACACACACACACACACATACTTCATCTTACACAGTCTCAGACATTCTTACTTCCTTATAAGATTCATCAGTTATTAACATTTTGCCATATTGGATCCCCTCTCTCCAAGGGAGTCATTAAAGAATCAGTTGCAGATACTGTGACATCCATAAACACCAGATAAACACTGAAATATGTATCTGCTAAGATTCGAGACATTTCTTTCACATAACCACACAAGAAGTCTCACTCTGATTCCATATAGTTACCTGATGTACATCCAGAGTCAAAATTCCTCAATTATCCCGATAATGTCCTTTATAGGATTATTTTTGTGCTTAAATCAAAAACCCAGGATTTCCCCTGGCAGTCCAATGGTTAAGATCCCATGCTTCCAATGCAGGGGTCATGTCTTCAAGGAACCAAGATCCCATGTGCCATACCGCACAGCTAACTGTTGTTTTTTTTTTAAACAACTGTACAAAATCCAAATGAGGATCATGTGTTGCATTTAGTTGTTGTCTCGCCACAGCCTTCTTTAATATAGAATGTTTCTCTACATACTATATTGTCTATGTGACAATGCAATGACAGTGTGACGTGCCCGAGCCAGATGTGTTGCAGAATATCCCTCAAAATTTTTATTTCTGTTTCCTTCTTTATGATTATATTCAGGATGAACATTCTTTGCACAAGTACTAGAAGGACTTGTGTCTTTCTTGGTGCACCACATTGGGGATATATACAGTTGGTTTGTCCTAACATCAATGACATTGTTTTATCACTTTAGAAAGGTAGCATCCACGTTTGTAAAGGTGCATTTTCCCTTTATAGTTAGTAAGTAATCTGTCATGTAATATTATGGGACTTTGTGAATATCCTTTCCCCAACTGTCTTTCAGTTTATGATTTGAAAATTCATTGAAGAGTCTTGACTGAATTAAATATTTTAATGGTGGTTTTATATTAGGTATTTCTATTTATATCATACCCTTTACACTTATTAGCCAGCACTCTTCTGTAGAGATTTTCCTTTCCCTTTAATGCTTGTCTATGCATTGACCTATATAATTAGTATGAGACTCATGGGTTCTTTTTTGAATCAACTTCAGTTCTGTCATGCATATTCATATAGTATGTCATGTTCTTGTTCATATAGTCTCTCTCATATTTCCTCACAAATAGTTGTTTAATCCATCAAGATCAAGAATTAACAGCAATGGCTGAGTGAGTATGGAGATGCCATGCCATCTGTATCATTAAAAGATGTTCCATGATTTATATCTGATCCTGTTCACACTGTCCACACTGTTCCTTGAACCTGGGGTAGGCAAGGCACGAGCTGAGGCTGGAAGGAGGCTGGAGGAGCCATAGGAACTGCAGCCACGTTTATTCTCTCCTGGCTGACGCAGCAGCCATAGCATAACCTAACACAGCACAACCTCTCTCCTGCCTGGCACAGCAGCTGTAGCAGCAGACACGCTTATTTTCTCTCCTCTCATGGCTGACCCAGCTGGACACAGCTGTGATCCAGCAGTAATGCTGCTGCTTTTTAGGTGGAGCTCCTATCTGCATATAGCACTGAATCCCCGACCAAATGGGTACCTCGTGATGCACATGTGCCATGCTATGAATGATCTCAGCTGCTACACAGTCATTATTTACAAAACGTGGGGCAAGAGAGCCTGAACACACCGTCTTGGCTAATTTGGTCTCTCCCCACCCATGAGAAATCCAAGACACATGAGAAATCCAAGACATGAGTTGAGACCTCTGGTATAAAAAGAATTAAAGAAGAATAGAAGTAAAGGATGAAAATTCTAAGAGGCATAGTACATGAAAATACTTGAGTCAGGAGTAGCCTAGATGAAGAATGGTCATTTTGAAATAGAGAATAGAGTTGTGTGAGAGAAAGGTGAAGCGTGAGCAGTGCTCACTCCAATGTCAGGATGACGCAGAGGGTCTTCCTGGAGAGAGGGCACAGGTGTTAGCAAAGAGAAGAATTATGAAGGAGAAAAAGTCAGTGTTCTGTGGAACATAAACAGGCTAGTAATATGGAAGGTGAGTAATAGGAAGACTCAGAAAAGGGTGCTTGATGGAAAAATTAGAGTCCAATAGAAGCACACAAAAGTTGAATTAATTGTTGGTGATGGGAGAAGGAAGGTAGGAAAGTTGAAAGGACAGTGTGGTTAACTTAGAGTATGAGGAATGAAGGAAACAGAAGAAATTCAAGGTGACACAAGAGATGGACAGAGAAGGAAAGGAGAGGAGAAAAAATGGGGGCAGAGATGCAGCATCAGGGACACTGTCCTACTTGTATCTTTCCCAGATCCCATGGATAGTTGTGTAAAGAAGGACTCAGTAGATGACTAGATCCATCTACAGTAGAAAAGTTTAGGATAGGCTTTTCAAATTTTTAATGTGCATAGAAACCACTTGGAGATCTTGTTAAAATGCAGATTCTGAGTCCGTAAGTTTGGGGTGGGGTGTCAGATTCTGTGTCCTAGGTGGTACTGATGCTCTGGATCATACTTTGCATAACAGAGGCCAGCGGGTTTCTATGCAGATAAACCAGGCCTGAAGCCCATGGCTGTCTAGCTGTGAAAGCAAAACAAAAACAAGCAGTTTCCTTTTCATACCTAGGGATCATCTTCATGCCAGGGACCACCCAGATGAAGGCCAAGGACATTCTCTACCGACTACAAGTGTCTGGAGCCAAAGCCATCGTGACCACAGATACCCTTGCCCCAGAGGTGGAGTCTGTGGCACCTGAGTGTCCTTCTCTGAAAACCAAGCTCCTGGTGTCTGACCACAGCCGTGAAGGGTGGCTGGACTTCCGATCACTGGTTAAGTAAGTTTCTGTTCTGACGAATGTACTTTCTGAGGAATGGCAAAAGGCCCTTCACTCCCAAGTGCTGGTAGAAAATTAGCCAGTGGGAGGAAACTCACCAGGTCTGAGCTTCTCTCCCCAGCTATGTCACTGATTTGCTAAGTAGCCCTCAGTTAGTTCATTTACCTCTCTTAGCTGCAAGTGTTTTTATCTATAAAATGGGGAAATTTAACTTCTATGCTTCTCTCACTAATATATATATACTAATAATATATACTCTTGTGCAAAAGAGATACATAGAGTCAGAGGGTTATTGTGTTTCATTTTCCTTATAGGTGGAGAATCTGAAATATTTTTATATAAAAATTAACATTTACAGGAGTTGAATGAAAAGTTAAGATGAATTTTTAAGGTGAAACTTGAGACAGTGAAGAATGAGGCTGTGGCTGACAGGCAGCTTTGGGAGCAAACACTTTCCATCTCTTAGGGTAGGTGGCAATAGGGACAGCTTGAGGAAAAAGTTAGGAAAGTGTTGGAGGTAACAAAGACTCCCTCAAAACTGATTCTGCAAGCCTTCAGGCATTTTTCATATCACACACAAATCATGCTGGATTTGTTTTCTTAAAGTAACTCCACAGTTTTTAAAGCTCTTTACTTAAACCACAAAAGGCAAATATACTAGTGAAATATACTACACATCTTATGCTAGATTATAAAGAAAATTAAATGAAAATAGCTTAAACAAAGAATATTCATTTGAACTCCCTTAAATTGCCCAAAGTCAGTATGGTATCATTTCTCCACGAGAGCCAGTGCTTCCCCCAGCACTGGGATTACTTGCAGTCTCTCTGATTGAATACTTGCAAGGAAACTTTCATTTACCATCATAATAGGCTCAAGAAAGAGACTCTCAGTCTCAGAGAAGCTCCCACATACCAAAGCAGTGATATGTGGGATATGAAGGAACCTGGTAGCTCAGCTGGTAAAGAATTCACCTGCAATGCAGGAGACCCCAGTTTGATTCCTGGGTCAGAAAGATCCCCTGGAGGAGGACATGGCAACCCACTCCAGTATTCTTGCCTGGAGAATCCCCATGGACAGAGGAGCCTGGCTGGCTACAGTCCATAGGGTTGTAAAGAGTCGGACATTACTGGGCAACTAAGCGCACAGCACAGATTCTGCCTACCCTAAACCTAGCCCTAACCCCAACCACCTCAAACTCATGCCAGGTCATATATATATGCTGCTGCTGCTGCTGCTAAGTCGTTTCAGTCGTGTCCGACTCTGTGTGACCCCATAGACGGCAGCCCACCAGGTTCCCCCGTCCCTGGGATTCTCCAGGCAAGAATACTGGAGTGGGTTGCCATTTCCTTCTCCAATGCATGAAAGTGAAGAGTGAAAGTGAAGTCACTCAGTCGTGTCCGACTCTTAGCTACCCCATGGGCTGCAGCCCACCAGGCTCCTCCATCCATGGGCTTTTCCAGGCAAGAGTACTGGAGTGGGGTGCCATTGCCTTCTCCCATATATATATGTGTGTGTATATATATATATCACTTCCATTCTCCCTAGCTTTTTCTTCCCCACCCCTCAACACCAAGTTTATGAGGTTAAATTCCTATAAAGGTAGTCTGTGGGGCTTTTCAGGTGGCTCAGTGGTAAAGAAATCACCTGCGAAGTAGGAGATGCAGGAGACGTGGGTTAGATTCCTAGGTCAGGAAGATCGCTTGGAGAAAGAAATGGCAACTGACTTCAATATTCTTGCCTGGGAAATCCCATGGACAGAGGAGCCTGGAGGACTGTAGTCCATGGGGTCACAAAGAGTTAGACACGAATGAGCACGCATAAGACTCAGCAACTAAACAACAACAAAGCTAGTCTGTGTGAAAAACAAGGTTAGCAATGTGACTAAAAGCACAGTGTATGCATCAGACTGAGTTGGAACCCTGGCTCTGCAACTTGCTGGCTATACGTCTTTAGGTAAGTTACCTAATCATTCTGAGCCTTCGTTTCCTCATCTGCAAAAGGTGCATAAAAGCATTACTTACCTCTTAGGGTTGCTCTGAATAGTGAATGAATTCTTACTTGTAAATCATATAGAGCCCTGTCCAGAATCATAGGAAATACTATTTCAGTGTTTGTTAAATTAAGAAATAATCCATAATATTTTCCCCATTTTTTAAAATGCAGAAATGTCAGGTCACCTATCTGAGCCTCCCATAAACTTTCTTTGATGCCTAATACTGGGAGTTACAAACCCCGTTTTTCTAACTCAAAGCCTCATATTGTTTCTTTTGCTTCCCCAGAGAATGAAATAGTAAGAAACATGACTTCTGTCCTTTTGTATTGAATTCCTTTGCAGATCAGCCTCCCCAAATCACATCTGTATTAAGTCAAAGACCCTGGACCCAATGGTCATCTTCTTCACCAGTGGGACCACGGGCCTCCCCAAGATGGCAAAGCACAGCCACGGATTCGCTTTACGATCCTATTTCCCTGCATGGTAGGAAAGAGGGCACCAACTTAGAAGCTGGGCCACAGATATGGGGTGGAGTGTGCATCTGTATGTGCTGGGAAAGGAACTCTAGGTGGAATTGACCCCGTCCTGTTTATTCTTTTTGCTGTCTTTGGTTCACACCCCTGAAGGTGTGAGTATAGGCTAGGTATGAGTGTTTGCTGACAGAGACCTCTGAATATCAAAAGAGGAACCTTTGGGTCCTACCTAAGCACCTTCAGAGGACATGTAAAGGAGTGAGTGGAAACAGAAGGCATTCTGAAAACCACACAAATGACAAGCCTCTGTGTCCCTGTCAGTGGCTCCAGGGTTTGGTGGGAAAGATAAAATGCACCAGCAGTGTGACCTTACGTGGCAGATCCTCTCCCTCCTCAACTGTGGACAAACTGGGCATGGAGCCCAATCATGAGCTCTTAGGGAAAATAATATCTGAAACTAAGCCACACTAAGCCACTTCCCTATCGGGGAACAAACACAGAGCTGAAGCTGGGATAACTATTTAGTCAATGTTAAACCAAACTCTTCTCCCTCTTTTTCCCTTCCTCCAACTAATAATATTCAAACCAAACCATGTCCTATATATTTTCTAACTTTTCAACCAAACCAGGGGTTTTTTGGAGACAGTTGATATCTGTACTAATGATAAATACTGAGTAGCAAAACCCTGAGGAATGAGGGTGTAAAGAAGGGGAGGATAGTAGTCACAATAGTATCTGAGGCCAACTGTATTTTGGAGATAGCAGGAAATTGTTGCAGCTGAAGATGTCTGATGTCTTATGGTGCCTGTCAGACACAGGCTGGATTCTGGCTGCCTTGGGGTCCCTGCTTGAACCATGGACAGCGGGGTCTACAGTCTTTGCTCATCAGCTGCCTCAGTTTGACCCTAAAGTCATTGTAGAGGTAAGAATATTAACCTTTCAACATCAACAAACTCCCAGAAGAAAGTCATTTCAAGCTCAAAAGTTGGACCCAATTGAGAAATATTTTATTTAGCAAAGAAGTCTCTTAACACAACCCTGGCTCTGGGTTTCCTAAAGTGTGAAGCACTAAATCAATCATTGTATCAGAATTACATCAAGATGTAACCTTGAAGAAAACACACATTCCAAACCTTTCCCTATACCTATGGATCAGACTTTGTGGACTTGGGAACCAGAATATAATTTCTGAGAAATGAAAGCAAGCTCAGGTCTCATGGATCCTGGCTCTACCAGGGCCAGGTAGCTGGCATGTGAATGTGTGTGCATGCCTGTGGGTGTGTGAGTGTGTGTGTGTGTATATACTCAATTTAATGATGTGTTTAGAAACAGAGGCCTTGGAATGTGGCAGATCTAGTTACTTATCCCATGTTTGACGTTTATTAGTGGCACTCTGAGCTTCAGTTTCCTTATCTGTAAAGTGGGAGTTTTAGTGGTTGCTACCTCCAAAATTGTTGGGAATATTAATGAGATTATGTGTGCTTAGCCCTGAAAGTAGCACATAGAAAATACTCAATAAATGGTAGCAGTTGCTGTTAAGTATACCTTATGACAGTAATCAAGGTCACCTGCATGAACACCTTCACTGTATTTCTCCTCACCTGAAAATTGTGTCTCCACTCACTCCCCTGCTTTATATGTCAGAGGCAGACATGCCTCTTCACCTCTCAAAGTCCAGCTCCCACTTGACACCTGCTGCCAGTCTTGTTCTTTTCCCTGCCTTCTGTTTGGAGCCCCTCTCTATTAATCTTAAACTCACTAAACCTTTTCTCATGTATTTTCAATCTTTCGCTTTTCATTGACGCTACTCCTCAGTCAATAAATGTATTCAAAGTTCCTCATCCTAAAAATATCTTCCCTTCACCTTGGTACACATTGGACCAACCCTGTCTTTCCTTCCTTAATGTCAAATTGTTCCATGGAACATTCTCTACTTGCGACAGCCACAGCCTCTTTACCCAGCTTACTCCTGAACATTGCACTCTTCCAAGACTCTGCCCTCAGCTTTCCCTCCCTTCCAAGTAATTTCCTTCACTTCAATTTCTCCAGCAGACGCTTCTACTCAGGTGGCTCTCGAAATTACCTCGTCTTTTCTCTCCCAGGTAATTTCACCACATCTTTCTGCTGGTTGGTTAGGTCTATCTGATCATCCCTTCAGCAGCTGAAACTGTACCTTCCATTTCTCCTTCCCTGATCCTATATCAATATCTGCCTCTCCTTCATTATTTTCTGCCTTCATTCTACCAGTCTCTGAGGCATAAAGCCGCACAAATGACCTGAATCCCCCACCAGGTCCTATTCTCCTTTCCCTACAAGGGGTGTCCCTAAAGTCTCAGTGTATTTTAGACTTGAATTATTCCAAAGTATTAATTCTACAAATTTACTCCAAACTGCATTTGAAAGTTTGTTTACTATATTTTATACTTGTTACTTTCACAAATGTTTAATAATAAGCTTTTGAATTTATTTATTAATAGTTTCAATCTCTCTTACTGAAGATGGGAGATCGTGACTAAAACGAAAGATATGAAATTAAAATATTACTATTCATATTCACAAAACAAAACTTTCCCTCCATCAATTCTCTGACCAACACCTCAACTTAGGCTTTCTTGTGTTCCCCCAATAGTACCTGACACGTGCCATGTATGAAATTCATGCTCAATTTATATATTGAAAGAATTAACAAATGAATAAATTGGCTCCCCTAGAGGAAAGATCAGAATTAAAATGCTAATAACAGATCTGTATTTTAAACCTTAATTGTGAAAATAAAGTTTCTTCTCTCCTCACTTTCTAGACATTTTTCAAATATCCAATTACCCAATGCCTTGCTGCACCTTCTGTATATCGAATGATTTTGCAGCAGAATTACACCAGGTAAGGTAGAAGTGGCTGTGGCTGGTAACAAGAATATCTGGGTACCATTTTAAGTAATCTGATACACTGAAGTCTGTTTTTAACTATGGTTCTTTGCGGATACTCTGTGTGTGTGTGTGTGTGTGGTAAGTGTTGGTGGTGATAATTAGCAGCCAGTCTACCCAAATGAAACATTCAGTGAACCTTCATCATTTTGTTTCTTTTTCTTTTTTAAGCACTTTTGTTGTGAAATAAACATACAGAAAAATACATAAGATACACATTTACAGATTATTGAGTTGTTGAAAACAAAACATCTATGTAACTACTCACTGAAGTCACAAAAAGAGAACATTGCCAGCACCCCAAAGCCCTTCTCATGCCTCCCCATCTCCCCAAAAGGAATCTACTATCTTGGCTTTTATGGTGTTCATTTCCTTATTTTTCCCTTAGTTTACCTCCTAAGGAAATAACCCCAGAAAAATTGTTCTATTCTACCCGCTTTTGAACTTCCTGTAATTATGCATTATTCTATAGTATCTGGCCTAGTTTTTCACTGTTATGTTTCTAAGATGTGTCTGCATTGTTACCTGATAGTGGAGTCAATTTTCATTACTGTAAAATATCACATTTTATAAAAGTACCACATTTTTAATGAATTCTATTAATGGACATTTGGATATGTTTCATTTGGGGGCTATTGATTAATGCTACATCGAATTCTTGCACATGTATAGTGATGCATAAACACACATTTCTGTAGAACTTCTCTGGGAAAGGAATTGTTAGGTCACACTGACATCGCACGCTACTACTTTGTTTTCCAAAGTATTGAACCAATGTATGCTCCCACTGGGAAGGTAGGAGAAGTCCTATTGTTCCATATCTTTGGTAGTATTAGTTATTGTCAAAGTTTTCAGTTTTGCCAACCTAATGTGTTTGTATTCTCTGGTTTTGTTTTTCATTTCCACATGTTTGTGGATTATTTTTTAACTAACTTGAAATCTGTTCTTTGAACCTTATGGTCACTTATATAACTCTTATATAACTTACATAACTCTGAAAGTGAAATGGCTACTTCAAAATCAGAGCTAATATGTTTTAGACTTAAGAGTTAAAATATTAAGGAGTTCAATTTATTAAGAGAACTGAAATACAGCTTGATTTTACTCATGAACCCTCAATCTGGTTGAAATATGTTTCCAACTTTACTTCAAATCTTATATTACAGTCTCTTCTTGCGACAACCCTGAGAAGGTGACCAAACCTAGTTAAAGTTCAACCAGGGCTTAACTATTGACTCCACTGGACACTCTGCCCATTTTATGTATTTCAGATAAAGCTCAATAAGAATGAGAAACATGTACTCAATGAAACCAGTCATCCTGTCCTTTACTACTGGCTCTGTTTGTACCAAGAGAGAGTGATAAGGGAGTCTGCCACCTCCCTCATCCCTAGAAGCTGTCCTAGCTCAGCACCATGCCAACTGGTACTAAGACCTCAATCACATTTACCCACTTCCTTCAGGGACTCCATCATTTTGTGATAGTTTCTGTGTCATTTATGGACATTTTCATGGAGAAATGGAGGAGAGGATTTACACACACAATGTACCTGGCAAAGTACCACAAACGTTCACAGCAGACATTTCTGTTCAGTCCAGAATTCCTTCAGTACTGCTACCTGTGATCCTTTTCTTTTCTTACAGAAAGCTCAATCTTCCTGATGTCCTGAGCAATTCTTTTCCAACCCCTAATTTGTGTTCTCCAGCCAGAGAATAAACAAAAGCTCTTCAATTCATATAAGTCCACTGAAGGCAGTATAGTTTTATTATCATCCTAGCATACCCTTGGGGTCTTATCCCTCAGTCCTTATGGTTTATAAAATATCCCTTTAGCTACACAGAATGTTTAGAATGAGTTCTAAGCACAGTTCCCACCCCCATTAGATCAACCTCAAAATTCAATCCTGATCTCTGTGATTTAACCCATTAGACTCACCACAACCACCACTTACTTTCTTCTAGAGGAGTTAACAGGGACCAAAAGGAAATGAGTGCCTTCCACTTGGATTTGACCATTAGTAAATACCCAGAAGGCAAGTAAGAAAGTGAAGAAGTAGAAGGATGAATGATCCAGATGACAGTGCTCTTAACATCCTGGGCCTAAAGTAGAGCACCCAAGCCTAATCTGAGACTCTGTTGACACTTTGCCTTCCGCTCAGTCTTAGGTTCCCCACTCTGGAACACTGCTGTACTGGTGGGGAAGCCCTGCTGCCCGAGGAGCAAGAACAGTGGAAAAGACAGACAGGTGTTCTGCTCTACCAGGCCTATGGACAGTCAGAAACGGTAGGTGAAATGTCCCTTCTGGACCAGTCAAGATGTGCTTATCCACTGACCTCAGAAGATAAGTTGCATCATGCTGAGGATGTGCAAAGGCACCAATGTGTGCACAGCATTGCTCAAAGCCAGTGGGAGGCTTCAGAGCTCTTAGCTAATTTATCCCAAACAAATTGACAGAAAAGACAATTCACAGCTCATCCATTTGTCAAAAGACCAACGTGCTGAAAACTACTGGACAAAGACTTATAAAAGGGTCTAAGGGCATGGTGCCACTGTACCTGTGATAATTGGTTTAAGGGAGCCCAGGAGGGGCAGTGGGACAGATGGCATTTTCCAGAAACATGCAGGCCATCACCACAGAGCCTGTCCACTTCACCATCCCTTCCTAGGCAGCAACTAGAGGAGCAGGCAGGAACTGGTACTAGAAGTTCACTAGTTCATTTCTGCCTGTTTAGAGAACATACAGCTTGGATTGGGAGACACTAGCACGGGGAGAGACTTCTATATACACCCCCATATACACACAATGTAATCCCCAAAAGGATCACTTAGCAGTCAGGTAGGCAGGGTCTTCATAGTATCATGCGTGTCTTAACCTCAAGGACTTTATCCATGATAGTGTGAGCAGGTAGCTTTCTTCCAACACTTTCTCAATCCATTTTCCATGCTGGACCAAGCAATTTTCCCCTACCTCCCTATCATCCCTTTAGGTGACAGAGGGATGACTGTCATCTCAGGACCTGTAGCAAAATAGATGCTCTAGACCCAATTCACTTGTCTGACATTATTCTCCAAAACAAAAATTAAAGAATCAGTTTTGGGGTCTGCTTCCAGGTCCAAGAAATGTTAAGACTCTAGGTATGTCCTTGCTGGTTTACAGTTTATATTCGGACAAGGAGAATGAGATTAGAACTACACACCACACTCATGACACTTGACCCTTTTTCTCAATGACTCATAACAGAAAACTCTCCAATACCTAGATGGTGCTTTATTTCACCAAACATTTTCACACCTGTCCACGCATCTGTGCAACATTTTCTACATGCCTATAGTGTGAGTAGTGACAGCAGAGGAGAAAATGCTTCCTCTTCCAGGAGCTCAGACCCCAGTCCAGATCTCAGCCTTCCAGTTACAGGTTTCAAGACTGTAGGCAAATTACCGAGTCTTGCAGAGTTGAGCTTTCCCATCTCTGAAATGGAAATGCAATGCCAATCTTGCCAGGTTGTGATAAGGTAAATGGAAGAAACTATACACATTTCTGGGCACAGTGCTGAACTCCTACTGCATTTATGGTTTTCATTGTTGGTTTTTAGGTAGATATTGTGTTTAGATGCTGGAGGTGCAAAGATGGGTGGGACATCTCTATTCTGTGAATGCTCATTATCTACTGAGGGAAACAGACTAACAAAAACAAACTTAATGCCCTATTGGCAACAATGGAAGTGTGGGGGAAAATACTACAGAAAGAAAATCTTCCAACTTACTTTTCTTGGGACCTGAATGATAGTTAGAAGTAGTTGTTTACTGAATACTTGATGTGTGCCTGGCTCACACTCAAAAGCACTCAAAGTGATAAATGTTATAATTATCCTCTTTTGACAGAGAGGACATCAAGGGGGATTAATTGGTATGTGGCTAGTGAAGGGTGGAGTCAAGATTCAACCTGTGGTCTATCTGGATATAAAGCTCTTAACTCTAGGAAGAATGATATTTTGAAAGCGAAAGTGAAGTCGCTCAGTCGTGTCCACCTCTTTGCGACCCCGTGGACTGTAGCCCACCAGGCTCCTCCGTCCGTGGGATTCTCCAGGCAAGAATACTGGAGTGGGTTGCCATTTCCTTCTCCAGGAGATCTTCCTGACCCAGGGGTCGAACCCAGATTTCCCGCATTGCAGGCAGATGCTTTAACCTCCAAGCCACCAGGGAAGCCCAAATAATATTTTAGAGAACCGTTAAGAAGGAAAAAGCTTCATCAGGAAGACCGAAGGAGTAGGGCAGTGCAAAGGGGACAATGTGAACAATGTGAATAATTTCAACACAACTCTGAAGAGTAGTTGAGGCAGCTCCAAGTAAATGGGTTCATGGCCTTCCTCTGGGACACTGATACATGTCCATTATAAAGTGTGAACTCCACACCCTACATTACATGCCCCCAGCCTGGAGCTGACTCCTCTGCTTCTTCTTGGCCTCTCCCACTGGAATCAGACCCAGCATCAGGCTCAGTCCCAGTTCATGTCAGATGCAGTGAATGCCTGCTGACTAGAGTTGGGTCAATGCCTTCCAGCTTCCCAACAAGGGCTCTTTGCACAGCATTAAATGACATTTGTGAGCATGGATGCTGTGTTTGATTCTTGAAGCTTTGTGATCAGCCTAGACTCTTGGCCAACTCCAGTTCTCTTCTTTTGTAAACAGGGAATAAGCTGTGGCACTCTCCGGGGGATGAAGATCAAGCCAGGTTCCATGGGGAAGGCCATCCCACCCTTTGACATTCAGGTTTGATGGGAAAGATATTGGCAGAGAGCAGTTAGTGTTTGGCTAAGATTAGACCATTGTGTGGCAGGAGATGACAGAACCAGCCATGCCTCCCAGTTGTCCTTTCTACTCTCTGCCTACATTTCCTCTAATTTCCTGGGGAGGTTTCTGTTGAGAAATGTCCTGGGCATGAGTGCAGCTTTCCAGGATGGCCAGAGGCCTCGCTCACCCAGCCTGGAGAAAGAGTACTTATTGTAGCGCTGGAGGCTCTCTCCACTACTGGTGCTTTTAGTCTTTCCTGATCCATATTTTCTAGCTTGAAGACACATTTGGGATGTGTATATATCTATGAAACAAATAGATTCACCCATGACTTGGATTTCTCCATTTGCTGGCTTCAAAGACTTCTGACAGTTTTATTATTTTCTGAGAGGGCTCCTGTATCACAACCCCTTTCCCCAGTTACCCCTACTGTGTCACATGAATAGGCCAGGCAATATTTGAGTGGGGCAGGAATGTTGGGGATCCTTGCAGGGTGGGATTCACAGATCTCTTGCTCTAGATCATTGATGACAAGGGCAATATCCAGCCTCCCAACACGGAAGGAAACATTGGCATCAGGATCAAGCCCACCAGGCCCATAGGCCTCTTCATGTACTATGAGGTAAGAACACACCATCTGCTTCCAAATAGCTCCAAGAATCCTCACAGGGAGTTGTGTAGGTGATAACAGACTAAACTCAACTCTGCATTCTGAAACGTCTTCCATCTTCCTTTATTCACGCCAGGTCAATGAAATCTGTTCTAATTAATCTCAAAGCTCTTAATCTCACATCCCTTTCTATCATAACCCATCTGACACTTACAGGATGACTAATGGAGTAGAAAACAGCTTAACTTCAGAACCAACAGACTTGAAGTCCAACTCTTACAGTTAAGAATGTTGCCTTTGAATGGGTTCAAATCATACCAGCCTACTACCAACAGGATGGACACAAATCTATTAAATCTTGCTGAGCCTCCAGGGGTGTCTTTATCCCCTATTTCAGAGGAAGAAACTGCATATTGAAAACTTGACATGTTTTCCCCAAGACAAAATAAATGGCAGGATTAGAGTTCAAGGTGTTGTGTTTTAGGCCCCAAACTCTAAATGAGAAATTCAGAGATTAGAGAAATCTACAATAAAGGAATCTATAATAAATATAAGGAAACCTGCTATAACTCTTCATCAGACAAATTCTGGCTAGCAGTGGCCACCGAAAGGAAATTCTTAGCTTCCAAGATTGACTGTGGAAGTGTAGACAAGCCCTGAAACTGATCTCAGCCTCCATCTCCTTTCTGTAAAGTCACAGCCACTGGCGTCTTATGGCCTGAAGTGGGAAGGGAATCCTGGTTCTCTCATGGGCCTATGCTGAGAAGCAAATATGCACGTCTTAGCCTTATTCTCAGTAGCACAATTTAAAGGTTGGATAAAAGAGAACCACAGAGTAACAGGCATACAGATCATCAGTTCTTAATCCTGTTTACAAGTTAGAATGATTTGAGGAAATATTTTTTAAACGGTAGGATCCAACCACAGAGATTCTTGTGAAATTGAACTGGGGTGGTCAAGAGAAATTACTTTAAAAAAATTGTACATGACGTATTTTATTTTGCAAAAATGTCTTCACATATGGCCACATCGATCTCTCCCATTTCACATGTTCTCATGGCAAAGAGACATCACTGTTCCATTAAGATTTGTTGGTTTATATTCTGTTCTTTCATTTCCTTTTTCTTGAAGTAAAATATATACATACATGTAACATAAAGTTTACTCTTTTCACTATTCTTGAGCATACAATTCAGTAGCACTGAGTAAAATTTAGAATATTGCACAACCATCACCCCTATGCATCTGCAGAAAAATTTCACCATCCCCAGAAGAAATTCTGTTCCCACTGAACTGTAGCTCCCTACTCCCCTTCCATGTGGTTGTTCTATCCATTATTGAAGGTAATATATTGAACTCTTCAATTTTTATTATAGAACTGTGTATTTCTCCCTTGAATTCTGTCAATGTTTACTTTATATTATTCTGATTTCTCCCTTTATATAATTCTGATTTCTCCCTGTCAGTGTTTGCATCAAATATTTGGTACTAGGCTGTTAAATGCGTATTTGCTTCTAAACATTATATAGTCTTGGTGAGTTAACCCTTTTTTCAATATATAATATCCTTTTCTTATCACCTGTAACACATTTAACTTCAAGTTTACTTTGTTTACTATTAGATAGCTACCTCAGCTCTCTTTTGGCTCCTAATTGAAAGGAATATCTTTTTCCACACATATGAGTGCAGATAAAAAATCTGAGTAAGATCTGTGGATGGGATCAATATCAATGTCCTAGTTGTGATAGTGAACATTATTTTTGCAAGATGTTACTATGGGGAGAAACCATGTAAAGGTAGGTAAGATCGCTCTTATTATTTCATATGAAAGTGAAAGTGTTAGTTGCTTAGTCATGTCCAACTCTTTGGGACCCTATGGACTGTAGCCCGCCAGGCTCCTCTGTCCATGGAATTCTTCAGGCAGGAATACTGGAGCTGGTTGCCATTTCCTTCTCCAGAGAATCTTCCCAACCCAGGGATTGAACCTGGGTCTCCTACATTGCAGGCAGATTCTTTACCATCTGAGCCACTAGGGAAGCCCATATTATTTCTTATGCTGTGCTTAGTCGTTTAGTTGTGTCCAACTCTTTGCAACCCCATGGACTGTACGCTGCCAGGCTCCTCTGCCCATGGGGATTCTCCAGGCAAGAATACTGGAGTAGGTTGCCATTTCCTCCTCCAGGGGATATTCCTAACCCAGGGATCGAACCCAGGTCTCTCACTTCACAAGTGGATTCTTTACCATCTGAGCCACCAGAGAAACCCAATTATTTCTCATAACTGCATGCAAATATACAATTATCTTCAAAGTTTAATTAAGACACCATTTTCATAGTCTTTGTGTGAGGCTCAAATAGGTAATATTTTGAGAAGAAAATTCATTCAGCAAACATTTATTGACACCTCCCATCTGTCCAGGCACTGTGAATGCTGAACTTATAAGAGTGAATAAAATAAATGGAATTATACTCTAGTAGAAATTTTATTCTACTGGAGTACCACACAAAACTGAGTTGTTATTTTTTTTAATGCTCTTAAAATTTGCTTAGTATTGTTCACTATTTTACCAGTAGCATGCATTGAGTGCTTGCATGCAATGAAAATAGAGAGATATAAAAACTGCCCAAGTCAGGTAGAGCAGGATTTGAAGACAGTATCTGAACCCTGTGTTGAGGCTCATCATCTCTAAACTCATTGCTTTCAACAAAGGAGTGCTGTTCTCTTTGCAGAATGACCCAAAGAAAACAGCTGAAGTGGAATGTGGGGACTTTTATAACACTGGGGACAGAGCAACTATTGACGAAGAGGGCTACTTCTGGTTCCTTGGGAGGAGTGACGATGTCATCAATGCATCTGGGTAGGTGTAGCTGACCCTGAGCCAGAAGGTATCACTCTCATATGCCTCGTGGGATCTAGCTTGCCCAGATCCTTCATGCATTGGTGGTGGACTCTCAGACTAGTTCTGAACCACAGTAAGTCATCATGCAATTTAAAGGGACTGGGAAGGAAAACTTTACTTTGGTCCCTCTTTGCTGAGGGAGCTTATTCTGTGTGCTCCTCTGATGAAGCACACACCACAAAAAAAACATAACAACACCAATAATAAAATTCACCTTTATGGAATATGTATTATGTGACAGCGCTCTGTGCAATGTTTTATACAATCCACTTCTCAATGCCAGAAGGCAGATGTGACTATGCCCATTCTATTTTTTTTTTTTTTTTTAATTTTAGGGGAGGAGGCCCACACTGTGCAGCATGAGGGATCTTATTTCCCTGAGTGGGAATTGAACCCATGCCCTTGGCAGTGGAAGCACAGAGTCCTAACCACTGAACCACCAGGGAATTCCCTTGATTATGCTCATTTTACTTGAGGAAACTGAATCAGTGACCAGTGGAAAAAAACTTGCCTGAAGTTTCCAAGACAGTAGAGGGTGCAGCCCAGATTTAAACTAAAACGGTCTGACTCCAATTCTGTTGTTCCTAAGTCTTAAATAATTTATAAAGGAAATAAAATGACACATTAATAGTTTAGGAACAGGATGTAAAATTTCAACAAATGTTGAAGATAAAGAGTTTTCATGCCAGAGGAAGCTGCTTGACTTCAGGAATCCACATTTCAGTCCTCTGACACAGCCTTTGCACAGGCCTCTGGCTCCCTGTGATAGTTCCCCTCTGTGCCAGGGGAAGATGTATCTCTCCAAAAGGTGAGACCTGAGGGCCTGGGTCACCCTAGCCCTGGAATTTGCTCAGAAGGAACCATTGGTCCTGCAGATACCGCATTGGGCCCGCAGAAGTAGAGAATGCCCTGGCAGAGCACCCAGCGGTGGCTGAGTCTGCTGTGGTGAGCAGCCCGGACCCGTTTCGAGGGGAGGTGAGGAGGAAGACATGGGGTCATCGTGGCTGGGTGTGGGACTGGGAAGACATGTCCATGCATGGTCCAGGCCCATACCTACCCAGCCTTGGGTGGAGGGAGGGCAGTGTACATGTGCACTTACACTATGTGGACATCAGGGGGCACTGTGGCCTCATGTGTGACTGAAATGATGCTGATAGGGAATGCAGCTGCTGATGCCATCTAGGAGTTAATGAACCCTTTCATTTTTTTTTTTTTTTTTTTATATTTTTAATTTTATTTTTAAACTTTACATAACTGTATTAGTTTTGCCAAATATCAAAATGAATCCGCCACAGGTATACATGTGTTCCCCATCCTGAACCCTCCTCCCTCCTCCCTCCCCATTCCATCCCTCTAGGTCGTCCCAGTGCACCAGCCCCAAGCATCCAGTATCGTGCATCGAACCTGGACTGGCAACTCATTTCATACATGATATTTTATATGTTTCAATGCCATTCTCCCAAATCTTCCCACCCTCTCCCTCTCCCACAGAGTCCATAAGACTGTTCTATACATCAGTGTCTCTTTTGCTGTCTCGTACACAGGATTATTGTTACCATCTTTATAAATTCCATATATATGCGTTAGTATACTGTATTGGTGTTTTTCTTTCTGGCTTACTTCACTCTGTATAATAGGCTCCAGTTTCATCCACCTCATTAGAACTGATTCAAATGTATTCTTTTTAATGGCTGAATAATACTCCATTGTGTATATGTACCACAGCTTTCTTATCCATTCATCTGCTGATGGACATCTAGGTCGCTTCCATGTCCTGGCTATTATAAACAGTGCTGCGATGAACATTGGGGTACTCGTGTCTCTTTCCCTTCTGGTTTCCTCAGTGTGTATGCCCAGCAGTGGGATTGCTGGATCATAATGCAGGTCTATTTCCAGTTTTTTAAGGAATCTCCACACTGTTCTCCATAGTGGCTGTACTAGTTTGCATTCCCACCAACAGTGTAAGAGGGTTCCCTTTTCTCCACACCCTCTCCAGCATTTATTACTTGTAGACTTTTGGATCGCAGTCATTCTGACTGGTATGAAATGGTACCCTTTCTATGCACCAGTTTATTTATCCCTCACAGAGCACAATGAATTAAGGACTCGTCATACCTTTTTACAGAGAAGGAAACAGAGGCATGAAGAGGTTAAATAACTTGTCTGGATTACGCAGCTAATGAGTGGTAGAGTCAAAAGGGAAATTGAGGACTCTGGGTCTAGAGGATACATTCATTGATTCAGCAAGTGTTCATTGAACACCTTCTGTGTACAATCCCTGTGAAATTAAATGAAGACATAAGTAATAATATGAAACTAGTAGATTACCAACATTTATTAAGTGCCAAGTTTTAACAATTATTAAATGTCCATAGAACTCTACCTACCTAGTGAAAATGGTGATAACAATGAGAGGAATGCAGATAAATTTAAACTACCTTCATGTTTTATATGCATTATCTCATGGGATCTTTACATAAACCTGATGAAGAATGAACCTCTTCTCTCCCCATTTCACAGGAAAGGAAATTGAGATTAAGAGAAGTTAAGTGACTTTTCCAGGGCAAAAAGTGGAAATCAGAAGTATTCAGATTTCTAAAAGCTCAACTGTCCATTTGTTTTTCCATTAATGCAATGAGCATTTACCCTTTGTTTTATTTTTGGCCACGCAGTGCGGTATAGTATGTGGGATTTTAGTTCCCTGACCAGGGATGGAGCACTGCCCTCTGCTGCAGAGGAGAGTCTTAACCCCTGGAAGTGCCAAGCATTTACTTTTTGAACTGAGTCTCCACGCTGGTTCTTTACTACAGGTAGTGAAGGCATTTATTGTCCTGAACTCGGAATTCTCGTGCCGTGACCCAGACGAGCTCACCAAGGAGCTGCAGCAGCATGTGAAGTCAGTGACAGCCCCATACAAGTACCCGAGGAAGGTGAGTGAGAGCAGCTGGATGGGGTCTGGTCCCTTTGAGCGCTTCTGGGGATTCCACTGCCTCAGTCTCATAGGATGTAGTGTAGCTGGGGTGAAGCATAAGCACCCAAGAGAATTAAAAGTTTTGCCTACAGAAGAAGCTTTTCAGTTTATGCGTGTGGGGGAGCCCACTTAATTGGATAGAACCTCTATCCTGTGTCAGAAACTCATCCATTGCTGGCATGTCAACCTAAAGAAAAAATATTAGACAATTGTCCAAAGATATCCACGTAAATTATTTATAATCTTTCAAAATTTGAAAAAGACATCCAAATCAGCAACTTCCAAACTTTTGAAAAACATTATTTGTAGTGAAATATACATTTTATATTGCAATCCAGTATACATATACATACATAACAAAGAAAAATTAGCAAAACGATATTTATCCTAACAACATGTAATACATTCTGATACTTTTTATTCAACTTCATTTGTTTTAAATGCCATGAACAACATACAAAAAATGTTCAACAATAGAGAAAGGATTAAATTATTCAAGAAATTTAATATTATTCTGCAACTTAAAATGTGATTTTTATTTTTAACATAAAAATATCATGACAATATATTATTGAGATAAAAATGCAGGCTATGAAAGAATATATATAATACTATACTATTTGTTGGAGAAGGCAATGGCAACCCACTCCAGTACTCTTGCCTGGAAAATCCCATGGACGGAGGAGCCTGGTAGGCTGCAGTCCATGGGGTCATGAAGAGTCGGACACGACTGAACAACTTCATTTTCACTTTTCACTTTCATGCATTGGAGAAGGAAACGGCAACCCACTCCAGTGTTCTTGCCCAGAGAATGCCAGGGAAGGGGGAACCTGGTGGGCTGCCGTCTATGGGTTCGCACAGAGTTGGACACGACTGAAGCGACTTAGCAGCAGCAGCAGTTAAGAAGGGTTAGATGTTACTGTGGGTAACAAACAGCCGCAAATTTGTAGTGGATTGTAACAAGGAGGATGTCTTTCTTGCTCATGCCACTTGTCCACCATGGCTTTCCTGGGGCCTTTGTTCCACATCTTCTCATCTTGGGACCAGGATAAAGGAGCAACTGCCTTGTAGGTACCTGCCAGAGTACTAGAAGAGATGCACAGAGAAGGTGGCCTGTCTCAATGATTCCCAACTTTTTTATTAGAGGTGGCATACTTCACTCCTACTCATATTTCATTGGCCAAAGTACATCAAAGGGCTGCATCCAACTTCAGAGGGTAGGAGAAGAATTTGACAAAAATGGTGGACCCCAAAAATGGTGGAACCAGACTGTCCCATGGTGTCCACCTGTCTGGGGGTCTGTGAAGGGGCAAAGGAGGAGAGCTGCTGGGAACTGATAGAAAATGATGGGGGTCAGGGGAACTCAATTGGAATGGGTTTGCTTTATCTTCATCCAGGTGGAGTTTGTCTCAGAGCTGCCCAAAACCATCACTGGCAAGATAAAGAGAAGTGAGCTTCGGAAGAAGGAGTTTGGTCAGAAGTAGTTGGCAATAAGCTCTGAAGTCATCCTGTGATCTTGGCCAAATTCCTAACTGCCTCAGTTTCCTCATGATGGTGAGGATGAGGAGAGGAATGTTGAGAGCGGTGACTTGAAAGAGAACCAGGAAGGCCAACATTCCAGCATTTTGGCACTTTTAAATTAATATCAATCACTATCCTTTCTTCAAGTTCCCTGTTCCTCTCAGATTTCCCAGGTGAGCACTCAGAAAGGAAATAAAATATTTGAGTTAACATCAACAGTGACTCTGTTGTGTGTTTATTTTGAGAAATCTTGTGCTAAATGCTCAGTTCAGTTCAGTCACTCACTCATGTCCCACTCTATGCAACCCATGGACTGCAGCATGCCAGGCTCCCCTGTCCAACACCAACTCCCTGAGCTTGCTCAAACTCATGTCCATCAAGTCAGTGATGCCATCCAACCATTTCATCCTCTGTCATCCCCTTCTTCTCCTGCCTTCAATCTTTCCCAGCATCAGGGTCTTTTTCAATGAGTCAGTTCTTTGCATCAGGTGGCTTCAGCCTCAGCATCAGTCCTTCCAATGAATATTCAGGACTGATTTCCTTTAGGATTGACAGGTTTGATCTCCTTGCAGTCCAAGGGACTCACAAGAGTCTTCTCTAACACCATAGCTAAGTGCTGGCCCTCTGTAATTCCCAGAATCCCCATCAAAGATTGCCCCCAGGGCCTGATTCTCCCTCCTAGTTCCAGAGACTCTGGGTGACCCCTCACACTCATTCAATGACCAGGAGCTGGAGGTCTAGGAGGACAATCTGTGGGGCCCCAGGGGTCTGGCTTGCCTCTGCCCAACTAGAGAGTGAGGCAGGAGGCAGGGCATTTGTGGTGTCTAAGGAATGGAGTAGAGGGGAGGGCAGCCCAGCTTGGTGGCTACACTTCTCATCTGCCACCATCCAGTGGATCCGCTGCCTCTCCCCCGACTGATAATGCTGATGTTGGTGCTTGCAGATTGAGCTGGGGTCAGCACAGGTGAGTGAGAGTCCTACCCTCTGGGGACCCAGGAGTCCTGCAGGACTCCACCAGCTCTTCCAAGGGACCCAGGAGCTTTGTTCCCCAGCCTCTTCCCAGGGGCCCAAAATCCTCCCCAGACATCCCTCCTTATTATGCCATCCAGGGCCCTCTGATCCCCTTGGCCTGTGATTCTGTGAACTAATCCTTCACTCCATTCATCCATGCAGACTGAGACGGAACCACCAAGAGGCTGGAAGGAGTTGAGGCAGTTCAATTCAGTCGCTCAGTCATGTCCAACTCTTTGCAACCCCATGGACTACAGCACGCTAGGCTTCCCTGTCCATCACCAACTCCCAGAGCTTGCTCATACTCATGTCCATCAAGTTGGTGGACCATCTTATTCTCTGTCATTCCCTTCTCCTCCTGCCTTCAATCTTTCCCAGTCAGGGTCTTTTCTAATGAGTCAGCTCTTCACATCAGATGGCCAAAGTACTGGAGTATCAGCTTCAGGACTGATTTCCTTTAGGGTTGACTGGTTTGGTCTCCTTTCAGTCCAAAGGACTCTCAAGAGTTCTCTAACACCACAGTTCAAAAGCATCAATTCTTCACACACAGCTTTCTTTATAGTCCAACTCTCATATCCATACATGACTCCTGGAAAAACCATAGCTTTGACAAGAGAGACCTTTGTCAGCAAAGTGATGTCTCTGCTTTTTAATACGCTGTGTAGGTTGGCCATAGCTTTTCTTTCAAGGAGCAAGTGGGAGGCAGAAGGAATGGAGGAAGAAGAGGTTGAATCTGGGAGTGAGGAAAGCACACACTGTCACCCTTCTCACCCATTCCTGGGGGTCACCGATAGGCAGATCCCCTCTGCAGCTGCCCTCTTTTGAGGTGCACAGATATACAGACTCATAAGGAAATACACAGACACCACAGACATGGAGACACTAGGCACAGAATCCCCCCAGCCTCCCCTGGGGACTCAGGTGGTGGGCTCATGTATGGCTTACATGCAGACCAACAAAGGCAACAACACTCTGAGGGGAACACACACACGCACACACACACAAGTGCACATACTCAGGGCCATGGGAAATAATCTCATAGGACAGACCCACACATATTTTATGGAGGCACAAAACAAACATGCCGGCAGCTGCTGCTGCTGCTAAGTCCCATCAGTCGTGTCCGACTCTGTGCGACCCCATAGACGGCAGCCCACCAGGCTCCCCGGTCCCTGGGATTCTCCAGGCAAGAACACTGGAGTGGGTTGCCATTTCCTTCTCCAATACATGAAAGTGAAAAGTGAAAGTGAAGTCGCTCAGTCGTGTCCGACTCTTAGGGACCCCATGGACCGCAGCCTACCAGATTCCTCCATCCATGGGATTTTCCAAACAAGAGTACTGGAGTGGGGTGCCATTGCCTTCTCCGACATGCAGGCAGAGACAGATGCAAATACAGAACATAGACACATGCAAATAGATACAAAGAAGAAGACAGACAGATACAAAAAGGAGCATCCAAAGGAACAGCAACTTCACATACAACACACTCCCATACATATAAAATACAAACACAACTCCAAGGATACATATGCCCTGAGACACATACACACATATCTAATATGTAAGGCCTGAGTCACAGACACACACAGATTTACACAACCAATGTACACTCAATTCGTGACAAAAATGCAAACACACAAGTACATAGAGAGAAAAACAGAGAGACACTCAATAATAGTTGTGCAATGGAAAATTCACAGTCACAATCGATATACTCACAGATGCAGAAACTCAGACATACAGGTCCATCCATGCAGACGTATATAACAGTCACACTCATGCTGGAATCCATCTTTGTTAAAAGATGTGTGGGCACATTGAGGAGAACCCTGAGTCAGGCCAAATATGGGCAAAAAGCACAACAAAGCAAGATGACTGGCTAGAGGGAACTTGGAGAACTGCCCCCATGTAGCAATTTAAGCCACTTTTAAAACGTGACTCTAGCTTTCCACATGTACTTTTCTCCTAATAAGCTGTAGCTGCTTCACTATCTTCTGTAGTTGCTTAATTTTTTCTACAAAGAAGACAAGGGCCGAACTCCTTTTTCAAGCCCAATAGCCCTCATAGTCTAGTGGTTAAGATTCAGTGCTTTCACAGCCACAGCCTGGGTTTGATTCCCGGTCAAGAAACTAAGATCCCACTTCAAGCCACTGCACTCTGGAGATCAGCATGATCTGCCCCATCCAAACTGTCATGGAAGGAAAGGTTGCGGCTACAAGCCATGAACAATGCTAGGATTCTTGGCCTCCAGAGGTGAGGAATTCGATCCGGGGTCAGTGATGAGGCTTGATCGCGCAGAGCTTTTGTGTAATAAAGTTTTATTAAAGCATGAAAGAGATAGAGAAAGCTTCTGACATAGACCTCCGAAGGGGGCAGAAAGAGTGCCCCCTTGCTAGTTTGTAGCAAGAAGTTATTTATCTATCAGTTCAGTTCAGTTCAGTGGCTCAGTTGTGTCCAACTCTTTGTGACCCCCATGAACCACAGCACGCCAGGCCTCCCTGTCCATCACCAACTGCCAGTCTACACAAACCCATGTCCATTGAGACAGTGATACCATCCAACCATATAATCCTCTGTTATCCCCTTTTCCACCTGTCCTCAATCTTTTCCAGCATCAGGGTCTTTTCAACTGAGTCAATTCTTCGCATCAGGGGGCCAAAGTTTTGGAGTTTCAGCTTCAACATCAGTCCTTCCAATGAACACCCAGGACTGATATCCTTTAGGATGGACTGGTTGGATCTCCTTGCTGTCCAAGGGACTCTCAAGAGTCTTCTCCAACACCACAGTCCAAAAACATCAATTCTGCTGTGCTCAGCTTTCTTTATCGTCCAACTCTCATATCTGTACATGACTACTGGAAAAATAATAGCCTTGACTAGATGGACTTTTGTGGACAAAGTAATATCTCTGCTTTTTAATATGCTGTCTAGGTTGGTCATAATTTTCCTTCCAAGGAGTAAGCATCTTTTAATTTCATGGCTGCAATCACCATCTGCAGTGATTTTGGAGCCCAGAAAAATAAAGTCAGCCACTGTTTCCACCGTTCCCCCATCTATTTGCCATGAAGTAATGGGACCAGATGCCATGATCCTCGTTTTCTGAATGTTGAGCTTTAAGCCAGCTTTTTCACTCTCCTCTTTCACTTTCATCAAGAGGCTCTTTAGATCCTCTTCACTTTCTGCCATAAGGGTGATGTCATCTGCATATCTGAGGTTATTGATATTTCTCCTGGCAATCTTGATTCCTGCTTGTGCTTCTACCAGCCCGGCGTTTCTCATGATGTACTCTGCATAGAAGTTAAATAAGTAGGTTGACAATATACAGCCTTGACATACTCCTTTTCCTATTTGGAACCAGTCTGTTGTTCCATGTCCAGTTCTAACTGTTGCTTCCTGACCTTTATACAGGTTTCTCAAGAGGCAGGTCAGGTAGTCTGGTATTCCCATCTCTTTCAGAATTTTCCACAGTTTATTGATGCTAATTTGGGAAAGGAATTGCCTCAAAACTGAGAAAGTGTCACCAGGCCCCTCACCCACAACATGTCTTTTCAGATAGCATTGGCACAATGTGAGTCATCCTGGGCCATAAAGCAATTGACATGAATCTTGAATAAAGGCAGATTTCCAAGCAAATACATAGTTCATTAATATAGCTTAAGAAAAATATTTCCATAAGAAAAACACATTGGTTAGCTCAAGGTTTGAGAAATGTTAAGTTCAGGTAGAACCAGATGTCATCATGGCAGCAGAGAATTTTAAAAGAAACTTTCTAATTTTGTATAGAGAAGGGAAAAAAAAGTCTGGCGCTTGTAGTTTGTTTCCTCCTGCCACTTAAGAGAGAGATTAAAAAAAAAGTCTGGCACTTGGGGACCCCTAGCCTTCCTGCCTGTTACCCTCTCAGAAGTAGGTGTTTTCCTAGCTTCAAATGCTGTGCTAGGCTTCTGTCCCATGGCAAGGTCTTTCAGAGGACTGTGCCTACGTCCTGAGATGCCAAAGAGTGGCCAGCATAGGGTGGCTCTGGGAACAGGACATACTCTGGGGACAATGTGCATTTGAAGTGGGAGTGTTGCATGGGGTTTAACAGATCCCAAGGTCAAGAGAGGGAAAGAAGGGAGTTTCCCCAGAACCTCTGCTATGTGTCAGAGTGAGCTGTGCTCTTCTACAAAAACACAATAATAGTAAAGACATCATCAAGACTATTGTATAATAATATTATGATCACCACAGCAATGGCTGACCATCAGCCCGAGGTGGAAGAGTCAGGTATGACCATGGCTACCTGGTTTGCTTCATCTTCAGAGCAAGGCTGACCCTGAGCAAAGTTGGACTACAGGTAAAGCTTTTTTCTGGCCCCTTCTTTCTCTGGAGACTCCAGCCTCAGCTTCCTCCTCTCCCAACATTCCCTCCTAGACTTAAGTCCCCTCTGACCCTTTTCTCAGCCTGGGTAAAGTGCATCTCCCTGACCATTCTGACTCTGATTTTGTATCTGTGCAATGAGGATACAGATGGTATGGACCATAAAAAGATGCCTGCAAAGTGCAGTGCTTAGCACAGGCTGGTAACAGGGGAGACCTATAGAGGCTTCACACCTCCTAAGCTGTCAAGTTGCCCTTGGGGAGACGATGATGCTAACATGCACAGGTGCTCAGCACATCGCCCCCCTTTATCTTCATGACAGTTTTTGGATGCAGGAGGGGACACTCCCATTTTAGGAAAGGAAACCCACCCAGGGTCCCACTACAGGGAAGCAGCACAGCTGGGTCTCAAGCCCTAGGCTCCTGGCCCTGTCTCCAGGGGCCATGGAGGGCTCTCCTGGATGAGAGGCTGAACAGGCTTTGGAGATGCTTCCTCAGCTGCACAAATGGTCTCACAGTTTCCAGGCCCCTTAACTCTGTTCACTTCTTTCTATCGTCCTTGCTTGAGCTATAACTAGGGTGAATCCTCAGTCCTTTATAGGCCTCCCATTCACTTCTGGTCTAGTCTGAGTCCCACCCCCTTCTGTGCCTAGTCTGCCTTTTCATAACTAGATAGCCCAACTGTGGAGCCTAGAAGGCAGGCTAATGCATCTAAAGAAGATTAAACATTATTGTTTTGTGATCTGTTTTTTGTTTTGCTTTTCTTTATCATTTCTTTGTATTTATAGTAAAATGCATTGATTTTCCATTATAACATTAATAGAATGCTTCCTGTTTACAATAAATTTCCATAATAATAAAAAGCTATAGATTTAAAACAACGATTTTAAAGCTGCCATGGGCCTGAAGGAACTGGGAAAACACTGCAGAAAAGTATCTTTAGGAAGTTTACCTCAGGGCATGGCCCAGAATAGATGATCACCAGTAGGGTTTGTCTAACCACCTGGGTCCTTTGGCCCCTGCCCACCTACTTGGCTCTCCCCACCCAGCACTCCTGGTATTGCCAAGCTGTTTGGGTGTTGCCCTCAGATCCCCCCAGAAGAGACATTGATGAACTTAGAGTGGCTTTTTTTCCCTTGTTTAGGTTCATAACCTAAAGCCCATGCTAACAGGGGATGTATCTACCCCTGTTTCAGGTATTAAAATGTCTAAATTATTTAGGGATGATTTTCAGACCATACCCTCTTGTCACACAAAGTGGAATACACAGGCCAGAAGGAAACAAGATTTTATTACTATATTATCATGACCGTGTAGTTCAGTTCAACTGTAGCATCTTTCCCTTTGAAATTGCTTTTTACCCATATTTTATTTGTAAGGGTATTTCTGAATTCCCAAACATGAGAAATACTAGTTAGCTTTCATTCTCGACTCTTCTAGAACAATTACATTACCAAAAACATGCTCTGTGTGAATTTGCTCCTCTGAAATACATTGAAATTTGCTTTGTGGCCAAAATAAAGTGTTAGTTTTTGTAAATATGCTATATGTGCCTAAAACTAATGCTTCCTTTATAGTTGTTATATGATACTGATGGATATATGGATACAGTTGTATGATTAAAATGTTTGGTTGCTAAGTCGTATCCAACTCTTATGCAACCCCATGGACTGTAGCCCACCAGGCTCCTCTGTGCATGGGATTTCCCAAGCAAGAATACTGGAGTGGGAATATTGGAGTGGGTTGCCATTTCCTCCTCTAGGAGATCCTCCCAACTCAGGGATGGAACCTATGTCTCCTGCATTGACAGGCAGATTCTTTACCACTGAGCCACCAGGGAAACCATCATGATTAAAATGATTGACTTAATAGAAGATCTTAATAGATCTTCTACACCTTACAGATGTCCTGTGTGCACATTGTATGACTTTTTGGAGGAGGGGTGTGAAAACCTCCCAGTCTGCTTGTATATTTGATCATTCTTATATTTCCGTCATTAACTGATTTATACAGTTTTTAGCACTGCCCATGGGGGTTCTCAAAGGAAACCCAGAAGTGGGGGACAGGGAACCTGGATTCAAGAGGACGAGAAATCATAAGGTCGGAAAAGGTTCCAGAGGACCAGGATGAAATGGCGCTTGAGGAATCAGCAGAAAGGGGAGGGGCATTCTAAAACTGGGGTCGCGAGGGATGTCACTATGACGAATCAGAGGCTAAGGCAAGTGATTGGCTGAGAGAAAGTAGAAAGCATCCGTGTTGCTATGGCATCGTCCAAACAGGAGAAGACTAGGAGGAAGACGGAGCCCCGTCGTCCCCTCCAACTGCTCCTGCGATTCCACTTTAGCTGTTTTTTGTTGCCTCCTGACCTGCTGACCTGCTGGCCTACTGAGGTGTCGGAACACTCCTTCCTCCTTTCTAGGACTTGGTTGACCCCCTGGTACTTTTTCCGGAGCCCCTTCTAATCCTCCCAGGAAACCACACCCACTTCCTGCCACACCAGCACCCCCCCATCCCTTCCCCAGCTCCAAATCCAACCACTCTCCTCCCCTCCCCACCCTACATCTTAGCTGGCAACCTCGGAGCCCCTGGGAGGAGCAGCGTATGGGGATGGAGATACTGCTTTTCTGTCTCTTCCTACTCAGGTCTCCACTTTTCCCAAACATGCATGTAAGAAAACACCAAACACCAGTGGTTTCTTCCTTTTTATTGGGCTCTGTCATACTGAACTTAAATAACTGCATGTTTCTTGGTGTCCTCAATGGGAACTCAGTCCTTCGTGAAGACCAAGGTCCTCAGGGCATGTTTCTTGACCAGCCTGAACCAGCTCTTGCCGCAGCTGTTCTCATCATTGTCCTGGCCCTGTCGCTGCCGCGGGAATCAAAACATAGCAGGCTTGACAGGATGAAACCTGAAATAGTAACCTTATTTGGTCAAAGAAGGAAGTGGAAATGTACTAAAAGCTGTTGAGTCGTATGTCAAAAATGAATGAATTGTATGATATATGAATTATGTCTCAATAGTGTTATTTTTTTTTTTTTTAAGTAAGGAACTCTTATTTATTAGGAGTCCTGGGCTCAAAATTAGACTGGCCCCTGGAAAGCTTGTCAAGATCCCTCTTTAAGCTACACAAGTTCAGGGTCCTCCCCTGTGGAGTGTGTTTTCCTGTAAGCACACCCTTCATATTTGTGAAGTTTGGCAGTCCTGCAAACTGTGGTATTTAAGCTCTGGGTTGGTACTGGTCTGCTAAAGAGTGACATGCCATTTGTGCTCTGGGCTTTCTGGTTTGTTGACTTTTATCAACTTATGAGGCATCCCTTTCATTGTGTTTTTGAATATTGCCTTCAGGGACTCTGTCCAGCCAGATTGATGGGAGCCCTGAGAGCCCAGTCAGTGTGGCTACACCCTGCTGGGATGCTTATAACAGGGAACTCCTTAGGAGTGACATAACCTGAAGGTGAAGGAGTCATTGCCCTTTCTTTAATGAAGTGTCTATGTACAGAGTGCTGATTTACCCAAAACAGAAAGGTCCTTTAAGTCCTTAGAATTGTTCAAATATAAAGAAATGCCAGGTTCACCATACTATGAAAGTTTTCATCCCCATAAAAATGTTCTTCCACACACAGGAAAGAAAGATAAAAACTGAGAACACCCCAAAGAGATAAATGGATTTGTTCTCTTTGGCATGCACCAGATGTTGAAGGATCTGCAAAGGCCCAGTACCTGGGACAACCTTTGCATTGAGATAGAGTCATGCGACATGAATACCTCCACCTGTTTCTTTTGAGCCTACAAAGGAAGAAATGTCTAGATAATCTTTGTTGGAATTTTTTTTTTCCCTCAAAGGGATTGAGACTGTATTCTCATAGATTAGTGAAGTTCTCTTTCCCCTATCTCATCTTTGGGCACTCAGATAAAGCAACTTGTCTTGCATTTGCCACCTCCACTCTTGCTCATGGCCACTGACTCTGAGAACCTCAGTTTATTGACCCCACTGGATCAATTCTAGGTAGGAGTCAGCTACTGATGTCAGCATTTAGGCAGTTGCCATACAGAACAAGAGTGCCCACGCCTGAGGATGTTTTACCAGTTACTGACCAGATGGGGTTGGTCTTTTTTTGTGCATTCGATCTGTGTGTTTAACCTTTGTGCTAAGAGCCCCTTTTATCTCTCACAGTGTCTACTCAAAGACAGTGTATGATTCCTAACAGCACACATTTTACTGACCTCAGTTGTGAGGGTTGATGATGAAAATGCTGTTCATTTCAGAAGCTACTTTCTAGAGTAGAGGGATTTTATTTTTACAAAACTGAAACTTGGTATGTAGATTAGTATGAATCACATTGAGTTTATTTCCTCCTAAAATACTTACATCGCTAGATTTTGTAAGAAAATATGCTTTCTTCTTGTTTTTATTATTCAGAAACTTTGGTTTTTTTATAATTTAATTTTCATGGTTGCTCTTAATTGTTTAGGTGCAATGCTATGAAAACTGAAAGTGACTTCTTTTTATTGACTGGAATTGTATTTTTAGCTAAATTGAATTCTTATAATTTTAATCATAATATATGAAATGATACTATTGTATAAATCATTATGTACTTCAGAAGTCTGACATTATGTGCTCTGGTTCAGAATCAAAGTGCACATAAAAAAAACCTCAATGTCTTTAGAAACTTGGGCTAAATGGAAATTTTTAATTAATTTTGGTTGAAAAAATAATCAGTTTTATTATAACAAGCTGCCAATCTTTCTCACTTATTTCAATATCTATAAATATTTCTCTATTATTCTCATTTATATCTTTAACATACTTTTTTCTTGTTATTTTCCCCATCCTTCTATACATTTTGGAGTTATTTTAGGAAACGTTCAGTAGGAGTTTTTCCAGGTACTTCATGAAGATACAGCAGAAGGCATAGGTTTCCCATCCACTCTGTTTGCATTCACTTATTTTTCAATTTTAAGATGTCTTCTACATTCATAGGCTAATGTCTGCTGACTGTTTTTAAAATACTTGCAATGTGTTTGTTAGCAAAATAAAATCTCTAACAGTTTGTGTATCAGACTTTTTTTCTACAGCTAAAGTGTGGTATAATTTATCTATGATAGCAAGCACCTCTTTAATGAGTACAGTCTGTTGATATTTGACATGTGTGTGCAGCAATGAAACCATTACTACATTAAGATTGTAAACACAACACTCCTAAAAGTTTCCTCCTGCTCCTTTAGAATCCTTCTGTCCCCTCTCTCCTCCATGAGGATATATAAGAGGGATGTAGGTGCCTCCTGGAGATTGGTTTATGTTTTCTAAAGTTGATTCTTTGTGATAGATACACTGCAATTGTCTTCAAGTTTCCTTATCATCTCAAATATTATTTCAGCTGGCCCATATTCTGCTTGACCATTTCCATCTTGGGCCTGAGGCTTATGAAGTTCTTTGCAGGCTTACAACGGTTACTGCCTCCTTGGGAATTTCTGAGTTTGTCATTTTCTTCTGGAGGACTATCCTTGCTGTGAGTATTACTAAAGTACCTTATAAATGTACTTTTAATTATCCATGATGGGAAAGTTTATAGTCACAGACATTTTATTTGCATTCAGTTCTACAAATTTCCCTCCAAGCAGTGCTTTCACTGCATCCCACAAATTTTAATGTATTTATTTTCAGTTGGATTGACATATTTTCAAATTTCTGTTGAGATGTCCTCCTTGACCCATGTTTTCTTTAGAAGTATGTTGTTTAATTTCCATTTTTCATGTGATTTTCCAGTTATCTTTCTATTACTGATTTCTTACAGATCCATTGTGGTCTTAGAATATCCTTTCTATGCCATTACTTTCAATTTGTCAAGTGTTTTATGGCTCTGAATTATGGTCCTAGTGAATGCTCTGTATGAGTTTGAGAAGAATGTGTATTCTGCTGTCACTGGTTGAAGTCTTCTATAGATGTCGTTAGACCCAGCTGGTTGTTCAGTTCAAGTATATTCTTATTAGATTTTTATATTTTGGATCTGTCAATGACTGATAAAATGTTTTGATTTCTGACTGTAATAATGAGTTCATCTATTTATCCTAGAAATTCTGTCAATTCTTGACACTATTACTAATACATACATATGAAGAATTGTTATGTCTTCTTGCAGAATTGACCTCTTTACCATTAAAGTAATGCCCTTCATTATCTCTCACAATTTTCTTTATTCCATAGTGTGCTTTGAAGGCTAATTTCAGTGTTTACAGAAGTCTGGGTTGATGATTCTTTCCTTTTAACACTTTTAATATATTTCGTTCCACTTTCTTCTTGATTACATGGTTCCTGAATAGAAGTCTGATGTATTTCTATCTTTGTGCTCCCTGGGTAAGGTGTTATTATTACTCCAATGCCCTCCACACCTGGCTTCTACGTAAGTTTTTCTTTCTCTTATATGTTACATAAATATATAAACAACATCTAAATATATATGTATGTATTCATTCCCACTTGGAAATCTGTGAGCATCCTGTATCTGTGGCTCAGTGATTATCATTATCATCATTATTTTAGAATTTCTTGGTCATTATTGCTTCAAAAGTTTTTTTGCTTTTTCTACTGGTATTGCTATTATGTTTAGGTTAGATCCTTTGTAATTGTCCCACTGTCTTGAGTAATTTGTGCTTTATTATTATTTTCTTTGCATCTGTTTAAGTTTCTACTGACGTTTCTTTAAGTTCATTGATTCTTTCTCAGCTATGTTGAGTTTGTTAATAAACCCATCAAACATGTTCCTCATTTCTGTTACAGTGTTCTTGATTCCTCCGTTTTCCTTTGGATCCTTTTTCCTCATCTATTCTTGCATATTGTCCACTTTTTACCATTGGATCCATTACCATGTTAATCACATAATCATGCAGATTTCATTCTCTAAGGTTTTAAATCCCCAGAGATAATGATCTGATTGTCTCTTCCATATTAAGTGTGATTCAAATATTTGCACTTTGAGTTCAAACTGTGTGATTTCTTCTTTTAGTATGCCTTGTAAGGATTTGTTGTTAGCTCCATATTTTGCCCTGTTGTGGTGGAACTGAGGTATTATATATAGGCCTTTAATGTAAGATTTTATATTACCAGGCTAGAGGGTAGGCTGAGTTTAACATAGATGAGACAGGAAGGAGAGAGAGAGAGAGCGTTGGAATTGGGCATTTCCCTTTGCCGATGTCACCTCGTCTTTGGGCCAAACCCTATTTAGACTCTAGTAAAATTGTTTCTCTTGAGGGCTTGGCTTCCTTTACTGAAGTATAGTTGATGTACAATATTATATAAGTTTCGGAGAAGGCAATGGCAACCCACTCCAGTACTCTTGCCTGGAAAATCCCATGGGTGGAGGAGCCTGGTAGGCTGCAGTCCATGGGGTCACTGAGAGTCGGACACGACTGAGCGACTTAGCAGCAGCAGCAGCAGCAGCAGCAAGTGTACAGCATAGTGATTCACAATTTTTAAATGGTATACTCCTCCATTTATAAGTATTATTAAAATTATTAGAAAAGATCTTTAGTCAGTGCCTTTTATGTTTCTCCCCTGGCCACAGTGTACATCCTCCCTGATGAAATTACTGTGTGCACACCACAAGGAGTGGGGAGTTCTATTTCACATCTTGGAGAACTGAGCATCTACCTAATCATGCAGAATTCATCCTCTAAGGAAAATATTTCCATATGGATTTCTTGAAATGTATTTTGATTTTTCTAGAATAATGCAATCCTCTTTCATTTTGTTGCTCAAATAGTTCCATCTTTGGACATTGGGATCACTTTCAGGTGGTTCCTGTGTTCCGTGAGAAATGCCATTGTTATTTTGATAAGGGATTGCATTGATTATATAGATTGCCTTGGGTAGTATGATCATTTTAACAATATCAATTCTTCCAATCCATGGACACAGTGTACCTTTCTATGTCTTTGATTTCTTTCATCAGTCTCATAGGTTTCTGAGAACGGGGTTTTTTTAAACTCATAGGTTTCTGAACACAGATTTTTTTTTTTTAATGCAAGTGTAAATGAGATTTTTTCCTTAATTTCTTTTTTTGATAGTTGATTGTTATTATATAGAAAACCAACAGATTTTTGTATATTAATTTTTCACGCTTCAAATTTACAAAATTTATTAATGAACTCAAGTTGTTTTTGTGTGGCATCTTTAGGATTTTCTATATACTGTATCATGTTATCTGCAAATAGTGACAGTTTTACTTCTTCCTTTCCAATTTGGATTGCTTTTTACTTTTTCTTCTCTCATTGCTGTTGCTGATTTCCAAAACTATGTTGAATAAAAGTGAAGAGTAGATGACCTTGTCTTGTTCCTGATCTTAGAAGAAATTCTTTCAATGTTTCACTATTGAATATGATGTTAGCTGTGGGTTTGTCATGGATGGACTTTATTATGCTGAGGTAGTTATGTATATTTTTGTATATATATATATATATAAAATATGTGCTGAATTTTTCTCCATCTATTGATGTGATCATAGGGATTTCATTCTTCAATTTGTGAATATGTTGTATTACATTGATTGATTTGTGGATATTGAACCATCCTTGCATCCCTGAAATCAGTCCCATATCTCAGAGTATGATCCTTTTAATATACTGTTGGATTTGGTTTGTGAATATGTTGTCGAGGATTTTTGCATGTTTGTCTTCAGTAATACTGGCCTATAATTTCCTTTTTTGTTTGATATTTTGTCCATTTAAAAATAGAAAAGAATACAGTGTTTATTTTTAAATGACTATTTTTCCCTCTCTCATGTCAACAGCATGTGGAGATTTTCCCCCAATATTTACATATCTTTTAGGATTCCCGAAGATAAAACTGATGAAACATAGGGTATCCCCTAACACTGGGCAATCTGGCATTATTAAATTTCATGCACTTGGCCACACAGAGCCCCCAGGACTTCATCCATTAGAGTATAGATTTCTCTCCCATGATGTTCTGTTCTGTAGAGAATTCTGACCTTGGGCCTCTGCTCCAGTGATGATTACCTGTATCTGCAGGTCAGTTTCTCTAATTTTCTAGCAAGAATTTGTCTTGTGGCTTCAGTTCTCTGAGTGATCTACAAGGAGTTTTGGTGTTTTTCCAGTCTTTTGGCTTTTGTCTTGTTTGTGGATGAGTGACAATTTCCAAGTTCCTTACAAGTTGGACCAGAATCCAGGAGTCCAACTCTCCTCTTTATTTCCTTTTAGAGTATAAACTTTAACAGAAATTAGCTTTGAAATGAAAATGCTTTGCAAAATACTCTAATCTTTTTATTAAAGAACTCAGTGAGCCAAAGAACTATATTCTCAGTGGAAAAATGACAATCTGTAAAACGTTCTCTTCATGATGAAAACATAAATATCAAGTATTTGGTGACCCCATCCTTCTTTTCACATGCCCCTGCCTGGGGATTAGGTGACAAAGGACAGTAAAGCTCACTGTTTTCCTGTGCAGTGTGTAAAGTTAATGATATTCTAATATCTTGGCAAGTCTTGGGGCTAGCCTCAGAAAGCTTTCAGTCTCAATCTGAATATTGCTTATGATTTTGAATGAGGAAATATGTTTTAAGGTGAAGAAAATGTATCTTTGCATAATATTAAAATGAAGCTCTGCCTGGATTTTCTTGAGCTAAAATTCCTTAGGTTATAATTCATATCTGGGAAGCACATTTCTCCTTTCTTGAAATGTTATTGTCCTTTCTTTTGTTGCTTGTGCTCTTCCTCTAGCCATCTCCCACTTTCTTTCCCATAGATTACCCTCTATTTTCATTGGTCTGGAAAATTCAAACCATGATATGTTTCAGTGTATATCAATTCATCAAACAGCCAACTCCCTGAAAGATTTCAGAAAAATAAGAGGCATATCTCAGCAGAAAGATTTTGCCTTTTCCTTTTGGAAGCTTTTAAAATAATCCCAGGTTCTGAACTGCAATGTACATATTGCATTTAAGAAAATAACAATGCTTTAGTATATTTATAACATTGTGTTATGAAAAATAAAAGATTATCAAAACAAAATACATGGCATTATCAAAATTAAATAGATAGGTGTTCATTTAGTAGAATATAAAAGATCTTTTATCCATTCCTATCTTCCCTGGTGGCTCAGAGGTTAAAGCATCTGCCTCCAATGTCGGAGACGTGGGTTCAATCCCTGGGTCGGGAAGATCCCCTGGAGAAGGAAATGGTAACCCACTCCAGTATTCTTGCCTGGAGAATCCCATGGACGGAGAAGCCTGGTGGGATACAGTCCACGGGGTCACAAAGAGTTGGACACGACTGAGTGACTTCACTCACTTACTCACTGAAAAAGACCTTTTGGTCAAAAATAAGTTATTTACCATTGTGTTCCTTATCAGAAATTGTGTAGGAAGTAGCCCGACTTGAATAGTAAATTCTTTTTTGTTGTTATTTTTAATCATATGAATCATTATCACTATCAAAATAATTATTATAATTTTGGGGATTATTATTTTGATATTTTATCAGGAACTATTTGTTGTTGCTGTTCAGTCACTCAGTCCTGTCCAACTCTTTGCAACCCCATGGACTGCAGCACACCAGGCTTCCCTGTAGTTCACCATCTCCCGGTTCTTGCTCAAACTCACGTCCATTGAGTGAGTGATGCCATCCAACCATCTTGTACTCTGTCACCCCCTTCTCCTCCAGCCTTCAATCTTTCCTAACATCAGGGTCTTTTCTAATGAGTTGACTCTTTGCATCAAGTGGCCAAATTACTGGAGCTATAGATTGTTAAAATAATATGTTTTGATATCAAATTTAATTTTGTTTCTTCCTTCCCTAGGTCAAGCCCCCAGTATTTCAAGGTAAGAGTTTAAGCTTTAGACTCCTTTGTGATATTTTCTCAGTACTGGTGTTTGATGTTAGTTTTAATTCAGCTAGAAATAAACACAGTGACTTTTTGTATTTGTCTAATTGACTTTTTAAGTATAATTTTTATTTTTAGTTTTTAATTAGAGGATATTACTTTATATTTTGATGGCTACTCTTGAAAAATTTCCTCCTCCTGAGTTGAAGTCTAATGCTATTGTAGAGTGAATTGCCATTCATTGAGATTAAAAAAAAAAAAAAGAATGAGGAAAAGATCACAAGAGTGGGGAGTGGGGAGAATAGGATGAATTTAATTTTGCATATAAATGTTTAGGAAGCAAGGGATGATGAGACTGAAGTTTGGAATGAGTACCTGTCATGACCCAGTTTTTGGTGAAAGGTAAAGATGATAAAACCATAGTGAAGAAGCTTCAGGTTTAAGGAAGAATGCAGATATTGCCAGGCATTGTGTGTCACAACAAAGGATGAAGCCATGGGTTATGAGTCTGAAGTGGAGGAAAACATTCATGCCACTGGAGAATGAGTGGAAATGAACATGATGCAAAATAGGGATAATGAATTCTGTATGTGCTTTATAGATAGTGATGATTATGTGGGCTTTCTGTTGAGAGCAGGGTGGCTGCTGGCACTTGGTAGGCCCTCAAATGTTGGTGTTCATCACAATGAATGCAGCAATGGTGGCAGTAATAAAAGTGATCTCGGCATCTGAGCTTTCACCATGGGCAAACAGAAGATAAGTTTGCACTGTGTGATCCGATGAGGGAATTAAATGTCTGTTGGAGGAGTCTGGAACTGCAGGCTGTGTTCTTGAGCTTGATACATGTGAAAGTGAAAGTGTTAGTCACTCAGTTATGTCCAACTCTTAGCAACCCCATGGACTCTAACCCCCCAGGCTTCTCTGTCCATAGGATTTTCCAGGCAAGAATACTGGAGTGGCTTGCCATTCCCTTCTCCAGGGAATCTTCCCAACCCAGGGATGGAACCTGGCTCTCCTGCATTGCAGGCAGATTCTTTACCGTCTGAGCCACCAGGGGCTTCATACATGTGTATACACCTGTGATTGGGTGCTTTATGCATTCTGTCTTCCTGAAAATTGATGTTAACATTATCTCCATCTTGGGAGGAAAATGCTATTTTTTAGGGACTATGAGTTATCCTGGTCCTCTAGCACCAACTTAGTGAAGCCCACATTGTATGCAAGTGTGTTCAATTCCAAAGAGAAAGGCAATCTACAGGGCATCAGGAAGACATCGGAAGCCTTTCAAGAGCCTATCAGTCAACATTTCGAACTTGCCTTCTGTGGAACTGCAAATAGGGCCTGGATGTGGGTTGAAGCTGGATGAAATAAGGAGTTTCTTTTACTTATAGCAACATATATATTCACCTTAGTAATTGGAGGCAAGAATTTTAAGTTGACAGGATGTTTTCTTTTTCCTACTCATCTTTGGTGACGACACAGCTAGCTGAAGTGACTGAATTTTCTGAGAATGGTACTTATAGATGGAGGAGAATTTAGAAGTCGATTTAATGTTTTTATTCATCTTTGAAAGTGTTTTACATAGGAATCTCATTGAAATAATGTTTCTTAGGTTTCAAATTCTGCTAGCTAAAATTTGCTTGTTTTAGACATGATAGTAAAGAGAAAAGTTATATAAAGAGAAAAGAAAAAGATAATATATGTCTGCTGCTTACACTGAGATAATTCAATTTTAACTGAGTTTTTCTACTAAATCTTAGAAATTGTTTTATCTCTCTTTAGTTAATTTGAAGCAGATAGCAGAGAAAATCAGTAATTTTGTGAAGGACAACAGACAACTTGCAGAAAATATAGCCAATATGGAACAGAAGGTATCATTTTGTTATTTTTTTATTTTTGTTATTTTGTTTATTTTGTTATTTTTTTTGTTATTTTGTTATTTTTCATGATTTTACCTTCAGCTTCTTCCCCCTCTGAGAGTTCAGTTATTTTTCTTTGTTTTCTTTCATCCTACCATCCTATTTCTCATGTTCCATAAACAGTCCAGGTTCATAGCAAGCTCCATAGATGTAAAGCACTGTTTTCTGTATTTGTAGAAGGACTCACAATCAAAAGATAGGTTTGGCTGGCACAGTAATCAATATTTGTGATGCTTATTTCCTTTTGCACATATTTGCATAGATCAATGACTCAAATAAACATCTTCAAGAAACTAGGAGACAAAATAAGATGCTCTCTCATGAAGCACTAAAATTTAAGTTAAAAATCCCGTCTCTACCTGGGATTACATTCTGAAAACAGAAGTAAAAGTAATGAGTAATTATTACTGATTCAATTTGTTTTGTTAAAGGATAACATCAAAACAATTGAGATAACATCAAAACAATTGTTTTGAATAACATTCAAAACGATTGAATCTCTGAATGACCTCCTCCAAAGTTCTTGTGCTAGGTTGCAATCTGTGAGGGGTCAGAATGTCAAGACACCAAACTTGGTAAGAATTTGGCTGCTAAGTTTATCACAGTTAAACTTTTGAGGCTTTCTGTGCATTGGGTGAGTTGAGGGCTCCATCTCCTCTTACTATTCACCACCGTAGATTGTGTGTGTTTGGGAGCTGAACCTCCTTCTGAACAATGATCTGGAATATCACATACTCATATCCCCGTGACTTTTCCAGTTTCAGAGACTAGGAAGTTTTGTTTTTCTTTTTATTTTCTGAGTGTTCTCACTATTTGGCACTGCCTTCGCATAGACAATCCCAGGAAATATATGAGAGGTGAAGGAAAATATCTAGCCAAGTTGTATGGGCCCTACCCTTCTTTCTGCTGAACAAAGAATTTTCAATGTGAATTTGGGAAAGTTTTCTTTCTTTTCCATCAAGAACATCCACTGATGAGCTGTTTGACATGGACAATTTTCCACCCTTGTCATCCAGTCATCTCTGTTGTTATTCAGTGAGCAAGATATTTTATGAAGCTATGAAATACTTGTGCCTTCATGGCTTTCTTTGTTCTGCATTTCTTTATGGGCTTGACATTTTTCCTGGGCCCACCCTGGATCTACTATCACATGAAACTTAGGGATCACCCTGGGATATGCTTGTTTGATATTACCACTTTTCAGCATATCAATGAGTGTGTCCATTCAGTGATATACAGTCCATCTCAGTACATTTCTTGTTTCTATGTTTGATATTACCACTTTTCAGCATATCACTGAGTGTGTCCATTCAGTGATATGCAGTCCATCTCAGGATATTTCTTGTTTCTATCCTATGTGCAGATACTGGAAAAAGAAAATTCTGCAGAGGACATGAAAGATGCTATTTTAGCAAACACCTCTGGAATTTCAGAGGTAAACTACCTATATTTGCTGCAGGATTTCCATTGTATAAGTTAGCTTTTACAAAGAACAGATTTTCACTTCTTAGAAGATTAAAATGATATCTGCTTGGAATTGTTTTTCTTGGGAATTAAGTCATTGATGAGAATGTTTTGCTTCAGTGTGAAAGTGCCTTTAATGAAGCTTGTGTCAATGAAGTGGAAGTGAAACCTGAAGAACTGCATGAACAGAATGTTCAGCTCAACACTGAGAAGAATCAAGTAACAAGTTTTACTCCCATAGACTGTTTAATTCAGAAAACTGAAAAATCGATACTTCCTTTTCAATTATTTTAAATTCTATATTGGAATATAGTTGACTTAAAATGTTGTGTTAGTTCCAGATATACAGCAAAATGATTTGGTTATACATATACATGTATCCTTTTTTCAGATTTTTCCCATATAGGTTATTAGAGAATATTGAGTAGATTTCCCGGTGCTATGCAGTAGATCCTTGCTCATTATCTATTTGAAATATACTGGTGTGTATATATTTAATCTTAAATTCCTAATTAATCCCCCTACCATTCTTCTTTGGTAACCATAAGTTTGTTTTCTATGTCTGTGAATCTGTTTCTGGCTTATAAATAAGTTTATATGTATCATTCTTTTACATTCTACATATAAGTGATATCATATATTTGTCTTTCTCTGTCTGACTTACCACATTTAGTATGATAATCTCTAGGTCCATCCATGTTGCTGCAAATGGCATGTTTTGCCAAAAGTTTTTACTTTCATTTTAAATTCAATGGATTCAAACAAAATAAACCACTCATTACACACAAATAAAGTTTCGATTCTGTATAGAAGATTAGTTCACCTAATTTCAATATAGTCATTAAAAGATAGTAAATAGAAACAACAGAGAAAAGTAATAGCAGATACATCACCAAATTGGACTGACCTATATCCAGACTTGAACGACATTGGAAAGTCCTTTGTTAATATCAATTTGAAGTATGAGTGTGCATGTTAAGCTGCTTCAGTCATGTCCGACTCTTTGAGATTCCAGGCTCCTCTGTCCAGGGGATTCTCAACCCGGGGATAGAACCCACATGTCTTCATCTCCCCTTGTGATTCAGCTGGTAAAGAATCTGCCTGCAGTGTGGGAGACCTGGCTGTAAAGGTTTGATCCCTGGATTGGGAAGATCCCCGGAGAAGGGAAAGGCTACCCACTCCAGCATTCTGGCCTGGAGAATTCCATGGACTGGATAGTCCATGGGGTCACAAAGAGTCAGACACGACTGAGCGACTTTCACTCATTTACTGTTGGCAGGTGGGTTCTTTACCACTAGCACCATCTGGGAAGCCCCACAATCTGAAGTCCCCACTGGGAAATGATCCTGGGAGGTGCTCCACCCCAAGAGTGAGACTTCAAATTGCAGTCTGGGGGGCTCCAGCTTATAATCCCAGGCAGCAAAACAATAACATCATCAGTTTGTATACAAAAAGACAGCTCTGGTTTAACTTTTACAATGCTGTTTGTTTCTCCTTGTGAGTTGTAGGATTTCACTAGACCCTGTCAGTTCAATTCAGTTCAGTCACTCAGTCGTGTCAGATTCTTTGTGACCCCATGGACTGCAGCATGCCAGGCCTCCCTGTCCATCACCAACTCCCGGAGCTTGCTCAAACTCATATCCATTGAGTCGGTGATGCCATCCAACCATCTCATCCTCTGTTGTCCCCTTCTCCTTCCTTCAATCTTTCCCAGCATCAGCATCTTTTCTAATAAGTCAGTTCTTCACAACAGGTGGCCAGAGTATTGGAGCATCAGCTTCAACATCAGTCCTTCCAGTGAATTTTCAGGACTGATTTCCTTTAGGATTGACTGGTTTGATTTCCTTGCAGTCCAAGAAACTCTCAAGAGTCTTCTCCAACACCACAGTTCAAAAGCATCAATTCTTCGGCACTAAGCTTTCTTTATCATCCAACTCTCACATCCATACATAACTACTGGAAAGACCATAACTTTGACTAGACGGACCTTTGTTGGCAAAATAATGTCTCTGCTTTTTAATATGCTTTCTAGGTTTATTGTAGCTTTTCTTCCAAGAAGCAATCGTCTTTTAATTTCATGACTGCAGTCACCATCTGCAGTGATTCTGGAGACCAAGAAAATAAATTCTGTCACTGTTTCCATTATTTCCCCATATAGTTGCCAAAAAGTGATGGCACTGGATGCATGATCTTTGATTTTTGAATGCTGAGTTTTAAGCCAGCTTTTTCATTTTCTTCTTTCACTTTCATCAAAAGGCTGTTTAGTTCCTCTCTGCTCTCTCCTCAGGTCTTCAAAAAAAAATACCATTAATAATTTGAACAAGGATTGCATTGATTCTTGAGTGGTATGGTCATTTTGACAATATTGATTCTTCCAATATGAAAACATGGTATAACTTTCCATTTGTTTCTGTCAGCTTTGATTTCTTTCATCAGCATCTTACAGTTTTTGGAATGCGATTGTTTTGTCTCCATCAGTTCAGTCAATTCAGTCGCTCAGTCATGTCCAACTCTTTGCAACCCCATGAATTGCAGCACGCCAGGCCTCCCTGTCCATCACCAACTCCCAGAATTCACCCAAACTCATGTCCATCAAGTCGGTGATGCCATCCAGCCATCTCATCCTCTGTCGTCCCCTTCTCATCCTGCCCCCAATCCCTCCCAGCATCAGACTCTTTTCCAATGAGTCAACTCTTCGCATGAGGTGGCCAAAGTACTGGAGTTTCAGTTTTAGCATCAGTTCTTCCAAAGAACACCCAGGACTGATCTCCTTTAGAATGGACTGGTTGGATGTCCTTGCAGTCCAAGGGACTCAAGAGTCTCCTCCAACACCACTGTTCAAAAGCATCAATTCTTCGGCACTCAGCCTTCTTCACAGTCCAACTCTCACATCATACATGACCACTGGAAAAACCATAGCCTTGACTAGACAGACCTTTGTTGTCAAAGACACGTCTCTGCTTTTCAATATGCTATCTAGGTTGGTCATAACTTTCCTTCCAAGGAGTAAGTGTCTTTTAATTTCATGCCTGCAATCACCATCTGCAGTGATTTTGGAGCCCAAAAAAATAAAGTCTGACACTGTTTCCCCATCTATTTCCCATGAAGAGATGGGACCAGATGCCATAATCTTCATTTTCTGAATGTTGAGCTTTAAGCCAACTTTTTCACTCTCCTCTTTCACTTTCATCAAGAGGCTTTTTAGTTCCTCTTCACTTTCTGCCATAAGGGTAGTGTCATCTGCATATCTGAGGTTATTGATATTTCTCCCAGCAATCTTGATTCCAGCTTGTACTTCCTCCAGCCCAGCATTTCTCATGATGTACTCTGAGTAGAAGTTGAATAACCAGGGTGACAACATACAGCCTTGACATACTCCTTTTCCTATTTGGAACCAGCCTATTGTTCCATGTCCAGTTCTAACTGTTGCTTCCTGACCTGCATATAGGTTTCTCAAGAGGCCAGTCAGGTGGTCTGGTATTCCCATCTCTTTCAGAATTTTCCACAGTTTATTGTGATCCACACAGTCAAAGGCTTTGGCGTAGTCAATAAAGCAGAAATAGATGTTTTTCTGGAACTCTTGCTTTTTCCATGATCCAGCGGATGTTTGCAATTTGATCTCTGGTTCCTCTGCCTTTCCTAAAACCAGCTTGAACATCTAGAATTTCACGGTTCACGTATTGCTGAAGCCTGGCTTGGAGAATTTTGAGCGTTACTTTACTAGCGTGTGAGATGAGTGCAATTGTGTGGTACTTTGAGCATTCTTTGGCATTGCTATGTTAAAGTGGGTTTGGTGGTTAGGGCTAGGGTTAGCATTAGTTAGTTTGATTAATATGTGTCTCTGTGTATTCCTCCTTGAATTTACCCTCTGTGGTACTCTCTGAACTTCCTGAATGTGGCTGACTGTTTGCTTTCCCATGTTAGGAAAGTTTTCAGCTATTATCTGTTCAAGTATTTTCTCAGGCTCTTTCTCTCTCTGTTCTCTCTCTCCCCCATAATGCAAATGTTGGTACATTTAGTGTTGTCCCAGAGGTCTCTTAGACTGTGTTCATTTCTTTTCTTTTTTGCCCTTTTAATCTGTTTCATGGCAGTAATTTCCAACATTCTGTCTTCCAGCTGCTTACTTGTCTACTCTACTGCATCATTTATTCTGCTATTGATTCCTTCTGCTGTATTTTTCATTTCAGTTATTGTATCCTCCAGCACTGTTTTCTGTTCTTTGTTTCTTTTAGCTGTTTGTTAAACATTTCTTGTATCTTCTAGGTCTGTGCTTCCATTATTTTTCTGAGATCTTAGATCATGTTTACTATCATTACTCTGAATTCTTTCTTGGGTAGATTGCCCACCTCCACTTCACTTAGTTGTTCATCTGTGGTTTTAACTTATTCCTTTGTCTGGAATATATTCTTCTGCTGTCTCATTTTGTCATCTGACGTTTTGTGTTTGTGGTCTTTTTTCCATAGGGTGCAGGCTTGTACTTCCTCTTGCTTCTTCTTGCAGGAATCTGCCTTCTGCTGGGTGAGGCTGGTCTAGAGGCTTGTGCAGGCCTCATGGTGTAAGCGCCTTGTGCCTATCCACTGGTGGATGGAGCTGGGTCTTGTTCCTTTGGCATGCAGTGCCAAGGTAAGGAGTATGTTTAGAGATAGCTCTGGGCTCAGAAAGGTTTTAGGCAGCCTGCCTGTTGATGACTGGGGCTGTGTTCCTACCCTGCTGGTTGTTTGGCCTGAGGCATCCCAACACTGGAGCCTACAGTATCTTGAGTGGGGCCAGGTCTGGGTGACAAAAGGGCAGCCTCGAAGAGAGCTGATGTCAGTGAGTATTTCACAGTACTTCCATCACCAGTGTCCCTGTCCCCATAGTGAGCCAACAGCTGCCTCTACCTCCTGGAGCCGCCTCCAAGACCAGCAGGTAGGTCTGGCCCAGGCTCCTATGAAGTCATTGCTTCTTCCCTGGGTCCTATTGCTCATGAGACCTTGATTGCACCTTCCAAGTGTGGAGTGTCTCTTTCCCCTAGTCCTGTGGCATTTCTGTGATCAAGCCTCACTGACATTCTAAGCCAAATGCTCCAGGGGTTCCTCATCCCAGTGACAGATCCTCAGGCTGGGGAAACTGACATGGGTCTCAGAACTGTCACTGCTGTGGGAGAACATCTGTGATATAATTATTTTCCAGATTGAGGGTCACCCACCCCAGTGGCTCAGCTGGTAAAGAATCCACCTGCCAGTGCAGGAGACACAAGCGATGCAGGTTGAATCCCTGGGTCAGGAAGATCCCCTGGAGAAGGAAACGGCAACCCACTCCTGTCTTCTTGCCTGGAAAATTCCATGGACAGAGGGGCTTGGAGGGCTACCGTCCATGGAGTTGCAAAGAGTCGGACATGAATGAGCATGCATGCAGGCAGGCAGGCATCCAGCGGGTATGGGACTTGATTATTTTGCAGTTGCAGCCTTGATTCTGTCTTCTTGTGGCTTCTTCTTTGTCTTTGAATGTGGATTTCCTTTTTTTTTTTTGCTAGGTTCCAGTCATTTTTGTCTATGGTTATTCAGCAATTAGTTTTGATTCTGATGTTTTTGTGAGAGGAGGTGACACCAAGGTCCTTGTCCTCTGCCATCTTACTTCCATACCTTCCTTAACAATTTTTGATTATGCTGTAATGCACATAAATCAAATGAACCATGTTAACCCTTTTAAGTGCACAACCCTCCTGTGTTAAGTAGACTCACATTGTTGTGGATCATTACTTCTTGAGTGTTGTTTTTTTTTTTTTTTCATGTCTGTTTAAAGTTAAAAGATGCCAGTGCTGAACTTGAGAATTTGGACCTGAGAGCCTTGAGGAATAAAAACTGCCAACTTGTAGGTATGTTGTTTGTTGGGAGGAAGGCCCCACATAATGGAATTAAGTTTGCTGGGGGAAGGTGCAGAATTCTTCTTGTCTTCAGGGTTCTGCCTCACTTTTATCCCTACCCCAAACAACTTCTCACCCAAAGAAAATGCCTTCCTTACAGAAGATAGAAAGAATCTAAAAGACATCTGTGATACACTGAGGTCTGTGAAAGCAGAGAAGGAAGTGGAATTAAAAATGCTGAAGAGAAAGGAAGCCTTCCTTGTTGAATTCTATGAACAAAGAAAAATGGCTGCAGAAGAGTAAGATGTTCATATGTTCCAAATACTGTTGTATAAATGAATGTGTCAACTGATGTAGATAATCATATTTCTTTTAGAATAGGTTCCAGGGTATTTTTGCCAAATTCATCCAACACATTCATCCTACCTTGATTTCCATAATCCACATTTTTCTTTCTGTTCTAAGTGATCGTCACACATTCTTTCTTATAGTTTTTTTGGGTAGTAGAGGCATTGTCCCAGTATCAATTAAATTAATACCTGGATCCCCTCTGGTTCCATTTACACTGTTCTTTAAGTTTCAGTCCCAGCACATTGTCTGGTTCTCCCAACCCTCTGTCAAATCACACTTTATTCTGCACTCAATAGCTTACCATACAACCACTACATGACAGCCAGTCTAAAGCATTTGCTTAAAGATTGCCTGGGAGGCCAGACAAAAATACAGGTACATTTTTCTCCTTAGTGTTTTTATCCTTGTTTCTAGAATTTTTGAATTTTGCATATGATCCCATAGAAAAATATCAGATTGAAACCATTTGAACTGGAACCATGAACAAAATAATCTGATAAAAAACAGCAATGGCTTTGTTAAGCCATTGACCTTTACTGTTCTCAATATCAATGACTCAGTCTTATGAAAGTAGGTTAATACCCTGGAGCTGTTAGTTTTCCATCTGAAATCTGTCTCCTAGAGATTACACCCTGACTGTGTGATGGTGCACATCATTTTAACACAGCACTAAGATTTGCTTTTCCTTCTTGGATCTTTTTTTTGGGGGGAGGATTTTTTTTTTTTTCCCTTAGAAAAAGAGGTAGGGATTCCACTCCTGAACCATAGAAATTCTGGATAGTTATTGGAGAGTGTTAATGAAGCCATATCATGGAAGACTCTCTTTGGCTGATTGTCTGCATCAATACACAGCCTGGATGAAGAATCAGGGCTCCCCATGGAGGCATAAAACTAATTATGATCCCCTGCTTCATCATAATGTGTTTACTTGGGATGAGTTGGTCAGGCATCATTTTCCACATTGACGCGAATTGAGTCTTTACCATCTCAAATGCAAGACTGACCCTGGGCAGGCACCAAGTAGGTTTTTTATAAGACTTTATGATGAATGAATAGGAGTAAAGAACTGTAAAGAGAAACTTAGACTGCAGAGAGACTTGCTAGCAGGTCAGAGTTTGGTTTTACTTTAATCCTCGATGGGGGACTTCAGTTCATTCATCGGATTATGTTGTCAGTCTACACACAGATGGGGTGGTGGTGAGGAACATTTGAAGCTAGACCTTCAGAATTCTGGGAGATAAGGAAGTCCGAATTTCACACTGGCTACTGGACAATGTATATATCTTTTTCCATCTTAGGAAACTGAAAAAAAAAAAACAATGCGAGTGGGTGGAAAAGGAGAATCAGCTGTCAGCTGCAGAGGGAAATTTGAAATTAGTTTCAGCAGAAGCACACAATTACAAGTAAGGTTAAATACTAAATACTAAATACCAGTGGTTCATGACATTACTTTTGAGTTTTTGATTTTAACTTTTGTACAATGTTTGTACAATTAGCCCAAAGGTTCAGAAGAAATATACATAGAGAATGTATGGGGAAAAGATAAGTATTACAAAGAACAAACCATTTAAGTCACTAAAAATATACTGATCCCCAAAGCTGGCCAGACTGTATGGAGACTTAGTTGAAGTTACTTGAGAATGAACCTTGTTTTAGGAAGAACTGCATCCACTAATACAGTAGTGCCACTAATGGACCTAGTTTTGGCAACCCTGGAAATTATGGTAAGAATATAAGTAAAAAGAGAATAAAAGCTTTATGATCAGTCACTCATCACACAATAATGAGAGAAATTTTGGAAATGTATGGGAATTATATCAACTCAGAAGCCTGTAGGCATTATCTAAAATAATAAATAAGCAAAGGATGTTAATGGTAGGTTTGTTCTTACTGTCACTTTCTAATCATGTGAAAAGTGCTTTATATGTATTCCTAAATTATATTTGGAGATAGAGATGAGGATAACAGGAACTTGGGCAAGTATTAAAATCTGCTCAGTGTTAAGCTTTATGTGATGAAAGCAATTGTATCATAACTCACAGGCAACAGATTGAACAAATGCAAGAAGAACTGCAGCAGGAGGAGGATCAGCTTCAGACACCAGGTGACCTACCTCCACCCAAGTTACTGAGCACCTCAGGCTGCTGAAGAGGGGTCCTTAGATTCCCAATCCTGGGCGGGGGTTATTGATGTGTTGCCTTTTTCAGATTTCTCTTCTTGAGAAGAAGGCTCAGGACAACTGGGTAAGTGTTTTTTTTTCTTTCTCTCTTTCATGTTGTCATTGCCACAAATGAACTTGGGTGTGCTTTTGCTCCCACAGATCAAGGGTCGGATTTTGGAGAGAGAGATGGCAGAGCAGAGCAGGGAAGCCGCCTACTTGAGACACAAGTATGGGATTTCCTGTACAGTTTTTAAGGGTGTCTTTGCGGTATTAGGGCTAAGCCATTAGTGTTTAGTCAAGGACTGGTGTTGGAATTCTCACTGAAGTCCATTCTTTTTCTATATTCAAGATTGGTAATAATTGAAAAAAGGGGCTGCAAGAGAAACACGGGATGCCGAAACTGGTGCTGGGAAGACCTGAGACACAGAAACTCCCAGGGAGAGGTAGGGAGCACATTGTGAAGTGCAGCAACTTAACTCCTGCTGCAAGACCGCACCATGTCATTCTTTCTCCTGTGAATGATGATCGTGTTGCCCAGGAACAATAACCAGTGCTTACTGAAGACAAGAAGTTGTCTCAAGGAGTGACAGAATATGTTTTCTTCAGATTCTTCAGTCAGAATGACTTTCTGGGCCTGTGCCCTGTGATTGGTGGAGCTAAGGCCCCACCACTTACCGAGGACCCTCCCCATCCCCTTAGCCCCCAACCTTGGTTCCTCTAACTAAAGAGAGAGCCTGGAGGGCAAGTGGATCCAAGCTTGCTTCCCCACCTTGAAAATATGGGAGAGAATTTATTCTTTTTATTAGCAAAATAGGCATTCATTTACTGTTTTTGGAGGTTCCTTTATTCTATTTGTTTTATTATTTTACAATGGGTTAGGTAGTCCACTCAAAAATTAAATTTCTATGTAATTTTACTCCTCTAGCATCATCGCCATGACCTGACACTTTCACTGATGAATCTCCACAGCTTTCCTTTTCTCATTACTATAAAATTAGTCTATTTCCCTTTATGAATATTTATGTAATACCTGGTCACATATAGAAGACAACTTATACAGAGACAGGAAAATTGAAAAATCCCCCTGTGGCCCAAAAAAAGAACTCCTGTTCATGTTGAGGGTTTGTTGATATTCTGCCTATCCAAGGATATTCTCATTTCAGTTTCTAATCTGAGATTAAATTGGGATTTCCTCTGACATATATTGGGAAACGGTTGCTTCAATGTTGATTTCCAGCTAGTTGAGACCATCCACAGTTGGTTGATTAGTTATGAAAATACATGAACTCTGGCCCTGTGGTCTTCCTCAAAAGTCAGGGTCTTGCTCGCCTCCTGGGGATCACTTGAGGCATAGGGGAAACCCTTGACCTCTGGTAATGGACCTGAGAGTGGAAAAGACTGTAAGGTGGTGGAAGAAAGTACGTAGGATTGTTTTTCTTTCTCAAAATCTGTATAAATTTGAATAAACCTCCAATCACTTCTCCTTTATCAGATACAGGACCTGGCATGGCTCCCATGAGAAAGAGCAATCTTTCCCTACTAAGGATGTACAAAAGGGCCAGGTAAATGCTGTGGTCATTTATGGTTGCAACTATTTCTGGAAACTTCTTTTTATACAACACCCTTTCTTGACTTCATCTCTAGATTGTGTGGTTGATTTTGCTATATCTACCATGTCATTTTTACTTGGGAAAGCAAACTCCTCCCCAAGAATCTACAGGCTTCTCTGTTTTCAGCTAGTCACATTTGGTATCACTCCCAGAACCGGCATAAGCATGGGTTGACAGTGGTCTGTCATGAGGTCAGGGGCACCGGCAGCAGCATTCCTAAGAAGCATGGCATGTTGGCATAAGTCCTCCTAGAGGAGGTTGCCATTAGGCTTACCACAAAGACTATAGCCCTTCCTTAGAGACTACAGACCTTAGGACTGGGCCGCCTCAGGCCAAACCATAGAGGGAGAGAGCACAACCCCACCCATCAGCAGAAAATTAGTTAAAGATTTACTAGCATGGCCCTGCCAACCAGAGCAAGATTCTGTTTTCCCCACAGAGAGTCCTGCCCATCAGGAAGCTTGCACAAGTCTCTCATCCACAACCATCAGAGGGAAGACAGAATGAAAACCACAATCACAGAAAACTAACCAAAATGATCAAATAGATCACAGCCTTGTGTAACTCAGTGAAACTATGAGCCATGCTGTGGAGGCCCATCCAAGACGGATGGGTCATAGTGGAGAGTTCTGACAAAACATGGTCCACTGGAGAAGGCAATGGCAAACCACTTCAGCACTCTTGCCTTGAGAAACCCATAAACAGTATAAAAAGGCAAAAATACGTGACACTGAAAGATGAACCCCCCGGGCAGGTAGTTGCCCAATATGCTACTGGAGAACAGTGGAGAAATAGCTCCAGAAGGAATGAAGAGGCTGAGCCAAAGCAGAAATGACACCCAGTTGGGGATGTGAAAACTGGATGAAACTCACCCAGTCTGGTGGTGAAAGGCCAAACTAGAGATAGGGAGCACAACCCTACCCATCAGCAGAAAATCGGATTAAAGATTTACTGAGCATGGCCCAGTGGGCTCTGGAATCACTGCAGATGGTGAATGCAGCCGTGAAATTAAAATGCCTGCTCCTTGGAAGAAAAGACAAATCTAGACAGTGTATTAAAAAGCAGAGATATTACTTTGCCAAGAAAGGTCTGTATAGTCAAAGTATTATTTTTCCAGTAGTCATGTACTGGATGTGAAAGTTGGACATAAAGGAGGCTGATTGTCAAAGAATTGATGCTTTTGAACTGTGGTGCTAGAGAAGACTTTGAGAGTCCCTTGGACAGCAGAAATCAAACCAGTCAATCCTAAAGGAACTCAACCCTGAGTATTCATTGGAAGGACTGAGGCTGAAGATGAAGCTCCAGTACTTTGGCCACCTGATGTGAAGAGTCAACTCATTGTAAAAGACCCTGATGGTGGGAAAGATTGAGGGTGGGAGGAGAAGGGGGTGACAGAGGATGAGATGGTTGGATGGCAATATTGACTCAGTAGACATGAGTTTGAGCAAATTCTGGGGGGTAGTGTAGGACAGGGAAGCATGGCGTGCTGCAGTCCATGGTGTCCCAAGGTGTCAGACACAACTGAATGACTCAACAACAACAACCAGAACCATAAGTGCTTAGAGACTGAGGCCTGCCCAACTTTCTACTGTGTGTTCCTGAGGCCTGCCCACTGTGTGTTCCTGGAAATAATGTGAGAAGGATGACAGATAGCTCCATACTTAGGTCTCCTGGCACAGTTGACTCCCTCCTGATCTCCTTTGGGAATGTTACTAGATTACTGAAATGTGATATTACTATTGTTATTTTGTACCTTTGTGTGTTCTGTGAAAATTTAACGTACTTCACTTCAGTTCAGTTGCTCAGTCGTGTCCGACTCTTTGCAACCACATGAATCACAGCACTCCAGGCCTCCCTGTCTATCACCAACTCCCGGAGTTTACCCAAACCCATGTCCATCAAGTCGATGATGCCATCCAGCCATCTCATCCTCTGTCATCCCTTTCTCCTCCTGCCCGCAATCCTTCCCAGCATTAGGGTCTTTTCCAATGAGTCAACTCTTCGCATGAGGTGGCCAAAGTACTGGAATTTCAGCTTCAACATCAGTCCTTCCAATGAACACCCAGGACTGATCTCCTTTAGGATGGACTGGTTGGATCTCCTTGCAGTCCAAGGAATTCTCAAGAGTCTTCTCCAACACCACAGTTCAAAAGCATCAATTCTTCGGCACTCAGCTTTCTTCACAGTCCAACTTTCACATCCATACATGACCACTGGAAAAACCATAGCCTTGACTAGATGGACCTTTGTTGGCAAAGTAATGTCCCTGCTGTTTAATATGCTGTCTAGGTTGGTCATAACTTTCTTGGATAATATAAATTTTGTAATTCATTGCTACCCCATCTCTGTTGGAAAATATGCTAAACAGAATCATTCTAGTGACAACTAGGTTTAAAAATCTCAGTTTTCAGAAATATTATATTTTTAGTGGAACATGTACACTAAACAGAGTAGTGAAGGTCAATAATAACCTGCTGGGGTGATTTCCAACAAGCCCTTACATTGTGTTCATGTGAGCAGGTTGTGTCGTGCCCTTTAAGCTGTTAGAGCTGACACCTCTCTCATCTTACATCACAGGATTTATATACCTGAAATCAAAACACATTTGACTTAGTTCTGTTATTTACAGTGCTCAATTCTTTTTTTTCCATAGTATGCATTTCCCATAGGGTAGTTAAAGTTCAGAATTTCCTATGTATTAAGATAAATGAAACTGGGCCTGTCTGTTTATCGGTTTAGGATTCCCTGAAATCTTAAAACAGATGCATGGCTCCCCTGCAGGACTCCAGGAATCCCCATCTCCCTAGACATCTTTGTGCCCACGGGCAGCACGTCCAAGGAGATTAGGTCTCCTTTGTCATTAAGGAAACACAGAGGATGTGGGCATGATCTTGCAGGCAGAGCTTTTCCTAAGAGTAGCTATGATTCCATGTGCAGAGAATGGGCTTTTCATTTCCTTTCATTCTCTCTCTTTTTAGTGTACAAAGAACAAGTTTCTTTGGTGGTAGTGAAGGAGTGGTGGAGGGTTCTTCTGCACATGGAGGCCTTCCTGTCAGGAATATGCTACTTTAGCACTTTGGTATTTCCTCTGTTAATCCTCTGAGCTAGGACCCTTGACTTTATACATTTATAGATGCAGGCATTAGTATGTGTTAACAGTGTTTTATACCCTTTTAACCAATGCTGTGGGCAGGACCTAGAAAGATATGTGGAGTTCTCTGGCATTAGGCTGCTCTCTTGGAACCTGGAAGAGGGGAGGGTACCAGGTGCTGGGACCTGCTTCATTGGGTTTCAGCTTTTGTTGATATTGGGGCTTTTGTCTGTCATATCAACATATTTTAAACTTCTGTTCTACAGGTCAGTATGGATGCAAGAGGGCGCTTTCCTTTCCCATGACCACCCTGCTGCATGCCCTACCCCATGGGCTGCCCTTTATCACCACTCAAGGGCTGTGGGCCTCTTCCACCTCCTCCACCCTGGCTTCCTCTGGGACCCCACCCAATGCCTCCATATCTTTAAGATGGTAAGATGATCTGAAGAGTATGCTAACTTGCGAAGCATGTTCATTTATTTTTCTTTTGAGTTTTTAGAGGCAATGCAGATATGTATACTGATGGCTTTGTAATGCAAAGACAAACCTGACTGAGGTCATTGTAACATTTATTCCTCAAGTTTCTCAGGACATACATATGATGGACTGGTCTTCACATATACTGATGGGCTGGTCACCCAAACTGAGCTGGGCATCAGGTGTTCCTTGCAGAGAAGAAAAGAGGCTTTTTAGAGAACGAGAGAAATACCAGTTTTGCAGATTTGCCTCATACAGAAACCACTTGTTGGGTTCTGTGAAACATAAGACACATGCCTAATTTCAAGAATTAAAATATCCCGAGAGAAGCAGAGAGAGAGATAAATGATACATAAGTGACCCAGAATTTGTGATCATCGTAACAGAAGCACCAGTTCAAGGCCCTAGAGTGCAAAAGAGGAATCTGTGAGTCACACAGGAATACATGGGATGTTTTAGAAGAAAAAGTAAAAAGTGAGGTGGTGTCACTTAGATGGAACTGGAAGGCCATTCCCAGCAGGGCAAACAGTTTGGGCAGGAACTCTGAAGGCAGTAAGATGTCCACACGGGGCCGCTGTGTGTTGAAATGACACAGTTCTGGCAATGCATTATCCCCTTTAGACGCCATTGTTGCCGTAAAGCCCTTAGATAATAATGTCTCATTAGGATTATTGTTTTCATTGGATTTCTGAAAGTTCTGATTATGGCTGAAAGAAGGCTCTGGATATCAGGGGAACAGGGATGTTTAACTTGGTTCTTTCAGAATATTTTGTGTGGCTGAAGTTTTTTTTTTTTTTTTTTTTGGTCCAATGATTTGAAAATGCAGTCAGGATCTAGCCTTCAGCATAAGGCAGGCTCTTCCCAGGGAATTCAAGGTTGATCCAGGGCCACTCCTGCAGGACCCCTGTCACCACATCCTTGCATCCTCTAGTCTCCACCCCTGACTGTCAGCTTTGCATCTCCCGCATTTTCCTCACAGTATATTGTACATGATTCTTTGCTTGTATACCTGTTGTTCAGTCCCTAATACTCAGTGGGACCTAGACAGAGTATGAGCTTTTTATCATTAAAACAGGGATAATATTGATTTCTGATGTCATCGTGAGAAAGATGAGATCAAGTACATATAGAATTTTGCAGACTGGCTGAGACATGTTTGTCGCTCACTGCTCTTGTAGTTTAAAAGAAAATGTCTACACACAGAATCATCAAAGATATCCTGGAAAATACATTAAATTAACCTAAGGATATAAGCCCTGAGGCCTAGAGCTTAGCAATCTGTGCTTTAAAATACAAGGCAAAGACACTCTTTCCCCATAACAATTCATGTCCCACTCGTTAAAAAAGAAAGTAAGAGTGTGTGTACATTCAGAGATCTGACAAGAATTGTTTTCACTACGTATAGAGTCATAGATGCAGCCACAGAGTAAAGTGTTCATCAGAGATCACAGATATATTAGAGAAGGCAAAATGTGTGTAGGGAAAAATCAGATTACATTGAAATAAATCTGAATGTCTTTCCCTTACAGGAGAACCAGTTTAAATTTGAAGAGGATTTTGAGCCATGACAAGCAGACTGTGGTAATTGTATATTTAAAGAAGGTGTCAGGTCTACATTCTGGCCCGAATGTTTCCCTGCCCCTTCCGCTACTGTCTCTCCCATTGTCAGCCCTAATAAACCTTCCACAGTTCTATCTCTGTGTCAGTGTGTGCTTCCTGGAGGACCAAGAGTCACACCCATTGTGTACACGGGGTGTGGTTCATTGACACCCAGGTCACAAACAGGCAGGACCTACAGCAATGGGGCAGAAGCAGGGGCATCCGCAGAGGTGGTGTTGAGTGCAAGGGGGCCCAATAGATCCTTCCAGGGTGCTGGACACATCCTATGTCTGGACCTAGGGATGGTTGTGTTTATTCAGTCTATAAATACTCACTGAGTGCACGGATCCTGTCAGTCACAGGGGTGTCTGGTCATCAGAGAGACAGGCATCTGTCCCCACGAAGTGGCCATTTCTTATTGTGAGGAAAGGAGGATTTGCCAGGAGTGGCTGAGGGAGTCCAATGCGGGGGTCCTGACTAATCCAGGCTTTGTACTCTTCTTCCCCCACCCTGCCGGCTGTCCCTAATAGCACAAATCCAGGTGGCTCTGAGTGGGGTGAGTAATGGCAAAAGTTTCCTTAGTAAGTCCCATGAGCTCCTTTAAGCCTCCCACAATCTCTTTATTGGCAAATGTGCAGTGATGGTTGAGACCCCCATCAGTGTCTAGAAGAAGATGTTGGGTAGAAATATCTATCTCCCTTCAAGTCCCCCAATCCAACCCATCCTGCCCCAGTAGCCCTTGGAGCCTGCAGGGTCCCCCCTCCTTCCAGGTGGCAGAGGCACCAAAGTCCTTCAGCAGCTCTGGGGTCAGGGCTGGGCCACCAACAGGTCCAAAGTGTGACTGGGCTGCCCAGGAATAGCTGGGAGCCCCAGGGCAGCAGATAATACCAGTATGAGCAGTCTCTAAAACAGATTCTTGCCCACTATGAGCAGAGCCTGGGCCAAATCTTGCCAATGAGGGTAGGAGGACTGGGAGAATTGGTGCCCTGTGGGCCTCGATAGTGATGGACTGGAGCAGCGTGCCTGAGGGCCTGCGGAGAGAGAGATAGAGGAAGGGAGAAGCAGGGAGAGAAACAGTGATTGAGAGAGAGGGGTAAGAGTCAAGTCCCAGAGAGTGACAGAAAGTGCCAGAAGGGAACAACTGTAGAGAGAAGCAGAGATGAGAGGAAGCAAAAAGGAAGGAGTGGGCCAGTCCAGTGTATGTGGTGGGGAATGATGGACCAGAGTTGAAGCCACTCTGTGAAAAGACCGAGAGTGGAGGAGGCAGAAAAGGCAAGATTCCTAGGCATCACAGTTTCTGGAGTTCTGATGCTGCATCCTTCCTGAAGCTGAGCTTCCTAGGGATCATCACACTTGGAAAGATTTGTACCTTCCATTTTGTTTGGGATTGCTGGTTCCAAAGGATTAGCTTTCAGGAGTAGAATTTCCTTTTAGCAATAAATCCTAGAGTCTAGCTTGTGGGGAGTTGACCCTGACTCCTCATATACCTAGTCATGTTGCATTTCCCACCGCACCAGCTGGGCCTCCATTGTTCAAAACCTGACTTGAGGCAATGTGCTGGCCCCACTATCCATAGCCTGGAACTAGCAAGGATGGAATTGAATCCCTCCTGAGGTTATCAGGCTTCAAAGATACTGGGTCTCTTACTGTCAACCAGCTTCCCTGGTGGCTCAGGTGGTAAAGCGTCTGCCCGCAGTGCGGCACACCTGGGTTCAATCCCTGGGTCAGGAAGATCCCCTGGAGAAGGAAATGGAAACCTACTCCAGTATTCTTGTCCGGAAAATTCCATGGATGGAGGAGCCTGGTGGGCTACACGGTTCATGGGGTCGCAAAGGGTCAGACACCACTGAGCGACTTTGCTTTCACTTTACTGTCAGTCAACCGGAATTCCTTCCAACCCTAAGGAGCTGGGACCACCAATAAATTACTGAGTAGTATCAAATAAAATGTATCGTGGATTCACACTGAGCACTATAATGTGCAAATTGACCAAATTAAGTGCACTGTTGCATTTACATAACTCTCAATAACCCATTTTGTGGATGAGGCAACACAGAGGGGCTGTGAATTTCCCAAGGTCTCATGGGAGGGGGTACTATAACTTTGCCTTGAACCAAGGTCTACCTTGGAGAAGGATTCTACCTTTTACAATCCTCTTCCTATGACCTCTCCCTGAGGTTTTGAGGAAGATGGTTGATTCTATATTGGAAAATTTCTCCTCCAAAGACATTAAGTCATGCATCACTCAGGACAGACATGGTTATAGTGTGTTCACTTGTGATTCAGATTCTCAGTGGCTTCCCGCATGAAGGTTTAGTTCTCTCACAAACTGCATATTTGCAGAAGGTCAACTGTGTTTCTGGTCCACATCATCATCTTAGTGAAATTTAGGTTAATAGTTTAATGTCCCTTTGGAACATAAACATTCCTGTGAAGTTTCAAGGAAGACTTGATAAGGCACCATTGTCTCAGGAAATTGGCTCCCTACTAGTGTTAAGTCATGTATCATCATAAATAATAGAAAAACCCCTCAATCCAATATGCATATGACCAATATTTAAAATATAAGTAATTTTATGAAATATAAAGCACTGCATTGGTTTATTCCATGACAAATAAGACATAACACTTACAATGAATTGCTGTTTCGAATGGGAAAGTGGTGAAAAAAGCAGTGTCATTTCTGCAGAGATGCAGGTACTTCAACTCTCTAGAACAAGCTGAGTAAGTTTACAATGCTTTTCTCCATTACCAGTCCCTCATCACATACACCCATCCTGAAATGAGCATCTGCTTCTGATCATAAAAAAGCTAAAAACCTGTGCACACATTACCAAGCAACATATCAAATACACAGATCACAAGATACACACAGACACTGTCAATTTAGTTGCCTGACAGTGCAGGTGTGGGTGTCGATTATGATCTGACACCTCGGCATCTACACAGAACATCAGATTGAGAGAGGGAGGCATGGGGTAGAGGGATAAAATGGAGACAAGGTACAGTCAGTCATATACATGCATGTCCATCACCCAGCCACAAACCACCCCGTGTATCTGTGATCTTTTTCCTTAGTGACTAGCGTAACAGAATGTTTGACGCACAATCAAAAATACAATCCTGTGCAAAGTGCAAGAACTATGATCAATAAAAGAAAAATTAAAAAAAAAAAGAAGACTCATATAGATTAACATGTTGGAGTTAGATTAAAAGGAATTCAAAACAAACACTATATAAAGATTTTAAAAATGAAATTAGTAGAAATAAAAAATAATTTTCGTATAGAATGCCAATTTATTAAAAATCAATTGAACATTTGAGAGCAGATATCCTAAATTATATTTGAGCTGAAGAACTCAAAAGAGAACTTGGGTAGGTTGGACTCCTAGAAGGTTTAATTTTTAAGCTTTAATACAGTTAGTGGAAAATATCCCAAACAAACAAAAAACCTAGAAAAATATTGGGATAAAAAAGAAGAAGCTATCTAAATAATTGGGAAATCATGAACTTATTTATTTATATGCCGCTACAAATCTCCATTTCCTTATCTGTACAACACATATATGCATTGCTTCCTCTGTGGTTTTCCCAGGGTTTACCCTGTATCTGTTCAAAGTGCTCTGCATGAGCATGTAGTCTGCACTGGGATCCTCTCGATTGGTTGGTTGGGGATTTTGAATAATGCAAATGTCTTGGGTATTTTGGGGAATCTGTATCCTCATGACTCTGTCCTCCCTCCCTGAGCTTTGCTTGCTTACTGCTCTGCCAATCCCAAGAAGAGACCTGAGAAAGAAATGTGGTGTTGTGGCCTTTGGCAATGCAACCACATATGATAGGGATTTCCCCTTTTCCCTGATAACTCAGTTGGTAAAGAATCCACCTACAATATAGGAGACACAAGTTAGTTCAATTCCTGGGTCTGGAAGACCCGCTGGAGAAAGGATAGGCTACCCACTACAGTATTCTTGAGCTTCTCTTGTGGCTCTGGTAAAGAATCTGCCTACAATGCAGGAGACCCAGGTTCGATCCCTGAGTTGGGAAGATCCCCTGGAGAAGGGAAAGGTTACCTACTCCAGTATTCTGGCCTGGAGAATTCCATGGATTGTATAGCCCATGGGGTTGAAAAGAGTCGAACACGACTGAGTGACTTTCACTTTTCGCTTCACTTGCACTGAAGTGAGTACATCTTCATTCCTGGAAGATGTAGAGTTTTCTGCCTCTTTTCCATCTCCCGGGCCTAAATCTTCTTGCCCAAACCAGGTCATGTCCATGACTCTAATCTCCAGTTTTGCTCTGCCTAGATCACAGTGATTCTTCCTGTAGTCAAAATCTCAGTAAGGAATTACATCCTATCCAACATATACTCAAGGCTTCCCTGGTGGCTCAGACGGTAAAGCGTCTCCCTGCAATGTGAGAGACCAGGGTTCAATCCCTGGGTCAGGAAGATCCTCTGGAGAAGGAAATGGCAACCCACTCCAGTACCTTTGCCTGGAAAATCCCATGGACAGAAGAGCCTGGTATGCTACAGTCCATGGGGTCGCAAAGAGTCGGACACGACTGAGCAACTTCACTCACTCACTCATTAATGTTTAAGATTGTTGACATAATAATGTAAATACCTTGAGTCATCAACATATTAAATATAATATTGCTGCAGGAAGGGGGGCCCCTTCCAGGGCCCGAAAGTGGGCTCTTGTCTAACACTCGGAAATGAATCATCCAAGGAGACACATGTGCTGACAAAGCAAGAGATTTTATTGGGAAAGGGCACAAGGGCAGAGAGAAGTAGGGTAAGGGAACCCAAGAGAATTGCTTTGCCATGTGGCTCACGGTCTCTGGTTTATGGTGATAGGATCAGTTTCTGGGTTGTCTTTAGCCAATCATTCTGACTCAGAGTCCTTCCTGGTGATGTATGCCTTGTTCAGCCAAGATGGATGCCAGAGAGAAGGATTCTGGGAGGTGGTTGGACACGTGATGTCACTTTTTGACCTTTCCTGAACTCTCCTGGTTGGGGGTGGCTTATTAGTTCCCTGTTCCTTTCCAGGACCTCCTGTCATAAAACAACTCATGCAAATGGTTACTCTAGTGCCTGGACCGGGTGGGCAGTTTCAGTCAGTGTGTTTCTTCTAACAATATTAAGTATAATACTTCCATTGTGCCTAAGTTTAACATAAATAAAGTATTGTATCTGTTACAAATTTGTCAGCCCCCCAAACAATTACCGCAATGTGGAAAAAACTTTTAAACCTTTAAGGAAACCAAGATATGTTTTTCTGTCATGGTCTGTGCACGGGTTGGAATAGAATTTCCAGACATGAGACAGAGTGAGAAGGAAATAAAGTTTATTATTTGTTAGAACAGTGTGCCAGCTCAAGGGAGAACTGACATTGAACTAGGGGTCCCTAGTCCACCTTTATACCCAGGGTCACTGCAGATGGTGACTGCAGCCATGAAATTAAAAGATGTTTACTCCTTGGAAGAAAAGTTATAACCAACCTCTACAGCATATTAAAAAAGCAGAGACATTACTTTGCCAACCAAGGTCCGTCTAGTCAAGGCTTGCTTTTTCCAGTAGTCATGTATGGATGTGAGAGCTGGACTATAAAGAAAGCTGAGTTTCAAAGAACTGATGCTTTTGAACTGTGGTGTTGAAGAAGACTCTTGAGAGTTCCTTGGACTGCGAGGAGATTCAACCAGTCCATCCTAAAGCAAATCCATCCTGACTGTTCATTGGGAGGACTGATGCTGAAGCTAAAACTCCAATATTTTGGCCACCTGCTGCAAAGAACAGACTCATTTGAAAAGACCTTGATGCTGGGAAAGATTGAAGGCGGGAGGAGAAGGGGACGGTAGAGGATGAGATGGTTGGATGACATCACCGACTCAATGAACATGAGTTTGAGTAAATTCCAGGAGTTGGTGATGGACAGGAAGGCCTGGCATGCAGCAGTCCTTGCAGTCGCAAAGAGTTGGAGACGACTGAGCACTGAACTGAACTGAATACCCAGGGTGCAAGGAGTGGGATAGGGGTCTTGTGGGTCATTTGCTGATTGGATGAGGCACGTATACTGGGTGGAGGAAGAGTAAGGCAAATACCTTCTCCGTGTGAGGCAGGTTAAATGCTCAGGATGACCTGAAATCCCTTAATAGTTACAATATAGGGGAGGGAAGGATGATAATGGTTTTTCCATTCCTGCATTCCAGGACCCTCCTTGGTTTTATCTGCTCTTTCATACTTTAGTCACTGCTGAGGTCCAGCCCTGGCTGATCCAGGGTATTCGAAGGGGAGACGGCTTCAGCGAGTTCACTGGATACAATAGCTTATAGCTTTATTTAAATATTAATTAGAAATATAAAGAGAAATAGAATGAGGATAGCTCAGTAGGAAAATTCAGCGGAGAAAAAAGGCCAAGTAGCTTGGTTTACACGGAAAATCAATATAACCTGTGACATCAGGTTAGCTCTGACTATGGAGGCCGCAGGCGCCCTCTCGAATAGCAGAAGGTGCCCCACCTTAGACACCTTCTCGAGTGGGTCTTAGAAGCCCAGGCAAATAAATGGTCTCAGAGGACCTCCACACTCCAGATGGAGACTCAGCCGGAATGTGAAAAGAAAGAATGACATGGGGAGACCAAGCTTTGGTGAGCAAGGCCCGTAGCTTTATTTTCAACAGGGGCTTTTATACCATAAGTTGTACATAGAGGATAATAGGGGGCATGAAACCATGCAAAGTCAGCAGTCTTTGATCCTTATCAAAACCAGGGTTTCTTTCCTGCAAATTTATCTTATACAAATAGTTTAGGTGATTTACATCATCTTCTGGCCAGAAGGCCTATTAACATTTTATGACTCTTGACAAAGGTTTGTCAACCATAAGACTTATTTTCTCTGAGAGTAATTATTTTAAGGTTTGGCACCATCCTCCGAAGGTATTAGATAAAGCTGCATTCCTATAGGGCAGAGGTGCAGTGGGTTTACAACAAAGGAAAGAATTTATTACCTTAAGGGTCTAAAGTTGCTAACACCAAGGCCACTACTTATTTTTTCTACATACAAACTATATTAATTAATACACATTCAAGGATACAATACAGGGGATGTGGAAACTTGGCAGCAAGCATTGGCTCATCAATGAAATCTTTTACTAGTTTTATTCTGACAGTTTCTAACTCTCTGACAGGCTCTAAGCTATTTGAATATCTTAAGCTTCCCGTGCCTCTAGAGACTGAGAGACTGTAAACAATCGTATGCATAGCTGTAGGAGTCCAGGTAAATTTGTCAGGCAAGTTAGAGAGCTATCTGAGGGGTTTGGATATAAACACTCCTAATGCCCAGGAACTTTATTAACCAGAGCTGTAAGTTAACTCTTTATCAGAGAGAGATGGTGGTGGGGGGCAGCCCCCAGTAAAGTCAGAGGTGGGAGCACAAAGCAGTAAAGTAGGCAGACTCTGGTTTTGGGGGGTAGATGCTCAAGAGTATCCGGGGGGACTCCTGAGGCTCGATCCCGCCTTTGCGTATGTCGAGCCTCCTTCCTCATGACCTTTGCCATGGGTGGAGGTCCTCACGCCAGCTCCCCGCAAGTCACCACATCTTTCAGTAGACAATATGAGAAAAAAAAAAATACTGAAAACAGTTATACATGATCAGGGTTTCCTAAGACTGAATTAAATTTTGTTGGGTAAATGATTTATGGGAGTGACCTAAGACTTGGATTTGGTTTTTTTACTTTCTGTTTAGAAAAAAAGTTTTCTTGGAAAACATTTTTGATAACAGATACCTTTTAAATAATCTGAATTTGCCTTTAAATATTTTATTGTCACTTTGTTTTGTTTTGTTTTTTAATTTAAATTTATTTATTTTAATTGGAGGCTAATTACTTTACAATATTATATTGGTTCTGCCACACATCAACATGAATCCACCACGGGTGTACACGTGTTCCCCATCCTGAACCCCGCTCCCACCTCCCTCCCTGTACCATCGCTCCAGGTCATCCCAGTGCACCAGCCCCAAGCATCCTGTACTGGAACCTGGACTGGGATTCGTTTCTTATATGATATTATACATGTTTCAATGCCATTCCCCCAAATCATCCCATCCTCTCCCTCTCCCACAGAGTCCAAAAGACTGTTCTATACATCTGTGTCTCTTTTGCTGTCTCCCATACAGGGTTATCGTTACCATCTTTCTAAATTCCGTATATATGTGTTAGCATACTATATTGGTGTTTTTCTTTCTGGGTTACTTCACTCTGTATAATAGGCTCCAGTTTCATCCACCTCATTAGAACTGATTCAAATGTATTCTTTTTAATGGCTGAGTAATACTCCATTGTGTACCACAGCTTTCTTATCCATTCATCTGCTGATGGACATCTAGGTTGCTTCCATGTCCTGACTATTATAAACAGTGCTGTGATGAACACTGGGGTACACGTGTCTCTTTCCCTTCTGGTTTCCTCAGTGTGTATGCCCAGCAGTGGGATTGCTGGGTCATAAGGCAGTTCTATTTCCAATTTTTTAAGGAATGTCCACACTGTTCTCCATAGTGGCTGTACTAGTTTGCATTCCCACCAACAGTGTAAGAGGGTTCCCTTTTCTCCACACCCTCTCCAGCATTTATTGCTAGTAGACTTTTGGATCGCAGCCATTCTGACTGGCGTGAAATGGTACCTCATAATGGTTTTGATTTGCATTTCTCTGATAATGAGTGATGTTGAGCATCTTTTCATGTGTTTGTTATCCATTTGTATGTCTTCTTTGGAGAAATGTCTGTTTAGTTCTTTGGCCCATTTTTTGATTGGGTCATTTATTTTTCTGGAATGGAGCTGCATGAGTTGCTTGTATATTTTTGATATTAGTTGTTTATCAGTTGCTTCGTTTGCTATTATTTTCTCCCATTCTGAAGGGTGTCTTTTCACCTTGCTTATAGTTTCCTTTGTTGTGCAGAAGCTTTTAATTTTAATTAGGTCCTATTTGTTTATTTTTGCTTTTATTTCCAATATTCTGGGTGGCAGGTCATAGAGGATCCTGCTGTGATTTATGTTGGAGAGTCTTTTGCCTATGTTCTCCTCTATGAGGTTTATAGTTTCTGGTCTTATGTTTAGATCTTTAATCCATTTTGAGTTTATTTTTGTGTATGGTGTTAGAAAGTGTTTTAGTTTCATTCTTTTACAGGTGGTTGACCAGTTTTTCCAGCACCACTTGTTAAACAGATTGTCTTTTCTCCATTGTATATTCTTGCCTCCTTTGTTAAAGATAAGGTGTCCATAGATGTGTGGGTTTATCTCTGGGCTTTCTATTTTGTTCCATTGATCTATGTTTCTGTCTTTGTGCCAGTACCATACTGTCTTGATGACTGTGGCTTTGTAGTAGAGCCTGAAGTCAGGCAGGTTGATTCCTCCAGTTCCATTCTTCTTTCTCAAGATTGCTTTGGCTATTCGAGGTTTTTTGTATTTCCATACAAATTGGGAAATTATTTGTTCTAGCTCTGTGAAAAATACCGTTGGTAGCTTGATAGGGATTGCATTGAATCTATAGATTGCTTTGGGTAGTATACTCATTTTCACTATATTGATTCTTCCGATTCATGAACATGGTATACTTCTCCATCTATTAGTGTCCTCTTTGATTTCTTTCACCAGTGTTTTATAGTTTTCTATATATAGGTATTTAGTTTCTTTAGGTAGATATATTCCTAAGTATTTTATTCTTTTCGTTGCAATGGTGAATGGAATTGTTTCCTTAATTTCTCTATTTTCTCATTATTAGTGTATAGGAATGCAAGGGATTTCTGTGTGTTGATTTTATATCCTGCAACTTTACTATATTCATTGATTAGCTCTAGTAATTTTCTGGTGGCATCTTTAGGGTTTTCTATGTAGAGGATCATGTCATCTGAAAACAGTGAGAGATTTACTTCTTCTTTTCCAATTTGGATTCCTTTTATTTCTTTTTCTGCTCTGATTGCTGTGGCCAAAACTTCCAAAACTTTGTTGAATAGTAGTGGTGAAAGTGGGCACCCTTGTCTTGTTCCAGACTTTAGGGAAAATGCTTTCAATTTTTCACCATTGAGGATAATGTTTGCTGTGGGTTTATCATATATAGTTTTTATTATGTTGAGGTATCTATGGGGTCACACAGAGTTGGACATGACTGAAGCAACTTAGCAGCAGCAGCAGCAGCATTTTGAGGTATGTTCCTTCTATTCCTGCCTTATGGAGAGTTTTTATCATAAATGATGTTGAATTTTTTCAAAGGCTTTCTCTGCATCTATTGAGATAATCATATGGCTTTTATTTTTCAATTTGTTAATGTGGTATATTACATTGATTGATTTGCAGATATTGAAGAATCCTTGCATCCCTGGGATAAAGCCCACTTGGTCATAGTGTATGATCTTTTTAATGTGTTGTTGGATTCTGATTGCTAAAATTTTGTTAAGGATTTTTGCATCTATGTTCATCAGTGATATTGGCCTGTAGTTTTCTTTTTTTGTGGCATCTTTGTCAGGTTTTGGTATTAGGGTGATGGTGGCCTCATAGAATGAGTTTGGAAGTTTACCTTCCTCTGCAATTTTCTGGAAGAGTTTGAGTAGAATAGGTGTTAGCTCTTCTCTAAATTTTTGGTAGAATTCACCTGTGAAGCCGTCTGGACCTGGGCTTTTGTTTGCTGGAAGATTTCTGATTACAGTTTCAATTTCTGTGCTTGTGATGGATCTGTTAAGATTTTCTATTTCTTCCTGGTTCAGTTTTGGAAAGTTGTACTTTTCTAAGAATTTGTCCATTTCTTCCACGTTGTCCATTTTATTGGCATATAATTGCTGATAGTAGTTTCTTATGATCCTTTGTATTTCTGTTTTGTCTGTTGTGATCTCTCCATTTTCATTTCTAATTTTATTGATTTGATTTTTCTCCCTTTGTTTCTTGATGAGTCTGGCTAATGGCTTGTCAATTTTATTTATCCTTTCAAAGAACCAGCTTTTGGCTTTGTTGATTTTTGCTGTGGTCTCTTTTGTTTCTTTTGCATTTGTTTCTGCCCTAATTTTTAAGATTCCTTTCCTTCTACTCACCCTGGGGTTCTTCATTTCTTCCTTTTCTTGTTGCTTTAGGTGTACAGTTAGGTTATTTATTTGAATTTTTTCTTGTTTCTTGAGGTATGCCTGTATTGCTATGAACTTTCCCCTTAGCACTGCTTTTACAGTATCCCACAGGTTTTGGGTTGTTGTGTTTTCATTTTCATCCATTTCTATGCATATTTTTATTTCTTTTTTGATTTCTTCTGTGATTTGTTGGTTATTCAGCAGCGTGTTGTTCAGCCTCCATATATTTCCATTTTTAACAGTTTTTCTCCTGTAATTGAGATCTAATCTTACTGCATTGTGTTCAGAAAAAATGCTTGGAATGATTTCAATTTTTTTGAATTTACCAAGGCTAGATTTATGGCCCAGGATGTGATCTACCCTGGAGAAGGTTCCGTGTGCACTTGAGAAAAAGGTGAAATTCATTGTTTTGGGGCAAAATGTCCTATAGATATCATTTAGGTCTAACTGATCTATTGTATCATTTAAAGTTTGTGTTTCCTTGTTAATTTTCTGTTTACTTGATCTATCCATAGGTGTGAGTGGGGTATTAAAGTCTCCCACTATTATTGTGTTACTGTTAATTTCCTCTTTCATACTTGTTAGCATTTGTCTTACATATTGTGGTGCTCCTATGTTGGGTGCATATATATTTATAATTGTTATATCTTCTTCTTGGATTGATCCTTTGATCATTATGTAGCGTCCTTTCTCTCTTTTCACAGCCTTTGTTTTAAAGTCTATTTTATCTGATATGAGTATTGCTACTCCTGCTTTCTTTTGGTCTCTATTTGCATGGAAAATCTTTTTCCAGCCCTTCACTTTCAGTCTGTATGTGTCCCCTGTTTTGAGGTGGGTCTCTTGTAGACAACATATATAGGGGTCTTGGTTTTGTATCCATTCAGCCAGTCTTTGTCTTTTGGTTGGGGCATTCAACCCATTTACATTTAAGGTAATTATTGATAAGTATGATTTTGTTGCCATTTACCTTATTGTTTTGAGTTCGAGTTTATACACCGTTTTTGTGTTTCCTGTCTAGAGAAGATCCTTTAGCATTTGTTGGAGAGCTGGTTTGGTGGTGCTGAATTCTCTCAGCTTTTGCTTGTCTGTAAAGCTTTTGATTTCTCCTTCATATTTGAATGAGATCCTTGCTGGGTACAGTAATCTGGGTTGTAGGTTATTTTCTTTTATCACTTTAAGTATGTCCTGCCATTCCCTCCTGGCCTGAAGAGTTTCTATTGAAAGATCAGCTGTTATCCTTATGGGAATCCCTTTGTGTGTTATTTGTTGTTTTTCCCTTGCTGCTTTTAATATTTGTTTTTTGTGTTTGATCTTTGTTAATTTGATTAATATGTGTCTTGGGGTGTTTTGTTTTGGGTTTATCCTGTTTGGGACTCTCTGGGTTTCTTGGACTTGGGTGATTATTTCCTTTCCCATTGTAGGGAAGTTTTCAACTATTATCTCCTCAAGTATTTTCTCATGGTCTTTTTGTCTTCTCCTTCTGGGACTCCTATGATTCGAATGTTGAGGCATTTAACATTGTCCTGTAGGCCTCTGAAATTGTCCTCATTTCTTTTAATTCGTTTTTATTTTTCCTCTCTGATTCATTTATTTCTACCATTCTATCTTCTACTTCACTAATCCTATTTTCTACCTCTGTTATTCTACTATTTGTTGCCTCCAGAGTGTTTTTTATCTCATTTATTGCACTATTCATTATATATTGACTCTTTTTTATTTCTTCTAGGTCCTTGTTAAACCTTTCTTGCGTCTTCTCAATCCTCCAGACTATTTATCTGTGATTCCATTTTGGTTTCAAGATTTTGGATCATTTTCATTATCATTATTTGGAATTCTTTATCAGGTAGATTCCCTATCTCTTCCTCTTTTGTTTGGTTTGGTGGGCATTTATCCTGTTCCTTTACCTGCTGGGTATTCCTCTATTCTTCATCTTGTTTATATTGCTGTGTTTGGTGTGGTCTTTCTGTATTCTGGCAATTTGTGGAGTTCTCTTTATTGTGGAGTTTCCTTGCTGTGGATGGGGTTGTATGGGTGGCTTGTCAAGGTTTCTTGGTTAGGGAAGCTTGTGTCAGTGTTCTGGTGGGTGGAGCTGGATTTCTTTTCTCTGGAGTGCAATGAAGTCTCCAGTAATGAGTTATGAGATGTCAATGAGTTTGGAGTAACTTTGGGCAGCCTGTATTGAAGCTCAGGGCTGTGTTCTTGTGTTGCTGGAGAATTTTTGTGGTATGTCTTGCTCTGGAACTTGTTGGCCCTTGGGTGGTGCTTGGTTTCAGTGTATGGATGGAGGCATTTGATGAGCTCCTGTTGATTAATGTTCCCTGGGTCAGGAGTTCTCTGGTGTTCTCAGGATTTGGACTTAAGCCTCCTGCTTCTGGTTTTCAGTCTTATTTTTACAGTAGTCTCAAGACTTCTCCATCTCCTTTTGAAGACACTGGGCTGCTTTTCTCAGTGCCTGATGTCCTCTGCTGGCATTCAGAAGTTGTTTTGTGGAATTTACTCAGCGTTTAAATGTTCTTTTGATGAATTTGTGGGGGAGAAAGTGCTCTCCCATCCTATTCCTCTGCCATCTTAGGATTGCCCCCTTTATTGTCACTTTGGCCAAGTTTCACAGTGACCCATGGTCGGTTGTATTTTAAAATGTTACTTGGTGTTCCTTTGAAAAGTCTTCCCAAATCAAACTATAATAAAGTTCCTTTGACCTCTAGCTAACTTTGGGGTGCTTCAAAGTTCCCCTGAGGAACTCCAAAGGGAGATATTAAACTAATCATGTTTATTTGGTATGTTTGGTTTAAGGGAAGTGTTGTCAAATGAATCATAAACTTTGTTATATAATATGGCAAATGGTACAGATATTCTCAAGATTATAGGGAGTTCCTACAAATCTGCTATGTCTTGGTAAAGTATTATCAGTCATAATTTTAGTTATCTGAGAATGCTACGTGTCACAGCGGTAATCAGATTAAAGTTTGTCTTTTTTAAAGCCTTTTGTTAATGTAGACAGTTATGGTTTTACTCTAATGCCTTTACAAAATGTCTCATCTTCAAGATTTATAAAAAAGACTTTACAAGTTTCTGACTTTCAAAATATAGTACTGAACTGAATAAAAACTTGAAGAATTCTCATGGGAAACCTGACGACTTCATAAAGCTGTTAACAAAAAGGATTATTTATATAAAACCTAAGTAAACTGGTAAATATGGTTGTAATTTTTATAGATTTCAAGGATTACTGGCTTAAATTTATGTTTTCCAGGTGAAAGAAAAACTTCTCCAATTAATTATGACTTCCAATAGTTTGGTAGATTATACCTTTTGGAATATATATCTTTTTCTCTCTACCTGGTCAATTCTGCCAGTAACACACACTCATCTCAAAGATTAGGCTATGCATAAGTATTCATGGCCAGTGCAATGAAACTGTAGATAGCTCTTTAAATCAGCTATGGCTCCTTTGGTCACTTGATTATTGCAACTGGATTACAACTACTTATACTGATCATCTAATCATTATTTATATTTGTTTTTTGTTTTCATATTGTGCTTTGTGTCTCCCTACCGCACTGTGTCTTTGCCTACATTATTTATATCCAGTTTAATTTATAAGATTGTTGTCTCTTGCAGTAACCAATGTGTAATCAGGCCTCCAACAAAACTTCTATGGCTAAACATTTTAAGAAACTCACATTTGTAATATAAAATATTTGTATTTTATAGTATAAAATACTCTGATTCTAGGTATGGGAAGAAGCAACAAGGGAAAATGTCTCCTGGATTATAGTTAGAATCCAGAGAATTTTTAATTGTTGATGGGGCCTGATCTAAAACTTAACACCTGGAATGGCATATCAAGAAATTGTGACTGAACTGGGATGAGCCGTCTAGTAATGTGGGACAAAAGTTAATGATGAAATGTTTCCCAGATAATGCTCATTCATGACCAAGAGGGGAAGACTTGAAGAATGAATCAGCAATTGCAGCCCTTCAATGTGAGCCAGTGAACCCCAAGGAAGGTGAATACATGCCACTTATCAGTCCATAGACTGCAAGCATTCCAGCCACTCCCAATGGTGAACCCTGAGGAAACTGAGAGTGCAGGATTGCAGGCCCCAGATGGGTGAGGTACATACCAAGGAAATAATTTTAATGAGCCCTGACTTTTGCATCTCCCCATACATAGAATCTATGTATTCCCTGGTGGCTCAGCTGGTAAAGAATCTGGCTGCAATGCGGCAGACCTGGGTTCGATCCCTGGATTGGGAAGATCCCCTGGAGAAGGGAACAGCTATCCACTCCAGTATTCTGGGCTGGAAAATTCCATGGACTGTATAGTCCATGGGGTCACAAAGAGTCGGACACAACTGAGCAACTTTCACTTCATACATAGAAAAGGTCTAAATTTCTTAATTTGAGGTGCTGTCTCATGTATTTGAAGTTCAGCTTTTCTAAGCCTACCAGTGTGAAATAAACACTTTCCCAAAAAATTAAAAAATGAAAGACAAATCTCAACATCTGAAACACTGGCAATGAGGGCAGACACTCCCTGAAAGATCCATCTGACTAAGCAGAAATATCGTCACCCCCTTTTCCCACAAGATTGTGGAAGGGACTTTGACAGTGGGGAATTGTTGCACAGAAAAAGCCAAATTCCTACATTTTGGAAATGGTTTCTTTGACTTGCTTTTCATTGCTTTTGCTACTATAATCATACAGAATGGCCTGCCTCAGAGAATCCTGCCCCTCTGTCTGACTGTTAAATTAAGTGCCCTTGTTCAGAACTCTGTTCACCTGTAGATGGCAGGAAGGAAGAAATTAATTCATCTCTGCCTGAGGCTTGCCATTCTAGGAGATGTTTGCAAGATGAATGGCCTTTTTACTTTGATTCCTCACCTCCTGCCATATCTCTGATCTATAAAAAACCCAGCATCCAGATCAGATAAGATGGTTATTTTGGGGTACTAGCCTGCCATCTTCTCGGTCAGCTGGCTCCTCAATTAGTCTCTTCCTTGCCTTAACCCCTCGTCTCTCAGATTCATCGGCCTGTCGTGCAGCGAGCAGAGCAAGCTTGGACTCAGTAACAAATACATTGAATAATCAATATAGAGATCTTCCAAGAAAATAAACTGGTGATCCACTTTCCAAATAATCTTGGGAAAAGAACCCCAGGTAACAAGTGAAAATGCACGCCAGTGCATAATATTCTTTCACTAATTTTTAATGGCTGTTTTCCAACAGCATTGAAGTAGCTGAAAATTATGGAGAACATGACAAGTAAGTATGATAAAACTTACATTATTTTAAGCTTAAATATTTCATTTATACCCAAGTGAAAGTCGCTCAGTCAGGTCTGACTCTTTGCAACCCCATGGACTATACAGTCCCTAGAATTCTCCAGGCCAGAATACTGGAGTGGGTAGCCATTCCCTTCTCCAGGATTTATACCCAAGGCAGAGTTTATTATAATTTTACTTTACTGCCTTTAATAAAAGTAAAGTCATTAATAATGTTTTAAGAATTTACTTGTTAGCTTATCTCCTTTTCAGCTGAAAGACTTGCTGTGTTTTACAATTTGTCATGATCTACAATGATTTTAAATAATTTTGAGTGATTCAGCTTACTAAAAATTCATTCAAAGGACCTCACTGTAGTTATTATTGTTAAATAAAAGGTTAAGACCATATTAGAATTGGTTAAGATTTAAGTAAGCAAAGTTCATGCATCAGTTGTCTTTTGTTGTGGTTTTTTTCTTTTTCTTTTTTTTTCATGGTAAAGACTGGTTTATTGGTGGCAGTTAGTACCAGTCAATAAATACTGATCTCCAAAGAATTCGGTTATGTATCAGATTACTGGCCCACAGAGAGCTGAATGGAATTGAACCAACTCATTGCTGGGAGGATAAACTGAAGTCAATCCTGCTTCTTGGGAAATGAAGCCACAGCCAGCTCATATATGGCATATGCCATTCCACCAACTATAAGAATCATGGTGGCTCTATACAGGAGGGCATCAGCTATCCCACTCTTCAGAGGCACTGGAATTCCATTATCTTCCTGGAACAGCTTTTGTTTCTTTGGAACCTTATTTTCAAACTGCCTGCCTGAAGCAGTACTTATGGTCCTCTTAGTAATCTGATGGAGAGCAAGAAAATTCTGTAGCATCTTGGCTCAGTTACTGCTCACCAACCACGACAACTGACCACTAGGAACCCGTGCATCAGATTTAGAAGCAACAGCACAATGGTGTTCTCTTTTAATTAAAAAAAAATTTTTAAGGTATTTTTTTCATATATAAACATTGATGCTTGCTTTCACACATTTACAATTTATTTTTCTTTTTTGTGTACTTTCTAATTCAGATATATTCAGATGTTTTCCTATGTCTTACATTCATCACCTATACGTTCAAGGCTCATTTCATTTGTTGTAAGAAAGGACATAGGCCTTGTACTGCTCATGTGGCTTTATATAATATCAGAATTGTTTTTTTATATCTTTGTTAACACCACTATATTGAAAATATCATCCAGTAATGACAAGTTACATATATAATCACATCTCACTATAGCACAATGATTTTATTTCCTCATAGTGTATTTCTTCATTTGATATTTTGTGTCTATGTATTTATTGGCTATATGTATACTAGACATGAGATTATTCCGTCAGTTCATTGAATTTAAAAGTGATGAAGTATTTTTCTTGTTACATTCTCAGTAGTTACAGGTCTAACATAATTACCTAAGAGCATTTTAAATTCCTTTTGAGTTTTATTGCACAATAAGGGCCATAATTAGCTGTATTCTTAGGTGTGTTGTTGTCGTTCAGTCAATAGTTATATCTGACTCTCTGCAATACCATGAACTGCAGCACACCAGGCTTCTTTGTCCTTGCTTATCTCCCAGAGTTGACTCCAACTCATGTCCATTTAGTTAGTATTGCCATCCAACCATCTTATCCTCTCCTGCCTTCTTCTCCTCCAGGCCTCAGTCTTTCCCAGCATGAGGGTCTTTTCCATGATGGCTCTTCACATCAGGTGACCAAAGTATTAGAGCTTCAACTTCAGCATTATTCCTTCCAGTGAATCTTCAGGGTTGATTTCCTTTAGGATTGACTGGTTTGATCTCCTTCTAGTCCTAGGGACTCTCAAGAGTCTTCTCTAGCTTCACTGTTTGAAAGCAACAGTTCTTTGGCACTCAGCCATCTTTATGGTCCAAATGTCACATCCATACATGACTCCTGGAAAAACCACAGCTTTGACTATTTGGATCTTTGTTGGCAAAGTTATGTCTCTGCTTTTTAATTTGCTGTCTAGGTTTGTCATAGCTTTCAAAGAGCAAATGTCAAAGAGAAAATGTTTATTCATTTCATGGCTGCAGTAACCATCTGCAGTGATTTCGGAGCCCAAGAAATAAAAAGTCTGTCACTGTCCATTTTTTCCCCCATCTATTTCCCATAAAGCATTGGGACCAGATGCTATGATCTTAGTTTTTTGAATGTTGCATTTTAAGCCAGCTTTTACCCTCTCTTCTTTCAACTTCATCAAGAGGATCTTTAGTTTCCCTTCATTTTCTGCCTTTGACTGTGTGGATCACAATAAACTGTGGAAAATTCTGAAAGAGATGGGAATACCAGACCACCTGACCTGCCTCTTGAGAAACCTATATGCAGGTCAGGAAGCAACAGTTAGAACTGGACATGGAACAACAGACTGATTCCAAATAGGAAAAGGAGTATGTCAAGGCTGTATATTGTCACCCTGGTTATTCAACTTCTACTCAGAGTACATCATGAGAAACGCAGAGTACATCAAGGAAACAAGCTGGAATCAAGATTGTCGGGAGAAATATCAATAACCTCAGATATGCAGATGACACCACCCTTATGGCAGAAGGTGAAGAGGAGCTCAAAAGCCTCTTGATGAAAACGAAAGAGGAGAGTAGAAAAGTTGGCTTAAAGCTCAACATTCAGAAAACGAAGATCGTGGTATCTGGTCCCATCACTTCATGGGAAATAGATGGGGAAACAGTGGAAACAGTGTCAGACTTTATTTTTTGGGACTCCAAAATCACTGCAGATGGTGATTGTAGCCATGAAATTAAAAAATGCTTACACCTTAGAAGGAAAGTTATGACCAACCTAGATAGCATATTGAAAAGCAGAGACATTTCTTTGCCAACAAAGGTCTGTCTAGTCAAGGCTATGGTTTTTCCAGTGGTCGTGTATGGATGTGAGAGTTGGACGGTGAAGAAAGCTGAGCGCCGAAGAATTGATGCTTTTGAACTGTGGTGTTGGAGAAGACTCTTGAGAGTCCCTTGGACTGCAAGGAGATCCAACCAGTCCATCCTAAAGGAGATCAGTCCTGGTGGTCTTTGGAAGGACTGATGCTGAAATTGAAACTCCAATACTTTGGCCACCTCATGCGAAGAGTTGACTCATTTGAAAAGACCCTGATGCTGGGAGGGGATGGGGGCAGGAGGAGAAAGGGACGCTGGATGGCATCACCAACTCGATGGACATGAGTTTGGGCAAACTCTGGGAGATGGTGATGGACAGGGAGGCCTGGTGTGCTGCAATTCATGGGGTCATAAAGAGTCGGACACGACTGAGCGACTGAACTGAACTGAACTGAACTTCTTAATCTCTACTACTTGTTAGGTCCATACTGTTTCTGTCATTTAATGTGCCCATATTTTCATGAAATGTTCCCTTGGTATCTCTAATTTTCTTGAAGAGATCTCTAGTCTTTCCCATTCTTTTGTTTTCCTCTATTTCTTTGAGGAAATTAAGGTTTCCCTTAAGAAAGCTTTCTTCTCTCTCTTTGCTATACTTTGGAACTCTGCATTCAGTTGGATATAATTTTCCCTTTCTCCATTTCCTTTCACATCTCTTCTTTCTCAGCTATTTGTAAGACCTCCTCAGACAACCATTTTGCCTTCTTGCATTTCTGTTTCTTGGGGATGGTTTTGGTCACCACCTTCTGGACAATGTTGAGAACCTCAAACATAGTACTTCATGCACTCTATCAGATCTAATCCCTTAAATCTATTTGTCAATTCCACTGTAAAATCATAAGGGATTTGACTTAGGTCATATCTGAATGGCCTAGTGGTTTTCCCTACTTTCTTCAATTTAAGTCTGAATTTTGCGATAAAGAGTTCATGATCTGAGCCATAGTCAGCTCCCCATCTTGTTTTACTGACTATATAGAGTTTCTTCATCTTCTTCTTCAAAAGAATATAATCCACTGCCCTGCAGATGAGGGACTTGGCGGCACCACGGGTGCAGCCGCCCTGCTGTGCCTGTGCCGTTGGGGCAGAGAGGAAGCGGCTATTTCTACGCTCAGTGCTCAGAACTGTGGGCACTAAGAATGGTTTGTAGCCGGACATCAGTGGGAAAAAAAAAAAAAGAATATAATCAACCTGATTTCAGTATTGATCATCTAATGATGTCCACTCAGAAGAATTATACAAAAAAGATCTTAATGACTCAGAAAACCATGATGGTGTCATCACTCACCTAGAGCCAGATATTCTGGAATGCAAAGTCGAGTGGGCCTTAGGAAGCATCACCATGAAGAAAGCTAGGGGAGGTAATGCAATTCCAGCTAAGCTATTTCAAATCCTAAAAAAAGAGGCTGCAAAAGTGCTGCACTCAATATGCCAGAAAATTTAGAAAACCCAGGAGTGGCCACAGCACTAGAAAAGGTCAGGTTTCATTTCAACCCCAAAGAATGCTCACACTGCCACAAAATTGCTCTCATTTCATATGCTAGCAAAGTAATGCTCAAAATTCTCCAAGCAAGGCTTCAATAATATATGAACCAAGAACTTCCAGATGTTCAAGTTGCATTTAGAAAATGCAGAGGAACCACAGATCAAATTGCCAACATTTCAGATAACATCTACTGCTTCATTGGCTACACAAAAGCCTTGGACTGTGTGAATCACAATAAACTGTGGGAAATTGTTAAAGAGATGGGAAGACCAGACCATCTTATCTGCCTCCTGAGTAAAATGTATGAAGATAAAGAAGCAACAGTTAGAACTGGACATGGAACAATGGACTGGTTGCAAACTGGGAAAGGAGTATGTCAAGGCTTGTGTATTCTCACCTTGCTTATTTAACTTATGTGCAGAATACAACATGCAAAATGCCAGGGTGGATGAAGCACAAGTTGGAATCAAGATTGCTGGGAGAAATATCAATAACCTCAAATATGCAGGTGACACCTCCCTTACTGCAGAAAGAGAAGAGAAACTAAAGAGCCTCTTGTTGAAAGTGAAAGATGGGACTGAAAAAGCTGGCTAAAAGCTCAACATTCAAAAAATGAAGATCATGGCATCCGGTCCCATCACTTCATGACACACAGATGGGGAAACAGTGGAAACAGTGTCAGACTTTATTTTTCTGGGCTCCAAAATCACTGCAGATGGTGGCTGCAGCCATGACATTAAAAAAATATTGCTCCTTGGAAGAAAAGCTATGACCAACCTAGACAGAATATTAAAAAGCAGAGATGTTACCCTGCCAACAAAGGTCCATCTAGTCAAAGCTATTGTCTTATTTCCATTAGTCTTATATGGATGTGAGATTTGGACCATAAAGGAAGCTGAGCATGAAAGAATTGATGCTTTTGAACTCTAGTGTTGGAGAAGACTCTTGAGAGTCCCTTGGACAGTAAAGAGATCCAACCAGTCAATCGTAAATGAAATTAATCCTGAATATTTATTGGAAGAACTGATGCTGAATACTCTGGTCACCTGATGCAGAGAACTGACTCATTGTAAAAGACCTTGATGCTGGGAAAGATGGAAGGAAGGAGGAAGAGGATGACTGACGATGAGATGGTTGGATGGCATCACTGACTCCATGGACATGAGTTTGAGCAACTTCTGGGAGTTAGTGATGGACCAACTCAGGGAAACCTGGTGTGTTGCCATACATGGGGTTGAACAGACTGAGCAACTGAACTGAACTGAACTGAAGCTCCTTGAGCAGGAATCTTAAAGTTGTTGTTACAGGAAGTGACCGCAAGGTGGTGGCATGTCTTCATGCCTGACTCTGGGTCCTTGGGCAAGCAGAGCCTTTTGCAAGTACTGCCAATTAGAGTCAGTGAACCAGGAGAAACACCCAAGGCCTGTGTCCCATTACTTCTTCCCCCATAGCCTTGAGTCCCAGGACTCATCCGAACTCCTGCAAAACCACACTGCCAAAGGGGCGATAATCCATAGCTGAGGTCATACTAAGAAAGGTGCCAGTGTTGAAATCCTCAGTCCAAGGGACACATGGAGCCCAGGGTGTTTGGAAATCTATTACAGACCAGAGGTTCCACTGCATTTGGGTGCAGTTCGCTTGGATTTCCTCGAGGAAGGCCAGCCAATATCCAGACTTTGGTGGGCTCAAGGAGATGGCACGAGCCACTCCAGGTCCATCTGGGGTCACACTGGCATCCACATGCTGCAGGCTCCCTCATTCCACATTCCAGCCTTGGGGCCCCCGTCTCTCAGGCTCCAGGGATGCGACTCCACTCACGTCAGAGTGGCTTGAGGGAAAGAAAGTCTGAAATTTTTTCCTTGTTTGTCCTATAATTGGAACTGGGCTGTACACATTAGTCACAATCTTGGGGGCTGTGTTTTTTTGTTTGGTTGGTTGGTTGGTTGGTTGATTTTTTGCCTTCTTTCTTGTTTTTCATCTACAGCAACAAGATTTGCCTATAGATAGAAACATACATTCTTCTTGGCTTCTTTTTCCAGATGGGTTGCTATGGAGTGTTGAGTAGAATTTCTTGTGTTACATACTGGGTTTCTTTGCTGTTTTGCTTTGTTTTGTTTTTATACTAGTGAGCACATGTTAGTCTGAACCAGTTCATTTCACCCTGCCACCCACCTTTTTTTTTCTGGTAAACATAGGTTTTTCTTCTCATTCTCTGAGGCTGTTTCTCTTTGCTAAACAGTTCATTTGTATCTGTTCATAGGGGTGCTGAATATTTTCCCTGTGTCTAATGCAATCTATATTTGTTCCTCAAAGAAATCTCCTTTTCTATTCTGACCCATTGTTTTGTTTTGTTTTGACCAGGGGAGGTTGTTTGTATTTCCAAAATGTAGCTGCATGCGCTGTGTGTGTGTTTTGGAGACAAATCCCTTGTGGGTGTCTTCATCTGTTAATATTTTTCCTATTCTGAAGGTTGTCTTTTAGGGTTTTCTTTTCTGTGCAAATGACTTTAAGGGTAATTAGGTCATGTTTTCTTATTTCTGATTTATTTTCATTATTCTTAGGGGTCCATGAAAATGTTCCTTAATGCGATTTAAGACAAAGCATGTTCTTCCAATATGCATGCATGCGTGCTTAGTCACTTCAGTCCTGTTTGATCCTGTGGGACTCTATGGGCTGTAGCCTGCCAGGCTCCTCTGTCTGTAGTATTCCAGGGAAGAATACTGAAGTGGGTCACCATGGCCTCCTCCAGTGCATCTTCCCCACCCAGGAATCGAATCCTTGTCTCTTATATCTCCTGCATCGTCAGACAGGTTCTTAGCATAGAATTCGACCTGAGATACTCCCGTCCTTTGTGATATATTCCTCAAGGTTTCCTAGGATCCGTGCCTACACTTGACACTTTTAATTATTTGTAGTTGCTTTTGGTATATGGTGTGAGGAAATCTTCCCATCTCATTCTCACTTACATTGTTTACGGAACCTCTGCACTGCACTCCATCATGGCTCTTACCATTTACATCCTCAGCTGCGGTGGAGGAGGGTTCCCTTGTGTCCACACCCCTCCACAACTTACTGTCTGGGGAGGTTTTGACAGTGACCATTCTGATGTGTGCAAGGTGATACCTGGTGGTGGTTCTGATTTCCATTTATCTAATACTTCATGGTGTTGACAACTTTTCATGAAACTTGTTTAAAACGGCATGATTGAAACTAGCCTTTTGAAATCAGCTTCTTTAAGGTCTGCCCAGGTTTAAAATCGTTTTGGCTGACCAGCCCTAGGACATTGCCTGAGGGGAGGTTTTTCTCACTGACGCCCATTGGCCTTTGGGAGTATTGAGTGCCCATCAGCATAGCTTTGCAAGTGGTTTTATGGCAAAAAAACAGAAGGTGACAGCGTGTCTTCAGGCCCCACTCTTGTTGTTTTCTGCTGTAATTTCATTATTATCGTGTACGGGTGTAGGATTCTTTCGTGTTGTGTTTGTTTCTGGTGTACAAGAACTTGATTCGGTTCCATCTAGAATTTCATTAGTTTTGGGGAGATTTTTTTCTTTACGATGATTACGAGGTGTTCTTAACTTTTCCTGTGGTATTCAGTATGTTTGTGTAGCTTATCTATTTGAAATATATTCATCTGTAGATGTTTATTCCAACCTCTTAATTACTCCCTGTGCCCTCATATTTTCTTTCTGAGAATCAGAAGTTATTTAAGTTTCTGAGTGTGTTTCTTTGTGTAAAGTAGTTCCTTTGTATGAATTTTTAGATCCACCAGTTAGGGACATCTTGTGATATTTGTGTTTCTGTTTCTGACTCAGTTCCCTTAGTATCCCAATCTCTTCCATCCATGCTGAGGCCACGTTCACTATTCTGTTCTGTTTTCTATAATAGCAAATTGCAGTGGAGAGGTGAGCTACTTAGACCTCATTTTTCTCTCCTGATACATTTGATTTCATTCTAATGTCTTGGCTCTTGTAAATCGTGCTGCCCTGAAAACAGGGGTGCATGTGTCATCTCAAATTCACATTTTCTCTGGATCTAAGCCCAGGAGTGGGAGAGTGGGATTGGCCAATCACATGGTTCCTCTATGCTTAGTTTTTTTTGTTGTTGTTTGTTTTTTTTTTTTTTAAGGAAACTCATGCCTCTACCCATACTTCCTATACCCATTTACATCCCAACAAGGAGAGAAGGAGGATTCCTTTTTCCCTAAGCCCTCTGCAGGACTTCCTTTTAATAGACCTTTTTGATGCAGGTCATTCTGAGTCATGTGAGGTGATTTCTCATGGTGGTTTTGATTGGCATTGTTTTAGGAGTTCGTGGTGTGGAGTATCTTTCAGGTGCTTCACTACTGACCTCTTGAAATTGGCTTCTTGAAATAAGGCCCCAATTTGAAATCTTTTAGGATGATTTTCTTAGGGACATTACTTGAGGGCAGGTGTCATTTACAGCTGCACAGGCCATTTGATACCAAGGGAACTTTCCATGCAAAGATGGGCACAATAAAGGACAGAAACAGTATGGACCTAACAGAAGCAGATGATGTTAAGAAGAGGTGGCAAGAATTCACAGAAGAACTATACAAAGAAGATCTTAATGACCCGGATAAGGACAATGGTGTGATCATTCACCTAGAGCCAGACATCCTGGAGTTCAAAGTCAGGGGGGGTTAGGAAGCACCACTACAAACAACGCTAGTGTAACTGATGGAATTCTAGCTGAGCTATTTGAAATCCTTAAACATGATGCTGTGAAAGTGTGGAACTCAATATGCCAGCAAATTTGGAAAATTCTCAGTGGCCACAGGACTGGAAAAGCTCAGGTTTCATTCCACTCCCAAAGAAGGGCAATGCCAAAGAATGTTCAAACTCCCAAATAATTGCATTGATGTCACAGGCTAGCAAAGTAATGCTCAAACTTCTCCAAGCTAGGCTTCAACAGTACATGAACTGAGAACTCCCAGATGTTCAAGGTGGATTTAGAAAAGACAGCGGAACCAGAGATCAAATTGCCAACATCCATTGGATCATAGAAAAAGCAAGAGAACTCCAGAAAAGCCTTTGCTTCTGCCTCATGGACTACACTAAAGCCATTCACTGCTTGGATCACAAAAAAAACTAGGTAAAATTGTTAAAGATTTGGGCATACCTGGCCACGTTACCTGCCTCCTGAAAAATGTAGATGCAGATCGCGAAGCAACAGTTATAACTGGACATGCAACAGCAGACTGGTTGCAAGTTGGGAAAGGAGTATGTCAAGGAGGTGCATTTTCACCTTGGTATTTAATTTATATGCAGAATACATCATGCGAAATGCCAGGGTGGATGAAGCACAGCTGGAATTAAGACTGCCATGAGAAATTATATCAATACCTCAGATATGCACATGACATCACCCTTATGACAGACAGTGAAGAGCAACTAAACAGCCTCTTGTTGAAGTGAAGAAGGAGGGAGAAAAAGCTGGCTTAAAGTTCAACATTCAAAAAATGAAGATCATGGCATCCAGTCCCATCACTTCTTGGCAAAGAAATGGGGAAATGATGGAAACAGTGATGACTTTATTTTCTTGGGCACCAAAATCACTGCATATGGTGATTGCAGCCATGAAATTAAAAGACGCTTGCTCCTTGGAAGAAAAGCTATGACCAACCTAGACAACATATTAAAAAGCAGAAATCTCTGCTGACAAACATCCATCTAATCAAAGTTTTTCAGGAAGCTTTTTCAAAGGGTTTACAGGAGTTGTGTATGGATGTGAGAGTTGGACCATAAAGAAAGCTGAGTGCCAAAAAATTGATGCTTTTGAACTGTAGTATTGGACAAAACTCTTGAGAGTTCCTTGGACAGCAAGGAGATCCAGCCTTCCATCCTACAGGAGATCAGTCCTGAGTATTCCTTCCAAATAATATTCACAACTGATGATGACACTGAAGCTCCAATACTCTGGCCACCCGATGCAGAGAACGGACTCTTGGAAAGACCTTGCTGCTGGGAAAGATCAAAGGCAGAAGGAAAAGTGGATGACAGGGGATGAGATGGTTGGATGGCATCACCAACTCGATGGACGTGAGTTTGAGTGAGCTCTAGGAGTTGGTGATGGACCACCTCAGGGAAGTCTGGTGTGCTGCAGTCCGTGGTGTCGCAAAGAGATGAGCACAACTGAGCCACTGAACTGCACTGAACTGAGGCCTTTTGACCAGTAAGAGCCACTGAGCAGGAATCTTAAAGTTGTTGTTAGAGGACATGACCACAAGGCACCAGCATGTCTTCATGCCTGACTCTGGGTCCTTGGGCAAGCAGAGCCTTTTGCGAGTACTGCCAATTAGAGTCAGTGAACCAGGAGAAACACCCAAGGCTTGTGTCCCATTACTTCTTCCCCCTTAGCCTTGACTCCCACGACTCATCCGAACTCCTGCAAAACCACACTGCCAAAGGGGCGATAATCCATAGCTGAGGTCATACTAAGAAAGGTGCCAGTGTTGAAATCCTCAGTCCAAGGGACACATGGAGCCCAGGGTGTTTGGAAATCTATTACAGACCAGAGGTTCCACTGCATTTGGGTGCAGTTCGCTTGGATTTCCTCGAGGAAGGCCAGCCAATATCCAGACTTTGGTGGGCTCAAGGAGACGGCATGGCATGAGCCACTCCAGGTCCATCTGGGGTCACACTGGCATCCGCATGCTGCAGGCTCCCTCAGCATTCCACATTCCAGCCTTGGGGCCCCCGTCTCTCAGGCTCCAGGGATGTGACACCGCTCACGTCAGAGTGGCTTGAGGGAAAGAAATTCTGCATTTTTTTCCTTTTTTCTTCTATATTTGGGACTTGGATGTACAGGTTAATCACAAGCTTGGGCGCTGTTGTGTGTGGGTTGTTTTGGGGGAGTTTTTTGCCTTTTTTCTTGTTTTTCATCTACAGCAACTTGGTTCACTTAGAGATAGAAACAAAGGTTCTTCTTCAGCTTCTTTTTCCAGATGGTTGCTATGGAAGGTTGAGTAGGGTTTCTTGTGTTACATAGTGATTTTTGGGGGGTTCTTTTTCTGATACTAGTGAGCACATGTTAGTCTGATCCAGTTCATTTCACCTTCCAACTCACCTTTCTTTTTTTGGTAAACATAGGTTTTTCTTCTCATTCTCTGAGGCTGTTTCTCTTTGCTAAAGAAGTTCATTTGTATCCATTCATAGGGATGTTGAACATTTTCCACATGTCTAACGCAATCTGTATTTGTTCCTAAAAGAGATCTCATTTTCTATTCTGGCCAATTTTTTTTTTTTAATGAGGAGAGGTTGTTTGTATTTCTGATATGGCACTTCCCATGCTGTTTGTGTATTTTGAAGACAAATTCCTTGTATGCATCTTTGCCAATATTTTTCCTATTCTGAGGGTTGTCTTTTAGGGTTTCCTTTTCTGTGCAAATGGCTTTAAGGGTAATTAGGTCATGTTTTCTTATTTCTGATTTATTTTCATTATTCGTAGACGTGCATGAAAATGTTCCTTAATGCGATTTAAGACAAAGCATGTTCTTCCAATATGCATGCATGCATGCTTAATCACTTCAGTCCTGTTTGATCCTATGGGACCCCATGTGCTGTAGCCTGCCAGGTTCCTCTGCCCGTAGTATTCCAGGGAAGAATACTGAAGTGGGTTGCCATGGCCTCCTCCAGTGCATCTTCCCCACCCAGGAATCGAATGAGTGTCTCTTTCGTCTCCTTCATCATCACACATGTTCTTTATGTAGAATGCGACCTGAGATTCTTCCATCTTTTTTTTATATATTCCTCCAGGTTTCCTAGGATCAGTGTCTACACTTGACACTTTTAATTATTTGTAGTTGCCTTTGGAGAAGGAAATGGCAACCCACTCCAGTATTCTTGCCTGGAGAATCTCATGGACGGAGGAGCCTGGTAGGCTGCATTCCATGGGGTCGCAAAGAGTCCGATACGACTGAGCGACTTTACTTTCACTTTGGTATACGGTGTGAGGAAATCTTCCGATCTCATTCTCAGCTACATTGTTTAAGGAACCTCTGCACTGCCCTCCATCATGGCTCTTACCATTTACATCCTCAACTGCAGTGGAAGAGGGTTCCCTTGTGCCACACCCCTCCACAACTTACTGTCTGGGGAGGTTTTGACAGTGACCATTAAACAGTGTGAATACTGTTGACCTCCTCAAATTGGCTTCTTGAAATTGGACTCCACTCTGAAATCTTTTGGAGAAGGCAATGGCAACCCACTCCAGTACTCTTGCTGGAAAATCCCATGAACAGAGGAACCTGGAAGGCTGCAGTCCATGGGGTCGCTAAGAGTCAGACATGACTGAGCGACTTCACTTTCACTTTTCACTTTCATGCATTTGAGAAGTAAATGGCAACCCACTCTAGTGTTCTTGCTTGGAGAATCCCAGGGACGGGGGAGCCTGGTGGGCTGCCATCTATGGGGTCACACAGAGTCAGACACGACTGAAATGACTTAGCAGCAGCAGCAGCTGAAATCTTTTGGGGTGATATTCCTGGGGACATTACTTGAGGGCAGGTGTCATTTAAAGTTGCACAGGCCATTTGATACCAAGGGAACATTTCACTCAAAGATGGGCACAATAAAGGACAGAAACAGTCTGGACCTAACAGAAGCAGATGATGTTAAGAAGAGGTGGCAAGAATTTACAGAAGAGCTATACAAAGAAGATGTTAATGACCCAGATATCCACAATTGTGTGATCATTCACCTAGAGCAAGACATCCTGGGTGTGAAGTCAAGGGGGCCTTAGGAAGCATCACTACGAACAAAGCTAGTGGAGGTGATGGAATTCCAATTGAACTGTTTCAATCCTTAAAGATGATGCTGTGAAAGTGCTGCATTCAATATGTCAGCAAATTGGGAAAACTCAGCAGTGGCCACAGGACTGGAAAAGGTCGGATTTCCAATGTGTTTCTTAGGTGTCCAAGAGCTTTATTCAGATATATATAGATGTGTATCTATTCTTGCTCTGAAAATTGTGTTCAGTAGCATTCTCTGTGCAACTCAGTGTGTCCTTTCTGATTATCTAATGGATACATATTAGTGTGTATGTGATAATGCAAAAGTCTTAATTTTTCTTCTTTCTAACTTTTTTTTTTTTTTTTTTTTGGTAATCATAAGTTGGTTTGTGAAGTTTGTAAGTCTGTTTCTGTTTTGTATGGTAGTTCATTGGTATAAATCGACAGATTCCACTGGTAGGTGATATCTCATGATATTTCTGTCTCTCTCTCTGATTTACTTCACTGCACATGGTAATATCTTGGTCCATCTTTGCTATTGCCAATGGCATTATTTAATTCTATTTTATGAGTGAGGAGTATTCCAGTGTCTATTTGTCTCACTTAGTCTTCATTTTTCAGTCTCTGGCCTTGGTTGATTCTCTATCTCGGCTCTAGTAAATAGTGCTGGTCTGAATATAGGGGTGCACAAGTCATTTCAAATTATGATTTTTTCCATATCTGAGCCCAAGAATGGGATTGCTGGATCATATAGTGCCTGTGTGTTGAGTTTTTTAAGGAACCTCCTTGCTGTTTTCCATAGTGACTGAACCCATTTACACCCCCACCAAGAGTGTAGGAAGATTCCCTTTTGTTTCCAAGCTCTGCAGCATTTAATCTTTGTGGCTTTTTCTGATGATGGCCATTCTGACCATGGTGAGGTGATTCCTCAGTGTTGTTTTGATTTGCATTGATTTGATAATTAGTCATGTGGAGTATGTTTCCATGTGCTTTTTGATCTAATACAGTGTGAGTATAGTTTACTGTTGAAATTGGCTTCTTGAACATCGACCCGGTTTTGGATTCTTTTTTTGGTGATTTACCCCAAGGATTTTATTGAGGGCAGGTGTCCTTTCCAGTCCCGCATGCCTTGTGAATATTCAGAGATCACTAGCACCAGTTTTAAAGTTGTTATAGGAAATGGCGACAAAGCAGCAGCATTTCTTCCTGCCCTACTGTGGTGACTTAGGCAACCAGAGCCTAAGGGAAATCCTTGCTCCTGGATTGTCAGTTTGAGCAGAATGTGGCAGAAGTAACAGACAGCCAGGGTGAATTGTGTCTCTTGATTTCTTGTCCCTTAACCTTTATTTCCCAGACACGTGCTAATTCCTGCAACTTCACTCTGCAGAGGGTGATGTCATCTGCAGGTGGGGTGACCCCAAGGAACCAGGTTGGAGTTGGGATCCCCACCACCAAGAGCCTTGGAGCCCCGAGGACTTTTCAAAGCTCTTCCATCGCCAAATTCCAGCATCCTTTGGGTGCAGTAGGCTTGGGTTGGCTGCAGGAGGACCTCACCCAACCCTTGGAGCTAGAGAGTCTCCAGGTCTTTTGGTAGAGGGCTCATTGCCAGGCACATCTCACTAGCCCCCTCAGATGCAAGATACTCCAGCCCTGGGACCCAAGTCTGCACAGGTTCCAGGGATGTGACACTGAAGAGGAAAATTTTAAACTTACACTCAACTAGAAATAATTTCATGCTCATTCTGCTTCTGTAAGATGCTTGCTGCACTGAGCAAGGAACAAGATGATCTAGCAATCAACTATATGTAACCATAGAAAGAAAGAAAGAAAGTGAAGTCTCTCAGTCGTATCCGACTCTTTGTGATCCCATGGACCATAGTCTACCAGGCTTCTCTGTCCATGGGATTTTCCAGGCAAGAGTACTGGAGTGGGTTGCCATTTCCTTCTCCGATGCATGAAAGTGAAAAGTGAAAGTGAAGTCGCTCAGTCGTGTCCGACTCTTAGCGACCCCATGGACTGCAGCCTACCAGGCTCCTCTGTCCATGGGATTTTCTAGGCAAGAGTACTGGAGTGGGGTGCCATTGCCTTCTCCGAGGGAAGCCCATATGTAACCATAAGATACTCTGATAAGCATGGAATGTTCTGTTCCTGCTTCTGTGAGTTTCTGTCTGGAAATTCCCTGCATGTAAGCCATACCAATTCCTGTGCTCTGTAACTGCTCATAGCCGATAGCAACCAGGTAACCAATCAACCAGCTGTACTTGTGTATACTGACCCTATAAGAGTAAAGCTCACCCTGAGCTCAGGGCCCCAGAATTTCAGAGCATTAGCTCATCTGGGACCTCCAGCTCAGTAAACCTGAGTTCTCTTACCCTCCAAGTGTGGTGCTTGGGTTCTCAACAGTCCAACTCCTGCAGTATTTCTGGAGGCCTCAGTGAGATTCCAACCACACCGGCCCCTTGAGCTGCCAGACTGGTGGCTTAGCCAGGCCAGAGCAGAGGAACTCTGAGACGACCAAGGCGACACACCACCTGACGGTTTTCTGGGTTCTCTTTGAGACTGGTGTTCTGACTTTCCAGACAGCTGAACCCTGACCAGACTCATTGGAGGGGCAGACCAACTAGCCAGGTAAGGCCACAGGATAAGGTAAGGCCCTGAGGCACACTACCCAGCCAAGTCCTGTCTCTGGATGGAAGAGGAATTTAATCACCTCCTATGGTCTTCAGTAAGAAGACCACCAGTTAGGGACCTTTCCAGAGTGGGGAGGCACTGTGATAAACTCTGAACTAAACGTGTGTGTGAGTGAACACTCTGGTTCGCCCTTGCTCCAGGGCGATTGTGTGGCTCCATGGCCCTCATGGCTACAGAGTCTGAGTGGGCCCTAACCTGTAGTTCCATGGTAACATCATACGGCTCAGAGTGGTGTCTGTCTCTGGGGGACCCAGTCCCTTCCTGCAAGTCAGATCCTGGTCAGGGGCTTATACTGACCCACCAAGGCTAAGAGATACCTAAGTTCCCCACGGGAACATGGCCAGGTGGGCACCTGAATGGTCCCCTCTTTTGAGGGGGCACCCACCCTTGTTTGTCTTCATGCCACCAACACAGGGCAGGATACACAGGGAGGGGAATAATTGGTTACTGATTTGATTTAGAAGTGGCGTATGTCCAAATGTTCCTTTTGCCCTAGGGCCCTCTGCCAAAATTACTTTCTTAAAAATTTTAAGGCTCACTCTCCCCTTCCATCAGTTGACTCTTTGAGCTGACTTATTGAGAAATTGGGTTTTTCTCAAAAAACTTGTCCCTTTTGCCAAACAGATCTGTACCTCCCTCTCTCTTGGTCCCCTGAGCCAGCCCATGTGGACTGGCAACTCTGACATGCTCCTGCATACTTTTGGATTTTCATTACAAGGCTTCCTTCCTCTGTCACCTTTTCCTTCATAATCCCCTGATTCCCCAAGGATTTCAGGCCCTTCGCTTAGGCGAGGAGTACACGTACTGCTCTCTCTGCCAGCTTAGCACCCTCGAGAGGGTCAGTCACCCCAGATCCCCTCTGGAGCCCCACCTGAAATTATTCCTCTGTGAATCCCATTACAAGGGATCACCTCCTTTGGGTCCTATCTCCCTGAGGCATTTAGCGATCAGGGCCATCTTCAAAGAGGCATATAATTGTGCTATCTGGGAATACTGGGCCTTCCAGGACTGGTGACATCAATGCTACCTAGGTCTCCCTAAGATGAGGCCCTTTCCTTCCTAGCCAAAGAGGTGGATTACATTTGTCAATATGGGGGGAAGCTCCTCTAAGCCAACTGTTTTATACTGTATGATAAAAATTTTAAGAAGGGTTTTTCCTTAACCCCATCGGGTTAAGATGACCTCAGGGTTAAGATGGGGTTAAGATGACCTTGAGAAAGCTCCGCAGCCTGTGTGAGTCAGAATGGCCCACCTTCGGGGAGAGATAGCCTGCAAAGGGTACTCTAGACTTTCCTATAGTTAGAGCTGTATACTGAGTGGTGACAGGGGCCCCCAGGCACCCAGACCAGTTTCCACACGTAGATTCCTGGTTGCAGACTGCCGATCGGCTACCTCCTTGGGTTCAGTTCAGGAGCACTGGACAGACAGAGATTACTGCATGGATGGTACCGAGGTCCTGGATGGGGCGATAGTCATTCCCTCCAGGCTTCTTGACTGGTAGCAGCAGAGTGATCTAGGGAACCTGACCCTCAATCAGAATTTTAGCATTGCATAGGCTTGGATGTGGTCCCAAATTCCCAGGTGTGCTTTCCATGGTACTGGATATTGCCTCTGTCTGACAGGAGTGGCCCCTGGCCTCAGATCCACCACAATGGGTGCATGGTTTTTGGCCAAACTTGGGGGCGCCTTTTCTGCCCAGACAGCAGGGAGCTCTTTTAGCAGGCTGGTTGGATTTGTTTGTTCTCTCCTTGAAGAATAGAGGAGCCATTCAACTTCCCTGGGCACAGTCACAGCCATCATCAGGAAAGGACTCTACTGAAGTCAAGCCTCGCAGGGGCTATAAATGTTTACTTGTGGTAGTCTTCACCTACTCAGGATGCAGTGAGGTCTACCCCTCCCACACACACTGAATGGGCACAAGAGGTTGCCAGGCCCTACTAAGAGACACAATCCTGAGATATGGGCTACCCCTCTCCATAGGGTCTGACAACAGGCCAGGGTTGCCCCTCTCCATAGGGTCTGACAATGAGCCAGCCTTTGTGTCTGAGATAAACCACACTTTGTTCAAGACACTGAGAGTCAAATGAAAGCTCCATGCTGAAAACTCCATACTGCTTACAGGCCACAAAGCTCAGGGAGAGTTGAGTGCATGAATTGGACCCTCAAGACTATGTTAGCTAAGCTCTGCTACCCAGTTACCTTGGGTTGGCATGCTACCCCTACCCCTGCCCTGAGCCTGGTGCACCTTGAGGGCCTCAGGCTCTTCTCCCTTTGAGATCTTATATGGGAGACCACCCCCAGTGATAGGGAAGCTCAAGGGAGACCCCAACTACTAGCTGACCTTGAGATGTCCCGACACCTCCAGACCCTGGGAAAAGTCTTCCACCATATCACTTGAGAAACCTTAGGAAGGATTTCCATTCCTTTGGGCAATTGGGTTCATCCCTATCCATCAGGAGATGAGGTATGGGTTAAAGACTGGGAAAAGGAATCACTTCAGCCAGTCTGGACAGGCCTTCATAGGGTCGTCCTGGTGACCCCTACTGCTGTTAATGTCACCCCGTGGATTCACCAAAGCCGGGTGAAGAGAACAGCACCTCTAGAAGGGCAAGAGACCTGGACTGCTGAGGCTCATCTGAACCAGACGCTTCTGGTTTTTTTTCATAGGCACCTGAATCCTGCCCAAGATCTTCAGCCCTGCTCCGGTCACTCCAGGGCTGGCTGGTCCATGCACGGCAGAAGCTTGAGGAATTCAACGAGGGACATCTGAGAGTCAGGGTTATGATGGCACCCTGCCAAGTAGGGACTGGTTGCACCACTGGCCTTGATGCTTTCTGTGGGTCAAACACGAGGGGTTGCTTTGGCTATAGTCTACCCAAAAGGAATGGGTTTATTAAGTGCACTCAAATGTTTAGTGTAATAGCGGTTTATATCCTGCTGAGCTGTAGTGCATTAGAAAGTAAAATAGACCCCTCATGTACTCCATGCGTATGCATGACTAGATCAGGTCAGGGGGTCACTTGGACCTTGCTTTACTATATTCACTTCTCCTGTGAAGGAGAGGTCTGAGGAACCTGTGTACATAATAAAACAACCTATTCTATTTGTCTACAAGAAAACAGACAAATTTGTTTTGACCACCTGTCCCTCCCCACTGAAGATCGGTTAGAGGTTAGGCACCAAGAAGGAGGGATTCTGATTAACCAGACACGAATTGAAAATTTAGACCTTCCAGTGTCGGTATACTTTGATGTATGTGCTGCTATTGACAAAAACCCCAAGAATGTTACAAATTGCGGGAGCTTATCATGGGAACAAACATACACACACAATGACAAATATATGTGTCAATTAGCATCCCCTGGCTCCTACTGCTGTGGTGACCGCTGGTTTTACTGCCCTTACTGGAGCTGTGTCACGTGGGCAACCTGGGGAGATAAAAGCAAGATAGCTCACCTTCAAAAGGGAACTGCTAGCCCCAGTTGTAAACGAGGGACATATAATCCGGTCAGTTTCACTGTCTTCAATCCCAGAGACTCAAAATGGAAAAATGGTGTCAAAATCGGTACTTATATCTATGGGACAGGTGCTGACCCAGGAACTGTGTTAGAGTTCCGCCGTATTTCTGTTCCATACCAGACTTCTTTACACAAGGTCTTCCATTCTTTTCATGAAGAGATAGAAAGTGGTCCCCCCTACAATTTCAGTCAAAACTAAAAATCTGTTCTTAAAATCTTAAAAATCTGTTATTAAAAATAGCCCAGACATTAATGGTTTCTTCTTGCTATGTAACCATTCTTGCTATGTGTGTGTGTGTGGGGGGGATTAATATAAGAGAACCATGGGCCTAGGAAGCTAAAGAATTAGATCCCCAGAGACCCTTCAACAACTCAGGGGCAGTGGGGCCCATTATTCAATGTTCTGGTAGGAAACCTCTCTTGTCTTGGCCAAAAAATATTATAATGCAACTACTCACACTTCTGATTGGTGGGGAAGCCCAAACTATATAGAGCCTAATCTTCACCCTCTAGCAAGCTTCCCTGATTTAAAGACCAGCTGGGATGACTTGTCCACTGAAGGCCGTTGGTCTGCTCCAGAAGGATTTTATTGGATTTGTGGGGTTAACACATATTCAGTTTTGCCAGCCAGCTGGTCAGGGGCATGGATATTGGGGACTGTCCATCCCTCCTTTTTCCTACTTCTCCTACCCCAAGGTGAATCACTGGGAGTCCCAGTTTATAAAGACACAGGCCTCCCCAAAAAGTGCAGGTCTCTATAGATTGGAAACTGGAAAGATGATGAATGGCCTCCTGAATGCATAATGCAATACTGCAGGCCAGCCATTTAGGCATAAAATGGGTTCTGGGGCTACCAAAGCCCAATTTACATGGTTAACAGAATTATCTGAATCTAGGCAGTGGTTGAGATCATTACTAGTGAAACGGCCAAGGCTCTTAATTTATTAGCAGAACAACAAACCAAGATGCATAAAGCTATCTATCAGAATCACCTGGCCCTAGATTACTTGCTGCAGAGGGGGGTGTCTGTGGGAAGTTCAATCTTAGCAACCGTTGTCTACAGATAGATGATAAAGGCAAGGTTATAGAAGCCATAACCAGGGAAATGACTAAAATAGTTCTTGTCCCAATCCAGACTTGGAAGGGATGGAATCCCAGAGAGCTATTTCAGGGATGGTTTTCTTATCTAGGAGGATTCAAAACTCCAGTGGGGGTAGTCCCAAGGAGGACCTTGGGACCTGCATCCTCTTCCCTTGCCCCTTGCCATTATTCGTGAGGATGGTTTCCAGCCTAGCTGAAGCCGCCACAGACAGGAGGGCTACCACACACCTCCTAGCCCTGAGAGGTTATCAGCTCCTGGGCCAAGAAGATCAAGCAGCTGATGCCTTATAAGATTTAAGGGGTATCAAGAGGGGGGCCAGAAGAGGAAAACTGAAAACTTACCCTCAGCTAGAAATAACTTCATGCTCATTATGCGTCTGTAAGATATGCTTACTGCGCCAAGATAGGAACAAGATGACCTAGCAATCAACTGTAACCATAAGATGTTTTGATAAGAATGGAATGTTCTGTTCCTGCTTCTATGAGTTTCTGTTTGCAAATTCCCTGCATGTAACCTGCAGCAACTCCCACACTCTGTAACTGCCCATAGCCCATAGCATCCAGGTAGCCAATCAACCAGCGCCAACTGTTCTTGTATGTACTGACCCTATAAGAGTAAGGCTTACCCTGAACTCGGGGCCCCAGAACTTCAGAGCATTAGCTCGTCCGGGACCACAGGCTCAATAAACCTGAGTTCTCCAACCCTCTGAGTGTGATGCTTGGTTTCTCAACGGTCCAACTTCTGCAACACCATCAGCCTAGGCCACCATGTCTGAGGGGACTAGAGTCAGCATTTCCATTTCTTTTTTTTTTTTTTAATTGTATCATTTGAACTGGGGGATATAAGCGATTTATGACGTTGTAGATATTTTTTCCCCAACAGACAACAACTTTATTCACTTATTGGAGAAGGAAATGGCAACCCACACCAGTGTTCTTCCTTGGAGAATTCCACAGACAGGGGAGCCTAGCAAGTTGCAGCCCATGAGGTCGCATAGAGTCGGACATGACTGAGCAATTTTCACTTATTCACTTATGTATAGACATCTGTATGTTCTTTTTGGGTGCTTTTCCCATATAGGTTCTTGCAGAGTGTTGAATAGCGGTCCACATGCTATACAGTGGGTCCTTCTGGATTATTTTATTATTAGGAGTGTGTTCATGAACCAGCTAATTTCTCCCCAACCCCTTTCCTTCTTGGTAACCATAAGTTTCTTTTCTATGTCTGTGAGGCTGTTTCTCTTTAGAAAAGATGTTCATTTGTATCCATTTTTGATTCCACCTAGAGATGGCAACCCACTCCAGTGTTCTTGCCTGGAGGAGGGGGAGCCTGGTGGACTGCCCTCTATGGGATCGCACAGAGTCAGACACAACTGAAGCGACTTAGCAGTAGCAGAGGTGATATCATATAATCCTGGTCTTTTCCTGTCTTTCTACTTCACTTAGCATGATCACCTTTATTTTCATCTTTGTGACTGCAAATGGCCTTATTTCATCCTTCTTGATGGTTGAATATTACTGCATTGTGTCTCGGTACTCATTTCTTTATCCATTCATCTGTCCTTTCACACTTGGGTTGCTTCCGTGCCTTGGCTACTGTACCCAGTGTGGCCGTGATTGCAGAGGTGCTGCTGCTGCTAAGTCGTTTCAGTCGTGTCCGACTCTGTGCGACCCCATAGACGGCCTCCCACCAGGCTCCCCCGTCTGTGGGATTCTCCAGGCAAGAATGCTGGAGTGGGTTGCCATTTCCTTCTCCAGTGCATAAAAGAGAAAAGTGAAAGTGAAGTCGCTCAGTCGTGTCCGACTCCTAGCGACCCCATGGACTGCAGCTTACCAGGCTCCTCTGTCCATGGGATTTGCCAGGCAAGAGTACTGGAGTGGGGTGCCATTGCAGGTGTCCTTTAAAACTGGTGTCCTCAGGATCCAGAACCAGACATAGGGTTGCTATCCCATGAACTTATATGTTTAGTTCTTTAAGGAAACTTCATACTATTCTCCCTAGTGGATGTTCTGATTTACCTTTTCAACAACAGTGAGGGAGAGTTCCCCTCTCTCCATACCCACTTTAGGATCTATTGTTGGAGATTTTTTGAGATAGCCATTCTTGATCTCGGTGATGCAGCAGGGAGATCTTAATTCGCTGCCCAGGATTTGAACCTGGGAAGCCTGGATGAGAACCAGGAATCCTAGCCACCAGACCAGCAAGGGTTAGATGCTACAAACTATTTTCCCCTGGATCTTTGCCCTCAGTGAAAAGTGCATTTGTCCCAGAGGCAGAAACTATAAATGCGGGTACAAAGTTTATTATTAGAGACATAGCACAGCAACAAGTGGGAGAGCACATAGATAAACTGTTAAGTAAGACAGAAGCAAGGCAGAGATGCACACCAGAGAGAGAGGGAGAAAGGGTGTGGGTGTCCCCCTCACCCCGCCCCCCGCAGTGAGGAGTGCAGTAAAGAGGAGGTCAAGTCATTTATATAGGACAGTTCTTCCAGGTCTTTGTCTTCCTTCAGGCCAATTATCTTGTTTCTTTTTCCACACCTGACCTATCCTGGGACCCTCCCCTGGGTGTGCACGCACCCCTCAGTCAAGATGGATCTCAAAAGGAAGGCTTCTGGGAGGAGCAAGATTCATTATGGCCTGGCATTATTCCTTGACTTTTGACCCACAAGGAGCTTTTCTGTGCATGTGTAGTGTCTCCCTTGTCCAAAAAGATGAGGGAGGGAGATCCCTTAATCCTTTCCTCATGGGGGGTTTTGTCCCCTCTTTGTCCTTGCCTTGGCTACTGCTATGACTATCACCTTCACGTCTTTACAAAAGCAAACACTGGTATTTTCCCTGTTTGTTGTTGCTTCCATTTTGCAGGGCAAACAGGAGGCTGATTGTAAATACCTTACCTGGAGCCCACCTGTCTCTTGCCTCAGGAAATGTTAACAATTCTAAGTATTCAGCCTGCAGCCTGCTTCTTCGCGCCCAGTGTAATGTAAACAAGAGGTCAGTTGTAAATGTCAAACCTAGAGCCTACCTGTCTCCTAACTCATTCTGACTGGTTTGAGGTGATATCACATTGGACTTGATCTGCCTTTCTCTTATAATTCGTGATGCATCTTTTCATGTGTCTTATGGTCCTGTGTCTACCTTATTCAGAGAAATGTCCATTGAGATCTTTGGTTCAATTTTTTTAATTGAGTTATTTATGTCTGTTTTTTATATTGAACTGCATGAGCTATTTCTACATTTTGGAGTGAAATCTATTTCGTTTGCAGACCATTTTTTCCCACTCTGAAGGCTGTCTTTTTCTTTCGGTTAGGCTTTCCTTTGCAATGCAAATCCTGTTAAGGTTAATTAGGTCCCATTTATTTTTGTTTTATTTTTCATTAATGTAAGTGGTGGATGAAGAACAACTTGCTGAGGTTTATGACAAAGTGTATTATGCCTATATTTTCCTCAAGAGTTATATAGTACCTGTCTTTTTGTTCAGATTTTTAAACTGTTTGGAGTTAATTTTTGTGTATGGTGTTAGGAAGTATTCTAGTTTCATTGTCCTTTTCATTGTGTAAGGAAGATCCACAGTGTCCTCCAGAGTGGCTGTTCTCAATTTATATTGCCAGCATCCGTGTAGGAGGGTTCCGCTTTCTCCACACATTCTCCAGCACTTATGATTTCTAGGGTTTTTACCAGCGGCCATTCTGAACCGTGTGCGGTGATACCTCGGTGTCGTTTAGATTTGCAGTTCTCTGTATTTATTGATAGGGACATTTCCTCCATGTCATTTTTTGAATGGGTGTGAGTGAAACATGCTTCTTGAACATCTCCCTGATTTGAGTCCTTTTCTGATGACCATGCCTAGGACATCCCTGAAGGCAGGTGTTTTTAACTGATAGCCCCACAGGCCTTGTGAATATTAAATGCCTATCAGTGCAGTTTTAGGATGTTGTTACAGAAAATGACCACAAGGCAACAGCGTTTCTTCTTGCCCTACTTTTTTGTGGTTGTATTTTTCATTTTTATTGTGTATTGTGGTAGCATAGATTTCTGATGTTGTCTTTGTTTTAGGTATCTAGGAACTTGATTCAGATATACATAGACATGTATCTATTCTTCATCTGGGTTATTTTCCTATATAGGTTTTATGGTGCGTTGAGTAGGATTCCCTGTGCAACTCAGTATGTCTTTTCCGATTATCTATTGGATATATATTAGTGTGTATTGGTTAATGCAAGAGGCTTAATTTATCACTCTTCCTAACTTGGTTTTTGAAGCTTGTGAGTCTGTTTCTGTTTGTATAGATTGATAGATTCCACCTGTGAGTGATACCTTATGATATCTTTTTCTCTCTCTCTAATTTACTTCCCTGTGTATGACAATGTCTTGGTCCATCTATTCTTCTGTCAGTGGCATTATTTCATTTTGGTTTTTGACTGAGGAGTATTCCAGTGTCTTGGATCCCATTTAGTCTTCCTTCGTCAGTCTCTGTACATGCTGGTTGATTGTCTGTCTTGGCTCTACTAAATAGTGTTTAGTAGAAAATAGGGTGCACAAGTCATTTCAAATTTTTATTTTCTTTGATTTTGAGCTCAGGAGTGGGATTGTGGGATCATGTGGTACCTGTGTGTTGAATTTGTAAGGAACCTCCATGCTATTTTCCATAGTGGCTACACACATTTACACCCCCACCAAGAGTGTAGGAAGATTCCCTTTTGTCTCCAAGCTCTGCAGCATTTAATCTTTATGGATCTTTCTCATGATGGCCGTTCTGACCATGGTGTAATGATTCCTCAGTATTGTTTTGATTTGCATTGATTTGATAATTAGTCATGTTGAGTGTGTTTCCATGTACTTTTTGATCTTATACAGTGCGAGTACAGTTTACCTGTTGAAATTTGCTTCTTGAACATCGGCCCTGTTTTGAATTCTGTTCTTGATGGTTCCCTTGGAGAAGGCCCTGGCACCCCACTCCAGTACTCTTGCCTGGAAACTCCCATGGACAGAGGAGCCTAGTGGGCTGCAGTCCATGGGGTCGCTAGGAGTCGGACACGACTGAGCGACTTCACTTTCACTTTTCACTTTCATGCATTGGAGAAGGAAATGGCAACCCACTCCAGTGTTCTTGCCTGGAGAATCCCAGGGACGGGGGAGCCTGATGGGTGCCGTCTATGGGGTCGCACAGAGTCGGACACGACTGAAGCGATTTAGCAGCAGCTATGAGATCACCTGTGGTCAGGTGTTTTTTCCAGCCCCACAGGCATTGTGGGTATTCAGAGGCCATCAGCACTGGCTTTGAAGTTGTTGTTATGGGAAATGGCCAGCAGCAGCATTTTTTCCTGCCCAACTCTGGTTACTTAGGCAATCAAAGCCTGTAAGAAAGCCCTTCTGGATTGTCACGCAGAGGAGAACGTTTCAGAAGAAACACCTTCCCTCTTACCTTTTATCCCCTGGACGTATCCCAGGTCCTTCAACACTCTTCTGTGGAAGGTGATGCAATTCGTAGGTGGGGCAACCCATAAAGAGTGAGGCTGGAGGTGGGAATTTCACCACCAGGGACTTGGCACCCAGGGGACTTTTCAAAGCTGTTTCATCTCAGAGGTTCAGTATCCTTTGGGTACAGTATGCTTGGTTTCACTTCAGGACACCCCCCCACCCCAGATCTGGTGATCATGGACTTATGCAGAGGGCAGCAGGAAGTCCAGGTCCAACCAAGGGAGGCTCATTGTCTGGCACATCCTCTCAAGCTCCCTCAGATCCAGGACACTGCAGCATTAGGACCCAAGCCTACTCAGGCTCCGGGGATGTCACATCCACACTGGTCACCATACCTGAGGGGAATGGAGTCAGCATTTCTTTTCCACTTTTTTAAGATATGATGTTTTCTTAATTTTTTTATCTCTAATTGAAGGATAATTACAATATTGTGATGGTTTCTGCCATACATCAACATGGATCAGTCATAGGTATACATATGTCCCCTACCTCTTGAGCCTCCCTCCCACCTACCACCCCATCCCACTCCTCTGAGTTGTCACAGAGCCCTGGTTTTAGTTCCCTGAGTCATACAGCAAATTCCCACTGGCTATCTATTTTACATATGTTAGTGTATATGTTTCCATGCTACTCTTTCCGTTAGTCCCACACTCTCCTTCCTACCCACCATGTCCATAAATCTGTCCTCTATGGCTGCATCTCCAGTGCTGCCCTGCTAATAGGTTCATCAGTACCATCTTTCTAGATTCCATATATATGCATTAATATATGATATGTATTTTTCTCTTTCTGACATACCTCATTCTGCATAATAGGCTCTATTTCCATCCACATCATTAGCACTGACTCAAATGTGTTCCTTTTTATATCTGAGTAATATTTAATTGTATATATGTACCATAGCTTCTTTATCCATTCATCTGTCAATGGACATCTAGGTTGCTTCCATGTCCTAGCTATTGTAAACTGTGCTGCAATGAACACTGGGATACATGTGTCTTTTTCAATTTTGGTTTTCTCAAGGTATATGCCCAGTAGTGGGATTGTTGGGGCATAAGGTAGTTTTATTTCTAGTTTTTTTTAAGGAATCTCCATACTGTCTTCCATAGTGGCTGTCTCAATTTAAATTCCCACCAACAGTGCAAAAGGGTTCCCTTTTCTCCATCCCCTCTCCAGCATCTATTGTTTTTAGATTTTTTTGATGATGGCCATTTTGCCTGGTAAGAGGTGATATCTCATTTTAGTTTTGTTTTGCATTTCTCTAATAATGAGTGATATTGAGCATCTTTTCATGTGTTTGTGGCCATCAGTATGTCTTTATCAGAGAAATGTTTGTTTAGGTCTTCTGCCCACTTTTTGATTGGGTTGTTTTTCTGATATTGAGTTACATAAGCTGTTTCTATACTTTGGAAAGTAATCCTTTGTTAGCTGTTTCATTTGCTATTATTTTCTCTCATTCTAAGGATTGTCTTTTCACCTTGTTTATAGTTTTCTTTGCTGTGCAAAAGCTTTTAAGTTTAATTAGGTCCCACTTGTTTATTTTTGTTTTTATTTTCATTATTTTAGAACGTGGGTCACAGAGGATCTTGCTGTGATTTATGTCATAGAGTGTTCTGCCTATATTTTCCTCTAAGAGTTGTATAGTTTCTGGTCTTACACTTAGGTCTTTAATCCATTCTGAGTTTCTCTTTGTGTATGGTGTTAGGAAGTGTTCTAATCTCATTTTTTTTTTTACATGCAGCTATCTAGTTTTCCCATCACCACTTATTGAAGAGACTATCTTTACCCCATTGTATATTCTTGCCTTCTTTGTCAAAGGTAAGGTGCTCATAGGTGAATGGGTTAATCTCTGGGCTTTTGAGCTTGTTCCATTGGTCTATATTTCTGTTTTTGTGCCAGTACCATACTGTCTTGATGATTATAGCTTTGTCAGTTCAGTTCAGTTCAGTTCAGTCACTCAGTCATGTCCGACTCTTTGCAACCCCATGAATTGCAGCACACCAGGCCTCCCTGTCCATCACCATCTCCTGGAGTTCACTCAAACTCACGTCCATTGAGTCGGTGATGCCATCCAGCCATCTCATCCTCTGTCCTCCCCTTTTCATACTGCCCCCAATCCCTCCCAGCATCAGAGTCTTTTCCAATGAGTCAACTCTTCGCATGAGGTGGCCAAAGTACTGGAGTTTCAGCTTTAGTATCATTCCTTCCAAAGAACACCCAGGGCTGATCTCCTTTAGAATGGACTGGTTGGATCTCCTTGCAGTCCAAGGGACTCTCAAGAGTCTTCTCCAACACCACAGTTTAAACGCATCAATTCTTCGGTGCTCAGCTTTCTTCACAGTCCAACTCTCACATCCATACATGACCACTGGAAAACCATAGCCTTGACTAGACAGACCTTTGTTGGCAAAGTAATGTCTCTGCTTTTGAATATGATATCTAGGTTGGTCATAACTTTCCTTCCAAGGAGTAAGCGTCTTTTAATTTCATGGCTGCAATCACCATCTGCGGTGATTTTATAGCCCAGAAAAATAAAGTCTGACACTGTTTCCACTGTTTCCCCATCTATTTCCCATGAAGTGATGGGACCAGATGCCATGATCTTCGTTTTCTGAATGTTGAGCTTTATGCCAACTTTTTCACTCTCCTCTTTCGTTTTCATCAAGAGACTTTTGAGTTCCTCTTCACTTTCTGCCATAAGGGTGGTGTCATCTGCATATCTGAGGTTATTGATATTTCTCCCGGCAATCTTGATTCCAGCTTGTGCTTCTTCCAGCCCAGCGTCTCTCATGATGTACTCTGCATAGGAGTTAAATAAGCAGGGTGACAATATACAGCCTTGATGTACTCCTTTTCCTATTTGGAACCAGTCTGTTGTTCCATGTCCAGTTCTAACTGTTGCTTCCTAACCTGAATATAGGTTTCTCAAGAGGCAGGTCAGATGGTCTGGTATTCCCATCTCTTTCAGAATTTTCCACAGTTGATTGTGATCCACACAGTCAAAGGCTTTGGCATAGTCAATAAAGCAGAAATAGATGTTTTTCTGGAACTCTCTTCCTTTTTCAATGATCCAGTGGATGTTGGCAATTTGATCTCTGGTTCCTCTGCCTTTTCTAAAACCAGCTTGAACATCTGGAAGTTCACAGTTCATGTATTGCTGAAGCCTGGCTTGGAGAATTTTGAGCATTACTTTACTAGCGTGTGAGATGAGTGCAATTGTGCGGTAGTTTGAGCATTCTTTGGCATTGCCTTTCTTTGGGATTGGAATTAAAACTGACCTTTTCCAGTCCTGTGGCCACTGCTGAGTTTTCCAAATGTGCTGGCATATTGAGTGCAGCACTTTCACAGCATCATCTTTCAGGATTTGAAATAGCTCAACTGGAATTCCATCACCTCCACTAGCTTTATAGCTTTGTAATATAGTCTAAATTCATGAGGGTTGATTCCTCCAGCTCCATTCTTCTTTCTCAAGATTGCTTTTGCTCTTTGGGGTCTTTTGTGTTTCCATACAAATTGTGAAAATGCTTGCTCTAGTTCTGTGAAAAATGCTGTGGTAATTTGACAGGGATTGCATTGACTCTGTAGATTGTATTTGATAATATACTCATTTTCACAATATTGATTCTTCCAACCCCGGAATATGGAATATCTCTCCATCTTTTTATGTTGTCTTTGAGGTCTTTTATCAGTATCTTACAGTTTCTGTACACAACTTTTTTGTCTTCTAATTTTTTAAAGATATAATTTGAATTGTAGTATATATGTAATTTAGGGCATCTCTGGTGGCTCAGTGGTAAAGAATTTGTCTGCAAAGCCAGGAGACATGGGTTTGAACCCAAGGTAGGAAGACACCCTGGAGAAGGAAATATCCACCCACTCCAGTGTTCTTGCCTTGGAAATCCCATGGACAGAGGAACCAGGTAGGCTACCTTCCAAGGGGTCACAAGAGACAGACACAGCTTGGTGAGTAAATCACCACCACATGTATGTGATTACAATGTTGTGGGGTTTTCCCCTGATATACAGCAACTATGTGGCTTCCCAGGTGGCACTAGTGGTAAAGAACCCAGCTGCCAATGTAGGAGACATAAGAAATGCAGGTTCGGTCCCTGGGTCAGGAATATCCCCTGGAGTGGGGCATGGCAACCCATTCCAGTATTCTTGCCTGGAGAATCCCACAGACAGAGGAGCCTGGTGGGCTAGAGTCTGTGGGGCCGTAAAGAGTCAGACACAACTGAAGTGACTTAGCTAGCTAGCTATACAGCAGCTATATTCACTTGTACATTGGTGTTTATATTCTTTTTTGGGTTCTTTTCCTATATAGGTTATAGAGTATTGAGTAGGGTGCCTTGTGCTATACAGTGGGTCCTTGTGGATTGTTTCATAAATAGTATGGTTTTTCCAGTGGTCATGTATGGATGTGAGAGTTGGACTGTGAAGAAGGCTGAGCGCTGAAGAATTGATGCTTTTGAACTGTGGTGTTGGAGAAGACTCTTGAGAGTCCCTTGGACTGCAAGGAGATCCAACCAGTCCATTCTGAAGGAGATCAGCCCTGGGATTTCTTTGGAAGGAATGATGCTAAAGCTGAAACCCCAGTACTTTGGCCACCTCATGCAAAGAGTTGACTCATTGGAAAAGACTCTGATGCTGGGAGGGATTGGGAGCAGGAGGAGAAGGGGACGACAGAGGATGAGATGGCTGGATGGCATCACCGACTCGATGGACGTGAGTCTGAGTGAACTCCGGGAGTTGGTGATGGACAGGGAGGCCTGGCGTGCTGCGATTCATGGGGTCACAAAGAGTCGGACACGACTGAGCAACTGATATGATCTGATCTGATCTGATCTGAGTGCATATATATTAAGCTGAACCAGATAATTTCTCCCTGCCCCCCCCCCACCCCCAGCTTTTTTTCTTGGTAACCATATATTTCTTTTCTAAATCTGTGAGGCTGTTTCTCTTTAGAAAAGAAGTTCATTTGTATCGATGTTCAGATTCTTCCTAGAAGTGATATCGTATGATACTAGTCTTTCTTTGTCTTTCTTGCTTCCCTTAGCTTGATCATGTCTACTCTGCTCCCTGTGGCTGCCAATGTCATTATTACATCCTTCTTCATGGCTGAGCAATATTGCACTGTGTTTATGTACCCCATCTTCTTTATTCATTCATCTGTCCTTCTACATATAGGTTGCTTTCATGTCTTGGCTATTGTATCTACTGTGGCCATGATTGTAGGGGTGCAGGTGTCTTTTAACATTTTGGTATTCTTCAGATCTACACCCAGGCATGAGATTGCAGGGTCCCATGGTTCTTGTGCTTTCTAACTGTGGTGTTGGGGAAGACTCTTGAGTTTTGGATAGCAAGATCAAACCAGTCAATAATAAAGGAAATCATCCCTGAATATTCATTGGAAGGACTGATGCTGAAGCAGACCTCTGACCTTGCCTCTAACTGCCTGGATACTGCCCTGACTGTGAGTGCCCTGCCTGCCTGCTGAGAGTGCAAGACTTGTGGCACCACAGATAAGATAATGGACAAATCTTACAATTGTTGAGCCCCTAAAGGGAGGCTGGATGACCAAGCCCCAGGCTTAACAACATTCCATTTACAAGACAAAACAAACAGTAGTAACATGAAACCAGAGCTGCAATTTGCTCACAGATTGATGAAGATACCAGTTTGTATCCTGGGATTATCAGCAGGATCCCTGAACTGCAATCTTTGAACTTGAACCCACAGAGTGGATTTACTGCCTGGGACCTTTTCCCAACTGGGACTCCAGATGTGCTGTGACACGGGATTTCCCAGAGCCATTTGAGTCTGAATGTTGGTCAGAACCCAATTTGATGATGTAGCCTCTGCTGTTTTTATTTCTGTTTTCTTTTAATGTTGGTATATTGAGATTCAGCTAGATAATTCTCTAATAAATATTGGTATTATTTATTTATATAGAACAAGTGGCCTATTTTGTTACCAAATCCTTTGAACCTGAGACAAAAGTGAAAACTTTCAAAAAAAACAATAGCCCCCGCTTTTTTTTTTTTTTGGCGGGGAGGTTATCTGTATTTTTTATGAAGCTACAAGAGCTGTTTATGTGTATTACAGACCAATTCATCCTGGGTATCTTTGTCTGACAGTATTTTTCCTATTCTGAGGGTTGTCTTTGTCTTTCCTTTAGGATTTCCTTTGCTGTGCAAATGATGTTGAGATTAATTAAGTCCCATTTTCTTATTTCTGATTTATTTTCCATTATTCTAAGAAGTGCATGTGATTGATGGCAAAGCGTGTCCTTCTGAAATATTCCTCTGGAATTTCCTAGGATACATACTTACACCTGGAACTTTATATTACTTGGAATTTCTTTTGGTGTATGGTGTTGTTGCAGGAAGGGGGACCCCTTCCAGGGCCTGAAAGTGGGCTCTTGTCTAACACTCAGAAATGAATTGTCCAAGGAGACACATGTGCTGACAAAGCAAGAGATTTTATTGGGAAAGGGCACCCGAGTGGAGAGCAGTAGGGTAAGGGAACCCAGGAGAACGGCTCTGTCAAATGGCTTGCAGTCTCAGGTTTTATGGTGATGGGATTAGTTTCCGGGTTGTCCTCAGCCAATCATTCTGACTCAGAGTCCTTCCTGGTGGTGCATGCCTTGTTCAGCCAAGATGGATGCCAGAGAGAAGGATTCTGGGAGGTGATCAGACAGGTGGTGTCTCCTTTTGACCTTTCCGGAACTCTCCTGGTTGGTGGTGGCTTATTAGTTCCCTGTTCCTTTCCAGGACCTCCTGTCGTAAAACAACTGATGCAAATGGTTACTATGGTGCCTGGCCAGGGTGGGCGGTTTCAGTCATGTGCTTCCCGTAACCGTGTTAGCTAGTCTTCCCATCTCATCCTGTTTTTCATGATTTGAGGAACCTCCACACTGTTGTCCATCATTGCTCTTACTTAGGTCCATCCTCAACGTCAGTGGAGGTGAGTTCACTTTTGTCCACACCCTCTCCACAGCTTACTGTCTGTTCAGTTTCTGACAATGGCCATTCTGACTAGTGTAAGGTGATAGATACCCCGTGGTACTTTGGATTTCCATTTTTCAAACACAGTGATGTTGAGACAACTTTTCACGGGACTTGTTTAGAACGGAGTGATTGAAACTTACCTGTTGAAATTGGCTTCTTGACGGTCTGCCCAAGTTGGACTTGCTTTTCACTGACCAGCCCTAGAACACTTTGTCAGGGGAGGTATTTCCTACTGGCTGCCCGTGGGTCTTATGAATATGGAGTGCCCATCCACACACCTTTGCAAGTAGTTTTATGGCAGAAATCCAGAAGGCGACCACATGTCTTCAGGCCTCACGCTGATTGTTTTTCTGCTATAATTTCATTGTGATTGTATATTGGGGTAAATTTGTGTTGTCCTGCTTGTTTCCGGTGTACAAGAAGTTGATTCAGTTCCACTTAGACGTTCATCTAGTCTCTTCCGTGTTCTTTTTTCCTATGAAGTGATTACAGTGTGTTCTCTAGCCTTTCCTATGGCATTCAGTAAGTCTTTTTGGCTTCTTCATTTGATATCTATTAAAGTGTATGTCGTGGTCTGTGCGTGAGCTGGAAAAGAATTTCCAGACTGGAGGCAGAACAAGAATTAAGGTTTATTAAAGTGGGAGACACTGTCAGAACAGTGGGTGGGCTCAAGGGAGAACTGACACTGAACAGGGGTCCTTAGTCCACTTTTATACCCAGGGTTCAAGGAGCGAGATAGGGGTCTTGCAGGTCATTTTGCCAATTGGATGAGGCACATATACTGGGTTGGGGAAGAGTAAGGCAAATACCTTCTCCCTGTGTGGGGTAGGGGGGGAAACAGGTTATACTGCTCAGGAAGACCTGAAATTCGTTCTGCCTTAACATTTTTTTTCTGAGAATCATAAGTTGGTTTTGTAAGTCTGTGAGACTATTTCTCTTGTGTAAATGAGTTCCTTTGTATCAATTTTTAGATTCCGCCAGTCAGGGTTATCTTATGCTATTTTCCTCTCTCACTTCCCTTAGGATCCCAGTCTCTGGGTCCATTCATGCTGTGGCCACTGGCATTATTCTGTGCTGTTTTATGACTTAGCAGGATCCCGGTGGAGAGGTGTACCTCTTAGACTTCAATTTCTGTTTCTGGACAATTGGTTTGATTCCAATGCCTTGGCTCTTGTAAATCATGCTGCCCTGAAAGCAAGAATGTGTGTGTCATCTCGAATTCTGATTTTCTCTGGATCTCAGCCCAGGAGTGGGAGAGTAGAATAGCTCGATCAGAAGTGTCGACTAAAATTTATGGTCACAACCTGAACGTAGAGAGTTATTTTATTTGGTGGAATGTTCAGGACTCTGAGCCCAGGGGATAGCATCTCAGTAGCTCTGAGAAACGTGCTGCAAGGAGGCAGGAGGGGGAGTCAGGCTATATGCAAGTTTGCAACAGAGGCAGCAGGTATTCTGAATATCCAAGATCAGGTATCAAATCAAGGAATTTAGCATGCTATGTATGGCGAGTTGCAAGCCTCTGAGCTCACTGAATTCTTCCTTTCATCTGCATCTCAGCTATCTGGCATGAATGCTGTGTCCCTGTCCACCTTGCTTCTTGCAATCCCCAGCTCCTCAGCCGTCACCCTGAGGGTTGGCAGCATCTGAAGGATCGCAGTTAGGGGCACCCTCATTCACATTTGGAAGCCAGAAATCGCTGATGGCTGTGACGTCCTGTTTATTAATATGGCAGGAGGTATTTTCACTTCAAAGAAGGTTATCCTGTGCTTACTTTTTTTTTTTTTTAAGAAATTCCTATGCTGCTTTGCATATTTCCTGTACCCATTTACATCCCAATGAAGAGGAAAGGAGGATTCCTTTTTCTCTAAGCCCTTTGTGGGATTTAGTTTCAGTAGATCTTTTTGATCCTGATCTTTCTGAGCAATATGAGGTGATTCCTCATGGTGGGTTTGATTGGCCTCATTTTAGGAGGTAGTCATGTGTGATAGGGCCCACGTGGGGTCTCACTGATAAGATGGCTTGTTATGCCGACCTCGCAAACAAAGCATAAATCACAGTTATCCTTGAGACTGACCAAATTGCCCAAATGGCATCCTGTTATCTCACTGGCACCTATCTTCTCAAAGCTGTGAGACCACCAGATTCCAGACCTCCGGCTACATGACCATCCCTTCAGAGAATTTTTCATTGGTGGAGTGTAAGAAGGACTCCATCAGAAAGGAAGGACGCTGGTTCTCCTTAAGGGCCAGTCACCATCTCTTTTCCCTCTAATAAATTTCCCTTTTCTTGCCTGACTGCCCGGCTCGCTGTCTTTTTCTCTGCACTTGCCTTACAATGTGGAGTAGGTTTCCAAGTGCTTTTGGACTTGGACCCTGCTTTGAATTCTTTTTCGATGATTTTTCCCACAGACGTTACTTGAAAGAAAGGAATCATTTACAGTCTCTCATGCCTTTTGAATAAAATTAGGCTTCCCTGGTGACTCAGACAGTAAAAGCATCTGCCTACAATGCGGGAGACCCGGGTTCGGTCCCTGGGTTGGGAAGATCCCCTGGAGAAGGAAATGGCAGCCCACTCCAGTATTGTTGCCTGGAAAATCCTATGGACAGAGCCTGGCAGGCTGCAGTCCATGGGCACGACTGAGCGACTTCACTTTCACTTTACTGGACATAGCCACAAGGTGGCAGCAGGTTTTCATGCCCAACTCTGGTTCCTTGGGCAAGCAAGAGCCTCAGGGAAAACACTGTCCATGGATTGTCAATTAGAGTGGAATACTTTAGCCACCTGATACGAAGAACTTACTGGAAAAGACCCTGATGCTGGGAAAGATTGAAGGCAGGTGGAGAAGGGGACGAAAGAGGATGAGATGGCTGGATGGCATCACTGGTTCGATGGACATGAGTTTGAGCAAGCTCCAGGAGTTGGTGATGGACTTGGAAGCCTGGCGTGCTGCAGTCCATGGGGTCGCAAAGAGTCGGACACGACTGAGCAACTGAACTGAACTGCAGCACAGCTTTCGATGTTGTTGGTATGGCCACAACAAAAAACGGCCACAAGTCAGCAGCATTTTTTCATGTCCCTTTTTTTTTCTTTTTCTTTCTGCGCAATTTCGTTTTGATCTTATATTGGAATAGAGTTGTGTTGTGTTTGTATAAAGTGTACAGGAACTTAATTCAGTCATGCATAAATGCATATCTATTCTTTTTCAGGTTCTTCTTTCCATATACAGAAGATCCTTAAAAGTACTGGAGAAGCAAAAGTCAGAGAAGAGAAAAAAAATACAGCAAGAGGTGGTGAAGGTATTGGAAACAAATGCAAAATCCAAGAAATGTAATCCAGTAGAAGCAGGGCTTTACAAATTTAAAGCATAGAAACTGGATTCTGGCATTCTTTTCAGTGGGTGCAGTTTCCCTAGGAAACTGCCAGAGAAGACACCCACCATGCCTATTGGCTTTGATTTTGAAATGGAGAAAAGAATCAATCCCCAAGAAGCAAAGAGGGTGTTGGAGGACAAACAATTTAAATTTAAGCGAAAACTTGCCCTATGGTATCTTGATAGGTGTTGTGGGTGTTCCTGATAAGAAAGAAATTCCACTCACTGTCCCCAGGACTCCTGCTTTTGTTCAGAAAAAGAGAACCCCCAAACCCACCCAAGACGATGAGGATGAGAAGCAGCCAGTAGTGATAAGAGCTCAACAATTGTCCCATTAAGCCCTTAAAAGTACCTTTTAAGCCCCAAATCTCAGTGAGGAGAACTGTAGAAATACACTCTTCTTCTTTTGATTCAAAAAAGTCACTTACAGAAAGAGAAGAAAATAAAACACCTGCAGAAAGGGAAGGTGCCCAAGTTCTAGGAGCTTCCTTTGCCTCATTTTACCACCATTAACCTGCAGCAGAAGAAGGTGAAGAACACAACTCAGGTTGAGCCTTCTGCTTGGAGTCTGACAAAAGAGGAGCCTGAATGCACAGACTTGGGTTCTCTCTGTGCCCTGGTGACAAAGAAGGCCCCTCCTGGTGTGATGAAAAGAGCAGCTCTGGTTCCCAGATGGTGTCTGCAGCCAACTTTAGCAGTGGAGTTGACTGGAGCACTTGGATGGTACCCACTTAGTCAAGGGCTGCTCACTTACAGTAATTTGTGTTGCTTGCATCCTTCTCCTCCTTTATATAAGCCAGAATATATAGTTGATTTAGTTTGTAATTTATTCACTTAAAGTGCAATTTTTACTGCTTTTATCCTTCACTTTTTATAGTTAAATTTAAAAATAAAGAGACCTGATTGAATTTATAGTTTATGTCTGATTCTTTCCTCTTCTCTGTGCAGAATGAATTTGGAGTTAAGGAGCCCTTTGCTATGAGGGGGGAGCCTTGTTAACCACCTGACGAAGAAGAGACTGGACTGATGTGTTCTGCACCGAGGCTGTCTTCCGGTTTCGGGCGGAGCTGCTGTTCAGGCACCTTCTTCCCTTGTTGGTTCTGACAATGAGGGAACGCTGAGCAGGACATGTTTTAAGTCTTCCTGTGATCTGGGGTGGAATCAATATGTTTTGTCTTACTAAAAATTAAAAGAGGCCATTCCATACTCCTCTCAACAGTGATTGTTAGCATTTGCGTCTCATCAGCACCGTGAGTGTGCTCTTTCCTCTATGTCTTCTCCACCATTTACCTTTGTAGACTGAGGCTGGCCTTTCAAACAGGTGCAGTCTTCCCTCGCTGTAGTTTTGATTTGCACGTCTCTAACAATTCCTGACGTGCAGCACATTTTCATGGGCTTTGATTTTAACCAGTGTGTGTGGAATTGACTGTGGAAATTTTCTTCTTCACAGTCTGCCCAGTTTTAATTTATTTTCAACTAGTTACCCATGGAAATTTTTAAAGTGCTGGTATCATTAGAGCCCAGCAGTCCTTGTGAATATGAAGTGTTTATGTCTTGCAGTGAAATAAAAAATAGTTTTCTTTTTCTCTTTTGTCTTTTGAGTCCTTGTCTATTTTAACTGTTCCTGATCTACAGTCTGCATTGATAACTAAGTTTCCTTCTTTTCAAAAGGCTAACCTGTTGTGTAAGCTATATCCTGCAACTGTGTGTGTGTGTGCGTGCACACGTGTGTGTTAGTTGCTCAGTTGTGTCTGACTCTTTGTGATCCCATGGACTGTAGCTCACCAGGCTCCTTTGTGCATGAAATTCTCCAGGCAAGAATACTGGGGTGGGTTGTCAAGACCTTCTCCAGGGATATCCTGCACCTATCACCCTCTAACTCTGCATGAGCCACACTTTGCATCTATTATCTTTTGATTTTATGCTAGTTACATCCTCTCTCTACAAACCTCCCCTTATAGTTTGTTTTTCCCTCTTTTTGCATTACAGAAAGAAAGGTGCAGTGCAATCCACAAAAGACAATGGACCCTCCTCCTGGGACTGCCTGCTGGACTCAAGTTACTGGGCTCTCTGATGCCAGCCTATTGACTGTTCTGAAACAATGTAAAAAGAATGAGTACAGGACCCTTACATGTTTGTTCTTTATCTCCCGTCTCTGACTATGAGCCCCAACTGTGTGATCCCCTTGATTCCCCATGGGGGGAGACACAGTTCTTGAGGCACAAGCCTGCTGTGTTCTCTCCTCTGCCACCTTGGGGATTAAAGTCATCTTTCTATTTCCTCCAAAAAACATTTCTTTCTACAAAGGTATAAGGGTCCTATATTCTTGTTCCTTTTTGCATTGTTTCAAAACAGTTAATAGGTTAATCTTCTGAAAAGAAGGAAACAGTTATCAGTGCAGACTGTAGATCAGCAACAGCTAAAATAGAGAAGGAATCAAAAGGCCAAAGAGAAAATACTTTTTCTATTTCACTGCAGCATAAGCGATAGCTTTCAAGTTTCTGTTGCGGGAAATGGCCACAAGGAGGCAGGATTTCTTCATGCCCTACTCCTGCTACTACAGGAACCAAAGCCTTAGGGCTACTCCTAGTCCAGGATTTCTTCTGGCACATGCCAGAAGCCTGTGTCTCATTAATCCTTGTTTTGTTTTTTGTTTTTGTTTTTTAAGTTAGTGTTTACTTTCTTTGCGGCATAGCCAACTTACAATGTTGTGTTTGTCGGTGTAGAGATTCTTCGTCAGTTATTCCCATACACATATTGATTCATCTTTGTTTTTTTCACATACACATTATTATAGAGTGTGTAGCACACCACCCTTCCTAAAATAGGTCTATGTTGATTCTATAGTCTATATATATTTGTGAGTATAAATGAATCCCAGCCTCCTAATTTATCCCGTCCACCCCCCACTCCCCTTCGGTAACCATGTACAGAGACCTGAGTGCGCTCCACCCAGAACTGACCTTCAGGATGGACGGACTGGCTCTCCACGCCGGACCGTGAGGGACTATCCTTCCTGGGCGTCAGGGGCAGCGCCGCCTGCTGGAAGCCTGCGACGCTGCAGCCAGGCCACTTCCAGTCTGGCGTTGAAGAACACTGGGCTTGGGTTATAGGAGGTTCCTGGCTCACCTCTGGATCCTGGCCACCATGTGGCTGCAAAACCTGGTCACAGTTTTGTTTTGCTCCGTTGAAACGTTTAGTGACAAAGCTTTTGTTCCGTTTCCTGATGTGGGTGAAGTATGGAGCCCAGTAATGATTTCTTCTTCAAGAAAGGTACATCCAAGTTCCCACGCGCTGGTGAGCCCCCTGTCCGACAGTGAGAGACCCCAGGTGTGTGACTTGTGCCTCCAGGGAGCGCAGCCCTAAGCTACTTTGCGGCTGACCAAGTTCTGTCTGCATGGTAGATTCAGACCTCCCCAAGTCCCGTCTACACTGATTATGTTTAGCTAAGATCGTGTGCTTCTGCAATGAGAGCATTTACACCTGACCGGGCTCTCTGTATGGTAGGACATGGAGACCTGGGTAAAGACTCGGCCTGGCCTCCGTCCTGGAAAACTCCGTGCCTGCATCTGAACGTCAGTGCTCAGATGTCTGGGGTCTGGATCTAAGATGGGTTTCTCTGGTTAACCGTGCTTTTCTCTGAATGGGGTTCCATGGCTCTCCCAGAGGTCAGCATTGAGGTAGGGCTCCTAGGCTTTCCCTCTGACAAGTACACCTTCCCTGGGTCTCATCGAGACACCTCAGGTAGGCTCCCTGCTTGTTGTTCAGTCTCTAAATCGTGTCCAACTCTTTGTGACCCCATGGACTGCAGCACGCCAGACTTCCCTGTCCTCCACTATCTCCTGGTGTTTGCTCAAACCCACGTCCGTTGAGTCAGTGATGCCATCCAGCCATCTTGGCCTGCATTGGCAGGATGTGCCTCCTGCATTGACAGGTGGATTCTTTACCCCTGAGTCACCAGGGAAGCCCCCAGCCATCTGTATTTAAATAAGCCTCTGGGTGATTCTGTTGTGTTCTAAAGTGTGAGAACAAATTACAAGATGTCGGTAGAGCTGTGATGAATGGACCTGGGGGGGAGCGTGTGGCAGCAAGATACCAAAGATAAAAATGGTTGAAAGAAGAGGGATTTCCTCTTCTAACCAGGGAGCCTACCTGACGTGTCTCGATGAGCCAGCATATGGCAGCTCACCAGCCCAGCATCTGGTGTGTTTTCTTTGCACCTCAGCAGGACAACAGGCTTGAGCCTGCAGGAACCAAGGTAGTTTGTTCAACATTTTTATTACAGCTGTAAAAACAGTTAATATCACACAAAAGCAAAGGGAAAAGAGGAGGGTTTCTCTGGGACAAGTGTGGGGGGAGGAGAAAGACCCTACACTTCTATCTACCAAGCCAGGAGGTTATAGGAACTTGCTCATTTCCACTATAGGGGCTCAACCAGCAAAGACCTGGTGTCCTAACCAAGGGTCATGGGAATCTGGGTGCAGGGTCTAAGGAAAGGGGTCACCCTGGAGACTGTGGATGTGTAGCCTCAGTTTCAGGATCTGGGAGGGGGATCACCATGGAGACTGGACATGTGACCCCAGGTACAGGATCTGGGGAGGAAGATAGAGGGTCAGATCCCCAGCCTTTGGGAGCATTAGGGACTCTGGTCTCAGTCAGGGAAACCAGACAGAAGAGGTTTAAGAGGGGCTCAATTAAGGGCTCATTGCTCAGCTATCTCAGTTCAGTTCAGTTCAGTTGCTCAGTCGTGTCCAACTCTTTGCAACCCCATGAATTGCAGCACGCCAGGCTTCCCTGTCCATCACCAACTCCCAGAGTTCACTCAAACTCATGTCCATCGAGTCGGTGATGCCATCCAGCCGTCTCATCCTCTGTTGTCCCCTTCTCCTCCTACCCCCAATCCCTCCCAGCATCAGAGTCTTTTCCAATGAGTCAACTCTTCGCATGAGGTGGCCAAAGTACTGGAATTTCAGCTTCAGCATCATTCCTTCCAAAGAAATCCCAAGGCTGATCTCCTTCAGAATGGACTGGTTGGATCTCCTTGCAGTCCAAGGGACTCTCAAGAGTCTGCTCTAACACCACAGTTCAAAAGCATCAACTCTTTGGCGCTCAGCTTTCTTAACAGTCCAACTCTCACATCCATACATGACCACTGGAAAAACCATAGCCTTGACTAGATGGACCTTTGTTGACAAAGTAATGCCTCTGCTTTTGAATATGCTATCTAGGTTGGTCATAACTTTCCTTCCAAGGAGTAAGCGTCTTTTAATTTCATGGCTGCAATCACCATCTGGTGATTTTGGAGCCCAGAAAAATAAAGTCTGACACTGTTTCCCCTGTTTCCCCATCTATTTGCCATGAAGTGGTGGGACCAGATGCCATGATCTTCGTTTTCTGAATGTTGAGCTTTAAGCCAACTTTTTCACTCTCCTCTTTCACTTTCATCAAGAGGCTTTTGAGTTCCTCTTCACTTTCTGCCATAAGGGTGGTGTCATCTGCATATCTGAGGTTATTGATATTTCTCCCGGCAATCTTGATTCCAGCTTGTGCTTCTTCCAGCCCAGCGTTTCATGATGTACTCTGCATAGAAGTTAAATAAGCAGGGTGACAATATACAGCCTTGATGTACTCCTTTTCCTATTTGGAACCAGTCTGTTGTTCCATGTCCAGTTCTAACTGTTGCTTCCTGACCTGCATATAGGTTTCTCAAGAGGCAGGTCAGGTGGTCTGGTATTCCCATCTCTTTCAGAATTTTCCACAGTTTATTGTGATCCACACAGTCAAAGGCTTTGGCATAGTCAATAAAGCAGAAATAGATGTTTTTCTGGAACTCTCTTGCTTTTTTCGATGATCCAGTGGATGTTGGCAATCTGATCTCTGGTTCCTCTGCCTTTTCTAAAACCAGCTTGAACATCTGGAAGTTCATGGTTCACGTATTGCTGAAGCCTGGCTTGGAGAATTTTGAGCATTACTTTGCTAGCGTGTGAGATGAGTACAATTGTGCGGTAGTTTGAGCATTCTTTGGCATTGCCTTTCTTTGGGATTGGAATGAAAACTGACCTTTTCCAGTCCTGTGGCCACTGCTGAGTTTTCCAAATTTGCTGGCATATTGAGTGCAGCATTTTCACAGCATCATCTTTTAGGATTTGAAATAGCTCAACTGGAATTCCATCACCTCTACTAGCTTTGTTCATAGTGATGCTTCCTAAACTCCACCTCAGTCCAGCAATGGGACCCAAGCCTGCTCAGGCTTCAGGGACGGAATAGCAGTGCAAGTCGGAAAGGCTGGAGGGAATAAACAAGGCGATGCTTTTATTTTCCTTAATTCATCCCTATGCTATGTTGGAGAATATTAATTTTGTGGCTTTCTATTTGTCATTAGGGTACAGCTGCCTGATTCATTTATGAAATATACATACAGCGTATCTGTTCTGTTTGTATTCTTTTGCCATAAAGGTTTTGCAGAAAGTCGGCATAGTTCCCTGTGCTGATCATCAGGTCCTTGTGGAGCATCTAGTACAGACACAGATTTCTGTGTATGTGTTATTCCCAACCTCCTAATTAATTCGTTGGCCCTTCCTTTATTTTTTTTTTTTAAATTCTTGTGTTTGAATTCTCAGAATCAACTTGTGTGTTGTAATTTACTTCCTTTGTATCTCTTTTTAAATTTTGCCTAGAAGGGACATCATATACTCTTGTCTTCCCCTGGCTGATTTGGCTTAGAATGTGATCCTCCAGCATCCATTTCTATGGCTACAAGTGGAATAATATCATAATTTCAGTGCAAGCTTTTCATTGCTGAATAATAGTCCGTTGTCTATAAGTACAGGTCTTTTTTGAGCTTTAATCGATCAGTGGACGTTTTGCTGGGTCTGTGTCTTAGCTCTTGTAAGTAGTGCTGAAGTGAATGTTGAGGTGCATGTGACTTTTTGAATAATGGCTTTCTCAGGATATAGGCTGAGATGTGGGAATGTCAGACCCTAGGGTTGCTGCTGCTAAGTCGCTTCAGTCGTGTCCAACTCTATGCGAACCCAGAGACGGCAGCCCACCAGGCTTCCCCGTCCGTGGGATTCTCCAGGCAAGAACACTGGAGTGGGTTGCCATTTCCTTCTCCAATGCATGAAAGTGAAAAGTGAAAGTGAAGTCGCTCAGTCGTGTCCGACTCTTCGCGACCCCATGGACTGCAGCCTACCAGGCTCCTCCGTCCATGGGATTTTCCAGGGAAGAGTACTGGAGTGGGGTGCCATCGTCTTCTCCGGACCCTAGGGTTAGCGCTCTTGAAAAAAATTATCTCTGCCGTGCAGCGGCTGTCAGTTCCAGCAGCTGTAGCCAGTGTTCATTCTGCCGAACATGTGGGTGGTTCCCCATTCTTCCCTGCTCTCTTCCATATATACTGACTTATGAAAATGGCCTTTCTGACTCGTGGAATTTGATTTCTTGTTGTCGTTTTGAATTCGCATTCCTCCTGCAATAACTAGGGATGCTGAGCATCTTGTCTTGTGTTGGTTAGAGTATTTTTCCTTTCTTTTTTTTTCTTTTAGGCATGTGTGGAAATTTTACGTTTCGATTGGAATCTTGCAAGTTGGGTGTGTTTGCAACTTTTTTCTCTAATATTTACCCCAGGACCTTTCTTGAGGCAAGCTGTCATTGACAGCAGCCGCCCCCACCCCGCCCCCCCGCGTCCCCTTGTGAATTGGAGATGCCAGTAAACGCCTTTGGTCAAGTTGTAGTTGCACAAAATGTCCACAAGGTGGCAGCACTTTTGATGACCACTCCGGTTCCTGGGGCAAACGGAGCATTAAGGAAAGTCGGCTAGGGTTATGAGAGTGGAATGTATCTGAGCGAACATTTAAGGGGTTGTATCTCACTACTTATTCCCACTAAAGCATCACACACACACACACACGGCTTCCAGACTAATCCCAACGGGAGCCACAGCACCTTCCTGACTGTGCTTCAGTGCCTGAGGAGTCTGTACTCTCTGGAAGGAGGCTTGAGCTGGAAGTCTCCAGCACCAGGAGACTGGAGGTTAGGTGACTGTTGCCCCCAAGGTCTTTGAGACTTGATCCCACTTGGGTCTGTGGTCCCAACCAGATCACAGAGGACTGTATAGGCTTAAAAAGGGCTCAACGAACACCCTGACGGGCTGTCTCAAAAACACAGCTGTCTAGCCTGGAGACCCAAGCCTGCACAGGCTCCAGGATGGATCACACCCCAAGTCAGGGAGATAGGAGGGAATCAAGCAGGCATCGCTTTTCTTTCTTTTCCTTTAACGTCATGCTGCTGCTGTGTTGGAGAATAGTCGATTTGCAGTGCTGTGCTTGTCCTCAGTGTACAGCTACCTGATTCAAGTATAACATATCCACGGTTTATCGCTATTGCAGTTTTGAACTGTTTACCATAGAAGGTCGAGAAGAGTGCCAAGCATCAGGTCCTTGTGAATTATATATCTCAGATACACTTTTCTGTGTACATAAAAAAGGAAGTTAGGAGATAATTTCTGTGGATTATCTCTTAGAGATACAGATTTCTGTCTTTAGAGATATGGATTGCTGTCTATATATGGAAGGTAGAAAGGAAAAAAATGGGATAATCACTGTAGATTATCTATTACAGTACAGATTTCTTGTGTATATAGGCACGGACATCCTAATTCACTCCTGGGCCATCACTTACATTTCTCTGGAACCCTTCCTTTGAATTCTCAGAATTCAAACTCTGAGAATTCAAAGGTTGTAAGTTTCTTGCCTTATATGTCTACTTTTATTTTGCCTGGAAGGTACCTCATAAACCGTGGTCTTCCTCTGCCTGACAGACTTCCCTTAGTGTGTGATCCTTCAAGGATCATCCCTGTGGCTACTACCGTCATAATTACCTAATTTCAGTGATGGTTTTTTATGAGTGAGAAATAGTCTACTGTATATGTGTACCACAGCTTGTTTCAGCTTTAATCCCTCATTGGAGATTTTATTGGTAGTGTGTCTCGGCTATTAGAAGCAGTGCTGAAGCTTTGTTGGGCTGTCTGTGCCTTTTGATCAATGGTTTTCTCAGGATATAGACTAAGGTGTGGGAATGTCAGATCCTAGTTTTAATCTCTCTGAGAGTCTTTTTTCAGGCTTTCAGAAACTGTCCGTTATATTGACTGTTGCCAATGTATATTTCCAGAGACAGCTTAGGGGGATTCTTTTTCCTCCAGGCTCTCTCCCACATCCATAGGTTGTAGATTAATGATGACCACTGTGACTGGTGGGATTTGATTTCCCATTGTCGTTTTGAATGGCAATCCTCCTGCAATTAGGGATCCTTAGTATCTTGTCTTGTTGTGGAGGTTTGATTTTGTTTTAGCTTCCCCCCACCCCACCCCAAAAGGTTGTCAGGAGAATTTTTGACAATTGGGTTATTGAAAGTTGGCTGTGTTTGGCATTTATTTTTCCATTACCCGCCCCAGGACATTTCCTGAGGAGGGTAATGTTAATTTCTGTCATTAACGGAAATCCAGCCCTCCTGCTTTGAGTTGCCGGTGCACATCGGAGAAAATGTTGTAGTTACAGAAAATGTCCACAAGGCAGCAGCATCACCCAGGCCTACCTTTGGTTCCTGGTGTAACAAAAACCTTAGGAAAAGTTTGCTTCTTGGGCCGTGAAATAGGGAGGAGTGTGCCTGAGCTAACCCAAAAGGGCTTGAGTCTCAGTAATCTTTCCCCCTGAAGCGTCACACAAACAGCCCGCCCTGGCTAATCTTTCCAGGACCACAGTACGCTGCTGAGGGTGCTTAGGTTCTAGTGCTAGGAGGCTGCACTCTCAGGAACAAGGCTTGAGCTGGGATCCCCAGCACCACAAGAGGTTGAGGCTAGCTGAACCTTGCCTTCAAATCCCTTGAGGCCCTTGGTGCCGTTTGGGACTCTGGTCCCAGCCAGAACTTAGGAAACAGTATTAAAAGGGTCAACCAAGGGCACCCCACCAGGCTGTGTCAACCACCCCAGTTCAGCAGTGGGACCCAAGCCTGTCCAGGCTCCAGGGACATGATAGCATACCAAGTCAGGGAGGTCGGAGATAAGAGAGTAGGCACTGCTTTTCTCTCCTTTTCATACCATCTTGTCGATGCTGCAGTGCAGTACACTCGATTTGCCATTTTGAGGTTGTCAGCGTACAGCTTCCTGACTCAGGTATACTATTTATGGGGTGGGGCCGCACTATTTTTTTGGCCATAGAAGGATAAGCAGAGTGCTGAGCATCAGGTCCTTCTGAATTATCTATCTCAGTGTATACATAGAAAAATCTTAGGAGATAATTATTGTGGATTATCTCTTAGAGTTACAGATTTCTGTGTATCTGTGCAAGGAAGGAAGTTCCCAAAGACCATGGTCTCAGGCTAATTTCAGGGATTCTGCTGCACCTGGGGTGTAAGAGCTAATTTCTTTCCTCTTCTTCCATCCCATAGCCCCTGGTGTTCTTTGGTTTTGGACACAGCTCTGCTTGTATGCTGCCTTCTGGTGTCTGCTCTCTGCCCAAACAAGATGGGGTGAAGGCCAAGACTTACTAGGGCTCACTTGTTCAGTCAGGCTGGCATATGGTAGCCACAATTGGGACTTACTGGGCAGTGCCTGCAGCTGGACAGACCTACTGGATGTTGCTATAATCTGAGGTGTGTCATGCACGCTCCCAGAGGAATTGGCCCTGCATCATGGGTCCCTAGGAAGAGCCAAGCTGCTTAAGCTCCCAGCAAGTGCTGCACAGTGACCTGTGGCAGCTCCACCTCTAGAGTCAAGCCCGCAGGGGCAGCGTTTTCTCTGCTGCCCCCTGTGTTCTCCCTGGCTTTGGCAGTGGCTAGTGGCTTACATTTTCCCCTCTGGAATCATCAACTGAAGTCCTTACATAAGCATAAGGTGAGTGATAACTAATGTAAAATTAACAATGTGCTATTATTCTTTGCAAGAGTTGGACACGACTGAGCAACTTTCACTTCATGATGATCATGATTATTCTTCCTGTTTGATAACTTTGGTTTCAAAGAATTACATTACCATACATTGTGCCCTTCTTGATCTCTTTTAACTGGAGAAACTGCATTTCAGTCTATCATCACAAATAAGCAGGGTTTTTTAAATATAATATTACTGGTATTGTATTATGAATATGACTATAATACTATATGCCAAGAACATTTATGATTCATTCATTAATGTATAGGCTAGGTTATGTGAAGAAATCATATGGTTTACTTTAGGCTACCATAAAGCAATCATATTTCTGCTTCTTCATTATCAATGCATGAATCATTATACCTGTAATGATATAAATAAAATTTTCTTTTTCATATCATTTTTTCATTTTTGGTGTCTAGCATTAGTAATACATGTAACACCTACAGTATTTTGTATCATGTAAGATAATATTGATGTTTGTACCAACAGACCATCTTGTAAACAGTTGATATAAACTTAAAGTATTGATAAATACCGTATGGCAACTTACTCCAGTTTTCTTACCTGGAAAATTCCATGAACAGAAGAGCCTGGCAGACTACGGCCCATGGAGTAGCAAAGAGTTGGACACAACTGAGTGACTAAGCACACCTGAGATTGCACACATCCACAAAATATACATAAATCTATTTATAACAACAACAACTGACAGACCATCTTATAAACACATGATATAAACTGAGAGTATTGATAAATACAGTACAGTACTATAAATGTGTTTCCTCTTCCTTATGCTTTTAAAAGTTCTTTCTCCAGCTTACTTTATTGTAAGAATATAGTATACAGTAAATATAACACAAAAAATGTTTTAATGGACATTTATGTTATCTTTAAGGTTTCTGGTCAGCAGTAGGCTTATCGTAGTTAAGTTTTAGGGGATTCAAAAGTTATACACAGACTTTCAACTGTGCAAGAGTCAAATGTATATTAAAATTCGAGAAGATACCTTTTAGAAAGAGAGAACAATGAATGCAAAGGTCCTGAAGTAGGAGCGCCCTTGGCATGTTTGGTGAACAAAAAGATGGCCGGAGCGTGATGACCAAGAGAAAGAGGGGTGGTAGTAGATGAAGCTGGAGAGGTGAGTAAGAGCCAGAATATGTAGGAAATGGTTCTCAATACTCATTTCTCATTAGAATCAGTAGAAGTGCTTTAAGAAATACACATGACTAGGTCCCCTTTCTTCAAGAAACTGATTTAATTAGACTTAGGTGGGACTGAGACAAAGGTGTTGTGAAAACATCTTTGGGGAAACCAATGGATATCCGAGGTTTGGACTTTCTAATGTTGAGACTTTCAGAGAAACTTGAGTAGGAAGACACATGTGAAAGATTGTGTGTAGAAACAGAGAATTAATGAAGGCTAACCCTGGTAAGCTAAAGAATCATTTCCAAAGAATTGCTCTTTCAAGAACATTCCCCCACAAATAACTCTGAGCAGTCTTAATTGCTAGACCTCCTGAGAACATAAAAGCATCCTCTGCCAAGAAAACTTAACCCAAGAGACACCAACTAATAAAATGTCAAGACAATCCATCTTTCAAGTAAGCTAATGTGTATTGAATTTCAAACATGTGTCAGACATTGTGCGCTTGGCACTTCTTTATAGGATCTCATTTTATCTTCACAATTTCATTTTACCTATGAAGTAGATATATTTTAAAGATGATAATACTCATCTTGGAGAGATTAAGTGTCTTACATAATGCCACATGTTAAGTGGCAGAGCAGAAACGTGAACTCATGTCTCTCTGATTCCAAAAATTCTATGATTGTCACCCTGTGCTGTATGCAAGATCTAGTTTGCTAAGGTTACAAAGCCTTAGCTGAAAGCAAAAGTGAAGATCTAAAGAGCCTCGTGATGAAAGTGAAAGAGGAGAGTGAAAAAGCTGGCTTAAAGCTCAACATTCAGAAAACTAAGATCATGGCATCTGCTCCCATCACTTCATGGCAAATAGATGGGGAAACAATGGAAACAGTGACAGGCTTTATTTTCTTGGGCTCCAAAATCACTGCAGATGGTAACTGCAGCCATGAAATTAAAAGATGCTTGCTCCTTGGAAGAAAAGTTATGACCAATCCAGACAGCATATTAAAAAGCAGAGACATTACTTTGCCAACAAAGGTCCATCTAGTCAAAGCTAAGGGTTTTCCCCGTAGTCATGTATGGATGTGAGAGTTGGACTATAAAGAAAGCTGAGTGCTGAAAAATTGATGCTTTTGAACTTTGGTGTTGGAGGAGACTCTTGAGAGTCCCTTGGACTGCAAGGAGATCCAACCAGTCCATTCTAAAGGAAATCAGTCGTGAATATTCATTGGAAGGACTGAAACTCCAATACTTTGGCCACCTGATGTGAAGAACTGACTCATTTGAAAAGACCCTGATGCTGGGAAAGATCAAAGGCAGGAGGAGAAGGGGACAACAGAGGATGGAATGGTTGTATGGCATCACCGACTCAATGGACATGAGTTTGAGTAAACTCCAGGAGTTGGTGACGGACAGGGAGGCCTGGCGTGCTGCAGTCCATGGGGTTGCAAAGAGTCGGACATTACTGAGTGACTGAACTGAAGGTTACAAAATGGTCAATCTTATTTTTTTTTCAAAACACTGCTTCTCCAGGAAAATTCTCTTGAGTTTCTTATGAAATACCTCCAGATATAGAATGAATCTAAGACACTCTGGTTAAGAGATAGTTGTGAGAGTCATTACCCAACTATCCGTACCTCCCCATGTAGTGATAGAAAATGCAATCTAGCCAAGTGACAGGTTCTGGCCAGTGAATGGGAATGAGTGAGAACAATTTCTATCATTTCTAGGGTAGAGCACATAATTTCTCCCTATACCACATCTGCTAGCAACCTTTCAAATAACAGCTGTTCCATCAGCCAATTCACAGAACTGTGATGGACAGGTAGTAAGAGCAAAAAAATAAAGGAATTTTTGTTTTTTTATCAATGACTGAGTTCTGTGGGATTGTTGTACAGCATAGCACACTTTATCACTTATCCTGATACAAATTTGATCCCCTATCTGTGTTTTATAGGGATGACAAATTACCAGTTCTAATTATGTAAGACACATACCCCAAAGCATGTCTGTGTTTTATTTTGTTGCCAAATCTACATGAAGTTTGAAACTCCAAGTCCTTTAGTGGAAAGCATTCCTTGAGATATTTTTTCAGTATTAAAAAATCAGTTGTCAAGGCAGTTGAGTAGAAGATTAATAAAAGCCATATTCAGACCACAAATCCTTCCTTGGACAGAAAACGCACATATGAACCAAACAAGGGTAAAAGGAAAGTCTCCAGAAGAAGAACCTACACATATTAATGTTCCAATGGGAGAACTACATCAGTTTATTCAGCAAATATTGACAAACTTACTGGATTTCAGGTATTATTCAGAGTTATAGAGATAGAATAGTGGACAGAACAAAGATTCTTCTTTTCACAGTGTTTATATTACAGTGGAGTGAGGGAAGATAATGGCATGGATTCGAAAACATTTAATTGTGCCAGTATAAACTCTCCTTATTTCTCATATGATCAGAATAAATGAGAAATGTGGAAAGCCAACAACTGCATTCTTGCCTCAACATTTAGGGTTAAGTATGAAGCAATACATGTGGTAATGTAACCTACATCATTTGGGGCCCTGAGATGCAGGTCATTAATTTGCCTTAAACTTTAAATACAGGTTTTTTATTTCCCTTCACAGGAAACAACAGTTCTTTCTTCTTCTAGCTGCACCTGGAGACCTGGCCATTCTCCTGGAGAAGGAAGTAGAATCAATGTTTTGATACTACATCTGGCATCTAGGGTTGCCTTCATCCCCTTAGGAACCTCTGAAGATATAAAAGTACGGTTTAAGAGGAGATTCTTCCATGAGAATCTACTATTTTTCCCTCTAATGTATTTTTAATCTAAGTTATAATGTTGTTATTGCTGATTGTCTATTCTTTATTTTTTCCTGTTGCTTTTGTTCAGTCACCAACAGCAATGTCTGACTCTTTGTGACCACATGGACTGCAGCTCACCAGGCTTTCCTGCCTCTCACCATCTCCCGAAGTTTCCCAAGTTCATGCCCATTGACTAGGTGATGCCATTGAACCATTTCATCCTCTGTTGCCCTCTTCTCCTTTTGCATTCAATCTTTCCCAGTATCAGGTTCTTTCCCAATGAGTTGGCTGCTCGCATCAGGTGGCCAAAGTATTGGAGCTTCAGCTTCAGCATCAGTTCTTCCAATGAGTATTCAAGGTTGATTTTCTTTACGGTTGACTGGTTGGATCTCCTTGCTGTCCAGGGGACTCTCAAGAGTCTTCTCCAACACCACAGTTTGAAAGCATCAATTCTTCAGTGCTCTGCCATCTTCATTGTCCTGCTCTCACATCCATACATGACGACTGGAAGGACCATAGACTTGAATTTATGGATCTTTGTTGGAAAAGTGATCTTTGCTTTTTAACACACTGACTAGGTTTGTGAGAGTGTTCCTGCCAAAAAGAATCATCTTCTGATTTCATGGCTGCAGTCACCATCTGCATGATTTTAGAGCCCAAGGAAAGGAAATCTGTCGCTGCTTCCACCTTTTCCCCTTCTGTTTGCCATGATGTGATAGGACCAAATGCCATGATCTTAGTTTTCTTAATATTTAGTTTCAAGCCAGCTTTTTCACTCTCCTCCTTCACCCTCATCAAGAGTCTCTTTAGTTCCCCTTAGCTTTCTGCCATTAGAGTGAAGTTGTTGATATTTCTGAAGTTGTTGATATTTCTCCTGGAAGTCTTGATTCCATCTTTTAAATAGCTTATTTCTTCTAGGCCCTTATTAAACATTTCTTCTGTGTTTTCATTTTGTTTAACTTACTGTGTTTGTGGTCTCTTTTCTGCAGGCCAGAAAGCTCATAGTTTCTCTTATTTGTGGGGTTTGCCCCCCATAGGTAGGGTTAGACTAGTACATTTTGAACAATACTCATTGGGGGAACTTGTGTCTGTATTCTGGTGGATAGAGTTGGATCTTGCCTCTCTGAAAGTCAGTGCCGTGTCCAGTAATGTGTTTTGGGTTGTCTTTGCACTTGGTATTGCTCTGGGCAGTCTATCTGCTAATGGGCAGGGTTGTGTTCCTGTTTTGCTGAAGGATCGGCATCAGGCATTTGGCCCTGAAGCTTGCTGGACTTTGGGTGGTATCTGGTCTTATTGTTGAGATGGAGGCCTTTGGGACAACTCTTGCCAATTAATGCTCTATGGGATTGGGAGTTCTCTGGTAGTCCAAAGTCCTGAACTTGGGTTCCCTCACCTTGGTTGTTGAGGCCCAACCCCTTACTGTAGCACTAAGACTTCACAGGCCATACAGCACAGAAGACAAAACCCAAAGACTAATGGTGAAAGCAACATTTGACAGCCAAGAACACCCAAAGAAACTCAATGCCTACAAAGAGAAGAGTGAAAAAGGAAAAAAGGATAAAAATGGAGTCAAAAAAGAAGAGAGCACTCAAGCCAATAAACAAATCCATAAAAATGAAAACTATACATTTTTAGTTTTTGAAAAACTATACATTTTTGAAAACTATACATTTTTAGTTATTGTAGAAAAAATACAAAATCAAAAACACAGGGAAAAATGCAATATAACTAAAGAGTACTGTAAAACTAAGGAAATAAAATAAAATGAATATCTAAAAGTAAGATGTTTTTAAAAAGCAATAAGTAGTTTACAAAAAATAAAAATTAAAGGAATAATAAAGAAAGGACAATATTCGAACAATATGCAAAAGAAAAAAATAGAAAATATACAGAAAGGTAGTAGAAGAATTGGAGAAGGCAATGGCACCCCACTCCAGTACTCTTGCCTGGAAAATCCCATGGACGGAGGAACCTGGTAGGCTGCAGTCCATGGAGTCGCTAAGAGTGGGACATGACTGAGCGACTTCACTTTCAATTTTCACTTTCCACTTTCATGCATTGGAGAAGGAAATGGCAACCCACTCCAGTGTTCTTGCCTGGAGAATCCCAGGGACGGAGGAGCCTGGTGGGCTGCTGTCTCTGGGGTCACACAGAGTCAGACACGACTGAAGTGACTTAGCAGCAGCAGTAGCAGTAGAAGAATCTCCTCATGATTCCTCCATTTTCCACTTCATACAGTGTGCTCCAGACAAACTGCCTACTCAGAAAGTCCTCCAATATTTTTAGAAAGATCTCTGGACCTTTTGTTGGCCGTGTGGGGTCAGCTTACACTCAGATCTTGCCTTACTCCAGCTTGAACTTGCTCCCAAAGTCCACAATTGCCCCTAAAGTCTCAGGCTAATTGCAGGGATTTAAGCTGCTGCACCTGCAGCTGCAGGTGCTAATTCCCTTCCTCTTCTTTAGTCACACGGCCCCTGGATTTCTGCTTTTGGGCCAGACTCTGCTTGTAGACCACACTCTGGTGTCTGTTCCCCACCCATTCAAGAGCAGGCGAAGGCTGAGACTTATCAGGGCTCACTTGCTCAGTCAGACCAGAGAAAGGGCAGGGTATGGCAGCCACAAGTGGGATGTATCAGGGAGAGCCTATGGTGGTAGAGACCTGCTGGATGTTGTTACAGTCTGAGGTGGGCAGTGCAGTCTCCTAGAGGAATTGGCCCTGGATCATGAATCCCTTGGAAGAGCTTGGAAGAAGGTCAGCGGTGACCTGCTGCAGGGTTGGGGGCACTGATTGTAAGTGTGTGCATGGGACCTTTTGAAGGAGGTCGCCATTATTCATTACCTCCACCATGGTTTGGCCTCAGGTCAAACAACAGAGAGGGAACACAGCCCTGTCCTTCAACAGAAAATTGGATAAAAGATTTACTGAGCATGGCCCTGCCCATCAGAACAAGACCCAGTTTCCCCCTCAGTCAGTCTCTCCCATCAGGAAGCTTCCATAAGTCTCATCCTTCTCCATCAGAGGGTAGACAGACTGAAAACCACAATCAAAGAAAACTAACCAATCTGCTCACATGGACCACAGCCTTGTCTAACTCAATGAAACTATGAGCCATGCTGTGTAGGGCCACACAAGATGGACGGGTCATGGTGGAGAGGTCTGACAAACCATGGCCCACTGGACAAGGAAATGGCAAACCACTTCAGTATTCTTGCTTTGAAGACCCCATGAAAAGTATGAAAAGGCAAAAATATAGGACACTGAAAGATGAACTCCCCAGGTCGGTAGGTGCCCAGTATACTACTGGAGATCAGTGGAGAACTAACTCTAGAAAGAATGAAGAGATGGAGCCAAAGCAAAAACAATACCCAGTTGTGGATGTGACTGGTGATGGAAGTAAAGTCCAATTCTGTAAAGAGCAATATTGCATAGGAACCTTGAATGTTAGGTCCAAGAATCAAGGTAAATTGGAAGTAGTCAAACAGGAGATGGCAAGAGTGAACATCGACATTTAGGAATCAGCAAACTGAAATGGACTGGGATGGGTGAATATAATTTAGATGACCATTATATCTACTACTGTGGGCAAGAATCCCTTAGAAAAAAGTGGAGTAGCCATCATAGTCAACAAAAGAGTCCGAAATGCAGTATTTGGGTGCAATTTCAAAAACGACAGAATGATCTCTGTTCATTTCCAAGGCAAGCCATTCAATATCACAGTAATCCAGGTTTATGCCCTGGCCAATAACGCTAAAGAAGCTGAAGTTGAACGGTTCTATGAAGACCTACAATACCATCTAGAACTAACACCCAAAAAAGATATCCTTTTCATTATAGGGGTCTGGAATACAAAAGTAGGAAGTCAAGAAATACCTGGAGTAATAGGCAAATTTGCCCTTGGAGTACAGAATGAAGCAGGGCAAAGGCTAACAGAGTTTTGCCAAGAGAATGCACTGGTCATAGCAAACACCCTCTTCCAACTACACAAGAGACGACTCTACACATGGACATCATGAAATGGTCAATACTGAAATCAGATTGATTACATTCTTTGCAGCCAAAGATGGAGAAGCTCTATACAGTCAGCAAAAACAAGACAGGGAGCTGACTGTGGCTCAGATAATGAGCTCCTTATTGCCAAATTCAGACTTAAATTGAAGAAAGTAGGGAAAACCACTAGACCATTCAGGTATGACCTATATCAAATCCCTTACGACTATACAGTGGAAGTGACAAATAGATTCAAAAGATTAGATCTGATAGACAGACTGCCTGAAGAACTATGAATGGAGGTTCATGACATTGTACAGGAGACAGTGATCAAGACCATCCCCAAGAAAAAGAAATGCAAAAAGGCAAAATGGTTGTCTGAGGAAGCCTTACAAATAGCTGAGAAGTGAAGTGAAAGGCAAAGTAGAAAAGGAAAGATATACCCATTTGAATGTAGAGTTACAAAGAATAGCAAGGAGAGATAAGAAAGCCTTCCTCAGTGATCAATGCAAAAAATTAAGGAAAACAATAGAATGCGATAGACTAGAGATCTCTTCAAGAAAATTAGAGATACCAAGGGAACATTTCATGCAAAGATGGCCACAATAAAGGACAGAAATGGTATGGACCTAACAAAGCAGAAGATATTAAGAAGAGGTGGCAAGAATACACAGAACTATACAAAAAAGATCTTCAAGACCCAGATAATCATGATGGTATGATCCCTCATCTAGAGCCAGACATCCTGGAATGTGAAGTCAAGTGGGCCTTAGAAAGCATCACTACGAACAAAGCTAGTGGAGGTGATGGAATTCCAGTTGAGCTATTTCAAATCCTAAAAGATGATGCTGTGAAAGTGCTGCACTCAAAATGCCAGCAAATTTGGAAAACTCAGCAGTGGCCACAGGACTGGAAAAGGTCAGTTTTCATTCCAATTCCAAAGAAAGGCAATGCCAAAGAATGTTCAAACTACCACACAATTGCACTCATCTCACACGCTAACAAAATAATGCTCAAAATTCTCCAAGACAGGCTTCAACAGTATGTGAACTTCCAGATGTTCAAGCTGGATTTAGAAAAGGCAGAGGAACAAGAGGTGAAATTGCCAACATCTGCTGGATCATCGAAAAAGGAAAGAGTTCCAGAAAAACATCTATTTCTGCTTTATTGACTATGCCAAAGCCTTTGACTGTGTGGATCACAGCAAACTGTGGAAAATTCTTAAAATATGGGGATACCAGACCACCTGACCTGCCTCCAGAGAAATCTGTATGCAGGTCAAGAAGCAACAGTTAGACCTGGATGTGGAACAACAGACTGGTTCCAAATCGGGAAAGGAGTACCTCAAGGCTGTATATTGTCACCCTGCTTATTTAACTTATATGCAGAGTACATCATGTGAAATGCTGGACTGGATGAAGCACAAGCTGGAATCAAGATTACCAGGAGAAATATCAATAACCTCAGATATGCAAATGACATCACCCTTATGGCAGAAAGTGAAGAAGAACTAAAAAGCCTCTTGATGAAAGTGAAAGAGGAGAGTGAAAAAGCTGGCTTAAAATACAACATTGAGAAAACTAGACCATGGCATCTGGTCTCATCACTTCATGGCAAATAGATAAGGAAACAGTGGAAACTGTGACAGACTTTATTTTCTTGGACTCCAAAATCACTGCAGATGGTGACTGCAGCCATGAAATTAAAAGACATTTGCTCCTTGGAAGAAAAGTTATGACCAACCTAGACTGCATATTAAAAAGCAGAGACATTGCTTTGCCAACAAAGGTTCATCTAGTCAAAGCTATGGTTTTTTCCAGTAGTCATATATGGATGTGAGAGCTGGCCTATAAAGAAAGCTGAGTGCCAAACAATTGATGCTTTTGAACTGTGCTGTTGGAGAAGACCCTTGAGAGTCCCTTGAACTGCAAGGAGATCCAACCAGTCCATCCTAAAGGAAATCAGCCCTGAATATTCATTGGAAGGACTGATGCTGAAGCTGAAACTCCAATACTTTGGCCACCTGATGCAAAGAACTGACTCATTTGAAAAGACCCTGATGCTGGGAAAGATTGAAGGCTGGAGGAGAAGGGGATGACAGAGGATGAGATGGTTGGATGCCATCACCAACTCAATGGACATGAGTTTGAGTAAACTCCGGGAGTTGGTGATGGACAGGGAGGCCTGGCGTGCTGCAGTCCATGGGTTGCAAAGAGTCAGACATTACTGAGCGACTGAATTAAACTGAACTGAACTGGAAGAGCTAAGCTGCTTAGGCTCCCTGCAAGGTGCCTGCTCACAGTTTGGTGGCAGCTGCCACCTCTGGGTTCAAGAGCACAGCAGTGGCATTTTGTTTGCTGCCTCAGGCACTCTCCTTGGCTTTGCCAGTGGCTAGTGGCTTACATTTCCCCCTCTGGAACTGTAAACTGTGGTCACATCTATCTCCACCGCTGGTACTTCTGCCCGTTTTAGCGGCCTCCACTGGGTATACAGCTGCTGTCTGGGAGTGGGCAGCGTTAAAGGGCCCTGATGCCAATGATCTCTTTTCACTGGGAGGCCCAGTATTTTCCCTGGGCTCCCTCAGCTGTCGTATTTGCCCCCTCAGAGTATCTTCATGGCAGTCAACCCCAAACCTCTCCCTGTGGTCCCACCCCCACCCCCACCCCCCACCCCTCATAAGCCTGAGCCTCAGCACCCAGCCCCCACTCTCCATGATGGGTGCAAGAGTTCAGGCCCTTTCTCAGCTGGTAAGTGCTGTTCAGCAACCATCTGTACGGTGAATTCTCTCCATTTTGCCTTCTGAGCAACTGTTGCTGCGTTCCCCTCTGAAGTTTTGAAGCTCCCCTCAAACCCCCTACCCCGGACTCTGAGTGTGCAGAAACTTTTCCTCCTTCACAACACCCTCCCTGGGGTGCAGGTCCTTGTCCTGAAATCCTTTGTCTCTTTTTTTTATCTTTATCTTCTGCCCTACCTTATTCTAAGGAGATTGGCTTGCCTTTTTGAAAACCTGGGGTTTTCTGCCAGCATTCAGAAGGTGTTCTGTAGGAGTTGTTTCACATGCAAATGAATTTTTGATGTATTTGTGGGGAGGTGGGTGATCTTCCTATCTTATTCCTCTTCCATCTTGGAAGTCCCCCACAATGGAGTCTTGTCAAAGGGCCACATTATAATCAAGCATTAAAATAATCCTTCAGTTCGGTTCAGTTCAGTCACTTAGTCATGTCCGACTCTTTGTGACCCCCATGAATCACAGCACCCCAGGCCTCCCTGTCCATCACCAACTCCTGGAGTTCACTCAAACTCATGTCCATCGAGTCAGTGATGCCATCCAGCCATCTCATCCTCTGCTGTCCCCTTCTCCTCCTGCCCCTAATCTCTCCCAGCATCAGAGTCTTTTCCAATGAGTCAACTCTTCGCATGAGGTGGCCAAAGTACTGGAGTTTCAGCTTCAGCATCAGTCCTTCCAGTTAGCCCTCGGCAACAACTTAACCTCTCAAAGTTCCAGTTCTCATTTGTAAAATAATGGTACTACTAGTGCCTACTTTATAAGAGTTTTGTAAAGATTATAATGAAATAATAGCACATAGGATCCCAGGAAATTATGAAGTATTGTATTCATGTTAAAATAGCTGTTACTACTATGTGAACGATTTCCAGATGAAAGAAATCTCTGAAGATGAAACAGACTCCTAGCATCTGGATTGGTGTGCTTATCCCTGAGGAGCGAGTCAACATTCTTAGCCTCCAATTCAAACAGCTTACCTAAGGGGTTAAGTGTATATTTTCTATTCTGATATGATTTGCAATGTCCCCTAGAAACCTATGGGTTACAATTGCTGTATTCCCTCATTCACCAGGGATGGAGTATGTTCCCTAAGGTCTCAGCCAATGGTCCAAGCTGCATGTCCATATACTCCCTGGGGTCTACTGCATAACAAGGTCCCTGATGTTTATCATCCCTGGAAGAAATGTTGGTCCTTCCAGAAGAATCATTAGAGGCCTGGTGGCAATCTAATGATGGTGACTTATTACCTGGCCTTCCTAGTTACTGCAAGAGGCTCCCATGGGACACCTGAATAACCAAGTAAGAAAGCATAGAATACATGCTACTCCTTGCTGGAGGGAGAATTCAGTTCTTACAATGCAAAAGAAACATTCAAAGGCCTCAGAGAGGCTCAAGGAGCCAAATGGATCCCAAGATCACAGTTGGATAACTTTGCCCCAAATTTTGGATGAAAGTACTAACAGGAGGGAACATGTGAGAAGTGGAGTTTGAGAGCAGGTTATCCAGGAACTACTGATTTTTGCAGGGGCAGGGGTATTCCTGAGAGAGAATATTGAATACTGTCTCATATCCCCAGCTCTGGCCTTGAGGCTGTCATAATAAGAATTTAATAAGCAAGACAGATATCTAAAACTGTCTATACAGCAACCATCCTCCTGGAGTAGCCTGTCTCGTCAACTATATGTCTATCAGGATAGCTTTCATGTTTTTCCTTGACCCCATCTCCACCTTGGCTTCTATTAATTAGTTCTTAACCAAACCCATGGAGAAGGCAATGGCACCCCACTCCAGTACTCTTGCCTGGAAAATCCCATGGATGGAGGAGCCTGGTAGGCTGCAGTCCATGGGGTCGCTGGGAGTCGGACACGACTGAGCGACTTCCCTTTCACTTTTCACTTTCATGCATTGGAGAAGGAAATGGCAAGCCACTCCAGTGTTCTTGCCTGGAGAATCCCAGGGACAGGGGAGCCTGGTGGGCTTCCGTCTATGGGGTCGCACAGAGTCGGACACGACTGAAGCGACTTAGCAGCAGCAGCAGCAGCAACCAAACCCAAATCTTTTCTCCCGAGTTTTTCAACTTATAAATAAATAGTCAATCTCTTGAGTGGCAGAGATCTTAAGATGAAAAACCTTAGTGTTAACAAAGGCCAGTGTCCAGTGTGGAGAAAGCCAGTTTTCAGGGAAATAAAACAATTTCTCCACACAGGTAGGGAATTCCCTCCTGGTCCAGTGGTTTAGGATTCAGTGATCTACTGCCCTGGCCCTATGTTTGATCCCTGGCTGGGGAACTAAGATCCCACAAGCCAGAGGCGAGGCCAAAAAAAAAATAATAATAATAAACCAAAAACAAACAAAACACACACACACAAAACAACAATGAAATGGAACAACAACAACAGAAACCACACAAAGAAATAGAGACAAGAAAAGGAAAGTACAGATTCCTATGACATTCAAGAGTCTCTGGTTTCCCAAGGCCCAGGTGTAACTGGTCTTCCTATCGTTTGGTTGATCAATGCATTCTTGATTCAACAAGCTAACAAGCACTTCCTTTCCCTCAAGCTGTGTAGATTTGGGTTCTGTCACTTCCAACCAAAATGGTCTTGACCAATAGATGACGTTCATATGGGCCAGAAACAGAGTTCAGTATCCAAGCAATCTTTCTATTTCACCTCTGGAATGCCTCCAACTCCAGTGTGCATCTGGAATCTTCCCTTCCTACACATTTGCTGAACACCACCAGAGTAACCATGCTGAATACCTCTTCTTCATAAATATATTCTGATTCCCACATCTCCTTCACCACCACCACTAGGGCTACCCTCTCTATAAACCCGTTCACATGTCACATGTGCACTAGCTCTTCTCAGCCAGGATGCAATACCCACCAAAACAGATACCATCCACGTCTCATTCACCTGTGACACCCTAGCTCCTAGCACAGGGCATAGAATATTCTAGTGTCTGAGGATTATTTGCTTCCCTGGCCTGTCTCTATGTGGAGTTGATACGGTTCTTACCAGGCTGCTTGACTTTCTGAAAGATACTAATCTAACCCTCATCCCAGCTGATTACCTGCTTTAGCTTCTGTGTTTGTTAATACTCTACTCCCAAACATTCATAGTATTTGCTTTTACTGTATGTTGCTGAAATGTTATGGATTGGGTACAGAAACGAACTAAAGAGAAACCTCGTTGTTGAATATACTATAGGAATGACAGGAAAGATGATGGTCACAGTAAGATACAAAAGAAAGTTCTCCCTCTGGTCTCAGTATCAGGAAAAAGTGAGACTTTTCTGCACAACCGGTCTGTGTTACCTTTATGGACACTGCATGCACCTGATCATATTCCCCTCTAGGGAGAGCTCATGCCAAACTTCTGGCACACTTCCAGCAAATGAAATAGGTCCTCGTGACATGAGTTTTGTCTGTTTCTCTCACTCTGGTTTGTATCTTGCTTTCCTACTCTATTTTTTATTTTCCTGCATTTCCTCATCTCTCTTTTTTAAAAGAAAAATATTTTGTGCAATTCTCCAATAACCACGATTACTTACTGATGTAGCCATCTGTTGGGCACCGCACCACTTCTCAATCCTTGGAATCAGATTGGAAGCAATCGACATCATTTTCTCTTCCACACTGATTTTCATACGGTACTTTTTAAGTAAAACATTTAATATAGTCTTTATCCCATTTCCTTGAATATAATTTTTATTTTAGAATAGTTATTCATTTACAGAAAAGTTGCAAAAACAGTACAGAGAGTTCCCATATAGTTGTCACCCAATTTCCCCATTGTTAACCTCTAACATTACCCTAGCACATTTGTCCCATTATAAACCAATTTTAGTACATTAGTATTAGCTAAACTCCACAGTTAATTACGATCTCCCTAGTTTTTCTGTATTGTCCTTTTTCTGTTTGAAGATCACTTTAATGTAGTAATGTGGAACCATTATGACGTTTAGTCATCATGTCTCTTAGTTTCTTTTGGTCTGTAACAGTTTTTCAGACTTTCCTTATTTCTGATGACCTTGACAGTTTTAAGGTGTGAGGTGTGCTGGTTGAGTCCTTTGTAGAAAGTCTGTCGAATCAGGATTTGTCTAATGTTTATTCCATGGTCAGACTGGGGTTATTGGTTTTGGGGAGGAAGCCTGCAGAGGTAAAGTGCCATTCTCATAATACCAAGTCAGGGGTGCATGCTATTAACTTGACTTGTTACTGATGATATTAACCTTGATCACCTGGCCAAGGTACCATTTCCAAACTTTCTCCACTATAAAGATACTTTCTCTACTCTACTCTTTAAATCACATTGCTAAGCACAGCCTCCAAGAAGAGATAAGAAAGCCTTCCTCAGCAATCAATGCAGAGAAATAGAGGAAAACAACAGAATGGGAAAGACTAGAGATCTCTTCAAGAAAATTAGAGATACCAAGGGAACATTTCATGCAAAGATGGGCTCTATAAAGGACAGAAATGGTATGGACCTAACAGAAGCAGAAGATATTAAGAAGAGGTAGCAAGAATACACAGAAGAACTGTACAAAAAAGATCTTCACGACCCAGATAATCACGATGGTGTGATCACTCACGTAGAGCCAGACATCCTGGAATGTGAAGTCAAGTGGGCCTTAGAAAGCATCACTATGAACAAACCTAGTGGACGTGATGGAATTCCAGTGGAGCTATTTCAAATCCTGAAAGATGATGCTGTGAAAGTGCTGCACTCAATATGCCAACACATTTGGAAAACTCAGCAGTGGCCACAGGACTGGAAAAGGTCAGTTTTCATTTCAATCCCAAAGAAAGGCAATGCCAAAGAATGCTCAAACTACTGCACAATTGCACGCATCTCACACGCTAGTAAAGTAATGCTCAAAATTCTCCAAGCCAGGCTTCAGCAATACGTGAACCGTGAACTTCCAGATGTTCAAGCTGGTTTTTGAAAAGGCAGAGGAACCAGAGATCAAATTGCCAACATCCGCTAGATCATGGAAAAAGCAAGAGAGTTCCAGAAAAACATCTATTTCTGCTTTATTGACTATGCCAAAGCCTTTGACTGTGTGGATCACAGTAAACTGTGGAAAATTCTGAAAGAGATGGGAATACCAGACCACCTGACCTGCCTCTTGAGAAACCTGTATGCAGGTCAGGAAGCAACAGTTAGAACTGGACATGGAACAACAGACTGGTTCCAAATAGGAAAAGGAATACATCAAGGCTGTATATTGTCACCCTGCTTATTTAACTTCTATGCAGAGTACATCATGAGAAACGCTGGGCTGGAAGAAACACAAGCTGGAATCAAGATTGCAGGGAGAAATATCAATAACCTCAGATATGCAGATGATACCACCCTTACAGCAGAAAGTGAAGAGGAACTAAAAAGCCTCTTGATGAAAGTGAAAGTGGAGAGTGAAAAAGTTGGCTTAAAGCTCAACATTCAGAAAACAAAGATCATGGCATCTGGTCCCATCACTTCATGGGAAATAGATGGGGAAACAGTGGAAACAGTGTCAGACTTTATTTTGGGGGGCTCCAAAATCACTGCAGATGGTGACTGCAGCCATGAAATTAAAAGATGCTTACTCCTTGGAAGGAAAGTTATGACCAACCTAGATAGCGTATTCAAAAACAGAGACATTACTTTGCCAACAAAGGTCCATCTAGTCAAGGCTATGGTTTTCCCTGTGGTCATGTATGGATGTGAGAGTTGGACTGTGAAGAAAGCTGAGCACCGAAGAATTGATGCTTTTGAGCTGTGGTGTTGGAGAAGACTCTTGAGAGTCCCTTGGACGCAAGGAGATCCAACCAGTCCATTCTGAAGGAGATCAGCCCTGGGATTTCTTTGGAAGGAATGATGCTAAAGCTGAAACTCCAGTACTTTGGCCACCTCATGCGAAGAGTTGACTCATTGGAAAAGACTCTGATGCTAGGAGGGATTGGGGGCAGGAGGAGAAGGGGACGACAGAGGATGAGATGGCTGGATGGCATCACTGACTCGATGGACATGAGTCTGAGTGAACTCCGGGAGTTGGTGATGGGCAGGGAGGCCTGGCATGCTGTGATTCATGGGGTTGCAAGGAGTCGGACACGACTGAGCGACTGAATTGAACTGAACTGAAGCACAGCCTAAACCCAAGGGGAGGGAAGTTAAGCTCCACTTCCTTCATGTGGCACCTACATAAATTATTCAGAATACTTTTGCCCTATTTATTTATTGAATCTTTTTTTTTTAATAAATATACTCACAGCTATTTTCTTTTTCCTCAGCAACTTTTTAAAGATTGAACTGGATGGTATTTGGAGATATTAAATGAGGTTGTTTTCAGTTCCAAAATGTGTTCGAAACCCTTATCAGCATCAGTAATATTGAAAACAGGTTTTCAACTGAAGATCCAGGCTTTTATAAATCATTGTGCATTTTTTAATAATTCATTGTGGTGTGTGTGTGTGTGTCCAGGAGCTTAATTATGCATATGAAGAACTAAAAACTCTGGATAACTCAGAACATAGGGTGGGAAAAGATGGCAAGAATGTGTAAATACCTTTATTCTTGCCCTGAAGAAGATAAAGGTTAACTAGAGGGTGGGCAGTGTGCCTGCCCATGAAAAGACTCTCTACCCAGGGACAGAACACGACACACACACACACACACACACACACACACACATTCCAATAGTGCACGTTAAGTCTGAGGGAGCCACAGCCAGAGAGGTCTTATGACCCATTTCTGGAGAGAAGCCCACAAAGCTGTACATCTCCATATAGAAATGTGCCCCCACATGTACAGATGAGTAAAAAGGAAATGATGGTGTGGAAGAGAAGACCTACATGTCCTTAGCACCCCAACATGACATAGAAGAGCATCTAAAAGTATTCCAAGAGGGGTGCTGAGAGGAGGTGGAAGACTTGCAGGCAGGACTATAAAGAGGACCTTTCAACTCTGGTAGCTATAGAGCAAAGAATGATGGGGACAGTTCACAGTGGGTGAAGCAGAAGGGTGCAAGGATTAAAGATCAGCGAGGGTTGCACCTTTCGGCAGGAGTACCATGGATGATGTCAACAACCATGGACCAGATTCTGTTCTTTGATTGCAGGATGACACATTAGCCCTCTGAATTCTATACTGCACCCCGGGAGATGGAAGGGAAGGTCAGTATGTTGACTGAATTTTAGCTTTAAACTGGACCAAAAAAAGGTTTTTTATTGGAGGATAGTTGATTTACAACATGGTGTTAGTTTCTGCTGTACAGCAAAATGAATCTGTTTTCCCATACAGGCCATTACAGGGTATTGTACATAACTCACCTTTTCAATATCGTCACCCACCATTCCCTAAGAGAAAGCTTTGCTTTAGAAACTTGTCTATTTACCATCCCTGACTAGGCCTGCTCATTATTACCTCCATGTCTTTCTCCATGTTGTAGTCTCCTTCTGACCACTAAAAGCTCTCTTTTCTACCTATAGTCTTGCCATCCTCCAAAGCCCGGTTCGAGACTCACCTCTTCTATGAAGCTGTTCAGGCAGCTCAGCCTGCAGTGAGCTGTATTATATCAGAGCTCCCACGGGGAGATGGAAGGAGCAAGGGAGAAGGATGCCTCTTCCTAATGAGCATTGTCATTGTTTACCCCTAGCTATTTGCCAGGTGCTGCCTTCCCCTTATAAGGACACTTGTGCTCATCTAGGTAATCTGGATAATTTCCCCATCTCAAGATCCTTAACTTAATCACATCTGCAAAGTCCCTTTTGCCACTTAAATAACATATTCACCTATTCTCAGGGAGAGGCTTTATTCAGTCTACCACAATGGAGTTCATTTATTAAAGGAGTTCATTTATTAAACGACTAAGGCTCATGTCTGAGCCCAAAAGATATGCTGCCTTCTGGATATCACATGAGGTACCAAAGAACACAAGGTGAAAAGTGCCACTGTCAGGTCACTGGCCCCACCATTGCCACCAAAAAGCAACATTTAGGCACAGACTTCATGCAATCCAATCCTTGTTACCTATAATTGACATTCAAAAAGCCACAGGCAGGCAGAGTTTACATTCAAACTATCGATGACATTGTCTCAAAATGATTTCTAGTTAGGTAACATTAGGACCAGAGAAGGCCATGGCACCCCACTCCAGTACTCTCGCCTGGAAAATCCCATGGACGGAGAAGCCTGGTAGGCTGCAGTCCATGGGGTCGCGAAGAGTCGGACACGACTGAGCGACTTCACTTTCACTTTTCACTTTCATGCATTGGAGAAGGAAACGGCAACCCACTCCAGTGTTCTTGCCTGGAGAATCCTAGGGACGGGGGAGCCTGGTGGGCTGCCGTCTCTGGGGTTGCACAGAGTCGGACACGACTGAAGCGACTTAGCAGCAGCAGCATTAGGGCAGGCAGCTAGTCCTGTGGTAGCACACAGTCAGTGCTCAATGAAAGTCAAGAGTTGGAGGATTTCTCATAATCTCCTCTAATTAGTTAGTTGAGAGTTCCAGTATGATTTCTCTGGCTCTCCTTGGGTAGGTTTGCCAGGCCAGATCCATTATGCCCCAGTACTCCTGGGTTATTCAATAGTCATGTCAAGAAGTCCTGATAATATAGTCCACTTGAGTAGTATAAATCTTGATATTGTCAGTTCAATGGGTGATGATAATCGTTAAGTGGGCTTCCCCCCAGTAGCTGAACTGGTAAAGAATCCTCCTTCAATGCAGGAGACCTTGGTTGGATTCCTGGGTGAGGAAGATCCCCTGGAAAAGGGAACGGCTATCCAATCCAGTACTCTGGCCTGGAGAATCCCATGCACAGTATATTCCTTGGGGCCGTAAAGGGTCAGACATGACTGAGCAACTTTCACTTTTCACTTTCAATCTAAGTAGTAGAGTTAAGCCATTGTTTGGCACTGAACCATGAGAGGAGGTTGCTCCTGCATTTCCTCCCTCCTCCGCAAACTGCGTCTTATAAGTCGCTATCCCTTTAACCACAGGCTGTACAGAGAAATAAGAACTCTCCTCCCGGGGGATTGTGATCCTCCCAGCTGCACGCCAGAGACTTGGGGCTACAATGGCATAGATACCACCAAGAGAAAAGAAGGAAGAAAGCAAATTTCTGGCAGATACAGTGTGGAGTCTTTGTGAAGGAGCTGAAGGCCTTTCTGTATCAATAATACCATTTTCTGGTAAGGAGAAAAATGCATGTGGTATCATGAAAGTGACTTTAGTAAATGAGAAGTTGTGAAAGTGTATTTAAATCCATAGAAAGCTCTAAAAGTCACATTGTCTTGTCTTAACTGAATTACTGCAGACCCTGGATAAGAATGTCTCTTTGACAGAAAAATGGGCTGTTCTTCTATTTAGTGAAGTTTAGTAGAAATATTACAAAGATCTGTGATAGTGTTTCCTTTCATTGGCTTTGGAGACAAGTGCAAGCTGCTTACTAGATGAATGGCCTTTGGTAAACTGCTCACCTCTCAGTACCTCAGACATCTTATATGTAAAGTAAACTGCCTGCCTTCTAGGCCTGTTACGAAAATTAAACAAGTTATTGGATGGAAATACCTCACACAGTGCTCAATACATATTTTTCACTGTTCATTTCCTCTAACACATTGGAAATAACTAAGACTTCGAAAATCACCTAGTTCAACTCTCACTTTTACAGATATCTTCTGGAGATATTTTGTTAAACACATTTACACACAGATTTCTACAGAGATAATGTCTTGACCCAAAACAGTCAGTAATTCCTCAGATTTGGTCCCGGAATCATATTAACTTTCCACAGAATACAAAGTCAGAAAATGGGTCTCTTCAATGCAAAATGGCAGCTCTTCAGAGTTTTGTGGTCTCCTTAAAAATTCATCCACACTAAACCTTTAAGAGAATCAAAAACAGACAGGAGAGATAGAAAGAAAATTATTGGCAAAAATATTTTAAGGTCAATTAAGAAATCCTACTCTATATATCTTGACTTGTCTTGGTCAGTAATGATCATGTTTGCATATGTAAAGCCATTTTCACTGTTTACTCACGTAACATAGGGAATGCTGAAACATATATTCAGATCCAATCTTTTTATGACATGGTTTTAGATTTGTTGATATGTTAATTTGATGATTTATTAAGACATGGAAAATTTGCCCATAGAGATATGGAAAATAAAACAATTCATGAAAAATTACTTTTCAGTTTGGAGAAGATGGAGAGGAAATTTGCATTAAAAATATTCACTATATTTTCTGGACTATTTTCTCTGGGAAGCAAGAATACTCCTGGTGTCCCATATCTTAAGCATCTTTCCAGTACAGCATTAAAATGGAACCAAGAAAGGTCCAAATGATGTATTAATAAGTGAAGGCCAGAATGCTTCAGGTGGATCGGGGCTCATTTTAGCCCCAAGAGCCTGTCAGGGCATTAAAAGAGGCAGAAATAGGATAAGGCACCAAGATGCTGGTGGCTCCACCCAATACTTTTCTAGGGTTTTTGTACATCAAGCAATTAAAGCCTTCTGCCAGAAATAGTTCTGGGGTTTGATTTTGTTTAATGTGCATCATCTATTGAGTCCTAGTCATACACCTTGCACTATCCTAAGGCACTCACTTGAACCCCACAACTAGCCAATGAAGAAGGTACAATTATTACTCTCATTGCACAGTTAAAATGAGACTTAGAAGTATTAAACACCTTGACAAGGTCATCCAGAGAGGCAAGCGTGGATGCATGATGGTGTGTGGTACGTGTGTGTGTATATGTGTGGTATATGTGCCTGTATACATGCATGTGTACATGTGTGTACCTAGGAGGGGATGGGTTCTCACTTTCAGCAGAAAGATCCTTCTCCTTTCTACCTGGACATAATAAAGATTTTTTAACATCAATGATATTACCAAACTTAATTTTGTGTAACTATGGCTAAATTGGGCTTCCCTGGTGGCTCAGATGCTAAAGAATCTGCCTGCCAAGCCAGAAACCTGGGTTTCCCTGGGTTGGGAAGATCCCTTGGAGGAGGGCATAGCAACCCACTCCAGTATTTTTGCCTGGAGAATCCCATGGCCAGAGAAGCCTGGCAGGCTACAGTCCATAGAGTTGCAAAGAGTTGAACATGACTGAAGCGACAGCATGCATGGATGCATGGCTAAATTATGCTGATCTTTCCTTATAAGTTTTCATACTTTCATACATAAAACTATAAATATTAGTCAAAAAAGAAGCAAACATGATCATTTTGTTGTTGTTCAGTCCCCCATTCATGTCCAACTCTTTGCAACCCCATGGACTGGAGCACACCAGACTTCCCTGTCCTTCACCATCTCCCAGAGCTTGCTCAAAGTCATGTCCATTGAGTCGGTGATGCCATCCAATTATCTTGTCTTCTGTCATCTCTTTCTCCTCCTGCCTTCTATCCTTCCCAGCATCAGGGTCTTTTCCAATGAGTCAGCTCTTCCCACCAGGTGGCCAAAGTATTGGAGTTTCAGCATCAGTCCTTCTGATGAATATTCAGGGTTGATTTGTTTTAGGATTGACTGGGTTTGATCTCCTTGCAGTCCAGGGGACTCTCAAGGGTTTTCTCCAACACTACAATTGGAAAGCATCAATTCTTTGGTGCTCAGGCTTCTTTATGGTCCAACTTTCACATCCATACATGACTACTGGAAAAACCATAGCTTTGACTAGACAGACCTTTGTTGGCAATGTAATGTCTCTGCTTTTTAGCACACTGTCTAGGTTTGTCATAGCTTTTCTTCCAAGGAGCAAGCACCATTTAATTTCATGGCTGCAGTCACCATCTGCAGTTTGCAGCCCGGGTAAATAAAGTCTTTCACTGTTTCCATTGTTTCCCCATCTATATGCCATGAAGTGATGGTACTGGATGCCATGATCTTAGTTTTTTGAATGTTGAATTTTAAGCCAGCTTTTCACTCTCCTCTTTCACCTTCATCAAGAGCCTCTGTAGTTCCTATTTGACTTCTACCATAGGGTGGTGTCATCTACATATGTGAGGTTATTGATATTTCTTCCGGCAATCTTGATGCCAGCTTGAGCTTCATCCAGCTCAGCATTTCGCATGATGTATTCTGCATATAAGTTAAATAAACAATATACAGGGTGACAATATACAGCCTTGATGCACTCCTTTCCCAATTTTGAAGCAGTCTATTGTTTCATGTCCAGTTCTGATTGTTGCTTCTTGACCTGCATACGGGTTTCTCGGGAGGCAGGTAAGGTGGTTTGGCACTCCAATCTCTATTACTGAAGATAGCTGTATGAGACATGTTAAGTGCTAAGGGTGCAAAGCATAACCTCTACTTACATCAAGATAGGTTAGAAGACAAGGCACATATGTTAAAAACAAGAGTTAATGACACAAGGTAGACAACTGTTGCATGAATAGTATAGATGCATGTTATGGAAATTCAAAGGAATAAATAAATCAGAAAATTAGGGGAAAAAATGTTAGAATACAGATGGCAGTACAGAAAGGAAAGAAGGTTACTTTACCAATGTCATAAAGCTAGTCTTGAAAGAGTTGAGAGTAAATCACAAGTTTCCTGATTCATATTGTAAGACTGTTTCATGGAACTATGCTAATGAAAATTATCTTAACAATAGCATTAGTTAACACTTTGAAGACACTTTTTACATACTGGGCATTTTACAGACATTATCTTATTAAATTCTCATAATAACCCTAGGACAGAGGTGCTGTATTTTCCCCCATTTCACACATGAGGAAATTGAGGTGTAAGAAAGATAATTTTCATAAAGCCCTACAGCCAGAAAATGGCTGATCCAGTACTTACACCAAGGTGTCTAAAGAGCTATAATGAAGGCAGGAAGCATGGCCCAGAAACCAGGGGAATGACAGGTCAAATCTAAGTGGTGGAAACAGACATTTATGAAAAGTCAGTGGGCTGCTTTACTGGAAGAGGAAATTCGAGAGAGGACTTAGCAGATAGAGTTAGAACAGAGTATGAGGCAGAGAGAAGGAGGTCGTGAATGTCAATCCAGGCAGCAAATATTCTGTTTGTCTATCATGTGTTTGGGAAGAAGGTAGGAACAGAAGATAGGAGCTTGACAACTCTATAGTTGTGGGCTGTTGTTGTTGCTGTTATTTTTAAGATTAACCTGGTCACAAAGAGAATGACGAGGAAGAGTCTAGTAGTAGAGGACTGATCAGGGGCTAAATCCTCAGCTCTAGAGAAGGATGGGGTGTTTTCAGGTGTTTTCCAAACTTCTGAGGGTACACAGCTACAGGTCCGCTTCCCAATCTCACCACAGAGCATGGGAAGAGACTAACACTCCTCACCAATATTTCCCCACAGACTGCAGTATTTCCATATCCACACAAGCTAACAAAGCCCTTTGGAACCATGAAGATTTTTTTCCGCTACCAGACATTCAGATTCATCTGGCTCACAAAGCCATCTGGCCGGCGCTTTCACAAAAGTCACCAGCTGGGGGCGCCTCTGACTCTTGCCGACTTTGAAGCCATAAATCGCTGTGAGAGATCATTGCCTAAGAACTTTAACTTTGCTGGGGATGTGCTGGACCAGTGGTCCCAAAAAGAGAAGGTATAAGATGACGGGCCTCCTTTAAATTCTTGGTGTCTACCTGTCTCTCAGACTTCCGTTTCCTTGTTCTGTGGCCATTTTTAATTCCATTTTTTCATACCTCATGGTTTCCTTTGTTTTCCAGTTGCCCTTCTCTCTCTCCAGGGAAGAACTTTGCACCTCAACTACGTATGGCTGTCTTCATCCTCAGCCCCCCTCATCATGGTTACTCAAAGAACTATGCCTCTTTCCCCTCGTTTTCCCCAAGTCGAACATAGCAGCTCTTTGTTCTCCAATTCTTCTGTTTGGTTTGGTCACACAAAAAACAGTAACTTGAGCTTTGGTTTTATGAATAGTCATTGGTGCAGAAGCAGAGCTTGAAAAGGAAAAAGCAATATGTTTTATGAAGTGTTTAGTGTATCCCCAGGTCAAGGTCCCTGCATACTGACCCCCCCCACCCCCAGCCAGGCACTAAGCTGAACACTCTACTTATCAATGCTTACCAAAGTGCACTGCGAGGGCCCGTGCTTCAGAATATATACTACATGTACAAGGTACTGAATATGTGGAGTTAATTCTTCCTAGTAAATAGAATGGACAATCTTCCTTCAAATCTATTGTCTTTAGCAGCTCTCTTATATTTGATACACTCACTTTTGAACAGAGAGCACAGATAGAAGATGAAAATCTCTAGATAAAATGTAGGGACATATTTTGTTTTCAGTATACATATTTATTTTTCAGTAACCCATTTTTAGCAAGTTGTACTGATTTTCCCATTATGGTGGTATTAATAATTAAACATATTTTCCTTCTTAAGTAAAGTATTCAAGTAAAAATGAGTCAACAGTGTAAAGAAGAATACAAAGAACAATAGCACAAGTGTAGACAGATCTGGAAAAATAGTGATACTCAAATGACTAACAATTGAGAAATATGGATCTATATTATTTCATCAAATCCCCATCACCACCCTGCAGCTAAGGGGGCTGCAGATAAGGAACTTAACCTCACAGAAGTTAAGCTACTTATGCAAGTTCACCAGTTCAAAGGTAAATGAACCAGCTTCTGATCTTACAGAGCTTTAATCCATTGGATAGGGATGACTCTATGATATCACAAAGTTTAATGGAATAAATGGGAACGTGCATACAAAGCTGCAGGAACACAGAGAAGTCAGGAGAAGAAGTGGGAGCTAAGAAAGACTTGACCAAAGAAGTGAAATGAAAACTGGGCTTCCAAGTATTTTCCAACTAGGGAAGGTAAAGGGAGCATTCCAGATAGGGGAAGAAAAGGAGAGTAATATCTCCCCCAAGTAATACATAAAGCAAAGAGATTTTACAGTACAGACTTCTAGAATCATGTATAAGACATTTGCTCCAGAAAGCAATCAAGCTTCTTCTACAAAGGCCCTCCGTCTTGTTCTCGGTTACCTACGAAAGCCATAGCTTGTCCTTTTGGGTAAAAAATAAGTTCCTAATCAGTCTTGGTCCATTCATTTTGGCTTTTGGTTGGAAGAGACTCTAACTTAAACAAGAAATAAATTTATCAAAGGGATGTGGGAGAGGTCACAAAATTGGGTTGGAAGCTGGAGTTTTCACAAGGACAGGAAGCAGGACAGATGCATAAGCACCAAGAGCCAATAGACGGATTTTGCTCCAACCATTTTCTATCTTTTTGTTCTTCTCAGAAAACTCAATCAGGGACAGGAGGTGTGATTGGCCCAACTTGGTTCACAGGCCCACACGCTGATCAGGGAAGAATGGGCACCCTGGTGGGTTGTCTCAACAAGGCGGTATTTGATAGAACAGTGGCTCCCCCACAGACAAACTGGGTTCTGTTACTGGGCTCCACCAGCACAAGTGCTGAAGGAAAGATAACAAATATGTCCCATCTATTTGATGACCACTCAATCAAGCCTTCTCCCCTCTTCCCCATGTGCCCATGCATACCTAGACAGGAGAGAGACCAGCCAACCCAGCCCTGTGGTGGGTGAATGGCAAAGGGGATGAGGTGAAATGGAGCTTTGGAGAACTGGGCTCCTTGTCCCGGAAGGCTGCCAATGTGCTCACCAAGCCCTGTGGTTTAGAGAGAGGAGACCGAGTGGCCGTGATTCTTCCCCGAATCCCAGAGTGGTGGCTCATAAACGTGGCTTGTATGAGAACAGGTCAGTGCCAATATTTAACATTTTTAAATCATGCAGAAACAGAAAAAGACTGAAAGTAGAGGTTTTTATGAATTGTTAGTCCTGACTGAAGTTATGCTTACAAAGAACAGAAAAACTGGGTTGAAATTAGAAGCAATCATGATGCAATAATAAAACACTACCTCAAGAGGTAAGTATTATTGATGCCCATTTTGCGAGAAAGGAAACTGATGTTCAGAAAGGTTAAGTTTGCCCTGAGTCACACAGCTAGAAAGCTATGCAATTGGAGCTTAAACACGAAACTCTATAAAAGCGAATGTGGGTACCAATGCCTCTTTGCAGTGCTGGTTATGATGTGTTCATCCAGATGCTCCAGAACTTACTTCCCTGAATACATTTGGATTCTCCCTGACATAGCAGTACAAAAGGAAGAAAAAAGGACTTTATAACAAAATGACTTTTAAGACTAAGGTTGTAGATTCCAGCTGGAAAACCTTTGCCTCTTCCCAGAAAATTAATGTATTAAATGACACATTTTCTCCCACAGTAGTAATTTATAATGTACCCCAGTAAAATTTCTACAGAACTCTTTTCCTTTCTAGGACAGAGTCCAGCAGAAACCACAGCCAATGAGTTGGCCGTTTATTTTTGTAAATAAAGCTTTAAAGTTTTAATGGAATACTGCCATGCTCACTCATTTACATATTGTCTAAAGCTCTTTTTCGGAGAAGGCAATGGCACCCCACTCCAGTACTCTTGCCTGGAAAATCCCGTGGATGGAGGAGCCTGGTAGGCTGCAGTCCATGGGGCCGCTAAGAGTCGGATATGACTGAGCGACTTCACTTTCACTTTTCACTTTCATGCACTGGAGAAGGAAATAGCAACCCACTCCAGTGTTCTTGCCTGGATAATCCCAGGGACGGGGGAGCCTGGTGGGCTGCCGTCTATGGGGTCGTACAGAGTCGGACACGACTGAATTGATTTAGCAGCATAGCTCTTTTTGCACTACAGCAGCAGAATTGCTAATTGAAATAGAGATGGTACGACTCACAAAGCCTAAAATGTTTACTGTCTGGCCTTTTACTGAAAAAGTTTGCACACACAACACAAATGTTTATACGTCAATCAAAAATAAACAAGAATACCAAAGGATATACTACTATACAGAACACGAAAACATGTGTTGCAATATCATTAATAATAGGAAAAAATGGAAACAACTATATAAGAACTATTAAATAACTTAAAAACTAGCTGAGAATAAAGTTTAGTGGAGGTGTGGTTATTGCTAATTGAAATTATGATGCTTCAATTTGCTGGAGTGTCATTAAAAGAATAATTACAAGGATTTCATAATAGTGTTGAAAAATGCTCTCATTGCCAATATTACATAAAAATAGCAATATATAAAATTCTTTTTACATTCACTATAAAAAGGAATTTGCAAATGTGAAACAAATTGTGGGTTGGAAAGAGATTAAAGGTTTTATTTGCCATAAAAATATACTAATATTACTTAACATAATGTATGCCATTTGTGAATGCTGAGATTAAAAACAAACCCACAAGCAGAATGGTCAAAAATATACAATTAATTAAATGTTAAACAAGTGCCTGAGGATTATGTTTTCAAGTTCAGAATAATTAAATCTCAGTAAATAGAGATACTAGTACTATGCACCACATAGCTAAACACTTTGCTTTTGCTGTAAAGCGTAAAAATCTGAAATCCACTAGAAGAGAACTTACTCCTGACCCCCAAGCTATCCATTAAATACATCCACATCACAAATCCCCCAAGACTACTAATAATTTCTGAGCCACTAAGAACAAATGATTTGCAAAATAATCTTATATTTTTATATTGAGTGAATGATGAGATATTTTCTTGATTAACTTATCACATCAAATATTTATTCATCTTCTCAAGAAGGGGTGACATGTAAGAGCTTTTAAGATATATTCAGTAATTGAAGTTTCCTTCCTAGGAATTCAACTCCATATCTTCCTATTTAGCGTACTTCAGGGAACTCACCAAGAAATAAGGAGTCTGGTATATGACATAGGTCTTGGGAGTCTGGGAAGTGTATCTTTGAATCTTGGTTCTTCCACTTACTTTACAGCCCTTGGGTTAGTTGTCATCTGCATGCTGGGATTAATTTTAAGTGAGATATCAGGCATATATTCGGAGAAGGCAATGGCACCCAACTCCAGTACTCTTGCCTGGAAAATCCCATGGACGGAGGAGCCTGGTAGGCTGCAGTCCATGGGGTCGCTAAAAGTCGGACACGACTGAGCAACTTGACTTTCACTTTTCACTTTCCTGCATTGGAGAAGGAAATGGCAACCCACTCCAGTGTTCTTGCCTGGAGAATCCCAGGGACGGGGGAGCCTGGTGAGCTGCCATCTATGGGGTCGCACAGAGTCGGACACGACTGAAGTGACTTAGCATTAGGCATATATTACATACTCAATAAATGGCAGTGGCTCTTTGTAATGCTTTACATACATTCCAGTTTCTTGCCATTGATCTGCTTTAGAAAGTGCAAACCACTTTCCCTCTGTTTTGCATCTAACTCTCCCATATATGTTCTTCTCATAAGGAACTAGTACTTTAAAATCAGGCCCATCACAGGCCAATGTTTAGAATGATGTGAAACAGTTGAATAAATTAAGCATTGACAAAGTAATGTAGGCATATGTCAATGAACACAGACCACTGAGAAAACCCAGATTTAAGGGCTGTCTCTACTACTTGCTTGGGTCATATTCCATCAGATGGCAACAACTGCATTGATTTACATGGTTGCTTAGAACAGTGGTCTCCAAGTTTTTTTGGCTATACAATCTATCAATAAAAATTCTTGGGAAACATATACTCCCATCTGGATATAGTTATTTAAGTTGTTCTACTTTGCTAATACAGTATGTACAAAAATATATACAAAAATGAGATAAAGTCATAACAGAATTCCATATCTGCAATAAATTTTTTAAATTCTAATTTCTTCTCTTATCCCTAGTGGCTTATCTTGCCAAACTCATTTGGAAACCATAGGTTCAGATGATTGGATGAGTTGATATTCATGAAAATGTAAACCTGTAAAGTGCTGTAAAATGTAAAGTACTGTTTAAGTGTTATATGACAATGACTAAAATGGAACATATAACAGCCCACCATTATGATGGCTCATGTCAAGAATCATCTGCCAATGCAGGAGATGTGGGTTCCATCCCTGGATCTGGAAGATCCCCTGGAGAAGGAAATAGCAACCCACTCCAGTATTCTTACCTGGGAAATCCTGCGGACAGAGGAGCCTGGCAGGCTGCAGTCCATGGGGTGGCAAAAAGAGGCAGACATGTCTTAGCGACTAAACAACGACAGCATAATGCTTACTATATGCCAGACTTACTATTAGTTTCCCCATTTTACAAAGAAGGAAAGGAAGACACAGAGAGATGAAGGAATAAGTGCAAGGTCACAAAGCAAGTATGTTGCAAGAATGGGATTAGATCCAGGGACTGTCGGACTCTGAAGCTAGTGCTCTAAGGATCTCTCAGAGATCAGGGTCCTGCGGGATGTTCCTGGAGACCAAGACAAGGGTAGCTGAAGGTTAGATTTTGCAGCTCTTTGCCATGCAGGCACAAAGCTCAAGTTTCCACAGTCCACAGTCTATTCAGAGGCCTGTCTCTTTCCCAGGGCTTGTCTTCATGCCAGGAACAACCCAGCTGACAGCAAAAGACATCCTCTATCGGCTGCATGCATCTAAGGCCAAGTGCATCGTGGCCAGTGAGGAGGTGATCCCAGCAGTGGAGTCCATTGTGTCCGAGTGTCCAGACTTGAAGACCAAACTCCTGGTGTCTCCACGCAGCCAGGATGGGTGGCTCAGCTTCCCAGAGTTACTTCAGTGAGTATTTTCCCCACATCACTTGCAGTGCCAGCAATAACACCAGTCACAACTACATCTCAGAGTCTCCTAGCCTCCTGCATACTGTGGACTCCTGCATACTGTGGGTTGATACAGGCTCCTTCTCAGGAAAAGTCACCTAATAAAAACGTTTTAAGGACAGAGAAAGGGCTGCAGCTCTGCTCGCATTTCCCTCCTTTTTGCCAGGGCCTGAGATGAGTATCCTACCCGAGTGAGTACTTGCCTAAGTCCTGGAGCACGTCTCCCACAACTCACGGCCTTGACTCTGGCCACCATTTTTTTCCCTTAAATGTGGTTCACCTCAGGGCTTTTGCACCTGCTGTTTTTTTCTATCTGGAATGCTCTTCCTCAGCCCTCATCAACAGGAAGTTGATGACTTCCTGTCAAACTTCAACTCAAATGTCTTATCCTCAGTGAGACTATCTCTGACCACCAGTTCCAAGCTAGTCTACCACATCATCCTATTGTTTTCTTCATAGTACTCATCACTACCCAAATATCACATCCACTCATTTGTTCCTGTATTTACTATCTGTTTTTCTCCTCTGCAGTTGACAAATGATGACCCATAGGCCAATTCTGGCATGGCATTCACTTTTATAAAGTTGTGTTGGAACATGACCACACCCATTTCTGTGCATATTGTCTAGAGTGGCTCTCATCTCATAAGAGCAGAGTTGGGTAGCTACAGCAGAGACTCTATGACCCCCAAAGCCTAAGATATTTATTATCTAGGTCTTTACAGAAAAAAACTTCCATCCTTCTTCTAAACAGTAAGCTCCAAGAAGGTTTTGACTGATCACTCTATTTCTAGTTCCTACCATTTAGTTGGGCCCTAAGAACTGCTTACTGAGGACTGAACAAAACAGCACCCTTAACCTCAATTTTCCTTATATGTAGAATAGGGATGCACATGTCTTAAGTGTTGTTTTGAGGATAAAATAAGCTAATAAGCAAGAAAGTGCTTCCTAAACTGTAAAAAATGGAGTAAAATGTTTATTAAATGTATTATCCTTCAAAGAGCTGTTAAGTAGCTTATTTAAAAAAAATACTTTTGATCAGCTTATAAAAAGAAGACATATAAACTCTGTTGAATAAAAGTAGTTTCCATGGCTGGAATAAAATTTTACTAGTAATCAAAACTAAACCCTGTTGGTCAAACCCAAAAGGTTTTCCCACAGCTATGCCAGAGAATGCTGTTTGTGTCTTTCATTAACTGAGTACCTCTGGATAAGTCAAGTAACATCTCTAAAACTCTGTATCTTATCCATAAAATAAGGATAGTATAGTATCTACACCAATGAGTTGTATAAAAATCAAATGTGATGAAGCATGTGAAGTTTTTAGCATAATGCTTGGCACAGAGTAATCACTCTATAACATTTATAGTAATTATAATTATTATTAGTCTCAAGTTAACAAAGCCATTCAGCAGTGCAGTAATTCCCTAAGGTCAGTTCAGTTCAGTCGCTCAGTTGTGTCTGACTCTTTGCGACCCCATGAATTGCAGCACGCCAGGCCTCCCTGTCCATCACCATCTCCCGTAGTTCACCCAAACTCACGTCCATCGAGTCGGTGATGCCATCCAGCCATCTCATCCTCTGTCGTCCCCTTTTCCTCCTGCCCCCAATCCCTCCCAGCATCAGAGTCTTTTCCAATGAGTCAACTCTTCGCATGAGGTGGCCAAAGTACTGGAGTTTTAGCTTTAGCATCATTCCTTCCAAAGAACACCCAGGGCTGATCTCCTTTAGAATGGACTAAATTCCCTAAGGTAGTGTTATTCAATTGAATATTCATATTCCTCAGTAAAATATTTTTAACACACTCCCTTAATATATATTTATTTATTTATAAATTATATACATGTACTTTTGTGTACCACACAAATATAAAAAATAATTATTTTAAAGAATGAATTCTAAAATACATATAATTTGAAATTCTATTTTCTTCTCATTCCAGTCATCTTGCATATACTCCTAGGCAGCAAGTTCCCCTACTTTCAAGACTCCTGTCCTAAACAACTCTGCCCATTCTGTTGAGTCCCCAGAAAACCTTTAAAGCGTCACAAAATCCACAGGAGACAGAGAACTTTGAACTCATATGAATTTCAAATTGAAATTTATACATCTGGGGAGTATTTTTCAAGGTAAAGGGAATCCTCACTTCAAACCAACAACTTTGGAGTGTCATAACTTGACAACTGGCATGGATTGTTTCTCTAAAAGCTAAGGAAAAGAGACATAAATTGCCAACAACTGGCTGTTCTGTCAGAAAACCACACACAGCCACAATCAGGGCTATTTCATTTTGTTAGAGTCAATCTTCTGGGAGTTCACTTTAAGGTTTCTCACGCTACTTCTGTCTCCCATGGATAGATGTTCATGGACATTTTCCAGAATATTATACTAGAATGGGGAAACAGTTAAAATTATGGGCCTGACTGATATTTCTCTTTTCCTGTCCTAATAAAAAGGACCCTTCCCTTCAGCTCAAGACCCTGGATTCTGATCATAAGGGGCTTAAAACAATGTTCCAGGAAGAACTATATGAACAAAAGTATGGAGGCAAAGAAAACCCCAAAATGTGTAAAGAAAGGACTGCAAGCAGTTTGGGATGGCTAGAAAAGAAAATATGAAGCCAGAGTGGAGGCCAGAAGAGCAAGCAGAGGCCAGATAATGGCCTCTCATATAAAGATCTGACTCTTTGCGATCCCATGGACTATACAGTCCATGGAATTCTCCAGGACAGAATACTGGAGTGGGTAGCCATTCCCTTCTCCAGGGGATCTTATCAACCCAGGGATCAAACCCAGGTCTCCCACATTGCAGGCATATTCTTTACCAGCTGAGCCATCAGGAAAGCCCAAGAATACTGGCATTGGTAGACTATCCATTCTCCAGTGGATCTTCCCAACCCTGGAATAGAACCAAGGTCTCCTGCATTGCAGGCGATTCTTGACCAGCTGAACTACCAGGGAAGCCCAAAGATTGAATACGCATGCTAAATTTTTAACTTGATCCTATGAACAAGGGATCTAGAAAGGGAAATGGCAACCCACTCTAGTATTCTTGCCGGGAGAATTCCATGGACGGAGGAGCCTGGTGGGCTGTGGTCCATGGGGTCACAAAGAGTAGGACACGACAGAGCAACTAATACACACATGACAAGGGAAGCCAGTGAAGAGTTTTAAGAAGTGAAGTGTCAAGGTCAGTTTCCAGTTTTAAATAGATTTTTCTGGCAACTGCATAAAAAATAAATTTGAATAGAACCAAACTGGAATCAAAGAGACCATCTGAAAGGCTTATCTAGGGGAGCAAAGATGAGATTCTAAGTCCAAGCTCTGATGAGTAGTACTGAGAGAAGGAGGCACACTAAAGAAAGAACTAGAAGGATTTGGAGACTGATTGGACATGAAGAATGAAGGCAGGAATCTTCTGCTTTTAACTCAGATAACTTAGTGGGTGGGATACTATCAGCTGGAGAAAGAGTTTAAAGTTGTGTTCTCAGTCGCTCAGTAGTGTCTGACTCTGAGACCCCACTGACTGTAGCCTGCCAGGCTCCTCTGTCCATGGGGATTCTCCAGGCAAGAATACTGGAGTGGGTTGCCATGCCCTCCTCCAGGGGATCTTCCCAACCCAGGGATTGAACCCAGGTCTCCCACATTGCAGGCAGATTCTTTACTGTCTGAGCCACCAATTGAGGGGACTAAGAACAAACAAATGTGTAGCAAGTGGTAGATATTTGAGTCTCAGGCTCAAGGAGGTAAGGATATAAATCTGGAATCATCAGCATATAATCGGTTCCCAAAAACTGATTATATATATAAGTCAGGTATGCAAAGAAAGACAGAAGTCATACGCTGGAAACCCTGCTTGAAAATCTTCTTGTCACTCACAGATTATAATGTTTCTTTGTTTTAAAAATCAAAAGCTTTATATCAAAAGTTTTACATACTAGATTAAGACGCATTCAAAGATGAGTTGGGCTTTTTTGGTTTGTTTTTGTTTGCTTGTTTGTATCAGATACTATGATGATATTCCCCTTTCTCCAGTCCAACACATACCAATTTCACCATATATTTTACTGAAAAAGTCAATACAATTGAATGGTCTATTTTTATTTGGGGAGAGGGGACAAGGGGTAGGGTAGGCAAGTTACCAAGAAAACCACATTAATATTTCATGAAACTATATTTGACAATATAGTGTGTGTTTATACCATTAATCCTTACTGTTTTAAAATTTCAGTGGCAATCTTAATCTAATTAGGATGGATTAAAATGGTATCCTGAACTCTGTTTCCTTCAACCTGAGATATTAAAAAGATATGTGAGTTTCAAAAATTCATAGGTGTTCTATTGGGTATTAAATACTGAGTAACAAACCAACTCAAAAGTTAGTGATGTAAAAACAATCATTTTATTTGCTCAAGATTCTTTGGGTTAGAAATTCATGTAGGTCTCAGCAGAAGCAATTTATCTCTGCTCCACATCAGCTTGACTGGAGCTGGAGGATCCAAGTGGGTTCACTCATAATTCTGAGACTTTGGTGTTCGTTAAACATTTCTCTTCTCCCACACATGCCCTGTCTCTCCAGCAGGACAATCTGAACATTTTTATGTGGTGGCTGTGTTCCAGTGAAAAGTGAAACTACAAAGCCTTGGTGGCTCAGGCTGAGAAGTTGCACAACTTCTGTCATGTTCTGTTGGTCAAAGCAAATCTTAAGACCAGCCCAGATTCAAGGAGAGAGGACACAGGCTCCATCCCTCAGTGAGGCATGCTTAGATGGAAGGAATTGTTGGGGCTGTCTATGCAGACAATATTACAAAGATATTACTATCAGTTAAAGTGCTCTTAGCTTTAGCAATAGAAGACCCAAGTAAGCATGGCTTAAACAATACAAGTTTATTATATTACAGATAAGAAGTACAGAGGTAGAATGGAATGAGAGTTGGTTAATTCAGTGTTTTTTTGAAGATAGCATGGACCTAGATTCATTCATCTTTCCATCATGCCATCCTCAGTGTGGATGATAATGCTTCTTGTGATCCCAACATGGCTAGGCTAATTCCAGACATCAAGTACTCTTGCAACAATATCCAAAGGTCAAAAAGCAAGATGAATGGGGGTAGGGGGAGGCAGTATTCCTCCCTAATTGCATCATATGCCCATTCCTAACTCAGTAACTCGGAGAAGACAATGGCACCCCACTGCAGTACTCTTGCCTGGAAAATCCTATGGACAGAGGAGCCTGGTGGGCTGCAGTCCATGGGGTGGCTAAGAGTCGGACATGACTGAGCGACTTCACTTTCACTTTTCACTTTCATGCATTGATGGCAACCCACTCCAGTGTTCCTGCCTGGAGAATCTAGTGGTCTAGTGGTCTAGTGGTCTAGACCACTGGTGGTCTAGTGGTTAAGTTTTTATGCCCTCACTTCCAAGGGTACAGGTTCAATCTTTGGATGTAGAACTAAGATCCCACAAGCCATGCAGCACAGCTGCGAAGTCCCTATAAGTTTTCTTGAGAAATTTCTCTCAGGGAGGCTTTGGATTACATTCTGGTGTCAAGAAGGCATAAGTAGCAAAGCAAAAAAAAAAAATCAGAGCTAAACTGGTCTGCTATGTTCAGTCATCATCTTGGGGCCCATACTTTACAGAACTGCCTCTGCAGAGCACAGTTGTGTGGAGACAGGAAGTCAAGAACCAATGGCCATTTATTTCACCAGTGGGACCACAGGCTCTCCCAAGATGGCCCAACACTCTCAGAGCAGCCTGGGAATTGGGTATACCCTCTGTGGAAGGTAAGGAGGAAAACTGTTTTTTGTTTTTTTTTTTTTAATTATCCCCTGAGCTGCCAATATGTATATCCAATTGCCTAGCTGGCACCTCTACTTGGGTGGCTATTAGGTATTTCCAATGAAACATCTACAAAATAGAACTCTCGATGTCTTAATTCAGGAAATTGTACCATCTAACCAACTGGTCAAGCAAGAACTTAGGACCTGACCTTGATTCAGTCCCCACAACAGCATGTCTGGCTCCTTCTCCTTTTGGCCACATAAATTTGCCCACCCAGAAAGGCCTTCCAAGATGTCCTAAAACTATCACATTACCCTATTTCATTTTCCTCATAGCACTTATCACTATTTGAAGTTATGATATTTACTTAGATACTTATTCACTATCTCCCTAAAACAGGGAAGAAATCTGGTCTTCCTTGCACTCTGCTATAGAACAATGTCTATCATATAATATTTGCTCAGTAAATAGTTGTCACCTCAATGGACAAACTTGGAAAAACATGCAAAACCCAGACTCCCACTCTACTCTCAGACTACCTAAGATTCTGAAAAGCCCTCTAACAAGAATGAGAGGTGGTGCTGCTCATCTGGGCGTGGGGCTTCTTTTGACCCTTCTCCGTAGCCATTGAGGTTCCAAGGCAAGGCTGTTCCTTAAGGACACAAATTTGCTTACTTTCCTGTTTCTTTGTTTTATTTCAGCTTGGTCTGTCTTGTTGCTTCCCCATATCACTTAGGTATTGGCTGGACCTGAAGTCCACAGATATCATATGGAACATGTCTGACACTGGCTGGATCAAGGCTGCCATTGGCAGTGTGTTTTCCTCCTGGCTTCAAGGAGCCTGTGTCTTTGTGCATCGGATGGCCCAGTTTGACACCGACACTTTCCTGGATGTAAGTCACTACTTCAAATTACATATAGTTTTCTAAATTGCATATAGGTTTCTCTCGTCTTTCCCAGAACCATAGAGACATGATTCCTCAGAATGCAGGACTTCTTGGGCTTATGAAAATCATTTGTTTTTAAGAAGTGAAGTCTCCAGAGAGTTGGCTTTAAAATGTGTTTAACAGAGTGAAGAAGGAACACCCACAACGCTCTTAAGCATAAGAACCCCTCTTGTGCTTCAAATTGTTCAGGATTTGCTAGTATCACTTAATCAGTGGCCACCTGAGAGTCTGGTTCTAAATAACAGATTAAGTCTCAGTTCAGTTCAGTGGCTCAGTCGTGTCTGACTGCCTGAGAGTCTGGTTCTAAATAACAGATTAAGTCTCAAGTCTAAATAAATCTTTGGTTTCTGTTTCAGTGAAACAAAGACAATAGTTGATAAGTCTGAACTCCTGTGTAGAGGAGATTGAAGGTGGTGTCACCTTTCTCCCAGAGTAGCACCTTTCATTCTCCCTTCGCCCTGTGCTTCTCACTTTGCTAATTCTCAGAACCCAATATTCTTCTTGAAACCAGGAACATCCATCCTTCTCAGCCAGCAACAGCTAGAATGAGGTATCAGATGGCTCCAGTTTCTTAAGCCTTTAGAAAAATGTGATTCAAGGCCAATTATTTTTCAACCCCATGAATGATCAATCAAGTTTAACCAAATACTTATTATTAAAAGCACCACACCTGTGTGTGACTAAAAGCTATGCTCACCCTGTTATTTTGCCAACTGGTTTGACGAGATGGTTTATGAGTTTTCACAGAAATTTAGAGTAACATAAGAACTTGGGTCTCTACATCAGATTTGTAAAGTTACTTGAAGTAGGTAAGTTAATTTTACAGTTTTAAAACCAACATTTATAAAATAAGAATATTTTATTATTTATGAAATATTCTCTTTCATAAAGTAATATATTACAATATGTAAATAGAAATATTTAATAATGTTAATATACCATCACATGTAATTATATATAACATTATTAGTATTCTTATTTAGTATATTCAATGAGACAAAATATTCTTTTTATAAAATATTCAATGTGTAACATCTAAATATCTTATATGTCATTGGCAAATTATATATTAATATAATATTGATATATCTGTTTCATGAAATATTAAATACAAATATTAAAATTGTTCTCATTCAGTTGCTAAATTGTGTCTGAATCTTTGGTACCACACTGACGGCAGCATGGCAGGCTTCCCTGTCCTCCACTATCTCCCAGAGTTTGCTCAAACTCATGTCCGTTGAGTCAGTGATGCTCTCTAACCATCTCATCCTGTGACACCATTTTCTCCTTTTGCCTTCCATCTTTAGCATTGAGGTCTTTTCCAATGAGTTTTCTCTTCACATCAGATGGCCAAAGTATTGGCACTTCAGCTTTAGCATCAGTCCTTCCAGTGAAAATTCAAGGTTGATTTACTTTAGGTTTGACTGGTTTGATCTGTTTGCTGCCCAAGGGACTCTCAAGAGTCCACATTTGAAAGCATCAGTTTTTCAGCACTCAGCCTTTTATATGGTCCAAATCTCAGATCCGTAAATGATTACTTGAAAAACCATAGATTTGACTAAATGGACCTTTGTCAGCAAAGTGATGTCTTTGCTTTTTTAATATGTTGTCTAGGTTTGTCATAGCTTTCCTTCCAAGAAGCAAGTGTCTTTTAATTTCATGGTTGCACCACAATTTGAAAGCATCAGTTTTTCAGCGCTCAGCCTTTTATATGGTCCAACTCTCACATTCATTCATGACTACTGGAAAAACCATATTTTTGACTATATGGACCTTTGTTGGCAAAGTGATGTCTTTGCTTTTTTAATACATTGTCTAGGTTTGTCATAGCGTTCCTTCCAAGAAGCAAGTGTCTTTTAATTTCATGGCTGCAGTCACCATCCACAGTGATTTTGGAGCCCAAGAAAATAAAGTGTTTCACCGTTTTCATTGTTTCCCCATCTATTTGCCATGAAGTGATGGGACCAGATGCCATGATCTTAGTTTTTTTAATGTTGAGTTTTAAGCCAGCTTTTTCACTCTCCTCTTTCACTCTCATCAAGAGGCTTTTTAGTTCCTTTTGCTTTCTGCTATTATAGTGGTATCATCTGTGTATCTGAGGTTATTGGTATTTTTCCATGAGATGATCACATGTCAATGAAAGAAAAGAGGAGGTTGTAGACATCAGCTCCAGTCATTGCCTTTAATTAACCACTGCTGATATTTTGTCTTTCTCCATCATCCAGACACTTACCACTTATCCCATCACGACCCTCTGCAGTGCTCCCACCGTCTACCGGATGCTTGTGCAAAAAGACCTTAAGAGGTATTTGGGCAGAAATCTCCATTTGAACCACAAACAAAAGTTATAATCCAGCAACACAGATCTCCCCTTTTCAGTACAAGATAGTTTCTCAGTCTCACCATTACTTACATTTTGAACCAAATAATTCTGTGTCATGGAGTGCTGTCCTTTGCTTTGTAGCATTCTACCTGGCCTCTACCTACTATTAATCTATATCAGTAGGACTTCCCTCTCCATCAGTGGTGATGATCAAAAATGTCTCCAGACATTACCAAGAGTCTCCTAGAGGGCAACCTCCCACCCCTGGCCCCCAACATCCCCAGTTTAAGAATCACTGGAACAACAGAACACTTCCAGAGACAACAAGAGTTCTGTAATCCCAGTGCTTTTATCACCCCTGCTCTAAACACACACACACACACACACACACATACATCTATATTTATACTGCCCTGAAGTTAATAAAGTCTTATGACTTAAAGCTTATATTCAACTTAGCCAAATCACCTGAACGTTAGGTGAAGTTGCAAAGTATATTTATTTAACTAACATGAATTTAATATATAAGGAGAGAGAGAAAGGAAGAAACAATTTAAGTCATTACAGTCACCTGCTTCTCCCCTAAACCTGGATCCTTCAAAGACAAAACAAACAGAAAAAAGGCTTCCCCCAAGGTGTGGATGTCAAGGAGGGAGATAGCTATGAGAAACAATAAAGGAGACATGAATCTTCCCTTTTCCTAATCAACTCCTTGTGGCCCTCAGAATGTGAACATCTTGCTCAAATTTTAAGATTAATTCAAGGGCTTCTATTCTGAATAGGCCCAATTCATTTTCTACCAAACCCTCCCTCCCATTATGGACCTCACTATGTTAGAATTGAGCTGTTCCAAGCTTTCTCACCTGAACCTGGCTGGGCAATTGAGTAGTAAGCCACTAGTTAAAAGCTCACGCTACAAAGTCAAACAGGTGGACTCTGCTCCTAATAATGGATCTCAATCACTCAAGAAAACCTTGCTAAGGCTCCCTTAACTCCATCCATAAGAAATATTTAAGAGCCACCTCATGGGTTGTGGTAAGAATTCAACAACAGCAGCATGTTTGGTGAATGAGATACTTGACAAGTGATAAGTGTAGAGGACAGATTACTCAACTCTGCTCTTTATCATTTGGGAGGGCTTGGGCAAGTTCTTTAACTTTTTTCAACCTCAATGTCTTCATCTGTAAAAGAGTTTGTGAAGATTATGAGAGTGCTCCACAAGCCCTTGTAACATCAAAAATGTTCAATTAATATTAGCTGCCATATTTCTTGGCTCTTAATAAGTTCTTAATATCATTATTAGCATTTTCTCCAACATTTTCCTCTCTTGAATGACCTGTTAAATGTAAACTCCACCAAGAAACTGTTTTAATCATAACATACCCCATGTGCCTAGAACAACATCTGACAAGAGTATTTGCTCAACAAATATTCTCTGAATGAACTTTCCTAAGACTTGCCCTTCCTCACTCTTTGCTTGTTTCCAATGTCCTAGTTATCTGCCAATGAAAGCCACTCATATTTTGCTCCCCAAAGACCCCAGTGAAACTCTCTCTCCAGATATAAATTCAAGAAACTGCGGCATTGCTTGACAGGAGGGGAGCCACTCAATCCAGAGGTACTGGAACAGTGGAAAGTGCAAACTGGATTGGAGCTGTATGAGGGCTACGGACAGACAGAAGTGGTATGTTTAATGGACAAAGTTTAGCCTTTCAACCCCAGGACTGTCAACTGAGCCCCTGAAGTGTTCCCATCATGCTCTAAATTGTGATGGTATTTCCTAAAACTTCTAAATTGCCCGACTAGGTTTGACTGAAGGGGAATCATGATTATTCTTGGCTTTCCTCCCTCCTTCTCACACAGGCTAAGTCTCAGAGGTGTTAGAGATTGAAGAGGTTCAAAATTGAATAGCTCATCTTTCCAATGCACTGGGAAGGACCCCAGAGAGTCCCAGTGGGCTTAACAGAACTTAAGGTGCACTTAATGGTACTCAGCCAAAAGGAGTGATTTTCAAAGTGTAGTCCCCAAACCAGCAGTATCAGTAGCACCTATGAATTTGGTAGAAATACAAATTCAAATACCCCGGCCTCTCCCTGACCTACGAATGAGAAACTGGGATGGGGCCCCAGCAATGTGTTTTAACTGATACATACTCAAGTTTGAGAACTACTAGTCCTCTCGCCTGGAGAATCCCATGGACGGAGGAGCCTGGTGGGCTGCAGTCCATGGGGTCTCGAAGAGTCAGACACGACTGAGCGACTTCACTTTCACTTTTCACTTTCATGCATTGGAGAAGGAAATGGCAACCCACTCCAGTGTTCTTGCCTGGAGAATCCCAGGGACGGGGGAGCCTGGTGGGCTGCCGTCTATGGGGTCGCACAGAGTCGGACACGACTGAAGCGACTTAGCAGCAGCAGAAGCAGCAGTCTCAAATAATGGAGAAGGAAATGGCAACCCACTCCAGTGTTCTTGCCTGGACAATCCCAAGGACGGTGGAGCCTGGTGGGCTGCCGTCTATGGGGTCGCACAGAGTTGGACACGACTGAAGCAACTTAGCAGCAGCAGCAACAGTCTCAAATAATGTATTTTGGAAGATGAGCTTGAATACTTGAAAAATCAGTCAAAACTGGGTCTTGGATTTCATTGTCATGATATATTAACAGCTACAGAAAAATGAATTTTTACATAGTTACATAAAATATATTCTCTTAATAGGGAATAATTTGTGCCAATCAGAAAGGACAAGAAATTAAACCGGGCTCAATGGGGAAAGGAGTACTACCCTACGATGTGCAGGTGGGTAATACCCAACTGGTTCAACAAAGAAGAGAGACTATTTCAGATTTCTGCTATTTGTTACACAACTATTAATAACCCATTTTCATTTTGTGAAAAGAAAGTTTTAGGTACCTAAACTGTTTCTTTCATTCTAGATTATTGATGAAAATGGCAACATCCTACCACCTGGAAAAGAAGGGGAAATTGCCCTCAGGCTAACATCTACACGACCCTTCTGTTTCTTCTCTGAATATGTGGTACAAGAATGTAGAACTTTAATAGACTTTAATAGAAAAGGTGGTATAATAGGGAGTCATATAGACTTGGGTCCAAATTTCATATCCCACATGTTTTGCTATGTAACCCTGGACAAGTCACAAAATCCAAGTCTATTTCATCAGCTGTAAAATGAAAAAAATAGATATATTATCTCTCTCCTAAGGATTTTGTAAAGATTAAACTCTATGTGAAAGAAACCAGCTACTTTGGTTGTCCTCAGAAAGGACACCTGGATAGGCTTTAGGGGGTGGGGGGAGGTAGATATGTGGTGCCATGGGTGGCATAGATAATATTTTTTATTATACTCTTGTATTCTTTTGTATTCTTTGCCAGGAACTACCTTTTTAAATTTTTTTTTAGAAATAGAATATGAAATGTACTAGTCACTTTATGGGTGCCATACCCCTTCTATTCTGATCAAACTAATCCCCAGTGTCATGTTTGATTCATAGGACAATCCAGAGAAAACTGCTGCCACCGTAAGAGGGAATTTTTACGTCACTGGAGACAGAGGAGTGATGGACAGTGATGGTTATTTCTGGTTTGTTGGCAGAGCTGATGATGTCATCATATCCTCTGGGTATGTACATTTGGTACTTTTAGAAAGTCACCATTTACCAGGGAAATCTACTTAGGTGTAGATATCAAAGGCTTCTTCTTTTCCCCTTCTAGGTACCGTATTGGGCCATTTGAAGTGGAGAGTGCACTAATTGAGCACCCAGCGGTCGTTGAATCAGCTGTTGTCAGCAGTCCAGATCCAGTCAGAGGAGAGGTAGTATGAAGGTCACTAATTAAAGTGGCAATATTGTATTTTCAAGTTGCCCATCTAACCACTTTAAAGAATGAATCAAAAGTAGTCATGTAATGAGACACACATGGCAATATATATTAGGCAATCAACTTTACAAGTGAGTTGTGTACCAAAGGGAATGTTTTAAGATTCTTTTAGTAGCAAATGACAGAAACTCAACTCAAACTGACTTATATTTCTTTAAAAAAAAAAACAAAAACAATCTATTGGCTCACACATCCAAGGGTTCATGTGATATTAGCAAAACTTAGTCTGTCTCTATTTCTTGCTCTGCTGTTCCTTATGTTGGCACTATTTGGGCAGGTTCTTCCCACCTGACGGTAGCAAACACCATATATACTTAACAAATTACACCTTAACAACCCCAGGAAAGGAGACAGCTTTTTGCTGTCTTTGCAAAGATCTTTGCTGTCTGGCTCAACCTGGATCATATGCCAGTCATTGGACATAGGAGTTAGTGTCAACTCCATCAGAGAGGTAAAGTAATCCTCCACAGGCAAATCAGGGTGCTGTTACTGAAAAGGGAAGACCAGATACTGCACAAGCAAAAGCAGATTTTACTATATGTATGATTGTCGTGAAATGCATACTGTACTTTCTCACAGAAACAGTGCAAATAAGAGATTGTGACCAAGTTCCCAAACAAATACCACAATCCTAATTAGGACCCAATGAAAGGGACTTCAGGGAATGACAAAAGTAGCCTTAGTTTTTGATGTTCAGTTACTCAGTTGTGTCTGACTCTTTGGGACCCCATGGACTGCAGCACGCCAGGTTTCCCTGTCCTTCACTATCTCCCAGAGTTTGCTCAAAATCAGATCCATTGAGTCAATGATGCCATCCAACTATCTCACCCTCTGTCGCCCCCTCCTCCTCCTGCCCTCAATCTTTCCCAGCATCAGGGTCTTTTCCCATGAGCTGGCTCTTCCCATAGGTGGCCAAAGTATTGGAGCTTCAGCTGCAGCATCAGTCCTTCCAATGAATATTCAGAGTTGATATCTTTTAGGATTGACTGGTTTGATCTCCTTGCTGTCCAAGGGACACTCAAGAGTCCTCTCCAGCTCCACAATATGAAGGCATCAGTTTTTCAGTACTCAACCTTTTATATGGTCCAACTTTCACATCCATACATGACTAATGGAAAAACCATATTTTTGACTATATGGACCTTTGTTGGCAAAATGATGTCTTTGCTTTTTAATATGTTGTCTAGGTTTGTCATAGCTTTCCTTCCAAGAAGCAAGTGTCTTTTAATTTCATGGCTGCAGTCACCATCCACAGTGATTTTGGAGCCTAAGAAAATAGTCTTTCATTGTTTCCATTGTTTCCCCATCTATTTGCCATAAGTGATGGGACCAGATGCCATGATCTTAGTTTTTTGAATGCTGAGTTTCAAGCCAGCTTTTTCACTCTTCTCTTTCACCTTCATCAAGAAGCTCTTTAGTTCCTCTTCGCTTTTTGCCATTAGAGTAGTGTCATCTGCATATCTGGGGTTATTAATATTTCTCCTGGCAATCTTGATTCCAGCTTGAGCTTCATCCAGCCTGGCATTTTCCATGATGCACTCTGCATATAAGTTAAATAAACAGGGTGACAATATACAGCCTTGACAGACTCCTTTCCCAATTTGGAACCAGTCCATTGCTCCATGTCTGGTTCTAACCGTTGTTTGTTGACCTACATACAGGTTCTCAAGAGGCAGGTAAGGCAGTCTAGTATACCCATCTCTTTAAGAATTTTCCACAGCTCAGTTGTGTCCAACTCTTTGTGACCCCATAGACTGTAGCCCATCAGGCTCCTCTGTCCATGGAATTCTCCAGGCAAGAATACTGGAGTAGGTTGCCATTTTCTTCTCCAGGGGATCTTCCTGACCCAGAGATCAAACCCAGGTCTCCTGCATTGCAGGCAGATTCTTTACCATCTGAGCCGCCAGGGACGCTCCAGCCTTAGTTCTAGGAGGAAGTCAAATAGCATGGAAGAGAGAATTTTCTTTTCCTCATGGAAGTTTCCTATATACTTTATGTTGAAATTTCAAAAACACTTTGCTTATCAGCATTCTCCCACATCTCTTTCTGTATTCCTGGCTCAAATTATACATGACCTTCTGTGGATCCCATTCTCATACCTCCAGTATCACTTCCATGATCAATGGATTCTGTTGTCCAAAATACTTTTCTCCTGTCACCAAATTCTCCTTGTCTCAATACAACCATTTCAGCTGAATATCAGAAGTAAACATGAATTAGAATCAATGTATGAATTGTTACTAACTTATATTCACCTCAGTAGTTATCTAGTTAGTGGGTTTTAAACAGTATTACAAAGAGAAGCAAAAAATATCAAGCAAGAAAGGCTTTTTATAGTAGATCAGTCCTTTCTGAGTCCATTTCTCAACATACACACTTTCTCCATCAGGCCTCCTCAAAACACATATTCTCTAAACCTCCAATAATCCTCTACTACTTCTTAAGTATGATGGAATAAGTGGCTACCTGTCAATCAAGGACTGCCTATTTAATAAACAGGATTAGTCTGGTTGAAATGTTCAATACTAGTGTGGCATGAAAATAAAATGAAGCCTTTAGCTTTATTGAACCACTGCATTCATCACTCTCTCAAACCATTTATCTGGAATTAGATCTCAAAACCTCACTGTATAGTTGTATTCAAGTTTTGTTCATAGGTGATCTCCAGCATATGCATGCATTTCTCAATCTACTATTAACAAACAATTAAGTATTGGTGTTTGCCATTGATTCCAAACTCTTTGATGTGTCTGAAAAAGAAATATATTGATATAAATTGATTTTTTCCCCCTACAGGTAGTGAAAGCTTTTGTTGTTTTATCTGCACCCTTTAAATCATCCAACCCAGAGAAATTAACTCTTGAACTTCAGGATCATGTAAAAAAATCAACTGCACCTTACAAGTATCCAAGAAAGGCAAGTATTGTGCCCAAAAGTTAAATGTGTTACCAAATAAATATCTAAACTAGTAAGTACAAATATTAGCTTTTGATTTTATAGTAACTCATTATACAAGTAGAGGACACCTGTTTCAACTTTAAGAATTTTGCTTTAAAATACTTTATATTAAGATACTACAGATGTTTGAAGAATTAGAATCTTTGGTCATCTCTACAATACTAAGTATACTAAAGATCCTTATCAGACTAATCAGTCCCATTTCATATGAGGAAAAAAAAATAGTGGCCAATTGTTTTCAAAGACAGCACGACTTATCTATCATAGTACTTTTGGGCCATTATACCTTTCTAAATTCAAAGCATGTGACTTTAAGTATTAAGGGATCAAATTTGAGGGACAGGAAGACAATATCATCCAAAGAAACTGGAATTTTTCCTGAAACCTTCTCCAAAGGAGGGATTTAAGGACAATTCTATATAAAGACACACAGATGGCACTACAATTTCCTTCTAGTCCTAGAATCCTATTAGTTGATATTGACTGATCCTCTACATAAGAATTCAGTTTCAGTTGGCATCATTTCAGCTAAAAGGTAGTTAATTTCAACCTAAGCAACCTAATTTCCATTCAGTTCACTTAATCAGTGCCTAGTTTCTTTTCATAAATGTTTGAGGACATTTTAAAATACAGTAGTCATATCTTGAGGGAGAGCAAAAAGTATTTTACTGTCAAGTCAGGGCCTAAGTAGGAAATTGTATATACTCAAAATTATCTTTAAAAAATCTCCCCAGAACTTCCAGGACCCAGTTCTTAAAAGGTCAAAAAAAACGAGAATTAACTTGATGTTTCTCTTTGCATTTAGCTGTGGCCTCCATCTCCCTGGGGAAGTAGAGACCTAGGTCTGGTTTGAATTAGAGGAAAGCAATAGAATAAAGGGACTGTTCTTCTGTAAAGCAAACCAGCATTAAAAACCAGCATGATGGAGCTCCACTGTATATATAAACTGAACAGTTTCTGGTGACCAAGACATTCAATTAGCTTCACGCAACAGACACTGAAAGTCAACAGACACTTGATCAGACACTTAAAGTCACATGCTTTACTAGTGGGGACAGTAAACTTGATCAAGTGTCTCATACTATGTTTTTCTGTTAACTAGGTGGAATTTGTTAAAGAACTCCCAAAGACAATCACTGGGAAAATCAAACGCAACGTTTTAAGAGACCATGAATGGGGTCGAACATAGCCTGACAAGAACACAGTGGCATTAAGCAGTTAACAGGGCTGCCTTCTTTTAGTCCTTGCTTCCCAATAATTGAGCGACTACTCTCTTAAAATGCTTACGATCTTTCCTGGTTGAAAAACTCTACCGAGTTTTTGTTTTGCACTTCGCCAAAAAATAAGTAAGTAAAAATCTAAAAATATTTGGGAAGAAAATGATGATGACCAAACAACAAAGGCAACAATAAATGGCTTGTAGTGTTTAAAATAGGAGTCAAATGATTAATTAGAAAAATATAATGGATGATGAATTTACCTTGTGCCTGATCTTTTCAAAATAAAGATTAGAACTATTCTAAGAGAAATGCCCAAGACACAATTTCTTCTACTTAAAATCTTTATATGCTACTAATTCTTTAAGGTGAATTAAAATACTACTCTTAAAGTAAGGACTCTAAAGAATTCAAAAGTCAATAAATGAACTTAATTAAGTACTGTACTATATACTTCATTTTGAAGCAAACTCACTGTAAAATATCTAACACTTGAATTAGACATAAAATGCTTAAAAGTTTTTAGTTTTAGAAACTAATATTTGTATCTTTACTTTTTGGACAACACACGACTTTTAATACATAATTTGACATAAAAACATCTTTTATGATTAAACTACTTTATAATTACAATTATAGAGCAAGAGCTTTACTAAGAGGCAGAAAGAAAAAGTAGAGACAAAGAACACTAGTCTTTAGGGAACTAATTTTATTTTTCTGAAAACATTAGGAACTATCAAAAAAAAAAAAGCTGAATATCTGGCCATAGCAAAAGCAAAATACAAGTAAAAACAACATTCAGAAATCATATTTAATCATAGAGAAATATGTTTTAAAATATCAAATTTAACACTTTCCTCCATAAAGCAAAACAAGTTCACTAAACCACAACACTGGAGTTTAACTAATTTTTTAAAATAAAAATTAAAAGAGAAAAAGCACTCCATTCCCACCCTGGAATCCCATTATATATAAAATAATATGCTCAAACGTTAGTGGAAATAAACAATTGGTAAACTTGAAAATAAAATCTTTCAATAAATGAACTCAGATTGCAACAGAACACAGTACTACCTCGTATTTGCAGAAGAGCTTTTGTCACACTTAGGCCTTACCAAATACAAACATAAAAGGGGATTAAAACAAACTACTAAATCAAAATCTTTATGTAGAGTAGCAGCTTTCACAAAATAAAACGAAACTAGTTCCATACAATTGTATGCCTACAGCCAATTTTATTCCCCAAGTCTTGTACTATCAAAATAAAAGTATCTTTGTCTTGGCAAGTCGGAAGGCACCAAAATCCTATTATTCACATTCCCCCAATGATACTTAGAATGCTTTTATCATCCTTTCAAGATAACTTCAACTTATTAAGAGTTAACATTCCAAAGATATATAAGGAAGCACCAGCCTCATCTGCATTAGCAAGGTCCTTTCTATTCACATAGCAGGGGTTGGCCTGTTCATTCATCTCTGACTCTTTGCAATCCCATGGACCATAGCCCACCAGGCTCCCCAGTCCATGGAATTCTCCAGGCAAGAATATTAGCGTGATTCGCCATTTCCTTCTCCAGGGGATATTCCTGACCCAGGGATTGAACCTGGCGCCTACTGTGCCTCCTGCATTGGCAGGTGGATTCTTTGCCACTGAGCCACCTGGGAAGCTATTCTCTTTGCCCCATCCCAAATTCTTCTGGTTTGAAGAATTAACCAGCAGAATCATTAGAAGGATAAAAATTATTTCCATGTTCACTAGCCAATAAACAACTACAGCCATTGGTGCAAGAAGACTTAACATTTATACTGCCAAACTTGTTAAAAAATAAATCCAACTCCAAAAGCTAATTTCACAACCCCTCAGTATTCTCAATTCAGATATTTTATTTTGCAATCCTCTTTGTTATCTCTCTTCTTTTTTCAGTTTTACCCCGGAGGAACCCCTGAAAAAACTTTCCAAGTATTGTGTGTGTGAGCACCAAGTTGAAGGATACTCATGTTTCACAGAAATCCACAACCGTGAGAATAGGACTCTCAGTTCTTCTTATTCTCTCAATGACAAAATCTCAAGCTGAGATTTTGAGAAAGGGTTCCTCACCCAGTCACATAGTGTTGGGAAAAGGAGGGGAAATGCTATTTAATTTGGTTTTGCAATTCTTCAAGGAGAGTTTAAATAAGGCTTGAGACGTTGCTTTCTTCATTCTCAAATCCAAGTGTCTGTGGAAACCAAGAGTGCCTTATTCAACATAATTATTCCAAAGAGTCAGTTTCTTTTAATCCAAGACTCCCGTCACTTTAAAGAAAAAAATATTTTTCTCCAGGCCCTCATAAAAACAGCTCATTTGTTCTTGCAATGAAAAAATGACTAATGAGACCATTCTTCATCTTCAAAGCATTTAGCAAAATCTGGCCTAGTGTTTTCTTGTACTTAGAACTTACTGGTAATTCACCTTTCAGCTCAAATATCCTGTGGCTAACTCTTCCTCAGATAAGCATTGGATTTCTGTATGTAAGAGATTTACATGCTCTTCATTCAGGTTTTAGTTGGTTCTTTTGTTTTAAACACATAAATGTATCTTTAACCACTTTTGTAGCATTATTTAGAACTTTCTTCACCTCCAAGCTTTTTCTTCACATTGTGAAGAAAGCAATGTGCTGTAATTACCAAAGTCATAGGATAGTCTTTTAATAAAGTGATGCAGAATTTGTCATGGAGCCAGCCACTGATGGGGAACTAGGAGTACAGATGACAGATCACTGGGTTTTCAGATATGAAGACCTAGTAAATTTTAATGACCACTGTTTGGAGAGGCTCCTAGCAACTTAAAGTTTTCTTGAATTTCCTGATCATTTACAAATGCTACAGCATGACAAATATTCATGAAATCTGTTGATTCATCAGCTCACACAGAGAAGCTGCTGCTTTTATACAAAACCTCTTTAGCATTAAGTAAGTCAATTTATTATACTGACAGTAAAGTCTTTTCAATTTCTTGTACTCCTTGATCTAGCTAAATGTTGGTATTATTAGATTCTTATCAATTATTCGAATTTTTCTTTTCTGGAAAAAATTCTACCACTAAATAATTTGCTTTCTAAACCTTTTCATTGGATACGGTTTTTTTGAACAAAAGGTTTACTGTCCTGGTATTCCAAAGCCATTAAAATAATCTTTATTTGTCAAGGGACTATGCTTTATAGTTACAACTGCTAAAACAAATGTTCAGTTTGTAAGTTGCATTTCACAAAGGATATACAATGGAATGGAACAGCTTGGATTATATATCCCTTTACATTGTAAAGTAGCTTACAGTATAAAGCTTTTGAGTCCCTGCTGCACTAGTAGACTGCAGTGACTCAGAAGACACATTCTTTATAACCAACCTTATCAGAAATGTCTGTAATTCTATGCCTAGAATGGAACATTTTTCTTTCAAAACTTGCCTTCAAAAATTGCACCACTGCACCATCAGATATGTTTGTAACAAATGTTATTAAAACATAAAAATGAGCATAACTTCCACTGTAGGGGCTATGGGTAGGATCCCTGGTCTGGGAACTAAGATCCCACATGCCCTATGGTACTGTCAAAAAAAAAAGGGAGGCGGGGAGTGGATAAAAACAAAACAAGAAAAATCCCCAAAAGTAAAAAAATTCACAAAACAATTCACTTCTAACCTATACAACCCATATTTGTCCAATGTTTACAACAAAGTGGCAGGGGACAACTGAGTTGCAATACACAAAAATTCCTTTCTTAGAATGGAAATTTCCCTCTTCAGTTTTGATTTCACAGAGCCTGTTCATTCCTGTAAGTCAGCTGGTAGTGCAGAAGGGGATAGTGGGGAAGGTAATCATGAAGGAGAGGCCAACATCATTCCCCTACCACCCTCTGCCCTCTGCAATAGTGTTCACCAATTTATCCAAAGTCTCTTCTAACCCAACCAAATGCACGTGGGCCTGCTGCACACTGCCACATAGGGCTGAAAGGCCTCTAACAAAACTACTAACAGAGCTGCTCCACTACTGTGAGTGAACACTTATGGAGAACACAATATCAAAAACAGTATTTTTAGTCACAATTTTATATGGAATCCCAGCAACATCTCACAAAACTCCAGTTGAAAAATCCACCTCCAAAAAAAAAAGAAAAATCTACCTCCAACACCAAACAATTTCTTTTCCTATCAGAGATCATTTGCATTTGATTCAGATCCTTCTGTGACTTGACTTGCAAGTTCAGGTTTAGCCACCCCTTCATTCACCACATGTGTCTCAGATATTGATTCTGTTGGACCCAGCTCCTCACTGTTCTCTGGTACCACTTGTTGGTTATTTTTCCCTTCTGCTGGGTCACTTTGACTTGATTTGTCACCAGATTCCAATTTAGCTTCTTTCCCATTTCCTGTTTGTGCTGCCTGCTTTGGGTTAAGCTGTGACAAGTCCTTAGCACTCTTGACCACCTCCTGGAGATTGTATTTTCTGAACAACATGTAATCTTTCACAACACTCAGGCAACAGACAGCTTTAATGATTTCTACTACCACTGTGTACTGTGGATTGGTAAGATCCACTTTATTTTCTGAATTGAGGCTGCCTACTATTCCTGTAACAAAAAGGAAAAGAAGATAAAAAAAGATACCATTAAGCTCGGTGGATACAAAAACAATCTTTCACCTCCCCCTATTTAGAATTTGTTACATTTATAACTAACCTTATCAGAAATGTAGTTGTTGAAACACTACATATACTAGTAGTGTTATACTATAGTATATATATAAATGCATGTACTAGTCCACTACTTTACATGCATTTGAATCAAGTTTTCTGAATGCTTTCAATATATAAATACAAATGAAATCCTGAGAAAGTTAATAAGAGCCCTTTTTTCCTCAAAGAAAATGCAATTCTGATTTGGAAAAGACTTTAGTATCTAACTACCAAAAATAATCTCATACCCAACATATTGAAGTTAGGCTTGATATTATTTAATGACATTTTAAAATACTTGCTCTCACTCAAAAATATAAGCCCTAAATATTAAAAAAAAAATCTTAAAAGCAAATATTTACCACGGCACATCTTTGCAAAATCCCTAAGAGAAACATACCTGCCAATTCTTTGATAACTTCTTCTCTATTCATATGACTGTTATTCCGAGATTTGTATACAATCTGAAATGTTCCTTTGTTTGGAGCTTTAAACCATGGTTCCAAAAATGTTTCTGCATATTTTTTCATATCTTCTAAGAAAGCCTTGCATGTGCCTGAGATGGGCAACATTCGTAGAATAACCCGAGTCTTCTTCTTCTTGGTTTTGTATATATCTTGGAGAATATGATGCACCAATTTCTCAGGTTCTAAAAGAAAAAAATCAGCACAAAACAAACAGGTAAGTTTCAAAGTCCTCACACATTTTAAACTATTCAGACTGTCTAAAAAGAATTTTCATTGGCAGTGACATAAACTGACGGTAGATTAGAAAAACTTATCATAATGAATTTTAAGCAAGTTTAACCAAACATTTCTTCCAACTAATATTTCTTTGGTGCACTATGTATTAATACTGTATCTAATATTTTAACTCCACTTTTATCAAAAGCAATTGTTCATGAAGACTCTGGAGTTAATTTATTCATGATGTCTGATTTATCTAATGACAACGTCATACTGTTGTTTTCCTGTAACAGCAGCAACAAACTAATAAACATTAAATAGAACATGTTTTACAAAAACAAAACAAAAATCTTCAAGTCACTCAAGATTTAATCAATCCATTAGCTAAGTCTGTACAGAAGTCTAGATTTCAGACCTCAGAGTCATCCCTTAGCCACAAGATCATAATGTAGTCCTTAGGAAGCATCCTGACTACATACAATTCTATTTGGGGCTGTTCAGTGTTTTCAATATTTTTAAATTAGTTAACTACATTTAAAAACATAGAAACTTCTCCAGATTTCCAACTTCTTTTGAAAAATCAGAAGATCTGGCTCTCCTGAGACTACATTCCCAAATGTCTGGAGCCATTCCAAATTGGGAGAGCTGAGTAGCATCTGCTCCTTTTAGACAGAACCATGTACTCTTGTTTTGCCTAAAGTTAAATACAAAGGAAGTGGCAAACCCAGGTTTCTACTCCTAAGCCCATGCTGGTCCACCACCCCATTTTGCCTTTCCATATGCCCAGTGCCAACACAGTGCTAACACAGAAAGGATGCAATCAAATGATTAACTGAGCCATGCCCATGAAGCCATTTTGTAGGCAGTGTTCTCAGAGTCAGGGTGATGTCCTGATATTATAGGATCAATAATCTTAAAGTGTATTAGTCAGACACACCTATCCCAAGTGTCCTGATGAAGACTACATTATTTGCTCCACTCTCCACTGACTGGAATCTTCTTAGCCTCATCTCAGTGGATGCCTTAATGTCACCAACTTCTTTCTTCAAGGCAGCTTCCACATCATCATCTTCTCCCTCACTTCCAGAGGGTTGTTGATCCTTGTCTGCAAACTGCTTGCATAAAATTAATGAGGAGAAACGCCACAACAGCTCATATTAAAAGCTCTTAATTCACTATTTATGTAAACCCCACCCCCAGGGGCAGAAGATGCAATATTAACAATAAAACTTTTTATTTAGACACCACCTCCTCCAAAATGTGGAGAAAGAAGAGTTTCCTCAGACTACCATACATATCATTTGAAAATGTTTTCTAAAGCATCTTGACAGTCTGGGACAGAGGGAAATGTGCTCACAAGATGAATCATTACAGGGTGGACTGTAACTCTATCAATAGATATCTCTGTGCCTGATATGACACTCTCCTTTCATAAGATTAAACTAAATAGTTATGAAGTTAAAAATCCTTTACAATTGTACTACTGAAATAGTTAAAGAACTTGCTCAAGGTATCCACATAGACAGGACATACACTTGTTGCCCAGTTCTCTGCTCCACTAGTGATGAATATGGTTACCAATCAGGCACTAATCTTACACATTTATGGAGCATTTTTTATTTACAGGGATGTTATTTTATGTACATATGCAATTTTTTTAGCCAACTTTCCAAAGTCCTATAACATTCTTTTTATGTAGCTCGGCAGAATTAAATAACGTGTTCATCCTTTGAGCTAGTAAATGACAGTACCTTTACCTGAATTTAAATTAAATAACCTTTGTACTATGCTCCTCCATTTAATTCCCTGGGGTGTGCATGTGTGTGTATTGGTCCCAATCCTAAACCAGTAATATAATTATTTCCAAAACTGAACAACTAGATTTCATACGGTATTGTTATAAAATATTTTTTCTGCTTGAAATGCATTTTTATATGCATTTGAGAAGAAACTGGCATTAGTACCCAAACCACTATTTTAGAGATGTTACCGCTTAGGACAAAGACTGTACATTACAGCCATACGGTTCCAAACGGTGGCAAAAACCTTAAGTACGAATGAAGTGTGAATCTGAACCAGTGTCCTGGTGAGCAATACTTCCCAAAGCTACAATGAGAAATACGTGTTTCTGAAAGAGCTTCAGAAACAACGCCTGAAAAAGCAATCTATACCTGGAAGCCACTGTGATTAACGATGGGGGTGGAAACCAAGGGGTGCAAGCATTTCAAGCACAAGACCAGGCAGGGATGGGGCGGGGGAGGGGCTGAGGGAAATATACCTAGGCGAGGCCACGCCTCCTCACCGCCACTGTGGCAGCCAAATTCACTCAACTAGCTTGCCACCCTTCCCTTCTGCCTCAAAGGCCGGCCCTCCCTGGGACTGGTACCTTTTCTGGTCCATACATGTCGTCGCCGTATTCGTTGAGCAGGCTATAGGCCTCCTCCACGCACTTGCGCTCGTTCATGTTACAGGTGATGAGAATGCCCTGAATCCCGGGCTCCAGCTGGCGGGGCCCACCGCCATCCCAGCGCCGAGCCCGCTTGGCCTGCACATACTGAGCCTTGCCTTTACGCTTCCCGCCGCCAGGCTGAGGAGACTGCTGTATGCGGGCCGCCATGGTAGGTCAGAGTTGAGGCCCGCCGGAAACGTGTTTCTCCACAGCCCGGGCCACTGCTGGCGCGGGCTGATTACGTCAGCTATGCGCAAAGACCTCCTCTAGTCCCTCCCCCGAGCCTCATTCCGTGCTACGCCGGGTCCTAATGCCGGTACTAAAGGGCGGAAGGCTGTGGCGCGGTGGCGCGAGGCCCGCCCCTCGCCAGGACTGGCAGGCACTCGCCTTAGCCTCACCTCGGAAGAAGCTGTTTCTCTGGTGTAGGGGCCGGCCACAGGTGGCAGCAGCTTACTGCATCCAGTATCAGCAAATTGGCAGCCCTTTCAGAAGTGGCGGTAGTGGAAGTTTCCAGAACGTTAATGCCGGTTCAAGCCTCCAAGATTCCCCAACTGTAAGGCCAGTGCGGAGAAGAAGAGAACAAGCCAGGCAGTTAGGCAAAGAAAAGGAGATTTATTAAAGCGAAGTGAAAGAGTGACTGGCTCTCGAAAAGAAACCCAGTAGAATCCTTCTTATACCCAGTAGAGGGAAACTGGGTCCCCTGAAGTTGGGGTGGTTAGTTTATCTTTAGCCTGCAAGTGGAATTCGGCAGTCACGTAGTCTTGAGAGAGTCAGAGGTGTCCCACGGTAGGGTGATCGGGTAGTCTTGGGAAAGTAAGTGCCAGCGGTGAAAATTGGATGTTGCTTGAGCAATGTGATCAGTTTCATGGGTCTCTGTGACTTTATCTTTTGTTGGCGAGGTCAACACAATGAGGCCCCATGCAGACCCTATCACCAAACATCTTTGGCACCTGTTCCTCCAGCCTTCCCTATAATTCTATCAGCTTTCTGAAAGTTTCCAGTAAATTCCTTTTTAGCCTAAATTTGCCAGAATGTTTCTGTATGACTTACAACCAGGAATGGTGGGTTGCATAAATGTTTCACACTGCTTTCTCTGTGGTTTTATCCATAGGCTCAGCAACTATCATGTTAATATATTTATCTTTAAAAAGCGTTGAAAAGATATCCGTTTTGAGGTATGTGTTCAGGAGGAGTAAGTGCTCCCCACACTCACCCACAGTTACTACTCAGGTACAAAGTTGTTGCCAGATTTGAGTTGCCACAAACCCTAAAGGAGGTAATCTGCAAAAGGTGCACTGAACTTAGAGTCAATAATCGTTTATTATTGATAAACAATATTTTTTAATCCCAGGTTTACCATTATTTCAAAAAACCTTATCACCATCTTACTTTTTGCTTTCCTTATTTTTTGCTTGCCTTTGCTTCCACCTTTACTTTTCAGAATGTCATCTGTGAAGTTTGCATAGCATATATTTCTGGAGATCCTGAGCTGCTTGTGAAAAGCAGTCACATTACACTTGCCATGCTGTGGTGTTGTAGCAGTGGTCCCACATGGGACCTAAGGCATAAGGGGCCTTTCCCTCCCTGGCTCCGGCCTGCATGCTCCATTGAGACAGACACCAGCTATAACAGTCCCACTCAGCAGTTGGTCAGGGCACCCCAGGGGGATGACCCCTCCCACCCAACCAAGTGAGCAACTGTCAACCAGCAACTAGCTTGTAGCCCTGTTTTGCCATTGGTTGGTGCCACTGAAAGCCCCTTCCCCCTCCCTATTGTATATAGAAGGACCCTGAATCCTGACTGAGATAAGATGGTTTTTGGAGACTCTAGTCTACCATCTTCTTGGTCTCTAGCCTTCCGATTAAACTCATCACTCATTGCTCCAACAACTTGTCTCTTGATTTATTGACCTGTCATGTGGTGAGCAGAATGAACTTGGGCTCAGTAACACATTTTGGCAAGCCAGCCAGGAGCCATGCTGCTCGTGGTGAACTGGCCCCACCTGGGGAATTTTCAGGAAAGGCCCTAGCAGCTGCCAGGATATTTGTCCTCAGAATCCTCCCTTCAGAATTTCCTGAAGTGGCACGGGCTGCCCCAGTGTTTGGTAGTTGGAGCAAGGAATTGACATTTGGGAGCTGATGGGCTCCATATAGTAGGGTAAGTTGCTCTGGTGTGTACAGCTGGGAACATATTCACCTCTCAATTTGGACTTTTCCTTTAAAGGAAAAGCCAATTTGCAGGGTACCTTTTTGAAAGGGGGGATTGTTGAATGTACCTGATTTTGTGAACTGGTTCATTTGCTTTTGGTTTTGTGTCCATTCATAATGGAGTCTGTTTGTGCCTTTGGTATTAAATTTGTTTTGTGATTCTTGAACTTATCAGTAGAGGAAATACTCCATCTGTCCCTAAGGAAAGCTGTTTGGGCTGTATCCTAAATAAATGGGCAAGATATAGCTATGGGCCTATGACTAAGAAAGAGATGATATCCTGTTGTAATGGTGTGTAGTCCCAATATATTCTAGAATCAGGGACTCGATGGCCCTTAAATGGCTCACTTAATTATTATGTGATCTCACAATTAAAATTGTTTTGTGAAAGGGCAGGTAAAAATGATGAGATTCCATAGAGGCATTTATGGTATTACATCAGGAAGAACAGTCAAATGGCTGCTGCCTTCTGGTGCAGCAATCTGGAAGGAAAGTCAAGGAAACACCTGTTCTACAAGAGGGAGAGGGAGAAAGTGAGAGTGAGGATATGTTGTTTCAGAACTTAAACTCTCTCTGACCAACCCAACTCCTCCACTGGCCAAACACGTTGCATTGGCAGGTGTTCCAACTGCCCATGCTCTGTTTCCCCTCCTTGTGGAGATCAATTAGGGGTTTCTATGTTAACACCCAGGGCACAGGAGCCTGGCTTGGCATCACCATCCAAGACCCTGTAGGGACCCCAGTTTGGACAGGAGCCACTTCTGAAGCAGGGCAATTTGCCTTGCACCAATATGCCATTGGAGACGTTAATGCAGATGGCTAACCAACTGGGTTTCTATGGATGCACAAGCCATTCTCAACTTCATATTTGTTTAATTGGAAAAACAAGAACTCTACATATCGAGAGGACCCAATCCATATGACTGAACTTTTCTCTTCGATCTTTGCTACTTACCATCCCTCTTGGGCAGACATTTCTACTCTTTTGAATTTGATGCTCACAGGGGATAAAAGAAGGATGGTTATTGACAAGGCTAGGGAGGAAGCATACCAGCTTTATTTATCTAGCTAATCCAGTTGAAACTCCAAAAGCAAATCTGGCAACTCCTATTTCTAAAACTGACTGGGATCCTAACAGTGGAGGTATGCTGCTCCTAAAGCATTATAGGAAGTGTATCTTAGTGGGTCTTCAAAAGGGGTACCTAGGCAAAAGAGCTTAAACAAAATTCAGGAGATACACCAAAACCCCAATGAGAACCCATCAGAATTTCTAGAAAGAGTTTATCAAGCTTATGGGCAGTACACAGATGTTGACTCTGAGGCCCCTGAAAACATGAGAATGGTGAATATGACTTTCATTGGGCAAGGTAACCCAGATATAAGAAGAGAATTACAAAAGTTAGATGGTGCATTTGGAATGAACCCTTCTCAGTTAGTAGATGTTGCTTTTAAGATGTTCAATAACAGGGAACAATGAGAGAAGCAAGAGGATGCAGGCAGAGCACCACCTTACTGACGGTAGCAATGGATTCCCAGAAGGCTTGTAACCAGAAGAGAGGTAAGCCACCACTGGGGAAGGAACAATGTGCTTACTGTAAGGAGGAAGGTCATTGGAAGACAAATTGCCCTAAGTTAAAGAATAAAAAAGATAACAAAAGAAAGAGTCTCTCTAATGGTAAAAAGAGGAGGACACTCTGATGATGAATGAGGAGACCACAGGGCTCCCTTGGACTTGAGACATCCGATTCAAATTTTCCCACAGGAGCCCCGGTAACTTTAACAGTGGGGAACAAATTAATTGACTTTCTAATACATACAGGTGCTACATACTCTGTGGTGAACACCTAGGTGGCACAGAAAACATCTCAGTTCATCCCCACTGTCACAGGAGTGTCTGGGAAAATACAAAATTGCTCCCTCTTACAACTTTTAGAATACCAATTAGGGGACTATACCCTGAAACACAGTTTTTTATATATCCCAGTGTGTCCAATCCTTCTTCTGGGTAGAGATCGTCTCTGTAAATTAAATGCTCAAGTAACTTCTTCAGCAGGTCAACTTGATATCAGAGTCTTGCCAGAGCAATCCGTACACCTATAGATGGCACTCATGGATGCCCCTGAAAAGGAGACAGAGCCTTTTCCCACTGAAGTCTATGAAAAGGTAAGCAGGAAGTGTGGGCTGATGGCACCCTGGGAAGGCCAAGAATGCACGGTCAATACAAATTACATAAAAATGCTGGGACACCTAATTTAAAAAATACTCTGAGACGAGAGACCAATTTTCGAGAAGATTTTTAAAAATAGGACTGATTAAACCTTGCAGGTCCCCATATGACACCCCTATTCTCACTGTCAAAGATCCAAACTCATCAGAATATCACTTTGTTCAAGATTTGAGAGCTATTAATGAAATAATCCAAGATTTGCACCCTGTTGTACCTAATCCAAAGCTCAACATTCAGAAAACACAGATCATGGCATCTGGTCCCATCACTTCATGGGAAATATTTGGGGAAACAGTGGAAAACAGTGTCAGACTTTATTTTTGGGGGCTCCAAAATCACTACAGATGGTGAGTGCAGCCATGAAATTAAAAGATACTTTCTCTTTGGAAGAAAAGTTATGACCAACCTAGATAGCATATTGAAAAGCAGAGACATTACTTTGCCAACAAAGGTCCATCTAGTCAAGGCTATGGTTTTTCCAGTGGTCATGTATGGATGCAAGAATTGGACTATGAAGAAAGCTGAGCACCGAAGAATTGATGCTTTTGAACTGTGGTGTTAGAGAAGACTCTTGAGAGCCCCATGGACTGCAAGGAGATCCAACCCGTCCATTCTAAAGGAGATCAGCCCTGGGTGTTCTTTGGAAGGAATGATGCTAAAGCTGAAACTCCAGTACTTTGGCCACCTCATGCGAAGAATTGACTCATTGGAAAAGACTCTGATGCTGGGAGGGATTGGGGGCAGGAGGAAAAGGGAACGATAGAGGATGAGATGGCTGGATGGCATCACCGACTCGATGGACGTGAGTTTGAGCGAACTCTGGGAGTTGTTGATGGACAGGGAGGCCTGGCGTGCTGCGATTCATGGGGTCACAAAGAGTTGGACATGACTGAGTGACTGAACTGACTGAACTGAGTCGCCATAGCAACACAGGATTAAAAGAGCCTCCTACATGACTAAGGCTTAGTGAAGGAATGTAGAGGGAAAGAAAAAAAAAAGTCCACCATTTGTCCCTTCGCCTCCTCTGCTCGTTTGGGGACCCTGGCAGCCTACCTGATCATTAACTCTTTTACCATAAAGACAAAGTTAGTCCCAGCTCTGGCCTAAGGACTACCAGACTTAAAGAAACCTTTCAAATTGTATGTCCATGAGAGATAAGGCAAAATCACTGTAGATAGTGACTGCAGCCATGAAATTAAAAGATGCTTGCTCCTTGGAAGAAAGGCTATGACCAATCTAGACAGCATATTAAAAAGCAGAGACATTACTTTGCTGACTAAGGTCCATATAGTCAAAGCTATGATTTTTCCAGTAGTCATGAATGGATGTGACAGTTGGACCATAAAGAAAGCTGAGCACCAAAGAATTGATGCTTTTGAACTGTGGTGTTGGAGAAGACTCTTGAGAGTCCCTTGGACAGCAAGGAGATTAAATCAGTCAGTTCTAAAGGAAATCAGTCCTGAATATTCATTGGAAGGACTGATGTTGAAGCTGAAGCTCCAATACTTTGGCCACCTGATGCAAAGAACTGACTCTTTGGAAAAGACCCTGATGTTGGGAAAGATTGAGGCAGGAGGAAAAGGGGACAACAAAGGATGAGATAGTTGGATGGCATCACTGACTCGATGGACATGAGTTTGAGCAAGCTCTGGAAGTCACTGATGGACAGGGAGGCCTGGAGTGCTGCAGTCCATGGGGTTGCAAAGAGTTGGACACAACTGAGCAACTGAACTGAATGGGGCCAGATGCCATGATCTTAGTTTTTTGTGTTTCTTTTTATCTTAGTTTTTTTTTTTTTTTTTTTTTAACATTTAGTCTTAACCAGCTCTTTCACTCTCCTCCTTCACCCTCATCAAGAGGCTCTTTAGTTCCTCTTTGCTTTCTGTCATTAGAATGATATCATGTGCATATTGATGTTTCTCCCACCTATCTTGATTCCAACTTGTAATTCATCCAGCCCAGCATTTCTCACAATGTGCTCAGCGTATAGATTAAATTAACTGGGTGACCCCAGACAGCCCTGTCATACTCCTTTCTCCATTTTGAACTGATCAGTTGTTCCATACAGGGTTCTAACTGTTGCCTCTTGACCCACATATGGGTTTCTCGGGAGACAGATAAGATGGTCTGGTATTCCCATCTCTCTAAGAACTTTTCACAGTTTTTCATGATCCACACATTCAAAGATTTTAGAATAGTTGATGAAACTAAGATAGATATTTTTCTGAAATTACCTTGCTGTCTCTATAATCCAGTGAATGTTGGCAATTTGATCTCTATTCCTCTTTCTTTTCTAAACCCAGCTTGGACATCTGGAAGTTCTTTGTTCACATGATGCTGCTGGATGTTCACAATCTAGCATGCAAGATTTTCAGCATGACCTTGCTAACATGGGAGATGAGTGCAATTGTCTGGTGGTTAGCACATTCTTTGGCACTACCCTTCTTGGGAATTGGGATGAGGATTGACCTTTTCTGGTCCTGTGGCCACTGCTGGGTCTTCCACATCTGACATAATGAATGCAAAACCTTGATGGCATCCTCCTTTAGGTATCTGAATAGTTCTGCTGGAATTTCATCGCATCCACTAGCTTTATTAACAGCAGTGCTTCTTAAGTCCCACTTGACTTTGGACTCCAGAATGTCTGGCTCTGGGTGACTAACCATAGCATCATAATAATCCAGTTATATATTAAGATATTTTTTGTACAGTTCTTCCAAGTATTCGTTCCATCTCTTCTTGATCTCTTCAGTATCTACTAGATCTCTACCATTTCTGTCCTTTATTGTGCCCATCTTTGGGCGGGTTGCTCCCTTGATGTTACTGATTTTCCTGAAGAGATCTCTAGTCTTTCCCCTTTTGTTGTTTTCTTCTATTATTAAACACTGTTCATTGAAGAAGGCCTTCTTGTCTCTTCTAGCTATTCTTTGAAACTCTGCATTTCTCCCTTGCTTTTCTCTTCTCTTCATTCTTCCACTATTCATAAAGCCTCCTCAGATAACCACTTTGCCTCCTTGCTTTTCTTTTTCTTTGGGATAGTTTCGTTCACTGCCTCCTGTACAATATTACAGACCTCTGTCCATGGTTCTTCAGGCACACTGTTAATTAGATCTAGGCCCTTGAATCTGTTCATTACCTCTACTGTGAGTTCATGTGGGATTTGATTTAAGTGATACCTGGCTCACCTAGTGTTTTTTTCTGGTTTTCTTTGGTTTAAGCCTGAATTTTGCTATGAGAAGCTGATGATCTGAGCCACAGTCAGCTCCAGGTCTTGCTTTTGCTGACTGTATACAGCTTCTCTGTCTCCAGCTACAAAGAATGTAATCAATTTGAGGTGATGTTGATGTGTAAAGTAGTCTCTTGTGTTGTTGGAAAAGGGTATTTGCTATGACTAGGGCATTCTCTTGGCAGAATTCAGTTACCTTTTGCCCTGCTTCATTTTGTTCTCCAAGGCCAAACTTGCCTGTTACTTGAGGTGTATCTTGACTTCCTAATTTTGCAATCCAATCCCCGATGATGAGTAGAACATCTTTTTTAGGTGTTAGTTCTAGGAGGTCTTCTAGGTCTTCATAAAACCGGTCAACTTCAACTTCTTCAGCATCAAAGGTAGGATCATTGACTTGGATTACTATGATGTTGAATGGTTTGTGTTGGAAACAAACCTAGATCATTCTGTTATTTTTGAGGTTGCACCCAAGTACTGTATTTTGGACTCTTTTGTTGATTATGAGGGCTACTCTTTTCTTATATGGGATTTTTGCCCACAGTAGTAGATATAATGGTCATCTGAATTAAATTCACCCATTCCTGTCCATTTTAATTCATGGATTCCTAGGATGTCACTGTTTATTCTTACCATCTCCTGTTTGACCACATCCAATTTTCCTTGATTTATGGACCTAACATTCCAGGTTCCAGTACAATACTGTTCTTTGCAGCATTGGATTTTACTTTTGTAACCAAGGACATCCACAGCTGAAGGTTGCATTTGCTTTGGTCCAGATGCTTCATTCATTCTGAGGCTATTGGTAATTCTCCTCTGCTCTTTCCCAGTAGCATATTGGACACCTTCAGACCTGGGGGATGCATCTTTTGGTGTCATAGCTTATTTGCTCTTTATGCAGTCTTATACATATATATATATATATATATAGGCTTCACTGGTGGCTCAGACAGTAAAGCATCTGTCTACAATGCAGGAGACCTGGGTTTGATCCCTGGGTTGGGAAGATTGCCTGGAGAAGGACACGGCAATCCACTCCAGTACTATTGCCTGGAAAATCCCATGGACAGAGGAGCTTGGTAGGCTACAGTCCATGGGGTCACAAAGAGTCAGACACTACTGAGCGACTTCACTTCACTTCACTTCATACATATATATAGATATAGATACATAGATGTCATTTATATATCTATATCCATGTGTATATACATATCTCAAAATGATGCTTAGACTTTTGCTCTTCTCCACATTTCTCAACTAAAGCTCAAAGCTAAGAATTAAGAGGCACTGTCTCAGCCATTTCCAGTGTAAAAGGAACTGTAAACAAAGACTAAGTTAGGTACATCTCTCCAAGTTTGGAAAAAGATGACTTAATTAGCCCTGCTACATCCACACCACTCTGCTTCTCAATTTACATCAAAGTCTGGTCAGGGGACAGAAGAGACTGCTGTCACCTCCCTTTCCTACTTCTTATTTCCACTTTAGTCAATGCTGCTAAGAATGTTTTCACCCCCTTTGCAGAGAGGGGCATAAAGGGAATCCCTTATAAAGGTTAAAGGTGTTTGGGAGAAAAAGAAACTGGCATCATATTCCTGAGTTGATGTACCCTTCCACCTGGTTAAGTGAGAAAATGAGCCAGGATGGCAAGAAGAGATAGGTGGCAGGATACAGAGAGGGAAAATGGGGAGGGACACAACAACAGAGGAGAGGACTGTAGCCCAGGACAAAGTATTCTAAAGATGTGTGAGTTATCTGTGTCAAGTAGACTCCCAGAAAGTACTTGGGCTTAAACAGGTAGACCCAGCAGATAGAGGATTAAAGACACATTGTCATGGTGACTCCTGTTACCCTAGTATTTTTTCCTTATCCCCAAGAAGAGAATATCTAGAGTTTAGAATTGGGAAGGGAGAGAAAGTGGGAGATCGATAAGACTGCTTGTTTCTATTCCAGGCACTAGACTTGGAGGAGCCACAAAAATGTGGTCAGCCCTCCTGTCCAATGCTGGTTCTCAGAAGTACAGAGCAAGTCTGTGCTGAAGGGAGAGGAACAGGTAAAAGGTACATTGTGTTTGAGATTTAAATTTTGAGTGGACAAACTTTTAATAACTGAAAGTTATTGGAAAGTTGTAGGACTATCCCAAGAAGTCTTTCATTTTTCTCAGTTTAATTACTGTGTGTTTTGGTGTGTTCCTCCTTGGGTTTACCTACCTGGGACTCTGCACTTCCTAGACATGAATAACCTGTTTCCTTTCCCATGTCAGGGAAGTTTTCAGCTATTATTGCTTTAAATATTTCCTCAGGTACTTTCTCTTTAACTTTCTTCTCCTTCTAGGACCCCTAATAATGTGAATGTTGGTGCATTTAATGTTGTCCCAGAGGTCTTCATTTATTTTCACTCTTTTTTTCCTTTATTCTGTTCTGGGGCCATTCTGTTTTCTAGGTCAGTTATCTGTTCTTCTGCCTCAGTTACTCTGCTATTGATTCCTTCTAGTGTATTTTTTTATTACAGATATTGTATTGTTCATCTCTGTTTGTTTGTTCTTTAATATTTGCCTCCATTCTTTTTCCAAAGTCTTGGATCTTCTTTATTATCATTATTCTGAATTCTTTTCCTAGCAGGTTTCCTATCTTTGTTTCTTCTAGTGTTTTATCTTGTTCTTTCATGTAGGACATATTCTTATGCCATCTCATTTTGTCTAACTTTATGTGATTGTGGTTTCTATTCTGAAGACTGCATGGTTGTAGTTGTTTTTGCTTCTGCTGTCTTTCCCCTGTTGGATGAAGCTGTCTAAGAGGCTTGTGCAGGCTTCCTAATGGGAGGGACTCCACGGGTAGGTGGAGCTGGGTCTTGTCCCTCTGAAGGGCAGGGCCATGCTTAGAAAAACTTTAATCTGTTTAAGGTTTAAGGTTTAAGCTGTCTGCTGATGGGTGGAGCTGTATTCCTGTCCTGTTGGTTGTTTGGCCTAAGGCATCCGAAGAGATCAGCCCTGGGATTTCTTTGGAAGGAATGATGCTGAAACTCCAGTACTTTGGCCACCTCACGCAAAGAGTTGACTCATTGGAAAAGACTCTGATGCTGGGAGGGATTGGGGGCAAGAGGAGAAGGGGACGACAGAGGATGAGATGGCTGGATGGAATCACTGAATTGATGGATGTGAGTCTCAGTGAACTCTGGGAGTTGGTGATGGACAGGGAGGCCTGGCATTCTGCGATTCATGGGGTCGCAAAGAGTTGGAAATGACTGAGCAACTGATCTGATCTGATCTGATCTGATCCGAAGTCTACTGGCTATTGGGTACAGGTAATGGCAGCCTCTGGGAGGGCTTATGGCAAAGTGTACTCCCTAGAACTACCACCACCACTGTCTTTGTCCCCACTGTAAGCCACAGCCATCCCCTGGCTCTTCAGGAGACCCTCCAATACTAACAGGTAGGTCTGACCTGGTGTCTTATGAGGTCACTAATTTTTTTTCTCCTATGTGCATGGGACCTTGCATGTATCCTCCAAGAATAGAATCTCTGTTTCCCCTAGTCCTGTGGACTACCTGTAATCAAACCATCAGATCAGTCGCTCAGTCGTGTCCGACTCTTTGCGACCCCATGAATTGCAGCACGCCAGGCCTCCCTGTCCATCACCAACTCCCGGAGTTCACCCAGACTCACGTCCATCAAGTCAGTGATGCCATCCAGCCATCTCATCCTCTGTCGTCCCCTTCTCCTCTTGCCCCCAATCCCTCCCAGCATCAGAGTCTTTTCCAATGAGTCAACTCTTCGCATGAGGTGGCCAAAGTACTGGAGTTTCAGCTTTAGCATCATTCCTTCCAAAGAAATCCCAGGGCTGATCTTCAGAATGGACTGGTTGGATCTCCTTGCAGTCCAAGGGACTCTCAAGAGTCTTCTCCAACACCACAGTTCAAAAGCATCAATTCTTCGGTGCTCAGCTTTCTTCACAGTCCAATTCTCACATCCATACATGACCACAGGAAAAACCATAGCCTTGACTAGACAGACCTTTGTTGGCAAAGTAATGTCTCTGCTTTTGAATATGCTATCTAGGTTGGTCAAAACTTTCCTTCCAAGGAGTAAGCATCTTTTAATTTCATGGCTGCAGTCACCATCTGCAGTGATTTTGGAGCTCAAAAAAATAAAGTCTGACACTGTTTCCACTGTTTCCTCATCTATTTCCCATGAAGTGATGGGACCAGATGCCATGATCTTTGCTTTCTGAATGTTGAGCTTTAATCAAACCATACTGGCTTTCAAAGCCGGATTCTTTGGGGGCTCCTTCTCCTATTTGTTGGACCCCCAGACTGGGAAGTCTGATGTGGGGCTCAGGACTTTCTCTCCTGTGGGAGGGCCTCTGTGGTATAATTACTCTCCAGTCTGTAGGTCTCCACCCAGCATGTATGGGATTTGGTCTTATTGTGATTGCACCCCTTCAACAATCTTGTTGTGTTTTCTTTATCTTTGGATGTAGGGTATCTTTTTTGGTAGATTTCCATGTCTTTCTGTCAATAAATGTTCTGCAGTTAGTTGTGATTTTTGTGTTTCTGTAAGAAGGGGTGAGCCCATGTCCTTCTACTCCACTATATTGAGCTCAACCCCCCTCCAAGAAGTCATTAAGTGATGGAAAAAGGGTATTGAATATTGAGGAGGAAAACAGAAATTGAGGGGGAAATAGTTTTAAGAGTCATTTGAAAAGCTACATATAAATTATACATATTAACTAATTTTTATAGATATTCAATATATATAGATTTACATGCTGCTGCTGCTGTTAAGTCGCTTCAGTCGTGTCCGACTCTGTGGGACCCCATGGACTGCAGCCCACCAGGCTTCTCCGTCCATGGGATTCTCCAGGCAAGAACACTGGAGTGGGTTGCCATTTCCTTCTCCAATGCATGAAAGTGGAAAGTGAAAGTGAAGTCACTCAGTCATGTCTGATTCTTAGCGACCCCATGGACTGCAGCCTACCAGGCTCCTCCATCCATGGGATTTTCCGGGCAACAGTACTGGAGTGGGGTGCCATTGCCTTCTCCTAGATTTACATATCTATATCTATATATCTCCCTTGCACTCCCCCCCCCCCCACACACACAGTTACATAACACATTTGGTGACAACTTTATGTCATTCTGTATCTTTTATACAGAATGTATAATGCATATGTTCTTTTTACAAGTGAAAATAAGGTGCCATTTTCTTGATGTAGATATTCACCAAAGTATTTCTCTTTCCTCCTTGGGTATACAGCTAGACTAATATTCAGCCCCCTATAGGTAAGGGTGGAGAAACATGGGTAGATGTGATGCATGCTTCTAGGCCTAAATTCTTGAGATCCTCCACAAATGCACTCTTGTGATGTTCCCTTGCTCTGGCTCTTACTCTCCTGCTTGTCAACTTGCTGATTTTAGAGGATCCAATAGAGGAATATTAGGAAGCCTAGGAGAGAGTGAAATCTATGAATATAAGGACTCTGACTACTGTATAGAGGGGAGCCATCTAGGAAAGTCCATCAACCAGGAACTTCTGCATTAGATTTAAGCCTCTGAGTTCCGGGTTTGTTTCTGCAGCACAGCCTAAAAGAAAGAAAGTGAAGTTGCTTAGTCGTGTCCAACTCTTTGTGAACCTGTGGACTGTGTCCATGGGATTTTCCAGGCAAGAGTACTGGAGTGGGTTGCCATTTCCTTCTCCAGGGGATCTTCCCAAGCCAGGAAGCGAACCCAGGTCTCCCGTATTGTAGACAGATGCTTTAACGTCTGAGCCACCAGGGAAGTCTAAGCCTGTGTGCAGCACAGCCTAGCACATGTTAACTAATATACTGGCAATCTAAAGTTTGTTCAGAATGTCTTTACTATTCTTGTTAAAGTCTTATTGTCTATAGTGATTATGAACACTCTCTTTCTGATAAATTAAAAGAATAGGCCTCATAACAAAATGAAGAAAGTGTGGGTTTTGAGATCTGACCTGAGTAGACAGCCCAGCCCTGTTGTTTCTTTGGCAGTCTCAGAGGGAAATTTTAGCCTGTTAGTCAGGCCTCTGTTTTCTTGCCAAAACACCACACTGTACTTCTTACTTTCTCCTTAGAAAATGCATATGAAGTAGACTTCTGTCTGGAAGTAGATTACAAAATGGTTGAGACAATTCTATAAATTTTTTTTTCCTTTTTCCTGTAGAACCATTTATGAAAATGTTTTATTTTTGAAGAATTTTTTGGTTATTGTTATTTAAATTATTTGGGGATATATTCATAACTTCAGACTATTTTACTAATACATTTTGAGAAAATATTTAGCCAACCTTGGCTGGTGCGATAGGAACTCAGGAGAGGTGGAGACTATTCCAGGTAACATTTTCCCCTATTTGACTTAATTGTGCCAGTTCCACAAAGCACACACACCCAGCTCTTTGAAAGTGATGGGAAAACCTCAGTGGGGCTCAGAAAAGGCCTGCCATTTTCCCTCTGCTTTTGTATCCCAAAGTTGGTCTACATAGGAGTCAGGGTCTACTGGGAAGAATAAAAATGGAAAGATGGGGTCTAATCACATGTTGGTTATATTACCTTGCCTTTTCCCCTTCTCCCTTCCCTTGGGAACTTTATGGGTAGGCAACATAAGGGCTGTTTCGACATGTTCATTATCAAAATCTTTGCTCCAGTCAAGTTGATTCTAAGTGTAATCAAATGACTTGACATTAAAGTAGAAGGATATTACCCTTCTAACAGAGTCACTTTGAAGCTGTATGATTTATTTTACGGTTCTTTGTTCTCTGCTCAACATTATTTCCTCATTTAAAAAAAAAAAGGGCATAGTTCTACTTACCTTACAGAGATGCTATATGGCCTATGAAAAACATTCAAGAAATGGTAATCCTCTTCCACTCTATGTAAGAGATGTTCTGAGGGAATTAAAGCTTAGGGCCCTTTAAGAAGGAGGTGAGCATTCTTGCTGATGCTTTCCTTAAGCCTTGTGCAACAATGTATCTTATCCAAGAACTGGCCTTTCAGTTCAGTTCAGGCGCTCAGTCCTGTCTGACTCTCTGCTATCCCATGAATCATGGCACGCCAGGCCTCCCTGTCCATCACCAACTCCGGGAGTTCACTCAAACTCATGTCCATAGAGTCAGTGATGCCATCCAGCCATCTCATCCTCTGTCGTCCCCTTCTCCTCCTACCCCCAATCCCTCCCAGCATCAGAGTCTTTTCCAATGAGTCAACTCTTCACATGAGGTGGCCAAAGTATTGGAGTTTCAGCTTCAGCATCAGTCCTTCCAATGAACACCCAGGACTGATCTCCTTTAGAATGGACTGGTTGGATCTCCTTGCAGTCCAAGGGACTCTCAAGAGTCTTCTCCAACACCACAGTTCAAAAGCATCAATTCTTCGGTGCTCAGCTTTCTTCACAGTCCAACTCTCACATCCATACATGACCACTGGAAAATCCATAGCCTTGACTAGACCGACCTTTGTTAGCAAAGTACCCCAGCTGATGATCACACAGCACAATATCTTACTCATGGAAGTACTTTTCTTAGACTCTGTGTTAATAATTATAACTGTAACAAATCTTGCCTGGGAATCTGTTTCTCAGCAACAATATATCTCACCCAGAAACATATTGCCCAGAACCCTTTCCTTCTGACTAATCTTGTACTGAAGGTATCTCAGGATGTATGCCTTGGGAAAGGGTCTAATGGAACTTGTACAACCTTGAAGTGTTCTTTTTATCTATTCTCAGCAGCCAGTTGAGAAGTTTGCAATGCCCTGCTTAGTGAGGCGGGTACTCTACTACCCGCTTCTAATGTCTGTGTCAGTAGCTTTTTCTGTCACTTTCACTTTAAATAAACATCTACACAAAGCTCTGAGTGACTGAGACTGTCCTCAATCCCAGTGTTAAATATTCTTTGGAAACCACGAATCTGGCAGCACCGTTCACTGTAAGATATCAGTTCCAACACTAAACTCATTTTCTTGTTGTTATGATGGAAAAGGAGGTATGTTAAAAGAACCTCTCAGAAACCTGGTGTTGACTGGGAAGTGCATTTATTTATTCAGATTTTTCTTAAGACAGGTGGGTATAAGAATGATTCCAATCACTTAGGTTAGAATTCTCCAGGAGACTTCGTTTCAAATAATCAGAAGATGACTCAAGTGCAATGGATTATTCTCTGGGATTAAACTTGGAGTGAGGGTGGTTATTATACTTGAGTTGCATGCTTGAGAAGAAAACCTGATCTACTTCCAGAGAAAACAGATCTCTCTATAAAATGAGGGATGCAGTGTTAACAAAATACACTGGGTAAATTTTAAAGCTCTAATTGGTTTTATTGCACAATTTATGAATTGAAAAGTGTCCCATCTAGCAAACAGAGAGGAACACCAAAGAACTATACAGAGAGGGAAAAGTGTTTAAAAGCAAGACAAGGAAATCATAGACAAAAACTATTACTTCAGATTTATCTGTGGGGAACAAAGGGGTCTAAGTGGCAGATGACTTCATCTTTCTTTTGGGGATGGAAAGGATTACTTCATTGGTGCTGATCAATAAATTTCTTATTGACCAGTTAGAATTACATTCATGGAGAATGTTGTGAGCTTTTGAAAGACTACAAGGAACCAGGGAGATTATTGTAATTATTATAAACAGGATAATTCCCAACATTTGGTGTGTACTGTGGAACCATGGTCCCTAAGGACGAAACCCAATCAAAATCAAATAAGTTGAAAAAACACTCTAAAGTAGTCATCTTTTTAAGCCAAGTTGGATCATTTCAGTGGTTTCATGTAACTAAATTTTAACCTCCCCAGAAATGTTCATCTACATGCAGTGGGTGTGTTGGCTACAACACAGACACTTCCTTGTTCAGCTAAAAGGCAATCAAGGGCTAACCTATTATCAAGAACAACTTTGGCCAAAGAATCTAAAGATTTTGTTAGACAATTATTGCTAAAGCAGCAGATCCTGCAACATTTTTAAGAGTAAGGAGAGGCTCCTTGTATGTAGGGAAGTAAGAATCTATCAAAGGGAGCTAATTTTGAATCTTGAATGCCTCCTGGTAATTTCTATTTGAATTTGTATAAGGGTTCTGGTTACCCTTACTTTATATTCCTTTCTTTGTATAGATCCTGAATGCAAAATTCCCCACGTTTACAGTAGTTAAGCAGAGATAGGGGTTCTTTGGCAGCCAGGGCAGATATGATTTTTTTTTTTTTAATGACAAATCCATCAGTCTGAGAAATTACCTACACCCTCCCTCTCCTTAACAAAGGCCTGGGAGATACAGTCAATGGTGTCATCTTTCCAGGCTAAAGGAAGAAAGAGAAAAAGAGAGGGTTTTATATCTTGTTAAAGTATTAAGTCCTAATCTGGCATCTTGGAAGGATGTCTACTTTGATGTCAGCTACTTATTTTCCCAGTCAATTTGATTTGGCATTCTCTAGTGTTTCTATTGGATCAGATGTCAGGTAGAGCCTTCTTTAGCTGTGAGACGTACATACAAAGTTCAAGTCCCTGAAGTTTGGCTGCCACCTGGATAGTGAAGAGGACCTGAAACAGTCTCTTCCAAGGAGATTTAAGAGCAGTCTTGGTTCTTACTATCTCCAAATGAGAAGGATGGGGGAAAAAATGTAAATGTTTGTTTGGAGACTTGTAGCCAGATTTCAGGAAGCTGGAAGAATTTAAAATCCAGTCCAGGGAATTCCCCAGCAGTCCAGTTAGGACTTAGCACTTTCAGTCTGGTGACCTAGGTTCAATCTCTGGTCAAGGAACTAAGATCCCACAAACTACATAGCCAAAGAAAGGAAGAAAGAATCCCGTCCAGTTTACAAGTATAAAAGAAAACTCCAAAGTTGATTAACAGGATTATAATCTAACATCAACAAAAAAAGTGCAAACATAATTTTTCTCTTTCAATTGCTCCTGTTTTTCTTTTCTTTTTTTTTCTAGGATAATTAAAGTAAAACTAATGTTTACATGAGACTTAGCCTAAATATTTACATAAATACAATAAGAATAGTGATTGGCCATATAAATTCCTTTGAAGACTGCTTTGCTAGAACTTTTTATAAATTTAAACTTTCAAGGCCAGGAAACCAAACTAAAGTTCAAGTAAGTCCTTAAAGCTGTCTGATCATAGCTGAGTCTATTCATATTTATTTCAAATGTTATTACAGTCAAAGCATTGATTCTAATTACAATGTTTCTAATTGTCCTGTTACAGGATAGCAGATTTTTATTGAACTTATGTAAATAACTATGTTGCCAGAAAAGAACACTAAACAGTTTCCATATATTGGAGACAGGTAGGGAGAAAAAGTAAATGTTTCATCTTTGTTTACAAAGGTATATTTTATCAAATTGATGTAAGTCCAAATAGCTTAGGAAAAAACATTTACTTAAATCTGGAATAGGAAAATATTAGGGAACTGGCAATGTTTCCAAAAAAAAGTCATAAGAACTGTAATTATCCTCCTCAGCTTATTCACTCTGATGTTATTAATTCTTATTCTTGAATCCTCTTTTCCTCCTGGTTCTAGAAGAAACTAGGAAGAAAAAAGAATTACCAGTTCAGTTTTATGATCTTAAAGTTAGCAGAAAACTGCACTTGTCAAAGTTCTTTTCCATGAATTCTCTTTGAAAATTCACTTTTGCAGGAGGGCTTTTGTAAAAGCATCAGAGTAAAACAATAATTCTCTGCAAATGACAAAGAGTTTAAAATGCCCATTAGGACGAGAGTTCATTATAATGGAATTAATAAGGAAATTTGGTTATATCTGTGACAAACAACATTTTAAGATAATAACTAGAATTATGACCGATACACTAGGACACATCAGATTTCCAGGATAAGTAGAATTATGACTGATACTACCAGGACACATCAGATTTCCAGGAATGTCATACAATTTCTGAAACAAATCTAACCCATATAAACAAAACATAAAGAAGGCTTTGTGTTACTTATTTGACACTACTTCCCATGTAATTTTGAGACAGGAAGACAAGAGTATAGCTATTTTGGAAAAGAACTGAGAAACGGGCTTGGGCAAAACAGACCTTAGAAGCTAATGCACAGAGGCCCTGGGGTCTGAGTCCCAGAGACAAGAATCAGAAATAAAATATTAACTTTATCTCTGTTACACTAAGGAGTGTACCTAGAAATTCAACTATAAACTATAACTTTATGTCTTTTGATGTTTTCTTGCAGAAAATTCTCATGCACTCCTCTTCCCTAATAGAAACACTCCCTATTCCTGATAGCCACCTTGAAGCCATCTACTACTTATCAAGAGGTCTGACAGTTTCTGGAAATTATCAGTGATCATGAGACAAACTTGCCCTTTTGTTATAAAAGCAACCTGCCCATTCTATCCCTCGAGTTGGCACTTTTGTTCCCACCTTTTCCTTTGAGCACACGCTATCTCTTTTAATAAAAAGCTTTGCTTGTCTTAAAGTCTTATGGAAGCAATATTCATTTCTATGGTATTGCTGTCTAAGAATCAGGAAAGGGCCTCTTAACATACCAAATAAGCCTAAATAAGCTCTCTACCTTTTTATAAGGAGAGAGAAAAAATCTTTTGAAATGTTTTAGAGACGCTTTGGAAATTTTCAAAGTTACTTTGCGGTCAAAAAGGACTACATACAGAATTTGATTTGGGGAAGTTTGTCACAAGATCTCAACAAAGGTTTTAAAATAACTTGGTTAAATAGGATCATAGGTCACTGTGAAACAGCACTTAGTTACCCATTCAACTAAAGTGACAACAGAAAATGTTAAGGCAAATACAGAAAGTTAAATAGATTTCTTTTTAACTTTAGCTTTTTTAATAGAGAAGATTAGGATTTCTGAACACAGAAACTTATTTGACAAAACACAGAATTCCTGTTTTTAGGAAGATGATTTTGAAAGGTAAATAAAAATCTTTTGTAATCTGTTATCAAGAGCAAACCAAGAGCCCAAAAGACTTTGTCCTTACAGCAGAGAGAAAACCAAATGATAATTTTACAGCAGTTTATTTTTGGTATTAAAACCCTTATACTTAGTTAAATTCAAATCTTAGCCAGTTCTGACTACACAAAAATATTCCTTTCCAAAGATTTCTTTGTCACGAATCTTCTTTTACTGAAAACACATGTCCTACTTCCCATGCACATAGAAATGTTTCCCTTATAATTTCCAATAGCTTTAATCACATATATTAGAATTTTTAACCCTCAGAAATCTTTAATTTTGAATGAAAACTAAAAAGTACATGATCATAAACTATTTTTTACATTCAGTTCAGTTTAGTCGCTCAGTCGTGTCCGACTCTTTGCGACCCCATGAATCGCAGCACGCCAGGCCTCTCTGTCCATCACCAACTCCCGGAGTTCACTCAAACTCATGTCCATAGAGTCAGTGATGCCATCCAGCCATGTCATCTTCTCTCGTCCCCTTCTCCTCCTGCCCCCAATCCCTCCCAGCATCAGAGTCTTTTCCAATGAGTCAACTCTTTGCATGAGGTGGCCAAAGTATTGGAGTTTCAGCTTTAGCATCATTCCTTCCAAAGAACACCCAGGGCTGATCTCCTTTAGCATGGACTGGTTGGATCTCCTTGCAGTCCAAGGGACTCTCAAGAGTCTTCAACACCACAGTTCAAAAGCATCAATTCTTCAGCGCTCAGCCCTCTTCACAGTTCAACTCTCGCATCCATACATGACTACAGGAAAAACCACAGCCTTGACCAGATGGACCTTTGTTGGCAAAGTAATGTCTCTGCTTTTGAATATGCTATCTAGGTTGGTCATAACTTTCCTTCCAAGGAGTAAGCGTCTTTTAATTTCATGGCTGCAATCACCATCTGCAGTGATTTTGGAGCCCCCCAAAATAAAGTCTGCCACTGTTTCCCCATCTATCTCCCATGAAGTGATGGGACCAGATGCCATGATCTTAGTTTTATGAATGTTGAGCTTTAAGCCAATTGAACTAACATCCAAAAAAGATGTCCCTTTCATTACAGGGGACTGGAATGCAAAAGTAGGAAGTCAAGAAACAATTGGAGTAACAGGCAAATTTGGCCTTGGAATACAGAATGAAGCAGGGCAAAGGCTAATAGAGTTTTGCCAAGAGAATGCACTGGTCATAGCAAACACTCTTGTCCAACAACACAAGAGAAGACTTTACACATGGACATCACCAGATGGTCAACACCGAAATCAGATTGATTATATTCTTTGCAGTCAAAGATGGAGAAGCTCTATACAGCCAGCAAAAACAAGACCGGGAGCTGACTGTGGCTCAGATCATGAACTCCTTATTACCAAATTCAGACTTAAATTGAAGAAAGTGGGGAAAACCACTAGACCATTCAGGTATGACCTAAATCAAATCCCTTGAATTTTTACATTATCATTCTGTAATTTGGCAAACATAAAATTTTAAATAATTTCTAGAAAGATGTACTTTCTGAAAGAAAATTTCTCAGCCTAGAATTAAGCATCAGTTCAGTTCAGTCGCTCAGTCATGACCAACTCTTTGTGACCCCCATGGACTGAATCACACCTTGCCTGTCCATCATCAACTCCTGGAGCTTGCTCAAAACTCATGTCCATCAAGTCGGTGATGCCATCCACCATCACTGACTCAATGGACATGCAAGCTCTGGGAGTTGGTGATGGACAGGGAATCCTGGCATGCTGCAGTCCATAGGATACGACTGAGCAACTTAACTGAACTCAACTGTAGAGTCATGTGAATTGTAAGAGGTAATACAGGTAGATTCCATGTATCCTTTACCCACTTTCCTTTACCACTTTATCATATTGTGCAAAATTTTATAGCACAATGTCACTACCATGATATTGACTTGGTACAATCAAGAAAGAAGGTATTTCCATCACCTCAAGGATCCCTCATGTTGACTTATTATACCCACATCCCTCACCTCCCACCCTGACCCTCTCCTTAATGTGCCCCCACAACTACTATGTGATGTGTTTTCCACTTCTGTAATAATGTCATCTCAAACATGTCAGATAAATGGAATTGTACAGTATGAAAAAAAAAAGAATAATCAAAAGGAAAGTTTACAAATAAGAAATACAATAAGAGAAATAAAAAGCTATTTAGATGGACTAAAAAACAGATGAAAGGAACATTAAAAAAATCAGTGACCTGGAAGGTAGAACAATAGAAATTACCCAATATTTATGACAGAAAGAAAACAATATATAAAAGGGGGGTTTCAAGGTGGCTCCCATGAATACATCAAAGTTTGCTGTTACTGCTTTTGCTAAGTCAAGTTCGACTCTTTGCAACCATAGACTGCAGCCTGCCATGCTAGGCTCCCTTGTCCTCCACTGCCTCCCAGATTTTGCTCAAATTCATGTCCATTGAGTTGGTGATGCTATCTAACAATCTTATCCTCTGCTGCCTCCTTCTTCTTTTGTGTTTAACCTTCCCCAACATTGGTCTTGTCCAAAGAATGGGTCTTTGCATCATGTGGCAAAAGTAATGAAGCTTCAGCTTCAACATCAGTCCTTCCAAGGAATATTCAGGGTCGATTTCCTTTAGGATTGATTGGTTTGATGTTCTTGCTGTCCAAGAGATTCTTAAGAGTCTTCTCTAGCATCACAGTTTGAAAGCATTAATTCTCAGGGCTCAGCCCTCCTTATGGTCAAACTCTCACATCCATATATGACTATTGGAAAAACCTCAGCTTTGACTATACAGACCTTTGTTGGCAAAGTGATATCTCTGCTTTTTAATACATTGTCTAGGTTTGTAATAGCTTTCCTTCCAAGGAGCAAATGCCTTTTAATTTCATGGTTGTAGTCACTGTCCACAGTGATTTTGGAGCCTAAAAAATAAAATATGTCACTGTTTCCACTTTTTCCCCTTCTGTTTGCCATGAAGTGACAGGCCCAGATGCCATGATCTTAGTTTTTCCACTGTTGAGTTTTAAGGCAGTTTTATCACTCTCCTTAAAAGGTCCTGAAAATTTGGTAAGCAGAGTACCCAAAACAAAGAGTAAAAGGACAGTACCAAGGTGGTAGGAGAAACAGATACAGACTCACCAAAGAAGAAAACCACACCCTAGCCATGGTGATCCACAGATGGGAAGGCTTACAAAACTATATTTATTTTCCCTCAGGAGTTAGAGATTTGAGCTCAACATGAGGCATCTTAATCCATTGATCCTACACAAAAGAGACAAGCTCTCAAAACACCTGGCTTTGAAAACCAATGGGGAAATTACCCAGGAAAACTATAGAACTAAATGGAACAGAAAATCCACTCTTAAAAGGGCTTGTTCACAGTCTCACTCAACCCAAAACCCAGCACAAGAACACCAGATTGAAAAGCACAAGGATCATAGGTGAATGGGATGCAACCACTAATCTTGAAGCATCTGCTGGGGAGTCAAGAACCTGTTGGGATGCTCCCTGGGGATTGAGACACTGGTGTAAATCATTTTTGCTATCCCAGGCTATGTTGTCAATACTGAAGCTGGCAGGTGCCATTTTGAAATTCTCCCTCTAACCCTGCTAGCACCTGTAACTGCACTCTGTCAAGAGCTAGGCACACATCTGTGCCTCAGCTGGGCCTTATACTAGCCGAGCGATAACTCTGCCCACCAGTGCCTGGCAGTAGCCATGTCCTGGCCCTGCAGCTAGGGGCCATCCTCACCCACCAGCATGCCACAGCAGCAGTGGCAGCTCTACACAAAGGAAGGTGAACATAGCCTACATAAAAGATACTTCTTGAGCACCTCGCTCTGTGGCCAGGTGGGACTGCACTTCTGAGCCCCATAGGACGTCTCCTACGTAAGTCACTCCTTCAAGATTCAGAGAGGTAGATGATTTTATCTACTACATAGAAACAAACACGGAGAATTAGGAAAAATGAGGGGATGAAGAAATATATTCCAGTTGAAAGAACAAAATGAAACCTCAGAAAAAGAACCAAGTGAAACAGGCACAAGCAATCTACTCAATAAAGAGTTTAAGTTAATCTTTCTAAACATGTACATTGAACTTGGAAGATGAATGGACAAACACAGTGAGAACTTAAAAAACAGACAGAAAATATCTAAAAATATCAGACAGAAGTTATAATGAACTGAAAAATATACTAGAGGTGTTGAGCAACAGACTGGATAAGATAGAAGAATGAATAAGTGAGCTGGAAGACTAAGTGATGAACTCAGACAAGAGAGAAAAATAAAAAAGAAAATTTTAAAAAGTAAAGATAAATTAAGGAACCTCTGGGACAACATCAAGGATATTAATATTCACAATATAGGAGTGACAGGATGGGAGAGAGAAAGAGAAGAGGTCTAGAAAAATTATTTGAAGAAATAGTGGCTAAACATCTATAATTTGGGGAAGGAAACAGACATCTGGAACCAGGAAACTCTGGAATTACAAATAAGATGAATCTCAGGGGAAAAAAAGTTGAATGTAAAGATAAACACATCAAGACTATAATTAAAATATTAAAAGTTAAGAATAAAGAAGAAACTGTAAAATCAGCAAGAGAAAAACAACTTGTTATGTGCAAGGGAAACCCTATAAGGGTATCAGCAGATTTTTCAGCAGAAACTTTATAGGCCAGAAGGGAGTGGCATGACCTATTTAAAGTGCTAAAAGGAAAAAACTTCCAACCAAGAATTCTCTACCCAAGAAGTTTATCATTAAAAAGAATAGAAGGATAGATTAAGAATTTCCTAGGTAAACCAAAACAAAAGGATTTAATCACCATTAAACTGACACTACAATAATTAGAAAACACATGAAAATTAAACTCTCACTATAAAATGTAAATGTATAATAAAGGTAGTGAATAAGTTACCTATAAAGCAAGCAAAAAGATTGAGAGATAAAAGTAGTAAAATAAACCAAAGTTAAAATAATTAGTTAAGTAATACATCAAATAAAAAGATATAAAATGTATCATCAAAAGAATAAAGTGTTGGGATGGGGAGTGAAAACATAAAGCTTTGGAATGTGCTAAAATTTAAGTTGCTATAAAACAGACTGCTTTTTAATAGAATGTTGTGTGTGAATCTTATGGTAACTACAAAGAATAAACTTATAGTAAATATACAAAAGAATTTAAATATAACACTAAAGAAAACCAGCAAAATATAAGGGTAGAGAGAAAGAGAAAAAAGAACAGAGAGGAAACACAAAAAGAACCAGAAAATAATCAACACAGTGGCAATAAGCACACACCTATTCATAATTACTTTAAATGTAAATGGGCTAAATTCACCAATCAAAAGACACAAGTGGCTGAATGAATAAAAAAAAACAAAATACACTGATGTGTTGCCTAAAAGGGACTCATTTCAGAAGTAAGGACACACAGGGACTGAAAGTGAAGAGATAAAAAGATATTCCAGTAAATGGAAATGAAAAGCTGGAGTATCTATACTCATATCACACAAAATAGACTTTCAAACAAAAATTTTCAAAAAAGACAAAGAAGAGCATGACATATGATAAAGTGACCAATTCAGCAAGAAGATATAATTTTCATATGCATCCAACATAGAAACATCAAGATACATAAAACAAATATTAACATCATACATCAGGAAAAAGACAAGGATGCCCTTTTTACATCATTTTTATTCAACATAATATTTGAAGTCATAGCCCTGACAATTAGGCAAGTAAAAGGAATGAAAGGCATCTAAGTCAGAGAAGAAAAAGTAAAACTATCATCATTTGCAGATGACATGATCCTATAGACCCTAAAGACTGCACCAAAAGAAAACAATTAGGACTAACAAACAAATTCAGTAAAACCAAAGAATACAAAATCAATATATAAAAACCAGTGGCATCTATACATTAGTAACAAACTATCAGAAAGATAATTAAGAAAATAATCCCACTTACATTTGCATGAAATAGAATAAAATACCTAGTAATAAACATAACCAAGGAGGTGAAAAACCTGTACACTGAAAACTATAAGACATTGTGGAAAGAAATAGTAGAAAGAAACGCAAAGATATATAATGCTCATGAGACGTAAGAATAATATTTTTAAAATGTTCATATTACTTAAAACAATCTACAGATTCAATGTAATCTCTACCAATATGCCAATGGCATATTTCACATGACTAGAATAAATAATTCTAAATTTTACTTGGAGCCAGGAAAGAATAATAACCAAAAAATCTTGAGAAAGAAGAAAAAAGTTCAAGGTATCACACTTTCTGATCAAACTATACCACAAAACTATAGTAATAAAAACAGTATGGTACTGGCACAATAACTGACACATAGATCAATGGAACAGAAGTGAGAGCCCAGAAATATACCTACACATATATAGACAATTAATTTGCAACAAAGGAGAAAAGAACATATTATGGAGAAAGGACAGTCTCCTCAATAAATAGTGCTGGGAAAACTGGACAGCCACATGCAAAAGAATGAAATTAGACTATTACATTTGGGCTCCAAAATCACTGCAGATGGTGACTGCAGCCATGAAATTAAATGACGCTTGCTTCTTGGGAGAAAAGCTATGACCAACTTAGACAGCATATTAAAAAGCAGAGACATTACTTTGCCAACAAAGGTCTGTCTAGTCAAATCTATGGTTTTTCCAGTAGTCATGTATGGACAAGAAAACTGACTATAAAGAAAGCTGAGCACCAAAGAAGTGATGCTTTTGAGCTGTGGTGTTGGAGAAGACTCTTGAGAGTCCCTTGGACTGCAAGGAGATCAAAACAGATCCTAAAGGAAATTAATCATGAATATTCACTGGAAGGACTGATACTGAAGCTGAAGCTCCAATACTTTGGCCACCTGATGCAAAGAACTGACTCATTGGAAAAGACCCTGTTGCTGGGAAAGATTGAAGGCAGGAGGAGAAGGGGATAACAGAGGATGAGATAGTTGGATGCCATCACTGACTTGATGGACATGAGTCTGAGCAAGCTCCTGGAGTTGGTAAAGGATAGGAAAGCCTGGTGTACTGCAGTCCATGGGGTCGCAAAGAGTTGGACATGATTGAGCAACTGAACTGAGCTGATACATCATACACAAAAGCTAAAAAGGGATTAAAAGCTTGTAATACCTGTAATAACTGAAATAATAAAATTTCTAGACAAAAAACATAGGCAATATCTTCATTGACATGGGTCTTAATGATATTTTTGTGGCTCTAACTCCAAATTAAAGGAAACAAAAGCAAAAATAAACAAATGGACTACATCAAACTAAAAAGCTTCTGCACAGTGAAAGAACCCATTATCAAGATGAAAAGGCAACAGACTAAAATGGGAGAGGATATTTGCAAATCATATATCTAACAAGTGCTAATATCCAAAATATATAAAGAACTCATTTAACCCAGTGACAAAAAAAAAAAAAAGTAGGTGAAAAATGGGTACAGAATCTGAATAGACATTTTTCCAAAGAAGACACAGAGAAGAGGGAAAGATGTTCAATATTGCTGATTATCAGGTAAATTCAAATCAAAACCACAGTAAGATCTTCACACCTATGACTATCATCAAAAAGATAAGGAATAACAAATGTTGGAGAGGACGTGGAGGAAAGGGAACCCTCTTACACAGTTTATGGGTACAGTCCTATGGAAAACAGTATGGAGATTTTTCAAAAAATTATGAATAGAACTACCATATGATTCAGCTATTTTACTTCCGCGTGTTTATCTGAAGAACAAAAAAGCCACTAATTTGAAAAGATATATGCATCCTTATGTTATTGCAGAATTATTTACAACAGAAAATATATGGAAACAACCTAAGTGCTTATTTATAGATAAATGGAAAAAGAAGGTAACACATATGGATAAACATATATATGTTCATATATGTATGTGTGTGTTTAAATAGAATACTACTCAATCATAGAAATGAATGTAATCCTGCCATTTGTGACAACATGGATTGACTTTGAGGTATTATGCTAAGTAAAGTAAGGCAGACAGAGAAAGAAAAATACCATATGATTTTTATTCATGTATGGATGGCTTCCCTGGTGGCTCAGATAGTAAAGAATCTGCCTGTAATGCAGGAGACACGGGTTTGATCCCTGGGTCAGGAATATAAAACAAATAAGTGAAAAACTCACAGGTACAGAGAACAAAACAGTGGTTACCAGAGGGTAAGGTGGTTTAGGGCAGGTGAAATGCAAAAGTCAACTGTATGCTGATGGATGGTAACTAGTCTTGTAGTAGTGATCACTCTGTAGTGTATATAGATGCTGAACTATAATGCTGTACACCTGAAATGCATATAATTAAAAAAATATATCAGGGCCCCAGAGATCTGTGGGACTATCATTAAAAAAAAAGTAACATTTGTGTCATCAGAATCTCAGAAGTTGAGAAAACTAGGGCAGGTCTTTCTTCAAAGAATGGTTAAAAAGTTCTAAACTTTGGCAAGAAAAATAAACTATAGAATTTGGTAATATATGAAAATAATTATACAAAAGGATGAAGTGGGGTTTATTCCAAGGAAGCGAGGCTGTTTAATGTTTAAAAATCAATCAACATAATCTACCTTATTGACAGGGTAAAGAAGAAAAAATCAGATGATGGTGTTAATTGATGCATAAAAGACGTTTACCAAAATTCAAGACTTATTGATAATAAAAACTCTCAGGAAAATAGGAATACATAGGAGAATTTCCTACACTTGATAAAGTTTTTTGTAGATGCTCTTTATCAAGTTAAATATGAGGGACTGAATGTTTTCCCATTAGTATCAGGAACAAGGCAGGGATGTCTGCTCTCAACACTCTTAATCAACATAGTGCTGGAAATTCTAGGCAGTCTAGTAAGACAAGACGGGAAGTAAAAGGCATATATCTGAAAGGAAGAAGTAAACCTGTCCCTACTTGTAGATGATATAATTATCTACATGGAAAATCCCAAGGAATCAACAACAACAAACTCCTAGAACTAAAAAGGGACAAATAAATGCCTCATCTTGTTTAAGTGATTTTGATTTGGGTTTTTGTCATATGTAACCAAGTCATTTATCTTTTCATTTTCCCATCAAATATTTATTGAATGCCTAAGATTTGCCAACAACTGATCTAGATAATAGTGATACATCCATGGAAAAAAGAATTGCTTACTTGTAAGGGTGGTAGTAAGAGATGTGAACAGTTAAAACAGGGTAAAGAGACAAAAATGAGGGATGCTATTTTAGAAAATGTGGTAAGGGAAGACCTCTTTGAGAGGACATCTCATAAAAGAGGGATTTGGTGAAGGCAATAGTCCAGGGAAGAGTGTTCTAGGCAGTGGGAACTGTAAGTTCAAAGATCCAAAGGCTGGAATACATATGTTACAAGAAAAGTAAGGGGGCTGATGTGGCTGCAGCAGACTGAGGGAGTGAAGGAGAGGGCAGTGGGTCAGAAAGGACACTGTGTCAGATCATGCAGTTTCTTGGAGTCCATGTAAAGACTTGAATTTTTACCTGGCGTGAACTAGAAAGTGTTGAAGGATGTAAACGGAAGAGCAAGCTGATACTATTTATTCTTAGTCCTGACCGGTTCAACAGGTGCAAAGATAAACATAGCAACTGGTTCACTGTAACCTAGAGCAACCTATACCTTAATTTCTTTCCTTTCTATTCAAAACCCCTTTGCTTTCTTTCACCCTCTTTTCTTTCTTTCTTCTGAGAGAAAATTCCCTCAATCCCTTCATGAAACTAACCCCTCCATCAACTCCATGGACATTTTCCCGCTAATAAATACAGTATTTTCCCATTCCTGCAAAAGCCTGTGGTGTATGTAAATTATTAACTATAAAAGGGATAAGTAACCTCAGGGGATTGTGTAAACTTACAGTGTAAACTTAGCCCAGAATGTTTGCTCCTCCCTCCAGAATGTCTTCACCAATCCAAGCAAGACACTTCTAAGCATAATTTAACCTTTCCCAACTGTCAGGCTATTCTCTCTTCTTTTCGTTATTACCACCACCAAAGCAGATGCAAGAGTTCAAGTTTCAGGGATCCTCCTCTAGGAAATAAGTCTGCCATCATCCGTCATCTCCAGCTGTGTCAGAATCTGTCACTTTAGTGAGTACCACCTTATCTGTCTTCTAAGTAAGGTTTTCTGGGCTGGCACATGTACTTTTAAACAAAGATAGCAAACAAACAAGACCAACAAATCAAAAATGGTCTCACTGAAATCTTGGGCAGCTGGGGTGTTTCTATCAGAATTTGTCAGTTGTCATGTAATGCTATCGAGTAAGTGACCAGGAGTATGTACACAAAAAAAGGCTATAAACATAGCAGCTAAGTTTTTCATTTTAAGCTTTTCATGCTATTTAATTTTTTAAAAAATCATGTTCATTTGTTAATTTCTTAAAGTGTTTTTTAAAAAAATTCAATTGAGTCCAAGTAGCAGCTGAGTTTTTCACTGTACTACTTAGCTCCCTGCCCTGCTCAGTGGCAAATAAGAATCCATCTTCTGCATCATCGAGGAAGTATGCAAGCTTTTTCTAGGAACTTTTAGGAAACATGCATGCCCACTCAAGGAAATAACCTGAGGGCAGCCACTTTTCTCTGCTACGTGGTCAAGCATAGATCTAAAAACTCTGTATAGAAGTTTTAAGGCAGGATCTTGTTAGGTTGGGGAAAATAGTAGGGATTTTACCTTGCTTTCAGGCTATATATGCCAAGCTACCATTATTGCTTGGATTACTTGATAGGAAAGATAGTTATGGAGATGTGGGGTGGTGAAAACTCTCTTGGCACTGCAGCTTATATGGATGTAGAGGCTACATTGCAGATGAGGCCCTGAAAAGTTCATCTGGCCAGAAGTGGTACTGTCTTTATTATAAGAGTTTTCTATGGCTCATTATAAAAATCCAGGCTTACACTGGGAAATTATCTCAGCTCTATCACCTAAAAAGAATACTAAAAGCCTATAAAATGGATGTTATGAAAAGTTAAAATCACTGAAAAGATAGGAAAAGAACTTTGTTGGGGAAAAGGTGGTCTTAGTTTTGATGACAAAGTTGTTGGGATTTTCTTTTTGGTAGAACAAAATGATTAGGCCATTTTAAGCTCCAAATGCCTGGCCAATTTTCTTTTCAACATATGTTTGAAGGATTCTGAATACACTGGAGAAAATTTTTGAAATTTTCACTTTAATTGCAAAATAATGGAAACAGTCCAAATGAAGATAGATAGGGGACTGGCTTAAGATATTATAGCACAGCTGTTCTGGAATGCCATACAGCTATTTAAAACAAAAAAGCAAAATAAGGAAGATCTGTGCACAGATATGGAAAACCCTCCAAAGTTGTATTACATTAAAAAAAAATTATGGACAAAATTGTGCGTATTCTGGAAAATAAGTGGTATAAAAGTGGTGGAGAAAAAAGAAACTATAGTCATTTGCTTGAATATATATAAAGAAACTTTGAAAAAATACATAGAAATAATAATAGGGTTTTCTGAGGGAATAAGGATGGGATGATCAAGACCATCCCCAAGAAAAAGAAATGCAAAAAGACAAAATGGTTGTCTGAAGAGGCCTTACAAATAGCTGAGAAGAGAAAAGAAGCTAAAGGCAAAAGAGGAAAGGAAAGATTATATCCATTTGAATGCAGTTCCAAAGAATAGTGAGGTGAGATAAGAAAGCTTTCCTCAGTGATCAGTGAAAGGAAATAGAGGAAAACAGTAGAATGGGAAAGACTAGAGATCTCTTCAAGAAAATTAGAGATACCAAGGGAAGATTTCATGCAAAGATGGGCACAATAAAGGACAGGAATGGTATGGACCTAACAGAAGCAGAAGATATTAAGAAGAGGTGGAAAGAATACACAGAACTATACAGAAAAGATCTTCACAACCCAGATAATCACAATGGTGTGATCACTCACCTAGAGCCAGACATCCTGGAATGCAAAGTCAAGTGGGCCTTAGGAAACATCACTACGAACAAAGCTAGTGGAGGTGATGGAATTCCAGTTGAGCCATTTCAAGTCCTAAAAGATGATGCTGTGAAAGTGCTGCTGCACTCAATATGCCAGCAAATTTGGAAAACTCAGTAGTGGCCACAGGACTGGAAAAGGCCAGTTTTCATTCCAATCCCTAAGAAAGGCAATGCCAAAGAATGTTCAAACTACTGCACAATTGCACTCATCTCACACACCAGCAGAGTAATGCTCAAAATTCTCCAAGCCTGGCTTCAACAATATGTGGATCAAGAACTTCCAGATGTTCAAGCTGGTTTTAGAAAAGGCAGAGGAACCAGAGATCAAATTGCCAACATCTGCTGGATCACTGAAAAAGCAAGAGAATTCCAGAAAAACATCTACTTCTGCTTTATTGACTATGCCAAGGCCTTTGACTGTGTGGATAACAACAAACTGGAAAATTCTTTAAGAGATGGGAGTACCAGACCATCTGACCTGCCTCCTGAGAAATCTGTATGCAGGTCAAGAAGCAACAGTTAGAACTGGACATGAAATAACAGACTGGATCCAAATAGGAAAAGGAGTACGTCAAGGATGTATATTGTCACCCTGCTTATTTAACTTATATGCAGAGTACATCATGTGAAATGCTGGGTTGGATGAAGTACAAGCTGGAATCAAGATTGCTGGGAGAAATATTAATAACCTCAGATATGCAGATGACACCACCCTTATGGCAGAAAGTGAAGAAGAACTAAAGAGACTCTTGATGAAAGTGAAAGAGTAGCGTGAAAAAGTAGGCTTTAAACTCAACATTCAGAAAACTAAGATCATGGCATCCAGTCTTGCCACTTCATGGCAAATCGATGGGGAAACAATGGAAACAGTGAGAGACTTTATTTTGGGGGGCTCCAAAATCACTGCAGATGGTGATTGCAGCCATGAAGTTAAAAGATGCTTCCTCCTTGGAAGAAAAGTTATGATCAATCTAGAGAGAAAATTAAAAAGTAGAGACATTACTTTGCCAACAAAGGCCCGTCTAGTCAAAGCTATTTTTCCAGTAGTCATGTATGGATGTGAAAGTTAGACCATAAAGAAAGCTGAGCGTTGAAGAATTGATGCTTTTGAACTGTGGTGTTGGAGAAGACTCTTGAGAGTCCCATGGACTGCAAGGAGATTCAACCCGTCTATCCTAAAGGAAATCAGTCCAGAATGCTCATTGGAAGGACTGATGCTGAAACTGAAACTCCAATATTTTGGCCACTTGATGCGAACAGCTGACTCACTCACTAGAAAGGACCCTGATGCTGGAAAAGATTGATGGTGGGAGGAGAAGGGGATGACAGAGGATGAGATGGTTGGATGGCATAACCAATTCGATGGACATGATTTTGGGTAAGCTCCGGGAGTTGGTGGACAGGGAAACCTGGCGTGCTGCAGTCCATGGGTTTGCAAAGATTTGGACATGACTGAGCGACTGAACTGAACTGAAACTGGGCAGCTATGTGATGGGGTGGAAGGCAGATTTTTCACTGTGTACCTTTTATAATTTTTTAAATCATTTGATAGTATTATCCTCCAAAATTAAAAACAAAGTTATAGCACTAAAAACAGTGTTGTGCTGTGCTCAGTCTCTCAGTCATGTCCGACTCTCTGTGGCATAATGGACTGTAGCTGCCAGATTTCTCTATCCATAGGATTTCTCAGGCAAGAATACTGGAACCAGGTTGCCAAAAACTTAGTGTTGACTACTTAACTGTTTCCTTCCCATCGAAGGAAACATTGTTAATTCTGTAAGAAGGAAGAGAGTTGCAAAATGTGCAGGATGTAACTTGCCAACAAATAAGAGAGGTTTGTTCCTTCCACTCAACCCTCACTGCCAAAGAGAATGATGTTTGAAGATTCAGGGCTTCATTTCTGTTCTAAAAAGCAGCCTCTTTTAGAGCCTAAGAGAACTGCCAAGGGATCTCTGGTGAATAATTAACACTTTTCCTCACGCAGCTTCAGGCAAGAGGAAAGTGATGAGTAAATAATTTACTATACCTGAACTTTTTTTTATTTATTTATTTTTAATACCTGAACTTTTAGAAAAATCTTATCTTGGGAATGCTTCCTCTCAAGTTTCCTGTATATTAATGTTTCATATCACTCCAGTTCTGAGCTACTATCAACAAGAATTTTCTGCAATGATAGAAATGTTTTGTGACTGCACTGACATGTGTATGGTAGCCACTGGCCACACGTGGCTATTAGGCACTTCAAATGGAGCTGCTGCTGCTGCTAAGTTGCTTCAGTCGTGTCCGACTCTGTGTGACCCCATAGACGGCAGCCACCAGGCTCCCCCGTCCCTGGGATTCTCCAGGCAAGAACACTGGAGTGGGTTGCCATTTCCTTCTCCAATGCATGAAAGTGAAAAGTGAAAGTGAAGTTGCTCAGTCGTGTCTGACTCTTAGAGACCCCATGGACTGCAGCCTACCAGGCTCCTCCATCCATGGGATTCTCCAGGCAAGAGTACTGGAGTAGGTTGTCACTGCCTTCTCTGTGAAATGTAGCTAGTGTGGCTAAGAACTAATTTTTAAATAGTATTTAAATTAATCTAAATTAGCCACATGAACAGTGCAAGTTGTCACACAATTCTGGTTAAAGTAGGAGAGGCACTTCTCAGGCCTACTATAATTCTGCTGTGTTGTAAGTGTGTGTGTGTGTGTGTTTGTGTGTGTGTGCTCAGTCCTGTCTGACTCTTTGCAACCCATTGGACAGTTCTGATTATTGGGGGAAAAAAAAAAAAAGAAACCACCGTGTGTAAAGTTTCTGCCTTCTGAAGAAGTCATTTATTCATTCAACAAATATTTATTTAGCACTTACTCTGGCCAAATGCTATTATAATTCCCATGAATATAATAGACAATGCCCATACCCTCATAAACTTTATATTCTAGTGCAAAGATTAGCAAACTATGGCCCATGGGCTAAATCCGGCCCTCCACTTGCTTTTGTACAACCTGTGAACCAAAAATAATTTTTGAATTTTTAACTATTTGGAAAAATAAAAATGGAATAACAATTCATGATGAGACATAATTAGTATTTTTAGTTACACAGTTACAATTGTTCATTTATGTATTGTCAGTGGCTGCTGTCTCAACTAGAATTGAGTGGAGCAGTTGCAACAGAGACCAAATGGCCCACAAAGCCTAAAATATTTATTATTTGACCCTGTACAGAAAAAGTTTGCTGACTCCTGAGCTAAAGGATAATGATATGCTAGACACCATGATAAGCACTTTGTCTCATTTAATCTTTGGGACAACTCTCTGAGGGTGATTCTACTAGTCTCTTCATTGGTAAATTGTGAAACTGGGGTCTGAAAATGGGTATTTCTAATAAGTTTCCAGGTGATGCTGATATTGATTGTTCATGGATCATAAACCTCCAAATCAGTGACTCTCTGCCTTGGTTGCACAGCAGAATTCTCTGAGGAAATTTTAAAAAATATGATTCCCAAGCCCTAATGAAGGAGGAAACAGACAAAGCTGGACTCCATCTTAGGCCAGGGTGTGAACATTAGGCTACACGCATGGTCACCCTCCCAATGGACTTTGAAATTTGTGCCCGGTGTCTATAGAAATGGCATACCAATGGAAAACCAGACTCCCAGATAAAAGAGCCTCAGGACTTGTACTTGGACTCTGTTGCCTAAAAGAATATGCTAATTATTTCTGTAACAGAACAAAGTGGTAAATTCCATTATGTTTATCAGGATATGACCACAGGGCTATTGATAAATATCCACTGTTTATTTAGTCTTGTGACACATGAATCATGGGATAACTTTGATCATATCTCTCTTTTACCTTGTCCAGACCAGTTTCAAGGAATTTGGGGAGGTGGGTTTGAGCAAGTACACTTAGGATATATAAGGTTTTCACAAAAACCGGTTGGGGTCCTTGGCTAAGAAGAGACTCTGCCTTGGGCCTGCCGGTATAATAAACTGCACTCCACTATCTGCACTGTCCTTCTGAGTGAGTCTGTTTCCCAGAACGCGTGGCTACAACACTAACCCCAGAGATTCTGATTTAATTAAGACTCAGGCATCAGTACATTTATAAACCTTTCCTCATGATTCAAATATATAACCAGGTTTGAGAAGCACTGCTGGAATGAAATTCCATTGATCTGTAGACCAACATTCTAGTTCTAATTCTCATATCACATTAATGCAAGTTGCTTCCCTTCTGCGGGATCCTGTTTTCTTTGCAGGTGAAAAATGAGGAGGTTTAAATCAGATGATCTCAAAGGGCTTAATCTCATTGCCTTGTCAGGTCTGCACACAAATAGATCAAAGGGTCAGACAAAATACCCAGGTCTCCTTGGCTCCTTGGCTTACAGTAAATCTCAGTGAAATATTTGTTGAATTAATATCTTTATTATCATAATAAATCATTATATTAAGTAACCATGAGGATGCATTGAGTGCAACAATATGATGCCCAATTGCCAGGTCCATTTAGGGTTAAATATATGGCTGGCATCCATTATTAATCATTGTTTGGAAATATATCAATACATAAATGCTTCCACACAGCTACTCTGCCTTACATACCGTAAAGTTAGAGTTGAAGCTAAAAATGATGATTTAATGATTGTGAGCCGGAGAAGGCAATGTTGATCCACTCCAGTACTCTTGCCGGGAGAATCCCACGGATGGAGGAGCCTAGTAGGCTGCAGTCCGTGGGGTCGTGAACAGTCGGACACAACTGAGCGACTTCACTTTCACTTTTCACTTTCATGCATTGAAGAAGTAACTGGCAACCCATGCCAGTGTTCTTGCCTGGAGAATCCCAGGGATGGGGGAGCCTGGTGGGCTGCCGTCCATGGGGTCACACAGAGTTGGACACGACTGAAGCGACTTAGCAGCAATGATTGTGAGAGTAGTGTTTCATTGCAGGAAATGTGGAAGATTACAGAAAGTATAAAGAAGAAAACCCGTAATCCCTAAAACTGCTTTTAAATAGCCTCAATTATGAGACCTCAGCCAAATAAATGACATTGTGATCAAATGATTTCCCACAGAAGGAGGGAGGGCTGGGTGGCCCAGAGAGGCCTCTCCTACAAAAGGCTAAACTCTATTTTCATATCTCTGGTAAATGCAGCTCCAAGCCTGGAGGTAGTGTGGGCTCCTATCTGGAGTGTGGGAATTATAGTCTATAAACTAGAGGAGCTTTGACAGTGCTTTCATGAGTAACTGGTACTTTGCTACCTCAGTTTCTTCATCTGTGGATTATCCATTGCAAAAAATTCTCCTTAACATGTCTACACTCCTTTTGAAATCCTTAGATGAAAGAGAATAAAAGCTTAACTCTTTGCTTTCATTGAGAGTAACTGGATGACACAGATCTTTTCTTTTTTAGAAATGTATATGGGAGGCACTAGCCCTTACTTGTCAGAAGAATGGGCTGGAATGAGACAGTTCTAGGTTCAAATCCAATCAATGCCTCTGTTACAGACTGAATGTTTGTATCCCAGTTCAAAACAGTTCTTCTGTTAAAGCTTTGACCTCCAATGTGATGGTATTTGGGGATGGGGCCTTTGGTAGGTAATTAGGTTTAGATGAGGTCATGACAGTGAGGCGCCTGATGGGATTAGTATCTTCCAAGAAGTGGAAGAGAGAGCAGGGTTCTCTCTCTCTCCATCATGTGAGATCACAGAGGGACAGCAACCATCTGCAAGCTAGGAACAGACCTTCATGGGATAACTGAACCAGCCAGCAGCTTGATCTAGGACTCCCTAGCCTCCAGAACTGTGAGAAATAATTATCTGTTGTGTAAACCAGAGAGGACTGAGACAACCTCTTATTCATCATATTCTCCATCTGCAGAGATGATAATAGCACCCACTTTACAGGGTTACTCTGAAGATTTAATGATAAATTGTATGTAAGTAAAGCATTGAGCACAGTATTTGGGACATAGTGAGTTCTCAAAAAATAGTACTACTCTGATGATTAACAATAATAAAACTTGGCTGCTTGGGGATATGGCTGAAACAAATGCATGTCTTTTTGTTTGTCTTTTAGATGGATTGGTATCTGTAGAAATTCTGGGTGCTAAAATACTTAGCCAGACTGACGTTAGCCCTTGTCACCATGAAGATATTACTTTGTGCCAAATATTTTCAGTGCCCAGTAATTCCTGGCTCTATGAGAGCATTGCATAAAAATTACAGAACAGTGACCCCTCAGAATTTCTCCAACTATGAATCCATGAAACAGGACTTTAAACTAGAGATCCCAGAGTATTTCAACTTTGCCAAAGATGTCCTGGACCAATGGACCAATATGGAAAAGGTATGTAGCAAGGACCAGTCAGACTGCAGTTTCTTAACTGAGAGTGATTTTTCCCCCCAGGGGACATTTGGCAATGTCTAGAGATACTTTTGTTGCTGTGAGTTGGGGGAGGGTGTATGCTAATGGGTGGAGGCTAACGGGTGCTGCTAAATACCCTGTAATGCACAGGACATCTGGTTCACTGTTAAGAGTTCCATGGTTGAAAAAGCCTGGGTTATAAAAATCTATGATTACAGGTTAATTTTTTTAAAAATAAAAAGGAGTAGGGACTTCCCTGTTGGTCCAGTGGTTGGGAATCCACCTTCCAAAGCAGGGAACATAGATCTCACATGTCATGGGGCAACTCAGCCTGCTGGCCACAGGCCACAACAAAAGATCCCATCTGCTGCAGTGAAGATCCTGTGTGCCACAACAAAGACCTAAAGTGGCCCAATAAATAAATAAATACTAAAAATAAATAAATATAAAGGACTAGAATGAAATGGGAACCCAAGAATTAAAAATGGCAGGAAATGAGGCAAAGAGCATTGAGAGAATATAAAGGGATGCAAGAATTCTACCTTTATGGAAAGAAAAATAATCAGGCTAAATGAGAAATCACATGTGCTGAAAGAAGTGACATGGCTCCCAAAATCTAGAAATAAGGACCCCAGAGTTACTCCCAAATACTCCAAGTATGTCCTAACTAAAGACCTGTGAATTTTCTTCAGGGAAAATATTACATTAAGTCAGTTGAAATAGAATTTAGCTGCATAACCACCTTTAAATCTATGACTTGTTTGTCTTTCCTCAGGCTGGGAAGAAACCTTCCAATCCAGCCTTCTGGTGGATAAATGGAAACGGAGAAGAAGTGAGATGGAGTTTTGAGGAACTAGGATCTTTATCAAGGAAATTTGCAAATATACTTACAGAAGCCTGTGGCCTGCAAAGGGGAGATCGAGTAATTTTGCTTTTGCCCAGGATCCCTGAATGGTGGCTTGCAAATATAGCCTGTCTGCGCACAGGTTAGTAGTGTTGGTGTTGCAATATTTAAAGTATGGTGGATGAGAGATTTTCCAAAACATCTAAGTAATCATGAGACATTTATTTTGGCCATTTTTATCTGAAGAACTATACACAACATGGTATTATTCTCGAGAACCTTAGAAATGTGTTGGAAACATGCCATATCTTTTGACCTATGAGTTGGGTTTTTTTTTAATAATGAAATACATTTAAGTTAATACCAATCAACAATCAAACACCTATAGACCAATTTCTTCTCTCCTCCTATAGGATTCACAATCATCTGCAACTCAATCAGTCACAAACTCAAGGAACCCATCCTAGTTCCTGCGTCAAACCTTTATTCCTCTCATGGTTAATTACCATTCATCTAGTGCCCTAAGCCAGGCATCTGCTACTCCTCCTTCCTAATCAGTTCTTACATCTTATAAATTTTACTTCCTACATGGCTCCAAAGTACCTCCTCTTCTCCAACTTCATTGCCCTTTCCTTACTTCATTTTTACTATCTTCTGAGTGGATTTTCCCAAAAGAATCCCTACTCCTGATTCTGTGTGTGTCTATACCCTATCTCAATCCAATTCATCCTCCACAGCAGTGTTCTTTCTAGAACACATATGTTATCCTTTTATTTTGTTGCTTGATAGTATTTAATAACTCTTTGTTGCCTACCAGATAAAATCTGAGGTGAACTGTGGAAAGCTCTAGCTATCTTCCATGTGTTTTTCTCATTTTCCCACACTCCTACTCGTCAGCCATCTCAAACAGTTTCCTATAAGGTTTGTGATCTTTCTTGTCTCCTTGATTTTGTGCACACTATTTCCTAGGCTTAGAAAGTATTTCATTCACACCTAACCCATTAAACAACTCCTATTAAACTTAAAAGTCTCAGTTCTAATGTCACCTTCTCAGCAACATCGCACTGATCTCCCAGTCTAGGTGCTTTCTTTTTTGGGTGGCCACAGGACTAGGTCAATTTTCATTCCAATCCCAAAGAAAGGCAATGCCAAAGAATGCTCAAACTACTGCACAATTGCACTCATCTCACATGCTAGTAAAGTAATGCTCAAAATTCTCCAAGCCACGCTTCAGCATACGTGAACCATGAACTTCCAGATGTTCAAGCTGGTTTTAGAAAAGGCAGAGGAACCAGAGATCAAATTGCAAACATCCGCTGGATCATTGAAAAAGCAAGAGAGTTCCAGAAAAACATCTATTTCTGCTTTATTGACTATGCCAAAGCCTTTGACTCTGTGGATCACAATAAACTGTGGAAAATTCTGAAAGAGATGGGAATGCCAGATCACCTGACCTTCCTCTTGAGAAACCTATATGCAGGTCAGGAAGCAACAGTTAGAACTGGACATGGATCAACACACTGGTTCCAAATAGGAAAAGGAGGACGTCAAGAATGTATATTGTCACCCTGCTTATATAACTTCTATGCAGAGTACATCATGAGAAACGCTGGGCTGGAAGAAGCACAGGCTGGAACCAAGATTTCTGGGAGAAATATCAATAACCTCAGATATGCAGATGACACCATCCTTATGGCAGAAAGTGAAGAGGAACTAAAAAGCCTCTTGATGAAAGTGAAAGATAAATGTGGAAAAGTTGGCCAAAAGCTCAACATTCAGAAAACTAAGATCAGGGCATCTGGCCCCATCACTTCATGGCAAATAGATGGGGAAACAGAGGAAACAGGGTCAGACTTTCTTTTTTTGGGCTCCAAAATCACTGCAGATGGTGATTGCAGCCATGAAATTAAAAGACGCTTACTCTTTGGAAGGAAAGTTATGACTAACCTAGATAGCATATTGAAAAGCAGAGACATTACTTTGCCAACAAAGGTCTGTCTAGTCAAGGCTATGGTTTTTCCAGTGGTCATGTATGGATGTGAGAGTTGGACTGTGAAGAAGCTGAGCGCTGAAGAATTGATGCTTTTGAACTGTGGTGTTGGAGAAGACTCTTGAGAGTCCCTTGGACTGCAAGGAGATCCAACCAGTTTATTCTAGGGGAGATCAGTCCTGGGTGTTCGTTGGAAGGACTGATGTTGAAGCTGAAATTCCAATACTTTGGCCACCTCATGCGAAGAGTTGACTCATTGGAAAAGATTCTGATGCCTGGAGGGATTGGAGGCAGGAGGAGAAGGGGATGACAGAGGATGAGATGGCTAGATGACATCACCAACTCAATGGACATGAGTTTGGGTGTACTCCAGCAGTTGGTGATAGACAGGGAGGCCTGGCGTGCTGTGATTCATGGGGTTGCAAAGAGTCGGACATAACTGAACTGAAAGAAATAGTATGTGTTTCTAATTTAACCTGTACTGTATTGTCTGGGCATACTCAGTTCAGTTCAGTTCAGTTCAGTCGCTCAGTAAACTCCCGGAGTTTACTCATAACTCATGTCCATTGAGTCAGTGATGCCATCCAGCTATCTCACCCTCTGTTGTCCCCTTTTCCTGCTGCCCCCAATCTCTCCCAGCATCAGGGCTTTTTCAAATGAGTCAACTGTTCGCGTGAGGTGGCCAAAGTTTTGGAGTTTCAGCGTTAGCGTCAGTCCTTCCAATGAACACCCAGGACTGATCTCCTTTAGGATGGATTGATTGGATCTCCTTGCAGTCCAAGGGACTCTCAAGAGTCTTCTCCAACACCACAGTTCAAAAGCATCAATTCTTCGGTGCTCAGCTTTCTTCACAGTTCAACTCTCACATCCATACATGATCACTGGAAAAACCATAGCCTTGACTAGACAGACCTTTGTTGGCAAAGTAATATCTCAGCTTTTCAATATGCTATCTAGGTTGGTCATAACTTTCCTTCCAAAGAGTAAGTGTCTTTTCATTTCATGGCTGCAATCACCATCTGCAGTGATTTTGGAGCCCCCAAAAAGAAAGTCTGACCCTGTTTCCTCTGTTTCCCCATCTATTTGCCATGAAGTGATGGGACCAGATGCCATGATCTTAGTTTTCTGAATGTTGAGCTTTAGGCCAACTTTTTCACTGTCCTCTTAAACTTTCATAAAGATACTGTTTAGTCCTCTTCATTTTCTGCCATAAGGATGGTGTCATCTGCATATCTGAGGTTATTGATATTTCTCCCTGCAATCTTTATTCCAGCTTGTGCTTCTTCCAGCCCAGCGTTTCTCATGATGTACTCTGCATATAAGTTAAATAAGCAGGGTGACAATATACATTCTTGACGTCCTCCTTTTCCTATTTGGAACCAGTGTGTTGATCCATGTCCAGTTCTAACTGTTGCTTCCTGACCTGTATACAGGTTTCTCAAGAGGCAAGTCAGGTGGTCTGGTATTCCCATCTCTTTCAGAATTTTCCACAGTTTATTGTGATCCACAGAGTCAAAGGCTTTGGCATAGTCAATAAAGCAGAAATAGATGTTCCTCTGGAACTCTCTTGCTTTTTCAATGATCCAGCGGATGTTTGCAATTTGATCTCTGGTTCCTCTGCCTTTTCTAAAACCAGCTTGAACATCTGGAAGTTCACGGTTCACGTATGCTGAAGCCTGGCTTGGAGAATTTTGAGCATTACTTTACTAGCATGTGAGATGAGTGCAATTGTGCAGTAGTTTGAGCATTCTTTGGCATTGCCTTTCTTTGGGATTGGAATGAAAACTGACCTTTTCCAGTCCTGTGGCCACTGATGAGTTTTCCAAATGTGCTGGCATATTGAGTGCAGCACTTTCACAGCATCATCTTTCAGGATTTGAAATAGCTCAGCTGGAATTCCATCACCTCCACTAGCTTTGTTCGTAGTGATGCTTTCTAAGACCCACTTGACTTCACATTCCAGGATGTCTGGCTTTACGTGAGTGATCACACCTTCGTGATTATCTGGGTCACGAAGATCTTTTGTGTATTCTTGCCACCTCTTCTTAATATCTTCTGCTTCTGTTAGGTCCATACAATTTCTGTCCTTCATCGAGCCCATCTTTGCATGAAATGTTCCCTTGGTATCTCTAATTTTCTTGAAGAGATCTCTAGTCTTTCCCATTCTGTGTTTTCCTCTATTTCTTTGCATTGATCGCTGAAGAAGGCTTTCTTATCACTCCTTGCTCTTCTTTGGAACTCTGCATTCAGATGTTTATATCTTTCCTTTTCTCCTTTGCTTTTCGCTTTTCTTCTTTTCACAGCTATTTGTAAGGCCTCCCCAGACAGCCATTTTGCTTTTTTGCATTTCTTTTCTATGGGAATGGTCTTGATCCCTGTCTCCTGTACAATGTCACGAACCTCATTCCATAGTTCATCAGGCACTCTATCTATCAGATCTAGGCCCTTAAATCTATTTCTCACTTCCACTGTATAATCATAAGGGATTTGATTTAGGTCATACCTGAATGGTCTAGTGGTTTTCCCTACTTTCTTCCATTTCAGTCTGAATTTGGCAATAAGCAGTTCATGATCTGAGCCACAGTCAGCTCCCGGTTGTTTTTGCTAACTCTATAGAGTTTCTCCATCTTTGGCTGCAAAGAATATAATCAATCTGATTTTGGTGTTGACCATCTGGTGATGTCCATGTGTAGAGTTTTCTCTTGTGTTGTTGGAAGAGGGTGTTTGCTATGACCAGTGTGTTCTCTTGGCAGAACTCTATTAGACTTTGCCCTGCTTCATTCCATACTCCAAGGTCAAATTGCCTGTTACTCCAGGTGTTTCTTGACTTCCTACTTTTGCATTCCAGTCCCCTATAATGAAAACTACATCTTTTTGGGGTGTTAGTTCTAAAAGGTCTTGTAGGTCTTCACAGAACCGTTCAACTTCAGCTTCTTCAGTATTACTGGTTGGGGCATAGGCTTGGATTACTGTGATATTGAATGGTTTTCCTTGGAAACGAACAGAGATCATTCAGTCGTTTTTGAGATTGCATCCAAGTACTGCATTTCAGACTCTTTTGTTGAGCATGATGGCTACTCCATTTCTTCTAAGGGATTCCTCCCTATAGTAGTAGATATAATGGTTATCTGAGTTAAATTCACCCATTCCAGTCCATTTTAGTTCGCTGATTCCTAGAATGTCGACGTTCACTTTTGCCATCTCCTGTTTCGCCACTTCCAATTTGCCTTGATTCATGGACCTAACATTCCAGGTTCCTATGCAATATTGCTCTTTACAGCATCGGACCTTGCTTCTATCACCAGTCACAACGACAACTGGGTATTGTTTTTGCTTTGGCTCCATCCCTTCATTCTTTCTGGAGCTATTTCTCCACTGATCTCCAGTAGCATATTGGGCACTTACCAACCTGGGGAGTTTATCTTTCAGTATCCTATCATTTTACCTTTTCATACTGTTCATGGGGTTCTCAAGGCAAGGAGACTGAAGTGGTTTGCCATTCCCTTCTCCAGTGGACCACATTCTGTCAGACCTCTCCACCATGACCCGTCCATCTTGGGTGGCCCCACACGGCATGGCTTAGTTTCATTGAGTTAGACAAGGCTGTGGTCTGTGTGATCAGCTTGGCTAGTTTTCTGTGATTATGGTTTCAGTGTGTCTGCCCTCTGATGCCCTCTTGCAACACCTACCATCTTACTTGGGTTTCTCTTACCTTGGAGGTGGGGTATCTCTTCACAGCTGCTCCAGCAAAGCACAGCCGCTGCTCCTTACCTTGGATGAGGGGTATCACCTCACAGCTGCCCCTCCTGACCTTGAACTTGGAGTTGCTCCTCTCGGCCCTCCTGCACCCGCGCAGCCGCCACTCCTTGGATGTGGGGTTGCTCCTCAGTCATTCTCATAGGACTGTGAAAAAGCTTCTAAAAGGCAATGACATATTCATCTCTGTGACTCCAAAGATTGGCTTACAGTAAATTTCAGCGAAATATTTGTTGAATTAATATCTTTATTATAATAAATAATTATATTAACTTTCTTAATTTACTATAATCATTATTTGCATTTGAGGAGAGCTATATGCTCTAATCTCATGTGTACTTGTAAATTATTCACTGGAGTTGCACAGTCCACTTTTGCATAGTTTTTTAACAAAATGACCGCTTTCATGAATACTGTTCAAGCTCACTGTCTTAATAACACAGGGCTTCCCTGGTGCCTCAGTGGTAATGAATCTGCCTGTCAATGCAGTAGATGCAGGCTCAATCTGGGTTGGGAAGATACCCTGGATAAGAAATGGCAACCCACTCCAGTATTCTTGCCTGGGAAATCCCATGGACAGAGGAGTCTGGCGGGCTACAATCCATGGGGTCACAAAAGTGTTGGACACAACTTAGCAACTAAAAAACAGCTTAGTAAAAGACTAATGTTATATATATATAAAACATTATATTATATATAATGTTTGCAGTATATATAATGGCTGCAGTAGGTCTTCTTTGCTGCACGGACTTTCTCTAGTTGCAGAGATTAGGGGCCACTCCCTAGTGGTGTGTGAACTTTCACATTGTGATGGCTTCCCTTGTTGTGGAGCATGGGCCCTAGGGCATGAGGTCTTCAGTAGTTGCAGCTCATGAGCTACAGAGTGCAGGCTCAGTAGTTGTGGCACACGGGGCTTAGTTGCCCCATGGCATGTGGGATCCTCCCAGACCAGGGATCAAACTGGTGTCCCCTGCCTTGCAAGGTAGATTTTAAACCACTGAACCACCAGGGAAGCCCCAGTAACAGACTATTTGATTGCCAGGACCAGAAATCCATTCATATTCAATAGTTCAATAGTGAAGAAGAATTATTGAATATTTACTGGAGAATTTTACAGGGGAAAAAGTGCAGAAAGAAAAACTGGCCTCAGTAAGAGGTCAGGCTATTCAGCAGGCAGTTTCTGTCTCTACTTTTTTTGCTCTGAAGCTGTTGCACAAAGGGGGACCCCTTCCAGGGCCCAAAACTGGGCTCTTGTCTAACACTCAGAAATGAATTGTCTGAGGAGACACATGTGCTGACAAAGCAAGAGATTTTATTGGGAAAGGGCACCTGGGTGGAGAGCAGAAGGTAAGGGAACCCAAGCAATCTTGGGTTTTATGGTGATGGGATTATTTTCTAATGTGTTGTCTTTATCCAATCATTCTGACTCAGAGAACTTCTTGGTGGTGCATGCCTTGTTCAACCAAGATGGATGCTAGAGAGAAGGATTCTGGGAGGTGGTCGGACATGTGGCGTCTCCTTTTGACCTTTCCTGAACTCTTCCAGTTGGTGAAAGCTTATTAGTTCTGTGTTCCTTACCAGAACCTCCTGTGGTGAACAACTCATGCAAATGGTTATCATGGTGCCTGGCCAGGGTGGGAGGTTTCAGTCAGTGTGCTTCCCCCCCTAACAGAGCCACAGGGCCTCTTGTCTCTCTGCTTCTCTCAAGCACCTGCTCCTTTGACCTCTTCTTTCTTGCTAAGGAATAATTTCTCTTCATTTTGGTTGGTGCATGGTTTTGATTTGCTAGACAAATATCTCAGGTCCTAACCTATATGTCACATCCATTAATCCACTCAGTCTCTTAAAATTTAAGGCAGAATCTGATTGGCACAGCTTAGATTAGGCCAATCAGAAGTGATCAGAGGCAGCTTCAACTGATAAAGCTTGGTTATTGGGGCTGTGGGCAGAAGGAAGGAAGGTTCTCTTAGAATAAGGAGGAATAAATGGTAAACCTAATATACTAACAATGCTAGTCTTCCAAATAGAATTAAAAATGAACTTATAGTTATTGGATTTCTTAATAATTTTCCCCTTTTAATAAAACTTAACTAATTTTTGCAAGTAACCTCAGCTATTTATGTATTACATAGGGCTATATACATGTGACAAAATGATAAAGAAATGCAAAGGAATGGTTAACACAATATTCTGGATCATGACTACCTGGAAATTTGGGGCAGAGCTCACAGAAGGCTTTAAACATATTGTTAAACTCTCTTTTTAAAGCTAGATGGTGGATAATTCTTATTTTCTTATTTTTTAAGGGGATACACTACATAAGCTCTGTTGCATAGTTGGTAGTTTTTGCAATAAAATAAGAAAAATATACAATTTAACTGTACCTTTGTAGGAGTCATAAATGTTTGGGGATGCATTACTAAGGGTATAGTCGTGAGAAAACTGTTACTGTACTTTCAAAAAAGGAAAAGTACATAGTACTGAAGAGGAATAATGTTACAATATAGCATTCAAAATCAGAATTACTGGAAACTTGGAGAAATGTAAGTTCTTCAGCTCCACTCAAGGTTTACCGAATCTAAAACTGGAGTTGAGATATAAAAACCTAGAAATCTGTTTTATTAAGCCCTGTAGGTGATTCTGGTGCATGTTCAAGTTTGAGAACCACAGAACTAGAAGAAATAAGCCTCTCTCTTTCTGGGGGCCTGGAGAATGACAAGAAAGACCTGGGTAAACTGGCAGATTTTGCTACTGGTCACTAACCAGCTTATGTTAGTGTGTGGAGAGCGGAGCTCTGCATCTTAGGAGAGGCCTCTCATTATCCTGTTTATGATACGGGGTATATAAAATTACCAAATTTATTAATTTGCCTGAAGGGTCAAAAGACTCTGACATGAGTAGCCCTCTCTCCCTGCTAACAGACCTACTTAAGACAAAATTAAGCCAGAAGTTTGTTTAGCGGACAAAACAAGTAACTTTCATAATTTAATTTATTGGCACTGGAGTTTGAAAGCTCAGTTCATCCACCTCGTCTTATTATACTTTCAAGCAATAAGTGTTTACTGGTCACTTGCTATGTTTTAGGAGCTGTGGTGTTTATGATCCAGTGGGAGCGAGAGTCAGGAGTCAAGTAAACACAGAGTTGATAAGTGTGACAGGTGCTATAAAGGCAATAGCACAAGAGCCACTGTAATGTATGAGGGGTACTACTACAGACTGCGAGAAGGTCAGGCGCATGAGTCAAGCTGAAACTGAGGGATGAGTCGGCCAGAGGGAGAAGGTATGGGTGATGGGAGCATTCATTCTAAGCAAATGGAAAAGCTTCTACAAAGGTCCTGAGCCAAGAAATAATTTGTAGATTTGAGAAAATGAAAACAGTGCAGTGTGAATATAGGTACTGGCTAGGGGCCACTTCATCCCAGGGATTATAATATGTAAAATCTCTTAACAGAGACTTCTCCTCTAGACAGGCTTAGATGCATACTACCAGGATTTGCCCTAGTAAGTCTCCTTTTTCTATGTTCTGTGGCTGCAGTATCCCTTTCTGAAACCAATTTTATATTAATATATTATATATAAGGGTATGGCTTAATCTTGCTGCTCTGTGAATCATTATGTCTGTTTATATTGACTATGAATATCTCTATTCTATTTTATATTGAGTTTACAGTTTAGCTCTTGGAAGGCAATCTATTTCCCTTATTTCCAAGTTCTTAGAGAGATATGCCTATAGTCTCCAGGGCCAACAACAAACTCATCATATTTTCGTTTTCAAACTCTTGCGTATATATGTAGGTCAAATTCCTTTACAACAGAAATCTCAGTATATAATCATTAAAAAAATAGTAATTGCCAAGAACATGTTCCTTTAAGTGCCATTTACCACAAAAAGTTACTATCCCACCCAATCTCGGCCTACAGGTCTTGAAGAAGTTTATATAACATTTGTGGTCCCTCTGGAATTATAATAAACATTCACTCATTTTGAAAGATTGTTGCTGAGCCATGAAAAGACGCTGGAATTCTTGGCCTCTGGAGGAGAGGAATTCAATTCAGGGCCAGTGACGAGGCTTGATCACTCAGAGCTTTTGTGTAATAAAGTTTTATTGAAGTATAAAAGAAATAGAGAAAGCTTCTGACATAGACATCAGAAGGGGGCAGAAAGAATGCCCCCCTGCTAGCCTTTAGCAGTATGTTATACACCTATCAGCAAGCTGTTAATTAGAGAAAGGAGATATCCTGAAATTCAGAGAGGCACCAGGTCCCTTACCCACAACATGAATTTTAAGATAACATTGGCACTTGTCCCGGGCCATAAAATGATTGACATGAATCTTGAAGAAAGACAGGTTTCCAAGTAAATATATAGTTTTATTAATATAGATTAGGAGAACAATGTATGAGTAAAACATACAGGTTTGTTGAGCCCTTATCATTCTGAATCTTAAGCGAACTGACTTGAAGAAAGACAAAGTTTAGGGTGAATACATAGTTCATTAACATAGCTTAAGACAAACATTTCCATAAGAAAATATGCATTGATTAGCTCAAGATTTGAGAAAAGTGAAGTTCAGGTGGAGCCAGGTGTCATCATGGCAACACAGAATTTTAAGAGAAACCTTTTAATTTTGTATAGAGATGGGAAAAAAATCTGACATTTGTTTGTTTCCTCCTGCCGCTTAAGAGAGATAAAAAATGTCTGACACTTGCAGCCTATTTCCTCTGTTTGGAGACCCCTGGGCTTCCTGCCTGTTACTCTCTCAATTTGCTCGTTTTATCATCACAAAAGCCTTATGATTAGGAAGAGAAAATCTCATTTTATAAACAGAGAAGGGAAAGCTTTCATAGTTGGGGGAAAAGGAACATTAAGTCATTTGCCCAAAGGCATTCAGAAACTCAGTGTAGAGCCCAATGCACCCTCTAGAATTTTCTAGAAATTTTTATAAAATTTGAAAATAAGAACAGTTCTTTAAAAATCAACTATATCTCAATAAATTTAAAAAAATCATCTAGATGTGGTAATTCAACATCATGGTAGTGTGAGATGTTTACTTTTTCTCTCCCCTTCAATTTGCAACAAGTAAAACATATAACTCTACAAAGGTTCCTCTGCCCAACACACCAGGGTACCAGAGAGATCCACACATCTGTACATCTGAAGGTGGATGGAATGGTACATAGGAGGTGGAATCAAGGGAACAAGGTGGGGGAGTGCCCATAATCCTGGCTCTTTGACCACAGTGGATGAACACACATCTGAGAAAGAATTCAGTGGTGGCTGGGGAGGTGGTGTACACAACTCCAGCTTTCCAGCAGCAGCAGTACCTGCAGCTAAAGGGAACCAGGCAGCAGCGGCAGAGCCTGCAACCCCAGCCCTACCAGCTACAGGGGTGCTGAAGGCTCCAGCACCCCTGCACAAGGCAGCAATGCCTGCAAACCTGACAACCCCAACCCCAGAGGTAGCAGAGGTGCCTGCCATTATGGTGCACCCAGTGGTGACATGAGCAACAACAGCAACGCTTGCAGCAGAAGGCACCAAAGACTCCAAAGGCGCAAGCAGTGACAATGAGGGCTCCAGGCACACCCCTGACAGAGGTAACGAAGGGTGGAAAATACTGATTCCATAGTACTGTCAGAGGCTGGTCAGGTTAGGGAAAGCAAAGATGCGTGTTGTGGTGCCACCTGCTGGAAAACAAAACAAAGTCCTCTAATTACCAATGTATTGAATTTTTAGAATCAAAGTAAACAAATCTTCCCAGGTGGCCCCTAGTAGTTAAGAATCTGCCTGCCAATGGAGAAGATACAATAGATGCTGTTTCAATTCCTGGGTCAGGAAGATCCCCTGGAGTAGGAAATGGCAACGAACTCCAGTATTCTTGCCTAGAAAATTCCATGGACAGATGAGCCCAGTAGGCTACTGTCCATGGGCTGCAAAGAGTTTGATATGTTTGAGCACACACACACACACACACACACACACACACACAACAATCTTACCTAATAAGAAAGATACTCACTCCTTCAAATGTGTGGGCAGAGGAAAAAGATAACGAGCACTGTGAAAAACCACAGTAATAAAGTATCACAAAAAGAAAAGTGACACTTCTCCAGAAACCAAACTTAAACTCATGGAAGATTGCAATCAGATAGAATTCAAAATAGCTGTCAATAAGCACAAGAAAACTCAGAAAGTCATTTCAATGAGCTCAGGAATAAAATAGAATAAAAACAGAAGGAATATTTTACCAAAAGGTTGGATCTCTAAAAGAGATACAAACAGAATTTCTAGAGCCAAAGAACTCAATAAATGATATAAATAATGCAATAGAAAGCACTGGAAATAGAGCAGACCATAAAGAAGAAAGAATTAGCAAGCCATGACTTCAGAAGTCTAGAAATGATCCAGACCAGAAAGGATAACTTTTATTTTTTTTAATGCAGAGATCTATTTGATTCCCTTAGGAAAGGCAACATAAGGAGGCTTCTGCAGAAAAACTAAAGCTGAGGGAGTTCATCACCTCTACACCTGCCTTACAGGAAATGTTGAGGGCTTCTTGAAGATGGCAAAGAGTACATGGCAGTAATATCCTCCATGAACACATCAAAAATACATTTACTTGTGGAAAATTCTCACTGAAAACTAATTGGAAACTGGCAGAAGGACTTCTGTACAACCAAGGCTATAAGAAAGACATACATATAAAAGGGTAGGGTGGGAATAAAAGTGATTGAGTTGGGACCTGTGCTCCTGGGAGGGAACTTAGAGGAAAAAGGAGATTTCTTGGGTGGACACCTGCCCTAGGGAGTGAGTAGGTCAAGTCACAGACAGGGCATCTCAGCCCTGGGGACCCATGTGGAGGAGGCAATACCCACTAGCTGCTTGGAGAACTATTGGTACAGATAGAAAGGCTGGAGAAGCTTAGATTCCTCTTGTGAGGAGCACACAGATGCTGGTTTGTCCCTGGGCAGAGCGGAGAGAGATCTGCCCTAGGGGTTACCAGGTTTTCTGAGACCACCTAACTGTGCACCCCAGTCCAAGGTGACCAGTTCCCGCTCATTCCACACCACAGCATGGCACTAGATATAGGGAAACCACAACCCAGGAAAAGACATGACAGTAGGCTACATCTAAGTGGAGCCCCAGACACCTACATAGACAGAACACTGGACCTCTAGACACACAAGCCCTATTTCCTTTATCACTTCCGACCTTTGGGGCAAAGGTCCTGGTGCAGGAAGAAGGAAAAACACACATTCAAATGGAACAGTGCCAGTTCCAAATGGCCAAAAGACACATGAAAAGATATACAACATTACTAATTATTAGAAAACTATAAAACAAAACTACTAGATATAACCTCATACCTATCAGAATATCTATCATCAAAAAGCCTACAGATAACAAATGGAGAGGATGTGGAGAAAGGGGAACCCTTGTACACTGTTAGTGGGAGCTCAGATTGGTACAGCCACAGTATGGAGGTTCCTCAAAAACTAAAAATAGAACTATCAGATGACCCAGCAATTCCATTCCTGGGTATATATCTGGAAAAAATGAAAACACTAATTCAGAAAAAAGATACATGCACCCTAATGTTAATAACACAATTTACAAAGTCATGGAAGATATGGAAGCAACCCAAGTGCCCACCAATAGATAACTGGATAAAGAAGATGTGAGATATATAATGGAATATTATTCAGTCATTAAAAAGAATAAAATTTTGCTATTTGCAGCAACATAGATGGACCTAGAGAATATTATGCTTAGTGAAATAAGTCAGACAGAGAAAAACAAATACTATATGTTATCCCTTATATGTGGAATCTAAAAATAACACAAATGAATGTGTATGCAAAATAGAAACAGATTCACAGATATAGAAAACAGAGTGGAGGGGAGAGAGGGAGGGACAGATTAGGGGCATGAGATTAACAGATACAAACTACAATGTATAAAATACACAAGCTATAAGGATATACTGTATAGCACAGGGAATTAAAGCCATTATCTGTAACAACATAAAGGAGTATAATCTGCAAAAATACTGAATCATTATGCTGTACACATGAAACTAATGTAATATTGTAAATTAACTAAACTTTAATTTAAAAAAGAAATGTTGAAAGGCTCTTCTACCAAAAACAAAAGGGCAGAAGTACACAAAACCTTGAGGAAGGTAATAGAATCAGAAAATTGCAACTGTACATTAGAATAGGTTGTTAAACAATTATAGCATAAAGGTTAATGGGGGAAAGCAATAAAAAATAACTACAGTTACTTCAATTTGATAATGACCTCACAACACAAAAAGATAATTTTGAAACAACAAAATAATTTGAGACAATAGAAACATAAAAGGGGAAGAGAGAAAGGAGAGAGACTGTATAACTAAATGAAGAGAAAGTGAAAGTGTAAATCTCTCACTCGTGTCCAACTCTTTGCAACTCTATGGACTATACAGTCCATGGAATTTTTCAGGCCAGAATACTAGAGTGGGTAGCCTATCCCTTTCTCCAGCAGATCTTCCTGACCCAGGGATCACACCAGGGTCTCCTGCATTGCAGGAGGGTTCTTTACCAATTGAGCTATCAGGGAAACCCCCCAGTGAAGACAAGATGTTATTGGCAGTAAAAGGACTATTGAGATACAGTGCAACCAGAAAACAAGATAAATGGCAGTACTAAATCCTCATTTATCAATAATTACCCTAAATGTAGATTCATTGGTAAAAACTTTAAAAAAAATTTTTAATTAAAAAAATTAAGTAAAAAAAAAAAAAAAAAAAGAGTAACTGGATGGATTAAAAATAAGACCCAACTCTATACCTCCTCTAGGAAACTTCTCTCAGCTCTAAGGTCAAAAATAGCCTCAGATTGAAGGGATGTTAGATGATACTCCAAGCAAATGGCGGCCAAAAGAAAGTAGGTGTAGTCATACTCATATCAGAGAAAATAGACTTTCAAGCCAAAAGATATAAAGCCAGAAGAGATAAAGGTGGACATCATATAATGACAAAGGGAACAATCCCTCAAGAAGACACAAATAATTGATATCTATCTATGTATCTGTAGATCTATATTTATCTATCTGTTTGTCTTTCTATCTATATACATACACATTTAACACAGGAGTAGCAAAACATATAAAGACCTACAATGGAGAAACTGACAGGAGCATAATAATGGAAGGGTACTTTAATGCCTCACTTACATCAATGGACAGATCATTCAGACAGAGTGTCAATAAGAAGGCAATGGCACCCCACTCCAGTACTCCTGCCTGGAAAATCCCATGGACAGAGGAGCCTGGAAGGCTGCAGTCCATGGGGCTGCTGAGGGTTGGACACGACTGAGTGACTCCACTTTCACTTTTCACTTTCATGCATTGGAGACGGAAATGGCAACCCACTCCAGTGTTCTTGCCTGGAGAATCCCAGGGATGGGGGAACCTGGTGGACTGCTGTCTATGGGGTCACACAGAGTCGGACACGACTGAAGTGACTTAGCAGCAGCAGCAGCAGCAGCAGCAGCAAAACATATAAAGACCTACATGGAGAAACTGACAGGAGCATAATAATGGAAGGGTACTTTAATGCCTCACTTACATCAGTGGACAGATCATTCAGACAGAGTGTCAATAAGAAAACGTTAACTTTAAATGAAATATCAGACCAGATAAACTTAATAGATTTATATGAATATAGCATAGCCCATCCAGTGCAACAGAATACACATTTTTCTAAAATGCACATGGAACATTCTCCAGGATAGATGACATGTTAGGTCACAAAGCAAGTCTCAATACAATCAAGGAGATTAAAACTATATTAAGCATCTTTTTTGACCACAATAAAATGAAACTAGAAATCAACTATAGGAAATCTGGAAAAATCACATATATGTGAAGACTAAACAACATGCAACTTAAAAACTATTGGCTCAATGAAGAAATCAAAGGAGAAAATTTAAAATACCTAAAGACAAATGAAAAGAAAAAGATGATATACTAAAATCTATGGGATGCTGCAAAAGTGGTACTAAGAGTGAATAATATAGGCCTACCTCAAGAAATAAGAAAAACCTCAAATAATCTAAACCTTATACCTAAAGGAGCTAGAAAAAAAAGAATAAAAAGAAAAAAAGAAAGAACAAAGCAAGCCCAAAATCTGTATGAGAAAGGAAATAATGGTAAAATAATAATAAAAGTTAGAGCTGCTGCTGCTGCTGCTGCTAAGTCGCTTCAGTCGTGTCCGACTCTGTGCAACCCCATAGACGGCAGCCCACCAGGCTCCCCCGTCCCTGGGATTCTCCAGCCAAGAACACTGGAGTGGGTTGCCATTTCCTTCTCCAATGCATGGAAGTGAAAAGTGAAAGTGAAGTCGCTCAGTCGTGTCCGACTCCCAGCGACCCCATGGACTGCAGCCTACCAGGTTCCTCCGTCCATGGGATTTTCCAGGCAGGAGTACTGGAGTGGGGTGCCATTGCCTTCTCCAAAGTTAGAGCAGAGACAATGAAATAGAGACTTAAAAGACAATGGAAAAGATCAATGCAACTAAAAGTTGGTTCTTTGAAAGGATAAACATGACAAATCTTTAGATAGACTCACCGAAAAAACAGAGAGAAGGCTCAGATAAATAAAATCAGAAACAAAAGAGGGTAAATTACAATGGATACAATAGAAATACAAAGGATTATAAGTCTACTATGAAGTCTACTACTATACACCAACAAATTAGACAACCTAAAATAAATGAATAAATCCCTAGGATCCTACAATCTTCCAAGACTAAAGCATGAAGATATAGAAAATTTGAATTGACTGATTACTAGTAAGGAGATTGAAACATTAATCGAAAATCTTCCCCAAAATAAAAGTCCTCCAGCAGACAGCTTCACAGGTGAATTCTATCAAACATTCAGAGATTTAGTAGCTATCCTTCTCAAACTATGGGGCTTCCCAGGAGGCACTAGTGGTAAAGAACCTGCCTGCCAATGCAGGAGACTTAAGAGATTCAGGTTTGATTCATGGGTTGGGAAGATCCCCTGGAGGAGAGCATGGAAACCCACTCCGGTATTCTTGCCTAGAGAACCCCATGGACAGAGGAGCATGGCAGGCTACAGTCCATAGGGTTGCAAAGAGTTGGACATGACTGAAGCAACTTAGGACACACACATGCACTTCTCAAACTATTTCAAAAAAATTGAAAAGGAGGGAATGCTTCCCTAACTCATTTTACAAGGCCATCATTACCCTGATTACAAAATCAAACAATGAAAACACACAAAAAGAAAATTACAGGCCAATGTCTCTGATGAATATACATGCAAAAATCCTCAACAAAACATTAGCAAACCAAATACAAAAATGCATTAAAAGAATCACACACCAGGATCAAGTGGGATTTATTCCAGGTATGCAAGGATGATTCAACATCTGCAAATAAATCAACGTAATATACCACATTAACAAAGTGAAGAATAAAAATCATATAATCGAGAATTCCCAGGCGATCCAGTAGTTTGGACTCTGCTTGCTCACTGCCAAGAGCCTAGGTTCAATCCTTGGTCAGGATCCCATAAGCCACAGGGCACAGCCAAAAAAAAAAGAAAAAAAAAAAAAATCATATGATCATGTCAATAGATGCAGATGCAGGAAAAGCATTTAATAAAATTCAATACTCATTTATGATAAAAACTCTCAAAAGGGGATAGAACAAATGTACCTGAAAAGGCTATTTATGACAAACCCACAGCTAACATAATACTGGTGAAAAACTGAAAGCTACCCCTCTAAGATCATGAACAAGAGTACCCAATCTTACCACTCTTACTCAACATAGTGCTAAAACTCCTAGTGACAACAATTAGGCAAAAAAAGAAATAAAACACATCTAAACTGGAAAGAAAGAAGTAAAATTGTCATTATTTGTAGATGACATGATTTCATATATTGAAAACCCTAAAAATTCAAATGAATGAAACTAGACCATTATCTTACACCATTCATAAAAATTAACTCTAAATGGATTAAAGACATGAATGTAAAAACTAAAACCATAAAACTCCTAGAAGAAAACATATACAGTATGCTTGTTGACATTTTTCTTAGCAATATCTTTCTGGATATGTCTCCTCAGGCAAGGGAAGCAAAAGCTAAATTAAACAAACAAGGCTATATCAAAATAAAAAGCTCTGCACTGCAAAGAAAACCATCAACAAAACAAAAAAGAAAACCTACCAAATGGGAGATGTTTGCAAATAAGATCTGATAAAAGGTTAATATCCAAAATATATTAACTCATGGAACTTCCCTGTGGTCTATTGAAGGACTCTGTGTTTCCATTGCAGGGGGCATGAGTTTGATCCCTGGTTGGGGAACTAAGATCACACATGCTGCACAGCACGGCCAAAACCACCAAAAAAAAAAAAAAAAAGTTAGCTCATGAAACTCAACAACAAACAACCCAATTAAAAAATGGGCAGAGGATCTGAATAGACATTTTTCCAAAGAATATATATGATGTTCAACACCTGTATGAAAAGTTGTTCATCAGCATGAATTATCAGGTAATTGCAAATCAAAACCACAATATTACTTCACATCTATTAGAATGACTATTGTCAAAAAAACAAGGAATAACGGAGAGGATGTGAAGAAAAAGGAACCCTCATACACTGTTGGCGAGACTGTAAATTGGTGCAGTCACTGTGGAAAAAAGTATGCAAATTCTTCAAAAAATTTAGAACTACACACACACACACACACACACACACACACACAATGGAATACTACTCAGCCATAAAAAGGAATGAAATCTTGCCCTTGCAACAACATGGATGGACCTTGAGAGTCCATAAGGCAAAGTTGTGAAATAAGGCAGACAAAAAAGACAAATACAATATGATTTCACTCATATGTAGAATATAAAACAAATAATAAAACAAAATAAACAAAAATAAAATAACAAAAACAAACTCAGAGAACAAAATAGTGATTACAAAGGGCAAGGGGTTTGGGGTGGGAGAAATGGGTAAAGGAGGTAAGATGAGCATGGAAACTAGTCTTTGGTTATAAGTTAAATTATAATGTTGTCAATTTATAAGTCAAATTATAAGTAAATTTACAATTATTAGTCAAATTATAATTTCTAAGTCAAATTAAAATGTATACACAAAACATATGTTATAAACCAACATTACTGGGATTTAAAAAATCATCTAATTCACTTTCTCAAACCTTGATATGCATATGAATCATTGGGTTCTTGTTAAAATGCAGATTCTGATCCAAGAAGCCTGGGAGAATCCTGAGATCCTGCATTTCTAACAAGCTCCCAAGTGATGTAGATGCTGCTATTCCAGGGAACACCCTTCAGTTCAGTACAGTCCCTCAGTCATGTCCAACTTTTTGCAGCCCCATGGACTGAGCATGCCAGGATTCCCTGTCCATCACCAACTCCCAGAGCTTGCTCAACTCATGTCCATAGACTCGGTGATGTGATCCAACCATCTCATCCTCTGTCATCCCCTTCTCCTCCTGCCTTCAATCTTTTCCAGCATGAGGGTCTTTTGAAATGAGCCAATTCTTTGCATCAGGTGGCCAAAGTATTGGAGTTTCAGCTTTAGCACTAGTCCTTCCAGTGAATATTTAGGACTGACTTCCTTTAGGATTGACTAGTTAGATTTCCCTGCAGTCCAAGGGACTCTCAAGAGTCTTCTTCAACACCACAGTTTAAAAGCATCAATTCTTTGGTCCTCAGCTTTCTTTATAGTCCAAATTGCATGTCCAAACATGACTACTGGAAAAAACCATAGCTTTGACTAGATAGACCTTTGTTGGCAAAGTAATGGCTCTGTTTTTTACTGTGCTGTCTAGGTTGGTCATAGCTTTTCTTCCAAGAAGCAAGCATCTTTTGATTTCATGGCTGCAGTCATCGTCCGTAGTGATTTTGGAGCCCAGTAAAATAAAGTCTGTCACTGTTTCTGTTGTTTCCCCATCTATTTGCCCTGAAGTGATGGGACCAGATCCATGATCTTAGTTTTCTGAATGTTGAGTTTTAAGCCAGCTTTTTCACGCTTCTCTTTCACTTTCATCAAGAGGCTGTTTAGTTCCTCTTCACTTTCTGTCATAAGAGTGGTGTCATCTGCATATGTGAAGTTATTGATATTTCTCCTGGAAATCTTCATTCCAGCTTGTGCTTCATCAAGCCCTGCACTTTGCATGATGTACTCTGTTCAGTTCACTTCAGTCTCTCAGTCATGTCCGACTCTTTGTGACCCCGTGAATCGCAGCATGCCAGGCCTCCCTGTCCATTACCATCTCCCAGAGTTCACTCAAACTCATGTCCATCGAGTCAGTGATGCCATCCGGCCATCTCATCCTCTGTCATCCCTGTTTCCTCCTGCCCCCAATCCCTCCCAGCATCAGAGTCTTTTCCAATGAGTCAACTCTTCACATGAGGTGGCCAAAGTATTGGAGTTTCAGCTTTAGCATCATTCCTTCCAAAGAACACCCAGGGCTGACCTCCTTTAGAATGGACTGGTTGGATCTCCTTGCAGTCCAAAGGACTCTCAAGAGTCTTCTCCAACACCACAGTTCAAAAGCATGAATTCTTCGGCACTCAGCTTTCTTCACAGTCCAACTCTCACATCCATACATGACCACAGAAAAAACCATAGCCTTGACTAGACGGACCTTTGTTGGCAAAGTAATGTCTCTGCTTTTGAATATGCTATCTAGGTTGGTCATAACTTTCCTTCCAAGGAGTAAGCATCTTTTAATTTCATGGCTGCAATCACCATCTGCAGTGATTTTGGAGCCCCAAAAAATAAAGTCTGACACTGTTTCCTCTGTTTCCCCATCTATTTCCTATGAAGTGATGGGACCGGGTGCCATGATCTTCGTTTTCTGAATGTTGAGCTTTAAGCCAAGTTCTTCACTCTCCACTTTCACTTTCATCAAAAGGCTTTTGAGTTCCTCTTCACTTTCTGCCATAAGGGTGGTGTCATCTGCATATCTGAGGTTATTGATATTTCTCCCGGCAATCTTTTCCAGCTTATGCTTCTTCCAGCCCAGCGTTTCTCATGATGTATTCTGCATAGAAGTTAAATAAGCAGGGTGACAATATACATCCTTGACGTACTCCTTATCCTATTTGGAACCAGTCTGTTGTCCCATGTCCAGTTCTAACTGTTGCTTCCTGACCTGCATACAGGTTTCTCAAGAGGCGGGTCAGATGCCATTTTAGTTCAGTGGTTCCTAAAATGTGGACGTTCACTCTTGCCATCTTCTGTTTGACCACTTCCAATTTACCTCATTAAAAAATTTAACTCATTTAAAAAAAAAAATTAACTCATTTAATCCTTAATAATCCTATAAAGAAGGTAGTGTTATTATAATCCCCATTCTACAGATGCAGAATCTGAGACTCTCAGAGGTAAAGTAGTCTTGTTCAAGACCAAGCTTTAAGAGTATCTGTCTCTAGGACACTCTCTTGACCACTACACTGTACCTTACTGTACCTTACAGTACAGTTTATAGCAGATGGGAAAAGAAGCACAGAAAAGATGAATGCCTCAATCCTTCTCTTTGGAAAGAAATTATAAAATTAATGTATGTTTTAAGAGGCACTTTGGCCACCTGATGCAAAGAGTTGACTCTCTGGAAAAGACCCTGATGCTGGATAAAACTGAGGGCAAGAGAAGGGGGAGACAGAGGATGAGAAGTTGGATGGCATCACTGACTCAGTGGATGAGCAACTTTTGAGCAATTTCAGGGAGATAGTGATGGACAGAAAACCCTAGTGTGCTGCAGTTCATGGGGTCGCAAAGAGTTGGACACGACTCAGCAACAGAACAGCAACAAAAGATGCACTGAACCAAGGTGGTTAAATTACAGCCTAAGTCAGGCTGCAGTGTTCAGTCCATGCACTGCCCCTGCTACTTCAGTGATTCAGACATTATTTATAGGGTGGACTAAGAATGCTGCCTGCCATATCAGCAAACAAAGGATGTCATGTCCATCAAGCCGTCGGCTACTACAGTTGCCTCCAGAGATGAGCCCTGAGGGAACTCAGGTTGAGAAAGAACAGATTAGCCCTAGATAGTTAAGGTGAATATCAAAGGAATGAGATCAGTGAGCCTAGACTCTTGCATCTTCCCATACACAGAAAAGCACTAATTGATTAACTTGCCATGTCTGGTTTTCTTTAATTAACAGTAATCTTTTGATGTTCCAACTACCTGGTTTTTGTTGCAAACCCCCGTGTATATCCTGGCTTCTCCCTTCACCCTTCAGAACAGTCCCTCAGAGCTATCTGAGAAAGCCCTCAGAAAGTCCTCCCAATAAAACATAATTCTCAACTTTTATGTTGTGTATTTTCTAGTTAACAATAACATTTGTGTTTTTGGTAGAGATTAAATGTTAAAATATGCAAACACTTACACAGCACCTAACACTCAAAGTACTCAATAAATGTTGGGTAATATTACTTTTTAATTCAAAACCCTCTTCAAGTTAAATGTTATGAATGGTCTCCAGATAGAAAATAATTAATTATCCAGGATTTAACATCCTTTCATGTTAGATCAAAAGGGTCCTAGACTTTGAGATTCCTTTAAAGGCAAAAGTATAGTAATGAAAGGGAGACAAATAGATATCCTGCCTGGAAAATTGACTAACTCACCCTGAGAAGGAAATGGCAACCCACTCCAGTGGTCTTGCCTGGAGAATCCCAGGGACGGTGGAGCCTGGTGGGCTGCCGTCTACGGGATCGCACAGAGTCGGACATAACTGAAGCGACTTAGCAGCAGTAGCAGCAGCACCCTGAGAAACACTGAATATACATGGGTTATCTATACTACCTTAATTAATATGATGAAGGAAATCCTTTCTAAATACTTTCTTTTCTTCTCTTTTAGGGACAGTTCTAATTCCAGGAACCACTCAGATGACCCAAAAAGACATCCTCTACCGACTACAATCTTCAAAGGCAAAGTGCATTATTACCAATGAAGTTTTAGCTCCAGCAGTTGATGCTGTTGCATCTAAATGTGAAAATCTGCACTCCAAACTAATTGTGTCTCAGAGCCCCAGAGAGGGTTGGGAGAACCTAAAGGAGATGATGAAGTGAGTAACCATAATTGTTGTAGAACAGCTTTCCAAAAAGAAACACAACATTGATAAGATAGTCAACCCTGGATTAACCAGAAAAATGAAAATTAAAATAATAGACAAAGGGAACAACTGGTGATTATAGTGCAAAGCTCTGAGGCAAGGAACTGGTGGTGTTTTTCATAGGTTGGGATCTCAAGGAAGCACACCATAAGACAGACATTAGTTGTGTAAGTTTAGTAAGAAGTTATCTTAGGAGCAATACCTGTGAAGAAAAGGGAACAATGTGGGATTGGGCGGCTGTTGAAATTTATCATCCATATACTTCAAAAAAGCCATCAGTCAACTTATGGGGATCACTGGAGTTTACATAGCCCTTCAAAGCTATGTCCAGCTAAAGCAAGAGGTCTAATCAGATCAGATCAGATCAGATCAGTCGCTCAGTCGTGTCTGACTCTTTGCGACCCCATGAATCGCAGCACGCCAGGCCTCCATGTCCATCACCAACTCCCAGAGTTCACTCAGACTCACATCCATTGAGTCAGTGATGCCATCCAGCCATCTCATCCTCTGTTGTCCCCTTCTCCTCTTGCCCCCAATCCCTCCCAGCATCAGAGTCTTTTCCAATGAGTCAACTCTTTGCATGAGGTGGCCAAAGTACTGGAATTTCAGCTTCAACATCATTCCTTCCAAAGAGATCCCAGGGCTGATCTCCTTCAGAGTGGATTGGTTGGATCTCCTTGCAGTCCAAGGGACTCTCAAGAGTCTTCTCCAACACCACAGTTCAAAAGCATCAATTCTTTGGCACTCAGCTTTCTTCACAGTCCAACTCTCACATCCATACATGACCACAGGAAAAACCATAGCCTTGACTAGACGAACCTTTGTTGGCAAAGTAATGTCTCTGCTTTTGAATATGCTATCTAGGTTGGTCATAACTTTCCTTCCAAGGAGTAAGCGTCTTTTAATTTCATGGCTGCAATCACCATCTGCAGTGATTTTGGAGCCCAAAAAAATAAAGTCTGACACTGTTTCCACTGTTTCCCCATTTATTTCCCATGAAGTGATGAGACTGGATGCCATGATCTTCGTTTTCTGAATGTTGAGCTTTATGCCAACTTTTTCACTCTCCACTTTCACTTTCATCAAGAGGCTTTTGAGTTCCTCTTCACTTTCTGCCATAAGGGTGGTGTCATCTGCATATCTGAGGTTATTGATATTTCTCCCGGCAATCTTGATTCCAGCTTGTGTTTCTTCCAGTCCAGCATTTCTCATGATGTACTCTGCATATAAGTTAAATAAGCAGCATGACAATATACAGCCTTGACGTACTCCTTTTCCTATTTGGAACCAGTCTGTTGTCCCATGTCCAGTTCTAACTGTTGCTTCCTGATCTGCATACACATTTCTCAAGAGGCAGATCAGGTGGTCTGGTATTCCCATCTCTTTCAGAATTTTCCACAGTTTATTGTGATCCACACAGTGAAAGGCTTTGGCATAGTCAATAAAGCAGAAAGAGATGTTTTTCTGGAACTCTCTCGCTTTTTCCATGATCCAGCGGATGTTGGCAATTTGATCTCTGGTTCCTCTGCCTTTTCTAAAACCAGCTTGAATATCAGGACGTTCACGGTTCACATATTGCTGAAGCCTGGCTTGGAGAATTTTGAGCATTACTTTACTAGCATGTGAGATGAATGCAATTGTGCGGTAGTTTGAGCATTCTTTGGCATTGCCTTTCTTTGGGATTGGAATGAAAATGGACCTTTTCCAGTCCTGTGGCCACTGGTGAGTTTTCCAAATGTGCTGGCATATTGAGTGCAGTACTTTCACAGCATCATCTTTCAGGATTTGGAATGGCTCAACTGGAATTCTATCACCTCCACTAGCTTTGTTCGTAGTGATGCTTTCTAAGGCCCACTTGACTTCACATTCCAGGATGTCTGGCTCTAGGTCAGTGATCGCACCATCGTGATTATCTGGGTCGTGAAGATCTTTTTTGTACAGTTCTTCTGTTAATCAGTAACTGGGTACAAACTGTCTTTAGAAGGAGGCATGACCTTGAGCAAGGCAGCTATCTTCAGCCAAGGCAATATCTAAAGAGGGATCTCAGCACCTGAAGGGCAGCATGTCCTAAAATTCTGCAGCAGGATCTAGGAGGTACATCACAGCATCAACCACAGAGCTATTATCGTCTCCCATAGGAACTAATCAGAATCAATCCTTCTGTGGATGCTGTATTATTCCCTTGCTGACAGTGACATTTCTATCAGGTTATAGTAAGAAGAATACTTAATAGATGCAATTAATAAAACTATTACACAGATATTCAAGCCCTGATATGGGGTGCTTCTAGGGGTCACTTGGAACTTTTTGTCAAGTATTGGTTATCTTAGCTTTAGGGTGGCAGCAAATTCCCTCTCTAGAATGAGCTTCCTACCTTTACTCAATGATTTTGGAGCAAGCTTGCAACTATGGACTTGTTCTTTGTCATTGTTTAGTTGCTAAGTTATGTCCGACTCTTTGTGATATCATGGACTGTAGCGCACAGGGACTTGTTATGACTCTTCTAAAATAGTTAACATTTGTTGTGTGCGTACATGCTCAGTTGTTCAGTTGTGTCCCACTCTTTGAGACCCTATGGACTGTAGCCCACCATGCTCCTCTGTTAATGGCATTTTCCAAGGAAGAATACTGAAATTGCCATTTCCTATTCCAGGGGATCTTCCCAACCCAGGGATTGAACCCATGTCTCCTGTGTCTCCTGCACTGGCAGGTGGATTCTCTATTGAGTTCTTACCAAAAGCCAAATTCTGTTCTAATAAAAATAGTGTTATAATTGTATAATATCTAACACTTATATGGCACTGGTTATGTGCCAAAAACTGCACTTCAGATATATTGGGTTGGCCAAAAAGTTCATTAGAGTTTTTCAATAAGATATTATGGAAAACCTCAAATGAACTTTTTGGCCAACTCAATATTAACTCATTTAAATATCACAACAAACTATGGGGTAGGAAATGTTAAATATACAGATACTCATGCTCAGTCGTTTCAGTCATATCCAACTCTTTGCGACACTATGGATGGGATTTTCTGGGCAAGAATACTGGAGTGGGGTTGCATTCCCTCCTCCAGGGGATTTTCCTGACCCAGGGATCAAACCCACATCTTCTGCATTGCGGGTGGATTCTCTGGTTAGACAGATAAATAAGGTCAAATGTTAGGATCTGGCAGAACTGGGTTTCACACTCAGGCAGTCTAGCTTCTAAGCCCACACTATTACCTGCTAGGTTTACTGCTTCTGAGAGATTGGTACAATAAACCTGCCTTAGGTTTCATGAGCAATAATATCTGTGATAGAAGTGATAGGTACACAGTTATAGGTACTAGCTTTATAATGAAAAAAATTATGGAATCATAGCCTAAACATTTGGTTTAGGATTTAAGTCCTATGTTAGGATTTAAAAATAGAAATAGTTCTCATAGCTGAATATTTCTGATTCATTCATTTTCAGCTCAATATTTCCTAATAAAATTCTGTATGATTCTTAGAGCCTCAAATGTACAGAGTTTACTTCCTCTCAGCTGCCCTGATGTATGACATATATAAAAGCCCAATTATCATTTGGAACCAAAATGTTTTCTTTCTTTAACTGAAACCCTTCCTTCCCTAAGTGGATACTTAGATCCTCTTCAGTCTTTTTGCTTACTATATTCAGAACTATGTAGACTCTCTTGTGTGAAACAGAAAAACCATCCTTTTGAGGGGGCAGCAAATGGTTTTTTACAAACAGGATGGATAGTAAATATATAGGATTTGCAGGCCATGTAGTCTCTATCATACCTACTCACTGTCATAGTGTAGAAAGCAGTCATAGGCAATATGTACAAGAATGGACACAGTTGTGTTGCAATAAAACTTTATGTGTGAAAACAAAAGGCAGGCCATGTTTGGCCCATAGGCCTGTAGTTTAATGATCCCTGCCTTATACCATTACACATGACTTCTATCAACATACTCATTTTTTTTTTAATCACATTTTACCTCACATATACATGATTAGAAGATCATAGAATACTCATTCTGTAGAAGGTATGATAAAATTCTTGAGTTTTTTTTGTAATGCTTTCACTCTTCTTCATCACACAGTAAAAAGCTATGAAGTCAACCTGTTATAAATGGGCTATTGATGGCAAAGTTTAGCTTGTTTCCAGAAAGCACCTTAAAAGATGGAGACAGATGGCTTTTACCTTGGAATTCAGTATAAGTCCTTAGGGCTTAATCAATGAGATGAAGAGGTCTGAGTAAATCCTTTTCTGTGGTAATAGTCTATGATACTGTGTTTAATATATACAACCATTGTAATTCTTCCTTCATAGACATGCCAGTGACAACCACACCTGTGTGAAGACAAAACACAATGAGATGATGGCCATTTTCTTTACCAGTGGAACAAGTGGATATCCTAAAATGACTGGCCACACCCACAGCAGTTTTGGTTTAGGATTATCTATAAATGGAAGGTATTTTCACAGAACTGTAGTTTGAAGTGTCAATGTTACAAAAATGATGATTCCTTTATTTGTATTTTAAATTTGTTTCCATATATATATATATATAGTTAAGTCTCTATATATATCTCAAGTGTGCGTATATATATATATTTATTTATATTTATATCTCAAATGTATATATGTTGTTGTTGTTCAGTTGCTAAGTTGTGTCCAACTCTTTGCCACCCCATGAACTTCAGCACGCCATGCTTCCCTGTCCTTCACTATCTCCCAGAGTTTGCTCAGATTCATGTCCATTGAGTTGGTGATGCTATATAGCCATCTCATCCTCTGCTGCCCTCTTCTCCTTTTGCCTTCAATCTTTCCCAGCATTAGGGTGTTCTCCAGTGAGTCTGCTCTTCATATCAGGAGGCCAGAGTATTGGAGCTTCAGGTTTAGCATAAATCCTTCCAATGAATATTCAGGGTTGATTTCCTTTAGAATTGACTGGTTTGATCTCCCTGCTGTCCAAGAGTCTCTCAAGAGTCTTCTCCAGCACCACAGATTGAAACCATCAATTCTACGGCGCTCTGCCTTCCTTATGGTCCAGCTCTCACATCCATACATGACTACTGGAAAAACAGTAGCCTTGACTATATGGCCTTTTGTCAGCAAAGTGATGTCTTCTCTTTTACTATGCTGTCTAGCTTTGAAATAGTTTTCCTTCCAAGGAGCAAGTGTCTTTTAATTTCATGGCTGCAGTCACTGTCCACAGTGATTTTGGAGCCCAAGAAAATAAAATCTGTCACTGCTTCCACTTATCTCCCTCCTAAGTGATGGGACTGAATGCCATGATCCTAATTTTTTAAATGTTAAGCTTTAAGCCAACTTTTTCACTCTCCTCTTTCATCTTCATCAAGAGGCTCTTTAGTTCCTCTTCACTTTCTGCCATTAGTGTGGTTTCATTTACATATCTGAGGTTGATGATATTTCTCCAGACATTCTTGATTTCCGTTTGTGATTCATCCAGCCTGGCATTTCCAATGATGTACTCTGCATATAAGGCAAATAAGCAGGGTGACAATATACAGCCTTGTTGTGCTCCTTTCCCAATTTTGAACTAGTCAGTTGTTTATTTATTGTCCAAATAAAGTTCTAAATGTTGCTTCTGGACCCACATACAGGTTTGTCAAGAATACCAGGTGGTCTGGTATTCCCACCTCTTTAAGAATTTTCCACAGTTTGCTGTATCTATCAAGTCCATTCTTTGTACAGTCAGTGGCTCAAACAGCAAAGAATCTACCTGCCACGTGGGAGACCTGGGTTCAATCCCTGGGTTGGGAAGATCCCCTGGAGAATGAAATGACAACCCACTCAAGTATTCTTCTCAGGAGAATCCCATGGACATAAAAGCCTGGTGGGCTACAGTCCATGGAATCGCAAAGATTCAGACATGACTAAGTACAGCACAGAAAATACAGTCAGCAAAAAAAGAAAAAAAAGACTGGGAGCTGACTGTGGCTCAGATCATGAACTCCTTATTGCCAAATTTAGACTTAAATTGAAGGAAGTATGGAAAAGCACTAGACCATTCACATATGACCTAAATCAAATCCCTTACGATTATACAGTGGAATTGGCAAATAGATTCAAGGGATTAGATCTGAAAGACAGAATGCCTGAAGAACTATGAACAGAGGTTCATGACATTGTACAGGAGGTAGTGATCAAGACCATCCCCCAAAAAGAGAAATGCAAAAAGAAAAAATGGTGTCTGAGGAGGCCTTACAAATAGCTGAGAAAAGAAGAGAAGCTAAAGGCAAAAAGAAAAGGTAAGATATACCCATCTGGACGCAGAGTTCCAAGGAATAGCAAGGAGAGATAAGAAAGCCTTCCTCAGTGATCAATGCAAAGAAATAGAGGAAAAAAACAGAATGGGAAAGACTAGAGATCTCTTCAAGAAAATTAGAGATACCAAAGGAACATTTCATATAAAGATGGGCACAATAGTACAGAAACAGTATGGACCTAACAGAAGCAGAAGATATTAAGAAGATACAGAATGTGTGGTAAGAATACACAGAAGAACTATACAAAACAGATTTTCACAACCCAGATAATCACAATGGTGTGATCACTCACCTAGAGCCAGACATCCTGGAATGCAAAGTCAAGTGGGCCTTAGGAAACATCACTACGAACAAAGCTAGTGGAGATGATGGAATTCCAGTTGAGCCATTTCAAGTCCTAAAAGATGATGCTGTGAAAGTGCTGCTGCACTCAATATGCCAGCACATTTGGAAAACTCAGCAGTGGCCACAGGACTGGAAAAGGTCAGTTTTCATTCCAATCCCTAAGAAAGGCAATGCCAAAGAATGTTCAAACTACTGCACAATTGCACTCATCTCACACACCAGCAGAGTAATGCTCAAAATTCTCCAAGCCTGGCTTCAACAATATGTAGATCAAGAACTTCCAGATGTTCAAGCTGGTTTTAGAAAAGGCAGAGGAACCAGAGATCAAATTGCCAACATCCATTGGAACATTGAAAAAGCAAGAGAGCTCCAGAAAAACATCTACTTCTGCTTTATTGACTATGTCAAAGCCTTTGACTGTGTGGATCACCACAAACTGTGGAAAATTCTTAAAGAGATCGGAATACTAGACCACCTTACCTGCCTCCTGAGAAATCTGTATGCAGGTCAAGAAGCAACAGTTAGAACCGGACATGGAACAACAGACTGGTTTCCAATTGGGAAAGAAGTAGATCAAGGCTGTATATTGTCACGCTGCTTATTTAACTTATATGCAGAGTACATCATGAGAAACGCTGGGCCAGATGAAGCACAAGCTGGGATCAAGATTGTTGGGAGAAATATCAATAAAATCAGATACACAGATGACACCACCTTATGGCAGAAAGTGAAGAAGTAAAAAGCCTCTCGATGAAAGTGAAAGAGGAGAGTGAAACAGTGGGCTTAAAACTCAACATTCAAAAAAACTAAGATCATGACATCTGGTCCCATCACTTCATGGCAAATTGATGGGGAAACAATGGAAGCAGTGACAGACTTTATTTTCTTGAGCTCCAAAATCACTGCAGATGGTGACTGCAGCCATGAAATCAAAAGCTGCTTGCTCCTTGGCAAATAAGCTATGACCAACCTAGAGAGCATATTAAAAAGCAGAGACATTACTTTGCCAACAAAGGTCTGTCTAATCAAGGTTATAGTTTTTCCAGTAGTCATGTACGGATGTGAGAGTTGGACTATAAAGAAAGCTGAGTGCCAAAGAATTAATGCTTTTGAAATGTGGAGTTGGAGAAGACTCTTGAGAGTCCCTTGGACTGCAAAGAGATCAAACCAGTCAATCCTGAAGGAAAACAGTCCTGAATATTATTGGAAGGACTGATGTTGAAGCTGAAACTCCAATACTTTGGCCACCTGATTCGAAGAACTGAATCCTTGGAAAAGACCCCGATGCTGGGAAAGATTGGGGGCAGGAGGAGAAGGGGACGACAGAGGAATCGATGCTTGGATGAAATCACTGACTTGATGGACATGAATTTGAGCAAGCTCCAGGAGCTGGTGATGGACAGAGAAGCCTGGCGTGCTACAGGCTATGGGGTCGGAAAGTGTCGGACACGACTGGGCGACTAAACTGAGCTGATTCTTTGTTTACCTAGGTTCTGGCTGGATTTGACCCCTTTGGATGTCATGTGGAATACCTCTGACACAGGCTGGGCAAAATCTGCATGGAGTAGTGTTTTTTCTCCATGGATCCAGGGAGCATGTGTATTTGCACATTATTTGCCGCAGTTTGAGCCAACTTCCATCTTCCAAGTAAGGCAGAGCACAAGAGGTCAATATTTAGAAGTGAATTAGCACTATTACTGACAGGACTAGTGAATAAAGTAACTTGTAGAAATCAGAGTAGATAATGTTATTTAAGGTATTCCACAATGGAAAATCAATAAGCTTGAAAAGATATACAGAGGAAAGGTGTGAGAGTGTTTGTGTGTGTGTGAAAGTCATTCAGTCGTTTCCGACTCTTTGCGAGTCCATGAACTGTATTATACAGTCCATGGAATTCTCCAGGCCAGAATACTGGAGTGGGTAGCCTTTCCCTTCTCCAGGGGACCTTCCTAACCCAGGAATCGAACCCAGATCCACGGCATTGCAGGTGGATTCTTTACTAGCTGAGCCACAAGGGAAGCCCATTAGAGTGTTTACATTAGAATAAATAATGGTCTAAGTTTTACTATGTCTACCATAGGTATTTAAGTACTTATTAAAAATTGTGTAAGACTACTTCTTCTAAATTGCAGACACTTTCCAAGTTTCCCATCACAGTCTTCTGTTCAGCACCAACTGCATATAGAATGCTTGTACAGAATGATAAGGCCAGGTAAGCAAAGTTGGTAAATGGGCACTTATGGGCAGAGAGGAAAGGAAGAGGAAGATACAAAATAAAGGATCTCTCTGCCTAAAAACATATCTCCAGATCAGTAGGTATGGTATTTAGCAATCTTTTCTCTTCCTCGTCCTTCTTGCTTATATTCTGTACACGATAACTACTATATCCAATGTGGGTTCCCTCAAGCAGAGAGAGGAAAGATGGTTCAAGCCACATGTATAGCTCTGAGCCCAGTGTTTATCCTTTGTCTGTTACATGAGCTGAGAAAATATACATCACCCTTATTCAAAACCCTATCCCAGCAAACAGGAAAGAAAATGAATGTCTTTTACTTAATTACTGATTCCATTTGAAAGTATTACGTGGTCACTACTTTTAAATTGATTTAATTTTTAAATAGGAAACAATTCACATGACATAAAATTCAATAGGTATGTAAGAATATATAGTGAAAAGTCTTCCTCCACACCTTGTCTCCAGTTTTAGTTCTCCTTCTCCCTGAGATTTATGCCTGCACAAGCCAATATGCACATGTTCTCTCCCCACTCTTTTAAAATGAGACATGATATGCACACAGTTCTGCCCCTTCTTTTCTTCACCTACAATACTTTCTGAAACTGTGCTGTCCAATTTGGTAACCACTAGGAGAAGGCAATGGCACCCCACTCCAGTACTCCTGCCGGGAAAATCCCATGGACGGAGGGGCCTGGTGGGCTGCAGTCCATGGGGTTGCTAAGAGTCGGACATGACTGGGCGACTTCACTTTCACTTTTATGCACTGGAGAAGGAAATGGCGACCCACTCCAGTGTTCTTGCCTGGAGAATCCCAGGGACGGGGCAGCCTGGTGGGCTGCCGTCTATGGGGTCACACAGAGTTGGACACGACTGAAGTGACAGCAGCAGCAGCAGCAGTCACATATAGTTATTTACATTTTAATTAAATTAAAATTCAGCTCCAAACTATAATTAATAATACTGTATTACATATTTGAAGTTGCTAAGACAGTAGATCTTAAAACTTCTCATCACAGGAAAAAATAGTCTTTTAACTATGTAGGGTAACAGACGTTAACTAGACTTGTGCAATCATTTCACCATATGTACAAATATCAAATCACGACATTGTAAATCAAAAAGTAATATAACATTATAAATCAATTATATTTCAATGAAAAAAAATTCAGTGCCTTGGTTACACTAGTCTTGTTTCAAGTGCTCAATAGTCACACAGGACTAGAGGATACAATAGTGGACAGCTCAGTATAGAAATTTCTGTCATAACAAAAAATTCTATTGGATAGTACAACCCAGGAGCATCTTCACTCCTTCTATTTTTTTTTAACAACTGTATAGTGTTCTATTGTATAAATGCTCCACAATCAATTTAACCAATTAGGAAGCTTTTTATCACTGATTTAACATAATATTATGTGGTACCTTCCCTAGGGATGGCATGGTTTTTCTTTGCAAAAAGTCACGCCACCCCCAATCCTCCCCCTGCCCTCCACCCCCCACCAATAAAATGGAGAAAAAGAAAAAACAAAACTTGGTGTTTCATGATAAAATTGTTTATTTTGTATCAGAGAGGAAAGTTAGGGGAAAAACTAAAACATTTTGTACTGAAATTTCACTAGAAATAATCCTAATTTCCATTTTTATCCATTTTCCTCCTAAATTTAACTCCTTATCTGTTTTTCTGAGAAGCTATAAGTTCAAGAGCTTGAAGCACTGTGTAAGTGCTGGGGAACCAATCAACCCTGAAGTGACTGAACAATGGAGAAACAGGACAGGTCTGGATATCTACGAAGGATATGGACAGACTGAAACGGTATACAGACTTCACTGAAAAGACACGGCTGAATTCAATTCAGCCAGATAAATAAAAACCAAAGTGCTACCATGTGTAAAATAGCTAGTGGGAAGCTGCTGCTATATAACACGGGGAGTTCAGCCTGGTGCTCTGGGATGACCTAGAGGGGTGGAATGGGGGTGTGTGTTGAGAGAGGTTCAAGAGGGAGGGGATATATATATATATATATATAAAATTATGACTGATTTGCATTGCTGTATGGAAGAAACCAACACAACACTGTAAGGAAATTATCCTTCAATTAAAAAAAACCAACAAATTGTTTATTGTAGCTTTGTGATTGAGGGATAGGGAGGGAATGGAGTGATTAGAAGAAACAGTTTCTTTAAAAAAAAAATGAGGGAAGATGGTTACAAAAGAGCTCTGTAAGAGATGCAATTGTTTACATAGTCATTCACTGAGGAAAGCCACTATAAAATTGACTAGGACCAGGGCATTAAAAAATTTATGTATAATATCATATATGAAACGAATAGCCAGTCCAGGTTCGATGCATGATACTGGATGCTTGGGGCTGGTGCACTGGGACGACCCAGAGGGAGGGTACGGGGAGGGAGGAGGGAGGGGGGTTCAGGATGGGGAACACGTGTACACCTGTGGCGGATTCATGTTGATGTATGGCAAAACCAATACAATATTGTAAAGTAATTAACCTCCAGTTAAAATAAATAAATTTATTAAAAAAATACTAGATGTATAAAAAGATTTCTCTTTGTATAATAAGGAAATATCTTAGGGCTTTGCTGATAAAATAGAAAATGCTGAGCTCCTTGTTACTTGAAATGTTAAGTTTGCTGGACAATTACTTCACAGAACACTATAAAAAGGTTTATCTAAAGAACTCATAGAAATAAGAAATTCTAGAGGAAATGAAATAACAAAAATTGTTATGTAGGAAAGAGAGGGATAAGATAGGGCAGATAAGTGAAAGACTGAAATAAATTTTTCATTGTCTTTATATACCGCTTCGATTTATGAACCATGAGAAAGTAGTACCTGGTCAAAAATTAAAATACAAAAAATAAAATAAAAACAAAAATCGATGAATTTATTAAATAGAAATAGCATAACAAGTACCATATGAATAAGAGTATAAATGTTTTCATAAATATGGATGTTTTAGTAGTTACAAATTTACTTAATATTTTAACTATATTAGTGTCTATCTATAATTCTTGAGAGCAGAAAATATGTTTTAATGTGAGCCTGGTTCATAGTAAACTCTGAATAAATATTTATTGAATGAATGCGTGGTGGATAAATGAATAGATATAAGTTATTTGTAATGTTACTCTTTTTTATTCTTAACTAGGTACTAATCTGTGGAAATTTTAAGGGAATGAAAATTAAGCCTGGCTCAATGGGAAAACCTTCTCCTGCTTTTGATGTTAAGGTTTGTACATCCCTTTCCAGGAAAATATTTAACAACCCATTCTGTTTACCCCTACCCCACTTCTATTCCCTTACACTATTGGTTTTGATGATGATTATGCTACTTCCATGATATCTTAACCTCCATATAAAGATGGAAATGGTTTAGAAACATTAGCTTGTCTCTTTTTTTCTCCAAAGCAGTTATTTGTGCCAAATAGTTTTATGCATTTTATAAATATTTATTTTCAGAAGGAACCTATGAGAGACATAGCAATATCAGAACCATTTTACAGATGAGGTTGAGAGAGGTTAAAGGACTCACCCAAGGCTACATAGTTAGTAGCTGCTAGTTCTAGAATTCAATCCTAAGCAATCTGGGACGAACATCCATACTCTTGACTGAAACACTATGTTGCCCCTTCTGGTTAGGGAGCTCCAGATCTTCTAAAAGGGTTGACTAGGACAAAACAGGCTACAATTCAACAGTGGTTATAGGTTCTCCCTCTTCCTGCAGCATGCCTGGCTAGTTCCTGGCAGTCAAGAAACTATTTTCATCACTTGATTCTGAGGGGGCATCCTATTACCCTATTAGCGCACTTTGCTCAGGGTTAGAACTGTTCTCAGATCAATCCAGCCAAAGTTAAGTATAGACAAAGGAACTTATATTAATACATAAAACAATACCAACAAAAACACAAAATGGATGAGTTTACAGAGAACTCAGTATCAAACTTAACTGAGGGTTAGTTGTAAATTAGACCAATGCTTCCCAAGCTTATCTGATCATAAAGAATCACATAGGTACATGTGAAAAATACAAATTCTCAGGCTTCTTCTTCTCTAGAGAGTCTGATTCAATAAATTTAGGGTAGGATCCTGAAATCCTAAGGTGTTTTAAACAAGCACCTCAAGTAATTCTAACTCTGCTATGAAAACTTGTCTAAAGGTAGGATTGCCTGATGGCTTTTATTTCAGCTCTCCTGTTCATTACTGAGTATCTCTGGGTAAGCTGTTAAAGTCTGTTTCCTGATATATAAAACAGGGACCAAGGTGAACAACTTGTTCCAGTTTGACCGGAACTTACTTAGCTCTCAGTTCAATTCAATTGCTGTCGTGTCTGACTTTTTGCGACCCTATTGACTGTGGCACACCAGGCTTCCCTGTCCATCATCAACTCCCAGGGCTTGCTCAAAATCATGTTCATTGAAGTCGGTGACGACATTCACGTCTCCTTCTGCCTTCAGTCTTTCCCAGCATCAGGGTCTTTCAAATGAGTCAGTTCTTTGAATCAGGTGTCCAAAGTATTGCGGTTTCAGCTTCAGCATCAGTCCTTCAAATGAATATTCAGGACTGTTTTCCTTCAGGATTGACTGGTTTGATCTCCTTGTAGTCCAAGGGACTCTTATGAGTCTTCTCCAACACTACAGCTCAAAAGCATCAATTCTTCAATGCTCAGCTTTCTTTATAGTCCAACTCTCATGACCATTCATGACTACTGGAAAAACCATAGCTTTGACTGGACAGACCTTTGTCAGCAAAGTAATATCTCTGCTTTTTAATATGCTGTCTAGGTTGCTCATAGCTTTTCTTCCAAGGACCAAGCATCTTTTGATTTCAAGGCTGCAGTTACCATCTGCAGTGATTTTGGAGCCCAAGAAAATAAAGTCTGTCACTGTTTCCATTGTTTCCCCATCTATTTGCCATGAAGAGATGGGACCAGAGGCCATGATATTAATTTTTTGAATGGTGAGTTTTAAGTGAGCTTTTTCACTCTCCTCTTTCACTTTCATCAAGAGGCTGTTTAGTTCCTCTTCATTTTCTGCCATAAGTGTGGTATCCTCTGTATATCTGAGCTTACTGATATTTCTTCCAGCAATCTTGATTCCAGCTTGTGCTTCATCTGGCCTAGCATTTCACATGATGTACTCTGCATATAAGTTAAATAAGCAGGGTGACAATATATAGCCTTGATGTACTTCTTTCCCAATTTGGAACCAGTCTGTTGTTCCATGTCCGGTTCTGTTAATTTTTGACCTGCATACAGATTTCTCAGGAGGCAGGTAAGGTGGTCTGGTATTCTGATCTCTTCTAGAATTTTCCAGTTTGTTGTGATCTACACAGTCAAAGGCTTTGGTGTAATCAATAAAGCAGAAGTGGATGTTTTTTGGGAAATCCCTTGCTTTTTCTATGATCCACTGGATATTGGCAATTTGATCTATGCTTCCTCTGCCTTTTCTAAATCCAGCTTGAACATGTGGAAGTTCACAGTTCATGTACTGTTGAAGCCTGGCTTGGAGAATTTTGAGCATTAGTTTGCTAGTGTGTGAGATGAGTGCAATTTTGTGGTAGTTAGGACATTCTTTGGCATTGCCCTTCTTTGGTATTGGAATGAAAACACCTTTTCCATTTCTGTGGCCACTGATGAATTCTCCGAATTTGCTGGCATAATGAGTGAAGCACTTTCACAGCATCATCTTTTAGGATTTAAAATAGCTCAACTGTAATTCCATCACCTCCACTAGCTTTGTTTGTGGTGATGTTTCCTAAGGCCCACTTGACTTCACATTCCAGGATGTCTGGCTCTAGGTGAGTGATCACTCCATTGTGGTTATCTGGGTCATGAAGATCTTTTTTGTATAGTTCTTCTGTGTATTCTTACCACCTCTTCTTAATATCTTCTGCATCTGTTAGGTCCATACCATTTCTGTCCTTTATTGTGGCCATCTTTGCATGAAATATTCCCTTGGTATCTCTAATTTTCTTGAAGAGGTCTCTAGTCTTTCCCATTCTATTGTTTTCCTCTATTTTTTTTGCACTGATCACTGAGGAAGGCTTTCTTATCTCTCTTCAGAACTCTGCATTCAAATAGGTATATCTTTCCTTTTTCTCCTCCTTTTCTCAGCTATTTTATGGCCTCAGAGAGCCATTTTGCCTTTTTACATTTCTTTTTCTTGGGGATGGTCTTGATCACTACCTCCTGTATAATGTCAAGAACCTCTGTCCATAGTTCTTCAGGCACTCTGTCTATCAGATCTAATCCCTTGAATCTATTTGCCAATTCCACTTTATAATCGTAAGTGGTTTGATTTAGGTAATATGTGAATGGTCTAGTGGTTTTCCCGACTTCCTTTAATTTAAGTCTGAATTTTGCAATAAGTTCATGATCTGAGCCAGAGTCAGCTCCTGGTCTTGTTTTTGCTGACTGTATAGAGCTTCTCCCTCTTTAGCTGCAAAGAATATAATCAATCTGATTTCGGTGATATCCATTTGTAGAGTCTTCTCTTTTGTTGTTGAAAGAGGGTGTTTTCTATGACCAGTGCTTCCCCGATAGCTCAGTTGGTAAAGAATCCACCTGCAATGAAGGAGATCCTGGTTCCATTCCTGGGTCAGCAATATCCAGTATTCTTGGGCTTCCCTGGTTGCTCAGCTTGTAATGAATTTGCCTGCAGTGTGGAAGACCTGGGTTCGATCTCTGGTTTGGGAAGGTCCCCTGGAGAAAGGAAAGGCTACCAACTCCAGTATCCTGGCTTGGAGAATTCCAAGGACTATACAGTCCATGGGCCACAAGACTCAGACACGACTGAGCAACTTTCCCTATTTAGCTTTAGGTCTGAAAGTATTGATAGTATGTCCTGAGGATACACCCCTGCCTTCAGTTCAGTTCAGTTCAGTTCAGTCACTCAATCGTGTCCGACTCTTTGAGACCCCATGAAGTGCAGCATGCCAGGCCTCCCTGTCCATCACCAATTCCCGGAGTTCACTCAAACTTACGTCCATCGAGTTGGTGATGCCATCCAGCCATCTCATTCTCTGTTGTCCCCTTCTCCTCCTGCCCCCAATCCCTCCCAGCATCAGAGTCTTTTCCAATGAGTCAACTCTTCGCATGAGGTGGCCAAAGTACTGGAGTTTCAGCTTTAGCATCGTTCTTTCCAAAGAATACCCAGGGCTGATCTCCTTTAGAATGGACTGGTTGGATCTCCTTGCAGTCCAAGAGACTCTCAAGAGTCTTCTCCAACACCGCAGTTCAAAAGCATCAATTCTTTGGCACTCAGCTTTCTTCACAGTCCAACTCTCACATCCATACATGACCACTGGAAAAACCATAGCCTTGACTAGATGGACCTTTGTTGGCAAAGTAACGTCGCTGCTTTTCAATATGCTACCTAGGTTGGTCATAGCTTTCCTTCCAAGGAGTAAGCATTTTTTTAATTTCATGGCTGCAGTCACCATCTGCAGTGATTTTAGTCATGGGCAAATCAAGATGGTTAGTAACTCTAATAATAAAAGGACAGATTTTATAGGGTTCTAGTGAGGATTAATGCAATAATATTTCTAAAGAGCATAGAAAAGTGGTTGGCACATAAAGATCCACAAGATAGGTATTATTAGAAATATAGACCAGTGGAACAAGATATAAAGCCCAGAGATAAATGCACACACCTATGGGCACCTTATCCACAATGGAGGCAAGAATATACAATGGAGAAAAGACAGCCTCTTCAATAAGTGGTGCTGGGGAAACTGGATAACTATGTGTAAAATAATGAAATTAGAACATTTCCTTAACACCATACACAAAAATAAACTCAAAATGGACTAAAGACCTACATGTAGGGCCAGAAACTATAAAAGTCATAGGGGAAAACATAGGCATAACACTCTGACATAAATTGCACCATCTATTTGACCTATCTCTTAGAGTAATGGAAAGAACAAAAATAAACACATGGGATCTAATTAAACTTAAAAACTTGTGCACAGTGAAGGAAACTATAAACAAGATGGAAAGACAACCCTCAGAATGAGAGAAAATAATTGCAAATGAAACAACTGACAAAGGATTAATCTCCAAAATATATAAGCAGCTCATACATTTCAATATCAGAAAAACAAACTAATACAAAAATGGGCAGAAGATCTAAACAGACCTTTCTCCAAAGACACATGGCCAACAAACACATGAAAAGATGCTCAAAACCGCTCATTATTTGAGAAATGGAAATCAAAAACACCATGAGGTATCACCTCACAATGATCAGAATGGCCAGCATTGAAAAATCTACAAACAATAAATGCTGGAGAGGATGTGGAGAAAAGGGAATCCTCTTGCACTGTTGGTAGGACCAACAGTTGTTGATGCAACCACTGTGGAGAACCTTATAGAGATTCCTTTAAAAACTAGGAATAAAACTACTACATGACCCAGTAACCCCATTACCAGGCATGTACCCTGAGAAAATCATAATTGAAAAAGACACATGTACCCCAAAGTTCATAGCAGCACTATTTACAATAGCTAGAACATGGAAGCAACGTAGATGCCCATCAACAGATGAATGGATAAAGAAGTTGTGGTACATATATACAATGGAATATTACTCAGCCATAAAAAGGAATGAATCTGAGTCACTGGTAGTCAGGTAGATGAAACTAGAGCCTGTTACACAGAGTGAAGTTAAGTCAGAAAGAGAAAAACAACTATTGTTTATTAACACATATATACTGAATTTTGAAAAAATGGTACCGATGAACCTATTTGCAGGGCAGGAATAGGGATGTAGAAGTAAAGAACAGACTTGTGGACACAATGGGGAAGGGAAAGGTAGGACAAATTGAGAGAGTAGCATTGACATATATACACTACCAGGTATAAAACAGATAGGTAGTGGGAAGCTGCTATTAATATACAACAGAGAAAGCCCAGCCTGGCACTCCATGACAACATAGAGGGGTGGGAGGGAGGCTCTAGAGGGAGGGATAGTAATAGTTATGACTTATTTGGGTTGTTGTATGGCAGAAACCAATGCAACATTGTAAAGCAATTATCCTCCAATTAAAAATAAAATAATAATAAAAAACAAAAGATAGGTGCTATTATTATTATTATTCACCTCTCCCTCGAATTTGTTTCCTTTGAAAAGCTTTTCTAAGAAGAGATGGTAGAACAGCACTAGTTACATTCAGTAGAAAGACTTAATAGTTCATTGGTTAATATTAATAGGCTGCCTTAAGTTAGAGAAAGAAATATTGATGATTAAGCATTATCTGCAATACAAGTAATCAAGCTGGCATTTCACACAGATGTTTTCTCTTGATGACAACCCCCAACATACATGGCTATCAGGGTCTCACAGACATAGCTGTATTCATAGCCATCCCAACTGCAATGTACCACCAGTTCCCCACTCATTCAAGCCCAGTGATTTATTAGAGTAACTATCTTTGAATGAAAACTTGTGTGGACGAGAGGAACAGTGCACCGGCATCTCTACCTTCATTTATTTATCCAAATCTTTTCTACTGTGGTAAAAAACATGTGACTTAAAATTTATTAGTTTGACCATTTTTAAGTGCATCATTCAATGGTATTAAATAATACCATATTAAATAATGTTGTGCAGCCGTCACCACTATCCATCGCCATAACTCTTTTCATCTTCGAAAACTATAACTCCATATATACTGAACAATAACTCAATTCCTCTTCCCACTTGACCCTCACAATCACCATTCTACTTTCTGCCTCTATGATTTTAACTACTTTAGGTACCACATATAAGTGGAATCATACAGTAGTCATTTTTTGTAATCAGCTTATTACATTTAACATAATGTCCGCAAAGTTCATCCATGTTGTAGCTGCTGCTGCTGCTGCTAAGTCACTTCAGTCGTGTCCGACTCTGTGCGGCCCCATAGACGGCAGCCCACTAGGCTCCCCCGTTCCTGGGATTCTCCAGGCAAGAACACTGGAGTGGGTTGCCATTTCCTTCTCCAATGCGTGAAAGTGAAAAGAGAAAGTGAAGTCACTCAGCCGTGTCCAACTCTTCGGGACCCCATGGACTGCAGCCCACCAGGCTCCTCTGTCCATGGGATTTTCCAGGCAAGAGTACATATTGTAGCATGTGTCGGGATTTCTTTCCTTTGAAGGCTGAATAATGTTCCATTGCATATATGTACCACATTATGCTTGTTTATTCATTTATTGATGAGTGCTTGGGTTGCTTCCACATTTTAACCATTGTGAATAATGATAAACACGGTAAACCAGTAAATCTTTGAAACCGTTTTTAATTCTTTTGAGTATATACTCAGAAGTAAAGTTGCTGGATTATACGGTAATTTTATTTTTAAAATTTTTTATTGGAGTATAGCTGATTTACAATGTTGTGTTAACACACAATCAAGGTATACAACAGGTATACAACAAAGTAAATCACTTGTACACATGGTAATTTTAATTTTTTGAGAAACTGCCATGCTGTTTTCTCCAGTGGCTGTACCATTTTGCATTCCCACCAATAGTGCACAAAGATCTTTACCAACACTTGTTAGTTTTTTTGATAGTAGCCATCCTAGTAGGTGTGAGATTGTAGTTTTGATATGCATTTGTCTCATGTGGCCACCTTCATTTTTAACTCTTTCCCATGGGCTTTTGTTATTGTGTCCCTCCTTACCTACCTAGGAGCATCTTTAGTGATATTCTAAAATCTGAGCATGTACTCTAACTAGCTAGATGCCAGACTTTTGCAACTTAAAAGATCAAAGCTCATAATTTTCATATTTAAACATTCTAAGACCCCTTGAACAGGGAGGTATGTGATTCTTCCCAGAGATAGAACATTTTATCTATGTTCTTATCTACTAAATAGTAGTCTGTGTAAAGTAATCAGAACTCTTAACATTTCTCTTTTCTATCAATAATACCTTGATAGCTGTAGCCAAATATTAGATGACTTGGTGGGAATTTACACTTTTTTATTTGCAATAATTTAAAAATAAGTTCTTACATTTAGAATTCTTTTGCCTTTTCAGTTTCTTATTGGGGACACAAGCCCTTTTTGTTCTGGAAAGGGCCAGATAAAGATATCCTTTGCTAACAAGCTACATCTCAGATTTGAAGGGTGTATATAAAAGCAGTGTGGAGTTTTCATATTTAGAAACAGCTAAAAGAGCAGAATAGGTAAGCAAGCAATCTGAGAAATGCTTAGTTATATTTTTAGAAAATGAATTTAACTCCCTGGAAAGGTTGCACAGAGAAGTATGATGAAAACCACAGGTTCTACAGTATGATTGCTGAGATTTGAATTTCACCTCAATCATGCACTGTGGTGTTACTTAAACTCTCTGTGCCTTTGTTTTCTTACATGTAAAATGAGCATAATAATACTCCTAACCAGATAGGGTTGTTTTAAGGACTAAAGAAGACAGCACATGTGAAATAGAGCATTAACATTTATTATTTAGGATGTGGTAAGTGCTTAATAAATGCCAGCTACTATTAGGTACTTCAGAGAACATGAGAGGATAAGAGAGCAAGGCTTCAGCTTACCCACCACTGTCTCAGCCACAAAACAGTTCCCTTTTCCTGATAACTCACATTTGGCTTCTGTGGTAAGATTTTGTTTGTTTCACAAAGTTGGAAAACCAGTAATGAAATACTTATGAAAGAAAAAGACAATAAGATATATCACAAATGATAAAAGCAGGTTGCAAAACACTATAATATAAAGTGATCCTATTTTTTCTGTCTATAGCATCTCAAAGGATATTACTAGAATGTGATTATTGCTGGATGATAGAATTATAGAAAAATTTTATTCTTTCACATTTTGCTAACCTGTATTTTACAATATAATTTACAATAAGAATTTAAATTATATTTCTCTTAGGAATTTTGCTTAATTTTTTAAACTTAAAATTTTTCTGAAGTCTGCATTCTTAAATGGCAAAAAAACACACAAACCCACCAAAAACTGCAGTGCGAAGATTTCAGATGTGGCATTAAATAAAAATTTCCTGAAATAAATTACTCTGTTTCATCCTAGATTTTAGATGTAAATGGCAACGTTCTACCACCTGGAAAAGAAGGAGATATTGGCATTCGAGTTCGACCTAACCGACCACTTGGCCTTTTTACCCATTATATAGTAAGAGATTACTAAATAGCATCTCATTTCCTATTTATTTCTCAGAAGTGCCTGGTAACTATCCCTATTTGCCACAAAATACAACTAGGATAGGTATTTGGCCTTTTCTTGAGAGATTCATTGTCCTGAACAGTAATCCCTTAGACAGGGAACTGAAGAAACACCCAAATGTTTTTTAAAGAAGGGCACTCGAGTCCCCCCCAGGCTAGATCACTGCTCCAAGCCCATGAAAGTAAAAGGAAGGGGGCTCTAGAAAGAAGACTGCCCTCTTAACATCATTAATCCACTCCACTGTAAATCAGCACCCAATAATTTTCCTGAAATCTGATTAGTGGTCTCCCTTCATGGAAAGAGTGAGAGAATTGAGATATTAACCAATTAGCAAAAGACTTATTTAGCCTACTCCTCTGAGTTTCTGCAATATTTATTTTGTGACCAATCTAAAAGAATTCCCAGCATGCCTAGTCTTTGTAGTTATAGTTTACCTTTCTGATTTTGGGCTGGCTCAATGCTAGACTTCCATCTCTATTTCTCATGTTAGCTCCTCTTCATTCTAAGAATTCTCAAAAACACTAAACTTTTTTTTTTCTCCTTAAATATTTAAAAATTCAACTGGATCAAAGAATAACATTCAAAATAAAATTATTTGTTTTACAGGATAATCCTACAAAAACTGCTTCAACTCTACGAGGCAATTTCTATATCACTGGGGACAGAGGCTATATGGATGAGGATGGATATTTCTGGTTTGTTTCAAGAGCAGATGATATCATATTATCTTCCGGGTAATTTTCATTTGTCGATATGTCTGTGTTGACTGCTTGTTAGTAGTCTGGAGTGAACTTTTTGCTCACCTTTATAAATTCCTGCCTTATGTTTTATTTCCCAGTTACCGAATTGGTCCGTTTGAGGTAGAAAGTGCCCTGATCGAACATCCTGCAGTTGCAGAGTCAGCTGTTGTCAGCAGTCCAGATCCCATCAGAGGAGAGGTAACTGATTCATCTCTCCCTTAGTTTGTTGGCAGCCTAACACATACTTTTAAACAGTAGTTCACTGAAACAGAATTACCTAAATGATTCATTCACTAATTATGTAATTTAGAGACTCATTATTAAATATGCTAGTCAGATAGAAATATGCTAATTAGAATGAACTGCTACAGAATGAGACTGAAAATATACACTCTATAAAGAATTTGAATCCTCTCCATGGAGTATTGGGGCAAAGACAGTGTGAATGCCAACAACCCAGGTTCACACCAGAAGCGACCCCATGGGCTGTAGCCTACCAGGCTCCTCCATCCATGGGATTTTCCAGGCAAGAGTACTGGAGTCGGTTTGCTATTTCCTTCTCCAGGAGATCTTCCCCACCCCGGGGTCGAACCCGGGTCTCCCGCATTGTAGACAGACGCTTTACTGTCTGAGCCACCAGGGAAGTCAGAAGCTAATTAGATAGGTTCAAGTTGTTACCCAGATCTGGAAACTAACATGGCCCCTAGTGTAGCTGAGGATAGGCTGGCATCAAATATCAGGACTAGGAACAAGGTCAGAAATAGGAACTACATAACCAGAAGCAAGCTGGGTCGGTCAGTAAGTAGAGGCTTCAGGAAATAATAAATAAGACATAAGTCCTGAAAGCTCACTTCTATTGGGGTTGATAACATGGTAGTCTGGGTTTAAAGATTCCATGCCACTCTTCAGGTCCTTTTTGCCAGGCATGGTCAATAATATTCCACATTCCAGTAATGCAAGTAGGGAAAAGATTCCGTGATTATTGAAGTTTGTTCCTTTGCTTTGAATACCATCAGTAGGTGGGATGAGTCTCTCCCCTAATATCAGTCATCATTTCCTCCTCTGAAAAAGGATTCTGTGAGGGGAATTACACTCCATATTTTGTAATAAATCTACAAGGGAAAAGAATCTGAAAAAAACTATATCTTATCTATATCTGAATCACTGTGCTGTACACCTGAAACTAACAAAACAGTTAATCAACTATACTTCAACAAAAAAATTACAAAAAGAGAGAAGGATATAAAGTTGTAATGTACAGCAGGGTTCCAATTTTAAGTATAAATGTCTTAGGAAAAATAGGAATAATTCACACCACTTTGCTGGTTTTCTCTGGAGAATAAAATTTAAAATGATTTTTAATTTATTTTTTAAAAAGTTTGTGAGGATTAAATAAGTTAACATAGGTATAGGGCTTATAACAATACTCAGAACATATTAAGTCATTAAAAATATTAGGTATTAGTTGCAGTAGTAGAAGTATAAGATTTTTTTAACCTAAAATCTGTAAGTGGGCTTCAAAGTTTCCCTGAAATTCTGTGCAAAAAAAATTACTACAACCGATACCTCATGTTTTTAATGACTTAGTATGTATGTTCCAGGTATTGTTATAAGCTCTATACCTATGTTAATTTACTTAATCCTCATAAACTCCTTTCACAGAGAAGGAAACTGAGGCAGAGATGTGTCCTTACTTGCCTGAGATTATAGGCAAAGTGTGACTCAAATCCAGGTTGTATACTTCAGAGTTCATGCTTTTAACCATGTTAGATTTTTCTTTATTAATTTATCATTTTCTGTAATGGTTTATAAAGAATTCTATAAAGATAAGTTAGATTTTATCCAAGGTGTATGACTCATCAATATGCAAACCAGTAATTACAAACACTAGTTCTTAAAATAACTTGCCTTTGCACAATTCACTTATAGCAAGGATGCAATTTTTTAATTCATAAAAATGTTGATAAGCAATAGAACAAGCATAAATACAAATAAATTTTCTGAAATGTCAAACAATGAATACAATAAAATTATATACATGCATAGACACACATACACAACTGCCTTGCATCAACAGAAGTGTCTATGAAATAAAGAGTGGACAGTCTCAGCGAACTGTTTCTTTTAACAAGGATATGGCAAACCCAGTGAGAAGACTGTTTATTAGGACCATACTGAGTGTGGTGACCTATAAGCTAGACTAGATCAGGATGGGTTGTTTTATAAAAGACTGTGCTTAGTGCACTACCAAGTTTCCAAAAGAAAATTTTTTGAAGGGGATAACAGATGAGGCAAGAAGTCAAGAGCAGAGATGATCAGAAACACATCAGAAAGTAGTTTAAGATGTAGTGAGATGAGACAGTTCAAGTATAGATCAAAATCAAAGTAGGGGTTCCAAAAGCTCTGTTGTATTAAGATCCCCTGGAGTAGGAAATGGCAATCTGCTCCAGTATTCTTGTCTGGAAAATTCCATGAACAGAGGAGCCTGGCAGGCAACAGTCCACGGGGTCACAGAGTTGGAGACAACTGAGTAACTGAGCACACATGCACACATTAGATACAAAATCTAGGTGTGGGAGTCAACTGGCTGGCTTAAGAGCAGAAAGCTGAGATCAGACTCTAATAAACATTTTGGCTCACCGCATGAGGTATTTATTTAGATTCTCAAGTTAAGAGAAAGATACATTGAAACATAAAAATATACAACTCATCATTCAAATATTTATTTTAGGTAGTAAAGGCTTTTATTGTTCTGAATCCTGATTACAAGTCACATGATCAAGAACAACTGAAAAAGGAGATTCAGGAGCATGTAAAAAGAAATACAGCACCTTACAAATATCCCAGAAAGGTAGGTACTCTAATTAAGAACAATATTTGCTTAGTATTCTAGAAATTTTTAGCTGTTTATTTTTTCCATTTTAATGAACATTCTCTTGAAATGTGCTATACCAAACATTTCAAACTGAACTAATGACATGGTTAAGAAACAGAATCTTTGGGATTAAAATGAAACTCTTAACCTAATTTGTAGGATCATTTGGCTTACTGGACTTACAGTAAATACTAAATATCACAAAAAATATCCTCAACAATATCCCTTCTCCCTTTTTTGGCTGTTACCAAAAAAAACCTCCCAATTGGTGTCCTGATTCTTTCACCTAGTTCATAATAGAACTGTTACATAATTGACTTTGTCTAAAGATGAAAACTTCTGGCCTAATTTTCTTCCCTTGGATATCTACAGGTAGAATTTATTCAGGAGCTGCCAAAGACTATTAGTGGGAAGATAAAAAGAAACGAACTGAGGAAGAAAGAATGGGAAACAATTTAAGTCTATTCCATTAATTATGATGGTCTCTAAAAAATAAGACTCTGTAAAATCAAAGATTATGAAACGGTGGTAAAAAATGTGATAGTATGCTTATGAACTAATTGATTTAAAATATCCTGTGGTTATAACCTCACAGGCTGGATTCTGAAATAAAACATTCAATAAATTCCTCTGCATCAGTGTCAATGTTTTTAAAATTTGGTAATATAAAAAGAATACCACCAGTTGTTGAGGAATTTTTAAACACATAGTGTAGAAGCAATTTCTGAACTAAATCTCTGACCTATTGAATTTCAGATCTTAGTTGAGTAATTCTACCGATACACTGACTATAAATCAGAACCAATTTCTAAGGGGTGAAATAAAATGAAACAAGTTATAAAGGTTTTAGAAAAGTCTTAAATAATAGATTATCATAATTCTCAAAGTACAAGTATCTCCCTGAAAATAGTGTAGGGATTTTTTTATTGGTCACACTGTTATTCACATAATTTAAAAATAATTTAAAATTCATTTCAAGGTCTAAGTGTAAAAGGATATCATATACTGTACACCTGAAATTGATATAATATTGTATGACAATTATAATTCAATATAAAGAAATAGGATATCATGTATTAATATTGCTATTATATTTAATCTAATAAATACAGTTTACCAAATATTTAATTTGTGGTTCTTCAAAAAAGTGTGATAAGTTTGGTAACAGTTAATATATGAAATATAAATAAAATAGTGTAAGACATTATCAGCATACTCGTGTGTGGAAATTCAGGGGACAATCAGGATTCATACATGGAGAGAAGACAAATTAGATAACTGGTGAATGAAATTAGAAGACTGTGATATTATTTTTTTCTATTTTCAGTGTGTGTGTGTGTGAATGTGCTGAATAGCCCCAGAGTAGCTTACAGAGCTCAGATATGCAGTCCTCACAACACGTAGTCCTATACACACTTTTTTCTCTTTACTGCACTAAAAGTCACACTGAAGTAAAAACATAGTTTAGACATAAAAAAGGTCAATTTCTCATTGAAGGTCTGAGTCTCAATGAATGTTTAGTAGAGAAATTTACATTTCTGTCACAAATAAGGTTTGTTTCTAGAGAACTAAAAGTGAGTCCTCCTGGGGAATCAGATAGAACTATACTGTTCGCTCTTTCCTTTTGAAGTGTTTGTTCCCACTTGAAATAACCACAACATTTTCTCTTTTCTTGGTACTTCCCAACAGGACAACAATAGAAGACTTTTCCATGGTTTGGTCCATTATTAGAAACAGTAAGTCTCTTAGATCTTCGGCCACACTTGCATAAAGGAGGTGTTATTTTTCCATTCTTCCAAGGCTCTTGCAGATTAACTGTAGAAGTTAAGACAGAAGGGACAATCTTCCAGGAAGAAATTGCTCCTGGGGAGTCATTAGATGATGCAGGCTTTTCTTCATGAATAGTGAAAGTCTGTTTTTTTGCTGGTGGGAAAAGTGGAGGACTGGATGGATTCCTTTTACTATCATCTAAACAAAGACGATGTTTCCCCAAAACTAAAGGATGAGACACATCGGAATTAACACTGTTGAAATTACTTGATTTACGTTCAGGTAATTTAAAGCCAAAAGTATCTGAACCTGGATCTTTGGCTTCCTTTATATTATAAATAGTAGTATGGGGACTCTTATATACAATAGACTTAGAGGTAACAGATTTTTGAGGAGTTTCTTCTGTGCCTCCAAAGTTTTCATGACTTAACATTTCAGATTCTTCTAAAACTATTACTCTTTCTCCAGAATTAAGTGAAGTGCCTACATTTGAGTCACTAACGGGAGGTATACAAGATATATTTTGCTCGGGCTGAGATGCTGGCAGTAAAGCTACATCCTCCCAATCAGCCAACATAGGTAAACAGTCAAGAGCAGAACTCACTTCCATATCAGAAACATTATTAAAAGATGAAATGGTAGTTAAAACAGGTACCAGTTCTGAACCAACTGCTAAAGACTTAGAATTGGTATTAAATGCAAGATGTTGGTTTATTTGCTTCTGCATAGGTGTATTCCGGCTGGAAGACTGCAACTGCCCCAGAGAAGTCCAGGACTTAGTAGCATTAAAGAGAGATAAACAGCTTCTGACATTGCAAAGACCTGCTTTTATGCTGTCCTTTTGTTGTAACTGATCCTGCTGTACCTTTATAGGAGAATTCACACCAACTGACTTCATTTGAATTTTCTTGTAAGATTTTATTGAATTTTTAGGCTCCCCACCATATATGCTGGGATCATGAGTGTTATTGGTACAGGCTGATGTTTCTTCAACTTGATCCATATTCAAATTTCTGGTGAAAATGTTAGGATTCCTCTTAGTGGAAACCTAAGATTCCACAGATAAAACCAACAATTTTAGAAACCCTGCATTCATAATTTCTTTAGTATTATATAATATGACAAAAAAGAAAAACGTCAGCACCGATTGATCTATAAATGACAGCATACATAACATCTACATTTCAGTTAGCCTGTAATTACTTCTGGAGTTTGAAATAACAGAATAAAGAGGCAAGACACCACTAACCTTGTTCAAAGACCTTGTAATCTTCATTAAGCAACCATCCCTGATCATTTTCCAAGCAAGAAGGGCAGTATTCCGAGAATCATCCAACCCTGAGGAAACGGATATTAAAGACTGAATTTAGTGGTACCTATGTAAAGAAATAAACTACCACTTAAGCAGAAATTGGAACATACAGTTGGTTTTATGATCATCTACTAAATTTCATCATATAAAATGGTCTTGTGGAAAGCTGTGGCAGCCTCACCAATGAAAGATTTCCCACATTTAGTCATCTGGTCCTGAACTTTTGTTTGTTAGGAGTTTTTTTAATCAGTTTTGATTTCAGTACTGGGATTGGTCTGTTCATAATTATTTTCTGTTTCTTCCTGCTTTGGCCTTGGGAGACTGTACCTTTCTAGGAATTTGTTCATTTCTTCCAGGATGTCCATTTTATTGCCACAGAGTGGCTGGTAGTAGTCTCTTATGATCCTTTGTACTTCTGTGATGTCAGCTGTAATTCTTTTTTCATTTCTAATTTTGTTGATTTGAGTCCTCTCCCTTTTTTTTCTGGATGAGTCAGGCTAAAGGTTTCTCAATTTTATCTTTTCAAAGAACCAGCTTTTAGGTTCACTGATTTTTGCTATTGCTTTCTTTGTTTCTATTTCATTTATTTCTGTCTGATCTTCATGGTTTTTTTCCATCTACTAACTTTAGGTTTTGTTTGTTCTTCTTTCTCTAATTGCTTTAGGTGTAGGAATAGGTTGTTTGAGACTTTGTTGTTTCTTGAAGTAAGACTGTATTGCTACAAACTTCCCTTAGAACTTCTTTGGCTCCAGCCCATAGGTTTTAGATCACTGTGCTTTCTTTTTGTCTCTAGGTATCATTCTTTAACACCATACATAAAAATAAGCTCAAAATGAGTTAAAGACATAGATGTGAGACTGGACACTATAAAATTCTTAGAGAAAAACACAGAACACTCTTTGACATAAATCACAGCAATATCTTTTTTGATCTGTTTCTGAGTAATGGAAATAAAAACAAAAGAAATAAATGGGATCTAATTAAATTCAAAAGCTTTTGCACAGCAAAGGAAACCATAAACAAAATGAAAAGACAACTCACAGAATGGGAGAAAATATTTGCAGATGATATGACAGACAAGGTATTAGTCTCCAAAATTTACAAACAGTTCATGCAGCTAAATATCATCAAAATAAACAACCCAATCAAAAAATGGGCAGAAGACCTAAATAGACATTTCTCCAAAGAAGACATACAGATGGCCGAGAGGCACATAAAAGATATTCAACATCACTAATTATCAGAGAAATGCAAATTATCAGAGAAATGCAAATTAAAACTAGAGATCCCTCACCTCACACCAGTCAGAATGGCTATCATCAAAAAATTCACAAACAGTAAATGCTGGAGAGGGTATGAAGAGGAAACCCTCCTACATTGTTGGTGGGAATGTAAACTGGTACAGCCACTATGGAAAACATAAGTGAGTTCCTAAAGAAACTAAAAACAGAGCGACCATATGATCCTGAAACCCTACTCCTGAGCATGTATCTGGAGAAAAACATGGTCCGAAAGGATACATGCACCCCAATGCTCACTGCAGTGCTGTTTACAATAGCCAAGACATTGAAACAATCTAAATGCCCATTGACAGAACAATGAATAAAGAAGATGTGGTACATATATACAACGGAATATTATTTGTGGTAGTTATAGTCACTAAGTCATGTCTGACTCTTCTGGGCTGTAGCTCACCAGGGATTTCCCAGGCAAGAGTATTGGAGTGGGTTGTCATTTGCTTCTTCAGGGAATCTTCCCAACACAGAGATCAAACTCATATCTACATTGCAGGCAGATTTTTTACCACTGAGGCATCAGGGAAGCCCAAAGGAATATTACCCAGCCATTAAAAAGAATGAAATAATGCCTTTGCCACAACATGGATGGACTTAGATACACTGACTGAAGTAAGTTAGACAAAGAATATCCTGTATCACTTACATGTACAATCTATCTATCTACCTATATATACAAATGAACTTATTTACAAAATAGTAACAGACTCAGAGACTTAGAGAAAGAACTTATGGTAACAGGGGGAATGATGGGGGGAGGGATAGTTAGGAGTTTGGGATTGACATATACATTCTGCTATATTTAAAATGGATAACCAACACAGACCTACTGTATAGCGCATGGAAAGCTGCTCAGTGTTATATGGAAGCCTGGATGGAAGGGGAGTTTGGGGAGAATGGATACATTTACATGTATGGCTGAGTCTCTTCACTATTCACCTAAAACTATCATAACATAGTTTGTTAACTGGCTATACTCCAATACAAAATAAAAAGTTAAAAAAAAACAAACAACAAAAATTAAAACAAAAATAAAATGGATGGGGACTTCCTTGGTAGTTCAGTGGCTAACACTCTGCAGGGGGCTGGGATCCCTGGTTAGGGAACTACATTCCACATGCTGGTAACTAAAGATTCTGCATGCTGCGACAAAGACCAAATATCCCATGTGCCACAGCTAAGACCCAGTATGCTGCTGCTCATCACTTCAGTCGTGTCCGACTCTGTGTGACCCCATAGATGGCAGCCCACCAGGCTCCCCCGTCCCTGGGATTCTCCAGGCAAGAACACTGGAGTGGGTTGCCATTTCCTTCTCCAATGCATGAAAGTGAAAAGTGAAAGGGAAGTCGCTCAGTCGTGTCCGACTCTTCGCGACCCCATGGACTGCAGCCTACTAGGCTCCTCTGTCCATGGGATTTGCCAGGCAAGAGTACTAGAGTGGGGTGCCATTGCCTTCTTGAAAAAGAACAGATACATGTATATGTATAGCTGAATCACTTTGCTGTATACCTGAAACTAATAACATTATTAATCAACTATGCTGTAAAATAAAAAGACTAAAAAATAAAACCACATGATTATCTTAATAGATGCAGAGAAAGACTTTGACAAAAATTCAACACCCATTTATGATAAAAGCTCTGAAGGAAGTGGGAATAGAGAGAACTTACCCTAAAATAATAAAGGCCATATATCACAATCCCACAGCTAACATCATTCTCTATGGTGAAAAGCTGAAAGCATTCCCTCTAAGATCAGGAACAAGGCAGGGATGTCCACTCTCACCATTTTTATTCAACATAGTTTTAGAAGTCCTAGTCATCACAATCAGAAAAGAAAAAAAACAAATAAAAGGAATCCAAATTGGAAAAGAAGAAGTAAAACTGATACTGGCTGCTGAAGACATGATACTAGTCATAGAAAATCCTAAAGATGCTACCAGAAGACTACTAGAGTTTATCAACAAATCTGGTAAAATTTCAAGATACAAAATCAACACACAGAAATCTTGCATCCTTATACACTAACAATGAAAGAGCATAAAGAGAAATTAAAGAAACAACCTCATTCACCACTGCATCAAAAAGAATAAAATACCTAGGAATAAACCTACCTCAGGAGACAAAAGACCTATACTCAGAACACTTCACAGTGTTATATGAAACACAGCATATCTTATGATACTGCTGAAAGAAATCAAAGATAACACAAACAGATGGAAAGATATACTGTGTTCTTGGACTGGAAGCACCAATATTGTGAAGTGACCATACTATCCAAAGCAGTATACAAACTCAATGCAATTCCTACCAAATTATCAGTGGCATTTTCCACAGAATTAGAACAAAAAAAAAGTTACAATTTGTAGGGAAACACAAAAGTCCCCAAATCACCAAAGCAATCTTGACCAAAAAAAAAAAAACAAAAAAAAACAAAAAACCGAGCTAGGGGAAACAGGCTTCCTGACTTCAGACTATACTACAAAGCTATAGTAATCAAAATAGTATTAAACTGGCACAAAAACAGATATATAGATCAATGGAACAAGATAGAAAACCTAGAGATAAATTCATATACCCATGGTCAATTAATCTATGATAGAGGATGCAAGAATATACAATGGAGAAAAAAACAGTCTCTTCAATAAATGATGCTGAGAAAACTGGACAGCTACATGTAAAAGAGCAAAATTAGAATACTCTTTAACAATATACACAAAAAATAAACTCAAAATGGATCAAAGACCTAAATGTAAGCCCAGACACCATAAAACTCTTAGAGGGAAATGCAGGCAGAACATTCTCTGACATAAATCACAGAAGTTTTTATTTTGATCTACCTGCTAGAGTAATGAAAACGAAAATAAAAATAAACAATTGGGACCTAATTAAATTTAAATGTTTTGCATAGCAAAGAAACCAATAAACAAAATGAAAAGACAACTCACAGAATCAGAGAAAATATGTGCAAATGAAGCAACAAGCAAGAGATTAATCTTCAAAATTAACAAACAAAATAAATAACTCATGCAGCTCTATGCCAAAAAACCAGATCACCCAACTGAAAAATGGACAGAAGATCCAAACAAACATTTCTCCAAAGACACACAGATGGCCAAAAGCACATGAAAAGATATTTAACATCACTTATCAGAGAATTGCAAATTAAAGCTACAATGAGGTATCATCTCATGCCAGTCAGAATTGCCATCATCAAAAAGTCTCCAAACAATAAATGCTGGAAAGGCTGTGGAGAAAAGGGAGCCCTTCTACCTTGTCAGTAGGAATGTAAATTGGTACAACCACTACAGAATAGTATGCAGATACCTTAAAAAAACTAAAAATAGAACTACCATTATGATCCAGCAATCCCACTCCTGGGCATATATTCAGGGAAGACCATAATCTGAAGATATATGCACCCCAATGTTCACTGCACCACTGTTTATAACAGTCAAGACATGGAAGCAATTTAAATGTCCATCAATAGAGGAATGGATATAGAAGATGCGGCACATATATACAATTGAACATTACTCATCCATGAAAAGGAATGAAATAATGCCATTTGTAGTCACATGGACTGACCTAAAGATTATCATACTACATGAAGTATATCAGAGAGAAAGACAAATATGATATCACTCATACATGGAATCTGATTTTTAAAAAAGATATAAATGAACTTAATTACAAAACAAAAACAGACTTTCAGATATGAGGGGAAAAAGGGGTGAGGTATAAATCAAAAGCTTGGGATGAACATACACACACTACCATATATAAGATAGATAACCAACAAGGACCTACTGTATAGCACAAGAAATTCTAATCAATATTCTATGATAACCCAAATGAGAAAAGAATCTAACAAAGAATACATGTATATGTATGTAAGAATCATTTTACTGTACACCTGAAATGAACACAACATTGTCAATCAACTATAATTGAATAAAACTAAAATATATATAAAAAATATGACCAACATTCTGTAGGGATCATGTTTTATGCATAATCTAATAGTCTTGTTCAGTTTTTTCACTAGTCTATTCTATTATTTGGGCATTTGTTTACAGTCTCCATTTGATATGGCTAATTCTTTTCATTTTTTTTTTTTTTAAGAAACTAGAAATCCACTAGATAACAGTCTTATATAAAACCTTACAATATTTTAAGGAAGTGGTAATTTGAAAATCTTGGAAATAATCTGAATGTATAGACTAGGGCTTTTTTCAGGCTGAGGATATTCTTTGTTAACGACATCACTGAAAAATGAGATGCAAATGAAAGACTGTATAAAAATAAAATGACTTACATAATAAAATTAATCTCAAGATATACTAACCAAAATGTTCTCGCCCCAAGAATTGCATTCCCACTTCCTGCAGGGCACCACTGAGTCCTTTTGGTTTTCTTCTATAGAAAATCTAGTCAAATAAAAGACAATATATTTTAAAAAATAATTACTATGTGAAAGGCTATATAGTTAGCCATTTACTTCTCATGATTTTTTTCTATTAGATTTGAAATGTGCTTATTTTTGTGTTGTTTTTATATACTTTAAGAAAAGTATTTATATGGATGCTTCAAAACAAAATATTTTGTTTGTAGAAACCCATACCCATGTGTGAAGTGAAAGTCGCTCAGTCGTGTCCGACTCTTTACAGCCCCATGGACTATACAGTCCTTGGAATTCTCCAGGCCAGAATACTGGAGTAAGAAGCCTTTCCCTTCTCCAGGGGATCTTCCCAACCCAGGGATTAAACCTAGGTCTCCTGCATTACCAGCTGAACCACAAGAGATGCCCAAGAATACTGGAGTGGGTAGCCTATCCTTTTTCCAACAGATCTTTCTGATCCAGGAATCAAACCGGGGTCCCCTGAATTGCAGGTGGATTCTTCATCAACTGATCTATCAGGGAAGCCTATGTGTAGGATAAAGTTTAATAACTTTTCAACAGAAGGAAAGTGAACATGCCCCCTTACCTTGTAAGTTACTCTGAGATCAATCCAAGAATTAAGGAACACAGGTTTTAACAGTTGTTTTCTTTTACATTCATACTCCAGGCAAACCCCCAAGTCCCAGTCTGCATCAAGAATATTAGAACAAAGTCAATGATGCTAATGGGTTTTACTTACGCTATTATTTATAAACAAAATGCTGAAAGTCAACATAAAACAGAACTTAGAATAATATATAACAACATACACTATACTATATTTTATATATAGCATATACAACATATGGAATATATTATATACTATGCAACACATAATAGAAGAGTAAGATTTTTTTGCCCTAATATTTAAAAATTACTCATAACTTACTAGTAAGAAATTAGGTCAGTAACTAAGTTTCAAAATGATTTCTTAAAAGCCCAGTAAAACACACTGATATTTCAGAAAGAAGAGTAAGGCATCACATTACAAGGCTTAGATGGAAAAGATTATCTGCTTTCAACATTCTAGAAAATATTAATGTAACTGAGAAACCAAACATCTTACAGGGACCCTGTTGGGCTATACCCCACAACCATGCAAGCACTGTACTTGCCCAACCTCAAGACCAAAGAAAGAGCCCAGAGTCAGTGACAGAGACATCAAGGGTTTAATGAACAGGGGGATTGTACATGTCTGAAGCATGGTCTTGGAGCATACTCCATCACGTGAAGCAGATGGTGGGCAGGACATGACGGCAGCAGTCTTCGGCAAGGTTTTACCAGTTATAGAGGGAATTGACATCAGTTGGTTCATCACTTACTAGGGAAACCAGCTGAGGAGAAAGCCCTCATGTCCCTTTGATAAGCTATCATGGTGGAGATAAAGATTCTGGTCTAAAGATATAAAGATTAGAACAATCACTAGCTGGGGCTAAGGGCAAGTATGTATTAAGAGGGGAGGTCAGTCATATGAGTAGGGTGTAGGTCAAGCAGGGGTATACAGAGAACAAAAGAACAGCCATCTTGAATGGCCTGATCATACAGACCCATACACAATTATCAATGCTATGCTGTCAATGACAGAGCACTGTTAACAATGACTATTAATGGCAATGCTCTATCAGGGCATATAAAAGATGTACTTTAAATGGCCCATTTTTTCCCTTGATGTCTACATTAGAAGCGTGAAAGTATAAAAGCAAAGATTGCAAGGTGAATATGGATTCTTTTTATCAAAATTGTAGAAATACCATGATAAAAAAACTTTCACCGGTCTTTGCCCAGATTCAGGAGAATAGAGAAATCTAGAAAGATTCTTAAAATTTAGAGCTTAACTTTTAAAGGTGTTTAAAAATTTAAAAATATGAATGTTTACTTTTGTTGGTTAACATCATGCTAGACATTTAAGATTTCTTTTTGTGGCCAGGAAGGTAACAAGTGTAATTCTTACTAGAGATAAAGAATTACCTAGTGGCAATGCTACTCATTAATGATTGCTAAATATAAGTTATTTTTTTTACCTGACCAAGTAACAAACGCACATAATTTTACTTCAGAAGTGGAAATATCTGACACTGTAGTAGCAAAAATAATTTTCTTCTGTTGCTGAATCTTCTGAATCCATTTACAGAACTGAGATAAACAAATCTTCAGAGGGACTCCTTCATCAACTTGAGCCTAAATAGAGTCATATAATCTGAATTCAATAACTGAATTCCATTATTGCACACATAATTAGGCACTATGAGGAGGATATACAACAAGGAAGAAGAGGTTTTAACTGGCAGTTTATCTAGTGAAAAGATGTTAAAACACACAGGAGAGAGATAATACAACAATTAGAATTCTGCAAGATAAGAAAAATTACATTGACTAATCTAAAATCACACAGAAATACAATAAAGATATCCTGATAGGCAGAAATCTGATATCACTTAATTTTCATAAAATATATTTGATATACATTTTTATAACACTATTCTTTCCAATTTTTTTTTTTTTTTTGCTGTACCATGGGGGAATCTTAATTTCTCAACCAGGGATCAAACCCACGACCTCTGCAGTGGGAGTACAGAGTCATAATCATTGGACCACTGTGGAAGTCCAGTTTTTTCTGATTTTTAAAGATTCCAATGGGCTTCTGGAGGGGACAGTATTTCTAACAGTGAATGAATCTAATTCCACATGGCATATAGCTTTTATTCTCTGAGTTTTAATATTTACATCTTTCCTGCTTGTTTTTTGTTGGAATGGGAGGATGAGAAGTGGGAAAAAGAGAGGGCATACCTGCTTTATGCCTGTCAGTTCCATGCAAAATTCAGAAAGAATTGGATGTTCCTGAGGCTGAACATAAGCATGGAACTCAGATTCAATCTCTCCAGTTGATGTGTTCAGTAATACAGCTGGAAATTCAACTACATGAAAGAATCATCAAATGACAGTTGAATACATAATTGTTAAACTAATGCTGCAATCACTTTAAATTAAGTATATATTGATATTACCTTCACATAGTATTATTAAATAATCATTGTTTTAGTGAAAGCACATTAAAATGACCAAAGCAGTGTAATGTAATGGTTATATAAAATTATGCCAAAGAATAAATCAAACTATTAAAGTTACATGTATATCTATTTAAAACTCTTGAATGTATTTCCATAATTAGAAGACCATATGAAAGTTGAAACATAGTTCTTTTTGCAAAGGTATTTTTTTTTTTTTTTGAAAAAATCTCTAAATGGATTTTATTTGCATATACTGAGCAAAACAAGCCAGAGAAAAAGGGTTCATACTGTATGATTTCACTTACACAAAACTCAAGAACAGGCAAAACGATCATGCTGATAGAAACGAGGCCAGTGGTTAAGGATGGAGGTGAGATTGACTAGAAGGGTTTTCAAGGACCTTCTAGGGTGATGGCAATGTTCTATATCTTGAATGGGGTATGAGTTATATTGTTGTATGTAGGTATAGGGACAATCTCATTATCCTTATAAAAGTAATTGTTTTTACATGAAAGCCCCAAATTATCTGGCTTTCTTGCACAATGACAAGAATGAGTTTCGAGTGATTCAGGAGACTTTTATTATTCAGTTCTTTAGAAGATTTCCAATCCTTTCCTGGGGTAGATTCATGCTAATCTTTACCCCAGAGAATTTCTTGATATGGGCAAGAAATATGCACAAAAGTGTTTCTGTACTATCCATAATAGTATAAAAATCTCACCCCACTGAAATAAATCTTGATCTTTTAGATACTATTAACGTCAACCATGTTTAACAAAACTTAAAAAAAAATACACCCCTTGGTTAAGGCAGAACTACAACTAAACTATCACTAAACTAAAGATGATAACTAACTGGTTTTGAAACTTTCAAGCAAAGGTATTTTTTAAATCAATTTCTATGTATTTGAGATTTTGAAACAATTATTTTATATGCTGACACTCTTAAGTATTAGGTTTGTGGTCTTTTTTGTCATCAGATTTCATAGTAAATTACCAATCCACAGATCATTTTGTTTTCTTATTTAGCATTGTGTGTGCTGTGTGCTAAGTTGCTTCAGTCATGTCCAACGACCCTATGGACTGCAGCCCACCAGGCCCCTCTGTCCATGGGATTCTCCAGGCAAGAATACTAGAGTGGGTTGCTGTTCCCTTCTCCAGGGGATCTTTGGCCACTGGCAGTCAAGTTCAGACTTACTTATTTCCTGATTCCGGTGGCATTTCCCATCATTCCAACATGTTGACTCAAAATCAATGATGATTAAGTAGTCAAACAACTGCTCTGCAAAAGATCAGAATGTCCTTATGTATTACCAGTGTTAAAAGTGCAAGACTACAGAATGTAAAGAAATGAGGCACATTACTTACCAGATTTGCTTCTTCCTAGGTTTCCATTTGCTGGTGGAATTGATTTTCTCCTAATTAATCCAAGCTGCCTAAAAATGTAAAACAACCCAGGTATGTTCAACAAAATCATTCATATTCCTGTTTACATAAGTTAACAAACTGATGGTATAACCCTCATTAATGTACTAATGTATTGTGATTGAGAGGAAACTGAACTAGACTTTGAGGGCAAAAGACTTTGGTTCTTTGCCCTCTTCTGACTTTAGCAGTCATTCTACCAAAGACTGTTCAAACTACTACACAAACTACTGCACTCATTTCACATGCTAGCAAGGTAATGCTCAAAATTCTTCAAGCTAGGCTTCAAACAGTACGTGATCTCAAAATTTCCGGATGTACAAGTTTGATTTAAAAAAGGCAGAGGAACCAGAGATCAAATTGCCAACATTTGTTGAATCATAGAAAAAGGGAATTCCAGAGAAGTATCTACTTCTGCTTCAATGACTACATTAAAGCCTTTGACTGTAGATCACAACAAACTGTCAAAAATTCTTCAAGAGATGGGAGTATCAGGCCACCTTACCTGCCTCCTGAGAAACCTGTATGCAGGTCAAGAAGCAACAGTTAGAACTGGACATGGAACAACAGACTGGTTCCCAATTGGGAAAGGAGTAAGTCAATGCTGTATATTGTCACCCTGCTTATTTAACTTATATGAAGAGTACATCATGAGAAATGCCGACATGGATGAAGCTCAAGGGGGAATCAAGATTGATGGGAGAAATATCAATAACCTCAGATATGCAGATAACACCACCCTTATGGCAGAAAGTGAAGAGGAACTAAAGAGCCTCTTAATGAACGTGAAAGAAGAGAGTGAAAAAACTGGCTCAAAACTCAACATTCAAAAAACGAAGATGATGGCATCTGGTCCCATCACTTCATGGCAAATAGATGGGGAAAAATGGAAACAGTGACAGACTTTATTTTATTGGGCTCCAAAATCACTGCGGATGATCACTGCAGCCATGAAATAAAAAAATGCTTGCTCCTTGGAAGAAAAGCTATGGCTAACCTAGACAGCATATTAAAAAGCAGAGACATTACTTTACCGACAAAGGTCCGTCTAGTCAAAACTATGGTTTTTCCAGTAGTCAAGTACGGATGTGAGAGTTGGACCACAGAGAAGGCTGAATGCTGATGAACTGATGCTTTCAAATTCTGGTGCTGGAGAAGACTCTTGAGAGGTCCTTGGACAGCAAGATCAAACTAGTCAATCCTAAAGAAAATCAACCCTGAATATTCACTGGAAGGACTGATGCTGGAGCTGAAGCTCCAATACTTTAGCCACCTGATGCGAAGAGCTGACTCATTGGAAAAGATCCTGACGGTGGGAAAGATTGAGGGTAGGAGGAGAAGCGGGCAACAGAAGATGAGATGGTTGGATGGCATCATCGACTTAATGGACAAGAGTTTGAGCAAACTCTAGGAGACAGTAAAAGACAGAAAAGCCTGGCATACTGCAGTCCATGTGGTCACAAAGAGTCAGACATGACTAAGCGACTTAACAAGTCATTCTCCCTGCATGGGCTTCAAAGTGCATATTTGCAAACAGACTGTTTCTCTGTGCTCCTATTATTTTATAGTAATAATGAGGAACTCAAGCGGTTGTAAAGATGCATTGAAAACCTAAGTTAATTTTGCTTTTGTTTTTTTCCAGTCTTTGCTATGTGAAGAGCACAGTGGAGAGGAGAGAGGGCAGGTCCAGTCTTCTAGGAGTTTAAAATATCTGGGTAAGTAAACTAGATATTCATGGAAAACTAGTGTAAGGTAATATATAATAAAGGATCCTTATGGGCAATATTCTAAGTCCACAGAAAGGGAATAGCTTGTTACCTGAAGCCTCTTGGTAGGTGTCAAGACAAAAGACCACCAAGGCAAAGAGCAGAAGGAAGGATTTATTACTTGCAGCAAGTAAATATAACACTAGGGATCTTTCCTGGTGTTTCCCACACCAGTGTCGCCCCTAAACTGCAAAACTGGGTAAGTTTAAGCTAAGGGTACATGCATGTTTCATGTAGGGGCTTAGGTGGTTGAGATTCCAAACATTAGCTGATTGAAGTCAAGAGAGTCAAAAAGGTCAACATCATCATCCCTTGGGTTCCAGGTGATTGGGTGGTTGAGTGCTTCAGGTTAATCTTTACCATTGAAACAGAACTAGGAATTTTTTTTTTCTTTTTGGCAGCTTGGCAGGATATTGGTTTCCAGAGCAGGGATCAATCTTGTACCCTCTGCAATGGAAGCTGGGAGCCCTAACCACTGGACCACTAGGAAACTCTCAAGACTAACAGTCTTTACTTCTGAGATATTATCTTTGCCACTGTTACTTCTCTTGCCTGGTAACAGCTGTTTCTGCATTCTTTGTTTCTTTAATAGCATTAATTTCTGAACTTCTCTGGCAGTCCAGTGGTTAGGAATCCACTTGCCAATGCAGGGGACATGAGTTCAATCCCTGCTCCAGGATGACTCCACATGTTGAGGGGCAACTAAGCCCATGGAGCACAACTACTGAGCTCGCCCTCCCCAACTACCAAAGCCAGTGCACCCTAGAGCCTGTGCTTTGTAACAAAGAGTAGCCATCTCAATGAGAAACCTGCAGACCATGACTAGAGAGTAGCCTCTGCTTGCTGCAACTAGAGAAAAGCCTGCACACAGCAACAAAGACCCAGTACAGCCAAATACAAAATAAAAAAAATTTTTTTAAAAGGATCACTGTGGCCAGCCTCAGACCACAAAATGGCTTCTCTAATACTGAGAAAGTCATGTCTGGTTGTCTTTCTCCAGCGAATATCTGCTTATATGCTTATTGAGGTCTTAGGCTTACTGACATCTTAAGTGTCCTGAGACAAAACTATTCAATACTTTGCTAGGTAGACCAGGCAGACACCACTCATTCTAGTTTCCCTGTTTGACCTGTGATGGGAAGTTGAGAACAATGGTTAACATCTATTGATTCTTTACCATATAATGGTGGTGGTAGTTTAGTCAGTCTTCTGATTCTTGGAATCCTCTGTCCATGGAATTCTCCAGGCAAGAATACTGGAGTGGGATGCCATTTCCTTCTCCAGGGGATCTTCCCAATCCAGGGATCAAACCCCGGTCTCCTGAACTGCAGGCAGATTCTTTACGGACATATTACGCACTGAATCAAGATGGTGATCTCATTTCATCCTCAACAACTGTACAAAACAGTCCTTTCTGCTACCTATATTTAATCGGTGAGAAATCAAATTCGGCAATTTGCCAGAAAACACGTATTTACTATGTGAAACCAGGATGATCCAACTGTGAAACCCATGCTTTCACGAATGCATTCCACTGTTCCTATTAATTAGAAATGTGAAAAGCGTGTCCAAGAATCAGGAAAGAGGCCATGATTCACACTGTGAATTAAACAGATCACTAGTAAGTGGTAGGGTGAACAGCTTGATAGGTGGAGTAATCTTGATAGCTGCCGGTGAACTCCAAATGGTCCCCTAGGGCCGTTCTTAATGTTCCCGGAGACCTAGAATAGGCAGACACTGGCTGAGGGGCACAGAGTAGAGAGCCCTCCCTGGTCCTTCACGCTGCAACAAAGAGCTGACTGAGGCTCGAGACTGAAGTCCCAGAAGAGTGACCTTCCAGTTCAGGCTGGCCAGTGCACGCCCAAACTGCAGAAAATGGAAGCTGAACACCGCGGACACTGACGCGAACGCCAGCGCCGGATCAGGAGCGATCCCCCGCCACCGCCCAGAACCGCCTTGCATACCGTGCGAGTCTTTTGGTCGCCATTCCTGACGTTCCTTTCTAGCCTCAGCCCAACTGCCGGAAGTCGCTGTACCCCTACTTCCGGCCCATTCAAACGCCCCGCGCGGCTGGGGAGGCTGCTGCGGCGGCTTCTCTGCCTGTGGCTGAGGCAGAGGCGGCGCTCATTTTTACTCTCTCTCCCGGCTTCTTTCGGCGTCTTCGGGGATACGGGGTTTGGGGAGTGGTTTTTGGCAGAGAAGCAGTTAGAAAGCGCTCCCTTCCCTCTTCCTAACTGACGGAGGCGCGTTTGCGCCGTTGGGGAAGCGTTTCGAATTCGGCCTCCAGCGTCAGCAGTAAAGCCGTTTGGCTTGATGCTGCGTCGTTTTCTGCGTGGAGTAACGGGGAAGACGGTTGGTGCCCTCGCTTTCTGCGGTGGGCGGGGAGCGCTCTGTAAACTGATTTGAGAGGATCTGAGAAAGGTGGTAGGTAGGCTGTCGAAGCCCTTGCTCCTCCCCACTCTGGAGACAGCCCGGGCCCTCAGGGCGTCGGGGTTTTCTCAGAGCGCTAAAAAGCGATCTTTCTCAACAGGCTCATGGAGCCAGAGAGGAAAAGGAGCGGGAGCACCCTCAAGAAGGACAGAAAGAGGAGGCTGATTCCGAGCAAGCTGGTCGGGGCCGCTGAGGCGATGAGATCCCATTGGGATCTTGAGGAAAGGCAGCAACCTGTAGCCAAGGTGAGCAATGGGGGATCCCGACTGGGCAGCCCGAGGCAGTTTGGAACTCCCAAATAATAACACAATACCATTTACCTTGGGGCTGGTATTGGCGGTTTAAAACTGGTATTGTGCCTGGCACGCGACAAGAATGTTCAACAAATATTTTGAAGTCTTCTGTGTGCGGGAATTGTTCTAGGTTCTGCAAATATACCAGTGCATAAAAGCACAAAATTTCCTGCCCCTGTGCAGTTTACGTTCCAGTAATGGAATAATAAGGCTGATAATCTACCATTTCTTCAGCATTCTGTGGCATTCATCCCCATAGTCATCAGATTTCTATTGTCTTTCTAGGCACTTGGGGAACATTAGTGAGTAAACAAAGATCGCTACTACCTTTCTGGTGGAGAGAGAGATAAACAATAGTAAGGGAATTAGTGCTATGAAGTCTTTTAAAATGCTATTCCTTTTGGGGGAGCCTATCAGATTGGCAAAACAATTTTTTTTTAAAGGTTAACGTGGTAGAAAGTTGAAGTTGACAATCTCATCACTTTATTTTGAAACCGTCTCAAACTTAAAATTTGCGAGGACAGTATCAGAAACTTTTATCCACCCACATATTTTAGTGTTTACATATTTTCTAATATCTAATAACTAAAATGCAACCAGCAAAATCAGGAAATAACATGGATATATGCTACCATCTAATTCTTAGATCCCATTCAGGTTTCTCCAGTTCTAATAACGTCCTGTTTAGCAATAAGATCTAGTTTAGAATAAATGTGTTACTTTAGTTATGTTTCCTTCAATGCAAACAATTGTTCAGTCTTTGACATTTGTGGCTTTACTACCTTTGAAGAACCTGTACCAGTTATTTTGTAGAATGTCAGAATGTCCCTCAAGTTAGGTTTGTTTTCTCATTATTAGATTCAGGTTATACATCTTTGACAGGAATGTCACAGAAGTGATACTATGTTCTCTTGTGTTTTATAAGGTCGTACCCTAATTTGACTTGTCCCAGTACTGATGATATTAACCTTGATCATTTGATTAAGACAGTATGTGCTAAATTTCTCTAAAGTTGCTCTTTTTCTGTTATTTTGTGGGGAGTTGCTTCCTCATTAAACCTTCAGTTTATTCATTTTTTATTAGTATGAATTTGTGGATACTTATTTTATTCAATTAATTATAATCCATTACTATATTTTGGTGCTCAAAATATCCCAGATTTGGTCATTAAGCTAGCTTCTGTGTCCCTTTGACATGGACCTGATCATTCTTGAGCATTTCCTTATTTTTCTGGCACAAAAAGATATTTCAGACTCTTCTGTGCTTCCCCTGTCTTAGCCCTGAAATCAGCCATCTCTCTGAGAAGACTTGGTTCTTTTTAGTGGAGAATGACATTTAGAAATTCAAGATCTGGGTGCTAGATGTGCTGATTGCTGTTGGGATGTCAATATTCCAAATGAGAGCTAAGAAATATGTGTGTGTAGGTTTATACACACATACATATGTTTACATTAAAATACTTTTATATATATAGATATATCTATACATATTGAAAAACTGTCAATTCATATCAGAATCTTTGCTTCCAATCCAATTCCACTGAGTTCATTCTAGTTGTCTCCCTTTTCATATTTATAACTTCCTTATATAGCTGAAAATTTTGACTCTTGTTACCTTCAAATATATTTGATTTGGTCCCCTCTTTCTGCCATTGCCTCACACCCTCACACCCTCCTCACCCAGCTTAGGCTCTGGTCATTCTCCATAATGTACCAGGTCACTCTCCATTGTGAATGCCTTCATTGCTGCTGTGACAAGCCACTCACATGGTGGATGCCTGCGCATATCCTTTTCAGGCTCTGAATTCAGTGACACTACTATTTGTCCCTCAGGACTGGTGCCCTCCTTACCCTAAAGAACTTCTTACATCTGATGCCAGCTTCACTGCTCTCCAGTTCCCACTGCATGGATACCCTCCTCATACTGCTCAGGCTTTGACACTTCACACTGGGCCACTGTTCTGCAATGTATATTCTGGTTTCCTAACCCTTGTTGTTCAGTCACTAAGTCATGTCCAACTCTTTGTGACCCCATGAACTGCAGCATGCCAGGCGTCTCTGTCCTTTGCTAATTCCTTGAGTTTGCTCAAACTCATGTCCATTGAGTCAGAGATGCCACCCAACCATCTCTTCCTCTGTTGCCCCCTTCTCTTGCCCTCACTCTTTCCCAGCATCAGGGTCTTTTCCAATGAGTAGGCTCTTCGTGTCAGGTAGCCAAAATACTGGAGCTTCAGCATCAGTCCTTCCAGTGAACATTCAGGGTTGATTTGCTTTAGGATTGACTGGATTGGTCTCCTTGCTGTCCAAGGGTCTCTCAAGAATCTTCTTCAGCACCACAGTTCAAAAGCATCAACTCTTGGGCATTCAGCCCGCATGAAGCCTTCTTTATGGTCCAGCTTTCACATCCATACATGACTGCTAGAAAAACCATAGCTTAGACTATGCAGATCTTTGTTGGCAAAGTGATGTCTCTGCTTTTTAATATACTGTCTAGGTTTGTTACAGCTTTTCTTTCAAAGAGCAACATCTTAATTTCATGGCTGCAGTCCCATTCACAGTGATTTTGGAGCCCAAGAAAATAACATTTGTCACTGTTTCCATTTTTCCCCATCAATTTGCCATGAAATGATGGGACTGGATGCTAAGATCTTTGTATTTTGAATGTAGAGTTTTCAGCAAGCTTTTTCACTCTCCTCTATCACCTTCATCAAGAGGCTCTTTAGTTCCTTTCCGTTTTCTGCTGTTAAAGTGGTATCATCTGCATATCTGAGGTTGTTGGTATTTCTCCCAGCAATCTTGATTCTAGCTTGTGAGTCATCCAGGCTGGCACTTCTCATGATGTACTCTGCATATGAGTTAAATAAACAGCATTAACAATATACAGCCTTTGACGTACTCCTTTCCCAATTTTGAAGCAGTCTGTTCCATGTCCGATTCTAACTGTTGCTTCTTGTCCTGCATACAGGTTTCTCAGGAGGCAGGTAAGGTGGTCTGGTATTCCCATCTCTAAGAATTTTCCACAGTTTGTTGTGATCCACACAGTCAAAGGCTTTGGCATAGTCAAAGAAGCAGAAGTAGATGTTTTTCTGGAACTCTCTTGCTTTTTCTATGATCCAAAGGATGTTGGCAATTTGATCTCTGGTTCCTCTGCTTTTTCTAAATCCAGCTTGTACATCTGGAAGTTCTCAGTTTACGTACTGCTGAGGCCTAGCTTGAAGGATTTTGAGCATAATCTTGTTAGCATGTGAAATGAGTGCAACCCTAGGGTAATTTGAACATCCTTTGGCATTGCCCTTTGGAATTTGAATGAAAACTGACCTTTTCCAGTCCTGTGGCCACTGCTGAGTTTTCCAAATTTGCTGGCATATTAAGTGTGGCACTTTAACAGAATCATCTTTTAGGGTTTGAAATAGCTCACCTGGAATTCCATCACCTCCACTAGCTTTGTTCATAATAATGCTTCCTAAGGCCCACTTGACTTCACACTCCTAGGATGTCTGGCTTTAGGTGAGTGACCACACCATCATGGTTATTTGGGTCATTATAACGTTTTTTGTACAGTTTTTTCTTTGTATTCTTACCACCTCTTCTTTATATCTTCTGCTTCTGTTAGGTCCTTACCGTGTCTATTCTTCATTGTGCCCATCTTTGTATGAAATGTTTCCTTGGGATCTCTGTTACCGAGTCCAAGCTTCCTCTGCTCACCGCACAATAGGCCAGTGAATCCGAGAGACGAGGTGTTGAGGCAAGGAAGAGCTGGCAGACCGAGAAGATGACAGACTAGCACCTCAAAGTAACCATTTTATTGGGGGCTAGATGCCAGGTTCTTTTAAAGGTAGAGAGAAAGAAGCAAAGTAAAAAGGCCATTAGTTTTGCAAACATCTCCTAGAATGGCAAGCCTCAGGCAGGGATGTGTTAATTTTTTCCTTCCTGTCATCCACAGGTGGACAGGGTTCTAAACAAAGACATTTTAGTTCAGAACAGTCAGGCAGAGGGGCAGGATTCTCTGAGGCAGACCATTCTGTATGATTATATATAATAACAAAAGCAACGAAAAACAAGTCAAAGAAACAGTTCCAACATGGAGTCAGAATTGGCTTCCTCTCTGCAACATCTCCTGTTTTCTTGAAGAGTTCTGTGGTCTTTCCCATTCTATTATTTTCCTCTATTTCTTTTCACTGTTCATTTAAGAAGGCTCTCTTACCACTCCTTCTGGAACTCTGCATTCACCTGGACTTCCTCCTGTGTAATATGCTTTCCTCATCCTACTCAGGCTCTGACATCCCATGTTTGGCAACTGTGATTACTTACTGCTACATATAGAGTCCTTCATACATTGTCAGTATTGTATATTTTTATTTGATTATTTGATAAGTATAAATTTGTATATTTTTTCAGGAGTTAGCAATTTTGTCAGAATGTAAGGTATACGTGATTCAGTTCAGTTCAGTCGCTCAGTTCTGTCTGACTCTTTGCAACCCCATCAATCGCAGTACACCAGGCCTCCCTGTCCATCACCATCTCCCGGAGTTTACTCAAACTCACGTCCATCGGGTCGTGATGGACTCCAGCCATCTCATCCTCTGTCGTCCCTTTCTCCTCCTGCCCCCAATCCCTCCCAGCATCAGAGTCTTTTCCAATGAGTCAACTCTTTGCATGAGGCGGCCAAAGTACTGGAGTTTCAGCTTTAGCATCATTCTTTCCAAAGAACACCCAGGACTGATCTCCTTCAGAATGGACTGGTTGGATCTCTTTGCATTCCAAGGGACTCAAGTCTTCTCCAACACCACAGTTCAAAAGCATCAGTTCTTTGGCGCTCAGCTTTCTTCACAGTCCAACTCTCACATCCATACATGACCACTGGAAAAACCATAGCCTTGGCTAGACGGACCTTTGTTGGCAAAGTAATGTCTCTGCTTTTCAATATGCTGTCTAGGTTGGTTATAACTTTCCTTCCAAGGAGTAAGCGTCTTTTAATTTCATGGCTGCAGTCACCATCTGCAGTGATTTTGGAGCCCCCGAAAATAAAGTCTGACACTGTTTGCATTGTTTCCCCATCTATTTCCCATGAAGTGATGGGACAAGATGCCATGATCTGACCAGATGCCATGATCTTCGTTTTCTGAATGTTGAGCTTTAAGCCAACTTTTTCACTCTCACCTTTCACTTTCATCAAGAGGCTTTTGAGTTCCTCTTCACTTTCTGCCATAAGGGTGGTGTCATCTGCATATCTGAGGTTATTGATATTTCTCCTGGCAGTCTTGATTCCAGCTTGTGCTTCTTCCAGCTCAGCGTTTCTCATGATGTACTCTGCATATAAGTTAAATAAGCAGGGTGACAATATACAGACTTGACTAACTCCTTTTCCTCTTTGGAACCAGTCTGTTATTCCATGTCCAGTTCTAACTGTTGCTTCCTGACATGCATATAGGTTTCTCAAGAGGCAGGTCAGGTGGTCTGGTATTCCCACCTCTTTCAGAATTTTCCACAGTTTATTGTGATCCACACAGTCAAAGGCTTTGGCATAGTCAATAAAGCAGAAAGAGATGTTTTTCTGGAACTCTCTTGCTTTTTTGATGACCCAGTGGATGTTGGCAATTTGATCTCTGGTTCCTCTGCCTTTTCTAAAACCAGCTTGAACATCAGGAAGTTCACGGTTCACATATTGCTGAAGCCTAGCTTGGAGAATTTTGAGCATTACTTTACTAGTGTGTGAGATGAGTGCAATTGTGTGGTAGTTTGAGCATTCTTTGGCATTGCCTTTCTTTGGGATTGGAATGAAACCTGACCTTTTCCAGTCCTGTGGCCACTGCTGAGTTTTCCAAATTTGCTGGCATATTGAGTGCAGCACTTTCACAGCATCAGCTTTCAGGATTTGAAAGAGCTCAACTGGAATTCCATCACCTCCACTAGCTTTGTTCGTAGTGATTTTTCTAAGGTCCAGTTGACTTCACATTCCAGGATGTCTGGCGCTAGGTGAGTGATCACAGCATCGTGATTATCTGGGTCGTGAAGATCTATTTTGTACAGTTCTGTGTATTCTTGCCACCTCTTCTTAATATCTTCTGCTTCTGTTAGGTCCATACCATTTCTGTCCTTTATCGAGCCCATCTTTGCATGAAATGTTCCCTTGGTATCTCTAATTTTCTTGAAGAGATCTCTAGTCTTCCCTGTTCTGTTGTTTTCCTCTATTTCTTTGCGTTGATTGCTGAGGAAGGCTTTCTTAGCTCTCCTTGCTATTCTTTGGAACTCTGCATTCAGATGCTTATATCTTTCCTTTTCTCCTTTGCTTTTCGCTTTTCTTCTTTTCACAGCTATTTTTAAGGCCTCCCCAGAGAGCCATTTTGCTTTTTTGCATTTCTTTTACATGGGGATGGTCTTTATCCCTGTCTCCTGTACAATGTACATGATTATTTGACCAGGAATTTATCCTGAGAAAATAGGTGTGCAAGGATGTCTATACAAGGACCCTCATCATAATATTGTTTATAATTTAAACAAGTGTCATCAACTGGGAATTTTTTTTAGATAAGCTGTAAGTTTTTAGGTAAGTTGAAAGAGTGGACTATTATTAAAATTGACGTTTGTTATATTTAACAGCTATGGAAATATACTTACAGATTTTTCCCCCCCATACCAAGCAGCTTGCAGGCTCTCTTTTCCCTTACCAGGGATTGAACCCTGAGCTACAGCAATTACAGTTGGCCGAATCCTAACCAATAGACTTCCAGGGAACTCCTTCCCTGGGGTTTTTTTTTTTTTTTTTGTGGTGGTGGAGGGAGTTGGTTACAAAACAATGTAAAGTGTAATCCCTTGGGGACAGTATAAGATAGAGACGAAAAGAGTTTAAGCTTTGGAGCCTGCATTCTGATTTTGGTTCTGTAGTTATCTGTCGTTCCTCCATTTCTTTATTTGTAAAATGGGGATAATAGTAGTGCCCACTTACAAAGAATTAAATGATTTAATAGATGTGGGTAAGAAGTGGGTAAGTGCTCAGCATTAGCTTTAAATAGTCACATGGGAAAACAGCAATAATAATAACTGGTGTTTACTTATAGGGTATGTTGGGCACTGGCTTCAGTACATTACTCTTGCCTCAGTACATTACCTTGTTGGTTTTCCCAATAATTTCATAAGGTAGAATTATAATTATTCTGTAAATGAAGAAAACCTTAGTCTTAGATCAAAGTACTTGTCCCTAACCTCTTAACATCTTACAGCACTTAGAATGGTAGAATTTGGTATTTGACCTAGGTAGTGGAACTCTGGGGCTTGAACTCCTAACCACTGTTACTCTGAGGCGTCTCAGACCAAAAGGAAAATGATATGAGTTGTACTTGAATTGTACAAGTATAGGTGACTTATTTTCACCTATCTGTTGTCAGTTGTACTCTTCTCTATTATTTGACTCTATTTTAATAAGCGTGAATTACTTTAATAACTTTATGTAAGTACAAAGCTGTTTTAAGGAGAGGCTTAAAGTCTGATTCCTTTGCTTAGGCCACATTGGTCTTCTATGATCTGACTCCAACTTCACCTTCCTCTCATATCTCCATTGCTCTACGAAACATGCAGTCTTGGCTGCAGCCAAACTTAACTACGTATTTAGGCACAATGTTTGCTCCTACCTGGCTGACTCATTACTTTCAAGGTCCAGTTCCATTATTTTCATCTCAGTTATGCTATCTCTAAAATTCTCCAAGCCCCCAAGACAGTTTTAGCCTCTTTGCTCCTTTATCTTTAGAATAGCACCTACATCTTAAATAGGAATTACCTGTTTCTGCATTTTTTCACCCTGGTAGAATGGGCTTCTTAAGAGCTTATTTTATTCATCCTGCTATTACTAGCACATAACAAGCTAGGGATATCTATAATTAAGGTTCCGTATCAGTGTTTATTAAATATCTTATTAATACTGTCATATCACAGGTTGTTTTAGACCTTCATTTCTAATTAATTAGAACCCTCCTTATGGTTATATTATGGTAAAATAATAAGAAACTAGAATATTTTAAAATTTGCCTTGTTTTTGTTGCTGTTGTTTATAACAATAATCTGTTATGCCCTGATTTACTTTTGCAGAAAGCTCGATTATCTACCATTGTATTTGCTGAAAACTGTGAAGTAACCCATGGCCAGCTATGTGAATTGCTGAAGTATGCAGTTCTGGGCAAATCCAGCTTTCCTAAACCCAGGTATGAGATGAACTTTAGATGGATATAGACCTGAGGTTTCAAATTTGTATCTAGGGAACCATATCTGCCTGACATTTTTTATTTGCCACTCAGAATGTCCTAATTTTTTAAACAAAATTACCAACAATTTAAATTGGAAATTCCTTTATAAAAATCCATATTTCTTGAAAAAATTCTGGCAACTGTCCCTATGAATAGTGGCCTCTCATTTTAGATGTATACTTCAATGTCCCACCTGGCCTGCTTCCCTTATTTATATTATCTGTCTGGCTGCTATAGGTATTTTAGTTTATAACCTTTGATGGAGACCTGATTGAAATAACATCATATATTAAAAATCCCAATCTTTTTTCTTCTCTACAAATCAAGGGCAAAGAGAATATGACTGTTTTGGTATCCTTAGTGCCATTATTAAATGTCTAATGAAAATTGTGTTTGTGTATGTACCAATAGAGAGATTTTCAGATGTATACTTCTGTCTGGGGGTGGAGTAGCTAAATACCTCAAAAACCCTCTCTGCATTAACAGATACTGCCATTGCTCTGTCACTTTATCTAAAACTGGCTTTCTTGAAGCCAGTCATGTGCTTACTTGCTTAGAAAGGATGGTAGAGCAGATTGGGATGTTGAAGGTATGCCTTTGTAAATTGAGCTTAATTAGTTCCAGTTTAAAACACATCTTAATAGGATTTTGGATTTGAATTCATTGTGTTTCACTTGGTATTCTACTTGATTTGAATGAAATAAATAATTACCTCAGGAGATCTTTGTTTAAATTCTGTGCTGTAATAGCTGTTCTTCATTTCCAGGCAGTCAGTGAGCAGTGATAAACTCTGATAGCTGTTGCTCAGTGCTTTTTTCACACTTCCTTTCTGAATGCTTGTAACTGACTTAAAAGTTTCAGTCTTAGCTGTATTGGTTTGATTTTTCAACAGCTGGTGCCAGCTTTTTCACCAAAACCACCTGAAAAACGTGGTGGTTTTTATACTGCAGGGATTGAGTCAGCTACACTTTTACAAGTTCTATTTGGAATTTGGATTTCTCCGAAAGACATTCAAACATGTAAGTCAAGAAAACTTTTTATTTGGACTTGAGTCACGTTCTCACACTTTGCGACTAGTGCATATATTTCAAATTGTGCTGGTTGGCAGCCTGATTGAACAAGAAGTAGAAGTTGTAGAAAGCTAAAAAGGTTATGATTGATAGCTTGTGTTGGCATTAGATTTGTCTCTGATGTTTTTCTTTTGGTAATCTAAGCAAAAACCTCAGATTGCAATCTATAGTTCCTGGGCTGTAATCTATAGTTCCCAGATTGTAGTTGACATTGTCACATTTTATTTGGGCATTGGTGTTTTTGAAAATTGTAAAATTTATATAAAATCCATATTTCTTGGCCTCTCGACAATATCACAAGATTGAGTTCCCTTAAAACAGTATCTGGAGCTGAATAGCAGCTGTCTTCTTTAGAAAGGTATGTACTCTTCATTTTCCCATAGCCTCCTCCATTCTTTATCAGACTGTTTCATCCATTTACCCTCGAGAGCATTTGAATTTGTTAGCCCTAACCTAATTCTCCTTGGGTCTTCATTTTCCTTTCTGCTTTAATTTGTTGAATACTACCTATGTGCTCAGCCCTTTATTATTCATACTTAGCATGCATCATCTTCAATTCTCACAATAGTCTTATAAGAGATACTTTTTAAAATTCCCATTTTATTTATAAGGAAACTGAGTAATGCATCCAAATTACAGCTAGTAAATGGTTGAGCTGGAATTTAAGCCCAGGTGAGCCTGAGGCTTGAACTCTTAATCATCGCTTTTCTGTGTCATTTTTACCTGGCATGTTATCCACTAAAGTAATGCATATGAAAGTGCTTTGAAAAATAAAGGGTACTTTGCTTTTCTGAGTTACATGTTTTTTAATGTTTGTTTCTTTAGTATAATGTATAGTCAGGGAAGCAAAGAAAATTGCTAGGGTAGGATAAATGGTATTTCACTTATTCAGTCATTTTTACACATTAAGGAAACAGTTCTCATTTTACAGTGCCAACAGTTAAGGTCCAGATTTTTCATAGCACTGAGCTGAGTCTACATAGCATAGCTCTGAGTCTAGACCTTTGACAGTATTTTAACTGCTTTCAAACATTTTTGTAAAAGCCTGTTATGTATTTTCAGAAATTCCGCTTGCCTCCCCCTTCATCTGATTTCCTAGCTGATATCATTGGGCTGCAAAAGAAACAAATAATTGGGAATCTGCCCAAAGCAATGGAAGGTATGATTATGACTCTGGTTTGATATTTGCTGATATGGATATGCTTTGTTGTTCCTTAGTCACTAAGTCATGTCTGACTCTTTGCTACTCCATAGACTGTAGCCTACCAGGCTCCTCTGTCCATGGATTTCTCAGGCAGGAATACTGGAGTGGGTTGCCATTTCCTTCTCTAGGGGGATCTTCCCAACCCAGGGATTGAACCTGCCGGTTCCTGCCACATCTCTTGCACTGCAGGCAGATTCATTGCTGCTGAGCCACCAGGGAAGCCCTTGGATATGCTTACAAGTAGGTTTATCAGTCAAGTTTTTTTTTGCAAACAACAAAACTCAACTCCAATTAAATTAAGCAGAAAAGCAATTTTGTGTGTGTGTGTGTTTAAGAAAGAAGAAAAGTATATTCCCTGGTTATCACTGACAGTAGATTCTTATCAATTACTGTGAATCATTTTTAAACTGTCACTGGGTCTTTGTACACACAAGTGTACAAATGGGAAGGAAGATCTTACCTCTTACTAATGAGGGGATGCTCACTAATACTGCTCACAGTGGGGAATAGGCAAGTTTAGATGCTGGCCAGCTAAAGTATAAACATCCACAATAGCAGTGTTTTTCAGACTGGGTTGTGTCCCATTAGCAAGTTATAGCTGACCTTGTCTTTGGAGGGGCAAGGAGGTGAGTGATGGAATAGACCTTAACAGTTCATTGCAGATAGTAAGTTAAGTATTGTTCAGTAATGCATTTTGTATGTGTATTCAGAAATAATTTAAATTATTGAATAGTTGCACTGAGGGAACATGAAAAAGTGGTGAGGAAAAACCTATGATTCCTTTCCATATTCTCCATGACTGTGTTTCCTATTATCTTCTATCTCAAAAGCATCTAACTTCTTACCTTTGCATTGTTCCCCTTTCCTTCTTTCTAATAGATGTCCATATCAGACCTGCAACTTCATTTAATTTGACATCTACTGTGTTTTGACATATTTGAGTGAATCACAGAGTAGTCATTATGAGATTCAAAACTCATGTAAAAGCATTGAGTTGTAAAAGAAAGGATGTAATCTGAAAAAAGAAATTGATGTGACTAAAGAATATGGATTGTTGAGGGTGACTAGGGGTGGAGATGGAATAAGAGGAGATGTAGTAGTGAGAGATGAGGCTTAGAGGTAGGTTTAAACTTTGTTTTGCAGGCTGTAAATGCCATGCTAATAATTTTGGGTTTATTCTGTAAGCATTGAGCAACTAGAGGATTATAGCTAATTCTCTCCTAAGGATTTTGCTTCAGTTTCCCAACCTAAATATCAAAGTCCTTAAGTTATAGTCCATTAGATCCTAGCACTTTGATCTTTCTTCACTTTAGTCTTTCTTTGAAATATTCATTTATTCTTCTCCAGTTTACCCACCTCTTCTGTGGATAACTTCTGCATCTTTAGCTTTGATATCCCAAATTCCAGGCCTACATTTTCTCAGCTGCCTGCTGGATGTTGCTACCTGGATGCTCCATTGTACCTTCAATCATAGCATAATTAAAAGCATTTTTTTTTTGTCCTTAAATAATAGACTTCCACCTTCAAATCCTCTTTTCTGTTAGTGTTGTTTTTCTCTAAGACATCAGTCTTGAATTTTAGAATTTCTTTTCTTTTGGCTCCCCATACCCAATCTGCATGACTCATTCCCTTTGCTATTAAGAATCTCTATTCAAATGTTACTTTATAAGAGAGACCTTCCCTGATTATAAAATATATGACATTAACCCTTTTCCTGCCCTAGCGCTCCCTTTCCTCCTTTACCTTATCCTCACCTGATATATTATGTATTTGTTTATTGTGCATCTTCTCAACTAGAATTTAGGAGAATTTGTTGATTTTGTTCATTGGGGAATCTACTGGGTAGAGCAATGCCAGGCATATAATAAGTACTCAGTAAATATTTTGTTGACTGAACTGAATTATTCTGTCACTATGCTTTATCAGTTTTTCTTCTGTAATGTTTCTTTTATCCTTTTTCTTCCATCCCTCCACGATCTTAATCCAGACTGTTTTTTTGCCAGAATTACTGCAAAGTCATTTTTCTCTCTACTACATTTTCTACATATCTTTGAGATTGATCGTTCTTAAAGTAGTGTTTGGTTATGCCACTTCCCTTCTCAGGAGCTTTCTGTTGCTCCATAAGTCCAGACTCTTGAGCCTGAAATTCATAGTGGTCTACAGTTCACTTTTTCCCTCTTCTTTCAACTTGTATCTTATACTGCTCTTCTACAAAGATCTTTTGTCCTCCCTGACTTGTCTAGTCATTACCTTACCAAGTTTGGTTTGTACATTTTTCTTACTGGGAATGCCCTCTTTTCTTATTTCTGATATTTTGGCTTTTTAGGTTGCCAGGACCAGATACTCATTTAGGCCACCTTAAGTGAGAGGGTATTATTTGAAGGATGCCTGTGCACTAGAAAGACATCAAGAATCTAAGTGCCTCTGGTGAAGACCTTTTCTTTATCCTTTTCATGGCATCTTAGCTTCTTTGTTTTCTGTTCTAACTGGTCTGTTCTCTGTATTTCTAGTTCAGTTTTGGAAGCAAGAAAGCAGATCAGCTTAGCTAATACCCTTATCCCTTTTGAGCATGGCAAGGAATATCAAGTTACTAGTCAGTTTATAGTTGGTTCCCTCTTTAGCCAGGTCCCCACTCTTAATCTGGAGAAGGCAATGGCACCCCATTCCAGTACTCTTGCCTGGAAAATCCCATGGACGGAGGAGCCTGGTGGGCTGCAGTTCATGGGGTCTCAAGGAGTCGGACACGACTGAGCGATGTCACTTTCACTTTTCACTTTCCTGCATTGGAGAAGGAAATGGCAACCCACTCCAGTGTTCTTGCCTGGAGAATTCCAGGGACGGCGGAGCCTGGTGGGCTGCCGTCTATGGGGTCGCACAGAGTCGGACTTGACTGAAGTGACTTAGCAGCAGCAGCAGCAGCCACTCTTAATCCAATCAGTAACTGCTGCTTCTTAAAGAACAGGCTTGTGTTTGAGCAAGTGGTTAGGGGTGCAGTAGATTTATTAGGAGTGGCAGACACTGTAACAGACTAGTTTCAGTTCAGTTTAGTTGCTCAGTCATGTCTGACTCTTTGCATCCCCATGTACTGCAGTATGCCAGGCTTCCCTGTCCATCATTAACAGGCTAGTTTAATACAGCAGATATCTGAATTCTGCTCTTTAAGACTAGACTCAGCTAGTCTTTTCCTGTCTCGAACCATTTCTGACTATCTCAGCCAGTGTATTCTCCCTTTCCCTTTTATAGCTTTTATTGTTACAACCCATTTTAGAGTTATTTTTGCTTTGTGTTCCTATAAATATATTAGAATGCAAGCTCCTTTAAAGTTGGGACTGGGTCTTATAAACCTTTTGATCTATACATCATTAAAAGACATGTCCTCTGAGGTCTTATAAACATACTTTATAACATATATGTGATTGTCTTTGTTTCAGGGTCTTTACCTTTTGCCAGCTCAAAAGTTAGCATCAACTTGCAGAAAGACCCCATCATTCAAAAGTATGGCTCTAAGAAAGTGGGCTTGACTAGATGCCTTCTCACAAAGGAGGAAATGAAAACATATCACTTTCCATTACAAGGTTGGTATAGATTTTATCCTGTGTTGGCAACAATGGAAGAATGTCTGTTAGTTTATTTAAAAATATTACTGTTGAAAGTTTGTTTTTATGGACTGCTTTCCAAGTGACTTATTCCATCCTCTATTAAAGAGGAAATACTTTAAGTGCAGTGTTTCCTAAACTGTAGGATGTATACTGTGACTGATTTTAGGTAGTACATGAACATGACCTTAAATAACATTGAAATATTTTGTGGGAATAAAAAAATATTCCTTTTTTATTTTTCTTTCATTCCTTCTTAGTGTATTGAAGTCAATATGTCTTTAACATTTTAACACTTCTCTAGTACTTCTAATATTCCTCCCACCCACCCCCACCTCCATTTTCTTTAATAAATAGGTCTAGGCTCAGAGCCTTGGTCAGTTATGTAGTAAGACTTTAATAAAAATTCTTTTATTTATTACCTCTTAATCACAGCAGTAATATTATAATTTCTTAAAAAAAAATAAAGCCCTATTGAGATATAATTAACCTACCATACAGTTCACCCATTTAAAGTATACAATTTCAATAGTTTTTAGTATGTTTGCAGATTTCGTCAACTATTGCCACAGTCAGTTTAGAACACTTGCATTACCCCAAAAGAAACCTTGTACTATCATTTCCTGCAATGTCCTTTAGCCCAAGGCAACTACTAATTACTCTCTGTTAATAGATTTACCTATTGTGAATATAAATGGAATCACACAATATGTGGTCTTTTGTAATTAACTTTTTTAGCTCAGCATAAAATTTTCATGGTTTATCCATGTTGTAGCATGTATTATTATGTCCTTTATTTTCATTCTAATGATATTCCATGTATGTTTATACATTTTATTTATCCAGTCATCAGTTGATGACATTTGAATTGTTTATACTTTGGGGCTGTTGTGAATAATGCTACATCCAGATGAAAGTTTTTGCATGGGTATATGTTTTCATTTTTCTTAAGTATGTAGCAAGGGGTATATACCTACCAAATCCTATGGTAACTCTATGTTTATCCTTTTAAGGAACTACCAGACTTTTTTTTTTTTCCTTTTTAAAAAATTTAAAATAATTTACTTATTTGTTTAATTGGAGGCTAATTACTTTACAATATTGTGGTGGTTTTTGCCAAACATCAACATGAATCAGCCATGGGTGAATATGTGTCCTCCCATCCTAAACCCCCCTCACACATCCCTCCCTACCCCATCACTCTGGGTTGACTTGGCTTCGAGTGCCCTGTTTCATGCATCAAACTTGCCCCAGTCATCTGTTTTACATATCGTAATATACATGTTTCAATGTTATTCTCTCAAATTATCCCACCCTCGCCTTCTCCCACATAGTCCAAATGTCTCTTCTTTACATCTGTGTTTCTTTTGGTGTCTTGCAGATAGGGTCGTCATTACCGTCTTTATAAATCCCATATATATTCCATATAAATTACATACATACAGTGTTAATATACTGTATTGGTGTTTCTGTTTCTGACTTACTTCACTCTATATAATAGGCTCCAGTTTCATCCACCTCATTAGAACTGACTCAAATGCATTAATTTTTTATAGCTGAGTAATATTCCATTGTGTATATGTACCACAGCTTCCTTATCCATTCTCTGCTGATGGACATCTAGGTTGCTTCCATGTCCTAGCTATTGTAAACAGTGCTGCAGTGAACATTGGGGTACATGTGTTTCTTTCAATTCTGGTTTCTTCGGTGTATATGCCCAGCAGTGGAATTGCTGGGTCTGAGCCTGGTAGGCTGCCATCTATGGGGTTGCACAGAGTCGGACACGACTGAAGCGACTTATCAGCAGCAGCAGCATGGTAGTTCTGTTTCCAGTTTTTTAAAGGAATCTCCACACTGTTCTCCATAGTGGCTGTACTAGTTTGTATTCCCACCAACAGTGTAAAAATGTTCCCTTTTCTCCACACCCTCTCCAGCATTTATTGTTTGTAGACTTTTTGATGGCAGCCATTCTGATCCACATAAGATGATACCTCATTGTGGTTTTGATTTGCATTTCTCTAGTAATGAGTGATGTTGAACACTCATTCATATTTTCATTTTTGTTAGCCATCTGTATGTCTTCTTTGGAGAAATGTCTGTTTAGTTCTTTGGCCCACTTTTTGATTGAGTCTTTTGTTTTTCTGGTATTGAGCTGCCTGAACTGATTATATATTTTAAAGATTAATTCTTTGTAAGTTGCTTCATTTGCTGTTATTTTTTCCCATTCTGAAGGCTGCCTTTTCACCTTGCCTATAGTTTCCTTCATTGTGCAAAAGCATTTAAGTTTAATTAGGTCCCATTTGTTGTTTTTTGTTTTTATTTCCATTACTCTGGGAGGTGGGTCATAGAGAATCTTGCTGTGATTTATGTCAGTGTTCTGCCTATATTTTCCTCCAAGAGCTTTATAGTTTCTGGTCTTACATGAAGATCTTTAATCCATTTTGAATTTATTTTTGTGTATGGTGTTAGAAAGTGTTCTAGTTTCATTCATTTACATGTAGTTGACCAGTTTTCCCAGCACCACTTGTTAAAGAGATTGTGTTTTCTCCATTGTATATTTTGCCTCCTTTGTCAAAGATAAGGTATCCATAGGTGTGTGGATTTATCTCTGGGCTTTCTGTTTTGTTCCATTGGTCTATCTTTCTGTCTTTGTGCCAGTACCATACTGTCTTGATGACTGTAGCTTTGTAGTATAGTCTGAAGTCAGGCAAGTTGATTCCTCCCGTTCCATTCTTCTTTCTCAAGGTTGCTTTGGCTATTTGAGGTTTTTTTGTGTATCCATACAAATTGTGAGATTATTTGTTTTGCTTCTGTGAAAAATACCGTTGGTAGCTTGATAGGGATTGCATTTAATCTATAGATTAATTTGGGTAGCAAACTCATTTTCACTATATTGATTCTTCAATCCACAAACATGGTATTTCTGCATCTATTTGTGTCATCTTTGATTTCTTTCATCATTGTTTTATAGTTTTTTGTATATAGGTCTTTTGTTTCTTTAGGTAAATTTATTCCTAAGTATTTTATTCTTTCCATTGCAGTGGTGAATGGGATTGTTTCCTTAATTTCTCTTTTTGTTTCTTCATTGTTAGTGTATAGGAATGCAAGAGATTTCTGCGTGTTAATGTTATATCCTGCAACTTTACTATATCATTGATAAGCTCTAGTAATTTCCTGGTGGTGTCTTCAGGGTTTTCTATGTAGAGGTTTATGTCATCTGCAAACAGTGAGTTTTACTTCTTTTCCATTCTGGATTCCTTTTATTTCTTTTTCTTCTGTGGCTGCTGCTGCTAAGTCGCTTTAGTCGTGTCCAACTCTGTGCGACCCCATGGTCAGCAGCCCACCAGGCTCCCCTGTCCCTGGGATTCTCCAGGCAAGAACACTGGAGTGGGTTGCCATTTCCTTCTCCAATGCATGAAAGTGAAAAGTGAAAGTGAAGTTGCTCAGTCATGTCCAATTCCCAGCAACGCCATGGACTACAGCCTACCAGGCTCCTCCATCCATGGAATTGTCCAGGCAAGAGTACTGGAGTGGGGTGCCATTGCCTTCTCCATTCCTGTGGCTAGGGCTTCTGAAACTATGTTAAATAGTAGTGGTGAAAGTGGTGAACAAGACTTGTCTTGCTCCTGATTTTAGAGGAAATGCTTTCAATTTTTTGCCATTGAGGATAACGTTTACTATGGGTTTGTCATATGTGGCTTTTATTATGTTGAGGTATGTTCCTTCTATGCCTGCTTTCTGGAGAGTTTTTTTTTATCATAAATAAGTGTTGAATTTTGTCAATGGCTTTCTCTATGTCTATTGAGGATTTTTGCATCTATGTTCATCAGTGATATTAGACTGTAGATTTCTTTTTCTGTGGCATCTTTGTCTGTTTTTGGTATTAGGATGATGGTGGCCTCATAGAATGAGTTTGGGAATTTACCTTCCTCTGCAATTGTCTAGAAGAGTTTGAGTAGGATAGGTTTTAGCACTTGTAATTTTTTGGTGGAATTCACCTGTTTAAGCCATCTGGTCCTAGGCTTTTGTTTGTTGGAAGATTTTTTATTACAGTTTTGATTTCCATGCTTGTGATGGGTCTATTAAGATTTCTTTTTCTTCTTGCTTCAGTTTTGGAAGGTTATACTTTTCTAAGAATTTGCCCATCTCTTCCAAGTTGTCCATTTTATTGGTATATAATTGCTCATGGTAGTCTCTTATGATCGTTTGTATTTCTCTGTTGTCTGTTGTGATTCTTCATTTTCATTTCTAATTTTATTGATTTGATTCTTCTTTTTTTCTTGATGAGTCTGGCTAACAGTTTGTCTATTTACCTTCTCAAAGAACCCACTTTTAGTTTTGTTGATCTTTGGTATAGTCTCCTTTGTTTCTTTTTCATTTATTTCTGCTCTGATTTTTATGATTTCTTTCCTTCTACTAACTTTGGGGTTCTTCTTTTCTTCTTTTCCTAGTTGCTTTAGGTGTAAAGTTAGGTTGTTTATTTGATGTTTCTCTTCTTTTTTGAGGTAGGCTTGTATTGCTATGAACCTTCCTCTTAGCACTGCTTTTACTGAATCCCATAGGTTTTGGGTTGTTGTGTTTTCATTTTCATTTGTTTCTATGCATATTTTGATTTCCTTTTTGATTTCTTCCATGATCTGTTCGTATACAAAATTGTGTTGTTTAGCCTCCATATGTTTATATTTTTAAATAGTTTTTTCTTGTAGTTGACATCTAATCCTACTGCATTGTGATCATAAAAGATGCTTGAAATGATTTCAATTTTTTAAAATTTACCAAGGCTAGATTTGTGGCCCAGGATGTGATCTATCCTGGAGAATGTTCTGTGTGCACTTGAGAAAAAGGTGAAATTCATTATTTTTGGGTGAAATGCCTTACAGATATCAATTAGGTCTAACTGGTCTATTGTATCGTTTAAAGCTCGTGTGTCCTTGCTAATTTTCTGTTTGGTTGATCTATCCATAGGTGTGAGTGGGGTAGTAAAGTCCCCCACTATTATTGTGTCACTGTTAATTTCCCATTTCATACTCATTAGCATTTGCCTTACATATTGAGGTGCTCCTATGTTGGTTGCATATATATTTATGATTGTTATATCTTCTTCTTGGATTGATCCTTCGATCATTATGTAGTGTCCTTCTTTATCTCTTATCATGGTCTTTATTTCAAGGTCTATTTTATCTGATATGAGTATTGCTACTCCTGCTTTCTTTTGGTCTCCATTTATATGAAATAACTTTTTCCAGCCCTTCACTTTCAGTCTGTATGTGTCCCTTGGTTTGAGGTGGGTTTCTTGTAGACAGCATATATAAGGGGTCTTGTTTTTGTATCCATTTGGCCAGTCTTTGTCTTTTGGTTGGAGCATTTAACCCATTTACATTTAACATAATTATTGATAAGTATGATACCATTACTGTTTATTTTGTTGTTTTGGGTTCATTTTTAGAAACCTTTTCTGTGTTTCCTGTCTAGAGAAGATACTTTAACATTGGTTGAAGAGCTGGTTTGGTGGTGCTGAATTCTCTCAGCTTTTGCTTGTCTGTAAAGCTTTTAATTTCTCCTTTATATCTGAATGAGATCCTTGCTGGGTAGAGTAATCTTGGTTGTAGGTTATTCTCTTTCATAACTATGTCCTGCTATTCACTTCTGGCCTGAAGAGTTTCTATTGAAAGATCATCTGTTATCCTTATGGGATTCCTCTTGTGTGTTATTTGTTGCTTTTTCCCTTGCTGCTTTTAATATTTGCTCTTTGTGTTTGATCTTTGTTAGTTTGATTAATATGTGTCTTGGGGTGTTTTGCCTTGGGTTTATCCGGTTTGGGACTCTCTGAGATTTTTGGACTTGGGTGGCTATTTCCTTCCCCATTTTGGGAAGTTTTTGACTGTTATCACCTCAAGTGTTTTCTTATGCCCTTTCTTTTTGTCTTCTTCTTCTGGGACACCTATGATTCGAATGTTGGGGTATTTAATATTGTCCTAGAGGTCTCTGAGGTTGTCATCATTTAATTCTTTTTTCCTCTCTGCTTCATTTATTTCTACCATTCTATCTTCTACCTCACTTATCCTCTCTTCTGCCTCAGTTATTCTACTGTTTGTTCCCTCCAGAGTGCTTTTAATCTCAGTTATTGCATTGTTCATTATTAATTGACTCTTCCTTATTTCTTCTAGGTCTTTGTTAAATATTTCTTGTATCTTCTCAATCCTTGTCTCTAGTCTACTTATCTGTAACTCCATTTTGTTTTCAAGATTTTGGATCATCTTTACTGTCATTCTGAATTCTTTTTCAGGTAGACTCCCTATCTCCTCTTTGGTTTGTCATGTTCCTTCACCTGCTGAATATTTCTCTGCTTTTTTGTTCTGTTTAGATTACTGTGTTTGGGGTGCCCTTTCTGCAGGCTGGTTCCTCTTAATTGTGAAGTCTGCTCCCTGTGTATGGGGTTGGAATAGTGGCTTGTCAAATTTTTTTGGTTTGGGGAACTTGCATCTGGGTTCTGGTGGGTGGAGCTGGATCTCTTCTCTCTGGAGTGCAATGAAGTGTCCAGTAGTGAGTTTTGTGGTGTCTATGGGTTTGGCATGGCTTTGGGCAGCTTGTCTTTCAATGTTCAGGGTTGTGTTCCTGTTTTTCTGGAGAATTAGGGTGGTGTGTCTTGGACTAGAACTTATTAGCTCTTGGTTGGAACTTGGTTTCAGTGTAGTTGTGGAGACTTTTGGGTGAGCTCTTGTCTATTAATGTTTCCTGGAGTCAAGAGTTCTCTGATGTTCTAAAGTTTTGGAGTTAAGCTTCCTGCCTCTGGCTTTCAGTCCTTCTCTTACTGTAGCCTCAAGACTTCTCCTTCCGTACAGCACAGAAGATAAAACCCTTAGGTTAATGGTGAAACAATTCTCCATAGCCAGGGACACCAGGGAGATTCACAGAGTTATGTAGAGAAGAGAAGATGGAGGAAGGAGATAGAGTTGACCTCGAGGAGAAAAGGGAGAGTCAAAGGGGAGAGACCAATCAAGCCAGTAATCAAATCCCTAAGTGAAAATGGATACTGAAGACTAGATTCTTAAAGGTACAGAATTGCTAACAAATATCAAGAAGCAAAGATTAAAAACCTAGAATAGAGGTTAGACTCTCATAAGTACAATATAAAAAATACAAAACAAAATCAATCACAAAAATTAAAAAATATTATATATATGAAATTTTTTTTAAACTAGGTTTTTTTTTAAGAAAGGTAATAGTAGGCTATAAAAATGAAAGTTAAAGGAGTAATAAAGAACTAAATTTTTTTTAAAAATTAAGAATTGATAATAGTAAAAATATATCTAGGAATTTCTGTGGAGCTGTTGTGAGCAGTGTGGGGTCAGTTCAGTTTCAAATAGTCCCTTGTTCCAGCTTGTACTTGTTCTCAAGTTCTATAGGTGCCCCTCAAATGTGCACAGTCCCAGTATTAACTGCTGAGTTTTAGTCTGATGCACCTGTCACTTCCAGAGTGGTTCCTCCTCCTTTATTTTGGCTTCCTCTGTTTGCAGATCTCTTCAGTGTGTAATCTCTGCCCTGACACAGGGGTCAAAGGTGGCCACTTATTTAGGCTCACTTGTTCAGTTGTCTTGTGGGGAGGGAGGGACATTGCAAACAAATACTGCTGGCATGTGTGGGGAGTGCTCATGGTGGATGGACCACACTGGGTTTGCCACAGCCCAAGGTGGCATGTACTTCCCGGGTCTATACTTCTCAGGCTCCAGGGTGCTCTGCAAGGGCGCTGTCCCAAGTGGGCCCTGCATTCCATGCATTTCCCAGGTCTAAACTGCTCAGGTTCTTAGGTTCTCCACGGGGGGACAGACCCAGATGGGCTGTGCGTTTTGTGCCCTTCCAAGATCCAAGTAGCTTATGCGAGACCTGGTGCTTGGCTACTACTCTGTCCCGGGTGGGCTGTGTGTCTTATTCACCTCCCAGGTCCTGGCTGCTTGGTTTCCCAGGTGTGCAGTGAGAACACAGTCCCAGATATGCCATGTGTCTCCTCTGGGGAGCTGATCTCAGACTGTGATACTCCTGGCAGATGTCAACCGTCCAGGATCCCAGGAAGACATGGTTAGCAACTGGGAGCCTGCTCAGTTTGTTGGAAGAAGTCTCTGGGGCCAAGATTGCAGCAGCCCCTTGCCTTCCAGCTCTGGCTGTCACACGCCTATCTCTCTGCCTTTGGGGAGGGAGAGCCCTATACAGCAGCCAGCAGCTAGCTTGCTGTCCTTTGGTATTCGCTCAATCCTTTGTTATGTGAGCACACCAGGGGTCACCATGTGGTGTTAGAGCCTTTTGAGGGAAAGTTCTTTTTTTTTTTTGTCTTTGTGGAGCCCATGGTTTGGGTTGCTGTCTCACATTAGCTCCCTCAGATTGTCTTCAGGGAATTCAGGCCCGGTCCTCGGCATGAGCCTCCATGCCACTTCCTCATCTCCACTTGTAGTTGCAGTTAGGCACATATTCTGTGGGTTTTGTTTTTTTTTTTCTCCTGGTTGTGTTGCCCTCTAAGATTCAAAAACTCCCCACAGACATGCCTGTGAGAGGGTTTCCTGCTGTTTGGAAACTTCTTCTCCTTCGTGACTCCCTCCCTAGGATGGGTCTCCATCCCTAAATCTTCTGTCTCTGTTTCTGTCTTATATTTTGTCCTACCTCCTTTCAAAGAGATTGGACTGCCTTTGTGGGTGCCTGGTGTCCTTCACAGTGTTCAGAAGTTGGTTTGTAGAAGTTGCTCAACATTCAAATGATCTTTTGATTAATTAGTCAGGGAGAAAGTGGTCTCCCCATCCTATTTCTCCTCTATCTTTGGACCGCCTCCCCCCAGACTGTTTTACAAGGCCTCTGCACCATTTTACATTCCCTCCAGCAATGTATAAGGTTTCCAATTTCTCCACATCCTTACTAACACTTGTTATGCTCTTTTTGATTATACCCATCCTAATGTGAATTAGTGTCTCGTTGTGATTTTGGTTTGTATTTCTCTGATAGCTGATGATATTGAGCATCTCATTATATGCTTATTGGCCATTTGTATATCTTTTCAGATCCTTTGTCCATTTTTTAATTGGGCTGTCTTTTTTTATTACTGGAGATCTTTTTGTATTCTGGATACATACATTTCCTTTTAAAATAGATTTACTTAAAGTAAAAAAGCTATTTGTAAGATGGAGTTAACAGTTCATATATCATAGGATTGCCATGAAGATTGAGTTAATGTACAGAAAAAGCTTAGCATGGGGCACATAGTGCTTTAAAAAAGTTATTTTGTGGTATTATTGATACTAATACTACAGATAAGGAGGTCAGCAAGTACCATGTCTCCAAGATTTGAGAATATTCCTTTTGGGTTAGACTTTTTTGATTCTTTTAATTGTAATCAGTTGGAAATTTCAAGGTACTGTGACATAGAAACTGGTGAAAGCTTTTCATACTCCCCTTAGTTTCTTGTCAGATAAAAATCTGTTACCTTTAACTGTTTCAGCCTCTATCTGAAGGTAGGAATATTCAGTGATTCAGACACTTTTGGGCTTCTCAGATGAATGTGCCTGATTTATTGACTTAGGAAGGGGTATCCTAAGCCTATATCTGAGCCTCTGTACGGAGTTTTCAGGCTGGGAGTCTAGAAAATGCGGCACATTTCTAAAAAGCGATCTCAGAGAAATTTTAAGGGTAAGGTTAAGTACTAGAGTGTATATGGTGAATGTTAAACTTTCGACCTTCAGTGAAATCCTTTTAGATCTCTGCTATGGTGGAATTTCATTCCTTCTTTTTCTTGTTTGTTTAGGAAAGAAAAATACCACATACAGTCATTTGCATACTTTATTCATCCTCTGTTAGTGCATACATGGAAAAGGTCCCATGACTTAGGATTTAGGTACAATTTGTTATTGCTAATAAGGAGGAAAAAATTGTTACTTGGTAACTGCAAAAAAGTCTAGGCCCTAGTATCCCCAATAACAGCAGCCTACATTATTCTCCCCAAATATAAAAATGAGTAGATGGATAAAAAATTAAGGACAGAAATTATCTCATTTAATCTTCATATTTCAGGTGTCTAACATAGCGAAATGCCCCACAAATGTGGAGTCTCAGTTTTCCCTGAATAAATATAGGAGTGATATTTACCATTTCTAGTTCTAAAGGTAAATGTTTTATTCCTTTTCCTCCTAGGTTTTCCTGACTGTGAAAACTTTGTACCTACCAAATGTAATGGTTCTGTAACAGACAACAGTCCTCTCTTTGGCCTTGACTGTGAAATGGTAAGTGCTACTTTTGATTTTCAACTGGAGTGTTGCACACTAGGGTCTAGTTGTCTTGATTGTGTTCAGTTCTAGCATTCGGTTTAAATAACTGAAAGTGGACCCATTTCATCACGCTTTAGGAAAATTGAATCTTTGCTTCAGGATGAGGAATAAGTATCACATAAGTTTTCTAACTAGTCAATCTAATTTTTGATTATTACTCGAAGTTGATTGCTTCTGTTTTTTGGGTTTTTTTTTTCTGCACTGAGACTCTCTTGCTGTGTGCAGGCTTTCTCTAGTTGCAGCGAGCAGGGACTACTCTGTAGTTGCAGTGCAAGGGCTTCTTGTGGTGGCTTATCTTGTTGCAGAACATAGACTTTAGGGCACATGAGCTTCAGCAATTGGAGTTCTTGGGCTTAGTTACTCCATAGCAGCATGTGGACTCTTCCCAGACCAAGGACCAAACCCATGTCCCCTGCATTGGCAGGCAAATTCTTAATCACTGGACTACCAGTTGAAGTCTGCTTCTGTCTTTTGCACAGGTTTTTTGTCATTGTTGCCTTGAAGTCTTGCCTCAATTACCATTGGTTTGACTTGGTTTTACACATTTAAGATTAGAAGAAGGATTTCCCTGCTTCAGCTTCCTTTGTGTTTTACTTTGTCTAAACCTCCTTTCAAATGCTGTGTATTCCCTCTCACTTAGTGCTCAAGTAATAGTTTCTTAACTCTTAACAGTGGATAAGATCTAAGGATTTGGAGTCATATCAGGGTGTGTATCCTGGCCTTGCCTGTCTCCTTGGGCAAACTAATTCCCTAATTCTTCCTCTGCAAAGTGAGGCTAATGTTAGAGGCTATTTCATGGGGTTATTATGAGATGATATATAAAATACCTAGTATTGCATTAGATAATAGTGCATGCTAATAAATATTACTTTGTAGTGATACTTAGCATGATACTGGGTTGTAGTACACAGTAAATGGTACAATTATAATTGATGTTATGGTACAATTATAATTGATGTTATTGTTTCTGTCCCTCTTAAGCACATCCTTCCCAGAGAAATAGTACTGTGTTGGTTACCTTTAACTATAATAATGTTCAGCAGCCTGCCTAGCTTTAATTTCATTCATATTGGATCTTCTAGTCAGCAAACAGCTGTACTGTTGTCTCAGGGACCCCAGTAGCTTAGAATAGATGACAGCTGATATAGTCTTAAATAATGAGAGAAAGCAAGAGCTTCCACAGTTTAGCAGCCTAACTACATCCTAATCTTTCAGTGCCTTACATCCAAGGGAAGAGAACTAACACGTATCTCACTGGTTGCTGAAGGAGGCGGCTGTGTTATGGATGAACTTGTTAAACCTGACAACAAGATTGTGGACTATCTCACCAGGTATTTTTAACCCTGCCTCCAGCTCTTGATAGATGTCAGACTAGAGTGGAATGAAACTTACCAGGAATAGCCTGTAGCTTCTATTTAGTTAATTATTATCTCAGTTCAGTTCAGTTGCTTAGTCGTGTCTGACTCTTTGCGACCCCATGAATCGCAGCATGCCAGGCCTCCCTGTCCATCACCAACTCCTGGAGTTCACTCAGACTCAGGTCCATCAAGTCAGTGATGCCATCCAGCCATCTCATCCTCTGTCGTCCCTTTCTCCTTCTGCCCCCAATCCCTCCCAGCATCAGTCTCTTTTCCAGTGAGTCAACTCTTCACATGAGGTGGCCAAAGTACTGGAGTTTCAGCTTTAGCATCATTCTTTCCAAAGAAATCCCAGGGCTGATCTCCTTCAGAATGGACTGGTTGGATCTCATTGCAGTCCAAGAGACTCTCAAGAGTCTTCTCCAAAACCACAGTTCAAAAGCATCAAGCCTTCTTCACAGTCCAACTCTCACATCCATACATGACCACTGGAAAAACCATAGCCTTGACTAGACGGACCTTTGTTGGCAAAGTAATGTCTCTGCTTTTGAATATGCTATCTAGGTTGGTCATAACTTTCCTTCCAAGGAGTAAGCGTCTTTTAATTTCATGGCTGCAATCACCATCCGCAGTGATTTTGGAGCCCAGAAAAATAAAGTCTGACACTGTTTCCACTGTTTCTCCATCTATTTCCCATGAAGTGATGGGATCAGATGCCATGATCTTTGTTTTCTGAATGTTGAGGTTTAAGCCAACTTTTTCACTCTCCACTTTCACTTTCATCAAGAGGCTTTTTATTAGTTCCTCTTCACTTTCTGCCATAAGGGTAGTGTCATCTGCATATCTGAGGTTATTGATATTTCTCCCAGCAATCTTGATTCCAGCTTGTGCTTCTTCCAGCCCAGCGTTTCTCATGATGTACTCCGCATATAAGTTTAAGCAGGGTGACAATATACAGCCTTGACGTACTCCTTTTCCTATTTGGAACCAGTCTGTTGTTCCATGTCCAGTTCTAACTGTTGCTTCCTGACCTGCATACAGATTTCTCAAGAGGCAGGTCAGGTGGTCTGGTATTCCCATCTCTTTCAGAATTTTCCACAGTTTACTGTGATCCACACAGTCAAAGGCTTTGGCATAGTCAATAAAGCAGAAATAGATGTTTTTCTGGAACTCTCTTGCTTTTTCCATGATCCAGCAGATGTTGGCAATTTGATCTCTGGTTCCTCTGCCTTTTCTAAAACCAGCTTGAACATCAGGACGTTCACGGTTCACGTACTGCTGAAGCCTGGCTTGGAGAATTTTGAGCATTACTTTACTAGCATGTGAGATGAGTGCAATTGTGCGGTAGTTTGAGCATTCTTTGGCATTGCCTTTCTTTGGGATTGGAATGAAAACTGACCTTTTCCAGTCCTGTGGCTACTGCTGAGTTTTCCAAATTTGCTGGCATATTGAGTGCAGCACTTTCACAGCATCATCTTTCATGATTTGAAAGAGCTCAACTGGAATTCCATCACGTCCACTAGCTTTGTACGTAGTGATGCTTTCTAAGGCCCACTTGACTTCACATTCCAGGATGTCTGGCTCTATTATTATCTGCTGCTGCTGCTGCTGCTAAGTTGCTTCAGTCGTGTCTGACTGTGTGACCCCATAGACAGCAGCCCACCAGGCTCCCCCGTCCCTGGGATTCTCCAGGGAAGAACACTGGAGTGGGTTGCCATTTCCTTCTCCAGTGCATGAAAGTGAAAAGTAAAAGTGAAGTCGCTCAGTCATATCCAACTCCTAGCGACCCCATGGACTTCAGCCTACCAGGCTCCTCCGTCCATGGGATTTTCCAGGCAAGGGTACTGGAGTGGGGTGCCATTGCCTTCTCTGTATTATTATCTACTTACTATCAAAGAAAAGGCTGGGGTACCACAACTGTAAATTTTAATACTGAAATTGTACAGTGTTGGTATATAATGCTCTTATCCTTCTTGCACTCTAATTTTCCTATGACTTTAAGTCATCAGAATATTATCTTCCTTGTCATAGAATCTGACAGTTGTAGCAACTGCCAAATATCTTTGCTCTCTGATAAGACCCCATCTGAAAAAATCTATAAATCATCTTTTGGTTGTCAAATGATCTTAGACCTTAATCTCCCTTGGCCCCAGAAACCAAAATGAAACTGAGTTTTTCCACAGCAGAAATTTGAAGTTAAAATTTTTTTTTTATCATTCCAAAGATAAGCATGCAATTTCAGAATATACACAGTACTGTGATTAGGCAAAGAAAAGCCAGGAAATATTACTGTTGTTGCCCATTGTAGTTACATCTATCAGTTCATGCTTACTTAGGCACAGAGAGGCCATGATAATGATAAAGACTGTCCTATTAGTAACAAGACAATTACACGATATTGTTAGGGAACAGTCATATGTAACAAAGCTGTATGTATAAGCACGTTTGTCATAGTATTGCAAAAATATGGGAATATAAATGTAGGGGGTTGGTTAAAATGAAAATGGGGGATTGGTTAAAATGTTATATCTACTCTAACCATTTAAAATGATGTGCTGAAATAGATTTATTGATATGAAAACTTGTTCATGACATATAGAAAATGTTATGTTTATATTATACAGTAATATGCATTATGATTGCCACGTGGCTTGTGGGATCTTAGTTCCCCAATCAGGGATCAAATCTGGCCCACCACAGTGAAAGCAGGGAATCTTAACCTCTGAACCACCAGGATAGTCCCATGATAACATTTTAAAATTGTTATTTATTTTTTCATTTTTAAAATTTATTTATTTTTAATTGGAGGACAATTGCTTTACAATATTGTGTTGGTTTCTGCCATACATCAACATGAGTCAGCCATAGGCACACATATGTCCCCTTCCTTGTGAATCTCTCTCCCACCTTCTACCCGATCCCATCCTTCTAGGTAGTCACAGAGCACTGGATTTGCACTCCCTGTATTATACGGCAGATACCCATCAGCTATCTATTTTACATATGGTAATATATATGTTTCCACGCTACTCTCTATTCAACCCATACTCTCCTTTTCGCCATGTCCACAAGTCTGTTCTTTATGTCTGTGTCTCCATTGCTGCCCTGCAAATAGGTTCATCAGTACCATATTTCTAGATTCTATACATATGAATTAATATATGATATTTATCTCTTTCTGACTTACTTCACTCTGTATAATAGACTCTATGTTCCATCCACCTCATTAGAACTGACTCAAATGCATTCATTTTTATGGGTGAATAATATTCCATTCTATATATGTACCACACCTTCTTTATCCATTCATCTGTCCATGAACATCTTAAATTGCTTCCATGTCCTATCGTAAATAGTGCTGCAATGAACATTTGGGGTATATGTGTCTTTTTCAATTATGGTTTTCTTAGGGTTATATGCCTAGTAATGGGATTGTTGAGTCCTATGGTAGTTTTATCCCTAGTTTTTTAAGGTATCTCCGTACTGTCTTCCGTAGAGGCTGTATCAATTTATATTCCTACCAACAGTACAAAAGTGTTCCTTTTCTCCATACTCTCTCCAGAATTTATTGTTTGTAGATTTTTGGATGATGGCCATTCTGACAGGTGCATTTCTCAAATAATGAGTCATGTTGAGCACTTTTTCATGTGCTTATTAGCCATTGCATTTTTATAAAAATGAAACATACATGAATATATATGTATCAAAAAATATGAAAGGGTATTTATTAAAGTGTAAAAAGTGATCTCTGGGTAGTGGGATTATAGGCAGTTTTTAATTTCTTCTTTGTTTATTTTCAGTCTTATTACACTGAGCATTTATTAATGTTTTATCAATTTTTTAAAATATTCTTTTTGAAGTGGCTTTCCAGGGAGGAAAACTTAGTAATATCCTGGTTTGTCCATTTCTGTTTTTTTTGTTGTTGTTGTTGTTGTTGAAAGTTTCTCTGGAATCACAAAGAAGATTCTTAACCCAGTGACAACCAAACTCAAAGATGTACAGAGACGGTTGAAGATCCTTCTTCCTCCTGATGCTGTGTTAGTGGGCCACTCCTTAGATTTAGATCTCAGAGCACTGAAAGTGAGTATCTGATTTAGGACTTAGTTTTTCTAGCATATGAGCCTGTTTTATCTATCTTAGATCTAAAGCCTTCTGTTCCCCAGTCCACTTATTTTTTCCTTTAACATAGGATGCTACTCATTCTATTCTCTTTCCTCCTCAGATGATACATCCATATGTTATTGATACATCATTGCTGTATGTCAGAGAGCAGGGCAGAAGATTTAAGCTCAAGTTCTTAGCCAAAGCTATTTTGGGGTAAGTTTGTTTGAATATTATATTATCCTGATAGACTGCATATAAGTTAGCATATTGTGTCTTATTTAAAGAATATTGCAAAAGGTCAGCCTCTCTGCTCTTCCTCTCTCTTAGTTTGTAAACATTATTAGGAATTCTGAGATCCTAACTTCAGAGAGAAGTATGACACATAAATGAAAAAACTTTGGGAATACAAAAAGGAGTTGCATTCGTAGCTGAAGATTGATGGATAGACTGGACAGAAAAGGCAGAAAAGTTAACCAAAACTTTGAAACATAACATTTCTATATTGATAGTATCCTAGTACGTATAAACACATGTATAATGATGTTCATTATAGTGCGGTTTAAAATAGCCCCCAAATCTTCAGATATTCTACAAGACTAGTTAAATAAATTATGGTTATCTGTATAACTGAAGCTTTGTTATTGAATGTGATGATATGTGCTAATAGTTCAGTTCATTCACTCAGTGTGTCCGACTCTTTGTGACCCCATAGACTGCAGCACACCAGGCCTCCCTGTCCATCACCAGTTCCCAGAGTTTACTCAAACTCATGTCCATTGAGTCAGTGATGGCACCCAACCATCTCATCCTCTGTCATCCCCTTCTTGTCCCGCCTTCAATCTTTCCCAGCATCAGGGTCTTTTCAAATGAGTCAGTTCTTTGCAGCATGTGGCCAAAGTATTGGAGTTTCAGCTTCAGCATTACTCCTTCCAATGAATATACAGGACTGATTTCCTTTAGGATGGACTGGTTGGAACTCCTTGCTGTCCAAGTGACTCTCAAGAGTCTTCTCCAACACCACAGTTCAAAATCATCAGTTCTTCAGTGCTCAGCTTTCTTTATAGTCCAACTCTCACATCCGTACATGAATACTGGAAAAACCATAGCTTTGACTAGGTGGACCTTTGTTGGCAAAGTAATGTCTCTGCTTGTTAATACACTGTCTAGGTTGGTCATAACTTTTCTTCCAAGGAGCAAATGTCTTTTAATTTCATGGCTGCAGTCACCATCTGCAGTGATTTTGACTGTGACTGGTGATGGAAGTAAAGTCGGATTCTATCAAGAGCAATATTGCATAGAAACCTGGAATGTTAGGTCCATGAATCAAGACAAATTGGAAGTGGTCAAACAGGAGATGGCAAGAGTGAACATTGACATTTTAGGAATCAGTGAACTAAAATGGACTGGAATGGGTGAATTTAACTCAGATGACCATTATATCTACTACTGTGGGCAAGAAGGCAATGGCACCCCACTCCAGTACTTTTGCCTGGAAAATCCCGTGGATGGAGGAGCCTGGTGGGCTGCAGTTCATGGGGTCGCTAGAGTCAGACACGACTGAGCGACTTCACTTTCACTTTTCACTTTCATGCATTGGAGAAGGAAATGACAACCTACTCCAGTGTTCTTGCCTGGAGAATCCCAGGGACGGGAAGCCTGGTTGGCTGCCGTCTATGGGGTCGCACAGAGTCGGACACGACTGAAGTGACGCAGCAGCAGCAGCAGCAGTGGCCAAGAATCTGTGAGAAAAAAATGGAGTAGCCATCATAGTCAACAAAAGAGTCTGAAATGCAGTACTTGGATGCAATTTCAAAAATGACAGAATGATCTCAGTTCATTTCCAAGGCAAACCATTCAATATCACAGTAAGCCCAAGTTTAGCCCTGACCAGTAATGCTGAAGAAGCTGAAGTTGAATGGCTCTGTGAAGACCTATAAGACCTTTTAGAACTAACACCCCCAAAAGATGTCCTTTTCATTAGAGGGGACTGGAATGCAAAAGTAGGAAGTCAAGAGATACCTGGAATAAAGGCAAATTTGGCCTTGGAATACAGAATGAAGCAGGGCAAAGGCTGATAGAGTTTTGCCAAGAGAATGCACTGCTCATAGCAACACCCTCTTCCAACAACTCAAGAGAAGACTCTATACATAGACATCACCAATTGGTCAATACCGAAATCAGATTGATTATATTCTTTGCAGCCAAAGATGAAGAAGCTCTATACAGTCAGCAAAAACAAGACTGTAAGCTGACTGTGGCTCAGATTATGAACTCCTTATTGCCAAATTCAGACTTAAATTTAAGGAAGTAGGGAAAACCACTAGACCATTCATGTATGACCTATATCAAATCCCTTATGATTATACAGTGGAAGTGACAAATAGATTCAAGGGATTAGATCTGATAGAGTGCCTGTTGAACAATGGACAGAGGTTCGTGACATTGTAGAGGAGGCAGTGATCAAAAGCATCCCCAAGAAAAAGAAATGAAAAAGGCAGAATGGTTGTCTGAGGAGGCCTTTTAAATAGCTATGAAAAGAAGAGAAGCAAAAGGCAAAGGAGAAAAGGAAAGGTATCAGCATCAGAATGCAGAGTTCCAAAGAATAGCAAGCAGAGATAAGAAAGTCTTCCTCAGGGATTAATGCAAAGAAATAAAGGAAAACAATAGAATGGGAAAGACCAGAAATGTCTTCAAGAAAATTATAGATACCAAGGGAAGATTTCATGCAAAGATGGCCACAATAAAGGACAGAAATGGTATGGATCTCTCAGAAGCAGAAGATACTAAGAAGAGGTAGCAAGAATACACTGAAGAACTATACAATAAAGATCTTTACAACCCAGATAATCACGATCATGTGATCACTCACCTAGAGCCAGACATCCTGAAATGCAAAGTCAAGTGGGCCTTAGGAAGCATGACTAGGAACAAAGCTAGTGAAGGTGATGGAATTCCAGTTGAGTTATTTCAAATCCTAAAAGATGATGCTGTGAAAGTGCTGCACTCAATATGTCACCAAATTTGGAAAACTCAGCAGTGGCCACAAGCCTGGAAAAGGTCAGTTTTCATTCCAATCCCAAAAAAAGGCAATGCAAAAGAATGCTTAATCTACCGCACAGTTGTACTCATCTCACACGCTAGCAAAGTAATGCTCAAAATTCTCCAAGCCAGGCTTCAACAGTACATGAACCATGAACTTCCAGATGTTCAAACTGGATTTAGAAAAGGCAGAGGAACCAGAGATCAAATTGCCAACATCTGTTGGATCATGGAAAAAGCAAGAGAGTTCCAGAAAAACATCTATTTCTGCTTTATTGACTATGCCAAAGCCTTTGACTGTGTGGATCATAATAAACTGTGGAAAATTCTTCACGAGATAGGAATCCCAGACCACCTGACCTGCCTCCTGAGAAATATATATGCAGGTCAAGAAGCAACAGTTAGAACTGGACATGGAACAATAGACTGATTCCAAATTGGGAAAGGAGTACATCAAGGCTGTATATTGTCACCGTGCTTATTTAAGTTATATACAGAGTACATCATGAGAAATGAGGGACTGGATGAAGCACAAGCTGGAATCAAGATTGCTGGGAGAAATATCAATAATCTCAGATGTGCAGATGACACCACACTTACAGTAGAAAGCAAAGAAGAACTAGAGAGCCTCTTGATGAAAGTGGAGAGTGAAAAAGTAGGCTTAAAGCTCAACATTTAGAAAACTAAGATCTTGGCTTCTGGTCCCATCACTTCATGGCAAATAGATGGGGAAATAGTGACAGATTTTATTTTTTTGTGCTTTAAAATCACTGCAGATGGTGGCTCCAGCCATGAAATGTGCAATAAAGGGACGTCTAAGATGTTACTGAGAAAAAATCTGGGTATTATTCTCCAATTTATAGATTAATCTCCATAAAATGGAGATTCAGAAGAAGATTCAAAGATTTTGAGATATTGATATGATGTAGCTTAGATTTAGATATATCTATAGACAGAAGTATGAGTGAGTGAAGTCGCTCAGTCGTGTCTGACTCTTTGCAACCCCGTGGACTGTAGCCTAACCAGGTTCCTCCATCCATGGGATTTTCCAGGCAAGAATACTGGAGTGGGTTGCCATATCCTTCTCCAGGAGATCTTCCTGACCCAGGGATTGAACCCAGGTCTCCCACATTGTAGGCAGATGCTTTACCATCAGAGCCACCAGGGAAGATATGTATTTTTACAAGTTTTTTAAAATAATGAGACTTCTCTGGCATTTCAGTGCTTCCAATGGAGGGGGCACAGGCACCATCCTTGATCAGGGAACTAAGACCCATATGCCACACAGTGCAGTCAAAAAATTAAAGAACTTTTAAGTATATAACAGACATGCGTGCATGCATGCAAAGTTGCTTCAGTTGTGTCCCTGACACAACTGTGTTACAGTTGTGACCCTGTGGACCATAGCCCACCTGGGGCCTCTATCCATGGCATTCTCCTGGCAAGAATACTGGAGTGGGTTGCCATGCCCTTTTCCAGGGGATTTTCCCAACCCAGGGTTTGAACCTATGTCTCTTAACTCTACCTGCATTTTTAGGAGTGTTCTTTACTGCTAACGCCACCTGGGAAGGCTGTATATTAGACACTTGTATACAAATAGAAAATTTCTGGAAGATAACTTTAAAACCACAGCTATATCTAAGAAATGAGACAAGGGATTGACTAGGGAGTGAACCAGAGACTTTTTATTAAATAGCCATTGATGATGTGCTTACTGTAGACAAAGCCATTCCTGATCATTTTGTATTCTCAGAACCTCTCAGATCTTGGCACTAAGGAATAAACGAATCTTGATTGTTGTGATTCAAATCTAATTACTGGGATGCTAAAATTTTACATGTAGCGAGGACTTTGGGGTAGTTGAAAGAATCTGTCATTAAAAATGCTCTCAGAACTTTCCTGGCCTTCCAGTGGTTAAAACTCCATGCTTCCAAAGTAGGGGGTGTGGGTTCAATCCCTGGTCGAGGAATTCCACATGCTGCACCTCACAGCCACAAAATTAAAAAAAAAAAAGAATGCTCCCAGTTATCTCAATTTTACCTTGACTTTCCAGGAAGGATATACAGTGTCCAGATAGGCTTGGTCATGATGCTACAGAAGATGCTAGAACAACCCTTGAATTGGCTCGATATTTCCTCAAGTATGGCCCAAGGAAGGTTAGTATCTTTGCTTTCCTTAAAATTATGAGACTAGAACAGTGTCACAAACCACCATATCCTATTTATTTACAAAAATGGGAGTGTAATTCAAGGTGAACATATATTTGAAATTAAGATGTGTATCACTAGCATAATATAGTGGTTAAATGTCTCTGAAGTTAGACTTAACCTGTTTTTCAGTAGGTGAAATGATATATATTATAGGTGAAATGATATGTGATATCTAAGGCAATTTCTCTGAAGAACTTTAGTTTCTAGTTTTTAGTTTCTAGATCTGTAAAATGGGAACATACTTCTCTGGGATATTGGTGAGGGTAAATGAGATATTATATAGTACAATACTCTTAGCATAGTGCCATGAATATATTAAGCACCATAAAGTGGTATTAATCATTATAGTTGATAGAATTCCAGTGGTTAAGACTCTGTGCTTCCATTGAAGGGGGCATGGGTTTTATCCCTGGTTAGGGAACTAAAGATCCTGCATGCTACTTTTAAGTCACTGTAACTGATGTTAATAATTGTGATAATTATAAATATCTACATAGATTTTTGCTCTCTTGGGGTAGCACTGTTTCAACAGGAGTTGCCACTTGACTTCTAGGAAGAACTGCATATCACTTGAGTAAAATCTAAGGAAATCTGAATTAAGCATAGGCTTTAGTTAATAACACACTGGAAAAGAATCTATAAAAGAATGGATATGTGTAACTGATTCACTTTGGTATAAATAGAAACTAACACAACATTGTAAATCAACTATACTCAAATAAAAAATTTAAAAAGAAAAAACTAACATCAATAATTGTGCCAAATATATACTACTAATCTAAGATATTAATAATAGTTGAAAATGGCAGTTGAATATGCTTGGGAACTCTATACTCTCTTTATAATTTTTCTGCAAATCTAAAATGATTCTAAGTAAGAAAACTTGTATCTCTATACACGAAAACTCCCAAAGGGCTCTCACTTTATGCAAAGAGAATAAACTAGAATACTTTTAATAATTTTGTATTAATATAGTAAAGTCTTTTTTTCTTCATATTGCCATGAAAACTATTCTTTTATAATTTCAAAAGATTGCATGTTTACAGAGAAGTAAGTTTTAAGTGACTTGGGAATGAATGAATTGTCACTGCTTTTCACTTAGCCCCGCTTGGTCCTTTCCCATATTAATGTTACATCAGCAGCTGGTAACAGATTGCCATTCTTGGCTGAGCAGCCAGACGTGATCTGGTAAGTATGTCCCAGTCTAGGACTGTGGCATCAGCAAAGTTCACTGTCTACAGAAGCAAAGAACACCACTTGAGTAGGTTTTACAGGTTTGAGCATTTTGTTTGTTTTGTTTTTTAGCCTCAAATACTTTCAGTTCAGTTCAGTTACTCAGTCATGTCTGACTCTTTGCGACCCCATAAACCGCAGCACGCCAGGCCTCCCTGTCCATCACCAACTCCCAGAGTTTACTCAAACTTATGTCCATTGAGTCGGTGATGCCATCCCACCATCTCATCCTCTGTTGTCCCCTTCTCCTCCCACCTTCAATCTTTCCCAGCATCAGGGTCTTTTCAAATGAGTCAGTTCTTCACAACAGGTGGTCAAAGTATTGGAGTTTCAGCTTCAGCATCAGTCCTTCCAATGAATATTCAGGACTGATTTCCTTTAGGATGGACTGGTTGGATCTCCTTGCATTCCAAGGGACTCTCAAGAGTCTTCTCCAACACTACAGTTTAAAAGCATCAATTCTTCGGTGCTCAGCTTTCTTTATAGTCCAACTCTCACATCCATACATGACTACTGGAAAAACCATAGCCTTGACTAGATGGACCTTTGTTGGCAAAGTAATGTCTTTGCTTTTTAATATGCTGTCTAGGTTGGTCATAATTTTCCTTCCAAGGAGTAAGCGTCTTTTAATTTCACCATCTGCAGTGATTTTGGAGCCCAAAAAAGTAGTCTGACACTGTTTCCACTGTTTCCCCATCTATTTGCCATCAAATACTTTACAAGATACTAAATGATTTTTACCACTTTATTTTCTTTTAAGATTGCAGAACTAAATCTGGAGGCACTATCTAGTCACCAGGAAAGCCAAGAGCTAAGAAATACAGCAGAAGTAGTTCAGCAGCTAAATACAAGGTAATATTTTTCAGTTCTAAATAGTTACAAAGATAAATGGAGTATCTGATTGCTTATTTAACAACAAAACCTGGCAATTTCTTTTCTCCTTTTGAGTCTATTGAGAAATGTTTACCAATAATATGAGTAACATTCTTCCATTACAGAAACTATGGAGGGAAAACTATCATCTACTTCCCTGAATAGCATGCTTTTCTAATTTTCTGAATATATTGACTTGTCTTAAAATAACTCATTTTACCAAAAAAGTGAGACATTGAAATAACATTGAACTAAGTAGCATGAGAGGAGATATAGACTAGTGACTATTTGGGTTAAAGGAGTCAGCTGTAGTCTTGATGTCTTGCCCAGATTGGGGAAAATACAAACAAAAAACAGATTCAGAAGGGGTTTGTCTCTGCAGCATAATAAATATATCAGATCCTTACAATCTAGCCAAAACTTTGATAAAGAGCTTTGAATATATTTTTGTTTATCCTTCCTCTCCCTGAATCAAGAGCAGCAATGACAAATATGATTTCTATAGTGGTGGAAATGTTCTGTAACTGTGCTATCCACATGTGTGAACCTTTTAGTACACATGACTACTGCAATTAAGAAACTGAATTTTCATTTTATTTAATTTTAATTAAAATAACCACATGTTGCTAATTGGTACCATGTTAGACAGTACAAGTATAAAGAAGTAACTCTTGGGTTAGTAACTCTTGGGTTATTCCTAACCTCTTAACCTTGGGTTATTCCTTAACCTCTCCTTCTTTACAGTGTTTTAGAATGCCTGGACTCAGTGGGCCAGAAGCTCCTTTTCTTGACCCGGGAGGCAGATGCTAGTGCACTTTCTTCTTCCAAAAACTGTCAAACTATTAAGTGCCTTTCAAATAAAGAGGTGAGTGACCCACTGTGTCTTTGAAGGTTGTATTCAGAGTAGAGGGTAACATAACCCTTCGTAACCAATGCCAGTATCAAGCTGTTATTCATTAGCAACCTTGTGTACCATTAGCCAGTCTTCTGTCTCAAATTTTGTATGGAGCACTTTTAGTCTTAGTTACCCAATAGGAGCAGAACTGTCAGCTGCCAGTGTCTTTTTCCAGATTCTAGCAGGCCTGTGGCTTTGGCTATTGAATTTCTGTCTCTCATGACATTGGTAATTTCATTTTGGGTTTCCTTATAATTAGATTCAGGTTATGCAGACTATATTTTTAGCCAGATCATACATAAGTAATATGTCCTTTCAGGGTACCACATCAAGAGGCATATTTGTCCATCTGTCCCTTTCTTGTTTTTATTTTGATGATCTTAACGAGATGTTGTCTGCTTTCTCTGTTAGAGAGTTACTGCTTTTTCCCCTTATTTCAAATAAGTACTATGTGAGGATATACTTTAAGAAAAGCAAATACCCTGCTTTTCATCAAAATCCCCTCCTGCTCTTATCAGACTGGTTCCAAATAGGAAAAGGAGTACATCAAGGCTGTACATTGTCACCCTGCTTATTTAACTTATATGCAAAGTACATTATGAGAAACGCTGGGCTGGAAGAAGCACAAGCTGGAATCAAGATTGCCAGGAGAAATATCAATAACCTCAGATATGCAGATGACACCACCCTTATGGCAGAAAGTGAAGAGGAACTCAAAAGCCTCTTGATGAAAGTGAAAGAGGAGAGTGAAAAGTTGGCATAAAGCTCAACAATCAGAAAACGAAGATCGTGGCATCTGGTCCCATCACTTCATGGAAATAGATGGCGAAACAGTGCAAACAGTGTCAGACTTTATTTATTGGGGCTCCAAAATCACTGCAGATGGTGATTGCAGCCATGAAATTAAAAGACGCTTACTCCTTGGAAGGAAAGTTATAACCAACCTAGATAGCATATTCAAAAGCAGAGACATTACTTTGCCAACAAAGGTCTGTCTAGTCAAGGCTATGGTTTTTCCTGTGGTCATGTATGGATGTGAAAGTTGGACTGTGAAGAAAGCTGAGTGCCGAAGAATTGATGCTTTTGAACTGTGGTGTTGGAGAAGACTCTTGAGAGTCCCTTGGACTGCAAGGAGATCCAACCAGTCCATTCTAAAGGAGATCGACCAGTCCTGGGTATTCTTTGGAAGGACTGATGCTAAAGCTGAAGCTCCAATACTTTGGCCACCTCATGCAAAGAGTTGACTCATTGGAAAAGACTGATGCTGAGAGGAATTGGGGGCAGGAGGAGAAGGGGATGACAGAGGATGAGATGGCTGTATGGCATCACCGACTCAATGGACATGAGTCTGAGTGAACTTTGGGAGTTGGTGATGGACAGGGAGGCCTGGCGTGCTGCAATTCATGGGGTCGCAAAGAGTCAGACATGACTGAGCGACTGAACTCAACTGAACTGATGATTCTTAGCTGAACCAATTTTACTGTGACTGTTGTACAAGGATGACTTTCCAACTCTATATACTTCCTCCATATTTACTAGTTGTTACTCAGCATTCTATGAGTAAGAGTCCTCCCATTACCTTATTTATTTGTTCATTCATTCATTAATTTCACATGGACCTGTGGATTCCTATTTTATTTCAGTATGCTAAGTTGTGTCTGACTCTTTGTGACCCATTGGACTCTAGCCCACCAGGCTCCTCTGTCTGTGGAATTTTCCACACAAGAATACTGGAGTGGGTTCCAATTTCCTACTCCAGGGGATCTTCCGAACCCAGGGATTGAATTCACATCTCTTGCGCCTCCTGCACTGGCAGTCAGATTCATTATCACTGTAGCTTCTGGGAAACCCTATTGATGTCTATACATTTATGCAAAATAACTACTGTGAAGCCAAAATGGGCATTTCATTTCTGGACAATTTGAACTTTTTTTTTATATGAAACTTAAATATTAGGTATCCTCCTCAGAGGATATTTTATTACTCTGGTTAGGACTCTCAATACTGTGTTGAATGTAGGTGGCAGGAGCGGGAATCCTTGTTTCTGATCTTAGAGAAATAGTTTTTAGTCTTTTACCTTTGAGTATGATGTTCAGTTCAGTTCAGTTCAGTCATTCAGTCATGTCTGACTCTTTGCGACCCCATGGACCACAGCACGCCAGGCCTCCCTGTCCATCACCAACTCCCGGAGTCCACCCAAACCCATGTCCATCGAGTCAATGATGCCATCCAACCATTTCATCCTCTGTCATCCCCTTCTCCTCCTGCCGTCAATACTTCCCAGCATCAGGGTCTTTTCCAATGAGTCAGCTCTTAGCATTAGGTGGCCAAAGTATTAGAGTTTCAGCTTCAACATCAGTCCTTCCAAAGAATACCCAGGACTGATCTCCTTTAGGATGGACTGGTTGGATCTCCTTGCAGTCCAAGGGATTCTCAAGAGTCTTCTCCAACACCACAGTTCAAAAGCATCAATTCTTCGGTGCTCAGCTTTATAGTCCAACTCTCATATCCATACATGACTACTGGAAAAACCATAGCCTTGACTATGTATAATGTATCTGTATGTATGTGTGATGTTATCTGTGGGCTTTTCATATATGGCCTTTATTGTGTTTGGGAAGTTTCCTCCTATTTTTAGTTTTTTATTGTTTTTATGAACTAGTGTTGAATCTTGTCAAATGCTTATTCTGCAGTTGAATGATCATATGGTTTTGTCTTTCATTCTGTTAATGTGGTATATTACATGGAATTATTTTCATACACTGAAACATCCTTGCATCCCAGGAATAAATTTCAGTGGATCATGGTGTGTAATACTTTCAATGTGTTGTTGAATTCAGTTTGCTAATAACATTTTGCTGTCTAAAGTAATCATTGGATTGGAAGGATTATTTCCATTTTATTGTTTTCTGTATCTTTTACAGCTTTTTGTCCCTCCTCTCTTTTCTACTGTCTTCCTTTGAGTTTCATTGATTGTATGTGTATGTGGGTGTGTAGAAACAGACTTTGATACCCTTCTCATTTCCTTTTGAGTATGTTCTGGAGATATTTTCTTTGTAGTCATCATTGCAGTTACCTTAAAGTTAAAACATTGTTTTAAACTGATAACAACTTAATTGCATACAAAAATTCTACTCCTACAAGCTCCACACCACTCAACTTTGTTACTGATATCATAAATTGCATTTTTATATATTATATACACATTAACGACCTCAGATATGTGGATGATACAACTCGAATGGGAGAAAGTGAAGAGGAACTAAAGAGCCTCTCAATGAGGGTGAAAAGGAGCGTGAAGAAGCAGGCTTAAACTCAGTATTAAAAAACTTAAGATCATGGCATGTGTTCCCATCATTTCATGGCAAATAGAAGAGGAAAAAGTGGAAGCAGTGACAGATTTCCTCTTCTTAGGCTCTAAAATCACTGGGGATGGTGACTGCAGCCATGAAATTAGAAGGCAATTGCTTCTTGTCAGGAAAGCTGTATCAAACCTAGTTGTTGTTGTTCAGTGGCTCAGTCATGTCTGACTCCTTGCAACCACATGCACTGTACCATGCCAAGCAACCCTGTCCATCACCGTCTCTGGGAGCTTGCTCAAACTCATGTCCATTGAGTTGGTGATGCCATCCAACCATCTCATCCTCTGTCATCCCCTTCTCCTGCCTTCATCCTTTCCCAGCATCCAGGTCTTTTCCAGTGAGTCAGCTCTTCTCATAAGGTGGCCAGAGTACTGGAGCTTCAGCTCCAGCATCAGTCCTTCCAATGAATATTTAGGACTAGTTTCCTTTAGGATGGACTGGTTGGATCTCTTGCAGTCCAAGGGACTCTCAAGAGTCTTCTCCAACACCACAGTTCAAAAGCATCAATTCTTCGGCGCTCAGCTTTTTTATGGTCCAACTCTCATATCTGTACATGACTACTGGAAAAATCATAGCTTTGACTAGACAGACCTTTTTGGCCAAGTAGTGTCTCTGCTTTTTAATGTGCTGTCTAGGTTTGTCATAGCTTTTCTTCCAAGGAGCAAGCGTCTTTTAATTTCATGGCTGCAGTCACCATCTGCAGTGTTTTTGGAGTCCAAGAAAATAAAGTCTGTCACTGTTTCCATTGTTCCCCATTTATCCCCATCAAAAAGCTCTTTGGTTCCTCTTCGCTTCCTGCCATAAGGGTCATGCCATCCGCTATCTTAGGTTATTGATATTTCTTCTGGCAATCTTGATTCCAGCTTGAGCTTCAACTACCCTGGCATTTTGCATGATGTACTCTGTATGTAAGTAAATAAACAGGGGGACAGTATACAGCCTTGATGTGCTCCTTTCCCAATTTGGAACCAGTCTGTTGTTCCATATCAGAACAGCAATTAACATAGGCATGTAGTTATTTTTTCCATGTTTTTGTCAATTTAAGTTCTGGATAATTAAAAGTGAATTTATGCACCAAAATTACATCAATACAAGTGTATTATGTTTATGTGTGTTCATGCATTTACCTTAATTGGAATACTTTCATGTTGTCATCTAGTATCCTTTCATCTTAAAGGACCCCCCCTGTAGCACTTCTCATAAGAGTAAACATAGTGATGATAAACTTCCTCAAGTGTTTTTTTTTTTTTTTAACCTTCATTTTTTAAGCATAGTTTTGCTGGATACAGTTTTCTTGGTTGATGGGGTTTGTTTGTTTTTTAGCTCTTTGAATTTTTCACTCTCTTCTGATTTGCAAGGTTTCTGTAAAGAAATCCACTGATAATCTTATGAAAGCGTCCTTGTATGTGATGAATTGCTTTACTCTTGCTGCTCAAGATTCTCTCTTTAATTTTGTCTTTTAACAAATTTGATTGTAATATGTCTTTGTGTTGGTCTCTTTAGATTTATCCTGCTTGGAGTCCTTTCAGTTTATTGAATTTGTATGTTCTTTCCTTTGCTCAGATATGGGGGGTTTTCAGCCATTATTTCTTCAGATAAGCTCTCTATCCCTTTTTCTCTTCTTCTGGGATGCCTATATTTTTCTATATTAGTCCTCTAGATGATGTCCTGTAAGCCTCTTAGATGCTATTTGCTTTTCTTTATTCTTTTTGCTCTAACTTAGTGATTTCAAAGATATATTTTCAAGTTTGCCTAATCAAGTCTGATGTTGAAACCCTTTAGTGAATTTTTCAATTCACTTAATGTATTTTTCAGCTCCAGAGTTTATTTAGTTCTTTTTTATATAGTTGCTGTCTCTTTAATGAAATTCTCATTTTGTCCTGATTTCATTAGTTGTTTATCTTTGTTCTCTTTTTAGTTCATTCTGTATTTCTTTAGGTCAGCTACCTCTCCCATTGTTAGGGCCTGGCATTGTGGAAAGGAAAGCTTTCACTGATCAGCTCAGAGTGAGGTTTCAGGACCTCTCAAATCTACTTTGAGGATGTATTGTCACTGAGCTTGTGCAGGTGCTTTTAGTTGTTTTAGTTTACTCCCCGAGCAGCTTGTCCCTGTTTCCTTTCAGAACTTGTAATCTGTTGCTCCTCCTGACATCTGCGTTTGGAACTGCAGCTCTAATGTGCAGTGATTACAAGTTCATTATTAAGATGTGATTGCATCAGTGGCTTACAAACAAGGCTGCCAGTCCTATCAGTGGTTTGAGTCAAGTGAAACAGAAACTGATCAGTCCCTCAGGCAATGCCCAATCTAACCATGACATTGAGTGCATGGTCCACTCTTGTTTCTGTCCAGAGGGAAGATCCCCAATATGGGAAGTTCCCTCTATGTTGAGCTCTTCTAGGTTAGATAGTGCAGGCATAGATGGGTATACAAAACCTGCATATTTTCCTTTTCCTGTTGCTGGGATCCCTTGTTGTTGTTGTGTCTGGGTGCTGTAGTTCTCCACCAGTCTCTTATATTCTTGCAAAGATGTTTTGGCTTACATAGTATTAAAGTGGTGTGTGTGGGAAACTGAGGGCCTAAAGCTTCCTTGTACTCTTATCTTGCGATGTCAGGCTCTCTTTTTTCTTTTTTTTAAGTGTTGATGGTTTTTTTGAGAAAGATGTGCTAGGAAGAGTAAGTTTATAATGCTCTTGTGAGGGATTGGTATTTATCTTTTCCTATCTTTTATTTCTCTTTTTTCCTTAATTTCTGTCCTGATTTCTTTTTTTTTTCCCTTCACTGCAGTGGCTCCAATAGGGTATTGCCTCTTCTCTATATATCTGATTTTTCCCCAGAAACACTGTTTCTCTGAGGCTGTCAAGTCTCTTCCTTGTAGTCAAGGGCTTGAACCTTCAAAGTTGTGACCTGTGTTCATTGCTTTGGCATTTAGTTGTACTTTTTTCTGGGCCTGATTTTGTTTCACCCAAGCCTTCTGTGCCCCTTGGCTCCCTGCCCCTCAAAGTCTTTTGCACCTCTTTTCCCTCTTTATTCACAGGCTTGCAACAGTGTGGGGTGATGGTAGCTCTGTTGGAATTTAACTTGTTTTTTTACTTAGAGGTAATTTGAAGGTTGTAATAGCCTGCTTCTTAGTAATGCTAGAGATCTGGGTCGTATGTGATTCTGTTCTTTTTACTGATTAGATGGTTTTTTACAAGGCTGTGTGGTATCACCATTTTTTTTCCAGACCTTGAAGTCAGCCTCACATTGCTTTTTAATATGGGTAAAAAGACAACCATTGTTTATATTACTGTGCCTCACCTCCACAAGCCACAATAGACTAGATTCCTGCCTCATCCAGGCTGTGCTGTTTTCTACAGGTTCTTGAGCAGGCTAGAGTGGAAATCCCCCTGTTTCCCTTCAGCATCGTGCAGTTCTCTTTTGAACCCTTTTCACCCAACCTCACTGAAGAGATGAACAAAAGGGTAAGTGAATGGGTTCTACTAGATGATTTATTTGATGACATTATAATCTCCTCCAATTAAGGAAAGTAATACCTACTTATATTAAGTTTACTATATATTTCTCTAAATTTTTTCTATAGGTATATTACCATTTACATTTTTATGATGGGAATCAGACTATATATTCTATTTTGCAACTTTATTTTTTCACTTAACAGTATATCTTAAACATCTGTTCATAACACTATATAATCTTTGTGCTGCCTAGTTTTCTTTTGTACGATATACCTATTATTTTCAGCATTTGGATTTGATAAAATTTTGCTATTCCATATAATGATGCCATGAAATCCCTGTAGACAAATTCTTGTACATTTGACGGGTGTTTGTGTTGAGAAATTCCTTGAAAGGATTTATCCCATGTTTCAACTTACGATTTCTTTGGATTTGACTTGATTCTCTTTCCACATCCATCTCCTCACTGTATTCTGTTGTTTTTCTTGTAGATAAAGATCAAGTGGACAGAGATGTCAACTGTCTACGCTGGGCCATTTAATAAAAATTGTAACCTCAGGGCTCTGAAGAGGCTGTTTAAGAGTTTTGGTCCAGTCCGGTTAATGACTCTTGTTCTTGAAACACATCAGGTAATGAGACAAGAAAACTTAGATTTTTGACCTTCTAATCTATTGTGGTAAATTCAGATGCCTTCTAGGGCCATTCAGATATTAGTGATTTGAGCTTGATTGTCACCAACTGGAATATGAGAGAGACATGCTCTGTTTCATGGGAACAGTGTTGACCCATAAGAATGTGTGCCCAGTATTGACAAGATCTGATTTTTTGAGAATCAAGAAATCTGTCAATACTCATATTGCCTCCAATTTTCTTAAATATCATGTTCAGTTCAGTTTCAGTTCAGTCGCTCAATTGTGTCTGACTCTTTGCGACCCCATGAACCGCAGTACATCGGGCCTCCCTGTCCATCACCAACTCCCGGAGTCCACCCAAACCCATGTTGTTTTTGGTTTGGGGGGCATTTTTTGTTTTGATCCATCCTAATGGGTGTGAGCCAGGGTGGCTTCCCTGGTGGCTCAGAGGTTAAAGCATCTGTCTGCAATGCGGGAGACCTGGGTTCAATCCCTGGGTTGGGAATATCCCCTGGAGAAGGAAATGGCAACCCACTCCAGTATTCTTGCCTGGAGAATCCCATGGACGGCGGAGCCTGGTGGGCTACAGTCCACAGGGTCGCAAAGAGTCAGACATGACTGAGCGACTTCACTTTACTTCACAATGGATGTGATGTAATATCTTGTGGTTTTTCTTGACTTCCAGATCCCTAATGATTAATGATGTTGAGTATCTCTGTATGTTTAGTGGCCATTTGTATATCTTCTTTGGAGAAATGCCTCTCCTAGTCCTTTGCCTATTTTTTTATTGGGTTTGATGTTTTTGTTGAGTCTTAGTAGTTCTCTACATATTTTATTTTTTAATACTTGTTTATTTGGCTGTACCAGGTCTTACTTGCAGTTTGATCTTTGTTGGGACATGCAAACTTTTTAGTTGAAGCATATGGGATCTAGTTCCCTGACCAGGGATCAAACCCAGCTCCCCTGCATTGGGAGCACAGAGTCTTAGCCCCTGGACCACCAGGGAGGTCCCCTATATATTTTGACTCCTTCAGTAGATATGTGATTTGCAAATATTTTCTCCCATTCTTTCTGCTGCCTTTTCACATTGTTGATGGTTCTTCTTTGATGCACATTTTGATTTAGTTCTCTCTCTCCTTTTTTTATTTTGTTGCCTGTGTCTTTAGTGTCATATTCAAGAAATCATTGTCAAATCCAATAAAATGAAGGTTTTCTGTGGGAGCACTTTAATCTCTATGATGATGTTATGGCTTGGACTATCACATAGATTTAGCTATTTGGTTAATCAAATGGAAAAGCAGTAAATTTGAAGACACAAATCCAGTGGAAGAACTTAACCTCCAGAAGTTTGTGGGAAAGCTGCTTATTTAAAAAATTAAGCTAATAAGACAAATAGGAATCTCTGTCTGTGACTCAGAGTGATGACTTTAGTGATTAATAATAAATAATATGAAAAGCAATTTAGGCAGTAAATACTTTTGTTACTTACCCCATAGCACCCAGAGAGAGAAAGGCTTCAATTTTAAGTGACAAATTTAAGGTTATTTTCTGAGAAACTAGGTTCTGCATGTGGTGATTCTACTTAAAATGACAGTTTGTGATCACTGTCAAGCCCAGCACTGCAGGGACATCCATTCTTGTGACTTTGGCCACTGTAGTTTAAGGGGACTCTATTCCCAGACTCTTCTCTGGCAGATTAAGCCTACAAAGCCAAAGTAAGAAAATCTTGTTGTTCCTGCAGCCACATCTCTGTATACAATATGAAGTCCTGGAAGCTGCCCAGCTGGCCATAGAGTCTTTGGATGGCGTCCTGGTAGAGGGTTCCTGCATCAAGGTAAGGTCACCAGAGAAAGCATAAAATAGTACCCTTCACTCAACCCTGTATTTTCCAGCTTAGACAACCACCCTTCAGAAGCTTAGACATGAGACTTTATATTATTGAAAGTCTTCATCCAAGCCTGGTATTCTTATAGTGGTGACCTGGCATGTGATAACTTTCATTTTTGTCAAAATCAACCTGTGCTGCATTGGCATTGTCCTTCTACTCTTTATGACTCAGTTCAGTTCAGTTCAGTCCCTCAGTTGTGTCCAATTCTTTGCGACCCCATGAATCATGGCACGCCAGGCCTCCCTGTCCATCACCAACTCCCGGAGTTCATTCAAACTCAAGTCCATTGAGTTGGTGATGCCATCCAGCCATCTCATCCTCTGTCGTCCCCTTCTCCTCCTGCTCCCAATCCCTCCCAGCATCAGAGTCTTTTCCAACGAGTCAACTCTTCCCATGAGGTGGCCAAAGTATTGGAGTTTCAGCTTCAGCATCAGTCCTTGCAATGACCATCCAGGGCTGATCTCCCTTAGAATGGACTGGTTGGATCTCCTTGCAGTCCAAGGGACTCTCAAGAGTCTTCTCCAACACCACAGTTCAAAAGCATCAATTCTTTGGCGCTCAGCCTTCTTCACAGTCCAACTCTCACATCCATACATGACCACTGGAAAAACCATAGCCTTGACTAGACGGACCTGTGTTAGCAAAGTAACGTCTCTGCTTTTCAATGTGCTATCTAGGTTGGTCATAACTTTCCTTCCAAGGAGTAAGCATCTTTTAATTTCATGGCTACAGTCACCATCTGCAGTGATTCTGGAGCCTAAAAAAATAAAGTCTGACACTATTTCCACTGTTTCCCCATCTATTTCCCATAAAGTGATGGGACCAGATGCCATGATCTTCATTTCTGAATGTTGAGCTTTAAGCCAACTTTTTTCGCTTTCACTTCCATCAAGAGGGTTTTTATTAGTTCCTCTTCACTTTCTGCCATAAGGGTGGTGTCATCTGCATATCTGAGGTTATTGATATTTCTCCCGGCAGTCTTGATTCCAGCTTATGCTTCTTCCAGCCCAGCGTTTCTCGTGATGTACTCTGCATATAAGTTAAATAAGCAGGGTGACAATATACAGCCTTGAGGTACTCCTTTTCCTATTTGGAACCAGTCTGTTGTTCCATGCCCAGTTCTAACTGTTGCTTCCTGACCTGCATACAAATTTCTCAAGAGGCAGATCAGGTGGTCTGGTATTCCCATCTCTTGAAGAATTTTCCACAGTTTACTGTGATCCACACAGTCAAAGGCTTTGGCATAGTCAATAAAGCAGAAAGAGATGTTTTTCTGGAACTCTCTTGCTTTTTCCATGATCCAGTGGATGTTGGCAATTTGATCTCTGGTTCCTGGGCCTTTTCTAAAACCAGCTTGAACATCAGGAAGTTCACGGTTCACGTATTGCTGAGGCCTTGCTTGCAGAATTTTGAGCATTACTTTGCTAGCATGTGAGATGAGTGCAATTGTGCAGTAGTTTGAGCATTCTTTGGCATTGCCTTTCTTTGGGATTGGAATGGAAACTGACCTTTTCCAGTCCTGTGGCCACTGCTGAGTTTTCCAAATTTGCTGGCATATTGAGTATAGCACTTTCACAGCATCAGCTTTCAGGATTTGAAAGAGCTCAACTGGAATTCCATCACCTCCACTAGCTTTGTTCATAGTGATGCTTTCTAAGGCACACTTGACTTCACATTCCAGGATGTCTGGCTCTAGGTGAGTGATCACACCATCATGATTATCTGGGTCGTGAAGCTCTATTTTGTACAGTTCTTACGTGAACCGTGAACTTCCTGATGTTCAAGCTGGTTTTAGAAAAGGCAGAGGAACCAGAGATCAAATTGCCAACATCCGCTGGATCATAGAAAAAGCAAGAGAGTTCCAGAAAAACATCTATTTCTGCTTTATTGACTATGCCAAAGCCTTTGACTGTGTGGATCACAATAAACTGGAAAATTCTTCAAGAGATGGGAATACCAGACCACCTGATCTGCCTCTTGAGAAATTTGTATGCAGGTCAGGAAGCAACAGTTAGAACTGGACATGGAACAACAGACTGGTTCCAAATAGGAAAAGGAGTTGGTCAAGGCTGTATATTGTCACCCTGTTTATTTAACTTATATGCAGAGTACATCATGAGAAACGCTGGACTGGAAGAAGCACAAGCTGGAATCAAGATTGCCGGGAGAAATATCAATAACCTCAGATATGCAGATGACACCACCCTTATGGCAGAAAGTGAAGAGGAACTCAAAAGCCTCTTGATGAAAGTGAAAGGTGAGAGTGAAAAAGTAGGCTTAAAGCTCAACATTCAGAAAACGAAGATCATGGCATCCGGTCCCACCACTTCATGGAACATAGATGGGGAAACAGTGGAAACAGTGTCAGACTTTATTTTTCTGGGCTCCAAAATCACTACAGATGGTGACTGCAGCCATGAAATTAAAAGATGCTTACTCCTTGGAAGGAAAGTTATAACCAATCTAGATAGCATGTTCAAAAGCAGAGATATTACTTTGCCAACAAAGGTCCGTCTAGTCAAGGCTATGGTTTTTCCTGTGGTCATGTATGGATGTGAGAGTTGGACTGTGAAGAAGGCTGAGCGCCGAAGAATTGATGCTTTTGAACTGTGGTGTTGGAGAAGACTCTTGAGAGTCCCTTGGACTGCAAGGAGATCCAACCAGTCCATTCTGAAGGAGATCAGCCCTGGGATTTCTTTGGAAGGAATGATGCTAAAGCTGAAACTCCAGTACTTTGGCCACCTCATGCGAAGAGTTGACTCATTGGAAAAGACTCTGATGCTGGGAGGGATTGGGGGTAGGAGGAGAAGGGGACGACAGAGGATGAGATGGCTGGATGGCATCACTGACTCGATGGATGTGAGTCTGAGTGAACTCTGGGAGTTGGTGATGGACAGGGAGTCCTGTCATGCTGCGATTCATGGGGTCACAAAGAGTCAGACACAACTGAGCGACTGATCTGATCTATGTATTCTTGCCACCTTTTCTTAATATCTTCTGCTTCTGTTAGGTCCATACCATTTCTGTCCTTTATCGAGCCCGTCTTTGCATGAAATGTTCCCTTGGTATCTCTAATTTTCTTGAAGAGATCTCTAGTCTTTCCCATTCTGTTGTTTTCCTCTCTTTCTTTGCATTGATTGCTGAGGAAGGCTTTCTTTTCTCTCCTTGCTCTTCTTTGGAACTCTGCATTCTGATGCTTATATCTTTCCTTTTCTCCTTTGCTTTTCACTTCTCTTCTTTTCACAGCTATTTGTAAAGCCTCCTCAGACAGCCATTTTGCTTGTTTGCATTTCTTTTCCATGGAGATGGTCTTGATCCCTGTCTCCTATACAATGTCACAAACCTCCGTCCATAGTTCATCAGGCACTCTGTCTATCAGATCTAGTCCCTTAAATCTATTTCTCACTTCCACTGTATAATCATAAGGGATTTGATTTAGGTCATACCTGAATGGTCTAGTGGTTTTCCGCACTTTCTTCAATTTAATTCTAAATTTGGCAATAAGGAATTCATGATCTGAGCCATAGTCAGCGCCTGGTCTTTTTTTTGCTGACTGTATAGAGCTTCTCTATCTTTGGCTGCAAAGAATACAATCAATCTGATTTTGGTATTGACCATCTGGTGATGTTCTTGTGTAGAGTCTTCTCTTGTGTTGTTGGAAGAGGGTGTTTGCTATGACCAGTGCATTTTCTTGGCAAAACTCTATTAGTTTTTGCCCTGCTTCATTCCGTATTCCAAGGCCAAATCTGCCTGTTACTCCAGGTGTTTCTTGACTTCCTACTTTTGCATTCCAGTCCCCTATAATGAAAAGGACATCTTTTTTGGGTGTTAGTTCTAAAAGGTCTTGTAGGTCTTCGTAGAACTGTTCAACTTCAGCTTCTTCTGCGTTACTGGTTGGGACATAGGCTTGGACTACCATGATATTGAATGGTTTGCCTTGGAAACGAACAGAGATCATTCTGTCATTTTTGAGATTGCATCCAAGTACTGCATTTCGGAGTCTTCTGTTGACCATGATGGCTACTCCATTTCTTCTAAGGGATTCCTGCCCACAATAGTAGATATAATGGTCATCTGAGTTATCACCCATTCCAGTCCATTTTAGTTCGCTGATTCCTAGAATGTCGACGTTCACTCTTGCCATCTCCTGTTTGACTACTTCCGATTTGCCTTGTTTCATGGACCTGACATTCCAGGTTCCTATGCGATATTGGTCTTTACAGCATCAGATCTTGCATCTATCACCAGTCACATCCACAAATGGGTATTGTTTTTGCTTTGGCTCCATCCCTTCATTCTTTCTGGAGTTATTTCTCCACTGATCTCTAGTAGCATATTGGGCACCTACAGACCTGGGGAGTTTATCTTTCAGTATCCTATCATTTTGCCTTTTCATACTGTTCATGGGGTTCCTAAGGCAAGAATACTGAAGTGGTTCCCCATTCCTTTCTCCAGTGGACCACATTCTGTCAGACCTCTCCACCATGACCCGTCCATCTTGGGTGGCCCCACATGGCATGGCTTAGTTTCATTGAGTTAGACAAGGCTGTGGTCCGTGTGATCAGCTTGGCTAGTTTCCTGTGATTATGGTTTCAGTGTGTCTGCCCTCTGATGCCCTCTTGCAACACCTACCATCTTACTTGGGTTTCTCTTACCTTGGACTCTCTTATCACTACTTAGATCCAAATGGTTTGTTTGTTTTATGGTTGCCCTTTAGCTTTCAGGGAAATCAATGATATCTTGATGTTTCTTATGTAATTAAACCAGAATTTCATTGGTGTAGAAGGCAGAGAACTGATTTCCATTGCAGGTGTTGGGGTGAAAAGGAAAGGTAAGAGAGTATTATTTACACAAAAATATTTACATTTTATTTATCTATTATGTAAGTTACTACCATAGTTCTTTGGGGAAGTTATCATTAGCCTCTGTATATAGATAAGGAAACTGAAGAATTAAGTTACTTGCTAGTATGTAATAGGCCTGGGGATTGAAGTAGTGACTTTTCTAGCACTAATGCCATCTTTCCTTGGTTAGGTGCAGAGGCCTGTGACAGAACTCACCCTTGATTGTGACACCCTTGTGAATGAGTTGGAACAAGATTCTGAGAACCGAGGTACTATATACCTGTCTGGAGTGAGTGAAACCTTCAAAGAACACCTGGTGCAACACTGTAGCCTCTTCCTGGGCCTGGAAGCTATGATCTTGCCTAAAGATCTTAAAAGTGGAAAGCAGAAAAGATATTGTTTCTTGAGTAAGTCTGTGCCACCAAATATAGCCTTGGGGAAGGAGATTAAAGATGGTGATACCATGAGGTCAGAAAAAGGAAACGTTCACCAAATAGGCTCTCCTGGGCTGGATCAGGTCAGCATCTCCTGATTTTGTCCTTCTTCCTTGGCTCCGGGTGAGCTCTAACTTGGATGGTGATCAGTTTTGTTTTTGGTTTCTTTTTTTTGGTCCTTAATAACAGAACAGAGTATTCTTGTTTTCAGGGTTCAAAACATTTGGCAGTGCCCAGAGGGCCCTCAACATTCTCACGGGCAAGGACTGGAAGCTGAGAGGCAGGCATGCCCTAACCCCCAGGCACCTCCATGCCTGGCTCAGGGGCTTACCTCGTGAATCAAGGCTACCAGGGGTTCGTGTCATACCTCCCCCTTCAGAGCAGGAGGCCTTGCAGGTGCGTGAGTTAATGACTGTATCCTGGGGCTTGAGGGGAAAGGTAGCTAGATACTTTAGTTTTCTTGGTCTTGGTGTTGGCCTTCTGATGTTTATGGAAATTAGTCATGAGAGTCCTGGCACTTAACTTCACTCTCCAGCTTCTTCCAGCCCTGGACACACCTTTCTTTCTCCAAGATATCTCATACTTTGTCTCCTCCAAATTTGCTAAAATCAAGTTTTCAAGGTGGCTCTCCAAGGGATTTTGAGGGGTTGATACAGGAAGTTGGAGAGCTGGACCAGTCTTAAGTGATTTAAGGTTTCCTGCAGTGTATATATACACAAGATGATTTTTGGTGGTCATAGGTGGACCTCATTTTTCACCTTTTTTTAGTTATGAACTTTTTTTTCTAACATTTATTTAAGGTAACAACCACCACATTGAACCTATGATTACATGGATAGTATTATTTTTAAAGTGAAAGTGAAGTCCCTCAGTCGTGTCCAACTCTTTGCGACACCATGGTATATAGCCTGCCAGGCTCCTCCATCCATGGGATTTTCCAGGCAAGAAGACTGGAGTGGACTGCCATTTCCTTCTCTAGGGAGAAGGAATTGAACCTGTGTCTCCTGCATTGCAGGAAGACTCTACCATCTGAGCCCCCAGGGATCCCTAGTATTACTTAGATGAAGCTAAGGAGGAAATTGATTCACTTTAAAGAAAACCATTACGGAATATCCAACAGAAGGGTGAAGATAGGAGGTGAGTGGCTAAAGTTTGGGAAACTCTGCCCTAGTCTCATGTCCCACATTTAGCAGATGAGAAATAGAGATGAGAGCTAGTGAATGATTTGCCCAGGTCACAAATATACTTAATAGCAGAGGCCAGACTAGAGCTCTCCTTATGATTTGGTTCCCCTAACTCAGGGCCCTGGAAGATCCATCTGGAGGAATGGACAGCAGCTGTCCTAAACTGACTTGAAAGCCTGGGGATGCTGGGATGGGCCGGGAACCCTATAGTATAGATTCTGGCTTCACACTGAGGATTTGAACAGAGCCTTTCCTGGGAGCCTGAGGAGGAATGTTGCCATCTGTCCAAAAGTGAGCATTGGATACCCTGGCTGAGTGTCTATATCTGGCTTTGATCCTAGATGCTGAAGGTGGACCATCCAAAGATAGCTGCCTGGCACTGGGGCCGGAAGATAGGAAAGCTCTACCACAACCTGTGCCCAGGCACCCTCTGCCTGATCTTGCTGCCAGGAACCAAGAGGTAAGGATTGAAGGGTTGTTCCTTCATGATTCTGACCTCTGGACTTAAGTTTTTATTGGAGAAAGGCCTTTGGTTGATGTCCAGGCACATAAATGAAGACTGAAATGAATCATCTCTTTAACTCTCACAGTTCTAAGAGATAGGTTATTGTATTCCTATTTCACATGTGTTTGCTCTTCTATAACTACATTTTGTGGTCCCTCAAGGTGGCTCATCCCAGTTTAAAGGCAGAGATCTTAGATCCTGCAGCCTCTCTAGAACAAGAAGCACTTGAGTAAAAAATGGTCAACTTCTAGGCAAGGTACAGGCTCAGATGGGACCAGAGCCTACCTTTCCCACATATAAGGAATGTGTTCCTGTCTTCCCTGCCCTTTCTGCCTTTACCAGTTCTGTTAACTTTTAAGAGATAGGGCCTGTTTTGTTGATTCTAAGCCTGAGGAGTAGTGAAGCAGGACTCTGGGTCTAGTCCCAGCTGTATCACTTAACTTTTCTGACAAGTAGTGGCCAAGCCACCTTCCTATTATGGATCTATTTCCCTTTAGTAAGATGAGGGATTTAAAATAAATCAGTAATTTTCAAATACTTTAAACTATAAAAATGAAAGTGTTAATAGCTCTGTCATGTCTGACTCTTTGCAACCCCATGGACTGTAGCCCACCAGACTCCATGTAATTTCCCAGGCAAGAATACTGGAGTGGGTTGCCATTCCCTTCTCAAGGGGATCTTCCCAACCTGGGGAGCAAACCTGGGTCTCCTGCATTCCAAGCAGATTCTTTACCACTGAGCCACCAGGGATCAGTTCTTTAAACTATAAAACCCTTTATTAAAGAGAAAAATTTTGATGTTAAATCTTTACTGAGGCATAAAGATGAGCAGTTCTGAAACGGGTGAGTAGGTATATGAATGAATATGTGTATTGGGGGATGAGGGAAAGAGGGCAGTGGCTCTTTTGAAATAAGCAGTTTGAAAATCACTGGATTGTATTATTTCTAATAAGTCCCTTAAAATTCTGACATTCTAGGATTATTTCACAGGCCCAGGGTTCCAGGTAGTGAAACATGAATGAATGCCTCAGGCCTTGAATCCTGGATCAGAAGTTAATTTCCTGTCATAAAATTCTTATAATATGTATTAGGGCTACTAGTGAAACAGGCTTCCTGCTGGGCAGCTTATAAGAATTACTGTCTCTGAGAAACAGAAATAATTACTAGGTGTTTACAGCAAAAAAAAAAAAAAAAAAAATCTTGGACTGATACACTTTAAACAGGCTTATAGGTAGACTTAACAGTAAGAGGTTAAAAAGTGACCCACAATTGCCAAAGAAAGAGAAAAAAAGCTTTTTGGTTAACAGTTTGGTCTCTAAAAGGGGCAAACTTGAACTCGCCTGGACGAAACTTCTCAGAGCAAGTGCTGTGGAGGTTGAGGTAAAATAGGCAAATCTTCATGTACCAAGTAGAATACTTAGCTTGTAAGTATTCTACCCCCATTGTGTAGGTAAACTAAGCCAAGAGAGGGTCAAAGCTTTCTTCTTCTAGAAGTGGTTGGGATATTCTCAGGGGATGAGAGCTTAGAGGTGGGAACATTGGGTCAGGGAGCAAAAAAGCTTAAGTTCTGACTGAGGCAAATGTCCCAAGGCATGTTTGACAAGTCAGGAGAAAACTGGAAACAGCAAATCCTGTAGTAACAAAACCTGATGTTAGTCCTTTGTTTCAAAAGTTACACTCTCATTTCTGTAGTCATAATGATCTGTAGCCAGCAGCAGGAGCATGTTATTTCCCCGAGCTATAAGCCTTCTTTGTGACTGACTTCTTGTGGCCTCTTCTGTGCAGTGTCTCCATGATGCCAGCAGATAACATTTGGGAAACAGTAAAAGTGGCTCAGGAAGGAGTAGCAAGGAGAGTACAAGGTTTTCCCTCATGGTGGGAGCTTGACTCAGCTCTTAATAATTGCTGTAATTCATCAAACCCTTAATAAATGTCAAGTATTGCTAAGTGTTTTACATGCAGTTTTGGTTAAGGTTATTGCATCTCCAATTTTAACAAGATGAGGAAAAGGCTCAGGTTAAGCACCTTGCCTAAGGTCACAACAGCTTGTAAGTGCACAATTAATACTTGAATTATGAAGTGTAAACTGTTACTCGCTCAGTCATGTCTCTTTGTGACTCCAGCCTTCTCTGTCCATGGGATTCTCCAGGCAAGATTACAGGAGTGGGTTGCCATTCCGTTCTCCTGACCCAGGGATCGAACCCTGGTCTCCTGCATTGCAGGCAGATTCTTTACTGTATTTGAATTATGATTGTCTCTAATTTCAGAGCCACTCTCCAGCACTCAGAACTCCAGTTCTCCATACCCAAAAGGCCTGTGGCTTGTTAGCTTAAGTTCAGACGTTAGGTGGAGACAGATTCCGTGTTTGTCTTTGCTCATTTCTGCCGCCTCCGCCTTGGAGAGCTCCTCAGCCCTCTCACCCAATTCCATGAGTATTCACTATGAGGTCGTAGGAAACTAAAATATATCAGGTGACTCCTAAATTCTAAGCAATGTGCTAGGTGTTTCACAACATATTAAAAGTTAACATAACATTTTTAAGTAGTGCCTGGCATGTGATAGGTGCTACAGAAGTAGTTTTAGCAAAACAACATTCTAACAGCAGTTTAAAAGGATTCTGATGACAGTCTGTTATCTACAGCAGTACCTACTCAAGGTACATTAGCTGTTTGGGAGGAGTAAATGAGGACACATCTACAGTTCTTACTGCTTTAGTTGCAGTAAGTGCTCCATCTACATTAACATGTTAGCTCATACAGTCTACAGTCCTTCCCAAAGCCCTGTGAGATAGTAATTTAAATATTTAATATTTCTTTATCGTTGAAGAAACTGAGTTTGAGATCATTCACCCTTAGTTGAGATGTGCCTCACATCTGTTAAGTGGCAGAGCAGTGATTTGATTCTGGGCATCTGGGACTAGTCAGTATTCTTTCCATTGAACTATTTTCAGCAGGCAGCTTTCCATAGGCTGTCTACCTACCTGGCCCTCACCCCCATGGCACACACCCATACAAAAAAACCCTTTCACCTTTACCTTACTTTTTGTCAACAGGGTTGAATGAATGGTTAACTGTCTACTCCTCCTCCATTACAGCACTCATGGATCGCTCTCTGGCCTAGGACTGATGGGAATAAAAGATGAAGAGGAAAGCACCACTCCACAAACACGTGTTTGTGAGTCTGGCCACCACTTTCCGGGTGTTATTTCTTAATCCCTTGTGGGCAATGGCAGAAAATGTGGTCAGGCTGCAGGCACTCCACAGGCTGCCAGACCTCTCTATATGGCAGACAGTTTGTGGAAACATTGTACTCACTTAAGAGTCTAGTCCATTTATATGGCATGTACAAATTTTCAATAAATACCTAAAATTAAAACCTCATCTTTGAGGGGAGGCTACCAGTTTGTACTTTTTTGGTGTCAGTGGGTTTATATACAAGTATTCTAGCAGGTGCTTATTTCATGTAGCACTCCTATTAAATGGTATACTGTATATAAGTAAGGAAACCAGGAAGAGAAAACCCAGACAGTATGTGGTTTGTCAAAGTTGTAACATCTGTGAAGCAAATTTCTGTAAGGCAAACTACTTTCTATTGAATGACTGTTACAAAATTGAAAGAAAAAGGCTGACTGAAAATCTGGCAGGTCCACAGAGGAAAATAGAAGACTCAGCTTTTAACCAACCCAGGAAACCCTCTTTCAGTTCAATTTTTAGGAACGCTGCCTTCCAGAGTGACTGCAGTGTTACCTTTACCAGTAGGTGCCTCCAACACCAGCAGTCCTAACTTAGAAGCTTCAATTTCAATAAAAACCTTTGCTTTTTAAAAAATTAACTTTCAAATTATCAACATTCTGTGTTGGGAAGGACATGGGCACAGGCACACACAGTTCCAAAACTGATAGCTGATACTAGCTGCCCTTCTGAAAAGATGAACTAATCTGTCAGGCAGTATGTATCATTCCAAAAAACTTTGTAAATTGCTCCCTACCCTGGGACACATTAGTTCTACTCCTAGAGTATTATCCTACAGTAACAAGATAGTTTCTCAAAAACATGTATGGAGGAGATGCTAACGGGTTATTCGGTGGAATTCTATCCTTTAAAAATTATGTGTGTGTAAAAAAAATCTAGTGAAAGATCTACAAGCGGCAGCAGACCTCTGGATCCAGACTACCTGACTCTGAATTCCAGCTTTCCTACTTTTAGTTGTGTGAACCTGAATAAATTATTTAACACCTCTGTGCTTGGTACATAACAATGGTATATATCTTACAGGATTGTTGTGAAGATGAGATTATGCATTCATAGTATATCATCGGTTGTATAATGCATGGAGAGTTACAGAATAATCTGTATAGTTGAGTAGAAAAAAGATATGCATAGGCTTGGAACAAAACCTGGAAGGCTATATGGCAAAATATGAACAGTTTTTATCTCTGGCTGGTGGGACTGGCAGATTCAATTTTACCAAATGCTTTTTTGAAAGTAGCTGGTTTGTTTTTTTAAATCAGCACATATTTGTTTTATAATCAGAAAAAAATAATTTACTTAAAATTAACTCTTAAGTTTGGGCATTTGAGTCCGTGTTTAATCCTTTAAATGCAACTTCCACAAGATCTGGAAGTTGGGAACCAGAAGCCAGAACTGAAGAGTTTGATTTTGGATTGAGATACTACCATTTGAAGTTCCCTTGTAAATTCCCTAGGTGGACTGCTGATCTCAGCTGCAAGGCCTTGAGAACATCTTGAAACAATGTTGCTGGATTCTTTCCTACTGCAGAACTCCAAAGCTGTGGCAGTTTAGCTGCTGTTTACCTCTTGAGACTCCAGTCCTGAGACACAAAATAAATGTCTGCCTGAAGGTTGGCACTTCAGCTCTGCTGCTGGGCCAGTCACTTAACCTTGTTTGAGCCCATTCCCACAGCTCTGTAAAATGAGGATGTATCTACTTTTAAGGATATGAATATTCAAAGATTCAGTTTGTGAAAAATGACTTTAGTGGAATATGTTATGAATTATTTTCCCTCTCTGAGCCTAAGTTTCATTTAAAATTTTTTTTCATTTTGGCCACAGCACACAGCTTGACAGTTCCCCAAACAGGGTTGACCAGGGATTGAACCCAGGCTACAGCAGTGAAAGTGCAGAATCTTAACCATAGACCACCAGGGAACTCTCTCAGTTCCCTCATTTTAAAGATGGCAACATAATTACCTACTTCATAAGGTGGTTATGAGAATTAAATTAGGGAAACCCTACGTTTTATTGAGGATCATCTTTGAACTGCAGACTCACAGAGCAGATCAAGGCTCCCTGTGCCAAGAGCACTCCCTTTGCTCCTAGGGACAGCCAAGGCTTTCCTTTTTCTCGATGGGCAGGGTGAAGTTTCCCCATGGGCCCCCAACTCTAGAACTCTGCAGAGATAGGCCCAGACTATAAAGTCTCTTGAGGCTCCAGTCTGCACACATTGTTCTTTCTGATGCTCCCACCTTTTGGAAGCCAAAGCTGCCAACTTGGCCTCTTGCAAAACACATTCCATTCATAAGTGCGTTTGTGCATTTTTCCTCCCACACCCTTCTAGGCAGCCACTGCTGAGCTGCCAAGGCAGCTGCTAGAGAAGCAACTTCTCATTTGGGGGAAAAAAGCAACTCGAAGGATTTTCACAGAATACTTGGTTTAGGCTTTGAACATACTACTCCCAAACTTTCTAGCCTCCTCACCCATATGGGGTTGTTTAGTAAAAACACTCAGCCATGTTATTTTCATTTCCTTTTGCCCCCCATTTTGTAAATTCTTTGTTATAAAGGAAACCCACTAATGGAAACTTGAAAAATCCAGAAGTTAAAATCATACCTAAAATCATACCTAATCCCACCAGACCACCATTTTACAATCTGCTATCATACATTTTTCTCTATTCAATATTCAAAAGCAGTTTTTAATAGCGGCATAATATTCCAACATGCTGATGTGTGCCATAACTTCTAAACCAGTCCCAAGTTGTCCCCAAATGATGCTGCCAATCATATCCTTGCACATCTTTGGCAGATAATTATTTCTTGAGGAAAAATTCCTAGAAGTGAATTTAATTGGGCTGAAGTTTGAACCACTGAAGGTTTTTTTAATTCCAGAAAAGTTTTTACCTTGTTTGCTAGCATTTTTTCAAATCTTTGGCAATTTGATAGATTTAAAAGTTTTTCATTTTAGGTTTAATTTAGGATTTAAAATCTATTTATTCAAATACCCTTTAGATTGTCATCTACTATTTTTTCCAGAAGCTTTTGGCCAATTTGTTTTTAGAGTTGTCCATATCCTTTGCCCATGTTTCTGTTGTCTTTTCCATAATGAATTTTCCATTCTGAATTTTTAAGTTCTCTTTACGAATGTAGTGTTCATTTGTCAATTATTGCAAAAATGTTTCTAGTTTTTTAAGAGGTTTAGAAGTCTATTCTTGTCTATAATGATATTTTTCTATTTGCTTTTACGCATAAAAAGTTTTGACTGATCCAGAGATAATATCCACTGATTAAATATATTTTTAAAATGATTTTTTACACATATACCTTTATTCCTCCTAGAACTTATTTTGGCATACGTAACTTTCCACCAAATATTTAGGTTTTATCCAGTTACCTATCTTGTACAGTAAAGGAGGCTTTACTGTAGTCTGTGTATTCAAGAGCCTTGTGTCTGTGTCTTCTGTTTTGTCTCACACTAGTACCGTATCATTTTGGAGCTCTGTATTGTAATACACTCACCTTCTCAGCAGCAACACCCCAGATAAACATGGGCCCAGAGTCCTCATCAGCATGGATTACAAAACATTATAGAGTTAGATGCTTGCTCTGCTGCTGACTGCATTGCTGCCATATTTCACTAACTTTCCCAGCATCCCACAAGGTAAGAAGAGAATCAAGGAATATTACATAGGAAGAATGTTAAACCCATATAAGAGCCTTATAGCTTTCATGAGAGAGGGCATCCTTGGAAGTCATAGCAAAGGAGGTGGGAGAGGTTAGGCTGGCTCCCTTGCCTTAACTTCCAGGCAGACTAACCCTTTAGGGTCTAGGTCAAAATCCAGAGTTAGAGAATGACTTCCAAAGCTAACCCAGCCATGTACTTTGGCAGCTGTATTTGAGGGGAAGAGGCCAGTGCTGAGGTGACTACAGTACTCTGAACCCTCAGAACTACTTTCAGTATACCATTCCACATACTTACTGGTAATACTGTTAGTTGCTTATCCCTTAGCTAGTCAAAAATTGTTTTTTAGCCATATATCACCATGACAACACTTTGAATAAATGGCCCCATATTCTATACAAGCACCCAAATCAGCAATCTTCACTTTATTATTTCTCATACCTCTTATTTGTAAGGCTCTGGCTGGGCTCATTAACTCAAACAGCCAAAGAAGACACAAGCTCAAGAGCCAACTGGGGAAATAAGTACATTTTTTAAGTGAGGAAAAAGTCATCCCCTAGATTTCCTGATGGCTCAGTGGTCAAGAATCCACCTGTCAATGCAGGAGACGCAGTTTCAATCCCTGGGTTGGGAATATCCGCTGGAAAAGAAAATGGCAACCCACTCCAGTATCCTTGTCTGGGAAATCCCATGGACAGAGGGGCCTGGCAGGCTACAGTCCATGGGGTCGCAAGAGTCAGACACGACTTAGTGACTAAACAATGTCTACCACAGTTAGACTTCTAGAATGTAAGAGCCGGAGGGAGCCATTAGGGACTATGTTATTCTAAGCCCACCATCCTCCCAATATGGCATAAGGAAGGTGAGTCCCCAAGAAAGGCAGTGACTTTTGAAAGGTCATATGTGACCATTCCAATCCTCCTATTATCTGGATTCCCTGCATTACCTAACAGCCTTTGGAAACCTTAAACTTTTGTGTCTTAGGTGCTTAACAATCATGGATGTTCTTTTAAATCTTAACATTGATAAAAATAACAGTCTCTTGATTTTACAGATGACTAAAAGGAAACTCAGAATTTCACTAATTTGCCAAAGATCACAGAACAGTAGCACCTGACAAGTTTTCAGCTTGCCTCCTTGCCTTAATCACTGCCAACCTAGTAGATATAGGAGCCAACTATTAAAGAGTTCTAATTCACTTTTTATTCTTCATGGGAATCCACATCAGTTGATAACGTAAGACTGTTTAGGTAGTGGCCCTGTGAGGACGCATTTGCTTCTTGCCTATAAGTACTGGGACTTGAAAAGCCGTTAAGCTTGGTGAGTGGGAGATCAACATCCGTATTTGTAGCTGGGGATCCTGTATGATCTGGACGGTTTTCCAAAGCACAGGATCTGCCATCCATTATGTTGGAAGAGGCTCCTGGTGGGTAAAGCTCACCCCAGAATGAAGTCACAGATATTTGTTTGTTTGGGGGGTGGTTTTTTGTTTCTTGCAGAACTGTCATTAGTCAAGTAAACAAATTTATTAAGTCCAACAGCAGGTTACCTTCCAAATAAAAAAGTAGACAATAATGTGTGTAACAAGTTAATAAAAATATTCAAGGAGCCATTTGGAGAGTGCAACAGTGCAGAGAATACAAATCAAAGTATTGACTTTTGTCAACAAGTTTGTACAACTTCAAGAAACAGACACGCTGGTCACAAAACAAGAGGAATCCACAAAGGTGGAGGGTCACATGAGCAGTGGACTCATCACCTCAGCGGGATAAGGCAGGGTATCTTATTTGTAGGACCAGTTTATCCAAGCCCCATTTGCCTATTGCTTCAAATCCCTCCTTTGAAACCTAGCATCATATTCATTAGTGCAACAGGTAAGAGCAATTAATAACAGACTCAAGGGGCTAGGACCAGGGTCAGAAGGAAGACACTTCTCCCAGAATAAATGTGTTGGGGGAAAAAACCACAGCAGCTGCTGAATGGCTTCCTTTGGCAATATGCAAGATTTATGTTGAAAGTTGTAGGGAAGGTGGGTGGCAGAAGAGCAGGCTCAGTTTTCAAAAAGAGGAATAGGGAGAAGGATGTGATAAACTCCAGCACCTGAATCAGAAACAGAATCTGATGGTTACTCAATTTTGTTTTTCAGTGAGGAAAAACACCTGCAGATCCTCAATGTAAGGCAGTGCTAGTCAAGGTTAACCTGGATAAATGCTAATGATTACAACTTAACAAAGGTGTAAACTCTGAATGGGGAGTGGGTGGGAAACCCCTCTATATGATTCAGAAAACTGTGGAGTAAGAGGAGGATCAATGTTACATGTTCTCAAATGAGTCCCAATTAACACTTTAATGACTTAATAGTCCTTTTAGTCCATCCTGTTTAAACAAAAGCTTCCCAGGTAGTGCTAGTGGTAAAGAATCCACCTGCCAATGCAGGAGACATAAGAGACGCCGGTTCAATCCCTGGGTTGGGAAGATCTCCTGGATGAGAGCATGGCAACCCACTCCAGTATTCTTGCCTGGAGAATCCCATGGACAGAGGAGCCTGACTGGCTATAGTCCACAGGGCCACACAGAGTCGGATATGACTGAAGTGAATTAGCACACATGCACGAATTTAAACAAGATACTGCTGAGTCCCCCAGGGAAGACCTTTGTCAGTTACGCAGTTACCAAGATGTTCAGGTCATCACTAACCAGACACACAAGAAGAGTGGCAAAGTGGGCTACTACAGCAAAACAAACCTAGCAGCAGCTTTCTTCCAGCCTTTATACCTTTGGGGCTCACTGAACTGAAGACTTGACTTTAAATGCAAACCAAACTTGGCCCAAAATACAGATGTTTTGGTTTTTAAACTTTTATACCAGATCCTTATCTATGTAATTTCCCATCACTATTTAATACAGTTTGGTATAGTATACTATATGCGGCCATCACATGAACCATGGAGTCCCACACCCTGCAGGCTCCAACACTGAGGACTGAATTTTACCACCAGTCCTTGGGAGATTCATACTGTTTTAAGACCCACTAATAAATGTGTGGCTTAATCCTTTCTTCCTCTCCAAGAAGGCTCGTTTGTGCCTTCCTTAGCAAAGTTTAATATTGAAAACACTGCCTTGTACATTTTCTGTTGAATTTCCTTGAACCTGAGGGCTTGGCAGAAATTTGGATCTCTACATAGCTCTAGATTTTTTTTTCTTACCAGAAGGGTAGAAATGGAATCTTGATCCAAATTCACACATGCGAGCACATGTGGCAGGGAGAACTGCTGAGGCAACTAGCCTAAGCACAGCAAAGTGTCATCACAGGAGGCAGGGGTAAGAGTGATACAGTCACATTTGGCAGGTACAGGGGAAGAGCAACCGGTGAAGCACACTTCATCTCATATTGCTTTCTAATCAATTGCTGAAGAAATACCATAGAAGTTCACACACAAAACTGCTGCCAAAAAACAACTTCCCAACACACTCCATTTGTTGTAGTCACTCTGGTATTTGCCTGTTTTCAAAATGGCATCCACATCCTGCCCCTGACCACACACCACCATAACACTCTGGTGTCCTATTGTTTAAAGTGAAGTGTGCACTGGCTTACCTGAGGGGCATGCACTGACCTCTTTAACACAATTACTGCTCACTCATTAAGCAGCAAACCTATCTGTAGGTGAAGAGGAACGGGAACCTCTCATTTCCCAGAAGTGTAACCGCAAACCCTACACACACACACACACTCCATCTTGGATCCCTCTGCAGAAAACTGCTTTTCCTATAGCCACGAAAAAGTGAAGCATTGGTCCACGTGACTGCATAAGCTTGAATTCCTTGCATCAAAGACTCAAACTTGGAAGGAAACTAAGTCCCTCCCTAACCATTCCCTTTTCAGGTTTCTAATTTGCATTTGTTAACAAATAGACCATTAAATATATAACCAAAAATATTTAAATGGCTCTTTTGTTGATAAGGAAGCTGAGTGTTTTTTTTAAAAATCCATCATAACACACCTAATGCATGGAATGCTTTCTTGTAGTCTGGGGAAGGAATCCAGTTCCTCCAGAGTCTTTAGGATACTCAGCATTTTGTGTCCTTGCCATACACCCTTCTGATCTGAGACAGAAAAAGCCTTACCTGGCTAGAAGCAGCTTGCTAGGTTAAGGTTTTAACCTTAACCTCTGCCCAATCCAGAACTGAGGAAAAATGGGGTTGTAAATTGACTGGATGAGATGGCAGTCTCAATACCTCAGACGAGGTACCTTGACTTCAACTGAGCCCACAGAACCTGCTAAGACCCTCAGAAACTGTCTACAAGGTTCCTGTGTCTTAGGCTAGAACAAAGCCAGATATCTGGACTGGGACCCATCAGCTTTCCAGCAGTATTGCTAACTACTGTGGCTGACTTTAGTTTCCCATCCAGTCCTGTAAAAGGAGTAACTCTCAGGGTTCGGATTAAAAAATATATGTATGTTCCCTATGTCAATACCAATTTTACAAAAACATTGCAGAAACTCCTTAAATCATCTTTGTAAAGATGGGAGCCCAGAGCCATAGGTTAGTAATAAAAGAACTCAAAATAAGCAATTCCTGCCCAGGCTATGAAACATATACCTGGGAGGGAGATGGGGGGTAAGTTGAGGGAGAAAACTCCAAATATTTAATAGACAAACTCTCACTGCCTCAAGAGTATAAATATTTTTATAAATTTTTATTTAAAAATTCCCTTTTCAATCTGTTCCAAAGTATTGGAAGCTGAACGGTACAAGTTCCTGCCATCCATCCTTCCAGTACAGTTTTACGAGGACATTTTTTTTTAATGGAAAAATAAGAGGACCCTCTACTAAAACCAGGTAGGACCAGTCAGCTCCTGTGTGGCAGTTTAGCCAAAGCTGGCCTTACAGAGCAAGCAGTGGAGGTGTCTAGGGAACTGGGACTCCCTCTTGTGAGGAAAGGACTGAGAAAATTCATCTTTAATGAAAATGATCTAAATTCAGATTCAAAAGCCTTCATTGTGATTCTCCCTGACACTCTTATACTTTGTATATTGAAGGCAGCTCCCTTTTATAGCTAGTTTTAGCAGGCAAAGAAACAAAGGAATATAGATACATATATGTGTATATATATATATATTATATAGGTAAAATATATACATATATATGTATATATACATATTTGGGGGTAGGAAAAGGTGAGGAGGGTCATGTAAACCTAAATAGTCATCACATTACCCCAAATAAGCCTGACATTAACAAAGAAGAAAATAAATAACTTCTGGGGGTTAAGTGACAACACGGGTGCAGCAAGAAGGGAAAGGGCACATGTTTAACTATTAAATACACTTATGTATTTGTTTGGCAGAGTTCAGGCCAACCCCAGGCTCCTGCACTTGCCAGACAAGTAAGCTGATGATACTCAAGAAAAAAAAAAACAAACAAAATTCAAGCAGAGCTCCATACCACAGTTTTCCTTCAAGTCAGTTGGCCGGCAGGCACAGTTTTCCGACCACCAGGAACAGAAACTTTGGCTCCAAAGCAAATGAAAAAAAAAAAAAGTATTTCCACTTACAACATGAAAATACAGAAAATTCATCAAAGAAAGAAAACTATCAAAGTCTACTTCCAGCAAAACTGAGGTAGCACTGCTTTCTCTGCATTCAATGCTTAAGTGGTTCTCAGTACAATGTGTTCTAACAAAACTGCTCACTTGACTGACAGGCGCAGCATGTTGATGGATAAACTCAACATGAAATGCAATAGGTCAAAGAAGGAATGAGCAAGAAGTGAGAAAAATAAAGAGTTTAAGATAAATTAGCTTAAAAGGGGGTCGTCACCAGACTACAATGCTCTTGGCCGGCCCTGGCTCTCCAAGAACTTTAAATCGCCTGGGAATTAATGCAATGTGGTTAACAGTTAACACTGCTAATTCAAAATTCAACTCTGTGTAAATCTTTAAAAGTAATTATTACAACCTAAATCCAACCATGTAAACAGCACTACACACAGTACAGACCTGCCCTGAAAAACAAGAATATGCAAAACTGAGATCTGGCACTATCATTTTATAATGATAATTCAACCTAACTCCCATTCCCTACTACCTGCTCTACACCCTCCCCCACCAAAAAAAAAAAAAAAAAAATCTAATTTGTGCAAGAAGTGGCAGGCTTATTCTATCTGAAGGCTTCAAAAAAAAAAAAAAAGATACACAACATGTAGCCAGGTTCAAATATTTTGGGGGACCCCTCCCCAAAAAAGGGAAATAACCAAAATAACCAAAAGTGAAGAAAGTGCCTAAAACATGATACAGCATTTTAGAGCCCTTTCAGATACAAGGCAGAGAAAGGTGTAAAGTAGAAAATATCCGGATCTTCAGTAATTTCCAGAAAGGTCCAATTCCTTGGTTGACTGCAGGGCAGCAGGCAGATCCTTGCTGCTGCTCCTGACAGAGCCACTAAGTCTGCTCCTCGGGACACAAGCCCTCGGGCCCTGAGCTGAGTGCGCCTCTCCCTTCCCCTTCTCTTTTCCTTCGCTCCATTTCCCACTCCACAAAGGTATCGAAGAGACTTGGCCAGGCCTCATCTTCGCTGTAGTTGCTGAGGTCAGGGCCAATCACCTGAGTGAAGTTAAGGAACATATTCCAAGTGTCCCTGGAGATGCCCTTGATCCCCGAGGGGTTCTCTGTTAGGAAGTTTAGCCACTGGTCCAATACCGGAGGATTGTTCTGGGTAAAGACGAGTTTCCACAGGGCAATGGCTATTTCTCGATGCAGTGACCGCTGCCCTTCTTCAGAGTCCAGGCCAAACTGAAATGTAAACCGGTAGAGATCCTTGAATTTATCCTCTTGTTTGGCTTCTGTTAAGAGGCTAGGGAACCGTGCACAGATCCCATCAATGCTGTCTGCACTTATTGCTTTGCAGCCATCAAAAAATTCCTTCCTGCAACAGGAAGGAGGGGCACAATTAATAATTGCAAATGATATCATTTACTGAGAGGCGATATAGTATCATAAGAGCATAACTATGAGGCTGTCGGGATTTGAACTCCAACTCCTCTACTAACTGCAATCCTATTTCATCTGCCAAATAGTGAGAATACTACCTTATTTCATAGGGTTTAAGTCAACAAGTTATTATGTCAACTTCTAGATAGTGCCAGGCACATGGTAGGCTACAGATAACAGTTATTCATTCATCTATTCATCTTTCTAAAGCTAAACTCAAAGTCTCTTGCTCCATGCCATTTCTCATTCTGCAACAGTGATTAAGCTGTAGACATTCCTTGGAGATGGGGAGGGAGTCTTCCTGTTTTTCTTTTGATTCTATAGGGGTTGTTTGGTTTTGGAATATTTTTGGTTACTGCCAAGGAAAATTTTTGGAGTCCAAAGATTCTGAATGAACCTGGGGAAACTGCCACCAGAGATCAAAGTTCTGTTACTAAAAAGCAAAAACTGTATGTGTATTTTTTAACATCTATATATAACACTTCTGGCTTACAACATGGTCTCACACTGATCATGTTCTTTGAGATTCTGTATGTTCTGAAGATAGAACATCTGAGATCTGCTGAGTAACCTACCCAGGGACTAAAAGTTTTATAGAGGGGTTCTCAAAGTCAATTCTTCTTTCTTATAATCCAGTGCTCTGCAAACCATACCTTGCAGTGACCCTGCCATGTTGTCTCCCACAAATAATCTCTATCAGGATGCATGATGATAACAATGGACATAACTACAGGTTGACCGGACTTCCCAGGTGGCTCAGTGGTAAAGAATCAGCCTGCCAACGCAGGAGATATGGGTTCGATCCCTGGGTTGGGAAGATCCCCTGGAGGAGGAAATGGCAACACACTCCAGTATTCTTACCCAGAAAATACCACAGACAGAAGAGCCTGGCAGGCTATGGTCCACAGGGTCACAAAGAGTTGGACATGACTGAGTGACTGTGCATGCACGCACTAGCTGATAACCAGGGCCAGCTGTCCTTATTGGCACATAGGGTGACTAAGGGTATTGTTCGGAGAGCAATGGGGTCTGTGTGACCCCATGGACTGCAGCCCACCAGGCTCCCCCGTCCCTGGGATTCTCCAGGCAAGAACACTGGAGTGGGGTGCCATTGCCTTTCCCAGTGCATGAAAGTGGAAAGTGAAAGTGAAGTCGCTGAGTCGTGTCCAACTCTTAGCGACCCCATGGACTGCAGCCCACCAGGCTCCTCCGTCCATGGGATTTTCCAGGCAAGAGTACAGGAGTGGGGTGCCACTGCTTCTCCCAAGCACATCCCCAGTGGCACCCAATGCCTGACACATGATAGGTGCGCAGTAAACACTGAGTAAGGAAGTAAGTGAACTGACAAAGGAGTGAAAGAAAAAAGTCTGAAACAGCAGTGGGGTGGGACAGCAGCTTGGCAACATGGATTTATAACTTCAGGCAAGGATTGTTGGTGCCCACTTCTATCCTAGCTGGGCACCACTGCTCAATGGTGCTCTCTTTCCTCCTCTGTTCACCTGGTGACACCAAGTATTTGTGACTAACCTGGTGAATTTGCACATGGTAGCAGCCTGGAACTTCCAAGCCAAAAGCAGCACTCGAAATTCCGTGGGGTCCACACATAGATCATTGCAAAAGCGCTCCATGCCTTCCTCCAAAATTGCATCCTCCCGTTCATCCTTATAGCGCCTGAACAGTTCTTCCAACCTCTGCAAAGACGACTCCTCGGCATTTGACTTGGGCTCCCTCCCAGCATCTCCGGAGGATGTTGGCAGCTGGCAGGCCTCAGTAGCAGCCTCTGCCTTCTTGGTCCCATTGACAAGGATATCTCCACCTGGCTTGCCACAGGTTGGCAGCTGTTCCTCACGGTGGCTTGCACTCCGCCTACCATGTGACTTGCTGCTGGGGTCACGGTCTCCATTCTTGCTACCCAGAGTTGATGAGGGATTCTTACACTTGGTGACACACTGGCCCATGATGCTGGTGGCCTGGCCTCTAGAGTGGCCCTCTCTGGATTGGATGCCCTCGTTGCCACTGGCCCATGTGCCTCAACATGCCATCAGCCAGAGGAGCCAGCCAACCTAGAAGAAAATTAAAGACCAATCACCACCGAACAGGAAGACAGAGTATGCAAACTCTCCTCCAGGGACTGCACAGTGCAACACCATTCTTGCAATGAGCCAACCATGAACTAGTGGAAATACCCCAAGTTCACAAGCCTATACCTTCACCTTGGAAATGCAGTGGCTAGGACACATATGGAGAACCAATAATGGAAATTCCTAAAATTCTTAAGGTAACATAGATCACAAAGAATTCATGTGCAGAATGCATCAGGAAGACTATGGGTTTGCCAGAAATATTCCAAAGGAAATTTGTCTTGCAAATTTGCCATCACATAAGAAAGTTATTTGAACCTGTGTTAACACCAAACGTACAAATAAAAGGTTCATCTTCTAGTCTCTAATGTCAAAATTATCAGATTTTCTTTTTAAGTAGGATGAACAGGGAGAAAGAGTGGTCACATCCAAAATAACTATATATAGTTCCATAATGCCCTAAAGATGAGGTAAAGAATTTGCAAGCCCTTTCTCCACCCTTACTCTATCCGCCTATGGGAGCCATCCACCAGGACTGTATTCCATGCCAAGGGTCCAAGTCGCTGAGCTTTTCTAAATACCCCTCTCAGAAAGGTAAGTATGTAGAAGGAAAGTCAAGTTCACACTAAATGTGAATGCCCTACAGGGCCTGCAGGCTTAGTCTTCTAAGAAGGTGTCTCCATTTTAAAAGAAGGGCTGATTTACCCAAATACAATCTCTAAATGATAAGATAACAGCTAGATGAAAAAGAAAAGTCTGCACTAATACATAACATCATAGTGATTTACTTATCTTTAACTAAAAAGCGTTTTATAGGAAGATTGCTAGAAATTTCTTGGCTAGGAAGGAGGTGATTTCTCTGGAGACACTTTATCTACTTAGACTCATTCTTACCTTCAACTAGAAGATCCATCTAAAATTTAGTGCTTGTAAAATTTTGCTAACTAAAGAATCTGCCTGCAATGCAGGAGACCCCAGTTCAATTCCTGGCTCAGGAAGATCCCCTTGAGAAGGGACAGTCTACCTGCTCTGGTATTCTTGGGCTTCCCTGGTGGCTCAGACAGTAAAGAATCCATCTGCAATGCAGGATACCTGGGTGCAATTTTTGGGTTGGGAAGATCCCCTGGAGAAGAGCATGGCAAACCACTCCAGTATTCTTGCCTGGAGAATCCCCAAGGACAGAGGAGCCTGGCAAGCTACAGTCCATGGGGTTGCAAAGAGTTGGACACGACTGAGTGACTAAGCACAGCACAGCAGAGCATAATAATTGCAGCCTCTGAAATTATGTTAATAGAAACTTGGAAGTATAGCAGGGAAGTAGACCAAATCAATGTCAGACCCGTGTCTCACCAGCTCTAGAGTCATGGACCTTCACAATCCAAATTCAAAGCTCTAATGAGATTGGCAGTAGGGTAAAAGGATTTTTTAATGGAAAGTTGAAGCTTTAAACTTTAGCTAAAGAACTTTACTTCCTCCAAATAGTACTTGCATAAATTCAGAGTTATTTTCAAAAGGAATTCTAAGGGTATGTTCTGAGTGTACAAGTTTAAAATGAAGACCATAATCATTCCTGTGTTAATTGGAATCACAAAGTATCAGGGTGTGTCCCATTCTCCACCTTCAAAAAGAATAAATGACAGACATGACTATACATGCCCTTTTTGGATTTGCAGTTTCACTCAGGTTTCAAAAACACACTGTAGCCCCTTCAGAAGGGTTTTGGTGTGGAAAATGACAGACCCAAGTAAGTTTTTTGAAACCTTTTTATGCTTTTTGAGTATAACTAGTAATTCATAGTGCAACTTATTAAAATTTTTAAAGGCAAGTGGGTTAATTCTTGGAAGACCAGAATACATGAGAAGCAACCTGTTCAAGCCAAATTATCCAAAACAAACAGCACTATACCACATGGACGTTCTGGTTTCCAGATCTGTGTTTCTAAGACTGAAATGCTGAAAGAAACAAAAGGCCCAAACTTACACAAATTCCACATGCTCACAGACTGGCAACTCTAATTCCCAGACATGCTAACTCACCAGATTTTGCTGCTCAGTTCTTGCTGCTGAGGAAAGCCCAGGTATCTGGCACGATAAGAGGATTTCCTGGTTTCTGACTGACTCACCTACCCTATGCCACTCACCTCTGCTCCCATTGGGCAGATGCTGTATTATACCAGCTTCCTCCAAATCCTGGTGCCAAGGCCTTCAAGTAGGGACAGAACAGATGGACCTACCAAAGAGGTTCTAATCCATTTACCCATTTACAAGCCCTCCACATGAGAGCATCTTTGATGACCTGACACAGCAGAACCAGCTGAAACCTGAAGGCATTTTACATACCCAAAAGATAAAAAGAAAAAAAGGAGTGGGAAATCAATTTAGACAGATGATTAGTCAGAAAGTGCCAGAAGGCTGGATCCCTTCCTTCCATTCCAGTCCTTTCCTTTGAAGCAAGTGATGGTCTCAAGCCAGTTACAGATCTGATGGTGAGTGTGGTCCCCTGATTACCTAATGGGCTCCCTTCTTTACTGTCTACCTTTTTCTTTGGGAAACAGTTCTGCACCAAGAGATTTCTCAGGTTCAATCAGGGGCTCAGCCCTGTGTCACAGGATGGCCACACTTCAAGTGTTTTAAAGTTGCCTGCTTCCCTGAACACAGTAACTGTTGGCTAATTCCTAGTAAGAGCAATTATCAATTACTGAGCACTGGATATCACACCACGCATTATACAAAGCACTTTATGGACAATAAAACTCTTATATGCTTACCACAATTCCATTCAAAGATAGGAAAATTGGGGTGCAAAGAAGATTACCCAGGATTACAAGAAGAACCTGATATGTCTGACTTGAAAAACCCCTGATAGCTCAGGTGGTAAAGAATCTGCGAGCAATGCAGGAGACCCCAGTTCGATTCCTGGGTCAAGAAGATCCACTGGAGAAGGGATAGCCTACCCACTCCAATATTCTTGGGCTTTCCTTGTGGCTCAGCTGGTCAAGAATTCACACATAATGCAGGAGACCTGGGTTTGCCTGGGTTGGGAAGATCCCCTGCAGAAGGGAAAGGCTGGCCTGGAGAATTCCATGGAATTCTACTGTATAGTCCATGGGGTTGCAAACAAACACCACTGAGCCAGCTTTCACTTTCAATTTAACCACTAAGCTAGACTGCTTAACACCCATATCAGAAGCCCCTTCATAGATCACAGCATGGTCTTGGTGAAGGGGCTTTGTAATGCAATGAAGCTATAAGCCATGCTGTGCAGGGCCACCCAAGACAGGCAGGTCATAGTGAAGTGTACTGACAAAATGTGGTCCACTGGAAGAGGGAATGGCAAAACACAGGAGTATGCTTGCCATGAAAACCCCATGAGCAGTATGAAAAAGCAAAACACATAACACTGGAAGATGAGCAACCCAGGTTGGAAGGTGTCCAATATGCTATGGGGGAAGATGAGAGGGCAATTATTAATACCTCCAGAAAGAATGAACTGGCTGAGCCAAATCGGAAATGACACTCAACTGTGGATGTGTCTGGTGGTATTGCATAGAAACCTGCAATGTTAGGTCCATGAATCAAGGAAATTGGACGTGATCAAGCAGGAGATGGCAAGAGTGAATATCATTTTAGGAATCAGTGAACTAAAGTGGACAGAAATGGGTGAATTTAATTCAGGGAACCATTATATCTACTACTGTGGGCAAGAATCCCTTAGAAGAAATGAGGTGGCCCTCACAGTCAACAGAACAGTGACCTCGGTTCCTTTCCAAGAAGAAATGGAGTAGCCCTCACAGTCAACAAAACAGTGACCTCGGTTCCTTTCCAAGGCAAACCATTCAACATCACTTTGCCTCAACCACTGATGCTGGAGAAGCTAAAGTTGACTATAAAGATCTACAAGACCTTGTAGAACTTACAGCAAAAACGATGTCCTTTTCGTCATGGGAACTGGAATGCAAAAGTTGGAAATCAAGAGAAACCTGCAGTAGCAAGCAAGTTTGGCCTTGAAGAACAAAATGAAGCAGGGCAAAGGCTAACAGAGTTTTGCCAAGAGAACACAGTGGTCACAGCAAACACTCTTTTCCAACAACACAAGAGATGACTCTACACATGGACATCACCAAATGATCACTACTGAAATTAGATTGATTATATTCTTTGCAGCTGAAGATGGAGAAGCTCTATACAGTCAGCAAAAACAAGACTGGGAGCTGACCATGGCTCAGATCATGACCTCCTTATTGCAAAATTTAGTCTTAAATTGAAGAAAGTAAGGAAAACTACTAAACCATTCAGGTATGACCTAAATCAAATCCCTTATGATTATATGGTGGAGGTGATGAATAGGTTCAAGGGATTAGATCTGGCAGAGTGCATAAAGAACTATATATGGAGGTTTATAATATTGTACAGGAGGCAGTGACCAAAACCATCCCAAGGAAAAAGAAATGCAAGAAGGCAAAGTGGTTGTCTGAGGAGGCTTTACAACTAACTAAAAAGGGAAAAAGGGAAAAATATACCCAACTGAATGCAGAGTTCCAGAGAAAAGCAAGGAGAAATAAGAAGGCCTTCTGAAATGAAGTGTAAAGAAATAGAGGAAAACAACAGGATGGGAAAGATTCTCTAAGAAAGAGAATTTCTCTTCCAAAAAAATTAGAGATAGTAGGGGAAACATTTCATCCAAGAATGGGAGTAAGGACCTAATAGAAGATATTAAGAGGTGGAAATACACAGAAGAACTATACAAGAAAGGTCTTAACGACTCAGATAACCACAATGATAGGAGTGCAGTCACTTACCTAGAGCCAGACATCCTGGAATGTGAAGTCAAGTGGACCTTAGGAAGCATTACTAAGAACACAGCTAATGGTGCTGCTGCTGCTAAGTCACTTCAGTCGTGTCCGACTCTGTACGACCCCATAGATGGCAGCCCACCAGGCTCTGCCGTCCCTGGGATTCTTCAGGCAAGAACACTGGAGTGGGTTGCCATTTCCTTCTCCAATGCAGGAAAGTGAAAAGTGAAAGTGAAGTTGCTCAGTCATGTCTAACTCTTTGCGACCCCATGGACTGCAGCCTACCAGGCTCCTCCATCCATGGGACAAAGCTTATGGAGGTGATGGAATTCCAGCAGACCTATGTAAAATCCTAAAAGATGATGCTGTTAAAGTGCTACAGTTAATATGTCAGCAAATTTGGAAAACTCAGCAGTGCTTACAGGACTGGAAAAGGTCAGTTTTCATTCTAATCCCAAAGAAGGGCAATGCCAAAGAAATTTCAAACTACAGCACAATTGCATTCATTTCACATACTAGCAAGGTAAGGCTCAAAATTCTCCAAGGTAGGCTTCAGCAGTATGTGAACCTAGAAATTCCAGATGTACAAGCTGGCTTTAGAAAAGGCAGAGGACCCAGAGATCAAATTGTCAACATCTACTGGATCACAGGAAAAGCAAGGGAATTAAAAAAAAAACCAGTTACTTCATTGACTATGCTTAAGCCATTGACTGTGTGGATCACAACAAACTGGACAATTCTTAAAGAGATGGGAGTACCAGACCACCTTACCTGTCTCCTAACAAACATGCGCAAGTCGAGAAGCAACAGCTAGAACTGGACATGGACAATGAACTGGTTCCATATAGGGGAAGAAGTATGTCGAGGCTGTATGCTGTCACGCTGCTTATTTAACTTATATGCAAAGTACATCATGCAAAATGCCAAAGTGAATGAATCACAAGCTGGAATCAAGATTTCTGAGAGAAATACCAACAACCTCAGATATGCAGATGATACCACCCTAATGGCAGAAAGTGAAAAGAAACTAAAGAGCTTCTTGATGAGGGTGAAAGAAGAGTGAAAAGGTTGGCTTAAAACTCAACATTCAAAAAACTAAGATCATGGCATCTAGTCACACTGTTACATGGCAAATAGATGGGGAAAAAATGGAAAGAGTGACAGATTTTATTTTAGTGGGCTCCAAAATCACTGTGGAAAGTGACTGCAGCCATGAATTAAAAGACACTTGCTTCTTGGATGGAAAGCTATGACAAACCTAGACAACATATTAAAAAGCAGAAACATCATTCTGCTGACAAAGATCCATACAGTCAAAGTTATAGTTTTCCAGTAGTCACGTACAGATATGAGAACTGGACCATAAAGAAGGCTGAGTGCCAAAGAATTCATGCTTTTGAACTGTACTGAAGAAGACTCTTGAGAATCCCCTGGACTGCAAGGAGGTCAAACTAGTCAATCCTAAAGGAAACCAACCCTGAATATTCATTGGATGGACTGAGGCTTAAGCTCCAATACATTGGCCACCTGATACAAAAGAGCTGAGTCACTGGAAAAGACCCTGCTGCTGGGATAGATTGAGAACAGGAGGAAAAAGGGGCGGCAGAGGATGAGATGGTTAGACAGCAGCACTGACTCAATGCACACAGATTTGAGCGAACTGTGGGAGACAGGGAAGGACAGAGGAGCCTGTCCATGGGATTACAAAGAATTTGACATGACTTAGGGACTAAACAACAACAACAACAACTGGAAAAAGAACAGCACATGGTCTGTGCCCAGAGCTAAGAATGATGTCCTAGCCACTGCTCTCTCCCCCGCAAGCCATACCACCGTGAAGCAGGCAGGCAAGATGCCCTTAGGCTCAGCCTCACCAGAGGCTGGGGACTAGAATTAGTCCAGAGTCCTTAAACCTGTGATGTTTCAGGACCCCATAATGGCTAAAAGCTCTAGCTCTTTAAGTCCAACTCTGCTACCAGCTGTTTGATCAAAAACCTGAATTTCATCAACCTGAAAAGTGGTACCTACTTCATAGAACAGTTGTAAGGATTCAGTAAGGATACACTGATAAAGAGTACCCGGCACTATGACTGCCACAGAGGAAAGCTTTTATTAAAAGACAAGTAGTATCTGCTTACCCTGATGGAAATCCCAGCTTGTCCCATCTGAACAATGGGTCTAGGCTTGCTTCCCCAGGCCCAGACAAGACAGGATGCCTATGCTTGAGTCATGCACATGTTAATGCTAAGTCACTTCAGTCATGTCCGACTCTGTGTGACCCCACAGACGGCAGCTCACCAGGCTCCCCCGTCCCTGTGATTCTCCAGGCAAGAACACTGGAGTGGGTTGCCATTTCCTTCTCCAATGCAGGAAAGTGAAAAGTGAAAGTGAAGTCACTTAGTTGTGTCCAACTTTTAGCAACCCCATGGACTGCAGCCTACCAGGCTCCTCTGTCCATGGGATTTTCCAGGCAAGAGTACTGGAGTGGGGTGCCATTGCCTTCTCCATCATGCACATGAGTATCGCTCAAAAACAGTTTCTTGAACTACAGAACTAACCCTGCTCAAATGCACCACCAATCAGAAATACACAGGGGGTCAGATTCTCCATAGGATAAGACGTGTGAATAATCCTGAATAAAATCAAGCTGGCTATTTGCTGTGCCCTCTGGATATCTGAATTGTTGCTCACTTTCTGTCTCTAACTGCAGAACAATTATATCAAAGAAATTCTTGCACTGTTAAGAAAGTTCTAGGACCCACAACAGATTTCCCCACCTAGGGAACCGGCAAAGGGACTGAGAACTCCCAAAGAATTTGACTTTGGAGACCAGTGGGATTTGATTACAGTACTTTAACAGGAATGGGGAGCCTCTTGGAGGGCACAAACAAAAACTTGTGTACATTAAGAGCCAGGAGAAAAGATTCTCCTGTGAAAGCATGGGTCAAGTTTGCCCTCAGTCAACTGGGAGGGAACAGCCCCACCCATCAACAGAAAACTGGATTAAAGATTTACTTAGCATGGCCCCGTCCATCAGAATAAGACGCAGATTCCCCCACAGTCAGTCTTTCCCATGAGGAACTTTCTATAAGCCTCTTATCCTTATTCATCAGAGGGCAGACAGAATGAAAACTACAATCAGAGAAAACTAACCAAACTGATCACCTGGACCACAGCCATCTCTAAACTCAATGAAACTATGAGCCATGCCGTGTAGAGCTACCCAAGATGGATGGGTCATGGTGGAGAGTTCTAACAAAACGTGGTTCACTGGAGAAGGGCATGGCAAACTACTTCATTATTCTTGCCTTGAGAACCCCATGAAAAGGCAGAAAGATAAGGACACTGAAAGATGAACTCCCCAGGTCAGTAGGTGCCCGATATGCTACTGGAGAAGAGTGGAGAAGTAACTCCAGAAAGAATGAAAAGACGAAGCCAAAATGAAAACAGTATCCAGCTGTGGATGTGACTGGTGATAGAAGTGAAGTCCGATGCTGTAAAGAACAATTAGTAATGCATAGGAACCTGGATTGTTAGGTCCATGAATCAAGGTAAATTGGAAGTGGTCAAACGGGAGATGGCAAGGGTTTGAACATCGACATTTCAGTAATCAGTGAACTAAAATGGACAGGAATGGGCAAATTTAATTCAAATGACCATTATATCTACTACTATGGGCAAAAATCCCTTAGAAGAAATGGAGTAGCCCTCACAGTCAACAAGAGAGTCTGAAATGCAGTACTTGGGTCCAATCTCAAAAACAGAATGACCTCGGTTCGTTTCCAAGGCAAACCATTCAATATCACAGTAATCCAAGTGTATGCCCCAACCACTAATGCCGAAGAAGCTAAAGTTGAATGGTTCTATGATGACCTACAAGAACTTCTAGAACTAACACCAGAAAAAGATGTCCTTTTCATCATAGGAGACTGGAATGAAAAAGTAGGAAGTCAAGATTTCCCTGGAGAAAGAAGCAAGTTTGGCCTTGGAGTACAAAATGGCCTTGGAGTACAAAATGAACCAGGGCAAAGGCTGGTAAGAGTTTTGCCAGGAGAACGCATTGCTCGTAGCAAACACTTTCTTCCAACAACACAAGAGACGACTCTACTCATTGACCATATCAGATCAGATCAGATCAGTCGCTCAGTCGTGTCCGACTCTTTGCGACCCCATGAGTCGCAGCATGCCAGGCCTCCCTGTCCATCACCAACTCCCGGAGTTCACTCAGACTCACGTCCATCAGTCAGTGATGCCATCCAGCCATCTCATCCTCTGTCGTCCCCTTCTCCTCCTGCCCCCAATCCCTCCCAGCATCAGAGTCTTTTCCAATGAGTCAACTCTTCGCATGAGGTGGTCAAAGTACTGGAATTTCAGCTTTAGCATCATTCCTTCCAAAGAAATCCCAGGGCTGATCTCCTTCAGAATGGACTGGTTGGATGTCCTTGCAGTCCAAGGGACTCTCAAGAGTCTTCTCCAAAACCACAGTTCAAAAGCATCAATTCTTCGGCGCTCAGCCTTCTTCACAGTCCAACTCTCACATCCATACATGACCACAGGAAAAACCATAGCCTTGACTAGATGAACCTTTGTTGGCAAAGTCATGTCTCTGCTTTTGAATATGCTATCTAGGTTGGTCATAACTTTTCTTGCAAGAAGCAAGCATCTTTTAATTTCATGGCTGCAGTCACCATCTGCAGTGATTTTGGAGACCCAAAAAATAAAGTCTGACACTGTTTCCACATCTATTTCCCATGAAGTGATGGGACCAGATGCCATGATCTTCGTTTTCTGAATGTTGAGCTTTAAGCCAACTTTTTCACTCTCCTCTTTCATCTTCATCAAGAGGCTTTTTAGTTCCTCTTCACTTTCTGCCATAAGGGTGGTGTCATCTGCATATCTGAGGTTATTGATATTTCTCCAGGCAATCCTGATTCCAGCTTGTGCTTCATCTAGCCCAGCGTTTCTCATGATGTACTCTGCATATAAGTTAAATAAGCAGGGTGACAATATACATCCTTGACGTACTCCATTTCCTATTTGGAACGAGGCTGTTGTTCCATGTCCAGTTCTAACTGTTGCTTCCTGACTTGCATACAAATTTCTCAAGAGGCAGGTCAGGTAGTCTGGTATTTCCATCTCTTTCAGAATTTTCCACAGTTGATTGTGATCCACACAGTCAAAGGCTTTGGCATAGTCAATAAAGCAGAAATAGATGTTTTTCTGGAACTCTCTTGCTTTTTCCATGATCCAGCGGATGTTGGCAATTTGGTACCTGATTCCTCTGCCTTTTCTAAAACCAGCTTGAACATCTGGAAGTTCACAGTTCACATATTGCTGAAGCCTGGCTTGGAGAATTTTGAGCATTACTTTACTAGCGTGTGAGATGAGTGCAACTGTGCAGTAGTTTGAGCATTCTTTAGCATTGCCTTTCTTTGGGATTGGAATGGAAACTGACCTTTTACAGTCCTGTGGACACTGCTGAGTTTTCCAAATGTGCTGGCATATTGAGTGCAGCACTTTCACAGCATCATCTTTCAGGATTTGAAATAGCTCAACTGGAATTCCATCACCTCCACTACCTTTGTTCACAGTGATGCTTTCTCAGGCACACTTGACTTCACATTTCAGGATATCTGGCTCTAGATAAGTGATCACACCATCGTGATTATCTGGGTCATGAAGATCTTTTTTGTACAGTTCTTCTGTGCATTCTTGCCACCTCTTCTTAATATCTTCTGCTTCTGTTAGGTCCATACCATTTCTGTCCTTTATCGAGCCCATCTTTGCATGAAATGTTCCCTTGGTATCTCTAATTTTCTTGAAGAGATCTCTAGTCTTTCCCATTCTGTTGTTTTCCTCTATTTCTTTGCATTGATTGCTGAGGAAGGCTTTCTTATCTCTTCTTGCTATTCTTTGGAACTCTGTATTCAGATGTTTATATCTTTCCTTTTCTCCTTTGCTTTTCGCTTCTCTTCTTTTCACAGCTGTTTGTAAGGTCTCCCCAGACAGCCATTTTGCTTTTTTGCATTTCTTTTCCATGGGGATGGTCTTGATCCCTGTCTCCTGTACAATGTCACGAACCTCTGTCCATAGTTCATCAGGCACTCTATCAGATCTAGTCCCTTAAATCTATTTCTCACTTCCACTGTATAATCATAAGGGATTTGATTTAGGTCATATCTGAATGGTCTAGTGGTTTTCCCTACTTTCTTCAATTTCAGTATGAATTTGGCAATAAGGAATTCATGATCTGAGCCATAGTCAGCTCCTGGTCTTGTTTTTGCTGACTGTATAGAGCTTCTCAATCTTTGGCTGCAAAGAATATAATCATTCTGATTTCGGTGTTGACCATCTGGTGATGTCCATGTATAGAGTCTTCTCTTGTGTTGTTGGAAGAGGGTGTTTGCTATGACCAGTGCATTTTCTTGGCAAAACTCTATTAGTCTTTGCCCTGCTTCATTCCATATTCCAAGGCCAAATCTGCCTGTTACTCCAGGTGTTTCCTGACGTCCTACTTTTGCATTCAGGTCCCCTATAATGACAAGGACATCTTTTTTGGATGTTAGTTCTAAAAGGTCTTCTAGGTCTTCATAGAACCGCTCAACTCCAGCTTCTTCAGCGTTACTGGTTGTGGCATAGACTTGGATTACTGTGATATTAAATGGTTTGCCTTGGAAACGAACAGAGATCATTCTGTCATTTTTGAGATTGCATCCAAGTACTGCATTTTGGAGTCTTTTGTTGACCATGATGGCTACTCCATTTCTTCTGAGGGATTCCTGCCTGCAGTGGTAGATATAATGGTCATCTGAGTTAAATTCACCCATTCCAGTCCATTTTAGTCCGCTGATTCCTAGAATGTCACTCTTGCCATCTCTTGTTTGACCACTTCCAATTTGCCTTGATTCATGGACTTGACATTCCAGGTTCCTATGCAATATTGCTCTTTACAGCATTGGACCTTGCTTCTATCATCAGTCACATCCACAGCTGGGTACTGTTTTTGTTTTGGCTCCATCCTTTTATTCTTTCTGGAGCTATTTCTCCACTGATCTACAGTAGCATATTGGGCACCTACTGACCTGGGGATTTCCTCTTTCAGTGCCCTATCATTTTGCCTTTTCATACTGTTCATGGGTTTCTCAAGGCAAGAAAACTGAAGTGGTTTGCCATTCCCTTCTCCAGTGGACCACATTCTGACAGACCATTCAGGTATGACCTAAATCAAATACAGTGGAAGTGGATGGAGGTTCGTGACATATTACAGGAGACAGAGATCAAGATCATCCCCAAGAAAAAGAAATGTAAAAAGGCAAAATGGCTGTCTGAGGAGGCCTTACAAATAGCTGAGGAAAGAAGAGAAGTGAAAGGCAAGGGAGAAAAGGAAAGACATACCCATCTGAATACAGAGGTCCAAAGAATAGCAAGGAGAGATAAGAAAGCCTTCCTCAGTGATCAATGCAAACAAATAAAGGAAAACTATAAAATGGGAAAGACTAGAAATCTCTTCAAGAAAATTAGAGATACCAAGGGATCATTTCATGCAAAGATGGGCATAATAAAGGACAGAATAGTATATACCTTAACAGAGGCAGAAGATATTAAAAAAAAGGTGACAAGAATACACAGAAGAACTATACAAAAAAGATCTTAATGACCCAGATAACCACGATCATGTGATCACTCACCTAGAGCCAGACATCCTGGAATGTGAAGTCAAGTGAGCCTTAGAAAGCATCACTATGAACAAAGCGAGTGGAGGTGATGGAGTTCCAGCTGAGCTATTTCAAGTCCTAAAAGATGATGCTGTCAAAGTGCTATACTCAATATGCCAGCACATTTGGAAAACTCAGCAGTGGCCACAGAATTAGAAAAGGTCAGTTTTCATTCCAATCCCAAAGAAAGTTCCAATGCCAAAGAATGTTCAAACTACTGCACAATTGTTCTCATCTAACACACCAGCAAACTAATACTCAAAATTCTCTAAGCTAGGCTCAACAGTATGTGAACTGTGAAGTTCCACATGTTCAACCTGGATTTAGAAAATGCAGAGGAACCAGAGATCAAATTGCCAATGTCTGTTGGGTCATCAAAAAAGCAAGAGAGTTCCAGAAAAACATCTACTTGTGCTTTATTGACTATACCAAAGCCTTTGACTGTGTGCATCACAACAAACTGTGGAAAATTCTTAAAGAGATGGGAATACCAGACCACCTTACTTGCCTCCTGAGAAATCTGTATGCAGGTCAGGAAGCAACAGTTAGAACTGGACATGGAACAACAGACTGGTTCCAAATTGGGAAAGGAGTACATCAGTGCTGTATATTGTCATCCTGCTCATTTAACTTATATGCAGAGAACATCATGAGAAATACAGGGCTGGAAGAAGCACAAGCTGGAATCAAGACTGCCAGGAGAAATATCAATAACCTCAGATATGCAGATGACACCACCCTTATGGCATAAAGTGAAGAGGAACTGAAGATCCTCTTGATGAAAGTGAAAGAAGAGAGTGAAAAAGCTGGTTTAAAACTCAATATTCAAAAAACTAAGATCATGGCATCTGGTCCCATCAGTTCATGGCAAATAGATGGGGAAACAATGGAAACAGTGACAGACTTTATTTTCTTGGGTTCCAAAAGTCACTGTGGATGGTGACTGCAGCCATGAAATTAAAAGACACTTGCTCCATGGAAGGAAAGGTATGATCAACCTAGACAGCATATTAAAACGCACAGACATTACTTTGTCAACAAAGGTCTGTCTAGTCAAAGCTATGGTTTTTCCAGTAGTCACGTATGAATGTGAGAGGTGGACCATAAAGAAAGCTGAGTGCCGAAGAACTGATGCTTTTGAACAGTGGTGTTGGAGAAGACTCTTGAGAGTCCCTTGGACCTTGGACTGCAAGAAGATCAAACCGGTTGGTCCTAAAGGCAATCATTCCTGAATATTCATTGGAAGGAGTAATGCTGAAGCTGAAGCTCCAGTACTTTGGCCACCTGATGCAAAGAACTGACTTACTGGAAAAGACCTTGCTGTTTGGAAAGATTGAAGGCAGGAGGAGAAGGGGACAACAGAGGATGAGATGGTTAGATGAAGTCACTGATTGGATGGACATGAATTTGAGCAAGATCTGGCAGTCGGTGAGGGACAGAGAAGCCTGGCATGCTGCAGTCCATGGGGTCACAAAGAGTCAAGTGCTCTTGAGTGACTGAAATGAAATAAATTCTTTCCCTAATCTGGGGCAATCTTCCAGTCAGTTCCAAACTTCATTCCCTTTCCACTAGATTCCAGGTGTGCAGATCTGGAGAAAACCAGGATTTCTAACTTGGTACTGATTTACACTCATTTAATGGAACTACCTTCCCAGTGGTCCTCCTGCTATCCCTCTGAAATGGATAGCCTCAGCACAATCTGGGCTACCCAGAACCAAATTTCATTACTAACAGAATATCATCATTAATTAATCCCACTATTCATTGTCAGTACATTGTTAAGAGCTACACTGAAGTGTAACTCTAGGAAATAATTACTGCCATTTCATAGCAAAATAAATGTAAGTACACAGAGGTCAAGCAGCTATCTAGAAAAGGAGAAACTGGAGTAGAGTAATTAACAGGATGAGCTCCACAAGCAGAGGAACCTGTATCTGAATCATGGCGATGTACCAAGTTTGTGACCATCAGCATATAACTTTAAAATGGGACAGTTGTACCTCATGGACTGGTGGATAGAGGAAATGAGATGTCCCATGTAAAATGCTCTGCCCTAATACCGGGCTCATAAAAAGTATTCGGTAAGTGTTAGCCTTTATTGTAATTGTTATTATCAGAAAGTTGGTGACAGGATCAAGCTCCTCTTTTCCTAGAAAAGTGCTCTTGTCAGCAGCCAGGCCAGGTCTCCTGGGGCAGTTCAGGAATGCTGATGCCCCAAATGCCCACAGTAGCTCTCCTGTTCTTGCAGTAAGTGACTCTGGTCTCCTGTTTCAGCTAAAGTGGCATACACGTGTGAAATGGAGTGACAGACAAGAAGGGGTGGGAAGAAAGAGAAAGGCAGGAAGAAGAATAAAGGGAGAAAAAAAGCTACAAACCAGGAAACGTACTTCTAGGCATAGCTTTGGGGGTTTACTTGAAACATCAAAGCCAGTAACTGCTTAGTTTATGTTGGACCAAGATAAGCCTCCAGCTTTTCTCCTCCAATCTCAGCTCTAACTGCTTCTGCCTTTCTCTCTCCCTCCTTCTCTGCATCAGCTTCCAGCCTCCCTCCTCTCCTGTGGCAGATCCAGCTGCTATTCCTGGGGATGGGCTTGGTTGCTTGCTTGGCCCCAGGTCTGGAGCTGGCACTGCTGGGCTAAGGGCAGTCCCAGAGATCATGGTCCCAGTGAATGCTCTGGCTCCAGACAGCCAGAGAAGGGAGATCAGGAAAGTGTTTCTAATTCTTAGGCAGCTCCATGAAGTGACAATCAGGCAAGTCCCTATTTTCTAGGACTTACAGTCTGCCTTTGAAACAGAATCACCCCTTATGGACAGAAAGACCATGAAGGGCTTAATCACACAAAGACGAATGGAGACAGGAAAGGAGAGAGTATGAACCAGTGTTATGGAAAGGAAGGTGGAGGGACTGATGAAGATGAATTGGTATTTGTTATATGCTTCATATACACCATCATCTTCAAACTTCACAACAACCTACGATGTCAGTGGTCTTACAGATTAGGAACCTGAGGTTTCTTAACCACTAAGCAATGGGACTAGGAAATCAGTTTGTCAGGCTCCAAAATCTACTCAGTTTCACAGAGATGATGAGTCCTGTTCTGGTCCTTCGGTGACTGGGAGCATAAAGTGGAAAGGAAAGAGGCAAACGGTCAATCTGGTTGGTCTAGGTTGAGAGAGGATTTTAAAATATTTATTAATAGTAATAATCTTTTAAGTCCATTGCATGTAATGAGGAGACTGACATGAATTATCACTTTTAAGCAACTATAACTCTATGAGCAAGAAAATATAATCTTCACTTTACAGGGGGATAAACTGAACAAAGTTTAAGGGATTTGGCCTGAGGTCACACAGCCAATCTATAAAGGTAAGGGATTCAAACCCAGGAGTCTGATTCTAAACTCATCATATTACATCACTGGTCTCACTACTTACTGTTCTTCGCTATGCTGTTCCAGGTGGCATAGTGGTAAAGAATCTGCCTGCCAATGCAGCAGACACAAGACACAGGTTCAGTACCTGGGTCGAGAAGATCCCCTGGAATAGGAAATGGCAATCCACTCGAGTATGCTTGCCTGGAAAATTTCATGAACAGAAGAGACTGGCAGGCTACAGTTCATGGTCACAAAGAGTCAGACACAACTGAGTAACTGAACATACACACTGCTGCTGCTAAGTCGCTTCAGTCGTGTCCGACTCTAGGTGACCCCATAGATGGCAGCCCACCAGGCTCCACCAACCCTGGGATTCTCCAGGCAAGAACACTGGAGTGGGTTGCCATTTCCTTCTCCAATGCATGAAAGTGAAAGGTGAAAGTGAAGTCGCTCAGTCGTGTCCAACTCTTAGCAACCCCATGGACTGCAGCCTACCAGGCTCCTCCGTCCATGGGATTTTCCAAGCAAGAGTACTGGAGTGGGGTGCCATTGCCTTCTCCGGGGCATACACACACATGCCAGGATATACTCTTCCCCTAAGGAGATGATGATGGCCCAAGAAGAAAAAATACATTATCAATACGTGATTGTACTCCAGAGGTACTGAGTCAGTAGGATCAGAGTAAAGTCTCAGGAAGCCTTCAGTTCTGGTCTGGGATATCCCTAAGTGATGTATGCCCTTGAACAAGTCTCTTAACCTCTCTGAGTTTCCATGTTCCCAACATTAAAATCCTTTGAAGTCTAACATTCTGGGACCACCTTTATTTTTTGACATGCAAAGACGCTGAAGTTCTAAATTTGCAAGCCTTCTGAGGACAGGGCTTTCGCCTCCTCAGTGAATAGCTTTCATACTTCTTGCCCAAGCCTACTAGAGCCAAAGGAAAATGGGAAAGTCAGTCTATTCCAATCTGAACAAGAGGTGAAAGGTGACACTGTTTTTGCACCCTTCCCTCTCTTAATCATCTTAGTTTGACCTCTGCAGGCTAAGAAAAAGGCCCTGACATATAACATATGGGCTTCCCAGGTGGCATTAGTGGTAAAGAAACCGCCTGCCAATGCAGGAGATGCAAGAGATGTGTTCAACCCCTGAGTGTGGAAGATCCCCTAGAATAGGAAATGGCACCCCACTCCAGCATTCTTGTCTGGAAAATTCCATGGGCAGAGGAGCCTGGCAAACTAGTCTAGGGGGTCACAAAGAGTCAAACACAAGACTAAGAACAAGCACAGGTGATACGGAAAATAGAGCAAGCTGGCTCATTGTTGTACCTGGTTGGGAGCTTAAAAAAAAATGAGGCAAATGCTGGTACCAAAAGCCAATGTCAGCAAGGCACCTGAGGTCTACTCTGATGACTTCTTTGAAAGAAGGAAATGATCCAGCCAACCTCTCCCATTTGTTCCCACCTAGAGTCTATGGCACCCCACTCCAGTACTCTTGCCTGGAAAATCCCATGGACGGAGGAGCCAGGTAGGCTGCAGTCCATGGGGTTGTGAAGAGTCTGATGCTTACTGAGCGACTTCACTTTCACTTTTCACTTTCATGCATTGGAGAAGGAAATGGCAACCCACCCCAGTGTTCTTGCCTGGAGAATCCCAAGGACGGGGGAGCCTGGTGGGCTGCCGTCTCTGGGGTCACACAGAGTCGGACATGACTGAAGTGACTTAGCACCAGCACCAGAGTCTATTCAGAAGCAAGACGCCACTAGCAAATGTTAGTGCTTTTATATATTACAGCAGTAAGAAACCCATCTTTCCAACTTTCATCCAAACAATTTGTATAGCTAATTGGGCACATGTTTTTACTTCTTACTATGTATGCCAGACACCCAGCTGCCAGGGGCTGAAGCAGCTATAGTGGCAAAAGCCATACCCCTGAGGAGTCTCAAAGCAAGACCACAAGAGTCTCTTGATGCCAACTGGCAGATGTAGATGCTGAATGACCTAAGAAACAGTCGGGAAATGGGTAGTATCCATTTCTAAACTACCTCTTAGAAAGTAAACTTGCAAAAATAACAAACAAGGAGGAAAGACTGGAGGGAGTACTTTAAACTCCAAGGTCTTCTGCTTTCTGTCATTTGGAACTTACAAGATCACCTTTGGAGATTAGGTCTTACCTAGAGCTACTTGGGAGAAAAAGCTGTTCCCTCTGCCAAAGCAAATGAGGCGTGTCTGCTATTTTCATGCTTTTAAGACTTTTTGTCCTAAAATGTACTGCAAGCTGCAAGCTAAGACAGCAGTTCCAGTTAGGGATGGATAGGAACACATGACTTTCTAAATCCACCAATCTCAAAACTACAAAAAGAAGAGGAGGATGGGGGAAAACAGGGAGGAAGGAAGGGAAGATAATTTTTTTTAAAAAGAAAATAAACCAATTGGTTATATTTCTGTAAAATAATCAGGTCACAGGACTAAGACCAGTTAGCTTTGTACAAAATAATTTCTCTCTTCTTTTTGAAGGATTCTTATGTTCCTTACCTTGCATACTTCAAATATACTGAGAATATATATGCAACTGAGGTCTGAGGACTGAGGCCACTGTGGGCTGGCCAGAACAAATACTACTTGCCAAATTCAACAAAGTCAATATATACATATTATAAAGTTCCCAAATACCAAAGAATCAAGCATTTTTGGTCTCTGGGTTCCAGAGCTGCTACATATTTAATCCCACATGACTCAAAATGACCAAAAAAGAGCTGAATTATTTTAGTGACCCACACTTGGAATATTTTTGCTGTCACTATTGATCTGGACAAGTCTGACTGTACACTTATGTGCAAAGTGGACATCATAAGGGGTATCAGATTTCTAAGCTGGTTACTCTCCGTGTTTCTGCACCAGCTTTTTCATTAGCTAAATTTACTGTTTACAGAGGGCCGTCTTGGGTTTATGTTCCATCAATTCAGTTCAGTCGCTCAGTAGTGTCCCCATGGACTTTGTGGCCCCAGGGACTGCAGCACTCCAGACTTCCCTGTCCATCATCGACTCCCGGAGCTTACTCAAACTCATGTCCATTGAGTCGGTGATGCCATACAACCATCGCATCCTCTGTCATCTTCTCCTCCCACCTTCAATCTTTCCCAGCATCAGGGTCTTTTCTAATGAGTCAGTTCTTCACATCAGGTGGCCAAAGTATTGGAGTTTCAGCTTCAGCATCAGTCCTTCCAATGAATATTCGGGACTGACTTCCTTTAGGATAGACAGGTTGGATCTCCTTGCAGTCCAAGGGACTCTCAAGAGTCTTCTCCAACACCACAGCTCAAAAGCATCAATTCTTCAGCTTTCTTTGCAGTACAACTCTCACATCCATACATGACTACTGGAAAAACCATAGCTTTGACTAGACAGACCTTTGTTGACAAAGTAATGTTTGTGCTTTTTAATATGCTGTCTAGGTTGATCATGGCTTTCCTTCCAAGGAGCAAGCATCTTTTAATTTCATGGCTGCAGACACCATCTGCAGTGATTTTGGAGCTCAAAGAAATAAAGTCTGTCACTGTTTCCATTGTTTCCCCATCTATTTGCCATGAAATGATGGGACTAGATGCCATGATCTTAGTGTTCTGAATGTTGAGCTTTAAGCCAACTTTTTCACTCTCCTCTTTCACTTTCATCAGAGGCTCTTAGTTCTTTTTCGCTTTCTGCCATAAGGGTGGTGTCATCTGCATATCTGAGGTTACTGAAATTTCTTCTGGCAGTCTTGATTCCAGCTTGTGCTTCATCCAGCCCTGCATTTCACATGATGTACTCTGCATATAAGTTAATAAGCAGGGTGAAATATACTTTTTAACTCTGGTTTTAGCTTGCAGCTCATCCTCAGAATACAGGCCTCATTAGGTCAAACTGAAAGTAAAACCACTGGTTAGGCACCAACTGCCTGCTTCCAATCAGCATATGGTACGAGCTATCCCAGACATCTACCAGATAATTTACATTTACTAGACAATCATTCCTCAAACACCCAATCACCACATCAACTGTTCACTTTTCAGTCACCTGTAGAATTCAGTAGTTACTGACGAAAAATAGTTAACTGGAGTTGAGATATGGTCTTTGTATCTAAGAAAGGCAAGAAAGGAAACTATGAAACGAGTCAAAAGATGAGAAAGGAATCCAATATAAAGATGATAAATGACTGCATGCAACTGTCTTCTCAGAGGGGCACCTGAATGACCACAAATGTACAGATGTAGTTTCTAGAGCCACATTTCTTCTAAACAGCTCTCATGTTCATCACATGGTAACAAATGTGAGGTTTGCTAACATATAAATGTTTGCTAATTCTTAAAAAAAAAAAAAAATCCAAATTCATTAAGGCCACATTTATCATTTTTTTCCAGAGATCCATGATGGAAGCTGATTGCTAAAGCTTAGTAGATAAGAAAAGGAAGAGGGACAGAAAAAAGATCTGTATAATAAAAGAATATCTTTTTCAATTACATCAGTAAGCTGGTCAGAGAAGTAAGACCACTAAGGCTTTATTTCCCACTGCAAAATTCAAAACCATTACACAGTTATTCTGTAAAGTTTAGAAAATATGGAGTACCATAAAGAGAAAAAGTCCCCTAGTACCCCACCATCTGCCACTTCCCAGGTGGCTCAGTGGTAAAGAATCCTCCTGCTAATGTAAGAGATTCTGGTTCGACCCATCTTGGGAAGATCTCCTGGAAAAAGAAATGGCAACCCACTCCAGTATTCTTGCCTGGGAAATCCCATGGACAGAGAAGCCTGGGAGGCTACAGTTCATGGGGGTCCCAAAAGAGTTGAACACAACTTACCGACACAATCCCTTCACCTAAATTAGTATTTTGGAATATATCCTTTCAGTGGTCTATATAAGCATATAGGTGGCACACATAAATAAATACATGCATGTTCATAGTACACATATCCAACTTTTAAACAAAACTGAGTCATAATGTACATTCTATTTTGCAAACTGTTTTGAAAACACTTTTTCATATAAATCTTCCCTCATCAAATGCTTTAAAAGAGCTGAAAATCAATGGCCGTACTACCAAGACTGTGGCAGTATTACCACTGACACACCAGCTATTTCACATAACCCATAAACTATTTATTGCCTACGACTTCAATCTGTCAAACAAAAATTTGGTGCTACACTACAGAAGGGTTGCAGAAAGGTTGACTCTCTGTTAAAACATATTTAATTGCCAGATAGGTCTTTCATTGACAATTTGACAGTTTAAACTCTAATGGTGGGACATTTAGTTTGCTTCCAACAGTTCACTATTATAAACAATATTGGGATAATAAACGGAATATGCAGCTAAAATTCAGCTCCTGAGAATAAACTCCCAGAAGTGGAACAACAGATCAAAGACTATGCAAAAACATATTATAAGTGTATGTGTCTGTGTATGAAAAGTGAAAGTATTAGTCACTCAGTGTCCGCCTCTTTGCAACCCCATGGACTGCAGCCCAAGTGCCTCTGTCCACGGAGTTCTCCAGGCAAGAATACTGGAGTGGGTTGCCATGCCCTTCTCCAGGGGATCTTCCTGACCCAGGGATTGAACCTGGTTCTCTGGTACTGCAGAAAGGTTCTTTATCAGCTGAGTCACCACATAAAATCAATCTGAATTCAAAAAAAGTAGTGTCAGCTTACATAATGGGACTGGACTGGGAGTGTGTATTTCTCCCAACATCACCTGGTAATATGTCAACTAATTCAATTTCTTAAAAAAAAACAAAACCCAACTCCTTACCAAAAGTACTTTTAGACATTATATTTTAGGGAAAATATCCAACTGCCAGAGGAGGATGGAAAACAGGAGAGACCATTTGTTTCATTATAAATTGCATCGAAAGACTGACAAATCCAACAATTTTAGCTCCAAGGATTTCAAGACAGTACTGTTAAATGATGGGGGTGGGGTGCAGAGCAGGGGACAGAAAGTGATTAATCATGTTTCAATAATATCTAAATTCCAGATTTATTCTTTCAAAAGAAAATGAACCTTTCCCCATGTCCCATACACACACAAAAAAGATAAAGACCATCTAATGAATAACAGTCTAATGATAATAATAGGTCTAATGAATAATAGTCCCCTTATCATAAGTTGAAACTCCAAAACTTTGGCCACCTCATGCGAAGAGTTGACTCACTGGAAAAGACCCTAATGCTGGGAAGGATTGGGGGCAGGAGGAGAAGGGGACGACAGAGGATGAGATGGCTGGATGGCATCACCAACTTGATGGACATGGGTTTGGGGTGGACTCTGGGAGTTGGTGATGGACAGGGAGGCCTGGCGTGCTGCAATTCACAGCATGTCAAAGAGTCAGACACAACTGAGCGACTGAACTGAACTGAATGGAACTATCATAAGTTTAGCATTGGGGGTAGAAGGGTCTGACCTATATATTCAGGTTCAACCCATGGAGTTGAACCTGAGTGAATCACATGCCCAGGGAGCAAGAATTTCATTCAAATGGAACTATGGTGTACTTAAAATGGTTAATAGTCTGGATTCAGACCACAGACTTAATATATGGCCTTTTAGCTTCAGACTGGATCAAAGGCTTGCAGCAGAGACTCATCTGCTCCCCCAGCATCCAGGTTCTTCATCAGTTGGCCACTCATTTTCTTCACTAGAAAGATCCAACTCCCTCACTCTTAGTCATTCATGTTGGGTAAGTTCACATAATGAACTATGTGACTCAAGCCCACCAAAGTCTCCCTATGCCCTTGGCTTTCAACAACTGGGTCAGGAATATGCAGGAGACCTAAGTCAGACAAAATGAATCTTAGCACTAAAAGCAAGGAAGGTTGGAGCTGCTTTGGTCTTCTTATCAGGAAGAAAGAGCACCGAAGAAAATAATAATGCCTATCCAAGGGTCACTGTGAGGGTTAAACTGTCTCTTCTTATCAGATGGGTCTCAATTTAAATGCGTGTAAGACACAAGAATAAAACCAGTGCCAAGAGACAAAATCAGTTTTTTAAAGGCATTATTTGAACCCAGAATCCAACTGTACCTAAAGTCAGATCAAAGCCTGAACCTCACAGTTGTATGAGCCAGTTAATTCTCCTTTAGCATAAGCCAGATGCCAGTTTTCCTGTCACAACTGAAACAGTCCCGACCAAGACACAACTATGTCACTCAGATCTATTTACAGAGCAAAGAAACAGAAGATCTGATACCATGGTCAGAGACCAACTTAGCAGGCCACAGTTTCAACCAAATATATCAAGAGACTTCTTAGCTGAACACTAGGACCAATGATCCCAAACTTGAGCAAATTGTAAAATCTCATGACAACTGGGTGGACCATGAGGATGCTATTTGAAAGATGATATGACTAAGAGAAAAAGAATCTTTCTTGCAATTCTTACCATCTTAAGCCTCCTTCAAGCAAAAGTACCACAGAGCACTTTGAGCTGCTTTATCCTACTGTGTATGCTTCTGTCATCTTCACGTTTCCAAGGAAGAACTTCCTCCCAGCACTCAGACACCACGTGAATGACTGCAAAGTAAAAACTCCTGTAAGTCTTTCCCTATGCAGTAACATGATCAATCTTCTGACTAACATAGGCTACTGGATCTAAACCACATCCTATGAAACTGAAAGACCAGACCTGACCAGAACTTTGCTACTCTCGGTTTCAATTACTATTACGGAAACAATTTCTCTTTGGTGTCAAGTACTAAAAAGTCTATTTAGAAAGTATTCAGGTTTTGAAGACAGTGATAGGAAATGCTCACGTTAGTGTGTCTTTATTGGAAATATATTCCCTGTAGGTTGAAACCTGAGGCCCCAATGTTTGGACCTTTTTTTCCTTTTTTTTTTGGTCAAGTTACTTATTTCACAAATGTGCACTCATATGGCATGAGACCAAAGGGTACATTAATGAGGGTAAAGATAAGCAGATAATTAAATTAAAAATATAGGGGACTGGAATGCAAAAGTAGGAAGTCAAGAGATCCCTGGAGTAACAGGCACGTTTGTTCTTGGAGTACAAAATGAAGCAGGGCAAACGCTAACAGAGTTTTGCTAGAGAAGGCACCAGTCATGGCAAACACCCTCTTCCAACAACACAAGAGACAATTTTACACATGGACATCACCAGATGGTCAATATTGAAATCAGATTGATTATATTCTTTGCAGCCGAAGATGGAGACGCTCTATACACTCAGCAAAAACAAGACCGGGAGCTGACTGTGGCTCAGATCAAGAACTCCTTACTGCCAAATTCAGACTTGAACAAAGTAGGGAAAACCACTAGACCATTCGGGTATGACCTAAATCAAATCCCTTATGATTATACAGTGGAAGTGACAAATAGATTCAAGGGATTAGATCTGATAGACATACTGCCCGTAGAACTATGGACAGAGAGGTTTGTGACACTGTACAGGAGGCAGTGATCAAGACCATCCCCTAGAAGAAATGCAAAAAGGCAAAATGGTTGTCTGAGGAGGCCTTACAAATAGCTGAGAAAAGAAGAGAAGTGAAAGGCAAAGGAGAAAAGGAAAGATATATCCATTTGAATGCAGAGTTCCTAAGAATAGCAAGGAGAGAAGAAAGGCTTCCTAAGTGAACAATGCAAAGAAATAGAGGAAAGCAACAGGATGGGAAAGACTAGAGATCTCTTCAAGAAAATCAGAGATACCAAGGGAACATTTCATGCAAAAATGGGCACAATAAAGGACAGAAATGGTATGGCCCTAACAGAAGCAGAAGATATTAAGAAGCAGTGGCAAGAATACACAGAAGAACTGTACAAAAAAGATCTTAATGACTCAGATAACCATGCTAATGTGATCACTAACCTAGAGCCAGACATCCTGGAGTGCTAAGTCAAGGGGGCCTTAGAAAGCATCACTATGAACAAAGCGAGTGGAGGTGATGGAATTCCAGTTGAGCTATTTCAAATCCTAAAAGATGATGCTGTGGAAGTGCTGCACTCAATATGCAAGCAAATTTGGGAAACTCAATTGTGACTACAGGACTGTAAAAGGTCAGTATTCATTCCAATTCCAAAGAAGTACAATGCCAAAGAATGTTCACACTACTGCATGATTGCATTCATTCCATATGCTAGTAAGGTAATGCTCAAAATTCTCCAAGTGAGGCTTCAGCAGTACATGAACCAAGAATTTCCAGATGTACAAGTTGGATTTAGAAAAGGCAGAGGACCCAGAGATCAAATTTTCAAAATCTGTTGAATCATAGAAAAAGCAAGAGAATTCCAGAAAAAACATCTAATTCTGCTTCACTGACTATGCTGAAGTCCTTGACTATGGATCACAACAAACTATGGAAAATTCTTCAAGAGATGGGAATAACAGACCACCTTACCTACTTCCTGAGAAACCTGTATGCAGTCCAAGAATGGACTGGTTCCAAATTGGGAAAGGAGTACATCAAAGTTGTATATTGTCACCAGGCTTATTTAACATATATGCAGAGTACATCATGAGATGTACTTGTGCTGGATGAAGCACAAGCTGGAATCAAGATTGCCAGGAGAAATATCAATAACCTCAGATATGTAGATGACACTACCCTTATGGCAGAAAGCCAAGACAAACTGAAGAGCCTCTGATGAAAGTGAAAGAGGAGAGTGAAAAAGCTAGCTTAAAACCCAAAATTCAGAAAACTAAGATCTGGCATCTGGCCCCATCACTTCATGGCAAATAGATAGGGAAACAACAAAAACAGTGACAGACTTTATTTTCTTGGGCTCCAAAATCACTGAGAAAGGTGACTGCAGCCATGAAATTAAAAGACACTTGCTCCTTGGAAGAAAAGCTATGACAAACCTAGACAGCATACTAAAAACCACAGACATTACTTTGCTGACAAAGGTCTGTCTAGTCAAAGCTGTGGTTTTTCCAGTTGCCATGTACGGATGTGAGAGTTGGATAAAAGGCTGAGTGCCAAAGAATTAATGCTTTTGAACTGTAGTGATGGAGCTTCTTGAGAGTCCCTTGGACTACAAGGAGATCAAACCAGTCAGTTCTAAAGGAAATCAGTCCTGAATATTTGTTGGAAGGAGTAATGCTGAAGCTGAAACTCCAATACTTTGGCCACCAGATGAGAAGAGCTGACTCACTAGAAAAGACCCTGATGTTGGGAAAGACTGAAGGCAGGAGGAGAAGGGGATGACAGAGGAGGAGATGGTTGGGTGGCAATACCAACTCAATGGACATGAGTTGGAGCAAGTTCCGTGAGATAGTGAAGGACAGGCAAGTGTGGCATGCTGTAGACTATGGGGCCACAAAGAGTTGAATAGACTGAGCAACTGAACTGAATGGTCATTTGCAATGCTTTCTATTAAAACTCTGCCCTAGCACACAGGATCCTCCACCATGGCAGCGGCAGTGCTGTGGGCAGGCTGGTGCTGCTGCCCACAGAGATATTTTGGCAGCAGAGTCCATCTCCTGTCCAGCCACAATCTAGGGGCACTACCCCATGGTACCTACCAGCTGCCCAGCCGAGGGGAGAGCTAACCCTGTCCAAATCCTATTCCTCTGGAAACAGAAAAGGGTTTCTCTCTGGTTTGCTCAATAAAATCAAAGAGGAATTAGCCAAAAACAAAGAAATGAAAGAAAGTATAAAAAAGTTCCGAAACAAGGCCAAGAACCTGGAAGAGTCAGATGTGTTCCAGGAAGCCAGGAGGAAATAAAAACCACTGAACTGAAAACCCAGAGGAGGAGCGAGGTGATCAGGAAGAAGCTAGGGGGAGATCATGGGCATTGTCAAGGAGAGTCTTGACGAAGTCAGTAAAAGTGACCTTGGCAGAAATATCAAGAAGAGAGTGGAAACAGCAGCCAAGACCGCCAAGCAGTCTGCCAAATTGGTATCCAAAGGTGGGGAGAAGCTCGGCTGGACAACTGCCTTCAAAGCCCTCTCCCAGGGCGTGGAGTCTGTCAAGAAGATCGACGAGAGCATCCTGGGACAGACCGGGCCCTACTGGTGGCCTGAGCGGCCCTGGAAAAGGAAGGAGTTCGACGGAGAGAAATTCAAGGAAGAGAAAATGTTTGAGGGCAACGAGGAGGCACTGGGGGTCGTGCTACACAAGGACTCCAAGTGTTACCAGCAGTAGGAGGACTTCAGGGACAACAATGTGGTGTTTAATCGGTTCTTCAAGATGAAAATGAAATATGACGAGAGCGACGCCGCCTTCATCCGGGCATCTGGCGTACTGAAAGACAAGATCACAGGCTTGCTGGGAGGCCTGTTCTCGAAGATGGAGATGTCAGAGGTGCTCAGAGATCCTGCGTGTAGACCTCACCATCAATAAGCACTGCTTCCTGTAGCAGTGCGAGAACAACATCATCCCCAACGTTCTGGATTCATGATTTCCCAGGAGCTTGACATTCTCGAAGACTGGTGCTATGAAGCTATCTACAGCCAACTGGCCAACCTGATCCAGCAGGCCAAGGGTTTGGCCCTCCAGTTGCACTCCTGTATCGTGGACATTGACAACATCGATATGGCCATGGGCACGATGATGGAGCAAGGGCCTGTGCTGATCATCCCCTTCCAGGCCCAGATGGTGATGCTGATCAAGAACTCCAAAGGCAAGGTGGTCGAGGGCGACCTGGAGACGGTACTGCAAATGCTGTTCGTGTGGATGCTCTGCCAAGACAAGGACGAGCTAAACCCCTATGTGGCCGGGCAGCTCCTGGACATCTCCGCCTCCAGCACAAAGCAGGTCCTTTGAGCACGGTGGCCATGCCCGGGCCCTCCGGGATTGACGCTCACTGAGGACACATGGGGGACTGGCGTCTACCTGCAGCAGCAAGACTTCTGTCAGCTCTGCCCCCACTCTGCCAGGCCAGCTGCAACACCAGATGGATGGGGTGGGAGGGTAGGGGGCTGCATCAGCCCCTGGCCCAGTGGCAGGTTGCTGGCCAGAAGGCTCCAGACCAGGCACTCCTTCCCAGGACTGAGCAGTGGGGCCTGGGCCCACTAGCCACATCAGCGATGCCATTTTATCTCGTTTTTTAAAAAAAATAGTGCCCTTGTTATCCTGTATAGAAGCAGAGATTTGTAAATAATAAATCACCAAAGTGGAAAACAACAACAACAACTCTGCCCTAGGAAATAGGCCTTACTTTCCAAAACAATAATGGAAAACATCCTAAAAGAAAGCAGTGGTGCACAGGCTGTTTTTGTCATCACCTTTGAAAAGTTGAAGATAGCTTTGGATTCCAGAATAAAATGTACATACATACACACACTCATACTCAAATTTTGCAACCCAGGATTGGGGGGTCCATGAAATTACAACTTTTCTGAATTGCCTGAGGGTTTTACCTGCACTGCAACCACCTCCATTTCTTTTACTCAAAACCAACTGCATATAGTTCAACTCCTACAGCTGCCCTTCTGGGAAGGACATGCTATGCTTTGGATGCAGAATGATAGGGTCTGTACAGCCCAGCTCTATTCACTTTCCACACATACTTAGTCACCCTGCATCTCTGTTTTCTCACCTGAAAATTGGGACAAAGGGTCACTGTGAAGAATAAATGGCTCCTTCATATCAGAGGATTTCAGTTCAAATGCTGAGATGTATTCCTTGTCCAACCAATCTAAAGTACCATCGCCCTCTGATCCAGCACACCATTTTATTTCTTTAGCACATACCACTCTCTGAAATTCTTGTTAACTTATTTATTGTCCACTCCCCCTACTAGAAAGCAATTTCCAGAAGAGTGGAAATTATTTTATTCAGCATTTTGTCCTGGGCACCTAAGCTTTATCATGTAAGTAAATGTTTTGATAATATCTATTGAATAATACTCTCTGATATTTACTGAGTACTCTGTACAAGGTACTAGTCTATGCACTTAAATGTATTAACTCACGATTAAATAAATGATGAGTACGGCATGCTTAGCACTGTCCCTAGCACAGTTAGTTCTCAATAGATGATAGCTATTTGTACCAATTCTATATTGTTATCAAATACTCAACAGTCAAGGAACCTAAGCCCTAAGGATGTACAGTAGGCCTTAATTTCACCACTCAAGAGCTGGTTCCTAAGATCCAATTCCTGGACACCTTGCCTCTCAACACCCCACTACCCTCAAAGAGAAAACAGGAAATTGTCTCATTGTTCCAAATTATTCCCTACCTCATCAGTTAACCAGATAATGTGATACAAACACAGCTTCTCAGTCAGCAGTATATAGTCCCATCTCTCCTTATTCTACAAGTTAATTTTCACCTCAAACACAGCAAAATTTGAAGCTAAAATTGGGAGATGTTCACCCTGTAGTACCTCTTTTTGACCTGCAACTTAGTCCCCTGGAAAAAATCCACATAATAATGGAAATCAGTCCTGCCTGTCCTTCAAGCAAGCGTGAAAGTCCAGACAGTTTATTCAAGCCATAGCCATGCAGCACTGTACGAAGCTCCAAGGGCTCTCCAAGCAATGAAAAACCTTCTGGTGCTGGTCCAAACTGCTTCTTCTCTATCACAACAAAGGAATGACTTTTAAGGTGTCTAGAGATGTAAGGGCAAAAGCCAGCAGCTTGTTTACATGCTATATAGTGAACATGAAGAACTCACTTTAAGTTTTACACTACTTAAGATATTTTTTTCCACTGTAGTATTTTTAAAAATTTGCCTGATGACAGATTGGCTTTTAATTCTGAGGGATGAAGCACATTTCCTGCAAAGAGGATAAGGGATGTGGACCATCAAGGCCCTGCATCTCTTTAGAACCACTGGAGACAACAGACTATGTTTCATATAACTGCCAAGAAAAGGCCAAAACCTAAAGTCCTAACCAGGGCCTTCACAGCCAGATGTACTTGCCAACAAAGCAAACGGCAGCTTCCACCTCTGCTGGCTGGCAGACCAGCCCACACATTCTGCTTAGCCATGTGAAACAGTCAGCTCTTGCTCTTCCCATCCTTAGGCCTAGTATTTGGGGTAGCGACACCAGTGACTTTTTCTAGCAGAGTATTTTCTAAAAATAGAACTTCCACCTTTAGGTTTAAAACTGAAAAGAAAAATATCCAGAATTAGAAGTCTGTTTTAACACAATACATTGTAAATTATAAGTTTAAAGGCTGGTAGTTGGAGACAGGGATCACAGTACCACATGACTTCTCAGCAAGTCATAAAAAATAGTACAGGTTGTTTAACAGCAGGCATCTGCCAGTAATAGAGTTAAGAAGTCCATGTGCCAGACGAAGGAAAACTAAACAGACACTCCTCCTGCGTTTGTTTCAGCAGTGACGGGACCGACACAAATGAACTGCAGCAGCAATTTACAAGACAGAGTCATTAATAAACCTTTTTTGGTGGCTAGTTGAAGAAGAAATGTTTGAAACCCTGAATTGACTCATTTTTCAGAAAAATCAGTTTAACGGGGCGGGTACAAAACCCTCTAAACGACAATAAATCACTAATTGAAACATTACAGGATTCCTAACAGCCATTCTTAATTAGCACACCTTTGTGTCAAAAGCAAAAACCAAGTGCCAGCATTAACAGCAAGTTGCTGTTAAATCAGTCTGGTGGAACTAGATGAGAACAACAAAAATTAATCTTCAGGCCTAGATGGATACTGTCTGGATAATAAGATGATAAAGACCTCCTCAAAGGGCTTCTGGGTACCATAAATTATATAACAAATCTACTTCTGCCAGGCAGCCAGGATTAACTCCTATTCACTCAGCATGGGCTAATCAAAATGGAAGCATTATTATCCACCACTGCTCTGAAAAAGACACAGCAGGTTGCTCACTGCACATCAGTTTGCTGACATCACTACTCATTGTAAGAGAAGTCACTTAAATACTTTGTTAAATACAGGTTTCGTACTTGTTTCTTACAGGTCAAAAAGAGAAAAAACAGAAAAAGAAAGTATTTCATTAACTCCTTCCTCAGTAAGTTCTTCTGACTGAATATTTTTTATTGTCTATGATGACCCCCTATTATAATAAATAATTATTTCTACTATGCATTCAAGGCTTGAATGCATTATGCATTTTACCCCTATGGAACATATATATTCATGGCTCTCAGGAGCTGGCAAAAAATGACAAGTACAGAAAAGATGTTACTGTTTTATGACTACATCTTAGATTAAAGTTCCAAGAAGGAAGGAAGTGTATATGGTAAAATGAAAAGGGCTAACTGGTATCTAACAAACACTTTCTAAATTCAAATCCATGTTCTACTCTTTCTCAAAGTTAAGGATAATGTTTTTCAAGCCTACTTGTTAAAAATATGGACTTCCCTGGCGGTACAGTGGATGGACACCTGCCTGCCAATGCAGGGGACACGCGTTTGATCCTTGATATTGGTAGATTCCACATGCTGTGGAGCAACTAAAGCCTGTACACAACAACTGGCGCCCACACTCTTTAAGGCCCGTGAGCCACAGCTATTGAGTTCGTGTGCTGCAGTTACTATAGCCCAGGCACCTAGGAGCTTCACAAGAGAAGCCACTGCAATGAGAAGCCAGCGCGCCGCAAGAGAGCAGCCCCCACTCGCCACAACTAGAGAAAGCCTGTGCACAGCAACGAAGACCCAGGGCAACCAAAAACAAGTAAACACATTAATGCAGTTTAAACTGCCTCTTTCAAAAAAGTACAGTAGAATACAGTCATTTTTTTGTTTAGTATATTTAAGTCTTTCAGTCACTGTAAAATGAGAGCTTGAACTAAATCAGTGTCTTTCCAACTTGAACTTCAACAATCTGTGAGAAACAAGTTATATCCTGACCAAATGCATATATATACATACACACACATACAACTTATGAAGCAATATTTACTCTCACTTCGATGATGAACTCTAATTTACGCTGCTTCTTTTTTTAACTTGGTTTTTAATTGTTGGTTATAATCCACTAAGTAAATAATCACAGGTGGCTCAGTGGTAAAGAATCCCTCTGCCAATGCAGGAGATTCAGGAGACTCAGGTTTGACTCCTGTGTTGGGATAATCCCCTGGAGAAGGAAATGGCACTCCACTCCAGTATTATTGCCTGGGAAATCCCATGGACAGAGGGGCCTGGCAGGCTACAGTCCATGGGGTGGCAAAAGAGTCGGACATGACAGGACACCCACCTACAGCACATAATAAGAAAAATTCAAGATCAAACTTAAAGATTCCCTCCAATATCTTTATTGTGCCAGACACAATGCTAGGCATTTTAGAGTTGTGACAGCAGTTAATCCCTAAAGCTGCGCTATGAGGCTGGTACTTTTTTTAACTGAAAAATTTAAAAATATTGTATTAATTCATTTAAAACATCACTGCTATATTTAAAATAGATAACCAACAAGGACCTACAACAAGCACCCCCAGAGAATTCTGCTCAATACTCTGTAATAACTAAATGGGAAAAGAATTTGAAAAAGAATAGATACCTGTGTTTGGATAATCACTTTGCTATATATCTGAAACTAACATAACACTGTTAATATAAGATAAAAATTTTAAAAATAAAAATAAAAACACATGTGTTATCATATATGTATGCATTTTAAGCAAGGTTATCAAAGTATGTATAGTACAAAGAACAAAAATATTGAAGAATTAGGGAAAGGGGGAGTCTAAGAAAATAATGCTGCTGCTGCTAAGTCGTTTCAGTCGTGTCCGACTCTGTGCGACCCCATAGATGGCAGCCCACCAGGCTCCGCCATCCCTGGGATTCTCCAGGCAAGAACACTGGAGTGGGTTGCCATTTCCTTCTCCAATGCAGGAAAGCGAAAAGTGAAAGTGAAGTTGCTCAGTTGTGTCCAACTCTTAGCGACCCCACGGACTGCAGCCCACCAGGCTCCTCTGTCCATGGGATTTTCCAGGCAAGAGTACTGGAGTGGGGTGCCATTGCCTTCTCCTAATAGCTTCTAAAAAATAAATATCAATAATAAATCATTATATGTTAACATAAATGACAATTTTATGAAAAAGAACTGTATTTCCAAAAACTTAACAAGAACAGCAACATTGTTTTACATTTTCGCAAATGTCTCTAAGGTCTGGCTCAGAAGACAGCTAATTTCCCGTATGTGCTTCTCAATCAATCTTTTGTGATATAACAGACCATGTAGACTCTATAAAACTCATGAGAGAATGAAAGTATAAAGGACAAATGTTGTTAGTATTACTAAGAGAATCTGGTTTTTCAGATCCTATGAAAAGTGTCTTGGGGATCCTCTAAAAGAGTCTCTGGGAGTGAGGCTGGTACTCTTGATGTTCCTATTTTACAAATAAGGGAATACACTCAGAAATAAAGCACCTTACTTAAGACCCTACACTGTAGCACAGAGAAGCTCATCCAACATTTCACCAGTTCCCCCAGTTTCCCAGCCTCTTCAGTTAGATGAGGAAATGTGTCCATTTCTGGCCAAACAGGTATAGGTAGAAATGACACAATGAGCTGTAGGCAGATGTGATACTTACATTTCTAAGCCCAAGCCTAAAGGTGACACAAGACATCTCAGCCATCTCTTCCCTTGCCATGGTGACCAAGACAATACAGATGGTACAACACATGATGTTGGAACCCACATCAGCTTGGGTCTCTGAGCAACTTCTGGAGCTGAGCACCTTTTAGCCTAAAACCCACGTGGGATATGCAAGCAATGAACTTTTCAACAGATTATGCCAAACTTTGTTAAGCTCTAACTCCTGAATATCTACCACTCCCTCAGTAATTTTACAGTTCAGGCCTCTGCCATCTTTACTGCAGTATTCTCTCAGTACCTGCTTCTGGGATTGCTCCCTTCAATCTCTCTTCCAAACTGCCACTGGAGTGATCTTTTTAACACACACATAGCCCATGTGAATATGCCATGCCTCTACTCAAAATTATTTAATAGCTCCCCTTCACCTACAAATACAACTTTAATAAGGTATACAAGGTTTTTTTTTTACTTTGGCCTCAATTACTGCCATTCTCCTGTTCTCACTCCAGGTCCCTCGGGCATACTGAAACGTCTGCCGCTTCCCAAGATGCCATGGCCTCTCAACCCACTGTAGTTTTACACATACTGTTAGTTGTGTTTGGAATGCCTCCTCCTTCTCTAGTCTTGGTATTTCAATCCCAGCTCAGATTTTACTTCTTATAGGAATCCTCTCCTGACTCCTTCAAGGTGACCTAGAGCCTCTCTGTCTCTTTACACCTTCACTTGTTTTTATATCCGTTTTCTTACCATAAAGCTTTTAAAAACAAGGTCCACAAAAGACACTCAAATTTACTAGAATGAAAATCTGGCAGCATATAAACACATTTATTTTCCATGAAGCACTATGCACCCCATCCTAGAGTTGATCCTTAAGAAAAATTCAGATTACACATACTTCACTTTGAATATAACGGTGAAAGAATCAAGTCTGGAGGCCAAGACTTAACAAGACTCGTTTTCAGCTTCACAAGTTCTCTATGAAAGACCCACATTCCATCTGGGAAAGCTGCTTCCCTGCTCATGTATGTCTAAGTTGAAAACCACATAGACTGGCTTTTCTTTGAAAACAGTTTGTATCTGTTTGGAAATCCTGAGTAAAAACAACCTTCAAGTATGTTTTTAAAGGTTTTGTCCTGTTAAACCACTATTATAATCTTTTGCTTAAGTTGCCTGAGTCAAAGGTACTAATGCTGGAGACATTCAGAACTTGGTGAGTGAATCAATTTAAACACTGTACGCAAATAGTAAAGTTTCAAATCAGAAAAAGGAGGAGCTTAGAGGCCAAACTGCCCAGAGGGAAAGAAAAACTCTGCTTCCAACTGGGGAAAAGGCAACTGTAAAAGATTTTTACCTGTTGCTTAACTTTTTATTATCTCTTTCTGCTAGGCCATGGGATGGTTGTGAGCTGGAAACTTAGAAAAGCAAATGCTCTAATAAATTAAGCAATTCTGGTTCTCTAAAAGGACGGTTTAAAGTCAAGAGTTAGAAAGTCTCTGAGTACACCTTTTTTTTTACTTTAACTTACCATGAAAGTTCAAGTTTCAGCATCCTAAAAGGCTTTATTTTAGAAGTGAAAAGGCTCCGAATGAATAAAAGGTTAGTCTACCAAGAGAAAACCAAAGTGGCACTGGAAACATGTAAGAATGGCCTGAAAAGGTTTTGAACTCTACCACTACGTTTGCACATCTTTCATTCTGACTCAGTATTAAATTTATCTTTTTAAATGTGTGGTCCTGAGTACTTACACTCCATAGATGGAGGTTATACTATCATGGAGATAACTATTTGTATGATTGGGAAATAAGCATTTTTTTATGTGCCTGAGCTTCCCTGGTGGCTCAGACAGTAAAGCGTCTGTGGGCAACGTGGGAGACCCGGGTTCAATTCCTGGGTCGGAAGATCCCCCGGAGAAGGAAATGGCAATCCACTCCAGCACTCTCGCCTGGAAAATCCCATGGACGGAGGAGCCTGGTAGGCTGCAGTCCATGGGGTCACCAAGAGTCGGACAAGACTGAGCGACTTCACTTTCACTTTTCATTTTTAAAAGCCCAACTACTCAGCTGCCCACAAGAGATCTGAACCAAGACCGACTGATCCAATAGCAATTTCCCAAGAAGAGAAGGTGTTAAACAACTTCACTCTAGGTTTGCAAATTCTAGTCTATAGACCAAGGATAAAAGTCACAATCCTTACATATCCCCTTTCAGAATTTCTCCAGACTCATCAGCTGCTGCTGCTGCTGCTAAATCGCTTCAGTCATGTCCGACTGTGTGTGACCCCAGAGACGGCAGCCCACCAGGCTTCCCCGTCCCTGGGATTCTCTAGGCAAGAACACTGGAGTGGGTTGCCATTTCCTTCTCCAATGCATGAAAGTGAAAAGTGAAAGTGAAGTCGCTCAGTCATGTCCAACTCTTAGCGACCCCATGGATTGCAGCCCACCAGGCTCCTCTGTCCATGGGATTTTCCAGGCAAGAGTACTGGAGTGGGGTGCCATTGCCTTCTCCGGACTCATCAGCAACTGTCTGTAAATAATGACTAGCCTTTGCACCTAGGGAAATAGTTGTTATTCAGTTGCTAAGTCGTGACTGACTCTTTGTGACCCCATGGACAGTGGCATGCCAGGAGTTCACCATCTCCCAGGGTTTGCTCAAATTCACGTTCATTGAGTTGGTGATGCCATCCAACCATCTCATCCCTCTACCACCCCTTTCTCCTCTGTCTTCAATCTTTTCCAGCATCAGGCTCTTTTCCAACAAGTCAGCTCTCTGCATCAGATGGCCAAAAAGTACTGGAGCTTCAGCTTCAGCATCATTCCTTGCAAAGAATACTCAGGGTTAATTTCCTTTACAATTGACTGGCTTCATCTCCTTCCAGTCCAAGGGACTCTTAGGAACCTTCTCTCCAGCACAATTCCAAAGAATCAATTCTTCAGTGCTCAAGTCTTCTTTATGATTCAACTGTCACATACATACATGACTACTGGAAAAATCATAAATCTGACTATACGGACCTTTGTCAGCAAAGTAATGTCTCTGCTTTTTAATACACTATCTAGGTTTGTCACAGCTTTTCTTCCAAGGAGCAAGCGTCTTTTAATTTCATGGCTGCAGTCACCGTCCACAGTGATTTTGGAGCCCAAGAAAAGAAAATTTGCCAATGCTTCTACTTTTTCCCCTTCTATTTGCTACGAAGCGATGGAACCAGATATCATGATCTTAGTTTTCTGAATGGTGAGTTTTAAGTCAGCTTTTTGACTCTCCTTTTTCACCTTCATCAATAGGCTCTTTGTGAAAGTTGCTCAGTCATATCCGACTCTTTGTGACCCCACAGACTATACAGTTCATGGTATTCTCCAGGTAAGAATACTGGAGTGGGTAGCCTTTCCCTTCTCCAGGGGATTTTCCCAACCCAGGGATCAAACCCAGGTCTCCTGCATTGCAGGCGAATTCTTTACCAGCTGAGCCACAAGGGAAGCCCAAGAGGCTCTTTAATTTCTGCCATTAGAGTGGTATCATCTGCATATCTCAAGTGATTGATATTTCTCCCAGCAATCTTAATTCCAGTTTGTGCTTCATGCAGCATGGCATTTCACATGATGTACTTTACATATAAGTTAAACAGCCTTGTCACACTCCTTTCCAAATTTGGAAACAGTCAGTTGTTTCATGTTCAGTTCTAACTGTTGCTTCATACAGGTTTCTCAGGAGACAGGAAAGGAGCAAGATACTGTAGTGAGCTGCCATTTCCTTCTCCAGAGGATCTTCCCAACCCAGGGATAGATTCTACACCTCCTGCATTGCAGGTGGATTCTTTGCCTCTGAGCCATCAGGGAAGCCCTAAGGGAAACAGACTGTCAAAAACCTGACACCTACCCTGAGTAAGGTGGGTCTTGTAAATGTGTGCAAAGGATGAGTATTGTGCAAGTCATGAAAAAGATTTTAGTAAGAAAAGAGATTTTTTTAATCCTGCAAAATACAGTCTTGAATACAGATTTTTCCAATATGCTAAGTAATACAATTTACTACTTCTTCTCGGGAGACAAGATAGTATGGATGACAAAACCAAAATTTACAAAGTTTGAGAGCCTGTGGCTTGGAACATTAGATGCCACCTCGATTGGGGAACATCTGAGAGTTGCTCATTATGCAATCATGTGAAAACTTTGTATTAAACCAATGACAGAGAAAAAATGAAGGAAGAAAAGAATCTTAAGTTATAGCACTGTCACCATTTTGTTCTATTTTAACCTAATCTTGACTAGATAACTAAAAGATCCTAAAAGATGATGCTGTTAAAGTGCTGCATTCAATAGGCCAGCAAATGTGGAAAACTCAGCAGTGGCCACAGGACTGGAAAAGGTCAGTTTTCATTCCAACCCCAAAGAAAGGTAATGCCAAAGAATGTTCAATCTACCGCACAATTGCACTCATCTCACATGCTAGTAAAGTAATGCTCAAAATTCTCCAAGCCAGGCTTCAACAGTACATGAACTGAGAACCTCCAGATGTACAAGCTAGATTTAGAAAAGGCAGAGGAACCAGAGATCAAATTGCCAACATCCATTGGATCACAGAAAAAGCATGAGAGTTCCAGAAAAACATCTACCACTGCTTCACTGACTATACCAAAGCCTTTGACTATGTGGATCACAACAAACTGTGGAAAATTCTCCAAGAGATGGGACTACCAGACCACCTTACCTGCCTCCTGAGAAATCTGTATGCAGGTCAGGAAGCAACAGTTAGAACTGGACATGGAACAACAGACTGGTTCCAAATCGGGAAAGGAGTACCTCAAGGCTGTATATTGTCACTCTGCTTATTTAATCTATAGAGTACATCATGAGTAACGCTGGGCTGGATGCAGCACAAGCTGGAATCAAGATTGCTAGGAAAAATATCAATAACCTCAGACAAGCACCGTTATGGCAGAAAGTGTAGAGGAACTGAAGATCCTCTTGATGAAAGTGAAAGAGGATAGTGAAAAAGTTGGTTTAAACTCAACATTCCAAAAATTATGATCATGGCATCAGGTCCTATCACTTCATGGCAAACAGATGGGCAAACAATGGAAACAGTGACAGACTTTAGTTTCTTGGGTTCCAAAATCACTGTAGGTGGTAACTGCAGCCATGATATTAAAAGACGCTTGCTCCTTGGAAGAAAAGCTATGACCAACCGAGAGAGCACATTAAAAAGCAGAGACATTACTTTGCTGACAAAGGTCCATCTAGCCACAGCTGTGGTTTTTACAGTAGTCATGTCTGGATGTGATAGTTGGCCCATAAAGAATGCTGTGTGCCGAACAACTGATGCTTTTTAACTGTGGTGCTGGAGAAGACTCTTGAGAGTCCCTTGGATTGCAAGGAGATCAAACTAGTCAATCCTAAAGGAGATCAGCCCTGAATATTCATTGGAAGGAGTGATGCTAAAGCTTTGGCCACCTGATGTGAAGATCTGACTCACTGGAAAAGACCCTGATGCTGGGAAAGATTGAAGGCCGGAGGAGAAGGGGATGACAGAGGATGAGATGGTTGGATGGCATCACCAACTCGATGCACAGAGTCTGAGCAAGCTCCAGGAGCTGGTGATCGACAGGGAAGCCTAGCATGCTGCAGTCCATGGGGTTGCAGAGTCAGACATAACTGAGCGACTGAACTGAACTGAATAGATAACACATGGCTCAGAAAAATAAAAGACTTGAAACCATCTTTATAGCAACTTTTAAAAACTACAGTTTGAAACATGAAACAATTTATTACAAGATGCTATATCAAATGAATGGCCCTTTACGTTGAGAACGAAATAGAACAATATCATTTACAGAAGAGAGGTTAACAACTAAATGTAGATAATGAATGATGACAGTGTTAAGATACACAGAAAATGTCAAAGTAACACAAATAATTAATACTTAAAAAAAAAAACTCTAAATCATAGACTACATCTGAAAGCAGATTTCTTGGCTCTTACTACACAATCAAGATTGCACTATTTTTTCTGGGTTTTGCTTAAAAAGAAAGTACCTCCCACAAGTTTATTTCATTTCTACCACTGCTCGTTTTACTTCTCAAGATTCCCACTATGTGAAAACCAATACAACAAAAAGTGATATGAAATTTTAAAAAACCTTGCCTCAGAATTTATGTTCATTTTAGGGTACACATCACACTGCACCTTTAAAGTGGCTACCAAGAAGAAGTAAGGTAGAGATCATTAGGATGGGGCAGCCTCAGCATCTCCAGAACAGAGAAAGCAGGCATAGGCATGCATGCATTCAAGAGATGGGGGTGGCTTTTTCTTCCTCCCCAACAGAACAAATGGGAACCCCTAACTCCTGTCTTAGGGAGTTCCAACAACAAGGAGTGAAAAGAACTAAAGATCAATCCAGGTTTTGAGGAATCTGCTAAAACTGAGAGGAAGCAACATTATTCATTCTTTGTTATTTAAAAAAAGCCACCACTTCTAAAGTCTATGCTAATTTAAATTCTACACAATGCCAACTTATGGGCATTTTCACCATGAATGCATAAAAATAAATTTGTCAATTTGCTTAAGTTAAGCAAGTTTTTTAAAGCCACTCAAATTTAGACCTGTCTATTGAGTCCATCACCACAAAGGCTTTCATAAAGAAAGTATGGCACTGCACTAGAATTACTTAGTCTTAGAACTTATAAACACATCAGCTATTCCTACACAACCTTTATGATATTCTACATCCATTTACCATCCCAACCATCGTTCCTCTAAGGTTTTTCTTGAAAGGATAAAAAAAAATCCACTTTAATATCACCCTACTGACTTGATGGACATGAGTCTGAGTGAACTCTGGGAGTTGGTAATGGACAGGGAGGCCTGGCGTGCTGCGATTCATGGGGTTACAAACAGTTGGACACGACTGAGCGACTGAACTGAAAGTAACATTATCCATGAAGTCATAAGTCTAATATGCTAGTTATGCTTTCATTAATACATGTTAAAAAAATATAGGATAAAAAGTATTCATCAGGCAAAAATCATCTCATGTACCGTCAATAGTATAAAAAAACACCCCTTTGTACACTCATTTCAGCAGCACCTACACTAACAATGTAACCAAAGCCACACTTTGGGGAACAGTGATTTAGTACCAAATCCTTCATTGCAGGTAAGGAAACAGGCTCCTAGAGGGGGTGTAACTTGCCCAAAGACACACAGAACTGGTGGCAGACTCTAGACTAGAACTGAGTCCAGTGGTGGTCTACTAAAGTAGAATCTACAGATGGGTAAGATGCAGGGAGAATTAGTCCTTGGGGACTTCCCCAAGAAGTGAACTTCAAGGAGTTGCTAAGCCCTTTGACAGCAGATCCAGGTTTTTCATTTTCTCTGAGAAGCAATACACAAAACATGGTATTTGCCAGTGGACTTTCAAAGAGTGTCTGGATGGGCTGAAATAAATCTGTTGCTTCCTTCCCGAACTCTCATGTGGTTTTCCCAACCTCATTGAATCTCAAGGCGTGCTGCCAATGATAAAAATGTCTCCTGGATCAGTTTCCCACTTTTGGATCCAACAATATCCTAGCCACTGATCTCCTGTCCCCATTGCTAGATTCATGCATGCTCTATATGGTTTCAGGAGGAAGATTTTCCATCTCTGGGTTTTAGGCTAGCTTTGGAAACAGGCTGGAAGTTTCCATTACAGAGTTACTCCAGTATTTCCCAGATACCCAGACCAGGTTTTATTTTCATAGATAGATAACTTGTGTCTACTATGTGCCCAGCAATGTTTTATACACTGTCCCATACTTCCCATATAAGAGAAGGCAAAATGGTATAGTTCCTGGCCTGTTGGGAGCAGCCAATCCATGTTTCACTGTACATGCAGGCAGTTAATAATAACTAACATTATTAAATGTTTATCTATATGCCAGGCATTGTGCTGTGTCCTGCAAATGTCTTATTGACTCCTCACAACAATTTACTGTGATTATTTTCACTTAATACATGAAGGAAACAAGGCTTAGAGATGCTAAGTGGCTCATCCAAGGTCAAGTGACAAGTACATGGTAAAGTTCAGATGCAAACCCAGACTACACAGATGCTCTTACCTGTGCACTATGTTCACTTGAAACTTTAAATTCACAGTGAAAGGAAGCATGATTTCTGTGTATCTAATTTCCTAAAAGTGAGCTACTTTATTGCATTAGGAAATGCATGTATTAAATTAAAATATATATATAACACATTCTGAGTGCCATTTCATACTGATTGAGGGAAGAGTTTGCTCCTTGTAATCTGAAACTATGCAATTTGCACTCTCTTGACCAAAAAAAGAGAAGCCATCAAATTAAAACTAAATGCATATTGTTACTTATCACCAAAATCAACTTTCAGTAATCTTATTCCTGGTGGCTTAGTGGTAAAGAATTTGCCTGCCGATGCAAGGAGATGGGATTCAATCCCTGGGTGGCGAAGATCCCCTCAAGGAGGAAGTAGCAACCCACTCCAATATTCTTGGCTGGAGAACTCCATGGAGAGAGGAGACTGGGTTATAGTCCACAAGATCACAAAGAGTTGCAAAGAGTTGGACAGGACTGAGCGATTGAGCACACTCACAACCTTATTCCTACTTTTGGGATACAACTGGAGTATTAATGTGGTATAATAAAAAATATATTTGGTCTTTGTCCCCAGTTACTACCAGAGGTCCTAAAACCCCTGGAATTCCTTTACAGATAGACTTCTTGTTATTCATTAAGGAGCAGGGTTTGGACCACACCTGAGTTTCTTTTTGATAGTTTGAAGAGAGGCTACCTTTGTCAGAAAGCCCAGGCATATGACTAGAACTTTCAGTCCCACCTTTAGCCCTTAAGGAAGGGAAGGGTGGCTGAAGTTTCATCAACAAAGGTCAGTGCTTTAATAAATTATGCCTACATAAAGGAACCGCAACTGAAACTGAAACAAGGCTAGGGGAGCTTCCGTATAGTCAAAGCTATGGTTTTTCCAGTAGTCATATATGGATGTGAGAGTTGGACCATAAAGAAAGCTAAGCGCCAAAGAATTGGTGCTTTTGAACTGTGGTGTTGGAGAAGACTCTTGACAGTCCATTGGACTGCAAGGAGATCAAACCAGTCAATCCTAAAGGAAATCAGTCCTAAATATTCATTGAAAGGATGGATGCTGAAGCTGAAGCTCCAATACTTTGGCTACCTGATGCGAAGGTCTGACTCACTGGAAAAGACTGTGATGCTGGGAAAGATTGAAGGCAGGAGGAGAAGGGGATGACAGAGAATGAGACGGTTAGATGGCATCACCAGCATGATGGACATGAGTTTGAGCAAGCTCCAGGAGTTGCTGATGGACAGGGAAGCCTGGTGTGCTACAGTCCATTGTGTTGCAAAGAGTAGGACATGACTGAGTGAATGAACTGAACTGAGGGGAGTTTATGGCTTCCCAGGTGGCACGACCTGCTAGCCAATACAGATAGACGTAAGGGATGCAGGTTTGATCCATGGGTTGGGAAGATTCCCTGGAGAAGGGCACGGCAACCCACTCCAGTAGTCTTGCCTAGAGAATCCCATGGACAGAGGACCCTGACAGGCTAGTCCATAGGGTTGCAAAGAGTCAGACATGACTGAAGCAACTTAGCACAGAGGGGAGCTTCAGGATTGGTGAATACACTGATGTGCTGGGAGGCTGGCATGCCCACAGGGGACATGGAAGCTCTGTGCCCCTAATTCAAATCTTGCCCTATTCAGGTCTTCCATTTGGCTGTTTCTGAGTTGTAGCCTTTATAATGAAACTGAATTCATAAATATCACGTTTTACCAGCTAAATGAGTCATATGTTCTAGCAAATTATCCATCGTGGGGGAGGGTGGTCATGGGAACCCCTAAATTTGAGGTCTGCCAGGCAAAAGTGCAAGGAGGAATTTGAGACAACCTGATACTTGCGGCTGGCACTTGAAGTGGGGCAGTCTCCTGAGACTGAGTCATTAACCTGTGGGATCTGCACAAACTCCAGGCAGTTTGTGTCAGAAGTGAACTGTTGGATTCTCAGTGATGTCAGAAAATTGTTGAAGGGACAGCATAAGAGATCCATATTACAACCAACTTAACTGATAGTTATTTAATTGAACCACCTCCCTTGATCTAATCATTAAATCTGTAGCTGTCACCAATTCAGAGCAGTACTTGCCATTTCCAGCACTAGAAGAAAATCTGGCCTTATGTCAGATTCACAAGTACCTGGTAGAATAAAATTTCTATTAAAAGACTAACGATCTAATGTGACCTGCTAAAGAGACCATGTAATGTTACAGAACTATGAAGTCAAAATATATTTTCTTTAATTATTTTAGTTGTAGTTTAACTCATATTTAGTCCCTATGAGAAAATCATGAATTACCTCAATAGTTTACATGTAACTGTTCCCTTTGGATAACAGACATTGTTAAATGACAATCACCACCACACAGTATTATGTATTTAACTCAAACCCTAATGGACCCAGGAACAATACGTTTGCTCTTGTTTGCCAACTTCTTATTTGTCAAAAACAAAAGTCAAAAGAGAGATCTCAAAGAAGTTAGGCTTAAGCAGTCAATCATGACCAACTAGTCAATCTTGAAGACCAATCTGGTCAAACCAGACACTGCACTCATCCCTTCCCATCAGGAACACACTTTTCAATTAGGGAAGAGAGTACCGTCGTCAGAGACCTGGTCAGGGGCACTGGATTACCCAACTCCAAAGGTCCCCGTTCTCTTCCTTGTAAATGGTGTTGTCCAGCATTGGGCAACCTTGTGGTCCTGTTCCTTCTAATCCACTCTTCTCCTATCAAGTGCCACTGTTAGCAATTTCCACCTTTTCCCAGCTGGACAACCAATGGAATTTCTCCTCACCCTGTGCACATGGCCCACAATATCATCACTGCCACTACTCTGCACTCCCAAAGGCCTGCTTCCCGAAATGTTCTCCTCCCGAGCAACTGAACCCACATATCTAAATGCCTCTGGAAAGGTCTTTAGACTTTTCTTTTGCATATAATATTAGTAAACCCCCAAGCAAAATTCTCCTACCATTGACATCAGCTGTAACCAACAGTTTGAGTAAATAACTGGACAAGTGACTAGTTATTTCAAAGAAAAACTAATTTACTAGGAGAAAAAGAATCACAGAAACATCCTTTAAAATGAACACATCACTCCTTACTTTTGAACTGTACTCACTTAGAATAAAGAAAACGTCACCACTCTGAGAATCTGGAACTTCTAGCATGTCTATAATCTTGCCACCCTGAACACATGCTGCTAGAGTCCCAGCACCCTCACTGGAGTGGTATTCCTTGCCTTCCCTTCCTGTTTAAAGGCAGCCACTAGGTGGTCATCAAGTAGATATAAAGTAAATGTTTAATTGGAAACAAATTTGTTTCATGGATTTTTTTTTTTTTTTTTTTAAGAACAAAGCAATTGTAGATATTTTCACAGAGCCATTCTAAAACTGTTTGTCCATGGATATACCTGGATTTTCCTGTTCATATTCCAAGGCAGGTCACTGGAAATGGGAATATGCAGGTCAGCATTTTGCATAGGCATTCTGGACAGCATATAGAAGAGACCAAACACCAAGGATTCAATTAAACTCAAACAAACTCTACTGAGTGCCTACAAGGACATATTTAAGGCAGTGTAAATGAGAAAACAAAATCAGTGCAGAGAAGTCCTATACCTGCCAGTACCTTCTCTGTAACTTTAAGCAAGTTTACTAACCTTTATAGATTCCCATTTACCTTCTGCTTTTTTATCTGTTTTCAGCCTCAAAACATTCTGATCGACTGAAATCTTATGGGGAAACCCAATGTAACAGCAACTTTAGCAGAGTCAAACTTGCGTGTGGTGGTGGGGAGCAGGAGCAGTGAAATGGAAGCTAGACAGCAAGATGAGGGGGTTTTCCATGTCTACCACAGATATACTCCAGAAATGACCCCTGAGAGGGCTCTACGTAGCCCCGTTTGAAAAATTATCATGCCAGATACTCTAAGATTATTTGAGGGTCTTCTTCCTGCTTATTCTTAGCTGGACAAAGAATTAAATGCATTCAATATAGTAAATGCTATGACTTGAGTCTTATTCAGAGTCAAAGTTATAGGTCACACACCAACTCACTTTTAGGCAAACATTGCAGAATCCAAATACTTCATCAACCAAAAAGAGCTAAAGCTATAACCAAACTCTGTGATCTTGATATGGTAGAAATGATCTACTTTTAAAATAATGAGAGCAGGTTTTTCCAAAGCACTGTATCCTAGACTGACCAGCAGAGATTAAGGCAAAAATGACAAGTCCTACACTATGCAGTGATGCTACCCAAGATCCTTGGTCAGTCATCATATCTGGTCTGGATCTTCAGGCCTTGGTGACAGAATCATTTTCAGTACCCAGATCCTGAGGCTGAATCCTCCAGCAGAGCAGGGAGAACAGGAACAAGGATTATGCATTGCAGCAGTATGCAACCTAAGCTTGCATGATACAGTTCAGCCCAAAACCCAACAACACACCTCGGTCAAAGGACACTGCTGAACAAGGACAGGCCCTCAGGAAGCCAGTAGTCATCAATATGATGCCTACTTTTTTCATATAATCAGGTTGGTGTCAGGGCACCCACTGACCATAATGATTTATTTTGATACAAGGGCTATTCACCACCTCAAGATCCCTTTACTGAGCTTCCCTATTCTGATGTATGGTATTTAAACAGTTTCATCTTAAAGAAGAGGATTTGGCATTTCTCCCCTCCCATTTTCCCCTTTCTACATATCACAACTTCAAAGGATTAGTTTGAGCCACTTCAGATAATTAATATGCTAAGTTCTTACTTGTAATCATTCACTAATTGAATAAGACAGGTGCTATAGTAATCGCCTTTTCCCCCCAAAATAAGTAGGTTCCTCCATGACCAAGAAAAACAGATATAAGAACTGGTAAAACTAGATTTGAATTGAAAGACACTAACTCAATGAAACACTCTGGTCCATTGTGCAGAGAGCTTCAGAACACTGTTCCAACATTTAGGGAGAATTGATCCTGGTTCACGGGTATCAACATCTGTAAATAGACACAAAGAGGTAACTGTAAGTAATCAAGAGCTGGGGGAACAGGAGTCACCACGTAATTACCATTGTTTCATTCAGAGTTACCACATCTTCACCTTAAAACAACTGGCAGCCAGTGTACAATTAACTCTTCTTACTGCAGCACAAAACAGTAGCAAAATCAGGTTAATTTTAAGTCATCTAATGCAATGCACACCCACAACTCCTAAAGTAAGTGGCATCAACTCTTCTTTCAGAAGAGTTTGTCCAAAAGCCCCAGGAGTTTAACAAACTCACTGGTACTCTAGATTAAAAGGCCAGTTCAGGTCTGAGAATCTAAATTCATTTAGGTTTGTAGATTCTTTCCCCAAACACAATTACTGGCCAATGCAGGAGTCAATGGCTTCTCCCTGTATTCAAGTTCCCCTCCTACCCATCTGACCCATTTCACAAATAAGAGCCACCAGTCTCCAAACTGACTGATGAAATTTCAGCCTACAGGGTATTTTCATACTTGAATTATAACTGAAGATGAATAGTGGACAGCTTAATAATCCATTAGCTAGATTAAAATCCAACATTAGGATACAACCTAGACCAAAGCCACATGTGTGCATGTGTGTGTGTATGTGTGTGCGTGCACATGTGCGCTGTCGCTTCAGTCCTGTCCAACTCTTTGCGACCTGATGGACTGTAGTCCACCAGGGTCCTCTGTCCATGGGATTCTCCAGGCAAGAATACTGGAATGGGCTGCTATGCCCTCCTCCAGGGGGGTCTAGGGGAGGGATCCGACCCAGGGATCGAATCTGAGTCTCTTGCATCTTCTGCACTGGCAGGCAGGTTGTTTACCACTAGAGCCATCTGGGAAGCCTGTGTGTGTGTGTGTAAGTGAAAGTGTTACTCACTCAGTCATGTCTGATTCTTTACAATCCTATGGACTGTAGCCCATCAGGCTCCTCTGTTCATGGAATTCTCCAGGCAAGAATACTGGAGTGGGTAGCCATTCCCTCCTCCAGGGGATCTTCTTGATGCAGGGATTGAATCCGGGTCTCCTACATTGCAGGCAGATTCTTTACCATCTGAGCTACCAGGGAAGCCGCCACATATAATCAATTCTCAGTTCTTTGAGTTACTCTGCAGTATAAAGGGTAGAGTCTATTGTTTGCCTAATTCTAGCTGTTCACTTGCTTGCCAACCAAAGACTTCCTATTTACATTCAAGTTGGGATTCAGTAAGTCAGTTCAGGCTCAACTCCAATCCCTTCATTACCCCCAGGACTGCCCAGGACTATTCAAGTTACTTTTGATAATCCATCTACCCATGCTAAAACTTAAAACAGGTGACAAGTCCAAAATTTCTGATTCATTTTTCACAAACACAAAAAAGTTTTACATAGCATTTCTGATACTAACTTTACTACAAACAGCCCAAGCAACATTTAAGTCTCTCAAATGCCTAGCTCAAAGAGCCAATTCACTCAAAGAACACACTAGTCACTGTTGTGGTGTTCAAAAGAAACAGCATATTCTAACTGTTTCAGCCCACTGAAACATTTGGCTCAACAGGGCCAAATCAAGGAGGAGTCCTGATTGGGCCTCTCAAGTGGACAATCTGGTCAAGGTGAAGCTGAGAAGCAACTGGCTACTAGAGATGAATGGCCTCAACAGAAGGCAAAAGTAGGTTACATCACTTGGTTACATGCCAGCCCAAAGATGCCAACAGAGTGGGATTATGCCCACAATGGTCATTTATCTAATGTAATCCAGAGTGAACTTTTAGCACCAACCTACACACACACCTCAGCTGAATGTTATTAGTCATCAGGCAGACCAGACAAAAATGGAAATAGCGCAACATAAAATCTGCCTTCCTATGAAAAACAACTTCACTTGTATGATTGTAATGGTCATCTTGTAGACCAACAGGGGCATATTATTATCATGTGCCCAATCTTCAGCCCTAAATTCACAGCTAGAAGCAAAAGAGGATTCATATACTACAACACATTTGGGATACCCATTATGGAATTTTAAAAAGCATATAAGACGAAATCCTGTAAGGAAAAAGGCAACCTCTCAATTGAACATCCCACTGAATTCTTAACTCGTGGCTTGAGATTCATCTGCCAGAAAAGACTCAGATAACCACTGCCTCCTCCTCTCCCACTCTCAGCAGGGTGACCTTTTTTCCCCTACAATACTCTAAGTAAAGTGAAAGTCGCTCAGTCATGTCCAACTATACAGTCCATGGAATTCTCCAGGCCAGAATACTGGAGTGGGTAGCTGTTCCCTTCTCCAGACAATATTCTAAGAGTATCCTTAAAATAGTATGTGGCAAGACTCTGGGAAAAACAACAGAATTACAAGGAACATCATTTTCTATATCCTTCTCCTTCTTGCTCTTATTTTGCCTACCTATTCTGAGCCCAGCCTCCATCTCTCTGACCTAAACTCTTTCACTCTTCTCTTTGATCACTGCTGCTAAGTCTCTTCAGTCGTGTCCGACTCTGTGCGACCCCAGAGAAAGCAGCCCACCAGGCTTCCCCGTCCCTGGGATTCTCCAGGCAAGAACACTGGAGTGGGTTGCCATTTCCTTCTCCAGTGCATGAAAGTGAAAAGTGAAAGTGAAGTCGTTCAGTCGTGTCCGACTCTAGCGACCCCATGGACTGCAGCCCACCAGGCTCCTCCGTCCACGGGATTTTCCAGGCAAAAGTACTGGAGTGGGGTGCCATTGCCTTCTCCGCTTTGATCACTAGGCTCTAGCTATTACTCCTACCCCTATCCTCCCCTACCTCTTCTTCACCATTCCTTTCTTCCCACTCCTTGGAACTTGCCATACTCCAGCCCAGTTTCTGCACTAGCTAGTCCCTAAACCTGGAAGGTTCCTCCTGTATTTTTGCAAAGCTGGCTCCTTTTTATTTAAAGCTCAACTTCAGTGTTGCCTTCTCAGAAAGGTCTAGACTGTATCCCAGTCAGACACTTTCTATCACAGCACTCACAATCACAGATAAGAGCTGATTTTCTTCAGCTCTTATCAAAATCCAATTTGCTTATTTATCTGTCCCCACCCCACTCCAATGTATGCTCCATGAGAGCATGGACCTTATTGCTATGTTCTTCTTTGTATGCCCACTGCCTAAAATACTGGCTAGCAACCAGTAGCCTGTCGATAAATGTTTGTTGAATGAATGAATTTTGGACTTTGTATTCAATGATTCCAAATCAGTTAAGGTGAGAACAGTAGTCATTTTTTTCTTTTGTTGCATTTCTGTGAAACATCCAAACATGCTGTTACTTGTACAATGAAAGCATTAAATATTGTTTTATCAGGCCTGAAAGCCCTGATGAGTAGGATGGAACCCGTTATGATAATTCTAGCAATATGCACATAAACTCAGTTACAGAGGGACAGGATTTACAGACACTTTCTAATCATCAAAGGATCCCTAAAATTTGGGAACCATCTCTTCAAGTTCTTTAGAAAACAGTTCCAGACTCAAAAGGACTTCCAAAGAAAATATCAACACCAAAGTAGGAATCATTACACTTCACTCTGAAATCCATACTACAGGCTAAAGAAGCACTACTCCCGCCCCCCCCTCCACAAAAACCAACAAAACATCGACAAAGAGATCTTCTTTTCAAATCATTCTTTGCTAAATAATTTTTTCACATCCGTTACTGGTTTGTATTCTTCCCTGAAAGAAAATTAAGCAAATCATGCTCTCTCATGTAAGACCACCTATACACAAAGAATAAACTAAATAAATAAGATGGAAATCTGCACAAGCCAAATGTGTCACTATAGACTTGTGTGCCAGACACACAAAAGAAAAAAATAAGAGCTATTGTCCAATTGTAGAAACAAAAGAGTAATACGGGGTTTTCTGTTCTCCAAAGTGCATCATGAAGTGTGGGTGGAGAGAAACAAGAAATCTAGAATTAGCCTAACATCAAATCATTTTGGAAAGAGTTGACAACATTTAAATTCCTCACACATAAAGTATTTAGAGCAAGAGACCTTGATTCCTGGGCTATGATGCCATTTAGGAATCCTTGCAAGGGCTTTGGAATTCCAGTATTCAGAGGATAAAACGCTCATTTTAATCCGGAGCGACCAGGGATTGAGAGATACTCCCAACGACAGACAGCTTGTAACTTAAGTATTACAAAGCTTGCAGTTAAGACCTGGGATGGAGGCGGAACACCAAATTCAAAAGAGGTAACCAAGATACCAAGTGCAATAAAGGAAAAAAAACCACAATTACCACCTAGTCACGGAGAATTAAAGTGGAAAGGAGGGCTATGCACGGGAGAAGATGGGGGGGGGGGGAATGGGGGGAAAAAAACAATACATTTGTCACTCTGTCCCACTTCCTATACAGGATACGGGCAAAGCTTCCAGCCCCATCACCTCAGGCACAGATGGTTATCGTATATAGCAAAGGTGCATAGAAAGGACTTCAGGTCTGAGCCCCTTAATTCCAGGGCTGTTAATGATTAAAGAGGAAGATGGGGGTGGGGAGGTAGATGAGGGCGGAGGGAGCTGGAGATTCACCCACCACCTCTCGTTTGGGCTCCTACCTCACGGCGCTTACAAGGCGCAGAGGACCAGAGTCCGTACCCCCTCCAGGGCAGCTCCGGCCCCCAGAGCCCCAGGCCCTGGGTTGAGGGGTGCTGGCGGTGAGGAGGCAGGGACAGTAGGTAAGTTTTCTGAGCCCTGCGGCTGACACGCCACAGGCTCCCCTCACAGCCTCTCCTTCCAGCGGGACCAGTCCAGACAAGGAGCTGATTTCCACGCCTCCCCTTCCACCCCCCCTCCCTTTCTCGAAGGTACCCAGCCCCCGCCCCTTCATCTCCCCAAGCCTCCCCTTTTCCTCAAACCCCCCCTCAAACTCACAGCTGCTCCAGAGGTTCCTCCAGTCAAACCCTTTCTGGAAACGACGGCGGCCCGGCGGGTCCAAAACACCTACCATCCCCGCTCGCGTTTCCAGGTTCCCTACCCCCTCCGCCGCCGCCGCCGCCGCCGCCTCTTCTCCCACCACTGCCGCCGCCTCCCCTTCATCTGCCGCCCACCAGCGGCGGCCGCCCCGAAGCCCCGCCCCCTCCATCGCCTCCTGCATCATCACTTCCGGTAACCCCGCAGGCCGCCCGCTTCGGCAGGCGGAATGGGAAAGGAGAGAGGAGGGAACGAGTGGCAGTTTGCGTCATGACGTACGCAAAGACGTACGAAGCTGTCGGCAAGTAAGGGCAAAGACTTAGCAACGCGGAGGGAGGGCTAGGAAGAGATGGAGTGGACCATTTTTTTCGCTGGAATAGGGTGGCGAGAGGAGAACGAAAAGGGGAAAAGGGAATTAAAGAAAGGATGAGTTTGGCTATCTTGTTGGGTATACGGCGGAGCGTGATCTAGAGTTTGAAATTTAGCGAAGGGTCGAGCCTACCCTCGACTTGGGACTAATGCTCCCACAGAAGTCCGTCCGGTGGTTTGGTCCGGTCTGGCCTACCAGACCTGCTAGAGAGCTCAGTCCGCCGCCGCTCAGCTGCGCTCCCGGCGCCGCCTCCTCCCAGCCTCCCGGAGGCTGCGGTGCTTCTGTGGGTGGGGGAAGGCTGGACTGACGCAGAGTGAGTGTTGAGGATGGAGACGCCGACTCCTGGCGCGGGAAACGGGGAAGGGGTGGACTCCTCAGGGGCAGGGATGGGGTGGGGGTGGGGGGGTACGACGTTGCTAGGAGACGAGCCTGTGTGACCCCAGCCTCGCGAGGGCTGCTTGGTGTCACCGCCGCTCGCCTCAGGAACCTGCTAAGGGAAGCGGCTTGAGGGCCAGGAAGGGGAGGCCTGATTTGGGAACGCTGAAATGCCGATTTGGGGCCCATCTCTGAATCCTTTGGATTCCCCCAATGTATTGATGAATGGAAGATTAATAGGGGCAAATCCGGAGGCGAGGCGTCTAGCCGAGGAAGGTTGACACAAACGAGTACCCTGCACGATACTGAGATTTTCTAAGATAATGAGAACTAGCTTCTTAAATCCTTTGGTCCATGAAAGACGTTGCTACGTGAAATTTTTCGAGTCCAGGAGTAACTTAAAAAGTAAATCAATAAGGTAGATATCAGCAAGTAAGAAATGCCCCAAAGAAAGTAATGTCAGGTGAAGTGGTAGAAGGTAAGGGGAAAGTGAAAGTCGCTCAGTCGTGTCCGACTCTTTCCGACCCCATGGAGTGGGTAGCCGTTCCCTTTTCCAGGGGCTCTTCCCAACCCAGGGATCGAACCCAGGTCTCCCTTATTGCAGGCAGATTCTTTACCAGCTGAGCCACAAGGGAAGCCCAGAAGATGAGGGGAGGGCCACTGTAAATCGGATAGGGCTGTTCAGAGGAGGTCGGGTTTGCAAAAATCCCAGAGAAGAGGGAAGCTAGGGAATGAGCTTTCTAGGTGGAGAAAAGAACCAACGGGAAAGTATCTAAAGAAGGAAACGGCAAGAAAGTCAGATGCTTGGATCAGAAAGGGAAGAACAAGAGCCAGAGTGGTCTGTGATGGAGAAGTGGCATGGCCTGATCAAGCATAGCTTAGCCCAAGGCCAGAGCTTAACTGTTGGGTTACTGGAGGGTTTAAGAAGGAGTGACAGATCTCATTTACAGTTTTAGAAAATAATTCTTGGCTCCTGGATAGAGAAGGGTACAAGTGGTCAGACCTGTTTGGCAGCTGTTGCAGTAGGCCAAGGGAGAGGTGACAGTGAAATGGAAGAATTAAATTCAGAATGTATTCTGAAACTAGAACTTGCAGGACTTGTTGCCAAATTGGATATGAAGTGTATGTGAAAGGATGGAACCAAAGATGACTCCTCAGAGAAAATAGTTTGGAAGGCACTCTATTCTTTTAAACATTCTTTTAAACATACTAGTTTTGATAAGTTTGTTAACTGTCCAGGTAAAGACGTTGAGAAGTTAAATATGAAAATCAAGGGAAAACTCAAGAGAGATAATAAATGTAGCAGTTTATTCTTAAATCACCTAAGAAGAGAGTGCAGATAGAGAGGAAGGCCTCTGTGGGAAGCCCTATTTTGCTTTGTTAATCAAGGAATAAAAAGTAAATTTAAGAATGCTGGTGAAGTTTTGAAATTGGGCAATTTTGGCTTCGCTGTTGTGCTGTTAAATGTTTATGTATTGAAACATACTCTTGGCGGGGTGGGGGAGAGAAAGGCCACTAAACTCCTTGGGGCTCTTTACATTTAGAGATCCATAGAAGGAAAAGCCAGCAGAGGAGACTGTACATATAAAGCCTCAAAGATAAAAGGAGGCCCTGTAATATTCTTGAATAATGGGACCCACCCTCATAATCACTGAGACTCAGCCTGGAAGTTCTGGCTCAAATCTCTTTCTTCCTTTCCTCTGCCAGCTGTCAGTGCTTTTGGACTCCTGCTTAGGTGGATTGTGTTCACTGTAACAAACCTTACTTTGCTTATTGTTTATGGGTCTGACTATCCTGTGAACTGTTTCTTCTTTATGCCCTGTTGGCTCCTAGTTCAGAGCTTTGCCCATAGAGCCCAGTGTATAGGAACTGTGTGTCCTTAATGTATAAACCATGAATTTCAACACCTTCTGACGAAGGAGCATTTGTCCCTGATGTTGCTGCTGCCTCCATCACTAGATATGGTTGATTTCATAAAATCTAGAAAGAGTATCAAAAGAATAATCAGAAGGGACTTCTCTGGCCATCCAGCGTTTAAGACTTCATGCTTCCACTGCAGGGATTGCTGGTTTGATCCCTGATTTGAGAACTAAAATCCCATATACCAAAAAAAGAAGAATCAGAAGGCTTGGATTTCAGTCTTGGGTCACTACTGACCAGCAGAATGGTCCTGTTCTTTGAGCTTAAGGGGTTACAGATTGGCCTAGATTACAGATAACAAACTGCCTGAAAACATGGTTTGGCCCATAAATTGATCTAAATAATTCTTTTAAATTTACTTGCCAAATTAAAAAATTCAATTTTCAGCTTCATTTGAAAAAGTGACAATCTGGCAACACTAGCCTGAGTTTCCTGCACAGCAACAGTCAGCTGGAGCCAGTGAGATTCTTTTCCCTTCCTCTATCTGCCTGACCCCTATGGACATTTGATTTGCAGTTCTTGGTTTAGAGCTCTGCTGTCTGTCTGTACACACAAACTACATGTAACTATTTCAATTTAAATGAAGTAAAATTAAAAATGCAGTTCCTCAGATGTACTCACCATATTTCAGGCGCCCAGTGCCAGTGGCTACCCTGTTGGACAGCAAAGATAGAAAATATTCCCAACATTGAAGAAAATTCTATTGATCAGTGTTGGACTGGAGGAACTTAAAGATGCTCTCAGGTCTAATCATTCTGCACACTAAAGATGGATAGTGTGGCTATCCATGGATAGTAAAGTCATTGCTCCTACTCTGAAGGAGATTTGTCTAGTAAAGAGCTCCTGTGCCTCTGCAGATGGGGAAAGTGGTTCATTCAATAGTTGGCAGGTACTTGGAAACTGTCATGAAGGCGGAGACCCCCTGTGCGGAGTAAGGGCTATATATCAGATGGTTGGATCAGGGGTCAGGTGTATCTAAGGTTATAACCAGAACCCTTTTGTCTGCTTCTTAATCCAATTCCTTAGGACTTATCACAAAGAAGGGGTTTGAATGTCCTAAATGTTTCGTGTTCTCTGACTTACCTAGTTCCTTTGAAGGGTTCAAATCTTGGATAGTTAAGTTATGAATGAATGACTGGGGTTGATCTTTAGCATTGACCAAGTTCCCTGATGGCTCAGATGGTAAGGAATCTGCCTGAAATGCAAGAAACTCGGGTTCAGTCCCTGGAGAAGGGAATGGCTACCCACTCTAGTATTCTTGCCTGGAGAATTCCTAGGACAGAGGAGCCTGGTGGTTGCAAAGAGTCAGACACGACAGCAAATAACTCAACACCTAGTGCCCACACATACAACACACTTCCACACACACCTCCTACTTCTGGTAATTTGTTCTCATTTCTCTGATTGACCTCATCTTTGTCTCTTAAAATATGATGACAAGAAAGCAGTTACTTCCATTTCTTTTTAATTGAGAGACTGAAACTTGGTGTCCATTTAGAGTTTCTATCCCTCGGGGGGGCAAATAGCTGAACATCTCAATGGTTACTATAGCCTGATTGGAGTTCCCCTTACAAGTATAATCTTGTGTGTGCTCCTGTGCCGATATATTTAGAATGAGTATATGTGCCTTATATGATCTTGTTTGGGATAGTTTAGAAACCTTCCAGACATAAATATTTTTGGTTTTTCCCTGTGTTCCAAAGATTCCCTGTGTTACAAAGCCTAACTTAATTTCTCTTCCTTTGTGTATATAATCTATCCTCTCCTCCATGACCCTTAACTCTGACATACCATATTGTCAATTTCTTGTAAAAAGATGCTGTTTCAGAGAATAGCTGTAGTATGATTAAGTACACCACACAAGCATATCCTGAGATATGCAAAGCAGTGTGTGGCATTACACTTCCCTTTTTGGATTCTAGTAACCAAAAACTGAATCCAGTCAGGAAATAAGTCCATGGGGTATGTGTGGGGCAATGAGATGAGGCCCATAGTTTATCTTGAAAGTTATTCAGTTTATATAAAATGATACTATATAGGATATGGAAATGCATTAGAAAGTAGGGAAGGATAACAGATCTAGGAGAAAAGTGCACTGAAGGGTAAGCAAGCAAGGAGTAAGAGATAAAGGAAGAGAAATAGGAAGGGAAGCTTGGACATGTTCTTGATTTTGGCACCTGCATTGTATTTCCAGTAAGAAGTATGTGCTGTGGTCTGAAGATAAGCAGTGCCTCCAGCAGGGTTGGTTAGTCATTCTGAAGAACAATAGCTCTTTACTGTACATGGATTATTAATAATCAGAGGGAAACAGCTTTAGGAAAATCCATTACTACCACAAAGCAATAAATTCACCAACAGACAACACATTTCTTTTCCCTCCTCTGCAGACAAAGTTTAGCATAGATAAAAGAGGCCTCACTGTTCCTCCTTTATTTCCTATTTCAGGTAACATTTTGCCTTTGTTAACTCCCAATGCTAAGTGATTTACGTGGATAATTATGAACAATCCTTACAGCAGCTCTTTGAAGAAGGTTCTATTGTTACCCCATTTTAAGAAATTGAGGCTCTGGAAGATTAATATCTTGCCTGATGTGGTGAAGTCAGTATTCAAACTCCAATTAGTTCATTTTTGTATTATATATCTCTTCTTTACATGTGTGGAAATTTTTTGAATGCCTGAAATCAAGGTAGTCATTCTCTATTCTGCTATCCTGGGCAAGAAAATCTGTTTGCTTTGACATTATAAGAACACTTCAATTCCCTGCAGGTTTTCCAGATGACTAAAGTTTTAAATTATAATTTTGGGAGCTGATTTTGAACCCTGATCATTTGCGTGCAATGGACCTTATTCCCCCAAAGGATTGTTTTTATGAAAAAAAAAGTACCAGAACCTCATTTTTCTATGTGTTTGTTTCTGTCAACTACAAATACATTCACAACCTGAAAGTAGAGTGTTTTACTTGGTGGGAATGTTAGGACTCGTAGCCCGGGAGACAGGATTTCAGATAGCCCCAAGAGACTTCTCTGAGGAAGCAGAAGAGAGAGTCAGGCTATATACAAGTTTGCAACAAAGTGGGGGGGCAGACTGAACATCAATTATTGTTAAGTATGGAAAACCAGATACCAAGTTAAAGGAATGTAGCACTCTTCTACATATGGGAAGATGTAAGAATCTGAGATTATTGAAGTCATTTCTTCCTATGCATCTCAGCTGTCTGAGGCCAGCATCCTGCTTTTTTTTTTTTTCCTTCACTATTCCCTCCTCCCCCCACCCACCACCCCCAACCCTAGAGCTCCTCAACAAACACCATGGAGAGTAGGGGGGCATGGCATTGTGTCCCTTTTTGGAAGCCCTCATTCACATTTGGAGGCCCGAAATCGCTGATGGCTTTTACATCCTTGTTTATTGATATGGCAGGAAATATTCAATTTCACAGTTCTAAGCTTCATGGAAACATAGTATATCATTTCAGTCCTATAGGCAAACCCTGCTGCGCTGCTGCTGCTGCTAAGTTGCTTGTCGTGTCTGACTCTGTGCGACCCCATAGACAGCAGCCCACCAGGCTCTCCCATCCCTGGGAATCTCCAGGCAAGAACACTGGAGTGGGTTGCCATTTCCTTCTCCAGTGCATGAAAGTGAAAAGTGAAAGTGAAGTCGCTCAGTCGTGTCCGACCCTCAGCGACCCCGTGGACTGCAGCCTTCCAGGCTCCTCCGTCCATGGGATTTTCCAGGCAAGAGTAGTGGAGTGGGGTGCCATTGCTGCTAAGTGGCCTTAAAAGAACTAAAGAGTGAGGGTTAGGTAAAAGCTGTGTAGACTGCTCTGCTGCTGCCGCTGCTAAGTCACTTCAGTCGTGTCCGACTCTGTGCGACCCCATAGATGGCAGCCCTCCAGGCTCTGCCGTCCCTGGGATTCTCCAGGCAAGAACACTGGAGTGGGTTGCCTGGAAGTAATAAGACTGCTTTCCCAAATAACACTTAAATCTTCAGTTCTTCATCCTGATACCCACAGTGCCACTCTTGAAAACATCATTGTGAGGGTTAATTAGTATTTTTAAATGCCTTAGGGTCTTCTGTTGTGAAACCTGGCCCAAATACCAATGCATATATCTCAGGATGAGAATGAAAATTACTGGTAATTATTCTGTGTGGGTAATTTTTTTTCTTCTAACAAAAGTATTTTAAGCTCCAACTCTGCCAGGCATGGAGTATAATGGATAAGACAAGGTCCCAACCTTATTCCCTCTCCCCCTCCCAAAACACAGTGAAGGAAGAAATGCAGGTCAAACAGAAAATTACAATAGAGTAGGAAGAACCTAGTGTGAAGACATTGGCCTAGTGTGAAGAAGACAATCTGTTAAAAGTGATGAAAGCCAAAGGATGAGAATCAGCAGTTAAGCAAAAAAAATAAAAGAATATTTCAGTTGTATGAGTTGGAATCTTCCATTTGGCAAAAAGGAGGAGTCCCAGGTCTAAGGAGACAGGGCAGCAGAACACAGGATAGGTAACAGTTGGTGCTTGGTGAACATAAAAGTGGATTTCTCAGGGTGAGTTTCACAATCACTCTCCTCCCCCCCACAAATCATAAAGTAGTTGGGAGAGAAATTTGGCTACATTATATTCATTGGTGATGAGTTTTAAAATTTTATACATAGGGACAGATCTTGAAAGAATGGATGGAAAGAGTCTCCTTCCACCTGGGGTTTGGAAGTCAGTTAACTTCCCTTGCCTTTCTGTCCCTTGTTTGTACTGCAACACTTTTTCTTCAGTAGATGGCAAAGCCTCCTGGGAGTGCAACATTTGAAATTTTGACATTCCTGAGACCAGAGTCATTCTTCTATAAATTTCATCTGAGGAAAGGGAATTTTCGTCTCTGCTCTTAACTCCTTAGTGTTCATGCGGTGATGTCTTCCCAAAGGTGAAAGAAAGTGTTCCAGGGGTGGGGAAAATGGTGAAGTGGATAAAGCCCCTAGTCCTAGCAAATTTTCCCATGTGTGCATGCTTGCTAAGTGGCTTCAGTCATGTTAAACTCTTGGCCACCCTATGAACTGTAGCCTGCCAGGCTCCTCTGTCCATCGGATTCTCCAGGCAAGAATACTGGAGTGAGTTGTCATGCCTTCCTCCAGGGGATCTTCCCAACCCAGGGATTGAACCTGCATCTCTTTTGTCTCCTGCATTGTTGGGTAGGTTCTTTAGCAGTAGCTCCACCTGGGAAGCCCAATCTTCCCATAGGCCTCCTGCAAAACTAGATTTAGGCATGCCAAGTACTTAACATGTATTTTCATTCTCAATAGCAAGTGGAAGAGTGAGTGGGTGGTGCTTTTTTTTTTTTTTTTTAAAGGAAATTGATCACTGCTTCTCTCAAGTCCCCATTACTGACTCCAAAATGGAAACAGGGAAAAATGAAAGCAGCTAGAAAAATAACCATCTAGCTTTTTTGGCTCTTAATCCCAGCTTTCCTGTCAATTAGGTAGCATTAGGCAAGACTCTCAGAGAAGGCAATGCCACCCCACTGCAGTACTCTTGCCTGGAAAATCCCATGGATGGAGGAGTCTGGTGGGCTACAGTCCATGGGGTCGCTAAGAGTTGGACACGACTGAGCGACCCCACTTTCACTTTTCACTTTCATGCATTGGAGAAGGAAATGGCAACCCACCCCAGTGTTCTTGCCTGGAGAATCCCAGGGACGGGGGAGCCTGGTGGGCTGCCGTCTATGGGGTCGCACAGGGTCAGACACGACTGAAGCGACTTAGCAGCAGCAGCAGCAGGCAAGACTCTTCACCATCTGCAAGGTTGGTAGAATCACCAAATACTTATGGTATAGTTTGAAATACAGCATGTTTTAAAAAATGTAAATCAGGTCAGGCCAGTACACTGTTACTTGCCTAAAACCTACCAGTGTCTTCTTTTGCTCTTAGACTACAAATCAAACTGCTTTCCAAGGCCTACTTTCCCAACCTGTGTTGGATTCTATATACCTATTGCCTCACTTCCCCCATAGACTTAATTGTGTTAACACTGAGATTGGTTCCCACTTCATAGCCTTTGTCCCTACTGTTCTTTCTTCCTGCATCTTCTTCCCCTGAACTCTTACCATTTATAGGTTCCTTGACACCATTCAAGACCCAACTCAAATATCACTGACTATCCAAAATAATCACCACCTCTTCTCATCTATATCATATTATTGTTTCATTCTTTGAGAATACGTATCACCAAGAAAAATTGTTTTTCTTGTATATCATCTGCCTCTGCCACTTGGATATAAACTGTAGGCCAGAGACCGTGGCTGCTTGTTTATCTCTGTATGCCTAGAACTGCATGTACCTGGCACACGGCACTGAATAAATGTTGGATGGATGGATGGATGGATTCTTGGGAGGGAAGAGTAAGACCTGCAGGGTAGTAGTATTGTAATGAGTGCTGATATCTCTTCTGTGATGTCAGCTCCCTTTGAAGTGTCAGGAACAGTGTTGCTACAGGGAACAGAAGATTCAAGCAGTCCAGCCAAGTGCACGGCCTCCTCTAAAGGTGCTGATGTGTAACATCATTACTGAGGAAGGACAGTAGCAGGGGAGGGGTGGATAACATATTTATAAGGTGGAGACCTTATAAAAGGGTACTTGAAATTCATATCTAGGTGCAAAAAGAATGGTTTTTTGCTCTTTGTAAGAAGGGACTAGAATTTCGTTCCCATTGTCACAACTGGCTAAGTTCTTTAAAGCAATCAGCAAACATTCAACCACGTTTACTTAGATTGAGCAGCCTATTTAGTGATTAAAAGTTGGTGCTCTGACTCCAGACTTTGATTTTGAATCTGGCTCCACCTCTTCCTTTCCTTGTGGCTGTACTCAAGTTACTTAACCTCTTTTTGCATCAGGATCCTCTTTTATAAAATAGGATAATGTGTTTACCTTATAGAACAGTGATGATTATGGGAATTAATATATATGTGTGTAAAGTACCTAGAAAGCCTGGCATAGAGTAATTACAAAGTAAGTGTTTTTGTTGTTTAGGCACTAAGTCATGTCTGATTCTTTGTGAAGCATACCAGGCTTCTCTGTCCTTCACTGTCTCCCAAAGTTTGTTCAAATTAATGTCCATTGAGTCGGTGATAGCTATTACTATTATTTTTATTCCTTTAGTGAGCAAAATGCAGTCCCTGCCCTCCAGAACAAGGGAGGAAAGGAAGAAAAAGACACAGTGAAACTGGATGTGATAAAAGCAGAGAAAGAGGTGCTCCAAAAAAGGCTTCAGAGGAAACTAGTGTCTACAAGTTGGCATGGCCAGCCAAAACAGGCATCCTAAGTGAAAAGGTTAGCCAGAACAAACACCACAGTAGAGTGCCATAGAGCTCCATTTCCCAAACTTAGTTTTTTTGGGGACTCCTCCACATCCTAATTTTTACTATTATATTCCTATATCTTACACCAGGTTAAAAATTTCTGTAATAGGTGTAAAGGTAGAACTACAAAATAGAAATCACTTTAAGTCATGGGTTTCAGTTCAGTTCATTTCAGTCGCTCAGTCATGTCCAGCTCTTTGCGACCCCATGGACTGCAGCATGCCAGGCCTCTCTGTCAATCACCAACTCCTGGAGTTTACTCAAAATCATGTCCATTGAGTCAGTGATGCCGTCCAGCCATCTCACCCTCTGTCATCCTCTTCTCCTCCTGCCTTCAATCTTTCCCAGCATCAGGGTCTTTTTCACATCAGATGGCCAAAGTATTAGAGTTTCAGCTTCAGCCTCAGTCGAGAATGAATATCAGGACTGATTTCCTTTAGGATAGACAGGTTGGATCTTCTTGCAGTCCAAGGGACTCTCAAGAGTCTTCTCTAACACCACAGTCCAAAAGCATCAATTCTTCGGTGTTTAGCTTTCATTATGGTCCAACTCTCACATCCATACCTGACTACTAGAAAAACCATAGCCTTGACTATATGGACCTTTGTTGGCAAAGTAATGTCTCTGCTTTTTAATATGCTCTCTAGGTTGGTCATTACTTTCCTTCCAAAGAGTAAGCGTCTTTTAATTTCATGGCTGCAGTCACCATCTGCAGTGATTTTGGAGCCCAAAACAATAAAATTAGCCACTGTTTCCAATGTTCCCCCATCTATTTGTCATGAAGTGATGGGACCAGATGCCATGATCTTCGTTTTCTGAATGTTGAGCTTTAAGCCAACTTTTTCACTCTCCTCTTTCACTTTGATCAAGAGGCTTGTTAGTTCTTCACTTTCTGCCATAAGGGTGCTGTCATCTACATATCTGAGGTTATTGATATTTCTCCCAGAAATCTTGATTCCAGCTTGTACTTCATCCAGCCCAGCATTTTTCATGATGTACTCTGCATATAAGTTAAATAAGCAGGGTGACAATATACAGCCTTGATGTACTCCTTTTCCTATTTGGAACCAGTCTGTTGTTCCATGTCCAGTTCTAATTGTTGCTTCCTGACCTGCGTACAGATTTCTGAAGAGGCAGGTCAGGTGGTCTGGCATTCCCATCTCTTGAAGAATTTTCCACGGTTTGTTGTGATCCACACAGTCAAAGGCTTTGGCATAGTCAATAAAGCAGAAGTAGATGTTTTTCTGGAGCTCTTTTGCTTTTTTGATGATCGAGCGGATGTTGGCAACCTGATCTCTGGTTCCTCTGCCTTTTCTAAAACCAGCTTGAACATCTGGAAGTTCACAGTTCACGTATTGCTGAAGCCTGGCTTGGAGAATTTTGAGCATTACTTTACTAGCGTGAAAGATGAATGCAATTGTGTGGTAGTTTGAGCATTCTTTGGCATTGCCTTTCTTTGTGATTGAAATGAAAACTCACTTTTTCTAGTCCTGTGGCCACTGCTGAGTTTTCCAAATTTGCTGGCATATTGAGTGCAGCACTTTCACAGGATCATCTTTTAGGATTTGAAATAATAGCTCAACTGGAATTCCATCACCTCCACTACCTTTGTTTGTAGTGATGCTTTCTAAGGCCCATTTGACTTCACATTCCAGAATGTTTGGCTCTAGGTGAGTGATCACAGCACCATGATTATCTGCGTTGTGCGTTTGCTGGGCTATTAAAACACATTAAGAGAATCACAGTAAGAAAATAAATATTCTATTATACATGAAAAATTACCTCACCAACGAATCTTTGGGACACTTGCTTTAGGGGAAAGTTCTGACTATGTCCTGAGGCCAAAATGTACTAGCAATGACATTTATCAGCCTTTTCTTAATAGTACAGGCTGCACATGGTAGGTGCTTGATAACAAGTTTTATCCAGGCACTGTGTTTATACATGAAGTATGACTTGAAGAAAAGAGCCCAATTTCCAGTCACAGTTCCTCCCAGGCACACTTCCTATCTCTTATCTTTCCTCATTCTGGGATTTGAGGGTTAAGGAAATGAAAAGCAGAATTTGAAGAACTATCAGTCTCAGGATAAAAGTTACAAAACTTTTAAGAAGTTCTAAATATAAGAACTGATTTCACAGGCAGTTGTGATTGCAGTTCAGTTGTGGTCCTCTAAACAACTTAATATTCCTTATATCGCCCATGGGAGAATCCCAGCAAACCCCGCTGCATCAGATCAACCCCTGATACTAGTGAAGAAGGATAAGGGCTGATTTAATGGCCATACCACCCTGAACGAGCCTGATCTCGTCTGATCTCGGAAGCTAAGCAGGGTCGGGCCTGGTTAGTACTTGGATGGGAGACCGTCTCGGAATACCGGGTGCTGTAGGTGTTTTTTATTCTTTTCATTGAACTTCCCTGGTGGCTCAGACAGTAAAGCGTCTGTCTACCATGCAGGAGACCCGGGTTCGAGCCCTGGGTTGGGAAGATCCTCTGGAGAAGGAAATGGCAATCGACTCCAGTACTATTGCCTGGAAAATCCCATGGACAGAGGAACCTGGTAGGCTGCAGTCTATGGGGTCACAAAGAGTCGGACACGACTGAGCGACTTCACTTCACTTCACTAACCCTGCATCAATAGTGAGAGATAATTGATAATTAGAGGAGTAAGTGTTGGTTTCAAGCCATTAAATCCAAAAGGAGGAAAACTCTTAGAGAAAAGGCACTTTTCCTAAATACGTTGCTTCCTAGGAATAGAAATATAAACCAAAAGGAAAATAGCTTAATTTTTTTTTTTTTTTTTACTTACATGGCTGATTTTGTTTCTAGAATCACAAGCTTTGTAACACCCACTTGTTAATAGTACATAATACAGCTTAGACTGTCTGTGGAAATCTTTTAGACTTGAGTTTTCTGGGTCATCTAGTGTTGGAAAGGGAAACATCACTTATTTCCCTTTCAGGATTAGGGTTTTTTGCAGCATGTGAGCCTCTCTTGTAGAGCACAGGCTCTAGAGCACAAGGGCTCAGCAGTTGCCCCTAGGCGTGTGGGATTTTAGTTCCTTGACCAGGGATCAAACCAGCTTCCCCTGCATTGGGAGGCAGATTCTCAATCACTGTATCACCACGGAAGTACCAGGATTAGTTTTCAAAACACTTAAACATTAAAGTGTTTTGAAAATGGTCCTATTAAATACGAGTTGTTAGTTCTGCTTGTTACCTCAAGTATTGTAATGGCAAGGCTTGTGTATCAGATATAAATAGTATGATCAGTTAAAGTATGAAGCTGTGGTTCTTAGAGTAGTAGAAAAAAAGAAATGAAAGCCAGACTTTGGAGAAGGTTGCTGCTGTTTTAATATGCCAGATCGCCTTCACCTTCCTCTTTTGGTATTGTGCGGTCAAGGAAGTTTAATCTGTTAATGACAGGAAAGTGAAGCAGTTGTGAATAGAAGTTTGTTGCAGACTCTGCTCCTCACAGGAACTGACTCATGTATTTTTGTATGAAACCATGGAGTTTTAGGGATAGCCAGAAACTCAGAAACCTGTTTCTTTACCAGGAAAAACATCATCAATTCTTTGAGTTTTCATTATGATTAGCCATAATGCATGATGATCTCTCTTAATTTGTATGAATTCCTTTTAAGTGTTTTTTCCTGTGAGGCGTAACGGATGTTGGGCTTCCCTGGTAGCTCAGCTGGTAAAGAATCCTGTGATGTGGGAGACCTGGGTTCTATCCCTGGGTTGGGAAGATCCCCAGGAGGAAGGCATGGCAACCCACTCCAGTATTATTCTTGCCTGGAGAATCCCCATGGACAGAGGAACCTGGCGGGTACAGTGCATGGGGTCGTAAAGAGGCGGACACAACTGAGCGACTAAGCATAGCACAGCATAGTCCATGTCAAAATGAATATCAGGTATAATGGATATAACTTTAGCCCTTTTAATGTTTGGATTTGGGTGAAGTAGTGATTTCAGAAAATAATAGCAAATTATGCAACTGACAAACAACTAATCTCAAAAATATACAAGCAACTTCTAGAGCTCAATTCCAGAAAAATAAATGACCCAATCAAAAAATGGGCCAAAGAACTAAATAGACATTTCTCCAAAGAAGACATACAGATGGCTAACAAACACATGAAAAGATGCTCAACATCACTCATTATCAGAGAAATGCAGATCAAAACCACTAATGAGGTACCATTTCATGCCAGTCAGAATGGCTGCGATCCAAAAGTCTACAAGCAATAAATGCTGGAGAGGGTGTGGAGAAAAGGGAACCTTCTTACCCTGTTGGTGGGAATGCAAACTAGTACAGCCACTATGGAGAACAGTGTGGAGATTCCTTAAAAAACTGGAAATAGAACTGTCTTATGATCCAGCAATCCCACTGCTGGGCATACACACTGAGGAAACCAGAATTGAAAGAGACACGTGTACCCCAATGTTCATCACAGCACTGTTTACAATAGCCAGGACATGGAAGCAACCTAGATGTCCATCAGCAGATGAATGGATAAGAAAGCTATGGTACATATACACAATGGAGTATTACTCAGCCATTAAAAAAGAATACATTTGAATCAGTTCTAATGAGGTGGATGAAACTAGAGCCTATTATACAGAGTGAAGTAAGCCAGAAAGAAAAACACCAATACAGTATACTAATGCATATATATGGAATTTAGAAAGATGGTAACAACAACCCTGTATACGAGACAGCAAAAGAGACACTGATGTATAGAACAGTCTTTTGGACTCTGTGGGAGAGGGAGAGGGTGGGAGGATTTAGGAGAATGGCATTGAAATACGTATAATATCATATATGAAACGAGTCGCCAGTCCAGGTTCGATGCACGATACTGGATGCTTGGGGCTGGTGCCCTGGGATGACCCAGAGGGATGGTATGGGGAGGGAGGAGGGAGGAGGGTTCAGGATGGGGAACACATGTATACCTGTGGTGGATTCATTTCGATATATGGCAAAACCAATACAATATTGTAAAGTTTGAAAATAAAATTCAAAAAACAATGGTTAAGCCATGGTTTATTCCTCATTGCTTAAGAAAGGTCATCAGTGTCAGGATAAGTAGGAGGTAGAGCCATTCAGACATTCTCAGGTGAATTCCTTGAATTCCCTCAGAATTTCTAGATAACACAGCTCCTTCCAGCTCCCATCTTCTTTCTTTAGCTGCCTAAATCCTCATAAGCTTAGGACCAATCTAAAGTGTGGAATCTCCGTGTATTATTATCCCTCCACCTTGGGTTGGAAATGGGTCTTGTTCTCAAAGGGCAATAAGCAGCGTATTTCTCAACAGATGACCTGTTTGAAAGAAGTCCTGGACTCATAATGAGGTGTACCACTGCCTGGTCTTGCTACTCACTTTCCAAATCCTCATCTTCCCAGCCTGCTAATTCGTTTTAAAGGCAAATACAGTATTCATTCTCCTAAATCTGACTAATCACAGTCCTCCAGTAGTGAGCTTTATTTTCCTATCTTCTTTGAATTTCTTTTTTAAATCATTTTTTAAATTGAGGTATTGTTGATTTATAATATTAGTTTCAGATGTTCAACATAGTGATTCAAAATTATTATAGATTGTACTCTGTTTAAAATAGTTATAAAATATTGACTCTAACCCCTGTGCTATATAATACATCCTGGTAGCTTACTGATTTTATACTTCGTAGTTGGTGCTTTTAATCCCCTACCTCTCTGTTGCCCCACTACCTCCCCACTGGTAACCAGTAGTCATCCTCTGTATCTGTGAGTCTGTTTTGTTTAATTCATTCATTTCTTTTATTTTTTAGATTCCATATATAAGTGATAACACAGAGTATTTCTCTCTCTCTGTCTGATTTATCTCACTAAGAACAATACCCTCCAGGTCCATTTATGTTGTTGCAAATGGCAGAATTTCATTCTTTTTATGGCTGAGTAGTATTACATTGTGTATATATATTTCGTCTTCTTTATCCATTCATCTGTTGATAGACACTTAGGTTACTTCCCTATCTTATCTTGTAAATAATGATGTTATGAACACTGGGTGCACTTATCTTTTTGAACTACTGTTTTTCCCAGATACATACCCAGAAGTAGAATTGCTGGGTCATAAGGCAAGAATACATAGAAGAACTGTACAGAAAAGATCTTCATGACCCAGATAACCACGATGGTGTGATCACTCACCTAGAGCCAGACATCCTGGAGTGTGAAGTCAAGTGGGCCTTAGCAAACATCACTACGAACAAAGGTAGTGGAGGTGATGGAATTCCAGTTGAGCTATTTCAAATCCTAAAAGTTGATGCTGAGAAAGTGCTGCAGTCAATATGCCAGCAAATTTGAAAAACTCAGCAGTGGCCACAGGACTGGAAAAGGTCAGTTTTCATTCCAATCCCAAAGAAAGGCAATGCCAAAGAATGCTCTAACTACTGCACAGTTGCACTCATCTCACACACTAGCAAAGTAATGCTCAAAGTTCTCCAAGCCAGGCTTAAACAGTATGCAAACTGTGAACTTCCAGATGTTCAAGCTGGATTTAGGAAAGGCAGAAGAACCAGAGATCAGATTGCCAACATTGGGTCATTGAAAAAGCAAAAAGCAAGGGAGTTCCAGAAAAACATCTACTTCTCTGCTTTATTGACTATGCCAAAGCCTTCGACTGTGTGGATCACAACAAACTGTGGAAAGTTCTTCAAGAGATGGGAATACCAGACCACCTTACCTGCCTCCTGAGAAACTGGTATGCAGGTCAAGAAGCAACAGTTAGAACCAGACATAGAACAACAGACTGGTTCCTAATTGGGCCAAGAGTACATCGAGGCTGTATATTGTCACCCTGTTTATTTAACTTATATGCAGAGTACATCATGAGAAATGCCAGGCTGGATGAAGCACAAGCTGGAATCAAGATTGCTGGGAGAAATGTCAATAACCTCAGATACGCAGATGATACCACCCTTATGGCAGAAAGCAAAGAGGAACTAAAGAGCCTCTTGATGAAGTTAAAGAGAAGAGTGAAAAATTTGCCTTAAAAGTCAACATTCAGAAAAATAATATGGCATCCAGTCTCATCACTTCTTGCAAATAGGTGGGGAAACAATGGAAACCGTGACAGATTTTATTTTGTTGGGCTCCAAAATCACTGCAGATGGTGACTGCAACCATGAAATTAAAAGACACTTGATCCTTGGAAGAAAAGCTATGACCAACCTAGACAGCATGTTAAAAAGCAGAAACGTTACTATGCCGAGAAAAGTTCATCTAGTCAAAGCTATGATTTTTCTAGTAGTTATGTATGGATGTGAGAGTTGGACTATAAAGAGAGCTGAGTATTGAAAAATTGATGCTTTTGAACTGTCGTGTTGGAGAAGACTCTTGAGAGTCCCTTGGACTGATTCAGGAAATCAGTCCTGAATATTCATTAGAAGGACTGATACTGAAGCTGAAACTCCAATACTTTGGCCACCTGATATGAAGAACTGACTCATTGGAAAAGACCCCGAGGCTGGGAAAGATTGAAGGGAGGCGGAGAACGGGACAACAGAGGATGAGATTACTGGATGGCATCACTGACTCAATGGACATGAGTTTGAGCAAGCTCCAGGAGATGGTGAAGGACAGGGAAGCCTGGCGTGCTGCAGTCCATGGGGTTGCAAAGAGTCGGACACAACTGTGTAACTGAACTGAACTGATGGTAGTTCCATTTTTAGCTTTCAAGGAACCTCCATAGGTTTTCCATAGTGGCTACACCAGGTTAGATTCCCACCAACTGTTCCCTTTCCTCCATGTCCTCCCCAGCATTTACTGTTTATGTTCTTTCTGGTGATAGCTGTCTGACAAGTGTGAAGTAATATCTCATTATGGTTTGATTTGCATATTTCTGATGATTAGGCGAAGTGTTAGTCACTCAGTCACATCTGACTCTTTGCAACCCTGTGGACTGTAGACTGCCAAGCTCATCTGTCCATGGAGTTCTCTAGGCAAAAATACTAGAGTGGGTACCCATTTCCTTCTCCAAGGGATCTTCCTGACCCAGGGATCGATCCTGCATCTCCTGCATTGCAGGCAAATTCTGTACCATGTGAGCTACCAGGGATTACTGATGATTACTGATGCTGAGTGTCTTTTCATGTGACAGTGGCCATGTGTATGTCTTCTTCAGAAAAATGTCTATTTGGGTCTTCTGCCCATTTTTTAATCAGGTTGTTTTTATTGATATTTAATTGTATGAACTCTCTATGTATTTTTGGATATTAACCTATCAGTCATATTATTTACAAATATTTTCTCCTACTCAGTAGGTTGTTTTTTCATTTTGTCAGTGGTTTCATTTGCTGTAAGAAAGCTTTTAAGTTTAATTAGGCCCCATTTTAGTATTGCTTTTGTTTCCTTTGTCTTAGAAGACAAGTCAAGAAAAATTGTCACAATTTATGTCAGAGTGTTCTATCTGTGTTTTCTACAGGTATTATGGCTTTCAGTCTTTCATTTAGTTCTTTAATCTATTTTAAGTTTATCTTCATAAGTGATGTATGATACTGTTATGATAAGCATAACTTTGTAGTATAGTCTGAAGTCAGGGAATGTGTTACCTCCAGCTCTGTTCTTTCTGAAGATGTTTTGGCTATTCAGAGTCTTTTGTGTTTCTATACAAATTTTTAAATATTTGTCCTAGTTCTGTGAACAATGCCATCAGTATTTTGACAGGGATTGCATTGTATTTGTAGATTGCCTTAAGTAGTATGATAATTTTAACAGTATTCTTCCAGTCCAAGATATCTTGTACCTCCTTGAAAGTAAAGTAAAGTCGCTCAGTTGCTACCCCATGGACTGTAGCCTACCAGTCCTCTGTCCATGGGATTTTCCAGGCAATAGTACTGGAGTGGATTGCCATTTCCTTCTCCAGGGGATCTTCCCGACCCAGGGATCGCACATTGTAGACAGACACTTAACCGTCTGAGCCACCAGGGAAGTCTACCTCCTTAGTAGGCTTATTTTGAGATATTTTATCTTTTTGACATGATGATGAATAGAATTATTTAGTTGATTTCTCTGATAGTTTGTTGTTAGTAGAGACAAATGCAGCAGGATTCTATATATTAATTTTGTATCCTGCAACTCTACTGAATTTATTGATAAGCTCTAGTAGTTTTCTGGTGGGATCTTTAGAATTTTTTATGTATGGTATCATGCCATCTGCAGACAGTGACAATTTTACTTCTTCCTTTAAAATTTGGATTCCTTTTATTTTTCTTCTCTGATTGCTGTGGCTAGGACTGCCAAAACTGTGTTGAGAGAATGGGCATCCTTGACTTGTTCCTCATCTTAGAGGCAATGCTTTCAGCTTTTCACCATTGAATATGTTATTTTGTCATATATGGTGTGTATTATTTTGAGGGATATCTCCTCTGTGCCCACTTTCTGGGAAGCTTTTATCATAAGTGGATGTTGAATTTTGTCAAAAGCTTTTTCTGCATCTATTGAGATGATCCTTTGGTTTTTAATTTTTCAATTTTTTAATGTAGAGTAGGCTTCAGCAATATGTGAACCGTGAACTTCCTGATGTTCAAGCTGGTTTTAGAAAAGGCAGAGGAACCAGAGATTGCCAACATCCGCTGGATAATGGAAAAAGCAAGAGAATTCCAGAAAAACATCTATTTCTGCTTTATTGACTATGCCAAAGCCTTTGACTGTGTGGATCACAATCAACTGTGGAAAATTCTTCAAGAGATGGGAATACCAGACCACCTGATCTGCCTCTTGAGAAATTTTATGCAGGTCAGGAAGCAACAGTTAGAACTGGACATGGAACAACAGACTGGTTCCAAATAGGAAAAGGAGTACGTCAAGGCTGTATATTGTCACCCTGTTTATTTAACTTATATGCAGAGTACATCATGAGAAACGCTGGGCTGGAAGAAACACAAGCTGGAATCAAGATTGCTGGGAGAAATATCAATAACCTCAGATATGCAGATGACACCACCCTTATGGCAGAAAGTGAAGAGGAACTCAAAAGCCTCTTGATGAAAGTGAAAGTGGAGAGTGAAAAAGTTGGCTTAAAGCTCAACATTCAGAAAATGAAGATCATGGCATTTGGTCCCACCACTTCATGGGAAATAGATGGGGAAACAGTGGAAACAGTGTCAGACTTTATTTTTGGGGGCTCCAAAATCACTACAGATGGTGACTGCAGCCATGAAATTAAAAGACGCTTACTCCTTGGAAGGAAAGTTATGACCAACCTAGATAGCATATTCAAAAGCAGAGACATTACTTTGCCAACAAAGGTTCGTCTAGTCAAGGCTATGGTTTTTCCTGTGGTCATGTATGGATGTGAGAGTTGGACTGTGAAGAAGGCTGAGCGCCAAAGAATTGATGCTTTTGAACTGTGGTGTTGGAGAAGACTCTTGAGAGTCCCTTGGACTGCAAGGAGATCCAACCAGTCCATTCTGAAGGAGATCAGCCCTGGGATTGCTTTGGAAGGACTGATGCTAAACTTGAAACTCCAGTACTTTGGCCACCTCATGTGAAGAGTTGACTCATTGGAAAAGACTCTGATGCTGGGAGGGATTGGGAGCATGAGGAGAAGGGGACGACAGAGGATGAGATGGTTGGATGGCATCACTGGACTCGATGGACGTGAGTCTCAGTGAACTCCAGGATTTGGTGATGGACAGGGAGGCCTGGCATGCTGTGATTCATGGGTCGCAAAGAGTCGGACACAACTGAGTGACTGATCTGATCTGATCTGATCACATTGATTTGCAGATATTGATAAATCCCACTTGATCATGGTGTATTACCCTTCTAGTGTATCATTGGATTTTGTTTGCTAATAATTTGTTGAGGATTTTTGCTTCTATGTTCATCAGTGATATAGGCCTGTAATTTTTGTTGTGTGTCTTTTTGTTTTTTTTTTGTGTTTTGTTGTGTGTTGTTGTATGTCTTTGTTTGGTTTTGGATCAAGGTGATGCTAGGGGCCTCATAGAGTGAGTTAGGAACTGTTCCTTCCTCCAGAATTTTTTGGAATAGCTTGAGAAAGATAGGTGTTAACTCTTCTCTAAATGTTTGGTAGAATTTGCCTGTGAAGCCCTCTGGTCCTAGACTTTTGTTTATTGAGAATTTTTAAATTATGATTCAATTTCATTACTGGTAATTGGACTGTTCATATTTTCTATTTTTTTTCTGGTTCAGTCTTGGCATATTATACATTTCTAGGATTTTCTCCATTTTTTTTCTGTTGTCCATTTTATTGGCATATAGTCATTCCTAGTAATCACTTACGATCCTTTGTATTTCTGTGCTGTTGACTGTAACTTTTCCTTTTTAATTTCTGATTTTATTGATTTGGGCCTTCTCTTTTTCTCTTCCTGAGTCTGCCTAAATATCTATCAATTTTGTTTTTCTTTTAAAAAAAAATCTGTTGGTTTCATTGACTTTTCTATTTTTTAAAAATTTCTGCTCTCTTTTTTTTTTTTTTTTTCAGATTTATTTATTTATTTTTGGCCATGCTGGGTCTTTGTTGCTGCCCATGGGCTTTCTCTAGGTGTGGGAAGCAGGGACTACTCTCTAATCACTGTGCATGGGCTCTCTAGTTGCTGTGTGCAGGCTTCTCGGTGGTGGCTTCTCTTGTTGCAGAGTATGGGCTCTAGGCCATGGGCTTCTGTAGTTGCAGCTCATGGGCTCAGTAATTGTGACTCACGGGCTCTAGAGTGCTGACTCAGCAGTTGTGGCACACGAGCTTAGTTGCTACAATGCATGTGGGATCTCCTCAGAGCAGGGATCAGACCTGTGTCCCCTACATTGGCAGGCAGATTCTTAACCACTGACCCATTAAGGAAACACCTGCTCTGATCTTTATTATCTCTTTCCTTCCACTAACTTTGGGGTTTGTTTATTCTTTTTCGAATTCCTTCCTTTAGGTATAAGATTAGGTTGTTTGATATTATTCTTGTTTCCTGAGGTAAGCTTGCATCACTATAAACTTCGCTCTTACAGCTGCTTTTGCTGCCTCCCATAGATTTTGGATCTTTATTTGTTTTCATTTATCTCTGGGTATTAAAAAAATATTGTGTGTGTATATATAAATATATGTATATGTGCAATACAGGTTTATGAATAGCCATAAATATGTGTGTGTGTATATATATATCTGTGTGTGTGTGTGTATACACACATGATTATTTTAAATTGCTGATCTTTGGATTAAAGATTTAAATTTAAGACCAGAAACTATAAAACTCCTAGAGGAAAATGTAGGCAAAACACTCTCTGACATAAACCACAGCAGGATCCTCTATGACCCACCCCCCAGACTAATGGAAATAAAAGCAAAAATAAACAAATGGGACCTAATTAAACTTAAAAGCTTTTGTACAATGAAGGAAACTATAAGCAAGGTAAAAAGACAACCTTCAGAATGGGAGAAAATAATAGCAAACAAAGCAACTGACCAAGAATTAATCTCAAAAATATACAAGCAGCTCTGGCAGCTCAATTCCAGAAAAATAAACGACCCAATCAAAAAATGGGCTAAAGAAATAAACATACATTTCTCCAAAGAAGACATACAGATGGCTAACAAACACATGAAAAGATGCTCGTCACTCATTATCAGAGAAGTGCAAATCAAAACCACAATGAGGTACAATCTCACGCCAGTCAGAATGGCTGCTATCCAAAAGTCTACAAACAATAAATGTTGGAGAGGGTGCAGAGAAAAGGGAACCCTCTTACACTGTTGGTGGGAGTGCAAACTAGTACAGCCGCTATGGAGAACAGTGTGGAGATTCCTTAAAAAACTGGAAATAGAACTGCCATACGACCCAGCAGTCCCACTGCTGGGCATACACTGAGGAAACCAGAATTGAAAGAGACATGTATACCCCAATGTTCATCGCAGCACTGTTTACAATAGCCAGGACACGGAAGCAACCTAGATGTCCATTGGCAAATGAATGGATAAGAAAGCTGTGGTACATATACACAATGGAATATTACTCAGCTATTAAAAAGAATGCATTTGAATCAGTTCTAATGAGGTGGATGAAACTGGAGCCTATTATACAGAGTGAAGTAAGTCAGAAAGAAAAACACCAATCAGATCATATCAGTCGCTCAGTCGTGTCCGACTCTTTGCAACCCCATGAATCGCAGCACGCCAGGCCTCCCTGTCCATCACCATCTCCCGGAGTTCACTGAGACTCAGGTCCATCGAGTCAGTGATGCCATCCAGCCATCTCATCCTCTGTCGTCCCCTTCTCCTCATGCTCCCAATCCCTCCCAGCATCAGAGTCTTTTCCAATGAGTCAACTCTTCACATGAGGTGGCCAAAGTACTGGAGTTTCAGCTTTAGCATCATTCCTTCCAAAGAAATCCCAGAGCTGATCTCCTTCAGAATGGACTGGTTGGATCTCCTTGCAGTCCAAGGGACTCTCAAGAGTCTTCTCCAACACCACAGTTCAAAAGCATCAATTCTTCGGCGCTCAGCCTTCTTCACAGTCCAACTCTCACATCCATACATGACCACAGGAAAAACCATAGCCTTGACTAGATGAACCTTTGTTGGCAAAGTAATGTCTCTGCTTCTGAATATGCTATCTAGGTTGGTCATAACTTTCCTTCCAAGGAGTAAGCGTCTTTTAATTTCATGGCTGCAGTCACCATCTGCAGTGATTACAGTATATTAATACATATATATGGAATTTAGAAAGATGGTAATGATGACCCTATATACGAGACAGCAAAAGAGACACAGATGTAGAGAACAGACTTTTGGACTCTGTGGGAGAAGGCAAGGGTAGGATGATTTGATAGGATAGCATTGAAACATGGATATTATCATTTGTGGAATAGATCGCCAGTCCAGGTTTGATACATGAGACAGGGTGCTCAGGGCTGGTGCACTGGGATGACCCTGAGGAATGGGATGGGGAGCGAGGTGGGAGGGGGTTTCAGGATGAAGAACACATGTACACCCATGGCTGATTCATGTCAATGTATAGCAAAAACACTACAATATAGTAAAGTAATTAGCCTCCAATTAAAATAATTAATTTTTAAAAATTGCTGATCTTTTAATTTCAGATGCATTTAATAACCCTGAATTTTTACTTCCCTCCCTGGTGATTACTGTTTTGGACATAATATTTTACAACTTCTTGTTTTGTATATCCCTTATGTACTTATTGCGAACATAGATGAGTTTATTCCTCATCTATGAGGAATGAGTTTATTGTCTTTTAACCAATAAACCTTTAATGAGTTTATTGTCTTTTAACCTTCCTACTAGCTTTGTATATAGTTGATTTACTACCTTTACTATATATTTGCCTTTACCAGTGAGCTTTTTACGTTTTGTAATTTTTATGTTTCTAGTTGTGGCCTTATTTTTCACTTAGAGAAGTTCTCTTAACATCTTCTAAACTATTTTGGGTGGTGCTGAACCCTTTTAGCTTTTGCTTCTTTATAAAATTTTTTATCTTTCCATCAAATCTGAATGAAAATCTTTCCAGGTAGAATATTCTTGGCTGTAGGTTTTTCCCGTTCGTCCCTCTAAATACTAACATATGATGCCACTGTTTTCTGGCCTGCAGAGTTTCTGCTGAAAAGTCAGTCGATAGTCTTATGGGAGTTCCCTTGTAGGTAACTTGTTAGTTTTCCCTTGCTGCTTTTAATATTCTCTCTTATCTTTAATTTTTGCCATTTTAATTGCAGTGTGTCTTTGTGTGGCTTTCCTTGGGTTGATCCTATTTGGGACTTTGTGCTTCTTGGACCTGTATGTCTGGTTCCTTGCCCATACAAGAGGAATTTTCAGCTATTATGTCTTCAGATATGTTCTCTGCCCCTTTCTCTCTCTCTCTCTCTCTTCTTCTAGGACCCTTTTATTGTGAATGTTAGTGTGCTTATTGTTTTCCTAAATGTGTCCTAGATTTCTTTTTATTCTTAATTCTTTTTTCTGTTCACCTTCAGTGATTTACATTACTGTGTCTTTTATTTCAGTTATTATACTCTTCATCTCTATTTGGTTTTCTTTATATTTTCTAACTCTTTCTTTATATTTTCTCTTTGTTAAAAACGTCTAAGTTCTCACTCTACTTATCCATTTTTCTCCCATGTTCTTTTATCATGTTTATGTTTATTACCTTGAACTCTTTATTGGGTAAATGCCTATTTCTACTTTACTTAGTTTTTCTTCTAGAGTTTTATCTTATTCCTAAATTTGGAATGTGTTCCTCTATCACCTAATTTTGCCTAATTTGCCATTTTATGTCTATACATCTGGTAGATTGATTTCATTTCCCGACCTTGGAAAAATGGTCTTTTGTAGGAAACATTCTGTGCATCCTGCCACCATACTCTGGTCATCAGAACTATATGCTCAAGGGGTACCCACTAGGTGAACTGCATGGGTCCTTCAGTTATGGTGGGCTGACTACTGTGGGCAGTCTGGTAAGCATGGCTGGCCCCTTGTCTAACTGCTTGTTAGGCCCTGACTTGTTCTGATACTGCCAACTGCTGATTGGTGGGACTGGGTCACAACACAGCTGGCTATAAAATCACGAGGGGCCGCAGGGCTAATGCTGGCTTACTGGTGGGTAGAGCCAGGTTCTGGGGTGGATGTTTGCAGAGTCATGGTTCCCCAGCCTAGCATCTGCCTGCTGATGGGTGCAGCTGATTCCTGACACAGCTGGCTACAGGGCATAGGCTGTCCCAAAGCTTGTGTTGGTTGCTGGTAGATGAGGCCTGATCCTGGGGCAGCTTGCTCTAAAGGTCCCAACATGTCTCAGAGCTGATACTGGCTTGGTGGTGGTAGCCTAGGGATTCTGCGCCTGGTGCCAGCCTGATGGTAGGTGGGTTGGGTCCTGCCATGGCAGGCTTCAGGGCTGTAGTGGTCCTGAGGCTAGTGTTGCCACACTGGTAGACAGAGCTAAGTCCAAATGTCCCTTCAGGGTAGGCGCAGGGTCTTGGAAGTCCTGGGGCTAGTGTATGTGGTGTGTGGGGCAAGTTCCTGGCCCTTTTGTGGATAGAACCATGTCCTGAGATGGCTGTGGGTTCAGGGAGTCTTAAGGCAGCTTGTTTGGTGGTTGGTGGGGTATTTCTCTGCTCAGCTAGCTACTTGGCCTGAGGCATCCCAGACAGGTTGGTGATGTCTGGTTGATATCTAATAAGCTAGAGGAAGAATTCCAAAGTGACGCTTGCCAGCAATAGGTCCACGTGGTGAAACAAGCTCCCAAAAACATTTGCCATCAATTTCAATGACTCCAGGATGAGCTCCAGTTGCCTCTTGTCTCTCCAGAAGACTCTTAAAGATCAGCATGTGGGTCTGACCTAGGCTCCTTCACATTACTGCTTCTGCCCATGTGATAGTCTGTATATACCCTTTTAGAACAGTCTCTATATCCCACCACTCTCTGGATCTCTAAAAAGTAAGCCTCTCTGACTTTCAAAGCCAATCATTCTAGGGGCTTGTCTTCCTTGTGCCAGCCTCCCATCCTGAGGAACCTGATGTGGAGCTTGGAGCTACTGCTTCTTGAGAACTTCTGCAGTTGTAATTATTCTTCTGTTTGTGGGTCATCCACTTAGGGGTATGGATCTTGACTGTACCACAGCTCCACCCCTCCTGCCCATTTCATTGTGATTCCTTCTTTATATATGTAGCTGTAGGAGATCTTTTTTGCTATATTCCAGGCTTTCTCATCAATAGTTGTAATTTTGGTGTGCCTGTAGAGGTGAGCTCAGGGTCTTCCCACTGTGCCATCTTGCCTAAGATCCCTGAATTTCTTTTAGATGTAGAAGTTAACAGTAAGGAAATAGGCTGGGGCTTCCTTGGTGGCTCAGTGACAGAGTCCACCTGCCAGCGCAGGAGATACGGGTTTGATCCCTGGTCCAGGAAGATCCTACGTGCTGTAGAGCAACTAAGCCTGTGCACCAGAACTATTGAAGCTATGCTCAAGAGCCTGGGAGCTAAAACTACTGAGCCCACATGCTGCAACTACTGAAGACTGTGTGCCCTAGAGCCAGTGCTCCAGAACAAGAGAAGCCACGAGATGAGAAGCTCAGGAACCACAACTAGAGCGTAGCCCCCATTTGCCAGTCTCAAGAAAAGCCCACCCAGCAACAAAGACCCAGCACACCATAAATAAATAAATAAAATTATTAAAAAAAAATAGGCTGACATTTTTGCATAAGTGAAAAAGAGAGGGAAGGGGGAAAAATTCAATGTCCATCAGTAGGAGAATAGACAAGTATGTTGGGATAGCTTCCTGCAGTGGTCTGAATTGCAGTAGTTAGAATATATGAACCACAGCTACAGGATATGGATGAATTGTACAAGTTTGAGCAAAAAAGGCAAGTGGAAGGATATAATACCTCATATATATATAAATTTTAACTGGCTAAGCAATATTATGTTAAGCATAAAGCTATATGTGAGAAGTGAAGTGAAAGTCACTCAGTCGTGTCTGACTCTTTGTGACCCCATGGACTATATAGTCCATGGAATTCTCTAGGCCAGGATACTGGAGTGGGTAGTCTGTCCCTTCTCCAGCAGATCTTCCTGACCCAGGAATCAAACCAGGGTGTCCTGCATTGCAGGTGGATTCTTTTACCAACTGAGCTATCAGGGAAGCCCAATATGTGAGAAAGGTAAACAAATTCAGGATAGTGATTCCTTCTAGGGGAGAGGAGAGGAAATTTGATTTGGAAGGGGTACAATGGGGTTTTGACTATATGTATAATTTATTCTTTAAGGTTCTTTAAGAATATATGACTTAATTATGTTATTAACTATATATTTGTATATCTGAAATATTTTATAATGAAAATGACTTTAACAGGAACTTAATTTTTAAAAATACTGTTAGCTTTCAGGAATATACTTGGGTTGGTTCCCTTGGCCAAATCCTCTGAAATTAAAACTGATGTATTTCAGAGTGAAAACTCAGAAGGGCCACAAGATCTTCAGTCATCAGAAAGATTTTCAGTTGTACTCATTATACAGTTCTTATGTGGACAAGGAAGGAAGGAAGTAGACCAACAATTTTGAGAAATATTTTCAACAAGATTATGATGAACTAAAAAAGATTGCAACCTGACAAGTGGAATTGAGCCTGCAGACTCATTTTATTTGGCCCTCTGGGTAGTTGCATTTTCAAAAATAAATATTGTGCTTTTTGAAATTTCTTATTTTAAACATCTTGACTGCCACCTATTGTTAAGCTGTCAGGAAATCTGGCACCCTTAGGACCTTAATTCTACATAAGAATAGCTGGCTGGGACTAAGTAGCAACTGTTCTGTTTCAAGGGGGCACATCTCTAGTTGGCCACTGTCCCCACTAGCCAAATTTCCTCATTTTGTTGCCTGCTAGGCCCCAGAGGCACTTCAGTTTACACCCCCTGCATTAAACTCAAGTTCTCACATAACTAGAAAACTCAGTTATTCAAAATGTGCCTTCTCCTGGGCACTCAAGTTAGTAATTAATTTTATCAGTATATACACTAAAAGCATCATTTATAAGATATTCTGGGAAAGAATATACTGGTTTAAAGAACATTAAATGTGCATTTTTGTTTTGTCATATTCATAAAAATAGTCATCATGGCAAACAGCAAGGTTGAACAACCTTCAGCTAAGGGATGATGTACAAGGCTGTCTAAGAGATTGCTGATATTCATACAGCACCATTCTGGCAATGTTACCAAACATATCTGTTGAGAAAGAGCAGTTATTTTCTAGACTAATTAAAGAGCTTGATTTTTTTAAATGTACAGCTGCTGTACTGCCTACTGTCAAACTGAATTTTTATGCAAATTATCCTCCCTTCTATTTTGGTGGGTCGGAAGATGACAATGGCAACACGACAAGAAGTTCTTGGCCTCTACCGCAGGATTTTCAGGCTTGCGAAGAAATGGCAGGCTGCATCAGGGCAGATGGAAGACACCATTAAAGAAAAACAGTACATATTAAATGAAGCCAGAACGCTGTTCCAAAAAAACAAGAATGTAAGTAGGCCCCGTTGGAGATTGCAAGGAGGAGAGCAATTCTTGTGGTGTTTGTTCTTTTCTATCCTATAGTTGAAAGGACTGAGCAGCACAAATTAGAGGGACAGAATGTGGAGCGAGAAGGGGCCAGAGGCACAACCTAGCTGGCTTACCCAACCACTGGAAAACAGAGCCCAGCCTGGGTTTCTCTCTTCACTTTCTTCAAGTTTCAGTCCAGCTGGTAAGTGGCTCAGCATCCTCAGAAGACTGCGTGAGCCAGGTGACCTAAATCAGTCCAGTGAGAATTTTCAGAGTAGGATCAGTTCCTCACACACTGTGCCTGTTTTTGGTCACTCCCACAGGAAGTGCTCAGAGTTGTGTTTGGTTTTTTCAGTTCATAAGCTATTCAGAACCTCCAAGTATAAACCCATTCAGAGGAAAGAGAATAGGATTAAGGCAAAGGTTCCCTTCATAACTTAGCTTTGAACTCAAGCCTCTTTGGCTAGCAGAGAGGATTTGCCCTTTGGGACCTCAGAATTGGGTAAAATAGTGCCTCCATTAGCTAGCTGAACCCAAATACCAGGGAGCCAAAAACCATTCTAAGAGGCTTGATTTTACAAACCATAAAGTATTATCTGTCAGCTTCTTGGGAAGACTGTCTGGCTCTAAGCATGGAAAGACGTTTTCAGCTCCTAACTTTTCTTGCCTCTTTCTCATTGACCTCATGGATTCAGTGTTGTCACTGTTCACTTTGTGAAACTTCCTGACAATCTACTCTCTTTACTTTTCCCTCTCTGACCCCTGTCTCAGTCTCCTTTCTGCCCTTTTTCACACATTCTCCCACCAGCTATAAGGGTCCTCTAAAGGTCACCCCTCCATACTGAGGCCCAAAGACCATGGCTCCAGATCCCATATCTTGGTCTCTCATCAGCCACCTGTAGGAACTCACCACAAGCATAATAGCCCAAAGCAGAATTCATCTTTCCACAAGAACACCTCCCTTTCCCATTTTGCCCATTTCTGCCATAGCTTCTGCCACTACTTTGTGACCCTTTGCTCTCATTCTTTTATTCAACAAGTAGCTGAGTGTCTACCATGTTCCAAACATCAGACTAGACATCAGGGATATAACTGAGCAAAACCAAGACAGGGTCCCTGAAAGATGTTTCAGAGTTAGATGGGAAGAAGTGTAAAATTACCATTGGGGTTAAGTGCTACCTGAGAAGCCCTCCCAATCTATAATATCCTTCCCTTCTTATAATCCCTGAAGCCTACATGCTTTTAATACCAACCTGCTTGTGAAACTCCTTTCCTCTCTTCTGACCACCCTCCAACTTCCCCAAACTTTTTCTGATTTTAGCATAGACCATGCATACCACATCAGTGTGTGTGTACCCCTTGAGGTCCTGAATAGTCCTTTGAGAAATAGAAATAAAATATTGTAAGTGTTGTTTATATTTATTTTTATTGCTCCTTTAAAAATGTCTAATATATATATATATTATTGATTATTAATTTAATAAATTTATAAATACATGGAAGCTATGGGCTCAGAATTTTTTTTTTTTTTTTTTTTTGCCACACTGTGTGGCTTGTAGGACCTTAGTTCCCTGGGACATGGCAGTGAAAGTCCTAACCACTGAACCACTGTGGAATTCTCAGGGCTCAGAAGTTTTTTTATTGAAAGAAGTAGATGATCAAAAACTTTGTATACCACTGACCTATATACCTTTCCCTAATTAGACAGTCATAATTTTTTTTCCTTATTTGTTTCATTTATGTTGGTATGGTCTCCTTAACCAGATTGTCAGTTCCTTGAGCACATAAACAGTTTCTTATACCTTTATAGTATATCTCATGGCCCTGTCTGTGGTTGTCACTAAATTAATGAGCACCTACAAATACTTGGATTCAATTGATCTTCTCCAGGAAGTCTTCCTCAAGTCCCCTGCCCTCAACCAACCCCATGATGACCACCTACTCTGAATTCCTATATAGCAGTCTGCAGTCATTGCCCTATTGATTATGTACCATTGTGCCTTGTCTGTAGCTTCATGTGTCAGATTTGTTCTGCACAGGTAACATCCTTGATAGTTGAAGGCAGGTACCATGGCCTCACGGTGTCTAACCTGGGGATGGGGATATCATAGTAATACATGACCAGTAAAGCTTTGCAGGTTCAATCACCTAAGGACTACTTAATACCCTTTGAGCTTACAGTTAAGGCAATAATAATCCTTCATTTGCCTCTGCTTGAATTGGCCCGGTGTGGTATGAGCCAGAGAGGTGTATGTGCCAGTCCATGAATGAGATAATGTTGTTGTGTTGGGGGAGGTACATGGGTTTTTTATTTTAAAATATGTACTGTTTTACCATGTTTTAGAAAGGAAACATAATATCAGATAATTTTGCAAGTACTGTACTTAACAGTCCATTTAAAGAGAAAGTTTAATATTAGTATAGGTAGTTGTGGAGATGACAAAATCACGCAGGCAGCCTCTGAATCACTGAATTTGGAGAACTCTAATCCAGCTTGTTTAGATGGACAGCTGGAGCCCTAGAAGCCCTCAGTCCCCATATCTTTATTAGGGGCTTCTTTCTCCCTAATCCCTCATGTAGACCTAAGTAGTCTCATGTAACCTCACTTGCTATAAGAGCTTAATAATAACCCCAAATGTATTTCATTAATTGCTCTGAATCCAAATAGGCAAATGAGAACATGGAAATCTACCCCCAAGGTAGACAATCAGAAGAATAGCTTCTAGAAATACAGAGGTCAGAAAGCTGAGCCTCTGTCCCAAGGGGCTCAGCTGTGGTTTTTTTTTATGCATTGCAGGTCCTAGAACTTTTCTGTGCTCCAAGAGGACCACAGGACAGGAACACCCTTGGAATTTGCAAGCCATGGTAGCCTGGGCTTCACTGTGGGTGTCATCTGGGGCTGATGCAACCCAGCTCTGCTTTGAAGCCCACTTTCATACTCTTAGTAGAGTCATGTGTTGACTCATTTTCCATCCTCGAAACATTGTCTCCTCATCTACTTCCTGGCTTTCTGTTTTCAGAATGAACTTTTTATTCCTTTACTTGAAATTGGACTACCACAGTTTAACTGTTTGGAAATTTCAAACATCATTTCTTCTCCTCAGTAATGAGCAAACAGTTTACAGTTCAAAATAGAAGGTGGATCATTCTCCAATATCTTACTCAGGGGGTTTCTAGACAGCAATTGCTGAAACACTTGATCAACATGGGGAGGGTATGAAGAAGCACTCTCGTTCTTTGTTGGTAGGAATATAATTTATGGATTGTTCATAGGAATATAAATTGGTACAACCTCTTAGAGGGTAATTTGAATCTGCAGGGACTATCTGTAAGAGTTAAAAATACGAGATCCATTGTTTAAAATGGCAAAAGATTGGAAATAACCTAAATGTCCATTGGTGGAAGATTGGTTAAGTTGTAATGCAGTCATAGGTTGGTATTTTGTGCAGCTGTTAAAAAGAATGAAGCAGCTCTATATGTGTAAATATAGAAGGAACTTCAAGTTGTTTGTGAAAAAGCAGGGTTCAGAGGTTTCATTTTTGTAAGAAAAACTACTAGGTCTTATAGAAGTATACTTATATATGCATAGAATATCCCTGGAAAAACAAACAAACTTCTGATAATTGTCTCTGAGAAGGGGAATTGAGAGACAGGAAGAAGAAGAAGATTTTGTTTTATATTATATCCTTTTGTATTATTTGAATTATTTTTACTATGTGCTTATATTAGCTAAATGATTTTTACAAGTTTTAATCCAAAGGAAATCTTAAATTGTTTTTGATTTTTCAAATGACCAATATTTAATTTAGTGGCTGATGAACTGAAAAATTTTAAGAAAATGTGTACCTCTACTTTGTGTAGCATTGGAAAGACACTAACAATCTCACCTCTTTTTCCCTTTTAATAGCTCACAGACACAGACCTGATTAAACAATGTATAGATGAATGCACAGCCAGGATTGAAATTGGACTACATTACCAGATTCCTTATCCAAGGCCAGTAAGTGTGACTTCAGTTAACATGTGGTGTGTACCTATCCTTGTCAACCCAGTTATTTCCAAGAATATATACCAAGAGGGCTCGTGTTTGCTGAAAGCCTAGAGCCCCTGCAGGAGGCATGTTGGAAATAAGTTATGCTTGCATGGCCACCAACCCATTACAACAAGCTAAAATGTCAATGAATGCCTGACTTCTCCTACTGGTACAACTTTCCCCTAAATGGAAAGGAAATCCAGCTCACATTTATATAGTTTTCTAACTTTTACCTTTCTCATGGAAAGATTTTTATTTCTAGTATTTTAAAAAATAGGTTTATTGTTAATAAAAAAATAAAATTCAGGATTTCCCTGGTTTCCCGGTGGTTAATAATCTGCCTGCCAATGTTGGGGACATGGTTTCAATCCCTGATTCAGGAATATTCTACATGCCACAAGGCAGCTAAGCTCATACATCACAACTACTGAGTCCTCACTCTAGAGCCTTCGAGCTGCAGCTACTACTCCGGGGTGCCCTAGAGCCCATGCTCTGCAAGTGGAGATGCCGCCGCAGTGAGAAGCCCGTGCACCACAACCAGAGTAGCCCACATGCAGCACTGAAGACCCAGCACAGACAAATGTAAATACATAATTTAAAAAAAAAGAATAAATAAAATTCAAACTTTAAAGGAATACATAAGACAGTGAAAATTGTCAAAAATTCTAACCCTGTGGGAGTGACCACTATAACTTTTAAGTTGGACCATATGAAATTGCCAATATTTTACTCTTGACCTACAAAAACAGCAATTTTATATTTTATTGGCTCAGCCTAATAGTTTGGTAATATATCCTTTTAGTCTTTTTTTCTATACTTGCGTACATACATTTTCTTTACTTAAAGTACATGGGAAACTAGGCATACTGCTATTGCCTGTTTATTTTACTTCCCTTTTTTGCATATCTCCGCCTCCATCTTTTAAAATGGATGCATTGTATCCTTTTGTAAGAATATGCCATAATTTAACCAGTAGCCCTTCACTGGACATTTATGTTGGTCCAGTTTTTCATTCTGCACAGAACAAGTTTATATACACACTTTTTCCTCACGTTCTTTGGACTCTCATTTCACCATATGATCTGTGGTTTTTCCCCTCCATGCAGGACATAGGGCAAAGAAGAGCACAAGCTTAGGAGTCAGACAGATCGGGATTCAAATCCTGGTTCTACCACTTAATATATAATCATGAGCAAGTTATTCATCCTTCTGAGCCTCCATTTTCTCATCTATGAATATTAGAATGATATTCTTTGTGAGATTATATTGAGAATTAATGTGTATAAGGACTATAAGGAATAATGAATCAGTATAGAGTTACAAGCTGGATGTACCAACTGGATTTAGAAATGGCAGAGGAACCAGAGATCAAATTGCCTACACCCATGCTTCATTGACTATGTTAAAGCCTTTAACTGCATGGATCACAACAAACTGTGGTAAATTCTTCAAGAGATGGGAATAACAGACCACCTTACCTGCCACCTGAGAAACATGTATGCAGGTCAAGAAGCAACAGTCAGAACCAGACATGGAACAGCAGACTGATTCAAAGTTGGGAAAGGAGTACGTTAAAGCTGTATATTGTCACCCTGCTTATTTAACTTATATGCAGAGTACATCACGTGAAATGCCAGGCAGGATGAGTCACAAGCTGGAACCAAGATTGCTTCGAGAAATATCAACAACCTCAGATATGCAGATCAAACTACCATAATGGCAGAAAGCAAAGAGGAACTAAAGAGCCTCTTGATGAAGGTGAAAGAGGAGAGTGAAAAAGCTGGTTTAAAACTCAGCATTCAGAAAACTAAGATCATGGCATCTGATTCCATCATTTCATGGCAAATAGAAGGGGAAAAAAATGGAAACAGTGGCAGATTTTATTTTCTTAGGCTGTAAAATCACTATGGATGGTGACTGCAGCCATGAAATTAAAAGATGCTTGCTCCTTGGGAAGAAAAGCTATGACAAACCTAGATAGCGTATTAAAAAGCAGAGACATCACTTTACTGACAGAAGTCCATATAGTCAAAGCTATGTTTTTTCCAGTAGTCACGTATGGATGTGTGAGTTGGACCATAACGAAGGCTGAGCGCGGAAGAATTGTTGGCTTTTGAGCTGCGGTGTTGGAGAAGACTCTTGAGAGTCCCATGGACTGCAAGGAGATCCAACCAGTCAATCCTAAAGGAAATCAACCCTGAATATTCATTGGAAGGACTGATGCTGAAGCTGAAGCTCCAATACTTTGACCCTGCCTGATGCAAAGAGCTGACTCATTGGGAAAAACCCTGATGCTGGGAAGGATTGAGGGCAGGAGAAGAAGGTGACAGAGGATGAGATGGTTGGATGGCATCATGAGTCAATAAACATGAGTTTGAGGAAACTCTGGGAGATAGTGAAGGACATGGAAGCCTGATATGCTGCAGGTCATGGGATTGCAAAGAGTTGGAGATGACTTAGCAACTGAAAAACAGCAACACGGAGTTAGCACTTAGCAGAGAACATAGTACCTGGTAAATCTTTGGTGAATATAAGCTGCTGCAATGATTGCAGTTCTTTTATTATCTTTATTTATTCATTTTTGGTTGTGCTGGGTCTTCATTGCTTTTGTATGGGCTTTCTCTAGTTGCAGCAAGCGGTGGCTACTCTTCATTGCAGTGCATGGGCTTCTCATTGCAGTGACTTCTCTTGTGAAATACAGACTCTAGGGAGCGTGGGCTACAGTAGTTGCCCCATACAGGCTCAGCATTTGTGGTGTGCGGGCTGTAGGGCACACAGCTTCAGTTGTTGTGGCACACAGGCTTAGTTGCTTGCAGACCAGGGATCAAACCCATGTCCCCTGCTTTGGCAGGTAGATTCTTATCCACTGTGCCACTAGGGAAGTCCTATAATTTTTAATATTATCATTATTCTTGTTATTCAGATTCATCTGCCTCCCATGGGCCTTACCCCACTACGAGGCCGGGGACTTCGAAGCCAGGAGAAACTGAGGAAATTTTCCAAACCAATATATCTCAAATCTCATGATGAAGTTTCCTAACTCAGAATAAATTTTTTTTTTTTCTGAGAATGATGAGCCAACTAGGCCTTGAATATAAACCAGTTAACAATTCTTGATTAGGAGCAAAAATCCAATTATCTTCTTAAAACCTCTGAAATATTGGTACTGTCCGAATGAGGCTCTTGCTGCCTGACGAGGCAAACACTAACCGTAGAGGTCATGGACCTTATATCCTCACTGAAGCACCACTTGGAAACAAAACTAAGGCCTGTGGGCAGAAGACTGAAGGGTGACAAAAGCTTTCAAGGGAATGCCGATCACCAGACATGCCAGCTGATATGAAGAAATTAGCCAATTGATGGAAGTTCTCATGGCTACTTTAGAATTATACACTACCCTTCAGAATATTTTTAGGCCTTTTTTTTTTTCCAAGTTATAGATTTACTTAAAAGTGGACTTTTTGTGTTGCTTTGTTGTCTTTTGGAACTTCCCATTTCCAGATAAAATTCCCTTAAAAAGTGCATCGTTGGATCAATCATGGTTTTTCATTGAAATTTTATGAGACACATCTCTGCCCCAGATGTACACATACACAAAAGTGCATATCTTAGGTAAATGCATATATTTAGTTTATCTTAAAGACTGTGTTTACTTTGGATACACCCAAGACCTGAAAGGCTCACTAGAAACTCATACTGCGTTCATTATGAGAATTTTATCTTAACATAATTAGGAAGTACAAGAGCTAAGCTGGCTTTCAAATTATGTCCAAACAGAAATGGAACAAAGTAGAGATCAAAACACAATGTACTTATACCCTTGCATGTGTGGATACAGCTGAGATTCCCATGGCAGGTCATTTGTATATCAACGTCATTCCCTCTTACCTCCAGAGGGGATGGGTAATCACCAATAAAGAAAAATCTCTATTTATTTTGGTCTCTCTGTACCATTTACCAAAATGGCCTTGTGACCCTCAGAAGCAGTAGTTGATAACTTCCTGCCCATACCCTTGTCACACAGATTCTCTAATTTAAAGTATATATATATTTCAGTTTCAAAAATGTTCCTGTGAGCAGGAGTGTGCTTTCTCATGCAGGTTAAGTAAATATTGCAGGGTTTGTCAAAAACATTGACAACAAATATAATACTGTGTCAAAATAGATGTAGCATGTACATATTTAATAAAAATATAGCTATAGGCCTTTGATGAAGAAAGAGACATTTAAATGTGTTGGTTGGCATGGTGGCCACTCCACAGCCGTTCAGTGAGTACATATCCCAGCTTAACTTGAATTCAGAGACATCAATATGCTGTTCCATTAGTCAGTCTCTGTCTGATCTCATTGTGGAAGTATTTCCCTACCAAGAGGTGGTTCTAATGTTTAAAGTTAAGTGTTTCTAAAACAATATAAGGCCTGTGAACTCAAGCCAGCTACTTTATCTGGTGGTCAGTCAATGAAACAATGACCTGTTCTTGGAATGGAGGAAAAACTAGCTGTGCTGAACTGAGTGAAACATGACTTGCTGTCCCCATCATGATCCCTCTCTTAAGTAATTCAAGGTGATTCTGAATATGCAATTTTTATCTTACTCTATGAGAAATAGAAATCATCCTTCCTCCAAAATGGAAGTCCTCCTCCAAAATGAAAGTCCATCTAATTGCTAGTTAACTTCTAAGTACCTTCTGTGTGCCAGGAATCTTAAGCTAAAAGTGAATTATATATGCCTACCTGCCTTTGCAAAGATGCATACTCTATTACACAAAATCATAATTTTCTCCCAAACTTTCCATGAAACCTACTTGTTCATAATAACTTTTTCTCTTCAACCCCCTATTAAATCTTCTTTGGTCTTTTGGAAGCATCCCCTACACCCCCTCTTTTAATGACATTTTCTTCCAAGGCTGACAAGAACTGAAAACTATTTACTCAAGAGCCAGATTTTTAGAGAGAGAGAACTAGCTTGGTGACAAGGTTTGTCTGATGTCATCTGCTGAGCTATTTATAGACAGGCCTACAGCTTCTCACGGAGCTGATCTCTGACCGTTTCTGCTCCAGAGTTCCATCCTCTAATTCACCAGGACTTCTGAAGAACCTACTGCACTTTCCCAGAGGGAAATTTTTTTTAATTACAAAAATTTAATCCATCACATACAAACATTCTGTCCCTTGACCGCTGAGGAATGAAACAGTCCCTGCCTCCATCAGCTTTTTGCTGCTGAAGCTGGAGTTAGATAACGGTAATTGAATTACAGTTGTCCTTTTAGCAACCTCTTTACTGCCTTATCGTTTGCAGTCTGACTTACCTCAACCAGTCCAAGATTTCAGGGATTTGGGTTCCTGACCACCTTTCCATCTCATATGACTTAACAATCTATTTAGAATAATAGACAACATGGCAGTTCTATCTATATGTTAAATCTGATCTTTTTTCCCTCAATTGGAAAAAGTTACGTTTCTTTAAAAAAAATAGCTCTTGAGCCACATACTTAGAGCTGAGAAAAAGTGTCTCCTCCTCACTCTTTATTGCCCACTGGCAAGATTTGGAGAACCACCGCCACCACCCCCCCACTACCCCAGCCCCATCCTGCTTTTGCACTTAGGATCAATTAGATCATTTGCTGACCTCAGAATTCAGAATCCTCAATCAGAATTTGATTGACTCCATGTTGCCATGAAGAAACAAGTTTCCTGAAATATGTTTATGTGGTTCTCAGAAGCTTCGTTCAAGAAAAAAGTCCAAGTCAGAACGTTTCTTCTAGTGAAGAAGCTGGGAAGCCAGGCCAGACACATTAAGATTCAAGAAGTCTTATGTCTTTGCTCATCTGTGAACTGACCAATGGAATGCCTTTGGTAGCCATTAGAGCCAAAGAGCTATGTGAGAGTTCACTGAGAATACATCAAGAATTTTATTTTTATCTCCTTTGGGATTCTCTTCCAGCTGGCCCTGGGGAGAAATAGTGATAAACTAGAAATTTCTTGGACAGGGTTGTTGGAACTACACATCTCCTCTAAAATTCCACATCACAATATACCCACGTCCTCAATAAGGAGGCAGCATGAAGCAGTGAAAAAGGAATGGGTTCTAGAGCCAGACAGACCTTGGCTCAAAATCTGGCTCCTCAGTGTGAAAAAACTGGGTGATCATAGACAAGATACTTAGTCTTCCTGAGCTTCTACAGGGGAAGACAATCATAGGAACAGGCAAGATATCTAAAAGCCCAAGGATAAACCATGGCAAGCAACAAATAACGGTTCTCCCATATCTCCTTTCTTCCCGAAATTTCTGCGCATCTGTGTAAGCTAGTGAAGAATTTGGGTACCACGGGCTAGCTGTAAAATTGAACTAGTTACTTTTCTAAGCCTCCATTTTTGCCTCACTGAAATGGAAACAACAGTGAGTATAATTCAGTCACTAAGTCATGTCTGACTCTGCAACACCATGGACTGCAGCACACCAGGCTCCCCTGTCCTTCACTATCTCCAGAGTTTGATCAAATTCATGTCCATTGAGTTGGTGATACTATCTAACAGACTAGGAGAGAAGCAATTAAAATTCAGTGACAGTTATGGCAAAATAATAGGAAAAAGAAAAAATCAGGGAGCTTAGCCACATGACTCAAGGTCTAGGCTGAAGAATCCTATTGCCTATATTCAAAACTAGGCTCCACTATTTTATTAACTACCTGACTTGGAGAATATTACCTTCTCTATATCTTGGTTTCTTGGTTTCTGCACCCATCAAGTAAGGACAATAACCTACTTTATAGGAGTGGTCTAAATACCTAGATCATAGCAGGTGCTCCATTAATATAATTGTCATCATCCTTGGGGCTTCCCTGGTGATCATCATCATACCATGTGACTCTCAAGAAAGGAAAGCTATATTTCAGTCAAGAACGATACTCTTTTTATTTTTTATTTTCTGTGTTGAGACACATGCCATCAATTATCTAGCTGGCACAGAGAGGCTACTCCTCGGTTTATCCAGTGCTTCTGAGGCCTGTCAGTTGGGAGTTCAATGGATAGGACATAGTTGGTGGAGTGCCCTGTTGTGGAGAGGGTACCTCTCCGGGCACTTGTTTTGTAGACTGGACACACATAAATGTTCTGATGCAGAAACATTGCACTTTTCCCAGGTTTCAGCCAAATGATGGGCAATGGATCATAGAGGGTTTTGGGGAAGGACTCCCCGATCTGCATCTTTTTCCTGTCCCAACGGGCACCTTCTAAGAAGAGTCCTTTTATGTAGGCCCCATCTTCTGGGTTACTCTCCATGACTGTTTCTTGTGTGGTTACCTGAAAGACAGGAAGCTGTGAGTTCCATTGTTACCTGCTGTTTTCCTAAATGAGGCAGCATTAAGAGACTGAAAAGGTAAAAACTGGCTTTACTGTCTGTCTCCCAGGACACTGAGACTTCTCTGATAATATTCCTACATGCTACATGGGCCATGTCTGATTTCCAGTCAGCAAGAACCAGGAGGCCACATTAACTATTACCTAGCTTAGTGGCCTTGTATAACCTTTCCCCTTTCTGAATATGGATCTGTAAAGTGAGGGGTTAGATTCAGCTGCATGCTGGTAAAATAGTTCTCTAGTAGAAGAAGTAAAACTTTGATTTGTAGTTTCTGTCAATTTCTGTGGTGTAAAGAGCCCCCACCATGATCAATTTCAGCATATCCATTATTTAACAGCCACCTGTAACTGGCTCTGGTGAGTTAGTATGAGCCAGCCCCCAGCATACCATTAGGTTCAGAGCTGATAAACTTTAAGATTGCGGAGTAGAAGGACATGTGCTCATCTTCTCTTGTGAGAACATGAAAATCATAACTAGCTGCTGAACAACGATTGACAGGAGAATGTAGTATCCCACCAAAAAAAAAAAAAAAAAAAAGCCCACATCCAAGGGCAAAGGAGAGGCCCTGACAAGATGGTAGAAGGGGCAAAATCACATTTAGAATCAAACCTCAGACCTGCCAGAGATGGTTGGAGGGCACAGACAACCTTGTGCGCTCCAGGACCAAGGGAAAGGAGCAGTGACCCCCACAAGAGACTGAGCCAGACCTGCCTTCGAGTGTTTGAGTGTTCTCCTGCGGAGGCACAGGTCAGCAGTGGCCTCCTGTGGGGACAGGGGCTCTGGCGGCAGCAGACCTGGGAGGCATGGTATGTGGCATAAGTCCTTTTGGAGGAGGTCGCCATTAGCTCCACTATAGAGCCATCGAACAGACGACCCACAAACTGGAGAACAGTTATACCAAAGAAGTTCTCACACTGTTGCAAAAGTTTTAGGGCCCACAACAGATTTCCCAACCTGGGGATCCAGCAAAAGGGCTGAGAATCCCCAGGAATTCGACTTTGAAGGCCAGTGGGATTTGACGGCAGAAATTCCACAGGACTGGGGAAACAAACACTTGGAGGGCACAAACAAAACCTTGTGTGCACCAGAATGCAGGAGAAAGGAGCAGTTACCCCACAAGAGACTGAGCCAAACATGCCTGTGAGTGTCCAGGAGTCTCCAGCAGAGGCATGGGTTGACAGTGGCCTGCCATGAGGTCAGGGGCACGGACTACAACAGTCCTGGGAGCTGTGGTGTGCTGGCAGTAAGTCCTTCTGAAGGAGGTCACCATTACTGCCATTACCTCTACCATAGTGTGGCCTCAGGCCAAACCACAGGGAGGGAACACACTGTGTTGTCCCCGCACCACTCCCCCGCCCCCCACACACACCATCAGCAGAAAATTAAAGATTTACTGAGCATGGCCCCACCTACCAAAGCAAGACCCAGTTTTCCCCACAGCCAGATCCTCCCATTAGGACGCTTCCACAAGCCTGTTGTCCTCATTCATCAGAGGGCAGACAGAATGAAAACCACAATCACAGAAAACTAGCCAAACTGATCACATGGACCACAGCCTTGTCTAACTCAATGAAACTATGAGCCATGCCGTGTAGGGCCACCCAAGACGGATGGGTCATGGTGGAGAGTTCTGACAAAACGTGGTCCACTGGAGAAGGGAATGGTAAACCACTTCAGAAAAGACTCTGATGCTGGGAGGGATTGGGGGCAGGAGGAGAAGGGGACGACAGAGGATGAGATGGCTGGATGGCACCACTGACTCAATGAACGTGAGTCTGAGTGAACTCCAGGAGTTGGTGATGGACAGGGAGGCCTGGTGTGCTGCGATTCATGGGGTTGCAAAGAGTTGGACACCACTGAGCGACTGATCTGATCTGATCTGATTGTTGCCTTGAGAACCTGAGGGTGTTAACAGCCTCGGTAAGAGGTCCCCAAGCTGTAGGAGAAAATTAATTGCAAGTGGCAGACTTTTTTCCATTCTCTGCTGACAACACCTGGTTCTGCCTGAACTTAAGTTTTCTCAGACCTTGAGCTAACCAGTGCTGCTTTATTATGGAAATGTTTTTCTTAAGCTATGTTAATGAAACTACGTATTTGCTTTAGAATTTGCCTTTCTTCAAATTGGTTCCACCCAAGACTTTTTTTTTTTTTTCAAAGCTTGGGCTGATAATGACTCAACAAACCAGTATTCATGTCAATTACTTTATGGCTGGAGGATGACACACCTTGTCCTGTTCTATCTCAAAATGTATATTGTGGGAGAGGGGCCTGGTGAAACTCCCTCAGATTGGAGGTGTGTCTCTTCTGATTAGAAAATTGCTAACAGACATAAAATGCCTTGCTAAAAACTAGCAACCGGGCACTCTCTCTGTCCCCTTCTGATGTCTATGTCAGAAGCTTTCCCTATCTCTATTATACTTTAATAAAACTTGGCCACACAAAAAGCTCCGAGGAGTCAAGACTTGTCTCTGGCCCCAGATTGAAATCCTCTCCGATGTCATGAATCCCGGGGTAACACATGGCTCGCGGCCCCAACCTTTCAAACACCATGAGTGTATGAAAAGGCAAAAAGATATAACACTGAAAGATGAAATCCCCAGGTTGGTAGGTGCCCGATATGGTACTGAAGAAGATCAGAGAAACAGCTCCATTAGGAGTGAAGAGTTTGAGCCAAAGTGGAAAAAATGCCCAGTTGTGCATGTATCTGGCGTTCAAAGTAAAGTCTGATGCTGTAAAGAACAATATTGCGTAGGAACCTGGAATGTTAGGTTCATGAATCAAGGTAAATTGGAAGTGGTCAACAGGAGATGGCAAGAGTGAACATTGACATTTTAGGAATCAGTGACCTAAAATGGACCGGAATGGGCAAATTTAATTCAGATGACCATTATATCTACTACTGTGGGCAAGAATTCCTCAGAAGAAATAAAGTAGCCCTTATAGCCAACAAAAGAGTCTGAAATGCAGTACTTGGGTGCAGTCTCAAGAATGGAAGAATGATTTCTGTTTGTTTCCAAGGCAAACCATTCAGTATCACAGTAATCCAAGTCTATGCACCAAACACCAATGCCAAAGAAGCTGAAGTTGAATGGTTCTGTGAAGACCTACAAGACCTTCTAGAACTAACACCAAAAAAAAAAAAAAAAAAAAAAAAAAGATGTCCTTTTCATCATACAGGACTGGAATGCAAGAGTAGGAAGTCAAGAGATACCTGAAGGAACAGGCAAGTTTGCCCTTGGAGTACAGAATAAAGCAGGGCAAGGCTAACAGTTTGGCCAAGAGAATGCACTGGTCATAGGAAACACCCTCTTTCAGCAACACAAGAGACGACTCTACACATGGACATCACCAGATAGTCAATACCGAAATCAGGTTGGTTATATTCTTTGCAGCCAAAGATGGAGAGGCTCTATACAGTCAGCAAAAACAAGACCAGGAGATGACTGTGACTCAGATCATGAACTTATTGCAAAATTCAGGCTTAAATTGAAGAAAGTAGGGAAACCACAAGGGCATTCAAGTATGACCTAAATCAAATCCCTTATGATTATACAGTGAAAGTGACAAATAGATTCAAGGGAATAGACCTGATAGAGCCCTTGAACAACTATGGACGGAGGTATGTAACACTGTACAGGACGTGGTGATCAAAGCCATCCCCAAGAAGAAGAAATGCAAAAAGGCAAAATGGTTGTCTGAGGAGGCCTTACAGATAGCTGAGAAAAGAAGAGAAGCGAAACGCAAAGGAGAAAAGTAAAGATATACCCATCTGAATGGAGAGTTCCAAAGAATAGCAAGGAGACATAAAAAAGCCTTCCTCAGTGATCAATGCAAAGAAATAGAGGAAAACAACAGAATGAAAAAGACTGGAGATCTCCAAGAAAATTAGAGATACCAAGGGAACAGTTCGTGCAAAGATGGGCACAATAAAGGACAGAAATGGTATGGACCTAACTAAAGCAGAAGATATTAAGAAGTGGTGGCAAGAATACACAGAAGAACTATACAAAAAAGATCTTCATGACCCAGATAACCATGATGGTGTGATCATTCACCTAGAGCCAGACATCTTGGAGTGTGAAGTCAAGTGGCTCAAAATTCTCCAGGGTAGGCTTCAACAGTAGTGAACTAAGAACTTACAGATGTTCAAGCCAGATTTAGAAATGGCAGAGGAGCCAGAGATCAAATAGCCAGCATTTATTGGATCATCAAAAAAGCAAGAAAGATTCAGAAAACATCTGTTTCATTGACTATGCTAAAGCCTTTGTGTGGATCACAACAAACAGTGGAAAATTCTTAAAGAGATGATAATGCCAGACCCCCTTACCTGCTTCCTGAGAAACCTATGCAGGTCAAGAAGGAACAGTTAGACCCGGACATGGAACAACAAACTGGCTCAAAATTGGGAAAGGAGTATGTCAAGATTGTGTATTGTCACCCTGCTTATTTAACATAAATGCAGAGTTCATCATATGAAATGCCGGGCTGGATGAAGCACAAGCTGGAATCAAGATTGCCAGGAGAATATCAATAACCTCAGATATGCAGATGATACCACCCTTATGGTATAAAGCAAAGAGGAACTGAAGAGCCTCTTGAGGAAGGTGAAAGAGGAGAGTGAAAAAGCTGGCTTAAAATTCAGTATTCAAAAAAGTAAGATCATGGCATTTGGTCCCAGCGCTTCATGGCAAATAGTTGGGGAAACAATGGAAACAGTGACAGACTTTATTTTCTTGGGCTCCAAACTCACTGCAGATGATGACAGCAGCCATGAAATTAAAAGACGCTTGCTTCTTGGAAGAAAGATTTGACAAACCTAAACAGCATATTAAAAAGCAGAGACACTACCTTTCCAACAAAGGTCCATATAGTCAAAGCTATGGTTTTTCCACTATTCATATATGGATGTGAGAGTTAGACTATAAAGAAGGCTGAGCGCCAAAGAATTGATGCTTTTGAACTGTGGTATTGGAGAAGACTCTTGAGACTCCCTTGGACTGCAAGGAGATCAAATCAGTGAATCCTAAAGGAAATTAACCCTATTGAATGGAAGGACTGATGCTGAAGCTCCAATACTTTGGCTACCTGATACAAAGAGCAGACTCATTACAAAATACCCTAATGGTGGGAAAGACTGAAGGCAGGAGGAGAATGGGACGACAGAGGACAAGATGGTTGGGTGGTATCACTTACTTAATGGACATGAGTTTGAGCAAGCTCTGGGAGGTGGTGAAGGACAGGGAAGCCTGGTGTACATCCATGGGGTCCCTAAGAGTCAGACACAACTGAGTGACTGAACAACAACAACAAAGGCCAGTCAACTTCATTTATAAACTAAATTAAAATCTAAGGCAATTAGTTTGTGATGTCTGGATGAGATGATCTCAAAGGATCTTTCCATAAAATTTAAAATTCTACAATGCTCTATTAAAGTCTGTCTTACTACTTTCTCCCAAATATGGATTGGGTGATTCTTGACTATTGGCATCCTTTGACTTTAAGCAAAGCCCTACATGAGACCTTTAACATCCTTCCAAATGAAAAGTCCACCATGTTGAATAGACTTTATGGAATATGCTTTCATTGTTTTTGGTACAACTGTGGCAGAGTTTTCCTCTGGAAAGACTCCTTTTTTATATACACAAGAGACAAAGCATTGGGAATCCTCTGGTTCTGTTGGGGATAATTTTTGGAGCTACTTTGCTCCAAAGTAGCTGCTGCTGCTACTGCTGCTAAGTCGTTTCAGTCGTGTCAGACTCTGTGCGACCCCTTAGACGGCAGACCACCAGGCTCCTCCGTCTCTGGGATTCTCCAGGCAAAAATACTGGTGTGAGTTGCCATTTCCTTCTCCTTGGAGCTACTTTAAGTCATGCTAAATACTTCATTTGTATCATCTCAGAAGTAGTTGAACCTTAACACATCTAAATGTTTGGACTCAAGGAAATGAACAACACTGCTTTCTCTGGTTGCCCCTTTGAGTTGTTGTACCCTAAAATGCCCCTACCTCAAACTCAAATCCAATGTGGTCAATGGGGATGGTGTATTTCCGAGCATAATTCTGAGAGACACCTGTCAAAAAAGACTGTGTAAAGTAGAATCCAGAGATCCAAAAGACCACAGGAGGTCCATTGTCAATCCATTCCTAGAGAACCACAGAAATAAAAATGCAAAATCAGTAATACATCAAAGATAGTTCAACGGCAAGAATAAAAATGAGTCCCATAAAGAAATAGGCTTTTTCTCATTTTTCTGGAAACAGGCAGACTTTGTAGGCTTATCTTATATTTTCCTTTATCTTATATTTTCCCAATTTGAAGTAAAAAGCACTGGTGCAAGCTGGTGTCAGGGATACAGCAGACAGTGGGAGGGACTATAGCAGTAGAAAATATATGTCTTGTCTAAGCAACAGCTACTCAATTCCCGCAGTAGTTGCCATGCAGGTATGCAGGCCCATTGATTCAGGTCTTCCTTTTTTTGCAAGAAAAACATCTGTATTTTTATATGTAATAATCCGTATATGCTAGCTCAAAGTTTAATTTTTTTTAATATTTTAAAAATTGTATTGATTTTCATTGCTGCACAAACTTTGCTCTAGTTGCAGCAAGCAGGTGCTACTCTCTAGTTGAGGAGCACAGGCTCTAGGGTGCTTGGGCTTCAGTAGTTGTGGCACATGGGGTCAACAGTTGTGGCTCCCAGGCTCTGGAGCCCAGGCTCAGTAGTTGTGGTGAATGGGTTTAGTTGCTCCAACTGCATGTGGGATCTTCCTGGATCAGGGATCGATCCACTGTCTCCTTCATTGACAGGCAGATTCTTTACCACTGAGCCACCAGGGAAGCCCTCAGATTTTTAAATTACCAGATAGCCAAATGAAATCTATCTATTAGCCCATGAGCTGTATGTAGCCCATGACACATCGGTTTGTGGCATTTATTCTCGTTCCTACTCCTGCCTTTATAGGCTATAAACTTTTCAAGGACTTTGAAAGTCTCCCTCCTGTCCTCAACCCTAGTAAGGGTTTCCAGTAGGTGCTCAATCCAGGATGCTCTGTGGCTACCCTATCCCCTTCCAGCTCTAACCTGTCATTTCAGAATGTCCTCTCCACCTGAATGAGAGTCCCAGGTGCCCAGTTACCCTGACTCCGAGGTACCTGGAAGAAGGCCAGGCGGGCTAGCAGGTCAGCCACATAGCCCCCCAGGGGCTTCAGTGACGGGTAGGACTTTGCCATCCACATGGCTGGCACTTTACCCACAAGCATGCTACTGAAGACGTCCTCCAGCTCTGAGGACATCAGAACCTGCCCTTTAATTGCTCGGCCAAGATCGATGAGGCTTCTGTCAACCACTGCTGTCAATCTGCAAGAACGAAGGAGAAGACTCAGCCTGGCTCTCCACTGACCTCATTCTACCCCAAGTGCACTGACTCCAAGTCTCCTTTTACTTTTCTTCCCTTTAAAAAGTCAGATAACATACATTCATGAGAGAAGAATTGTAAAGATGAGAAAAAATTAAATCACCCATTATCTCACCACCTAAAGATAACTCTGATGTATATCTTTCTAGATTTTTCTATATGTAAACACAAATTATTTTTAATGGGATTATATATATATATGTAATTTGTTTTTCTCTCTTAGCATAAAGGGAACATCTTTCCTATTCAATAGAGGCGTACCTAAAATCATAGTTTCTAATGACTGCAAGGTGTTCCATTTTATCTAATTATTCCTCTTGCTGAAGCATATTATTTCTAGATTGTTGTTACTGTAAATAACATTACTAGAAGGCAGTGGCACCCCACTCCAGTACTCTTGCCTGGAAACTCCCATGGACGGAGGAGCCTGGTAGGCTGCAGTCCATGGGATCGCAAAGAGTTGGACACAACTGAGCGACTTCACTTTCACTTTTCCCTTTCATGCATTGGAGAAGGAAATGGCAACCCACTCCAGTGTTCTTGCCTGGAGAATCCCAGGGACGGGGGAGCCTGGTGGGCTGCCGTCTATGGGGTCGCACAGAGTCGGACACGACCGAAGCAACTTAGCAGCAGGCAGGGACATCCATCTATAGCAAACTTTGCAGAGACTTATAATGATATTCTTAGTAAAAATAGAACTTCTGGGTCAAAGGGTAATGCAGTTTTAAGGCTTCTTTGTTTTAAAAACAAAATTCTTTTTATAGACTATGAGGTTCATGCCTACCTGAGAAAAGGTAGCTGAAGGGGCAGCCTAAAAGATTCTAAGATCATCTGCCTTTGTCTCTGGCCTCTATTGTGGGGACTCACCAAGTCCAGGGGGACCTGAGAGTGCCAATGAATCTGCCACCAGAGAGAGCTTGTCATGTCCAAAGATTTATGGAATCCTAGCCAAATGGACATGAGAATGCTTAAACCCAAGAAACAGATTCCTGAATGTGTAACCATTAAACATTTATATTAAGAGGAATTTAAGGTTCAAACACGTTATTGGTATATACACTTGGCTGAGGAGTTAAGAGCAAAACTACCCTCTGAGGGATTATACCACAGACTTCTATTAAACCTAAAGAGCTACTTGCAAAAGTTCTATTTCTATTCTTGAAACTATGAGCTCTGCTAGTTTCAAGATTTTTAGTAATCAAGGAGGAAAGTTTGCCCCAGAAGACGCAATAACGGTTCCCCTGAACTGGAAGCTGAACTGTCATTCTGGGCTTCTCATACCACTAGGTGAATAGACAATAAAAAAGAGGGTAATGGGAAGGTATGTTGCAGTATTGCCCAGTGTAATTAATCCTGAGCATCACTGAAATATAAGTGCTGTTACCCTCTTCTCTTACATTATAATGGCCAGTGGTAAAGGCCAGTGAAAGTCACTCAGTTGTGTCTGAGTCTTTGCAACCCTATGGACAGCACAGTCCATGGAATTCTCCAGGCCAGAATATTGGAGTGGGTAGCCTGTTCCCTTCTCCAAGGGATCTTCCCAACCCAGGGATCAAACCCAGGTCTCCTGCATTGCAGGCGGATTCTTTACCAGCTGAGCCACCAGGGAAGCCCAAGAATACTGGAGTGGGTAGCCTATCCCTTCTCCAATGGATCTTCCTGACCCAGGAATTGAAGTGGGGTCTCCTGCATTGCAGGTGGATTCTTTACCAGCTGAGCTGCTAACAAAGCCCAAAGGCTAATGAAGCTGACTGTAATCACCAAGAGCTCCAATGACCTTAGGGGCAAATGAGTGGCAAAGAAGGAAAGCCACTGGCCTCGTGTCTGGATAAATGAGGACTGCATCCTATCATACGAAGGTACTGACTCAGTCAGCAACCTTAACTCACACTCTGTATTTTGCTTGGTTACCCATATGGCCAACTGACTACTGACTCTAGACAGTAACACTAAAACTAAGGAGGTTAATCAATTCTTAGATGAAATTCTTCCAGTTCCCTTGTCTTTCAGAGTCAGGGCTGTCCCTTTATGCAATGACCATTGAGCAAAAACAGAGACAGCAGCATTTGGAGTCTGTGGTCGCAGGTTCAGACATGTGGTGTATGTGCTTGGTTGAGGAGCCAATAGGACATAAGACTATTGTGTGATTTGAATGCAAAGGCTTGAGTGGTACTTGGAGCCGTATCTGGTAATAAAGGCTCAATAAAAGTGGCTTTAATGATTACTTTCACTATTAGCCTTTTGGTTTTAACCCCACTTAACAGATGTCACGTGAATGAATAAGAGCAAATGAATAGAAGGAATGATTTAACCCTGGACCAACACATGCTGGGATGCCCCTATTTATAGGCCTTCCTGCAGGTAGGGCAAACCAACTCTGCACAGCAACCTTTATCAAGTGTCCTTTCTAGTTACTGCCTATTAGATCCTTCCCCTCACACTCTAACTCCCAGGATCCAAGTAAGACCATATAGCCCACCTGTTGAATCTGATGAGCTCTTGCCTTAGGACAGTGTTCATGGATTCTTCATAGACCACAGGGTACAACTTCATGACCAACTCCAAGTCAAATTCATTGGGAAGCTTGGAGAGTATGTCCTGGGCCAGATCCTCAACCACTTCCTTAAAGTGTAAGCATTAGAGAGGTGAATGAGAAACAAGGCCCCTGGGCTGTGACTTTGTCCAGGTAAACCTAAGGCAGTGAGCATTTGTCTTTTTAAACTTAGTCTATAGGAGCTTTTTCGGAACTTTCCTACAGAAGCCAATTCTGCCTTGAAGGTATGGAGGCTACCCTTGCTGGCCCCAGACTTAGGGAGGACATTGCCTCTAAGCCAAACAATGAGAGTCCTGTTCTCATGGCCAGAGCGAAGGCCTGAGGGTTGGACGGGGAATTCCTGCTCAGCTAGCCAGGTAGCCTTAGGGAAGTGCTGAACCCTGCAGAGCTCCTCCAGTCTTCAAGGTCACTCGTGAGAGACAATCTCCCAAGGCTCTCATAGCCAGCTCCTTAAGAACCAGCTCCTGGTACAGATGGGACTTTGCTCAGAGCCAGTGACATGGACATCTGGGAAGGCAGTAGACCATTCCTCAGCACTGAGCAAGAATAGCCCAGTGAATTTAGCCAAGTAAGGAATGGACTAGGCCTAGAGGAAGAGTAGGAAGAGGAGTAGGAGGACCTGAATGTGGGAGACACACACAGCTCTGCCATGCTGTGACTCTGGGAAGCTGAAATGTATACTTCTTCCCCCTTCCCACTGTGAGAGCTATTTCCTTTCCTAAGCTGAGACACACAAACCAGGCTGCTTTATCTTCACATGTATTACCATTTATGGTACTATGAACCAAATCAAGAAACCAAATTCAGTCATCCCTTGGAATCCACTAGGAATTGGTTGCAGAACCAAAATCCACAGATGCTCAAGTCCCTTATGTATAATGGTGTAGTATTTGCATATAGCCTACACACATCTCTCCTTCCCTTCATACTTTAAATCATTTACAGATTACTTATATTACCTAAAACAATGTAAATGCTATGTAAATAGTGGTAAATACAATGTAAATGTCATGTAATAGCTGCTGAAGTGAGGCAAATGCAAGTTTTGCTTTTTGGAACTTTCTGGAAATTTTTTTCTGACTATTTTCAATCTTGGTCAAACTCAAGGATGCAAAACCTGCAGCTATGCAAAGCCAACTGTATGCAAAATCCACAGCTAAGAAAAGTTGAACATGGGGTGGCTTAGAAGTTGGAGAAGAGAAGAGAGGGAAAAGAGAGAACAGGACAGAGTCAGGAGATGTGGTTCTGGATCTGGCACTGCCTCTGGGTTTATGAGTGCCTTGATGTGGGTCACTTCTTGTACGGCTCATTTTGCCCTCATCTGTAGACCAAGTGAAATGAACATAGGAGGCACCCAAAATGATTCCAGGTGTCTCCAATATTGGAGAAATAATACTGAATCACATGGTGAGAAAGTCACTCTTGTCAAGTTTTAGCCACCTTTTTCTTTTCATTCCCTTCAGGGAAGAAGTCTCAGGTCAGGTCAGTTCAGTTCAGTTCAGTCACTCAGTCATGTCTGACTCTTTGGGACCCCATGAATCGCAGCACTCCAGGCCTCCCTGTCCATCACCATCTCCCGGAGTTCACTCAAACTCACGTCCATCGAGTCGGTGATGCCATCCAGCCATCTCATCCTCTGTCGTCCCCTTCTCCTCCTGCCCCCAATCCCTCCCAGCATCAGTCTTTTCCAATGAATCAACTCTTCACATGAGGTGGCCAAAGTTTCAGCTTTAGCATCATTCCTTCCAAAGAACACCCAGGACTGATTTCTTTTAGAATGGACTGGTTGGATCTCCTTGCAGTCCAAGGGACTCTCAAGAGTCTTCTCCAACACCACAGTTCAAAAGCATCAATTCTTAGGCACTCAGCTTTCTTCACAGTCCAACTCTCACATTCATACATGACCACTTGAAAAACCATAGCCTTGACTAGATGGACCTTTGTTGGCAAAGTAATGTCTCTGCTTTTCAATATGCTGTCTAGGTTGGTCATAACTTTTCTTCCAAAGAATAAGCGTCTTTTAATTTCATGGCTGCAGTCACCATCTGCAGTGATTTTGGAGCCCTCCCCCCCAAATAAAGTCTGACACTGTTTCCACTGTTTGCCCATCTATTTCCCATGAAGTGATGGGACCAGATGCCATGATCTTCACTTTCTGAATGTTGAGGTCAGGACTAATTAAATGCTCTGTAACACTTGTTGATCCTCCTCTTTTCCCAAGGAGCCAGCAAGACCTCAGCAGCAGCAGCTGGAAGAACCTAATAATGTTTAGCCTTCATTTTCTTTTTGTGGCTGTCATGACTTTATCGAAATGGTACTGGATTTGTTTTCACTTACAATCCTGATGTGCAGTTTTTAAAATGTTTTTAAGCAAAAGAGATTTGTTTTAAAATATTATGTAAATGGAGTACAGATGATATGTGGCTATAACAATGAATCATGAAGGTTATACAGGAATGACTGACATTTTAAGAAACCAGCTCAGTATTTAAGGGCTCTCAACAGTTAAGACCAGAGCATCCATGCCCTTCCTCAGGGGTCTGCCACGCCTCTGCTTTTCTTCCTTCTTGGTCATCACCCATAATCCTGCATGCCCACTAGAGGGAAGATTGCCTAGGAAATTGAATTCAAGCCTGGTTACCTGAGGGGACTTGCCACTCCCTCCTGACTGCCTAGGGAGGGTCAGGAGCACCCCTTGAAATAGCTGGTTGGTTTCCTGGTTGTCTTTGGTGATGTCAGCATTCTCATGGAGGCCAAACACTTCTGGGTGGGCTGTGATAGGGAGGTTCCTGAGATAGTCGATATACGACTGGAAAGAAAATCTGCAGTTAATGTAAGTTCAGGCTCTTGGGCTCCCACAGATCACCCAGGGTTTGGCCAGACCAGACCCACATAGAAATCACACTGTTTTGGTAGCACAGGCCATACACACACACATGCACACATCACCAGGGCCAAGACATCACAAGCTTTCCCTCCTACAGGTTTCTGAACAGTGAGTATGAATATGAAGGTAGATGGGTTATCTCCCCTCCCACCTCTGCTGGCTTCCCTCCTGCTCTACCAGCAGTCTTGGCTTTGGAGACAAAATTGGATTTAGATTCAGACAGAACTGGATTTGGGTCCTAGCTCCATCTTAAACTAATTGTGTAACCTTGATCTAGTCACCCGAAAGCCCAGTTTCCGTATCTGCAAATGGGAAGATAAATGAGGTTATGAAGGAATAAGGCCTTGGTATATAACAGGTACTCAATAAAAGCAAGCCCTTTTCATCCTTCAGATCTCGTTTTCTTCTTCCATTTATCATTCTCCCATTCAGTTTTTCTGTCCCTCCCTGTGGTACCTTCTGAACCTTTGGTTTCAAGTAGCAGTTTCCAACCTGTTCACCAGCAAAGCTTCATCTTAACCATCCCTTCCTTTTTCCCCCAGATGGACCCCATATTTTGAAAGATCTTATCTACCAAATGCCTTGGATTCACTAGATAGTAATAAGGTCTATCTTGTAGGCTTTTTGGAAGATTCGAAATAGCTTATGGACCCAAGTCAGGAAACCCAAGCTATCCCTGGGCCCTCCTTGGATACAATTGCAACCCTGGCCACATGGAGGCTGGCAAGCTCCTCCTGCCCCTTACCTGGTAGGAGCCATGAGGAGGGATGTAGTAAGTGTCTCCAGGAGCAAGAAAGTAATGGTCCTGCTCGATCTCCTTACAGTAGAACGTGGACAGAAGGGATAGCAGGAGCCTCCTATCTTTGTCATCCGTTACTCTGCCTCCATAATTACATTCCCCTGGGGATAGCCAACGGAAGAAGCTGAATCCATGATGAACTTGGTCATTAATCTAAAACAGAGGATTCCTCCAGCCAACAATGAGACACAGGGTTGCTAAAAACCATGCTAGCTTAGTTTAAGACCAGGCCTTTTGGGTATTATGGTTGCTACAAAAATAATACATGTTCCTATATTAGAATTTAGAAAATAGCAATAAACTGAAATAAAAGCAATACTGTCACCAATTATTTCAACTAATGTAACTGTTAACATTTAGGCATCTTCCAGATATTCGTCTGGACATTTGTGTATCTGTGTACATATATGTGAAAAGCAGTATAGAAATGTGGTTCAGGGTAAGAACTGTGGCATGAGACAGTACTGAGTTCCAATTTCAGCCAATTTCTAGGCTCCAACTTTTGCCGCTTATTAGCAGTTATTCATCTGTCAGTAAGAGATAACTGCATACCCATCTTACATGGTTATGGTTAACAATACTTATAAAACATTTAGCACAATGCTTGGCATATAGAAGACATTCAATTACCACTTTCACAAATTTAGAAAATTGAGATTATCCATAGACACTGCTTTGGGATATGACTCTCCTACCCCCATCCCCATCATCAACATAATTCTCTGTAACTCAGGTTTCTACACTCAGATTTCTACAAAAAGAATTAGGTAATTCTTTTGAGGAGACAGCAACCCCGGATGCATTTTCTAGCTGGATCAGATTCAATAGTGTGTGTGTTACTTGATATTTGGAAGTTGGGAACAACACATTAATTTGAAAGGAAAAGACACATCTGTGTGTGTGTGCGCGCGCACATGCAAAGCCTCTCCTGAAGGGGGGGTTCATTTCCAATTCCAACCATGCTAGGAGAGGGCAGGTCTATGGACATGAAGCAGGAAGTACGACAAGTGGAAGAGGCCTCAGCTTCTCTTGGCATTGGAGGGGTCTAAATGCCTAAGAGGAACATCTTGGTGGCTCATAATGGGAGAAGTAAGAGACTAAAGGGATGTTTATACCTACTGAGTAATAATTTGAGCCCTATGGAAACTGCTTTACCTTAAACCACCACCTAGATCTCTTTCTGTTGACTTCTCAGGCCTTCAGAAAAATTTAGTGTGAACACTATAGTTTGTCCCAGCTGTAAATAGGTTTACGATGACACTAAACTACAATATTAAAGGGAGAGTGGTCCCCCTGAAGTCAGCGTGGCAGTGCTAGAAGGGACCAAAGAGGGACTACAGGTGAAGGTAAACCTGAGGCGCAGGGTCATGGTTCAGGGTGCCACCACCACCCCCTCATCAGCAAAGTCTACTTCAGGGGGTACCCTTAAGGCCCTGGGTTTTATGTTTATGAAGGAAGGTGCATTTCTTTACTTATATATCTCTTCTTTACAGCAAGAACACAAGTTTCTACAGAAACAGGATATGTCTTATATCTCTTCAAGATTTTCCATTGGCTCTGCCACAGGGCTGGGGGTACCAGATTAAGAATGTATTCGACTTTAGTCCATCTATTTAGATCACCACTCTCCAAACAAGACCTGTCTCTTTGGTTAGTTTGTCTCTTGGTCTCAGAGCTCTGATAGTCATCTCTATCTGGTTCGTCTTTCCTTCCAGGCACATAGGAAGGTTACCCTTCCCTTCTCCTACACTTCCCTCACTACACTTCTTGCAGTGAGGTGTGGCCAGGTGACAACTTCTTGCATATTTAATTCCCAACATGAGCTCTTCAGTGCTACCCCTGTGGCAGTGACCACACAAGTATACGTTGAGATGGTGGCATCAAAAGTTGGTACAGCCTTTGCCAACTGTGCCTCTGATAGACAATTACAATGAACAGAGACCCTCGCCAATTCACACTGGACGTGTATAACAGGATTGGCAAGAAATAAACCTTTGGTGTCTTACATCCTTGAGATTTGGAGATTGCTTGTCATCTCAGCCTAACTAGGCTATCCTGATTGGTACAGTTGGAAAGTGACCATCCTCAGGCCAGCTGGCATAACTGGGGTGGGTTGGTTTATGAGCTGCCAGGCAGTCCAACACTAAGACCACATCCCAGGACACTTATGCACTCATTCTGTGATCTGAAGAAGAGCTCTGGGATGTGCTTATGTGTGGCCTGGAATAATGGGAATATGGCTCACTTATTTGGAAAAGTTCTTTCACCAAACTAAAATCCACTGAACTTATGTTGTGCATGTCACTTGGGGTTTTGTTTTAGGGGACACTGTGCTGAAGTAAGGTCTGTGTCACCTCGTACTTTAAACTGAATTTAATCACTCTAAAGCAGAATTTCTGAATCTTGGCATGATTGACATGTTGTACACTGAGTAGTTCTGTGTTGTAGGGGGCTGTCCTGTGCATTGAGGATGTTTAGCAGCATCCTGGCCTCTACCCAGTAGAACATCCATTTAGTTGTGACAACAAAAAATGTCTCTTCAATTTGTCAAATGTCCCTTAGGAGGTAAAATCACCCTTAGCTGAGAACCCCTGTGCTAAGATCTTGGTTTGGCCAGCTGTAAAACAGGGTCACTAACATGAAGCTTATAAGATTACTGTGAAAACTGAATGATGTAGATAACGCACCTGCCATTTGACTGGGGAAAGGATCCAGAGTTGAGGGAGGAACTTGTATGTGACCTTGAAGATGCCCAGGTTTTTCTTTTGAGCTGCACTTTGACTTTTGGCCATAGTAACCCACTCATTTAGCTCATCTAAATTAGCCCATTTTATCTCCTCTCTCTAGGATTACATGGTATTTTTCTTGAGGGCAGTGACCCAGTTTTATATATTTACATTCTTCCATATTATGTACTGGTATATATTGATGATACTGCTGATGAATTGCTTTAATACAAACCAGCAAGGGTCATTTTCACCTCAGGGTACTGACCTTCTTTTTTCACCACCCACTCCCACTTTCTTCTTCCAGTAGTAAAACTCCTACTTTTCCCTCAAAACCACCTTTAATGCCTTAAGGAAGTTATCCCTAATCATCCCACCCCATATCTGAAGTTTAATCATTGTGCTGCCTTTCTATTTTATAAATGTTTCTCTTATTGAACTTACCACTGTATTGTCATTTATTTTGTTATATTTCTCTCCCTTTGTAGACTGTGCACCACTTAAGGGGAGGGATTAATCTTGATTTTTTGGTATGTTGTTTTTTTTGTTTTACAATATCCAGCATGATGACCAGCATCAGTAAGAGCTCAATGCTTGTTGAAGGCATAAGTGAGTAAACGAATGGAGCTGGAAGCAGAGGAGCAGGAAGGTGGAGCATAATTGTGGAGGTTTGAAGTGACTTAGCAGCAGCAGCAGCAGTGGTTGTCAAAACCTCCTCCCATAAATACCTGTCAGGTAGGTCAGAGCATCAAATGGCACCTCAAAACCTCCTCCCATAAATATCTTTCAGGTAGGTCAGAGTATCAAATGGCACCTCAAAACCTCCTCCCATAAATACCTGTCAGGTAGGTCAGAGCATCAAATGGCACCTCCTTGTAATCATTCAAAAACATCTGGATCTGTCGCATACTAATCCTCAGGTCAGATTCATTGAATTCATAAGGAATATTCCAACCTGCAAGAGGCAGAGATGAATTAGATGCTTCAGGGATGAGAGTTCTTAATTCCTACTCAGAGATTGGGCTGGTGAAGTTAAACATCATCATGGATCAAGAGCCTCTTTTCAGTCCCATGAATATTAAGCACCTTGCCAACTATTAGCTTTGGTATTTACTGCCAGCATGGGAGACATTCTGCCTGAAAAAAAAAATCCATTCTAAAGTCAATTACTTTATGGATCTCCCCATTTGTTAAGGAAGATGTTACCATCCTGGGATTTGTGAAATAGGATTATTCACCCTGGCTGGAATACCATGGTAATGTATAGAACGCCAAAAATAACACTAAAGCATAGATTTAGTGGGAAAGGAAATGGCAACCCACTCCAGTATTCTTGCTTGGAGAATCCCATGGACAGGGGAGCCTGGAAGGCTACAGTCCATGGGATTGCAAGAGTCAGAAATGACTTAGTGACTTGGTAGAGAGCAGTATCTGTGATTGGGCAATACTAAGTTAGCTTTGAGAATTCCCCTCCTTCCACTGTATTTCCAAAGTTTATAATGATAAATGCCCAGTGGGGCTATCAGTTCAGTTCAGTTCAGTCTGACTCTTTGCGACCCCATGAATAGCAGCACACCAGGCCTTCCTGTCCATCACCAACTCCTGGAGTTCACTCAAACTCATGTCCATCGAGTTGGTGATGCCATCCAGCCATCTCATCCTCTGTCGTTCACTTCTCCTCCTGCCCCCAATCCCTCCCAGAATCAGTCTTTTCCAATGAGTCAACTCTTCGCATGAGGTGGCCAAAGTATTGGAGTTTCAGCTTCAGCATCAGTCTTTCCAATGAACACCCAGGACTGATCTCCTTTAGGATGGACTGGTTGGATCTCTGCAGTCCAAGGGACTCGCAAGAGTCTTCTCCAATACCACAGTTCAAAAGCATCAATTCTTCGGCGCTCAGCTTTCTTCACAGTCCAACTCTCACATCCATATACGACTACTGGAAAAACCATAGCCTTGACTAGACAGACCTTTGTTGGCAAAGTAATATCTCTGCTTTTCAATATACTATCTAGGTTGGTCATAACTTTCCTTCCAAGGAGTAAGCGTCTTTTAATTTCATGGCTGCAATCACCATCTACAGTGAATTTTGGAGCCCCCAAAAATAAAGTCTGACATTGTTTCCACTGTTTCCCCATCTATTTCCCATGAAGTGACAGGTCGTTTCCAAGGCAAACCATTCAATATCACGGTAATCCAAGCCTATGCCCCAACCAGTAACGCTGAAAAAGCTGAAGTTAACGGTTCTATGAAGACCTACAAGACTTTTTAGAACTAACACCCAAAAAAGATGTCCTTTTCATTATAGGGGACTGGAATGCAAAAGTAGGAAGTCAAGAAATACCTGCAGTAACAGGCAAATTTGGCCATGGAGTACAGAATGAAGCAGGGCAAAGGCTAATAGAGTGGGGCTATACAAGTCACATAAATGTATGAAGGAGGCCTGATGTAAAACAGTAGGGTGTGGTGGGACCTGCATTCAATGGAGATGTTTAATTTCCTCCCAAACAATTCACATTCAAATTAAATACAACAAAGACCTGGACTTCCCTGGTGGTCTAGGGATTAAGAACCTGCCTGCCAACTCAGGGGACACAGGTTTGATCCCTGGTGCAGGAAGATTCCACATGCAGTGGGGCAGCTAAGCCTGTGTGCCACAACTACTGAGCCCATACCTTACAGCTGGTGCTCTGCAATGAGAGAAGCCACTGCAATGAAGAGTAGCCCTCACTCGCTAGGACTGGAGAAAACCCTCAGGCAGCAATGAAGAGCCAGTGCAGCCAACAATTATTTATTATTAATAAAATAATTAATAAATTTTAAAAAACCCCAAAACTTGTGTTCTGGCAAACAAAACACAACTGGGCAGTTGACTATAAGCCGAATTGTTGTATGGATTTTGGGAGGTTAGGCACGGATGGAAGAATGTGGTGTGTGAGATGCAAGTGTAGAGGGAGTGTCCACTTTGGCTGTCTCATCCTTGAAACCCTAAGTGGAAGAGTCAGGTGGTATGGCGCTAACTGGGACAGGTAGAAGGAAAGAGAATGCTCGGGGAGACTCACCAAGACAATTTGCCTCCTTTGGTAACCCCCCAAAATTGCTAAGAATACCTTGGGGTGGGTCATTTCAAGAAAAGAATTGGAGGCAGCCCATGGGATTAATAATGAGAAAAATGATCCATTAGAAATGATATGAATATCCATCCATTCTCCATGAGAAAAATAATCCATCCTTAAAATCATGGTGACTTGGGATCTGTATTTAGTTTGAAGATCTGTTCCAACAAGAATACTAAGTCACTTAAGTTAGGCCATGGATAGGTTACATTAATAAAGAAATTTATGTTTATTTTTTTCAAGGAGAAGCACAGACAAATTTCGCAGTTGTATTTCTTTCATTGTTATGCACATGTAAAGAGAGCAACCTAAAGTGTTATAAATCACCTGGTGAAAATTCCCTGCAGAATGGCCATTGTACCCAAGCCAGGCAAATACACACCAAAGGGAAGAGCTTTCAATCTTCCCATTATCACATAACTTCAGTAATTAGGAGACCTCGGATTCTGGGGCATCACCTCTTTCCCTGACCCTGACCCTAATCTGGTTATAAGGTTGCCAGACTTATTAAAGAAAAATACACGGTCACTCAGTGAAATTAGTTTCAGATAAACAACAAATCATAATTAGTATAAATATGCCCCAAATATTACATGGAATGTACTTATACCTTATCTTTTTTCTTACACCTTATTTTACTGGCAACCCTGAGCACAAACTTGAATGCATTTCTGCATCTGTGTGATCTTTCCCCCAGCAATCCAGGTATGCTGTCATCTCTCACCTAGGGGTCCAAAGTTTCTCCTCTCTTGAACGATGGCATGGAAGAAGCAAAGGCCAAACAATAGCTTTTGCCACATCACTGCTTTGGTACAGCTTTGGAAGAACACAGGGTCTGAGATGGGGTCATTGAGGTAAGAGCGCAAAAGATTGGCCCGGAGCCCTTTAGGGGGCTCATTGGTCATTTTAATCCCATTCTGGAGGATGCTGACTGGAAACTTCTCTGATGGATAGCTGGTTAACCAGAGTCTAGAAAAGCAACAGATCCAATTATTTAGAGCAATGTAATACATATATTAAAAAACAGTAACAAAAAAATAACCACCATTTTTTTAATACTCTGATAGATGTTGAACCCAATGCTGAGAATTTATGTCCCTTCATTTACTTTAATCCTCGCAGCCACCCTCTGATTTACCATCCCCTTTACCAGTGAGGAAACAGAGGTATGGCAAGGTCAAGTGGGGCTTTCAAGGACACACCTTGTTTCTTGCTTCCAGATTACTCACAGTCTTGCTGCTGGGGATGTCAGGGGCAGGGTCCAGGGGGTGCAGAGGAGGGGAAGGGAAATGGGAGCTGAGAAGGGGAGAAAAGACAAGCAAACAGTGCCAAGAAGTTTTAAAATCAAGACTGCAGGGGGGGAGGGAAGTAATAGGCTGTGGGGATACATGGGGTGGGGAGAGCAGATGTCTGCAAACTACTGCCAGGGAGTCAAATCTAGCCTTAACCTATTTTTATAAATAAAGTTTTATTGGAACATGGCCACACCCCTTTATTTACAAATTGTTTAGGGATGCTTTCATGCTTGAACAGCAGAGTTGAATAGTTGCATTTGACAATATGGCCTGCAAAGCCTAAAATATTCACTATCTGGCCCCTTACAGGAAAAGTTTGCTGACTTCTGTCATAGAGGCCAGTGGCATTTGAAATGGGTCTTGAGAATATGGAAGATTTTTTTCCTTAAATAATAAAATTTTATCTATGTCCATAAAAAAATGAGAACATAGGCAAAAGTATTTAGTAAGAAATATATAGCCATGAAATTAAAAGACACTTACTCCTTGGAAGGAAAGTTATGACCAACCTAGATAGCATGTTCAAAAGCAGAGACATTACTTTGCCAACAAAGGTTCGTCTAGTCAAGGCTATGGTTTTTCCTGTGGTCATGTATGGATGTGAGAGTTGGACAGTGAAGAAGGCTGAGCGCCGAAGAATTGATGATTTTGAACTGTGATGTTGGAGAAGACTCCTGAGAGTCCCTTGGACTGCAAGGAGATCTAACCAGTCCATTGTGAAGGAGATCAGCCCTGGGATTTCTTTGGAAGGAATGATGCTAAAGCTGAAACTCCAGTACTTTGGCCACCTCATGTGAAGAGTTGACTCATTGGAAAAGACTCTGATGCTGGGAGGGATTGGGGGCAGAAGGAGAAGGGGACGACAGAGGATGAGATGGCTGGATGGCATCACCGACTCGATGGACGTGAGTCTCAGTGAACTCCGGGAGTTGGTGATGGACAGGGAGGCCTGGTGTGCTGTGATTCATGGGGTCGCAGAGAGTCGGACACGACTGAGTGACTGATCTGATCTGATCTGATATATATATATATATAATTTTACCATCTACAGCTTAACATGTTGGCATATTGTCTTTCATTTGATTTTTTTACTCAGGCTCAAGCTACATACAAACTGTGGTATCCTGTTTTGTTTCATTTTTTTTGCTAGACATTAGAAAGGTTTCCAACAGGCAGATTTGGGGGTGAAAAGTCATTAAAGACACAGGCTGAGCAACCACATGGAGGAAGAAAAGTTGGGGATGTGGTAAGAGCTGGTGGGCAGCCTGCTATGGTCCAGGCACAGGGCTCAGAGGGGAAAGACAGGCCATAAACTGGTGGCCTATGACCTGGCCTCAGTTTGCAGCTGGCTGAAGTTTAACTCTCACTATGCAAACCAACACATTCTGCAACATATTTTTGAAGTAGTTGCCAACTTTTACAAATCTAGGGCTTTCTTTTAAAATTCTGCTTCCCTGGTGGCTCAGACGGTAAAGCGTCTGCCTACAATGTGGGAGACCCGGGTTTGATCCCTGGGTTGGGAAGATCCTCTGGAGAAGGCAATGGCAACCCACTCCAGTACTCTTGCCTGGAAAGTCCCATGGACAGAGGAGCCTGGTAGGCTACAGTCTATGGGGTCGCAAAGAGTCGGACATGACTGAGCGACTTCACTTTCTTTCATTTTCTTTCTTTAAAATTCTAGTTTCCCATCTTTCCTTTAAAATAATCAGAAAATCTGGACACAAGAGGCCTTCATGCCTGCTTGGCAACAGTTAGCTGCCACTGGGCACTAGTAGCTCATCTCTATGGGGCATGTGCTTCTAGTTTACCACAGTCCCCACCACTCCCTACTGATACTCAACTGAGGCTGAATGCCCATGATGATAGCTACGGCAGTGTGGAAAGTGGAATATTTCTTGTGCCCAAATCCTCTTCAGTGATTTATGTTACATTGCTGGCTTGTGTAAGCACTTAAGCTTGTGACTTTGGGGATAAGTTAGTGAAAGTGAAAGTGAAGTCGTTCAGTTGTGTCCGACTCTTTGCGATTCCATGGACTGTAGCCTACTAGGCTCCTCCATTCATGGAATTTTCCAGACAAGAGTACTGAAGTGGGTTGCCATTTCCTTCTCCAACTTTGGGGTCAAGAAGTCTTAGATGTCAACATGAATAATTTTTCTTCATTGAGTATGTAACTGATAATAAATGAAACAACTCAGCATCCCATACAAAATAGAATTCTTGAAATTAATGGATTCCCTCTTAAACTTCTACATTAATCTTGTATGAGCCTTACATGAATACAATCAACTATGGCCTAATCTGGCTTTGTAAATAAACACCAAACACTTTTCTATTTTCAGGCAGACATAACTAAAATAAAAATAACTAGCAAACTTTGTTGCCTAGTACAGGATTTGGCAAACTTTTCCTATGAAGGATCAAATAGTAAGTGGTTTAGACTTGCCATGTGGTCTCTGTCACAACTACCTGAAGCACAGAAGCAGTTGTAGACAATATGTGAGTGAATGTGATTATATTTCAATAAAACTTTATAACTCCATTTATAGACACTGAAATTTAATTTTATATAATGTCATGAAATATTATTCTTCTTTCAATTTTTTAAACCATAAAAAAAATGTAAAGCTATTCTTAGATTGTAAGCTATATAAACACAGGCTGCAGACTGGATTCAGCCATAGTTTGCTCACCCTGGTCCAGAATAAGATCACTGAAAATCTAAGTTAAAAGACTTGAAAGCCTATCTGGTTCATTTCATCATTCGCTAAATGCAAAAATTTAGGCCTAGTCTTGCTGGACTTTAAAGTTCATAGAAAACGAACGGCTGCTTCCAATACTGATTAAAATTCCATGGATCTCCAGAAATAGAAGATAGAGCAAATAGCGAGATTACAGGTGGGATTTTTCTTTTTTTTTTTTTTTTTTTTTGACCAATAAGTTTTAAAACTAACTTGCTGGTATTAAATCTATCTTTTCAGACACATATCATATCACCTCCCTACAACAGTTTCTCACAGTATGTACCCCAGAATCACAAGATAACTTCTTGATGTTTCTTTTGCTTTTACAAATGTCCCTTTTGTCTGGAATGTCCTTCCTGGGAAATTCCTAATACTCAAGGCCTTTCTCAACTTTTCCTTCCTTGTCCATACTTGTTCAAACAAGTACAGCAAGTACTGCATGGTATCAACATTATTCATATATGGTCTGCCTTCTACTAGTCTGAGAGCTTCTTAAGGGTTGAACTGTGTCTTGTTTGGATTCCCAGTCATTACCATGACATCTGGATCTCAAGATTGGGGCCCAGAGACATAGTGGAGGGACAACATCTCACCTGAATCCCATGTTGGTGCTCTCAGGAACAATCACCTCCTCACAGATCTTCTCCAGAGCAGGCATCCAGCTTGTGGCCAGATGACAATTCTGTAAGACCACCCAGGTCCCATCTTTGATGGCACTGTTGATCATTTTGGCAGCAATAGGGCCTTGGCCTTGGCCAAGGGAGATGGTCTGTGTTTTGGTACCTCCCATGCCAAGATCATCAGCAAATTTCAGCAGGCCTGAGATCAGGAAGAAAAAGGACTTTTGAAAGAGAACAGGCTATTTAAGACCATATTAACAATAACAACATAGAAAAGGGGGTTTACATTTCATTTTTAGTGGAGTATAGTTGATCTGGCTTCCCCTGTGGCTCAGATAGTAAAGAATCTGCCTGCAGTGCCGGAGACCCAAGTTCGATCCCTGGGTCGAGAAGATCTCTTGGAGAAGGAAATGGCTATCCATTCCAGTATTTTGGGCTTCCCTGGTGGCTCAGATGGTAAAGAGTTTGCCTGTGGGGCGGGGGACCAGGTTTCGATCCCTGGGTCAGGAAGATCCCCTGGAGAAGGAAATGGCAGTCCACTCCAGTGTTCTTGCCTGGAAAATCCCATGAGTGGAGGAGCCTAGCAGGCTACAGTCCATGGGGTCTGTGTTAGCTTCAAGTGTACAACAAAGTGAATCAATTATACAAATACATGTATCCACTCTTTTTTAGATTCTTTTCCCATATAGGTCATTACAGAATATTAAAAACAGTTCCCTGTGCTATACAGTAGGTCCTTATTAGTTATATATTTTATACATAGTAATGTGTATGTGTCAATCCCAATCTCTGAGTTTATCCCTACCCTCTTTGCCCACTGGTAACTATATTTGTTTTCTACATCTGTGACTCTGTTTCTGCTTTGTAAATAAGTTAATTTAGGAACTGGGCTTTTACAAACTTACTAGGAAAACTGGTATTTGGACAGTGAAATTTCAAGTAGGTCTCTTTCACATCTCTCTTCCTCAGAGGCAGCCAGTGTTATATTTGTTTGTGAGTTTTTCTTCTTTAATGATTTTTCAGTTCAGTTCAGTTCAGTCATTCAGTCGTGTCTGACTCTTTGTAACCCCATGAATCACAGCACACCAGGCCTCCCAGTCCATCACCAACTCCCAGAGTTCACTCAAATTCATGTTCATTGAGTCGGTGATGCCATCCGGCCATCTCATCCTCTGTCGTCCCCTTCTCCTCCTGCCCCCAATCCCTCCCAGCATCAGGGTCTTTTCCAATGAATCAGCTCTTCGCATCAGGTGGCCAAAGTATTGGAGTTTCAGCTTTAGCATCAGTTCTTCCAATGAACACCCAGGGCTGATCTCCTGTAGAATGGACTGGTTGGATCTCCTTGCAGTCCAAGGGACTCACAAGAGTCTTCTCCAACACCACAGTTCAAAAGCATTAATTCTTTAGCACTCAGCTTTCTTCACAGTCCAACTCTCACATCCATACATGACAACTGGAAAAACCATAGCCTTGACTAGACAGACCTTTGTTGGCAAAGTAATGTCTCTGCTTTTCAATATGCTATCTAGGTTGGTCATAACTTTCCTTCCAAGGAGTAAGAGTCCTTTAATTTCATGGCTGCAATCACCATCTACAGTGATTTTTGAGCCCCCCCCAAAATAAAGTCTGACACTGTTTCCACTGTTTCCCCATCTATTTCCCATAAAGTGATGGGACCAGATGCCATGATCTTAGTTTTCTGAATGTTGAGCTTTAGGCCAACTTTTTCACTCTCCTCTTTCACTTTCATCAAGAGGCTCTTTAGTTCCTCTTCACTTTCTGCCATAAGGGTGGTGTCATCTGCCTATCTGAGGTTATTGATATTTCTCCCGGCAATCTTGATTCCAGCTTGTGCTTCTTCCAGCCCAGCATTTCTCATGATGTACTCTGCATATAACTTAAATAAGCAGGCTGACGGTATACAGCCTTGACGTATTCCTTTTCCTATTTGGAACCAGTCTCTTGTTCCATGTCCAGTTCTAACTGTTGCTTCCTGACCTGCATACAGATTTCTCAAGAGGCAGGTCAGGTGGTCTGGTATTCCCGTCTCTTGAAGAATTTTCCACAGTTTATTGTGATCCACACAGTCAAAGGCTTTGGCATAGTCAATAAAGCAAAAATAGATGTTTTTTGTGGAACTCTCTTGCTTTTTCAATGATCCAGAGGATGTTGGCAATTTGATCTCTGGTTCCTCTGCTTTTTCTAAAACCAGCTTGAACATCTGGAAGTTCACGGTTCACATATTGCTGTAGCCTGGCTTGGAGAATTTTGAGCATTACTTTGCTAGCATGTGAGATGAGTGCAATTGTGAGGTAGTTTGAGCATTCTTTGGGATTGCCTTTCTTTGGGATTAGAATGAAAACTGACTTTTTCCAGTCCTGTGGCCACTGCTGAGTTTTCCAAATGTGCTGGCATATTGAGTGCAGCACTTTCACAGCATCGTCTTTCAGGATTTGAAATAGCTCAACTAGGTGTGTTTCTTTTATGGTCGTGTCAGAGACAATATTAATCTGCTAGGATTGCCATAACAAATAACCAAAGATTGGATGACTTAAACAACAGAAATTTATTTTCTCTCTGTACTGGAGGCTAGAAATAAAAAATCAAAGTGCTGACAGGCTTGGTTTCCTCTGAGGCTTCTTTTCCTGGCTTGTTTGTGGCCATTTTCTCCTCACATCGGTAACGTGTCTGTCTACAATGCCAGAGACCTGGGTTCGATCCCTGGGTCGGGAAGATCCCCTGGAGAAGGAAATGGCAATCCACTCCAGTACTATTGCCTGGAAAATCCCATGGATAGAGGAGCCTGGTAGGCTACAGTCCATGGGGTCGCAAAGAGTCAGACACGACTGAGCAACTTCACTTTCACTTTCTCTTCACATCATCTTCTCATTGTGTCCTTGCATGGACTTCTCCCTGTCATTGTATCTGTGTTCTAATCTTCTAAGGACATCAGTCATATTGGATTAGGACCTACCCTAATGACCTCACAATTAACTATTTAAAAACCTTATCTCCAAATACAGTCACATTCTGAGGTATTAGGAATTATGTCTTTAACACACTGACTTGCGAGGGACAAATTCAGCCCATAATATCCTCATAATCCTGGGGGGAGGTATTAATTCCCTTAATTGTTTGATGTGCTGATTATCCCTTATAGTGATGTGTTTCCTCACGTAGTTTATAATTTTTTTTTATTGTCAGTTCACAATCAGCAAGTTTGTGTTATTCTGTGGGAGTCTGACATACTGTGGGTTTAAGGAGTGCCCTGACAGAACAATTTTGTATACACAATCACTAGTGTCCCCAGGGTTTTCCCATTCTGGATCAGTTTTACGGGAAATTTCTCAGCTTGAGAATCCCATACCACAGGGTACTATAACTCTAAAACCCTCATCTGCGTGTAGCCTAGGCTTGGTATTTTAATTTCTCACCGAACAATTGTTGCTTTTTTGTTTTTACCCAGACTTTAGGCCAGTGACAAGCTTCTGCATTGCTTCCTGAGTCAGTAGCCTAAATTTCAGACTTCTATGGGAAAAAAATACATGAATTTGAAACAAAACAAATAAAACTTCTAGAAATGGAAAGCATTGTTATTGAAGATAAAAATTCAACGTGGAAGTGTTACTCTCTCCCATTGTGTCTAATTCCTTGTAACCATATGGATTGTAGCCCATCAGGCTCCTCTGTCCATGGGATTCTCCAGGCAAGAATACTGGAGAGGGTAGCCATTCCCTTCTCCAGGGGATCTTCCTGACCCAGGGATCAAACCTGGGTGTTCCGCATTGCAGGTGAATTCTTTACCATCTGAGCCACCAGGGAAACCCAAAGATCACATGAAGTCCTTCGAGCCACAGATCCTATGCTTGGTCTGGGAAGACTGTCACGGAGCAACACTAAGCCTTTGTGCCACAACTACTGAGCCCCATGTACTGCAACTACAGAAGCCCATGCGTAAGAGCCTGTGCTCAGCAACATCAGAAGCCTCCTCAATGAACTTCCATGAAGAGTAGCCCCCGCTCGCTACAACTAGAGAAAGCCCATGTGCAGCAATGAAGACCCACTGCAACCAAAAAGAAATGCATTTTCAAAATTAGCATAAAAAAGCAGGTTGAATGCAGCCAAAAAGAGAATGAGTGGAAAGTAAGGTCTGCAATCAATGATGTACTCAGTAGTGACAGGAACCCTAGGTTTCCAAATACCATGACCCAATAAAGGAATTGGAGTTCCTTGGAGAAACACTTGTTCAAGATAAGCCTGAATGATATATGGTAGTTCTACACAGCAAGGACGTTATCAAAAACTACTGGGGTTATGTGAAAAGCATATAGCCATGGAGGTACTCCTATCCTAATAGGCTAAAGGATGAATAATCTGAGTATCAAAAAGAATGATGACAGGAGTGGAGTAAAACACTGCTATATGTGAAACATCCACTATGTTAAAACCCATGCACTAATAAATGCACCAGAAAACCACCTTCTTCGTGCTTTCATTACTCTGAAAGCTGGTAAATAGAGTATGAGCCAAGAACCTTTGCTGCCTGAGTAAACCAAAGAGTTGATAAAGAAAAATTCTTCTTTATGGAAGAGTTCCAGCTAATTTATGAGGGAGGAATGATAGAATTAAATTCTCATCATTTTGCAGTCCCTAATGCAATAATGCATCTGGGTAATGATTTTCTAAGGCCAATAAAACCATTAGGTCACTGGTTCCCAACATTGGCTGCATGTTGAAATTACCTGAAAAGCTTTATAAAACACAATGCCTGGGTCTAACCTACAAAGATTTTAATTTAATTGGTAGAAGGCAAGGCCTGCACATGAAGATTTTCTTTCTTTGTTTCAGTTTTTAATTAAGATGTTCTCTTTATTTCATTCTCATTCTTGAAAGATAGATTTTATGTTTGCATATTTTCCTTTAGCACAATGATGACATTATTGCACAAACTGCATTGTTGCTATTGAAACACTGGTTGCTAGTGTAACTGCTGTTCTTTATAGGTTATCTTGTTTTTCTCACTGGCTGCTTTTAACTTATTTTTATCAAATATATAGCTGATTTACAGTGTAGTGTTAGTTTCAGCTGTACAGCAAAGTGATTCCATTATATATACATTCTTTTTTATATTCTTTTCCATTATGGTTTATCCTTGGCTACTGAATATATTTCTCTGTGCTATACAGTAGGACCTTATTATTTATCCATTCTATATATAATAATTTTCATCTACTAACCCCAAACTTCCAAGCCTTCCCTTCCCAACCCCTCCTTGGCAATCACAAGTCTTCTCTATGTCTGGTTTTGTTTCATAGACAGGTTCATTTGTGCCATATTTTAGATTCTACATATAAGTGATATTATACAGTATTTGTTTTTTCATGGAGATTTTCTTAAAGTTCTTTAGGTGATTTCAATGTGCAGCCAAGAGTGACAGCCACCATATTAGGTGAAAGGCTGATGGGAAATTTTATAAAGGAGGCAGTAGAGGAGTATTGACGTGAATCACACTGACAACTCCTGAACCCACTGATCAATCTTAATGATAGATGACAACCAGACCGTATCTGTCTCCTAATACGACACACTATGGGGACACAGCATCTGCGGTTGCCTGGGACATCATCCAAGCTGAATCTGATGAAGCCTCTAGTATAGAGGGACAGGAATAAGCTACATACAGCATTAGATTTTACAGACCTGTTCTCTCCCAACACGTCATCATTTTACAGAGCATATTCTACTGTTTCCTCCATTTCTTTTCTCTACTTTTGCTAGTTTCCCCTCATTTTTCCTATATAAGCCTACCACAGAAACAACATAGGGGAAGAAGCAAGATGCTAGTAAGGGGTCATGAATTGAGCTTTGACAATAACAATAATTTAAGTGTTGGAACCTGGAAAAGTACCAGTCCATTTCAGCTCCTTCTGATTTTTCTTTCATTTTCTTTGAAGATGCTAGTAAGGGGTCATGAATTGAGCTTTGACAATAACAATAATTTAAGTGTTGGAACCTGGAAAAGTACCAGTCCATTTCAGCTCCTTCTTCTGATTTTCTTTGAAGCTTTCTAACAAGGTCAGAATACATGTCAAATTTCTGTTTTCACAGGAGAACTGCCAATCTTGTCACTTACATTTCTGGTATTCTTTTTTCACTCAACAACAGAGAAAACTAAAGCTTTAAGATCCCCTAACAGAATAGAAAACTAATCTATTTCTATCAATAACTCATACCCTTTTATGTGCACACACACTTTCTGGAAAATTACACAAACTACTAGTAGCAGTTATTTCTGAGAGAGTTAGGAGGAAGATGTACCTTTAGCTCTTCTAAACCCCAGTGCTATTATATCATGGTCTGGATAATCCTTTGTTGTGGGGGCTCTCCTGGGCATCGTAGGCTGTTTAGCAGCATCCTTTACTTCTACCTACTATATGCCAGTAGTACCCCCTATTTGTGAGAATAAAAATGTTCTCCCACTTTGCCGAATGTCTGTTGAGGTAACAAAATGGTCCTAATGGAGCCATAATCCTATGCTTTTTGCCTTTTTTTTTTTTTTTTTTACTACATGAGGCATCAATTACTCAAAAAATTTTAAGATTCAAAGAAGAGAAAAAGCATAGCTGAGAGAAACAATGGTCTGAGAAAATGGTCTAAGACAAAGGTGATAAACTAGCAGTCACCAGGCTAAATCTAGCCGTGGCTAAGATGCTTTTGAACTTTGGTGTTGGAGAAGACTCTTGAGAGTCCCTTGGACTGCAAGGAGATCCAACCAGTCCATTCTGAAGGAGATCAGCCCTGGGATTTCTTTGGAAGGAATGATGCTGAAGCTGAAGCTCCAGTACTTTGGCCACCTCATGCAAAGAGCTGACTCATTAGAAAAGACTCTGATGCTGGGAGGGATTGGGGGCAGGAGGAGAAGGGGACGACAGAGGATGAGATGGCTGGATGGCATCACTGACTCGATGGACGTGAGTCTGAGTGAACTCTGGGAGTTGGTGATGGACAGGGAGGCCTGGTGTGCTGCAATTCATGGGGTCGCGAAGAGTCGGACACGACGGAGTGACAGAACTGAACTGAACCCTCTTAAAGTTTTTTTTAAAAAAAATTGAATGAGTTATCAAGATTTAAAAATGGGTGATTTCTGGGACTTCCCTGGTGGTCTAGTGGTTAAGAGTCTGCCTTGCAGTGCAGGGGACACAAGTTCAACGCCTGGTCAGGGAAGAGAGATCCCACACGCCTCAGAGTAACTAAGCCAGTACACCATAATGAAAGATCCCACATGATGCAGAGAAGATGCCACATGCTGCAACTAAGACCTGATGAAGCCAAATAAATATTTTTTTAAATGGATGATTTCTACCTTTCTGGTTTCTTTTGAAGAAGCAGATAATCTGGTCATCCTAAGATCACATTATCAAATGGCACAATACAAAAGAGCTGCCCTCTTTAGGCCAGAAAAGAAGTCCTATGTTGTCCCAGCCCTGCCTTAGTCTGTTAATTGGAATGCCCTTCAAAGCCATTTGAGTTTGAGATTCCTGCTCAATAGAGACAAGCTATTGTTATCCATTAATATTCCTCACACAACATTCTACCCTTACCTGCCATTGGGTCTGCGCCTGGAGACAACACGAATATCAATGGTGCACAGCAATTGGAATCATTGTAGGACCCCTGGAGATCAAACGTAGGGGCTTCAATGTATACACTTCCCATGTGTTCAGCAATGAACCCCCGAATGGCTGGAATCATTTTGTCGGGCCGCAAACATCGGAGGATCACCATCCTCTCCAAACCATGAAGAAACTTCCAGGATCCAGGGAATGTTTCCTCGTGGGGCCAGGCTGAGTCATAGATGAACTTCCATTCATTACCGTTTTGTTCCAAATGTTCCATAAGGCCTTTCAGTTTTGGCAGTGCCGATGCACGGACCACTTCTGCCCATGCCTTCTCAGACAGCCACTCAGAAACTGGGTTGGGAAAAGGGTTGTCCAGGGCAATGCCTCCAGTTAGAAGAAAGTACCAAATTTCCTCATTAATTTGCTTTTTCTCTTTCATGATTCCTATTGTCAAGAGGAGGGAGAAAAGCAGCTTGTCCTTCTCAAACAGAGAGCGGCAGACGTTGTTGTAGATGCTGAGGGTGAAATGATCAATGATGTACTCAATTCGTAGCTCCAGTTCCTCGCTCTTCTTGCTATGGGCCAGAGACTGCATGTAGAGGTTTATGAACCATGTCAGGGAGTACTGGTACATGGGTTCAATGTGGGCCAGGTCAGAGATACAAAAGAAGATGGTGGCAGAATGAACAGCCACTGGCTTGTAGCCCATACGGGTTTCATCGATCTGTGTTTCTGTCACTGAAGCAATTTCCTGTTTCTCAGAGATTTCTTCAGACAGCACTTTGGAAGAAGACAAAATTTTGATGGCAGTCTCATCCTCAAGTATGTTGCCCTCAGAAAGCGAAAGGACTTCCAATATCTTATCTTCAATTTCCTTTAGTTGTTTCTTGTTCTTGGCACTTTCCACAATCAACTTATTCTTTTTCTCTTCAAGTTCTGGCTTCTCCTTGGCAGCCACGATGCCAAGGAGTTGATCTTGGAGGCCCAAGGGAGTGATCATAAAGTTGAGGAGACAGACTTTCACAGCCACTTCAGGGAGGTAATGTGGGTTCCTCAAACGGGTTGTGATATATAACTTAAAATCTCTGGAGTATTCGATGATGTTTTCACCAAGCCTCATGTACTCAACCCCTTGCTGTTTGAATGTGGACTTGAGCAAGATGGGTTCAATAAAGGCATCCAACTCTTCCCCAACATTTTCTAGTAAGACTGGGGTACCAAACTGCAGGGCATGTTCTAGCGTCCTCACATAGTTGGCATCCGAGAACTTGATGACTGACAGCTTATTTGCTTTCTCCATATTCTTGATCCACTTATTGGCCTGCCCCTGAGGGTCAATCATTAAGGCCCAGCGTCTGGAATTGGATACAATGATGCCATTGTCAATGGAGAAGGAGTCAATGGGAAGCCCAGCAATCTGCCAGGCACGAATTTTTACAGGATCTCCTAATGTGTTGCTAAGACTGAAGTCACTGGAGCCAGGGATGACCTTGTCCTTGCATTGCGCCAACCACTGCTTCTGGCACTCAGCCCGATAATCCACAGTAAAGGCCCCCAGGTAAGCCACAGTCCCAGAGGACAACAACACATCCCCCGTCAGATTAGTATAACGGATACCCAGCTGCCGAGCGGCTTCTGTCCATCTGTCTTTCTCTCCTCCAAGACCACTAATCAGTTTTTCGGCCCTGATCAACTTTTGGGAACAGATTTCAATGTTTCCCTCCAGTGTCTTTTTCTTGGTATTCATCTCTTCAAAGTCGTCGTTCAGGGCCTGGAGGCGGTCTTCCACTAGCTTCAGCTCTGCTCGCTTCTGGTTCAGTTTCTGCATCTGTGTGTCCAGCTTCCCCTCAGCCTCCTTCAGCCGCTCCCGTTTGGGAGCCACCACTTTGGCCACACGATCATACACCTCCATGGCCCTCACCCACTTGCACAGACCCTCACATGCAGATGATACATTTTTAATTACAGCAGGCTGGAAATCTGGGTGATCGATAAACCTTTCCCGGATCCGCTTCATGATGACTGGGGGAATGTTGTCTTTGTCATATGTCTTGAGACTTTCCAAGAATTTCAGGTCTCCGAGAATCTTTCTTGATACCCCCCAGTAATCTTCTATCATTTTACCTGTTTGGGACAAGAAGTAGAGATAAAGCTATTTTTAAAAATTTTTATTGGAGGATAATTACTTTACAGTGTTGTGTTGGCTTACTGCCATACAACAACATGAACCAATCACAAGTGCACACATATCCCCTCCTTCTTGGAGCCTCCCTCCAAGCCTGCCCCCCCCTGCCATCCTACCCCTCTGGGTTGTCACAGAGCCCTGGGATGAGCTCCCTGTGTTATATAGCAACTTCCTATTAGCTAAGAGATAAGACTATTATTAAGACATCCTGCCTGAAATTTGCAGCCCTGCAGGGGCTACTCCTCATATTTAGCAAAAAAACAAAATGAACAAACAAAAAAACCCCCAAGATCCTACAGAGGAATTTAAGGGCAGAGACTATATGTGTCATTACATATTTATTCAAGCTCATAGAATGTATAATACCAAGAGTGAAATCTAATGTAAACTATGGACTTTGGATGATAAGATGTGTCCATGTAGGTTCATCACCTATAACAAATATACCATTCTGATGGGAGATGTTAATAATAAGGGAGGCTATGCATGTGTGTGTGACTATACAGACCTATGCAAGGTCTGTATAGTCAAAGTAATGATTTTTCCAGTTGCCATGTATGGATGTGAGAGCTGGACCATAAAGAAGGCTGAGTACCAAAGAATTGATGCTTTCAAACCATGGTGTTGGAGAAGACTCTTGACAGTCCTTTGGATGGCAAGGAGCTTAAACTAGTCAATCCTAAAGGAAATCAACCCTGAATGTGCATTGGAAAGACTGATGCTGAAATTGAAGCTCCAATACTTTGACCACTTGATGTGAAGAGCCTACTCATTGGAAAAGACCCCAATGCTGGGAAAGATTGAAGGGAGGAGGAGAAGGGGACAACAGAGGGCAGAATGGCTAGATGGCATCATCAGCTCAATGGAGCTGAGTTTGAGCAAGCTCTGGGAAATGGAGATGGACAGGGAAGCCTGGTAAGTGAAGTCCATGGGGTCTTAAACAGCTGGACACTGTTGTATGACTGAACAACATGCAAGAGTAGGAGCAGGGGGTATATTAGAAATTTCTGTATCTTCAACTCAATTTTTCTGTGACCTTAAAACCACTCTGAAAAAAAAAAATGATCTCAAATCCCAAGCTCCTCACCATCTCATCTTTGCCTTGCTCCCTGGTCTTTAATTACAAGAAGCTTCCTTCAACTTCCTGATGATCCCAAGTGCTTGCCTAACGAGCTTTTCACCTAGGTTGTAAATGGCATCTAGCTGGCTCCTAAACAAACTTCAGGCTCACTTTAAAAGCCACCTCTATATGGAAAGGGTGAATTTAACTCAGATGACCATTATATCTACTACTGTGGGCAGGAATCCCTTAGAAGAAATGGATTAGCCATCATAGTCAACAAAAGAGTACAAAATGCAGTACTTGGATGCAATCTCAAAAACGACAGAATGACCTCTGTTTATTTCCAAGGCAAACCATTCAATATCACGATAATCCAAGTCTATGCCCCGACCAATAATGCTGAATAAAGTGAAGTTGAATGGCTGTATGAAGACCTATAGGACCTTTTAGAACTAACACCCTAAAAAGATGTCCTTTTCATCATAGGGAACTGGAATGCAAAAGTAGGAAGTAAAGAAACACCTAGAGTAACAGGCAAATTTGGCCTTGGAGTACGGAATGAAGCAGGGCAAAGGCTAATAGAGTTTTGCCAAAAGAATACACTGGTCATAGCAAACATCCTCTTCCAATAACACAAAAGAAGACTCTAATGGACATCATCAGATGGTCAACACTGAAATCAGATTGATTATATTCTTTGCAGCCAAAGATGGAGAAGCTCTATACAGTCAGCAAAAACAAGACCGGGAGCTGACTGTGGCTCAGATCATGAACTCCTTACTGCCAAATTCATACTGAAATTGAAGAAAGTGGGGAAAACCACTAGACCATTCAGGTATAACCTAAATCAAATCCTTTATGATTATACAGTGGAAGTGAGAAATAGATTTAAGGGACTAGATCTGATAGACAGAGTGCCTGATGAACTATGGACAGAGATTCATGACATTGTACAGGAGACAGGGATCAAGACCATCCCCAAGATAAAAAAATTAAAAAAGCAAAATGGCTGTCTGAGGGGGCCATACAAATAGCTGTGAAAAGAAGAGAGGTGAAAAGCAAAGGAGAAAAGGAAAGATATACCCATGTGAATGAAGAGTTCCAAAGAATAGCAAGGAGAGATAAGAAAGCATTCCTCAGTGATCAGTGCAAAGAAATAGAGGAAAACAATTGAATGGGAAAGACTAGAGATCTCTTCAAGAAAATTAGAGATATCAAGGGAAATTTCATGCAAAGATGGGCTCAATAAAGGATAGATATGGTATGGACCTAACAGAAGTAGAAGATATTAAGAAGTGCTGGCAAGAATACACAGAAGAACTGTACAAAAAGATCTTCATGACCCAGATAATCACGATCATGTGATCACTCACCCAGAGCCAGACATCCTAGAATGAGAAGTCAAGTGGGCCTTAGGAAGTATGACTAAGAACAAAGCTATTGGAGGTGATGGTATTCCAGTTGAGCTCTTTCAAATCCTGAAAGATGATGCTGTGAAAGTGCTGCACTCAATATGCCAGCACATTTGGAAAACTCAACAGTGGCCACAGGACTGGAAAAGGTCAGTTTTCATTCAAATCCCAAAGAAAGGCAGTGCCAAAGAATGCTCAAACGACCGCACAATTTTGCACTCATCTCACACACTAGTAAAGTAATGCTCAAAATTCTCCAAGCCAGGCTTCAGCAATATGTGAACCGTGAACTACCAGATGTTCCAGCTGGTTTTAGAAAAGGTAGAGGAACTAGAGATCAAATTGCCAACATCTGCTGGATCATGGAAAAAGCAAGAGAGTTCCATAAAAACATCTCTTTCTGCTTTATTGACTATGCCAAAGCCTTTGACTGTGTGGCTCACATTAAACTGTGGAAGATGCTGAAAGAGATGGGAATACCAGACCACCTGACCTGCCTCTTGAGAAACCTATATGCAGGTCAGGAAGCAACAGTTAGAACTGGACATGGAACAACAGACTGGATCCAAATAGGAAAAGGAGTACGTCAAGGCTGTATATTGTCACCCTGTTTATTTAACTTATATGCAGAGTACATCATGAGAAATGCTGGGTTGGATGAAGCACAAGCTGGAATCAAGATTTTTGGGAGAAATATCAGTAACCTCAGATATGCAGATGACACCACCCTTATGGCAGAAAGTGAAGAAGAACTAAAGGGCCTCTTGATGAAAATGAAAGAGGAGAGTGAAAAAGTTGTCTTAAAGCTCAACATTCAGAAAACTAAGATCACGGAATCCAGTCCCATCACTTCATGGCAAATAGATGGGGAAACACTGAAAGCAATGGCTGACTTTATTTTCTTGGGCTCCAAAATCACTGCAGATGTTGACTGCAGCCATGAAACTAAAAGATGGTTACTCCTTCGAAGGAAAGTTATGACCAACCTAGACAACATATTGAAAAGCAGAGACATTACTTTGCCAACAAAGGTCTGTCTAGTCAAGGCTATGGTTTTTCCAGTGGTCATGTATGGATTTGAGAGTTGGACTGTGAAGAAAGCTGAGTGCCAAAGAATTGATGCTTTTGAACTGTGGTGTTGGAGAAGACTCTTTTGAGTCCCTTGGACTGCAAGGAGATCCAACCAGTCCATCCTAAAGGAGATCAGTCCTGGGATTTCTTTGGAAGGAATGATGTTGAAGCTGAAGCTCCAATACTTTGGCCACCTGATGCAAAGAGGTGACTCATTTGAAAAGACCCTGATGCTGGGAAAGATTGAGGGCAGGAGAAGAAGGGGTTGACAGAGGATGAGATGGTTGGATGGCATCACTGACTCAATGGCCATGAATTTGGATAAACTCCAGCAGTTGGTGATGGACAGGGAGGCCTGGCGTGCTGCGGTTCATGGGGTTGCAGAGTCGGACATGACTGAGTGACTGAACTGAACTGAACTGAACTATGGAGTATTTTCTTTCATCTCAGAGGCTAGAATATCCATAAATGCTTTATAGATTGCAGAAATGGGAATCTGTGATTTTTTTTTTGGTTTAGTTTTAACTGTGTGCTTCTCCCTCAAAGCTGTAACCTTCTGGGGGAGGGCAACAAGATTGCAGAGTAGTATGATACTGAGCTTACTTCCCCCCATGAACATATAAAAAATACATCTACATGTGGAGCAAATTTCTTTGAAAACCAACTGGAGACTGGCAGGAAGACTCTTTGACAACCAAGGCTGTAAACAAAGATCCACATGGAGTTGTTCAGGAAGGGAGGAAAAGCAATCAGGTTGGGACATGTGCCCCTGGGAGGTGATATTAGAGGTATCATAATTGTAATGGCAAAAAATTAAAGATAGAGAATTCTAAAAGCAGCAAAAGAAAGGCAGAGTCACATACAAGGGAACTCCCATAAGGGTATCAGTTGATTTTTCTGCTGAAATTTTGCAAGCCAGAAGGCAGTGAAATTATGTATTTAAAGTCCTGAAAGGAAAAACCCTACAACCTAGGATACTTTCCTAGCAATACTATCATTCATAATTGAAGGAGAGATAAAAACTTCTCAGACAAGCAAAACCTAAGATTTCATCAATACTAGCCAAATCTAAAAGAAGTGTTAAAGTGTCTTCTTTAAGTGGAAAAGAAAAGACTATAACAAGAAGTAAGAATTTATAGAAAATGAAAATCCCACTAATAAAGGCAAATATATAGTATAGGCTGTGGATCAATCAGTTAAATAAGCTAGTATGAGGATTAAAAGACAAAAAATTGTTTAATCATCTATAAATCAACTATAGCTACAATAAACAGTTAAGGGATAAACATGAAGATGTACAATATGACATCAAAAACACAAAACATGGAGGAGGGGAGTGAAAATATAAATATTTTAGAATGTGTTTGTATTTAAATGACTATCAGATTTAAACAAGTAGATACATTTTATAGGTCAACACATATTACCCCTTTGGTAACCACAAATCAAAATCAAAAATCTATGATAGATACAAGAATAAATAGAAAGGAACAGGGCATAAGGATAAAAGAAAATGATCAAACCATAAGGGAAGAGGCTAAAAGAAGGAAATAACTGAGAAAACTACAAGCACAACCAGAAAAGAAGTAAAAAAAAATCTCAATAAGTTTATACTTATCAATAATCATTTTAAATGTCAATGGACTAAATTCTCCAATAAAAAGACATATAATGACTGATTGGATAAAAAAAAAAAAAAACCAAGACTGCTGCTAATAAGAGATTCTTCTTAGAGCTAAAGACACACAGACTGAAAATGAGGGGATAATAAAGGTATTTCACAAAATGAAAAGAAAAGTGGGGGTAGCAACACTCATATCACATAAAATAGACTTTAAAACAAAGTCTATAGCAAAAGAAAAACAAGACCATTGTATAATGATAAAGGGATCCATACAAGAAGAAAATATAACATTTGTTAACATATATGCACCTAATATAGGAGCAAACAAATATATAAAGCAAATATTAACAGACATAGAGGAGAAACTGACATTAATACACTAATAGGAGTGGACTTTAGTAACACGTTACTCACATAATTAGATCATCTAGAGAAAAAATCAATAAAGAAACAGTGGTCTTAAATGACACATTAGACCAATTGGACTTAACAATATCTAGAAGAAATTCCAACCCAAACCAGCAGAATACACGCTCTTTTCAAGTGCTCATGGAATGTCCTCCAGGATAGATCACACTCTAGGCAACAAAACAAGTCTTGACAAATTTAAGAAACTAGAAATTATATCACTTTTTTTTTTTCTGATCACAATATGAAACTAGAAAAACGATTACAGGGAGAAAAATGGTAAAAACACAAAAATAAACTACTAAAAACCAATGGATTAGTGAAGAAATTGAAGAAGAAATCAGGAAATACTTTGAGACAAGTGAAAAGAAAAATACAACTTTCCAAAATCTATGGGACAAAACAAAAGCAGATCTAAGAGGGAAGTTTATAGTGATATAGGTATACCTTAAGAAACAAGAAAAATCTCAGATAAACAACCTAACCTGCCAACTAAAGGAATTAGAAAAAGAACAAAGCCCCAAGTTAGCAGAGGGAAGGAAACAATAAAGATCAAAGAAAGAGAAATAAAATAGAGACAAAAATAGAAAAGATCAATGAAACAAAGTCCTAGCCACAGCAATCAGGCAAGGAAAAGAAACAAAAGGCATCCAAATTGGCAGGGAAAAAGGAAAACTGTCACTATTTCCAGATGATACATATATATATAGAAAACCCTAAAGTCTCCACAAAAAATTAGAACTGAAAAACAAATTCAGTAATGTTGCAGGATACAAGATTAATATACAGAAATCTGTTGTTTTTCTATACATTAATAGTGAAAGAGAAAGCAAGAAACCAATCTCCTTAAAATCATCAAAAAGAATAAAATACCTAGGAATAAACTTAACCGAGGAGGTGAAAGACCTATACTGTGAAAACTATAAAACACTGTGGAGGGAAATTGAAGATGGTACAAATAAATGGAAAGATATCTCATGCTCATGAATTGAAAGAATTAATATTAAAATGTCCATATTACCCAAAGCAATCTAATGTAAAAACCTTTCAAAATATTAAAAACAGAACTAGAAAAAATAATCTTAAAATGTATATAGAACAACAAAAGACCCTGAGTAGCCAAAACAATATTGAGAAAAAAAGAACAAAGCAGAAGTTATCTCAGCCCCTGACTTCAGACAATATTGCAACGCTACAGTAATCAAAACAGTATAAGACTGATAAAGCAAAACAGATGCAAAGATCAATGGAACAGAATAGACAGCCCAGATATAAACATGCTCATTTGTGGTCAATTAATCCATGATATAGGAGATAAAAAGGGCTTCCCTGGTGACTCAGATGGTAAAGAATCCATCTGCAATGTGGGGGACCTAGGTTGGGAAGATCCCCGGAGGAGGACATGGCAACCCACTCCAGTATTCTTGCCTGGAGAATCCTGATGGACAGAGGAGCCTAGGGGACTACAGTCTATGGGGTCACAAAGAGTCAGACATGACTGAGCAACTAAGCACAGCACAGGAGATAAGAATAAATAACAGGGAAAAGACAGTCTTTTCAATAAGTGGTGCTGGGAAAACTGGACAGCTACATGTAAAAGAATGAAATGGGAACACTTCCTAACACCATACACAAAAGATAAACTCAAAATGGATTTAAAACTAAATATAAGACTAGAAACCATAAAATTTTTAGAAGAAAATATAGGCAGAACACTCTTTGATATAAATCATAGCAATATTTTTTTGGATTCTTATCCCAAGGCAAAGGAAACAAAAGCAAAACTAAACTAAACAAATGGGATCTAATTAAGTTTAAAAGCTTTTGCACAGAAAAGGAAATAATGAACAAAACAAAAAGACAACCTACTGAAATGGGAGAAATTATTTGCAAATTGTATGACCAGTAAGAGGCTAATATCCATCTATAAACAGCTCATACAACTCTGTATTTAAAACAACAATCCAATCAAAAAATGGGCCAAAGACTTGAATAGACATTTTTCCTGAGTAGACATACAGATAGCTAACACACACTGAAAAGATGCCTAACATCACTAATTATTAGAGAAATGCAAATTGAAACCACAATGAGGTATCATGTCACACCTGTCAGAATGGTCATCATTAAAAAGACCACAAATAACAAATGTTGAAGAGGATGTGGAGAAAAGGGAACTCTCAGATACTGTTAGTGCAAATGTAAATTGGTGCAACTACTATGGAAAACAGTATGGAGGCTCCTCAAAAACCTAAAAATTGATCCAGCAATTCCACTCCTGGATATGTATCTGGAAAAACGCAAAGACAGTAATTCAAAAAGATATGTGCACCCCAATGTTTATGGACCATTACTTACAATAGCCAAGATATGGGAACAACCCAAGTGCCCATCAAGAGATGATGGGATTAAGAAGATATTGAATACAATGGAATATTACTGAGCTATAAGAAAGAATGAAATACTGCCATGTAGCAATATGGATGGACTTGGGGGACATTGCTTAGTGAAATAAGTCTAACAGAGGAAGACAAGTACTATATGTTATCACTTATATGTGGAATCTAAAAAATAAAACAAATGAATGAATACAACAAAACAGAAACAGACTCACAGATATGGAGAACAAAGTAGTGGTTACCAGTGGGGAGATGGAAGGGAGAGTAGCAATATAAAGGCAGGGGATTATGCAGTACAAACTGCTATGATTAAAGTAAGTAAGCTAAAGAATATATTGTACAACATAGGGAATATAGTCAGTATTTTATAGTGAGTTTATATAATCTATATAAATAGATTATATCTATAATCTGCTGCTGCTGCCAAGTCGCTTCAGTTGTGTCCGACTCTGTGCGACCCCATGGACTGCAGCCTACCAGGCTTCTCCGTCCATGGGATTCTCCAGGCAAGAACACTGGAGTGGGTTGCCATTTCCTTCTCCAATATCTATAATCTATATAACCTATAATAATCTATAACCTAATATATTATTAATATATTATTAATAGATCTATAATCTATAATAATCTTGAGTCACTAGTTATACATTTAAAACTAATATAGTAAATCAATTATACATTTAAAAAATTGTTTGCTCCTTCTGTGTTTATTACAATCTGGCATAGTGCTTGATTATCAGTTTTTAACATGAATTTAATGAATGTTGCCCTTTTCTCCAGTCATACATGAAGAGGGCAACTGGATCCATAAGCATGTATTAATATTTTGAATATTCTTTTCCAAATATGGGAGGTGGGTCTGATAGAGCATGTTTTGTCATCCCTGGGATGAATCAGTCCTTCTAGTGAGTGACTGAGTGACTGAGTGTCTCCAGAGAAAGAGTGAGGGTAAAGAGTGAGGGTAGGGGAAGCAACTTGCAGACTTGCAACCAGACAGAGGACGGTTCTCAGCCTGCCCTGAAACGAAACAGGGCCTTTGTTCACCTCAGCACCCCTCATGATGACTAATAAATGAGTGAGCCCTGATCCCATCCCAGGAAGGGATGTGTCAATGTGTTAGAAAAATGTCACTCTTTTTGATGATAAACCCTTGCCAAAGTCCACTCATCAAAAAATATCTGCTCAATGTCATGTGGCAGTCTGGATGGGAGGGGAGCTTGGGGTACAAATGATACATGTATATGTATGGCTTAGTCACTTCACTGTTCACCTGAAACTATCACAATATTGATCTGCTAAACCCCACTACAAAATAAAAAGTTAAAAAAAAAAAAGAGTTGTACTTGAGATATTGTATTAGATACAACAGGTCAAATACATCCTATTTCTATAGCAAGCTTAGACACCAAACAAATATTTCCAATGAAAGCTTTTCTTTGCATCCTAGGAAATGACCTACTTTGTTTAAATTTAAGGTATCCAAAACTAATTTGGGCTTCCCTGGTGGCTCAGACAGTAAAGACTCTGCCTGCAATGCGGGAAGAATCTACCTGGGTTGGGAAGATCCCCTGGAGGAGGACACGGCAACCCACTCCAGTATTCTTGTCTGGAAAATCCCCATGGACAAAGGAGCCTAGCGGGCTACAGTCAGGGGTCTCAAAGAGACAGACACAACTGAGCGACTAAGTACAAAATTAATTTATGTGTGCTTTTGCTCCATCCCAATATACTGGCTAAATTCTGTGAGTTATTTTGTGAATAATACACAAAATTCACTTCAATTTTAAAATAAGAAAGGTGGATGATGCATCCTGTGGCCAACATCAATGATTGAAGAAAAGAACTGATTTTTGAGACCTGCCCCTGCTTTGCATATTTCAGTAGTTCTCAATCTTGGCTGTACCTTAGAATCACCTGGGAGCTTTAAGAAAAATACTAATGCTCAGGCCACACCCTAGGCTAAAGGAATAAGAGTCTCTAGGAGCGGGGGCAGGGGCATTACCATTCTTTAAGTTCCCAGGTATACCAGAGTACAGCCAGAGTGGAAAAGCACTGGCTAGCTGGCTAGCTCATCTTTCGGAGAAGGCAATGGCAGCCCACTCCAGTACTCTTGCCTGGAAAATCCCATGGATGGAAGAGCCTGGTAGGCTGTAGTCCATGGGGTCGCTAAGAGTCGGACACAACTGAGAGACTTTCCTTTCACTTTTCACTTTCATTCATTGGGGAAGGAAATGGCAAGCCACTCCAGTGTTCTTGCCTGGAGAATCCCAAGGACGGGGAAGCCTGGTGGGCTTCCGTCTCTGGGGTCTCACAGAGTCGGACACGACTGAAGCGACATAGCAGCAGCAGCAGCAGCAGCTCATCTTTACTCAGACTAACTTTTTACACCTCAGATGCTTCCCTAAAGGAGTCTCCTGTAACATCCTCTCCCTATTTGTCCGTTTCTGATCACGTCTGCATTTCTTCATGTGGTTTTTGTCCTGAAACCAGCCAAGGAAGAGGGAATGCTATTCACTGGGAAGCAGAAGCCAGAGTCTCCCAAAGGAGGCATCAGGAATTTCTAACATTTCAGAAGCAATGGAGGAATAGCAGGACTGTTTGAAGGATACAAGGATTCAAAAGGCAAGAAATATCACAGGAGATGGTTTTTAAGTCCTCTTAAAAGTGCAGTTTTAAGACTCTCTAAGTACTCTTGCCTTGAAAATCCCATGGACGGAGGAGCTTGGTGCAGGCTACTATCCATGGGGTCGCAAAGAGTCGGGCATAACTGAGTGACTTCACTTTCACTTTTTCTTTCAGTTTTAAGACACTGATTTTATTGCAACATTCTACATCTAATTTAAATTTTAAGAATGAATTTTCACTTACTCATGCTTCTAGGCTTTATTATATAAACTTTCCTCTCTCTCCCCGCTATTCCTTTTCTCCCGTCTGCTGAGTTTCTGTATCCTGGTCTTCCTCAGGCCTGTCAGTTTCACTCTCTCCTCCTTTCTTCCTCTACTCCTTCACCAGCAGCTCATGCTCCACTTCACCTCCTACAGCCTTTCTCTGTGTGTGTGTCTTTGTTTTCCTGTCTCTATTTCTCTTCTTTCTGATCTATTTTCTTCCCACTCACTCTTTATTTTTGTATGTCTCTGTATCTCTGGTTGGGGGCGGTGGAGGCGGGGGTGGGGGGGGTGGATGGGCGGGGGAGGGTGGTCTCTGCTCTGTCTCCATTGTTCACTTTCAGCTTTTCTGTGTCTTAGCTTATTTCTGCTGTTCTCTCTTGCCAACATCTTTCGCTGTCATCTGTATCTGACACTGGAAGAGTCTCTCACTCCCCCATTCACCCCTCCCTGTGCTTGTCTTTTCTTCCTCCAGATTTCTTTTCATCCCGACCTCTTTCTCTCTGTTTATGATCTCTTCATGCCTATGTGCATGTATCTAGGTGTCCAGGTCTCTATTTCTTGCTCAGTCTCACTATCTTTCCATTTCTCTGTGTCTGTCTCAGTCTCCTTTTTCCTCTTTCAGTGTCTCTCTCTCTCTCTTTTTCTCAGTTTCTCCTTTATCTTTCTCTCCCTAGCTCTTTTTGTTTCTCTCCCTGCCTCTCACCCACATACTGCTCTGGGTGCTTGCTCCCTTCATTTGTGTAACAATGTAACATCTGCATGACCTTCATTTGTGTTACAGGCGGGGGCCTTGACTGAGTTTGGCTTCACCTAAAGATGCCTGCATTTTCCTTACTGACTGAGAGGAGAGAGCATGGTGAAGAAACACAAGTGAGTACACCCGTATCCTGGGGCCCATCTTATTTCCCCTAAGACACCATGATACGGCCTGCAGGCCTGGGGCAGGATGATTGGGGATGCTGGCCCCCTTCCTGTCAGGAGAGGGCAGCCTGTGTATGCCTCTGGGTTGGGAAGGGTGCTGCAAGGGGTTACCGCTGCCACTGGGGTCCGGCTTCCTCTCTGGTCTCAGCCCTTTCATCACACAGATGCTCTCCATGACCAGCTTGACAGGCCCAGGTGGGTTCTGCATGGCCTTCACCAGCGAGATATCTGCCGGGTTCAGCGTGTCCAGTGCAGCGAGCGCAGCCTCGAGCGCCGGCATCGCCTCTGCCAAGTCCCCTTCGCACTCGTTCTGTAGGCAGCACAGGGACAAGGGGTGAGTGCCCGGCGCCCGGCATACAGAGGGTGAAGCAAGGTCGGCCCTGGGAGAAGCAGCAGAAGTGGGAAGAGGTGCTTCCTGCCCCAGAGTCCTCCCAGGACAGTGTCTTCTCCTGGAGGTTTGCATGCAAGGATGGCTCTGAAAGGCAGCAGGGAAGCATGCATGCATTTGGGAGCTGTGGTTTGGATGCCTGGGACATTTGAGAATTTACCTGGTCTATAATCTTTTACAGAATCAAGCTTTTGGTTTTTAACTAATTCCCAAGGGGTATATGTCACGAGTGACTTCATACCAACTGATCAATGATGGGTTGAGAGATGAAGTGAAAAATGAGGCCTATCTCTGAGTGACAGATGGTAAGGGGATTACAGCAAGTTTGGGGAGGAATAAGGCATGAGGGGTGGGAGAATATCAGAGATAGGGTGAGAGTCTAGGACGTACTATAGCTCAGAGATGGGATAGAGGTGAACCTGGGGACAGGGTGATGTTTAAGGCCAGAGTTTAAGGATGAGGAATGGGGATAAAGACTAGAGCTGGGTAGTGAGTCCTGGGAAAAAGAGAACAGAATATGTTTTGTCCATTATTTCTTTGTTTAAAAACAAAACTAATACAATGGAATATTATTCAGCCATAAAAAGAAATGAAGTAATGATTCATGCAACAACATGGATAAACCTGGAGAACATTATGCTAAGTGAAACCATCCAGATAGACACAAAATGGCACCTGCTCTATGATTCCATTTACATAAAATGTGCATAAAAGGAAAATCCATATAGGCAGAAAGTAGGTTAGTGGTTGACAGGGCTGGGTGGAAGAAACGGCTAGTGACTACTAATGAATATAGGTTTCTTTTTGGGGTGATGAAGATGTTCTAGAATTACATAGTGGTTATGACTGTATAACTTTGTGAATATACTAAAAAAAAAAACCCTCTGAATTGCATGATTTTAAAAGGTGACTATTAATGGTATGTGAATTATATCTCAATTTTTTTTAAAAAAGGAAATCTCAACATTATAAAATTCTGTATAGATTACAGTTGGCCCTCTGTAACTGTGGATTTGGGGCCACAGATCCAGAAGGCAGGGGGCTTGAGCATCTGAGCATTTTGGTATCTGTGGGTCCAGAGGCGGGGATGGGGTGGGGAAGGCTGGACCCAATCTCCTGTAAATACAACTGTATTTAGCAGTCCAATTCTTTTCCTTCAACAACAAAACAATGAGGTCTTGGGAGAAAAAAATGAGTTAACCAAGGCCACAAAACTGGTTAGTCACTGAGCCAAGTTCCAACTTTGGGCCCCCGGCTCCCCATTCAGTGAATTTTCTGATAGTCTCCCAGCCCAGGGAGTGATAACACAGTCAGGATTGAAGTGAAATTTCACAAGAGAATGTCAAAAGCAGTGTGTGTCAAAATCTATGTCCTGCAGATTTATTTTGATAAGCAAACAAAATAAGGTTCCACCTTCTTACATGTATGTGTGTGTTGGAGCTTCAGCTTCAGCATTAGTTCTTACAATGAAGATTCAGGGTTGATTTCCTTTAGGACTGATTGGTTTGCTCTTCTTGCTGTCCAAGGGACTTTCAGGAGTCATCTCCAGCACTGCAATTTGAAGCATCAATTCTTTGGCACTCAGCCTTCTTTATGGCCCACTGTCACATTACGCCTCCCAATGTTGAGATGGCTCTGCTTCTTTCCTAAGGGGTAAGGCCTGGGTTCCAGCAAGGTTGTTCATCCAATGACTCAAAAGGCCTCTTTTATTGTTCAGTCACTAAGTTGTGTTCAACTCTTTGCAACGCCATGAACTGCAGCATGCCAGGTTCCCCCATCCTTAACTATGTTCTGGAGTTTGCTCAAATTCATGCCCATTGAGTCGAGGATACTATCTAACCATCTCATCCTCTGCTGTCCCCTTGTCCTTTTGCATTCAATCTTTCCCAGCATGAGGATCTTTTCCAATGAGTCGGCTCTTCACATCAGATGGTCAAAGTATTGGAGCTTCAGCTTCAGCATCAGTCCTTCCAAAGAATATTCAGGGTTGATTTCCTTTAGGACTGACTGGATTGATCTCCCTCCTGTCCAAGGGGATCTCAAGAGTCTTCTCCAGCACCTCAATTCAAAAGCATCAGTTCTTTGGTACTCAGCCTTCTTTATGGTCCAACTCTCATATCCATACATGACTACTGGAAAAGTCATAGCTTTGACTACATGGACCTTTGTTGGCAAAGTGATGTCTCTGCTTTATAATATGCTATCTAGGTTTGCCATAGCTTTCCTTCCAAGGAGCAAGCATCTTTTAATTTCATGGCTGCAGTCACCATCTGCAGTGATTTTAGGGCCCCCCCAAAATAAAATCTGTCACTGTTTCCCCTTTTCCCCCTTCTGTTTGCCATGAAGTGATTGGACCAGATGCCATGATCTTAGTTTTTTTGTTTTAATGTTGAGTTTAAAGCCAGCAATTTTTTTTAACTTTAAACTTTTTATTTTGTGTTGATGTATAGCCAATTAGGCTTCCCTGGTAGCTCAGATGGTAAAGAATCTGCTATGCGGGAGACTCAGGTTTGTTCCTTGGGTTGAGAAGATCCCCTGGAGAAGGGAATGGAAACCCACTCCAGTATCAAACCAGTTAATCCTAAAGGAAATCAACCCTCAATATGGTTGGAAGGACTGATGCTGAAGCTGAAGCTCCAATACTTTGGCCACCTGATGAGAAGAGCCAACTCAGTGGAAAAGATCCTGATGCTGGGAAAGATTGAGGGCAGGAGGAGTAGTGGGTGACAGAGGATGAGATGGTTGAATGGCATCATCGACTCAGTGGACATGAGTTTGAGCAAACTCCAGAAGATAGTGAAGAACAGTGAAGCCTGGCGTGCTGCAGTCAGTGGGGTTGGAAAGAGTTGGACACAACTTAGTGACTGAACAACAACAACTCTGCATTAAAGTTAAATAAGCAAGGTAACAATATATAGCCTTGACATACTCCTTTCCCAATTTTGAACCAGTCTGTTGTTCCATGTAAAGTTCTAACTATTGGTTCTTGACCTGCATACAGGTTTCTCAGGAGACAGATAAGGTGGCCTGGTATTCCCATCTGTTTAAGAATTTTCCACAGTTTTTTGTGATCCACATAAAGGCTTTAGTGTAGTCAATGAAGCAGAAGCAGATGTTTTTCTGGAATTCCCTTGCTTTCTTTGTGGTCCAATGGATGTTGGCAATTTGATCTCTGGTTCCTCTGCCTTTTCTAAACCCAGCTTGTACCTCTGGAAGTTCTCAGTTCACATACTGCTGAAACATAGCTTGAAGGATTTTGAGTATAAGCTTACTAGTATGTGAAATGAGCACAATTGTATGGTAGTTTGAACATTTTTTGGCATTCCTCTTCTTTGGGAATAGAATGAAAACTGACCTTTTCCTGTTCTGTGGCCACGGTTGAACTTTCCAAATTTGCTGACATATTGACGGCCACATTTTACAGCATTATCTTTTAAGGTTTGAAATAGCTCAGCTGGAATTCCATCACCTCCATTAGCTTTGCTTGTAGTAGTGCTTCCTAAGGCCCACTTGACTTCACACCCTAGGATGTCCAGCTCTCAGTGAGTTTCCACAATATCATGGTTTTCCAGGTCATTAAGAATTTTTTTTTTTTTAAATAGTTCTTCTGTGTATTCTTGTCACTCTCCTTAATCTCTTTTCTTTCTGTTAGCTCCTTACTGTTTCTGTCCTTTATCATGCCCATCCTTGCAAGATATATTCCCCTGCTATCTCCAGTTTTCTTGAAGAGATCTCTAGTCTTTTCCATTCAATTGTTTTCCTCTATTTCTTTGCATTGTTCATTTCAGAAGGTCTTCTTATCTGTCCTTGCTATTCTCTGGAACTCTGCATTGAGTTGTGTATATCTTTCCCCTTCTCCCTTGCCTTTCATTTCTCTAATTTCCTCAGCTATTTTTACAGCATCTCATATCTCAGACAACCACTTTGCTTTCTAGCATTACTTTTTCTTTGGGATGGTTTTTGTCACTGCCTTCAGTACAGTGTTATGAACCTCTGTCCATAGTTCTTCAAGCACTCTGTCTACCAGATCTAATTCCTTGAATCTATTTGTCACCTTCACTGTATAATCATAAGGGATTTGAGTTAGGTCATACCTGAATGCCCTAATGGTTTTCCCTACTTTCCTCAATTTAAGGCTGAATTTGCAATAAGGAGCTTGTTATCTAAGCCACAGTAAGCGCCAGGTCTTCTTTTTGCTGACTGTATAGAGCTTTTCCATCTTCAGCTGAAAAAAATGTAATCAAGCTGATTTCAGTATTGACCCTCAAGTGATGTCCATGTATAGAGTTGTCTCTTGTGTTGTTGGAAGAAGATGTTTGCTATGACCAATGTGTTCTCTTGGCAAAACTGTTAGCATTTGCCCTGCTCATTTTGTACTCCAAAGCCAAAGTTGTGTGTTGCCCCAATATCTCTTGACTTCCTACTTTTGCATTTCAATCCTCTGTGATGAAAAGGACATGCTTTTGGTGTTAGTTACAGAAGGTCTTATAGACTGTGTGCATCACAATAAACTGCGGAAAATTCTGAAAGAGATGGGAATACCAGACCATCTGACCTGCCTCTTGAGAAACCTGTATGCAGGTCAGGAAGCAACAGTTAGAACTGGACATGGAACAACAGACTGGTTCCAAATAGGAAAAGGAGTACATCAAGGCTGTATATTGTCACCCTGCTTATTTAACTTATACGCAGAGTACATCATTAGAAATGCTGGGCTGGAAGAAGCACAAGCTTGAATCAAAACTGCTGGGAGAAATATCAATAACCTCAGATATGCAGATGATACCACCTTTATGGCAGAAAGTGAAGAAGAATTAAAGAGCCTCTTGATGAAAGTGAAAGAGGAGACTGAAAAAGTTGGCTTAAAGCTCAACATTCAGAAAACTAAGATCATGGCATCCGGTCCCATCACTTCATGGCAAATAGATGGGGAAACACTGAAAGCAATGGCTGACTTTATTTTTGGGGGCTCCAAAATCACTGCAGATGGTGATTGCAGCCATGAAATTAAAAGACACTTACTCCCTGGAAGGAAAGTTATGACCAACCTAGATAGCATATTAAAAAGCAGAGACATTACTTTGTCAACAAAGGTCCATCTAGTCAAAGCTATGGTTTTTCCAGTAGTCATGTTTGGATGTGAGAGTTGGACTATAAGGAAAGCTGAGCGCCAAAGAATTGATGCTTTTGAACTGTGGTGTTGGAGAAGACTCTTGAGAGTTCCTTGGACTGCAAGGAGATTCAACCAGTCCATCCTAAAGGAGATCAGTCCTGGGTGTTCATTGGAAGGACTGATGTTGAAGCTGAAACTCCAATACTTTGGCCACCTGATGTGAAGATCTTACTCATTTGAAAAGACCCTGATGCTGGGAAGGATTGAGGGAGGGAGGAGAAGGGGACGACAGAGGATAAGATGGTTGGATGGCATCATCAACTTGATGGACATGGGTTTGGGTGGGCTCCAGGAGTTGGTGATGGACAAGGAGGCCTGGCATGCTGCGGTTCATGGGGTCGCAGAGTCAGACATGACTGAACAACTGAATTGAACTAGAAGATCTTGTAGGTCTTCATAGAACCATTTGACTTCAGTTTCTTTAGCACTAATGCTTGGGGCATAGACTTGGATTATTGTGATGCTAAATGGTTTGCCTTGGAAATAAACTGAGATCATTCTGTCTTTTTTTGAGATTACAGTCAAGTACTGCATTTTGGACTCTTGTTGACTGTGAGGGTTACTTCATTTCTTCTAAGGGCTTCTTGCCCACAGTAGTTGATATAATGGTTACCTGAATTAAATTCACCCATTTCTATCCATTTTAGTTGACTGATTTCTAAAATGTAGATGTTCACTTTTGCCATCTCCTGCTTGACCATGTCCAATTTATCTTGGTTCTAACATTCCAGGTTTCTATGCAATATTGTTCTTTACAGCATTGGACTTAACTTTCACCACCAGACACATCCACAACTGAGTGTCATTTCCACTTTGGCCCAGCATCTTCTTTCCTCCTGAATCTGTTTCCCTGCTCTTTCCCTGTAGCATATTGGATACCTTCAGACCTGGGGGCTTACCTTCTGGTGTCATATCTTATTGCCTTTTCATGCTGCTCATGGGGTTTTCTTGGCAGGAATACTGGAGTGATTTGCCATTTCATCCTCCTATGTTTTGTCAGAACTCTTAACTATGTATGACCTGTCTGTCTTGCATAGCATGGCTCATAGCTTCATTGCTTTACACAGCAAGATCGTTCGCCACAACAAGGCTGTGATCCATGAAGATGCAAAAGGCCTCTGGTTGTAACGTTATCTTTAACAGTGATTCTCAATCTTGACTGTGCATCAGAGTCACTGAGGAGCATTTAGAGCATACACATCTTCAAGTTCCACACCCAGAGGTTCTGATTCATTCAGTCTGGTGCGGTGGTAGAGGGGTCTGGGAATCTGCATTTTTAAAACTCCAAAGGTGATTCTGGCACACAGCTCTGTTGAGAGACTCAAGCTGATACTCTGGAAACACTGAGAACAAGGCAGGAAATAATAGACTTCAATGCCCAATAGGGGAATGGCTACTTGATGGGTGAAGCACCTACTTAAAATGGTCATTAAAATGATTATATGACATTTTGGAAAAACATTTGTGATAAGCTGCTAAGGAAACAAAACCATAAAACAAGTCACAATTATGCTATGGTTGCAATAATAAACCTATCCACGTGTATGGACAGGAACTAGAGGAAAGCCTGGAAAAGTGGAAACGTGTTAAAGCTGAGGTCTTAAAAGTCATTTTGTATGTGTTATTACTGCTACATCATTTGCTTCCATGATAAGAAATTATAATTAAAAATGACCCCTGTAGCTTAGCAGTGCACCGAGCAGCAAGCTGTTCGAGGCTTGTGAATCACAGTGCTTACTGACAAAATGTAATCAACTCTGCAGTACTTCTGGCATTAGTTATGATTCTCATTATGGGGGAAAGAAATGACACATTAGCTTAAAAAGAATGGACCAATTTAAGCAAACCATTTTACTTGGGAGCAAAGCGTTTGAGGACTGACTCTTTTCTTGCCAATCTCCTGATCCTCCTATTGTGAATCCCATTCCATTGCAGAACTTCTGAACTTCATTAAGTACCACACTGGGTGCTCTCCCAGGTTCTCTCATTTCTAGGCGTGTGAAGAGTTTAAAGAAAATCATCCATCCTTGTGTGGAAAAGGGCTGTAGCCATGAGAGGTTCAGGAGGGGTTTCTGGTCCTTACAAAAAAAGCCTTAGAGCAAGCACAGGTTTTATTCTCCTCCTTGGAGAGTTTCTTCCACTTCCTGACTCACCTCCGGGATGTCACTCCCAGTACTTGGGGAGGGGATGGCAGAGCACTAGACCTCACCCTTCACACCAAAACCATAGGTGGCAGTTTATTGCCCAGGAATGGGTGTGGTGGGCCATCTCCTTATAAAGCTGATGTCACCTCTTGCCTCCCTCCTGTTCCAGCAAGTCACTGTTTTCCTCTGACATTGTACAACAGAACCCTATATGTGAGAATACCTGCACATGGTGAGAGACTGGTCTTCATAAAACAGGCAAGTCCACTTGGTACAGGGTCAAGAATGACACTTTTGGAGGATAGTTAACATGGGCTGTTAAGCTCTGATTGTATGCTGGACACATGCCATAAGCTTTACATGTTTTGCTCTCAGTATCTCCATTTTATAGGTTAGGAAACTGGTTAGGAATGGACAGAGCAAAGTTGAGCCCTGATATGCCTGATTCTAGTATAGAACCATGGAAGAGTTGCAAATTCACATGCTCTAGGGGCCAGCCACTGGGCTTCCCTGGCGGCTCGACAGTAAAGAATCCATCTGCAATGCAGGAGACCTGGGTTCGATCCCTGGGTTGGGAAGATCCCCTGGAGGAGAACATGCAACCCACTCCAGTATTCTTGCCTGGAGAATCCCCATGGACAGAGGAGCCTGGTGGGCTACAGTCCACGGGCTTGAAGAGAGCTGGACATGACTGGGCGACTAAGCACTCAGCACAGGGCCAGGCCAGTGATGTGAGTGTGGCAGGTAAGCTGACTGGGACTTTGACGAGCTGGAACACACAAAGGACAGCTGCCAACGGATGCAACCCAGGAATGCAGGTCCAGTGTTACCCAAGAGCCCGATTTTTTTCTAAGGAAAGCTGAAATTTTAGACTTTTTACTTGAAATCTTTTGATTTTTAAAAGTTGATAACTATTTCAAATGAAAAGAAATACTGTATGTGTCATAGAATATTATATTGCCCAGCTGCTAATTTTTGTAACTCCTGGAATAGTGGTCATATGCAAAGGCTTTGGAATCAGAGCGATGTGGATTTTAATCCCGGTTCAATCACATTGTTACTGTGTGATCTTAGGCAAATCATTTTAGTTTTTGTATCATGATTTTCTCATTTGTAAACTAGGAATGATACCATTTGCCTTGCAGGGCTGTTAGGATGATGAAAGTTAATATAAATCAAGTAGAGAGAAGAGAGAAGAAACTCTCTATTCACTCCCATTTCCCCACTGCCTAGAAAAGTGCCAGCAAAAAGTAAGTGTTAAATAAATATTTTTTAAATAAATAAATACCAAATATACTATGGGCTTCCCTGGTAGCTCAGCTGGTAAAAAATCCTTTGCAATGCAGGAGACCCCAGTTTGATTCCTAGGTCGGGAAGATCTGCTGGAGAAGATATAGGCTACCCACTCCAATATTCTTGGGCTTCCCTTGTGGCTCAGCTGGTAAAGAATCTGCCTGTAATGTGGGAGATCTGGGTTTGATCCCTGGGTTGGGAAGATCCCCTGGAGAAGGGAAAGGCTACCCATTCCAGTATTCTGGCCTGGAGAATTCCATGGACTGTGCAGTCCATGGGGTCACAAAGAGTTGGACATGACTGAGCAACTTTTACTTCACTTTCAAATACACCTTAATGGTGCTGGTAAGTAGTAGCTTTTATTATCATCCTGTTATAGAACGGTAAATTACCTGCTACATTATGTGCCCAGTGCTCAATGTCCACTGGCAGTCCTACCAGTAGGACTATGAGTGAGCATGCCCCTCTTATCCAGGGCATGCATTGTGGAACTCTGAGACCAGGGACTGGATCCAAGTGAATCTCAGGACTCACTGGAAAAAAGGCCTATTCTTTTGAAAAAAGTGCCCCATGATCTAGAAGTGAGACACAAACTAATTCTTGTTCAAGCTCTTGTTTGAAGAATGGTCAAAAGAGCTTTTCTAACTGCTATGTGGGGCACAAGGACAAGTATCTTCAGTTAAGTGCCATGAGCCTCGGAGTTGGATCCTACCAACAGGTCAGACAAAGACAGTTTACCACTGAACTCCAGTGTTGTTGGCTTCCAGACCTTGATGGCTGTCATTACTATAAGTCCAAAGTCATTGTGATACTCAAATGGAACTGTATACTTGAAAACGCTTGGAGAAATATATAACATGAACATCAATCAGATTTGCTAATAATATCTGAATACAGGTGAAGCCCTTTCCAGGACTTTTCTTCTTTGGTACAAAAATTATCTTCAAATGGGGTCCTCTAGATTCAACATTCTGTCATTTGACAAATATTTACTCCACACCTTACACCAGCTACATTTGAGCAAAAACATGATTGAGGTGAAGGAGATAGTCAGGGGAAACAGCCCGTGCAAGGGCCCTGAGGTGGGACATGCCTTGTGTTTAGTGAATAGCTAGGAGGCCATTGTGGCCAGAAAAGAGTCAATGAGAAGAAAGAAATATGAAACAGGGTTAGATCCTGCTGGGGCTTATTCGACTTTGATTGAGATGGAGAGTATTTGTAAAACAATAATTCTTCCAGGTGTCCTTTACTAGCTATGTGATGCTGGGAAACTAACCTTTCAAGTCTCATTGTTTCCCTCTGCAAGATAGGCATGACCGTGTATATTCTGTGAGACTCTGTTAGGCTCTAGTGAGATGATAGATGAACCCTGAAAATGCCGGTTCCCTTTCTTTCCTCTCAGCAAGTTATACCTTGATTCCTTGAGCAATGGCAGCAGCAGCATTGGCTTCTTTTTCATCTGCTTGCACTAGAAGTTTCTTGGCATCAGCTTCTTGAGTCTCTGCCTCGATTTTCACCATCATCTTAGCGGTCTCCTCAGAGGTCTGAATGAGTTGGGGTTGGAGGGCAGTCAGTTCCACTTGCATGACGGCTACCTGGCAAGAAGAGAGGATGGGTGGGGTGCCAGCTCAGCTATATAAATGTCAAAAATGGAACAGTTGGCAAAAGTTGAAATGATTCTCTAACTGATAATACATGCAGAAAATACAAATGATGTTAATGGTACTGGGTACATATTTGTTGGCTGGAGTTTCTCTCTTTGATCCTGTAATATTTCATTATTTAGTTCATGCTGTGTGTTGTAATTATCAAGCTCCATGATAGGCACTAGACATATAATAGTAATCTTAAATTTTTTAAAAAGATACAACATTAAAAAAAGGTATTCTTGTATTGAGCCTACACTACACTTTAGTATTGGGGGCAGGGAAATACAGAAGTAAGTTAGGGGGAAAAATCCCTACATTTTTTTAAGTCTGTGAAGGAATATACATGGCTGAGATAGCTGGGAAGGACAGAACTTTAAAGGTCATATTTTTCCCCCAACAGTCTGATGCCCTCTACAACATTCCTGTCTAGTAGTTTTCTGGCCACTGTTTGAATACTTCTACTGATGGGGAGGTCACCACCTCTGGAGGGGAGTTGGACCATTTTTGAGACAACTTAACACATTAGATTTTCCTGATAAGGGGCTGGAATTTACCCTCATGCAATTTAAAAAATTTTTTTAATTAATTAATTTATTTTATTGGAGGATAATTACTTTACAATATTGTGGTGGCTTTTGCCATACATCAACATGAATCAGCCACGGGTGCACATGTGTCCTTCCATCCTGAACCCCCTCCCACATCCCTCCCCACCCCATCCCTCAGAGTTATCCCAGAGCACCGACTCTGAGTGCCCTGCTTCATGCATCGAACTTGCACAAGTCATCTATTTTATATATGGTGATATACATGTTTCAAAGTCATCCCACCCTCGCCTTCTCCCACTTAGTCCAAAAGTCTATTCTTTATATATGTGTCTCTTTTGCTGCCTTGCATACAGGATCATCATTAGCATCTTTGTAAGTTAGAAAGAGAAACACCAATACAGTATATTAACACATATATATGGAATTTGTGAAGTGTTAATATACTACAGACCAATATCACTGATAAACATAGATGCAAAAATCCTCAACAAATTCTAGCAAACAGAATCCACCCCCATGCAGCTTTCACCCACTGGTCCTGATTCTGCCTTCTAAGGCAATTCAAATGTTTATTTTAAGAAAGTCTCATAACCTTGAACCCACTGTCCACAGAAAGCCCATGTGAGAGAGGAAGCATAGCGAGCTGGTTGATTAGGAACACAGACTGTGGAGTCACTCAGACTTACGTTTCAGTTTTCACTTCATCACTTGCACCAGCTACTCATGAGGCTGTGTGATCATGGGCAAGTTGCCTGTCCTCTCTGGGACCTTGATCTCTTTGTGTGTGATGTGATGATAACTGTACTTTCCTCATATAGAGCACCAGACGGGTGGGAGGGCTCAAGGAAAGTTAACTGGCACCATCAATCCCCTTACTGGTCTAGACTGTCTCAAGTCATTTTGCTGCTCTTCAAATAACACAGTTTGCTCACCCTTATGTGGATAGACTCCAATTTTCAGCATCTCTCTAAAAGCTTAAGGACCTTGAGTCCTTAAGCTTAAGGACCCTGCAACTAAAGGAAGAGAGCAACAGAAGCCACTTCTGATGTTCTTTACCATCCCTGTGCTGTGTGTTGGTGGATCTGCTGTGTATTCAGTGCCAGGCCAACCCACTGAAAACCATTTGGTTGCCTTAGTTCTTTATTGGTGCTGAAAATTCATGTCTTAATATGGTTTTGTCAAGTGGCTCAAGCACAAATGAATTACTAATTCATATGCCAGGCATTTTGCTAAGGGTTACACTTGTGTTAGCTCATTTAATCTTCATAATAGTCCTATGAAGTGAACACATCACTTTTTTTTATAGAAGAGAATCTTCAAGGTTCTATAGCTGATAAGCTATAAAGCTGGAATTTGAGCCTAGGCCTTGTTCTTCACCACTGCCTTATTCTTCCCAGTTCTCCACTGAGAATATCCAGGGCTGGGGCAAGGGTGAGGTGAGTGAGGCACTTACACTGGGCACAAAATTTAAGAGGGATCCAAAAAACTCAGTCTATTTATATACACTATTGTATTTTTATATACTATTAATATTGTACTTCATATATATATATATTTTTCATATATGGTGGTGGTGGTGGTTTAATCAGTAAGTTGTGTCCAACTCTTGTGACCCCATGACTCCTCTGTACATGGGATTTCCCAGGCAAGAATACAGGAGTGGGTTGCCATTTCCTTCTCCAGGTGATCTTCCAGACCAAGGGATGGAACCTGTGTCTCCTGCATTGGAGATGGATTTTTAACTCACTGAGCCACCATGGAAGAGAAGCAAAAGGCAAAGGAGAAAAGGAAAGATACACCTAATTGAATGCAGAGTTCCAAAGAATAAAAAGGACAGATAAGACAGCCTTCCTGAAGGATCAATGCAAAGAAATATAGGAAAACAATAGAATGGGAAAGTCTAGCGATCTCTTCAAGAAAATTACCAAGGGAGGAGTTCATGCAAAGATGGGCACAATAAAGGACAGAAATGGTATGGACCTAACAGAAGCAGAAGCTATTAAGAAGTGCTGGCAAGAATACACAGAAGAACTATACAAAAAAGATCTTCACGACCCAGATAAACACAATGGGGTGATCACTCACCTAGAGCAAGACATCCTGGAATGCGAAATCAACTGGGCCTTAGGAAGCAACACCATGAACAAAGCTAGTGGAGGTGATGGAGTTCCAGTTGAGCTATTTCAAATCCTAAAAGATGACGCTATGAATGTGCTGCACTCAACATGCCAGAAAAATTGGAAACCTCAGCAGTGGCCACAGGACTGGAAAAAGTCAGTTTTCATTCCAATCCCAAAGAAAAGCAATGCCAAAGAATACTCAAATGACCACACAATTGCACACATTTCACACACTAGTAAAGTAATGCTCAAAATTCTCCAAGCCAGGCTTCAACAGTACGTGAACTGTGAACTTCCAGATTTTCAGCTGGATTTAGAAAAGGCAGAGGAACCAGAGGTCAAATTGCCAACATCCGTTGGATCATCAAAAAAGCAAGAGAGTTTCAGAAAACATCTACTTCTGCTTTATTGACTATGCTAAAGGCTTTGACTGTGTGGACCACAACAAACTCTGGAAAATTCTTAAAGAGATGGGAATATCAGACCACCTGACCTGCCTCTTGAGATATCTGTATGCAGGTCAGGAAGCAACGGTTAGGAAGGTCAGGAAGCAACAGTTAGAACTGGACGTGGAACAGCAGACTTGTTCCAAATAGGAAAAGGAGTATGTCAAGGCTGTATATTGTCACCTTGCTTATTTAACTTAAATGCAGAGTACATCATGAGAAACACTGGGCTGGATAAAGCACAAGCTGGATGAAGCACAAGCTGGAATCAAGATTGCTGGGAGAAATATCAATAACCTCAGCTATGCAGATGATCCCACCCTTATGGCAGAAAGCAAAGAAGAACTAAAGAGCCTCTTGTTGAAAGTGAAAGAGGAGAGTGAAAAAGTTGGCTTAAGGCTCAACATTCAGAAAACTAAGATCATGGCATCTGTTCCCATCACTTCTTGACAAATAGATGGGGAAACAGTGGAAACAGTGAGAGACTTTATATTTTGGGGCTCCGAAATCACTGTAGATGGTGATTGCAGCCATGAAATTAAAAGACTCTTGCTCCTTGGAAGAAAAGTTATGACCAACCTACACAGCATATTAAAAAGCAGAGGCATTACTTAGCAAACAAAGGTCCGTATAGTCAAAGCTATGGTTTTTCCAGTGGTCATGTATGGATGTGAGAGTTGGACTATAAAGAAAGCTGAGTGCCGAAAAATTTATGCATTTGAACTGTGGTTGTTGAAGAAGGCTCTTGAGAGTCCCTTGGACTTCAAGGAGATCCAACCAGTCCATCCTAGAGGAAATCAGTCCTGAATATTCATTGGAAGGACTGATGCTGAAGCTGGAACTCTAATACTTTGGCCACCTGCTGTGAATAACTGACTCATTAGAAAAGACCCTGATACTGGGAAACGATTGAAGGCAGGAGGAGAAGGGGACAGCACAGGATGAGATGGGTGTATGGCATCACCAACTCAATGGACATGAGTTTGAGTCAACTCTGGGAGTTGGTGATGGACAGGGAGGCCTGGTGTGCTATAATCCATGGGTCGCAAAGAGTTGGACATGACTGAGCAACTGAACTGAACTGAACTGAGTCACCATATACCTCTGAGCCACCAGGGAAGCCTCATATTTAATATATACTATTGTATTTTTATATATACTATTGGATTTTATTGTAATGGATTAGGTCAAGCGAGTGAGGTGAGCACAGGGTCAGACGCTGTCTTTATTTTTGTGCTCTCTTGACTTCTGCATCTGAACAAGTGCTTCACCGCATCCAATTAGTTCTGGACTTCTTTGTCCCAGTACTATTTTGTCTGTGCTTACCTGTGAAGCTGCAAATTCAAGTTTCTGCAGGCCTGTCAGATATCGATTCCTCATCATATCAACCTCTTGCCTCTTCTTATTCAGGAGTGTCTTGAATGTTAGGATCAATTCGAGGTAGGAGGTGGGGGTAACATAGTTGTGTCTTCGAAGGGTGTTGTAATAATCAAGTGACAGCTTTTTCACACTCTCCTGGAAATATTTGCACATGGAGATGACCCTGTCAAGGACACAGAGGTGGTCAGACAGGCCCAACTTGCTCCAGAGAGATCTAGCACAGCTTTGGTTCACAGAAGATTTTCTCACAGAAGGATGTGAGAAAGCCACTCACAGTGGCCAGCTAGAACCCCCAATTCTTTGAAGCATGTCAACAGAGCCTCAAGAAGGATTGGGGAGGTATATGTTCTTATTAGAATGAACTTCGATCAGGCAATTTCTAGCTTTAATCACTTTTGTGAATCACCAGGGTTTAAGCAGGAGTTTTTAATCTTTGGAAGTCTGATGAAGCCTCTGGACTTTTCAGAATAATATTTTAATGCATAAAATAATATATTATAGAATTACAAAAGAAGCCAATTATGTTAAAGAGTTTTCTAAATATTTTAAACACCAAATTTATGATATAGTAATGTGTGCATGTGTTTGGCTGCACCTGTGGCAATGTAGGATTTTAGTTTCCTGACCTGGATCGAACCCACACACCCTGCAGTGGTTAAGAATCCACTGGAAGCATGGATTCTTAACTACTGCAGGTAAGTCTCAATATGTGTGATTTTATTTACATGTTAAATCAGGGGTCAGCAGACTTTTCCTGGTTAGGACCAGATAGTAAATATTTTAGGCTTTGTGAGCCACATGCTCTCAAGTAGCAGCTATTCAACTCTGCCACTGTACTGTGCATGGCTGTTTTCCAATAAGGCATATTTGCAAAAATAAGGCTGTGAACTGGACTCAGCCATGGATCATAGTTTGCCAACTACAGCATTAAATAGTAAGATTGGACAACAGGTCTGAAGACTACCATCATTTTGAAGGGGATGATAAATTGGTGCATCTGTAATGACTGAACGAGTTATGAAAATAACTGCGATGCCTACTGGTAACAAAGTCACAGGTCCTACACAATCCTATGGGGGTTTATTGCCTATGTTCATCATTGAAAGAAATGCAAAGTACCAGTTAGATGTTAATGAAAACAAAGATGTACTTTTCCCCCACTCACATTCACTGACCCTCTGAGTTCTGGTCATGAGCCTATAGACCCAGGTTAAGCATTCCTGGGCCTAGAGAACAAAGTTCAAAGATCTTAAAATGGAATTTAAAACAATGAACATTCTGACCACTACCTACTTCTTCATTTTCTATTTACTCATTTAATAAGCAGTATTTGAACCTACTATTTACTAGGTATTAAGGATACAGAACTATACAAGGCAAGTGACATGACCCTTACCTTCATAGGACACTTAGAATGGTCAACAATCTTATCCTTTCTCTTACTCTAGCCAAAATTCAGTGCTTTATTTTGTGTATCTGTGCTTTACACACAAAATATTTTTTTTTTTTCACAACAAAATCCCTCACAAGTACCATCCCCTAGGCAGCAATATCTCCCCTGTTGAGAATGCATGCTCTAAGATTATTGAAATCCAGGTTCTCATAGCTGAACAACAGTACATAGACAACAGTACATCTCTAGAACAATTCTGAACAGTGAAATATTCTTCTTTTTTCAGCAAAGGTGTTTTATTAAATATCTAAATGGTATTTATTTTTTATAATTTATTTCTCATTGAAAAAGACCTTGATTCTGGGAAAGACTGAAGGCAAAAGGAGAAGGGGGCGGCAGAGGATGAGATGGTTAGATAGCATCCCCAACTCAGTGGACACTCTGGGAGATAGTGAAGGACAGGGAAGTCTAGCATGCAGCAGTCCATGCGGTCACAAAGAGTCAGACACACGACTTAGTGACTGAACAGAACAGAACATACATAAATTGATAAATCTTAAAACAGCAAAAAGAATAGAGCCAATATCTTGATTTTCATTTGAAATATTTGTTTGGGGTACTAAAATGCAGCTAGCACTTACTGTATCCGAATATTGTCATCGAGCTCTACATCTTCTAGAAATTTGTTGGCCACCAACTCCAGGGCATCTGTGGGCCAAGACTGGAACCAATCAATTGTGCAGCAATTGATCAGAGAAGGGAACATTCGCAGGCGGTTCCGGAAGGCGTCCCCAATTGGACTCATGGCTGATGAAAAGCAGATTTCATTAGTTCTCTTTCTCCCAGTCAAGGAGGCCAAAAGGGACAGACAGGTCATTCCAAGGATTCTAATGGGGATAAGGGAGCAGTCATGTTTTCTGTTGGTACTCCAGAGTATAACTGGGAATAGTCAGGACGAGTGCCTGGAAAGCATAGGGGAATCATGGGATATTTTCATGCAACTTTTTGATGGGAAGTCAGTTTATTACAAGAGTCTTCTGTCTGGTTCTGAATATTCATATTATCCTATATTATCCATTCTAGATCTTTAGGGTCATATAGCCAGAGTGTTTTAAGCCCTTTGACCCACTTGTTCCATTTGTCCTGACTCACAGACCTCAGGGAACCATTGGTGCCCTATACATAGCTACTTATGGAGGCTGCTGTGGGGGCCCTATCAGCTTGTTTCTGACCTCATCTCCATCTAACCACAAATTTTGGATTCTATGCCCCAAATTCTGTTAATTGTTTATTTAGATTCAACGTGTACCAGGCACTTGCTAGGAGGAAGCATAATGCATAGGTGGAAGTGTGAGAAAGTCAGTGTGGCTAAAAAAAGAAGGGGAAGCATGGTTTGAGATGAGAGCGGAGAGGATGCAGGGGACAGTCTGGCAGGTGGTCTTATAAAACTATAGGTTAGGGATTTTGGTCTTTATCTGAATAGCAAGTAATTCAGGTGTTTTAATGTGTGTGTGTATGTGTATATAAATATACAACGAACAGATTTGCAATACAAGAAAAACAAATCCTGACAGTGGAAAGTATCCTGATGCAGTGGAACATAAATGTCTGGAATGGACAGGGTGGATAAAGAGAGAACAGTTAGAAAGCTATAGAGGTGAGGTCTAGGTGAGATGATATTCATAGCAGCTTAGCTTGGAGAAGGAAATGGCAACCCACTCCAGTGTTCTTGCCTGGAGAATCCCAGGGACGGGGGAGCCTGGTGGGTAGCCGTCTATGGGGTCACATAGAGTCGGACACGACTGAAGTGACTTAGCAGTAGCAGCAGCAGCAGCTTAGCTAATTTGAAGGTGGCAGAGATAGAGACAAGAGGGCAAAAATTGACAGGATGTGGTAATGCAGAGAAGTATTAAACATGACCCCTAAGCTTCTGGACAGATTGGAGATGATATTCACAGAGAGAAAAACTCCAGATGTTATTTTGTAAGGCTGGCAGGGTAATGTACTAAAACGAAGGAGAGGGTTCAGAGCCGAATTCAGAGAATTGAAGAGAGTGGAACAGGTTTAAAGTAGTTTTTCAGGAGAATGGAATTTTGCACAGGAATTCCAGGCACTGACCGTTGGGCAAGCTAGGTGCCTTGGTTGGATCAATTCTGGCACCATTGTAAAAGGACTGGGCTTAGGGCAAGGAGATCCTGAAACATCCAAGGAAAAGGGCAAAATGAATTTTCTCATCCTTACCAAGGACAATGTGAAGGTTCTTTTTCACTTTCTCAATGAAGAAGTTATACATAGAAAGAGGAGTGACTTCGATCTTTTCTCCTTCTGTCCTGGCTGCCATTTGCATCTTCTCCACAATGTCGGCCTTCTCATCAGCGGGGAAGATGTTGGGCACATCACCCGTGTTCAGAAGCATGTTGATGTCCTCAACGAATGACTCGTCCTTGATCTGATTATCAGCGAAGAGGAACACAGTACTTTTGGTGGCCACCCCAACCTGGAGCATGATCTTCTTCAGGTCCTCTCGCCAATCGTTGCCTGAGTAGCTCTTTGTGATCTCGATCTGGTATAGCTCGTACGAGTTCATGAATGTGGACAGTTTGCTGGCACTTTGCCGCCCACTGCCCCCAATGCCCACCAGGAGCAAGTGGCCTTTGTCCTGCTTCAGGACCCTGCAGATCCTAGAGATATGCTCAATGGCAAACCTGAACATCACCAAGGACATGGGGGCCTTGCTGATATTGTTGAACTCTTCCAGGTAATACTCCATGACCACTGTGAGCTGTTTTAAGTCAGTGATCTCATCATATATCTTTTGGTCACTTTCTGGCTTGAAGAAATCTCCAAAGAAGAGGCTACGGATATTATCATCAACTATCTTTCCAGTGGGTGATAGGTGGATGAGGACCTGTGGAAAAGATAAGTCTCAGCCAGGCATTCACTCCAACTACCATGGTAGTGGGAGCTGGAAGGAGGGAACAGGAGATGTGTTTGTTTCCTCTGAGCACATTCTTCAAAGTCATGGTTCACAACAGTTTTGTTTTTTTAAACAAAATATGTGTATTTGATGGTTGTAAAGACTATGATAAAAGGACAATTGAGAAAAGAGTGTGAAAGCAAGGGTCAAGCGGTTTGCTAAGTGATTAAAACATTGGTGGACAGATTATAAGATCCCAGGAGGAGGTGGTCAAAAGGTGAGATCATTTGTAATGTACTTGCTTCTTCACCAAATAGAGGTGCAGGCCTTACCCCTGTTCCCACTCTGTACCTAGAGTAGAAATGTTTTAGATGCTTCTTCTTTCTGATATTAGAAACTAGCAGTGCTTCTGTACATGGCCTCTGGATGAAATATGAAATACTTGCATTTTTTCTATGGAGAAATCATAGCTTCTTAAAAGTAGAGGTAGAATTAGATGATGCAAATACATAGTGTTTAAACTTTTCTTATATCAAAATGGAAAAGAGAAAATATTTACAAATAGGAAACAAAGACAATCTTTCACTTGGGCTTTACACAAGGCATCAATCAAACAATAAAAATTCATGGTGTTTTTATTTCTTAACTCAAAAGTTATTTGACCTTGAAAATGTATTTTACATTAATTACAAACAAAACATCTTTTCATAAATGATAAGTTTGAATGTATCCAAACTTATATGTTACCTGTAAAGTCAAGTGAAATTGGACCAAGTATTATATTACTTGGGACAGGGAAGCCTGGTGGGCTGCAGTCCATAGGGTTGCAAAGTGTCGGACATGACTTGGTGACTGAACAACAAAAACAACAGTATATCACCAAATCAAGTGACTAATTGGCTCAACACACTGTTTCTTGAGATTCAGAAAGCAGAGCTGTAAGTCTCTATTTGGGCTTTTCTGATGGCTCAGTGGTCAAGAATCCACCTGCCAATTCTACAAATCTGGGTTTGATTCCTGGGTCAGGAAGATCCCCTGGAGATGGAAATGGCAACCTATTCCAGTATTCTTGCCTGGAAAATCCCATAGAGAAGCTGGTGGGTTACAGTCCATGGGGTTGCAAAAGAGTTGGACACGACTGAGTGACTGAAAAACAACAATAAAGTCTCTACTAGGAAGGGAGCCTGAAATCTGAGACTAGCATGATCACATATTTGGGACAATTTCCGAGGTCAAAAGATCACAGGGTCTTGCTTACCTTTTCCACAGACTGCTTGAAGCAATTGGAGGTGGTTTCCCTTACCATGTTAAAAAAGACCTGTCTATCTTCATGATCAATCAGACGGTCATAGAAGACCCGGTAAACCTCATGAATCCAAAGCCGGATAAACTTCTCTACATCCTGAAAATTCAGTCAATTATTTGAATGAATGGCACATGGTGGCTGAGGCAGTAGTTTTCAAACAGTTTCTAAGTCCTGGGTTGTTGTGAGGATTAAATGAGATAATGCTTACAAAATCCTTAGCACAGATTAAATGCTTAATAAAAGTTAGCTATTACTATTATCCTTATATATTCCACATAGCCAAGGATACCACTGAATGAACTTGATAACAGAAATGACAGCGGCTGACCTGCAGGTGGGTGTGAGGGCAGAGCAACACCCCTTGGATCACCCGTGAGAAATCCCGCAGGTTAAAGACATAGTGTGACTTGGAGGGAGTTGGCAGGAAATTCTCCACTGCAGCTTTATAAATTGTCATCGTTGCCTGTACCATCATCTTTCCATACCTTGGGAGGAAGGAGAAGGCAGACCAGTTAAGGAAGGGCCAGAAATGAGGACCCCAGGCCAATAATAGAGGAACCTCCTACCTTAAAAACACCACATCAAACCCTTTCCCGAAGTGCCAGTCAGCGATTGAACTGAAAATCTTGGTTAATATGTCATCCTCGAAGGCATTGATGGAAATGATATTCAGATGGCGAGTGAACCGTCCTGGAAAACATGCAAAGGTATGAATGTGCACACACACTCACACTTACCTCCTGGGCGTAGCAACCCTTAGATATAGAACGGTTTTTCCTCTGCCTTTAAGTTCTAGAGCTGTGCTATTCAACATGGCAGCCTCTAGCCATATGTGGCTATTTAAATTTATATTAATTAAAATTAAGTAATATTAAATGTATTTCCTCAGTCTCTTCAACCACATATCAACTTCTCAAGGATAAACATGTGACTAGTGGATGTTGTACTGCACAGTATAGATAGAGAACATCTCCACGACTGCAGAAGTTCTGGTAATAGTGCCAGCCCAGTGCTCAAGACTGTTACTAGATAATGGCAATATGTTATTTTTGTAAAATAATCAAATAATTCAGAAATACTTTTACAGAAAGTAACCCTTGCCTCCTACACACCAAATCCATTCTCTCTCCCCTCCCAAATTAATCACTGTTAGTTTGGTATTCTTACAGCTCTACATCTGTATCTATGTATCTAATATTAGATATCCATATATTTATATCTCTAAAATTCATCCATTTAAAGTACACAATTAAGTAAATATTTAGTATTTTAGTTGTGCAATCATTATCACAATCAATAGCAGAATAATCACTCCAAAAAGAAATCCTTTACCTTTACCCCTTTCTATTTCCTTGTAGCCCTTGGCAACTAATAATCAATTTTCTGTTTCTATGATTTGCCTGCATGTATTTTTAAAAAATATTTTACTGTATAAAGTAAAGCACAGATACAGAAAATCACCAAAATTATAAAGTGAATCATTATAAAGTTAACATCTTTACATCTACCATCCATGTCAAGAAATACAACTTTGCCAGCCCTTCATAGAAGCCCCTCCATATATCCCATCCCAATCACAGCCCTCTCCCTGTCTCCCTCCAAAGCTTACCACTATCCTGATTTTAAAGTAATTATTATCTTGCATTTCTTTATGGTTTTTTTTTATCACCCATATGTACTGATATATGTAGGTTTACCTTTTAAAAAATGCTGGAGTAATATTTTACACTTTGGGAAATATGGAGAGTTGCATGAACTTGAGGAAGTCATGTATTCTTTTGATAATAAGCATACTCATAGTCCTTAATGTGTGCTAATGCTTATTACATGTTACCAAAACCCAGATCAGTCTTCTGCCAAACCATGCTCTCCACCACCATATAATAATGCCTTGAGCCTCAGTTTTCCCATATGAGCCCTAACAGCTGGCAGGTGATCTGACAATTATCAGCTAGTCTGTTGGTTCTCCAGTGAACACAATCTCTTTAAATATCAACATCAAATGAGGTTGTACCCTAGCTATGATGGAATAAGACAGAAACAAGTTTGCTCTGAAATCACGAAAACTTCCCCCCAAACTAATATGAGTGACTATAGTTGTTTACTAAGTACAGAAAAAAAATTAAGATACCTACTCTTCAAATTGTCCCCAGTCCCTGAGACTACCCAATCTAGAACAGAGTCCCTGGTTTCTTAAGCCTTTTTCACATCACCCAGCACAAGCCCATTTAACGCCCTTTCACCAGGCACTCTCATGGTTCTCCATGCTATATAGACACCCTTGCTGCAGCAAATTAATAGACTCAATTTCACTTGACCACAGATGTGTTCCTGGCAGTTTTGGGCATTGGTCTTGAAGATCTTTTCAATATGTCATATTTGTGACATAGCATGAAAACTGTCAACTGCTATGCAAATGTTAGCAATTACTACTTCCTTGATATGTACGGGAAACAGACATTCCCTTCTGAATAGATCTCTACTGCCTCACTGGTTTTAGTGAGAATTAATTGACATAAAATATATAAACTGAAGGTTTACAACATGATGATTTAATGCATATAAGATATTGCAAAATGCTTGCATACTAAGGTTAAGTAACAATTCTATTGCTGCTGCTAGAGAGTCACCATATTGTACATCAGATCCCCAAAACTTATTCATTTTATAACTGGAAATTTGTACCCTCTGACCAACGTCTCCCCATTTCCCCCATCCCTTAGCTCCTGGCAACCATCATACTACTGTTCCTGTGAGTTTGGCATTTTTAGATTCCACATATAAATGATATCATATAGTATTTATTTTTCTCTGACTTATTTCATTTAGTTTAATGTTCTCAAGGTCCATTCATGTTGTCACATAGAGTAGAATTTCATTATTTTTATAGCCAAATAATATCCCAGGGTATGTGTGTGTGTGTGTGTATATATACATTTTCTTTATCCATTCATCCATAAATAGACACTTTGGATATTTCCATGACTTGGCTATTGTGAGTAATGTTGCAGTATGGGACTGGGATTCCCTTGTGGCTCAGCAGTAAAGAATCCGCCTACAATGCAGGAGACATAGGAGACGAGGGTTCGATCTCTGGATTAGGAAGATCCACTGGAGGGGGGCATGGCAACCCACTCCAGTATTCTTGCCTGGAAAATTCCATGGACTGAGGAGCCTGATGGACTACAGTCCATAGGGCTGCAAAGAGTTGGACATGACTGAAGTGACTGAGCATGCAGCATGAACATGGGAGTACAGATATCTCTTCAAGAAAATTACTTCATTTCCTCCAGATATACTCCCAGAAGTGGCATTAATGGATCATGTGGTAGAGCTATTTTTAATTTTTTGAGGGACATCCTACTGTTTTTCATAGTGGCTGCATGAATTTATATTCCCACCAACAATGCACAAGAGAAGTTATTATCTCTTGACTTTTGTTAATAGCCATTCTATCAGGTGTGAGGTGATATCTCATGGTGATTCTGATTTTCATTTCTCTAATAATCAGCAATGTTGTTGTTTTGCTATAGAGTTGTATGAATTCCTACACATTTTGTATTTCAACTCTGTATCAGATAGATAGTTTGCAAATACTTTCCCCATTTAATGAGTAGGTCTTAGAGAAAAGTAATATACCAAGTTCCTTTCCCTCTAAGTAGTTAGAGAAGTGTTGAATTTATAGATGCTAAGTGCCTGAGATCCTGCTATATTCAAACCCAAGGCAAAGGTACCCTTGGACTCTGTAGTAAGTGGAAGGTGATGGTTTGTGTACTCAAGTAAAATCACCCTGTTTATCTTCCTTATTTTACAAATCAGAAAGATATATGCCACAGGGGAGAGCAAGGTCACAGAATGTTAAGTCTGAAAATGGCATTAAGATTCTTAACCAAGGATGTATCACAGAATAAAAGCATGGAAACCTGTAGACCTGGATGGATGAAGTTACACATGAAGCAAAATATACTCCTAAAGTGTCAGATGATGGGGGAAAATCTTATTTATTTGTTTGTTTATTAGTATTACTTTATTTAGGCCTATCTGGCTCCAAAGAATTGTAAGAAACATAACATGTGAATCTGTCATTCGCCTTTGATTGAGAACCTCTCGTCTAGCCTCGCTCCTAGAACACAAGCTGACCACACAGAACTTACCTCTTCATGAGACTCTCTGTTCCTCTATGCCTAGCCAAAAACTCCTCAAATCCTCTTTTCATCTTCTCATCCTATTTCATACAACTTTCAACATGGCATATTCAAATGCCACTCCTTGAGTCTAACTCAAGTGTCTCTGGCCTAAATACCCTTTCTCTATCTTCCATCAGGACAGACTGCCTTACACTAGCCCTCCATCCACAAAGATGGTCTGGTTCTGCAGGGGGTGGCACAAAAAGTAATGAACTCTCTCCTTCACGTACCAGTAATGTCATTCCTTCCTCCCCCAGGAGGGCCCATGGCTGTCACAAGCAGCACATCAACGATGTCCAGCTTGTTGGTATCCTTCTTGTCAAACCAGTAACCATGGTCAATCCATTGCCGTAGGAGCTCAATGGGGGGCTGTGCTCCATATACCTCTTTGGCTGGCATGTTGAGGTCATCTGGGGAAAGAAATGATGGCCACAGATTGTAAGTCTATGGGATCCTTTGCTCTTTTAGGAGGTAGCAGAAGACTATCCTTCCATGGGAGAGTCCATACTCAATTGTTATACCCTCACTCTAGGTAGGGCTCAGCCAGTGGACATTTTCACCATAATGGAAGAGATTTTTCAGGGTTCTGGCTTTCCTGGTTTATTGAGATCTCTGTGCATTTATTGAGATCTCTGTGCATGAGATCCTCTGTGGAAGGATGCATAGATTGGCATTAACAAACAGATATTAAAATTTTTCCCATTCCTTCACCCAAAATATATAGATTGTCTACTATGTGCTAGACACTTTGTTAATTTCTAGGGATATGATGGTGAGAAAGAAAGTCATGCTTCTAGTTGACAGAGTATTTAATTTACCACCAGGTAATAGTGGGAACTTCAACAGCAGAAAAGCTTCAAGCTAGGGTTTTTGAAGAGCAAAATCAAAAAGGCAAGGATAAATTGTGATCTCCTCCAGGGTAGGGATTGATTTTCTCCAATAGTACATTGTTCAGTACTGGCGCATAGAAGGCACTCAATCATTTCCAATGAACATTGACTAAATGCCCAGTTTTGTGTCATGTAACATTTTAGGAATTTTATACATATTACCTCATCTACTCAAGATGATGACTTTATAAGAGGAAGATAGTATTACCTTTATGTTAGAGGTGAGGAACTGAAGGTAATGGAATAATATACTTAGGGTTAAAAAGTGAGATTTGGACGTAGGTCTGTTTGACTGCAAAGCTTAAATTGCTTTTGGATATACCATAAAAATAGGAAGGGAGAACAGACGAGAGTAAGGGACAAAAGAGGGAGGGAGGACAAGAAAGGGAAAAGAAAATATGATCCCTCCCTTTAAGGAGCTGTTGTTAATTGGCAAGGATATAAATACATGCAACATTTATTGTCAATACCTTAATTTTAAAGACAGAACATGAGATAATTCAGAAGAGCAGGGAATTACTATTATTACTAAATGAGAATTCTATGAATTAGCAGTAAGAGAGTAGAAAACATAATGTATTTGGCACCAAGAAACTTGGTTTTGGCTTGTGGCTCCAGAATTTTCTAGATGTTTGACTCTGAACAGGGAATTTAACCTTCAGAGCCTCATTTAATTTACTAGTAAAGTAGATTTTTTTAAAAAGTCAGTTTTCATTCCAATCCCAAAGAAGGGCTGTGCCAAAGAATGTTCAAACTAACAGACAATTGTGCTCATTTCCTATGCTAGTAAAGTTACTCAAAATCCTTCAAGCTAGGCTTCAGCAGTACATGTACTGAGAACTTCCAGATTTACAGGCTGAGTTTAGAAAAGGTGGAGGAGCCAGAGATCAAATTGCCAACATTTGTCAGATCATGGAGAAAGCAAGGGAATTCCAGAAAAACTGCTGCTTCAATGACTACGAGGAAACCTTTGACTGTGTGGATCACAACAAACTGTGGAAAATTCTTAAAGAGATGGGAATACCAGACCACCTTACATGTGTCCTGAGAAACTTGTATGCAGATCAGGAAGCAACAGTTAGGACCTTATATGGAACAAATTACTGGTTCAAAATTGGTTCAAATTTTATGGTTCAAAATTGGGAAAGCAGTATGACAAGGCTGTATATTGTTACCCTGTTTATTTAACTTATATGTAGAGTACATCATGTGAAATGCCAAGCTGTATGAGTCACAAGCTGGAATCAAGATTGTCATGAGAAATACCAACAACCTCAGATATGCAAATGATACCACTCTAATGGAAGAAAATGAAGAGCAGCCAAGAGCCTCTTGATGAGGTCAAAAGAGGAAAGTGAAAAAGCTAGCTTAAAACCCAACATTCAGAATACCAAGATCATGGCACCCAGTCTCATCACTTCATGGCAAATAGAAGGGGGAAAAGTAGAAGCAGTGATGGATTTTCCTTTCTTGGGCTCCAAAATAACTGTGGATGGTGACTGCAGCCATGAAATTAAAAGATGCTTGGTCCTTGGAAGGAAAGGTGTGATAAACCTAGACAGTGTATTCAAAAGCAAAGACTTCACTTTGCTGACAAAAGTCCATATAGTCAAAGCTATGGTTTATCCAGTAGTTGTGTATGGATGTGACAGTTGGACCATAAAAAAGGTTGAGCACCAGAAAATTGTTGTTTTCAAATTGTTGTTCTGGAGAAGACTCTTGAGAGTCCCTTGGACTGCAAGGAAGTCAAACCAGTCAGTCCTAAAGGAAGTCAACCCTGAATATTCATTGGAAAGACTGATGCTGAAAGTGAAGCTCTAATACTTTGGCCATCTTATGCAAAGAGCCAACTCATTGGAAAAGACCCTGATGCTGGGAAAGATTGAAGGCAAAAGGAGAAGTGGGTGGCAGAAGATGAGATGGTTAGAAAGCATCATTGACTGAATGAACAAGAACTTGAGCAAACTCTGGGAAATAATGGAGGACAGGGAAGCCTGGCTTGCTGCAGTCCATGGGGTTGCAAAGAGTTGAACATGACTTAGTGACTGAATAACAACAACAAAGAGATCACGATGGCCAATAAACTCAAGGGGTTGTGAGGCTCAAAAGAAACAAATGAGGAAGTGCTTTCTAAACAGATAAAATTCTGGAAAAATTCAATGTGCTTATTTGGCAACTATTAGATTTCTTCATACACTGATAACATATTTATCTGGCACTTAATGGAATAGAAGCTTATCACAGTGTGTGAGTTGCTTCTGGAGACACAAGAGAGCAAACACTACAATCCCCTTCTGAACCTAACTACTGTCACTACAAAGTAACTTGGCCTGATCCATGGGCTCAACTTCATCCCAGGAGAAACTGGGATCCTCCCTCAGGCAAAAAGGCCTGGACCATGTCTCAACATGGAAAATTTGGCATATAGTACATAGTTAAAAATACTTGGAAATGAATGAAGGAAAGGACAAGGAACAAAAAATGAAAGAAGCAAGAAAGGGAGGGAAGGAGAGAAGAAAGGATGGAAAGATGGAAGAAAAGAAGGAAGGAAAATAGGAGGGGAGGGAAGGAATGTGGAATTATATTAACCAGAAATATTTTATCTTCCATAGACAGTAAAATTAATATGCAGCAGTCCTACAAAGGGAAATTCGGTTTTGCTGCAACTTAAAATAGAAGAATTTGGTGTGTCCAGATCCAGGCCAGTGCCTTACCCACAAATACCACTGCTTTCTTCCCTATGGGAGGCCCAAAAAGGCCTTTCCGCCGGCGATCCAGCTTGGACATGATGATATCCTGCGTCTGATTGGCTGAAGTTCTGGCAGAGAAATTGATGCAGTTGGGCAGATAAGTATTTTTGGGAAGGCGAAGTAGGAAGTTGTTGGTGATGACCGATTTGCCTGTGCCCGTGGGTCCTACGAACAGCATTGGAATCTCATGGTCCAGGTAGGTTTTCAAGAAGAAGGACTGTCGGGCTGTCTCCATGGTGGGGATGATGAGTTCTGAGACCTGTGCCACAAAGACATTGGTGAGTCTTGATACTGGACCAGGAGATTGTGTCTTGGTATTCAAGAGACTTGAGAGTTTTATCCTTACTATCCATTCAGCTCTGTCTCTTATTTATCTTTATAATTTTGAGTATTTTACCTCTCTAGCAGCCTAGTTTCTTGATCTATGAAATGGGGATAAAAATGGCATGTAGTTCACTGAGCTGTTTTGAAGGTTAAATGAAATCTTGTATGTAAATATAGACAATAACTGTCTATTGTCCCTGTTTTAGAGATGAGGAAACAGATCCAGAGCTCACCAACACAGCAAGTAAACGGAAATGCAAAGATTTTAATCCCAGCTTGTCTGATCCCAAGGACTGTATTCTTAACTACTGAAATGTCACATTGTAAACACCAATTATAGTAAGGCTGGGTCTACAGCTGCTGCCCTCTGAGACCTTTTCTTTGAGCCAAGCTGTCTGCCTTGCCCTAGGAAAGATCCACCTCCCATATGCCGTCTATACTGCCTGTCCAAGAAGGGTTAGGTATGACCCTTGACCCCCATTCCTTGTGCTTATTCCTCATCTGCTTTTCCTAAGGCTCATATTCTTGGTTCCTCCTATTAATCCCTTTAGCAATATGGAAATTGCAACACTCATCCTGGTATTCAGATTCCAATTGGGCTCTACGGGCTTGGTCTTGGATTCCTAGAATCTCTATTACTTTGAGTAGAAAACCTTGCTTTAGATTGGCTTTTCTGAGCTTGAACCCTATCATCAACCATCTGGCTGCTTTGGGTCCCTCCAATGATGGGTAGAGGAAGGGGTCTGCTGTTGTTCAGTCACTAAGTTGTGTCCAGTTCTTTTGTGACCCCATGGACTTTAGCCTGCTAGGCTCCTCTGCCCATGGGATTTCCTAGGCAGGAGTACTGGAGTGGGTTACCATTTCTTTCTTCAGGGTATCTTCCCAACTCAGGGACTGAACCTGTGTCTCCTGCATTGGCACGCAAATTCTTTGCCACTGAGCCAAGAGTGTAGCCACAGAGGAAGGGGTAGTTAGATCTAAATCATATGCTGAAGTCTACTTATATGTCTAGACTGGAAGAGGCTAGTGAACATGGAGCCACTATGCTGTGTAACTCTAGGGAGCACCACCCACACTATGATTTATGTAAATGGTGCCCCTAAAACAAAACCAGACCATAATGCAAATGGCACCAACAGGGACTGTGCAGTGTGGTGGCTATGTGTATACGGTTAGACTAAGCTTGACTTATTTTGATTAATAATTTGATCAATGAAAAAGGAGCAAAGAGAACAGAGAAATTGAAGTGGCAAGGAAGAGAATTAACAAGTATTGAGCTATGGATGTTTTGCCTGTCTTATTCCCTGCAGTTTTCCCAACAGCCCTCTGAGGCAGCTGTATTATTAGCTCACTTTTTCAGATAAAAAAATTGAGACTGGAGGATGGCCAACTTGGCCAAGTCACATAGCCAGTAAGTGATACTGAATGCTAAACCAAGTATCAAGACTGGGAATTTTAAGCAAGTTGGATTTCACAGATTTTTATTTTCAGGGGCTAGAACAGTTTTTTCACAAGTGAAAAATTCCCAGCATAACTAAAATATTTTCTGCATTTGACTCATTTGTAGGAATCTAGCAAGATTTCAGGAGAAGGCAATGGCACCCCACTCCAGTACTCTTGCCTGGAAAATCCATGGATGGAGGAGCCTGGTAGGCTGCAGTCCATGGGGTCGCTGAGGGTCGGACATGACTGAGCGACTTCACTTTCACTTTTCACTTTCATGCATTGGAGAAGGAAATGGCAACCCACTCCAGTGTTCTTGCCTGGAGAATCCCAGGGACGGGGGAGCCTGGTGGGCTGCCGTCTATGGGGTCGCACAGAGTTGGACATGACTGAAGCGACTTAGCAGCAGCAGCAGCAGCAGCAGCAAGATTTCAAACCCCTGGAGCTCAGGTGATGAAGCTCTTTTAAGGAGAATAAAAGTTTAGAACCTCAGTGCTGAGGGGTTCTTTACAGTCTTTTCAGTCTCCAGTGTGTGTCCTGAACTCATCACACATTCACTCCTGCCTGTGGCACCCTTTTCACAAGCAGCTGTGGTCCTGTCTGGTGTCTGATTTTGTTTTCAGTATTTCCACATTTCCATCCACCACCTACTACTCTACGCTAGGCCTGAACAAACTACAATTATCCCAATAAAGCTCAATTTTGTCCACCAGATACTGCAAGTAAAGGCATGAAAGTGCACATCTGGAAAAAATTTCCACAAGAAAATGAGTAGGAGTTGTAAGTGAATCTTCTGCTAACCAGAAAATCTATTAACCATTTTTCTGAGAACTCTGATTAAAGAAATCTTTCTCTGGGGATTTTAAAGAAAAGGCAAGGATCTTTTTGGCTGAGATATCTGAGAGGGGGACTGATGACCACCTGGCATTGTTCATACTGACAATAATTAGAATAGCAACTGGATAATCTAGCACAATGTGAATGCCACAGATTCATGTATAATGTCTTCAATCTTTGCAACCATTCTTTAGGTATTTTTTCTTCTATTGTGTAGTTGCATAAACTGAGGCAGAAAGGGTGAAGACTGAATAAGAAATCTGGGACTCTCTGATTCTAAAGTCTGTGCTTTTGAAGGCTCAATTCAATTAATGTTTGAACATTTTTCTAAAGTAAATTCTTTCACTTTTTCTAAAGTAAGTTCTTTAACTAACCCAGATCTGATGTTAACGTCTCCACTTTGCTGAATATCAGGTCATTACTGAGGTTCTATGACCAATAACTCTCTTTTACCTTTGCATTTGCGGAGATATGTTCCTCCTCTTTGGTGATATACTCTGTCCATGTGTACCAATGTCCACTAGCTTGCTTGAGGAAATAAAAATCATAGATGCTTCCTGGACCCAAAGAAATAGAACAAGTTATTAGCACATCAGGGGTTTACATTTCATATTTGAGATATTTAACTACCTCAGCCATAGGCATCTGAAATGTATGACTATCAGTATTGGTAACTGTATAAACTAGAAAAACATCTTTTAAAGAATAATGACTTTATTATATGTATAAAAATAATGGGTATTGATTATACAAATAATGATAATATAAATAATATAAACAGGAAGTATTGAAAAGAAAAAAAAGGGAGAAAACAAATGGCTCCAAATCTCACAATCAGAGATTACTTTCGGCAGCAATCCTTCCAGTCCTCTCTTGAGGCATACAAACATATTGAAGGTGAAAGTATAGGTAAATGAAAGAAAGAATTTTATTAGGATAGGATCATTTAATATATATCATATAGATATATACACAAATATATACGAATTATATTAATATAATGTAACATAATAAGATATAATATATATTTTTATATATCATACTATTGAAAAATAAAAACATTAAATTTAATTTTATTTAAATTAGGAGACTAAAGTGAAACTGAAGGACCTTCTGAACTTCAGATAATCATCATTCACTACAGGAGATACGGGTTCCTAAAAGTGGCTTCTTTTTTTTTTTTTTCAATTGAGGTACAATTGACAAAGACTATATTTGTTTCAGGTATAAAATGTAATGATTCAATTTTTACATTTAGTGAAATGATCACATTATAAAATGATTATAATAAAAATTGTATATATTAATATATAATGCATATAATAATAAATGATCCAGGGACTTCCCTGGTGACCCAGAGGTTAAGCAGTCACCTGCCATTAAATTAAAAAAAAAAAAAAAGTCATGTGCCAGTGCAGGGGCACTGAGCGTTCGATTCCTGGTCCAGGAATATTCTACCTATGACAGAGCAACCAATCCTGTGCACCACAACTGTTGAGCCTGAGCTCTAGAGCCCACCAGCCACAGCTACTGAAGCCCGTGCGCTGTAGGACCTGTGCTCTGCACCGAGAGAAGCCACTACAATGAGAGGCTTATGCACTGCAACGAAGACCAGCCCCTGTTCGCCACAACTAGAGAAAGCTGCACACGGCAACGAAATACTCAGGCAAGACAACAAGGACCCAGCATGGCCAAAATTAAATAAATAAAAAATAACTGATCCTATTCTTATAAAACCCATCATCATACATAGTTAGAATTTTTTTCCTTGTGAGGAAAACTTTTTTTAAAACTGAAGCATAGTTGATTCATAAGGTGTGTTAGTTTCAGAGGAGACTGGGTGCATTTAGGGTGGTATGGCCATAGACTAAAGCTGTGTTAGTTTTCACTGTATAGCAAAGTGATTCAGTTATATACATATACATATATATATATAAAACCATATACATATATGTATATAAATAGAGCTATATATATAGCTATATATATAGCATATAAATATATAATTTTCAGATTCTTTTCCATTGTATATTTTTATGAGATATTGAACATAGTTCCCTGTCCTATATAGTAGGTCCTTGTTCTCATCTATTTTTATTTACAGTGGTGTATATATATTAATCCCAAGCTCCCAATTTATCCCTCTTTATCCATTTCCCCTTTGGTAACCATAAATTAGTTTTCTACTTCTGTGAGTCTATTTCTTTTTTACAAATAAGTTCATTTGTATCATTTTTAAAAATTCCACATATAAGTGATATCATATGATATTTGTCTTTCTCTGTCTAAATTCACTTAATATGATAGTCTCTAGGTCCACCCATGTTGCAGTAAATGGCATTTCATTCTTTTGTCTGACTGAGTAGATTTCCATTGTATGTATGTATGTGTGTGTGTGTGTGTGTATATATATATATATATATATATATATATATCACATTTCCTTTATTTATCTGCCCATGAACATTTATTAATAGGGTGCTTCCATGTCTTGGCTGTTTCATAAATAGTACAGCCATAATTATTGGGGTACATGTATGTTTTTGAGTTATATTTCTCCAGAAATATGTCCAGGAGTGGGGCTGCTGGGTCATATGGTAACTCTATTTTTAGGGTTTTGAAAAACCTCCATGCTGTTCTCTGTAGTGGCTGCCCCAATTTACATTCCCATCAACAGTGTAGGAAGGTTAATTTTTCTTTCACACCCTCTCTAGCATGTTATTTGTAGACTTTTTGAGAATGTCATTCTGACTGGTGTGAAGTGATACCTCATTGTAGTTTTCATTTCAATTCCTCTAATTAGTGATATTGAGTATCTATTTATGTGCTCGTTGACCATCTGTATGTCTTCTTTGGAATCATGTGTTGTTAGGTCTTCTGCCCATTTTTTGGGGGGGTTGTTTTTTTTTCTGATATTAAGCTGTATGAGCTGTTTGTATATTTTGGAAATTAATCCCTTATCAGTTGCATTTTTTTTGCAAATACTTTCTCCCAAACTGTAGGTTGTCTTTTTGTTTTGTTTATGGTTTCCTTAGCTGTGCAAAAGCTTTTAAGTTTAGTTAGGTCCCATTTTGTTTAGTTTTCCTTTTGTTTCCATTATTCTAGGAGATCAATCTAAAAAAGTATTGCTGCGATTCCTGTTAAAGAGTGTTCTGCCTGTGTTTTCCTCTAGGAGTTTTATAGTATCCACTCTTACATTTAGGTCTTTAATCAATTTTGAGTTTATTTGTGTATATGGTGTTAGAGAATGTTACAATTTCATCCTTTTACATGTTCTCCAGTTTTTCCAGCACCATTTATTGAAAAGACTGTCTTTTGTCCATAGTATAGCCTTCCCTCCTTTTGTTGTAGATTAATTGACCATAAGTGCATGGGTTTATTTTGGGGCTCTCCATCCTGTTCCATTGATCTATATGTCTTTTTTTGTGCCAGTACAATACTGTTTTGGTTACTGCAGCTTTGTGGTATAGTCTGAACTCAGGGAGCATGAAGCCTCCTGCTTTGTTCTTCATTCTCAGGATTGCTTTGGCAATTCTGTGTCTTTTATGGTTCCATATAAAATTTAGGACTACTTGTTCTAGTTCTGTGAAAAATGTCATTGGTAATTTGATAGCGATTGCATAAATCTGTAGATTGCCTTGGGTAGAATTTTAACAATACTAGTTTTCCCAATCCAAGAACATGGTATACCTTTCCATCTGTTTGTGTTGTCTTCACTTTTTTTCATTGGTGTCTTATAGCTTTCACAGTATGGGTATTCTGGCTTCTTAGGTAAGTTTATTCCTAGGTATTTTATTCTTTTTCATGCAATGGTAAATGAGATTGTTTCTTTAAATTCTCTTTCTGATATTTCATTGTTAGTGTATAGAAATGCAACAGAATTCTGTATATTAACTTTGTCTCCTGCAACTTTACCAAATTTTTTGATGAGCTCTAGTAGTTTTCTGGTAACGTCTTTAGGATTTTTTTTTACTTCTTCTTTTCCAATATGGATTCCTTTCATTTATTTTTCTTTTCTGATTACTGTGACTAAGGCTTCAAAAACGATGTTGAATAAAAGTGGCAAGAGAAGGCATCTTTGTCTTGTTTCCGATCTTAGAGGAAATGTTTTCAGCATTTCATCATTGAATGTGATGTTAGCTATGGGTCTGTCTCATATTCTTTTATTATGTGAGGCATGTTCCTTGTATGTCCACTTTCTGAAGAGTTTTTAATCATAAATGGATGTTGATTTTTATCAGAAGCATTTTTTTCTGCATCTGCTGAGATGATCATATACTTTTTATTCTTCAGTTTAATGTGGTGTTTCACATTGGTTTGTGGAAATTGTTAAATTCTACTTGATTGTGGCATATAAGCATTTTAAGGTATTGTTGGATTCAATTTGCTAGTATTTTGTTGATGAGTTTTGCATCTATGTTCCAAAACAAAACTATTTGAGTCCAAAGTCTGTAGTCTCTGATTCCCCAAGCTGAGGTTGGAGACCATGAAAGTCATGTTAAGCCTTCAGCTTATATGACTTTCTCCTGTACTGTTCAACAGTATAAGTAGGAGTATAACTGGTATATATATATATACCATATATATATATATATATATATATATATATATATATACCAGTATAACCAGTATAACTGGAGTATAAGTGGGAAAAAAAAAAAAGAGGTGGTGTACTGATCCAAGGTTGGGGTTTTGCTGAGTTTGTATGGCAGGAGGAAAAGGGAAGGAGGGAGAGAAGGTGCTGATGAGAGAAAAACATGGAACAGGTGGGCCTTGGGGACAGATTTGGAGGGGTGGACTGGAGGGACTGGTAATTAAGGAGATAGCAGAAAGGAGGGAGCAGAAGCTAGTTGTAGCAGAGCTGGAGAGTTACAGGGCTACAAGGTAGTTTGTGAGAAGTCAGGATGATTGAACTTGGATTTGCAGAGGTGGAGCAGCTCAAGGTCAAGCTGGGGTCACAGACCTGGAGATGCCTTTGTGCTGCACAGACCTGAGTGTCTGAGGAGTCCAGCAGGGCCTCTCCCCTCTGGGGACATTTGTGTGAACCTGATCCCAGAAGCCATGGAAGAAGAGCAGTGCCTTCCACTGGGCAACACTGAAGGAGCTGTTGAGTCTCTGGGGCTTCCTAAGACTCAAACCCCAGGCTCCCCGGGTTTGGAGGCCTATGGTCCAGCACCAGGTAGCAATACTGAAGTGTAAATTATGGGGCAACATGTGCCCCTTGCTGATCTTGTGACCTTGGGTAAGTCATGGAATCTCTGGGCATTTTCAGGGGCTCCCTCAGCGTGGACTGGAGATAACCTGCTCTGTATGTTGCTCCTGCTGACTTTCCAAAGTCCCCTTAATATACATTGTATGAAGCAGGCTACTCACCCACTTTACTGCAGCATCTTCTTTCTAATCTTCAAACATACCACATGCACTCTTACCTCAGGGCTTTGGATCAGCTCTTTATGCCTGGCAGCTCTTCCCCCTGCTCTCTACCTGGCTTGTTCCTTACCTTTCAGATCTCAGCTCAGATGTCACCTCCTCTGGGAGACCTTCTCTGAACACTTCAGGTAGAGCCCCTGCGGGTCTCCATCAACATGCCAGTGTTTTTCCATCCTTGCACTTAGTATATCTCCAATTATCTTATTCTATGAGCCTACTTATTTATTGTTTGTCTTCCTCAACTAGAAAGTGAGCTCTGTGAGAGCAAGGGGATTATATGTTTTTTTGTTCACTGTTGTATCCCCAACAATTAGCACAGTATCTAGAACTATGTGTTAGTCGCTCAGTCATGTCTGACTCTTTCAACTCCATGAACTGTAGCCTGTCAGGCTCTTCTGTCCATGGAATTCTCCAGGCAAGAATACTGGAGTGGGCAGTCAATTCCTTATCCAGGGGATCTTCCCAACCCAGGTATTGAATCCAGGTCTTCTGCATTGCAGGCAAATTTTTTACCATCTGAGCTACCAGGGAAGTACATAGTAGGTGCTTAGTAAAAAGTACAAAGTAGGTGCTTTTTGAACAAATGCCTGACCAGACATGAAGCAAACACATTGTAGGCCCTCAGTATCTATTGTGTAAGGTAAGAACAACTGAACTGCTGCCTCCAGATCCTCTTGGTGTGAGAGGAAGTAGGTGGGCAGCATCGAGGCCCCTGGTCTCTGGACTCTGATCAATACACAGCGGTGATTCTGAATCACCTTCTCACTCCACCCGTTCTTCCAAATACAATCACAATACTCATCGAAAATCACTCCCTACTTCCCTCACAAAAGTAACACGAAGTTCCTATGGTCCTTTTCCCCAATGAAGCCCTGCCTCTGTAATTGTTGGAAGTCTTTTTCTTTGTTGCACTTCAAGATGAGAAGTGGGAATAAGAAGAGTGTCAGGGAAGGACCTGGCTTCTCATCCAACCATTCCTCACTGACTCACTGTGGGGCCCTGGATGAGTGACACCCTTTCTGAGCTGCAATTTCCTCATCTAGAGAATGCTATGAGGAGTATATGAGATACTGGTTGCAAAGCTTTCTCAATTTTATATATATATATATATATATATATTTTTTTTTTTTTTAATGTGAGAAAAACCTGAAGAGGACATGGAGGAAATACACAGGCTTCAGTGAGACAAGTGTTGGGCTGTGTGAGTCACAGGAGCACTGGGCATGAGAGGCTTGCAAGTTCCATTGCCTAGCCAACTCAGCAGCAGGCACAAGTGACTTGCTTCTCTCTCCACAGGACTCATCTATAATTGACCCAAAGAAGACAGCATTGGTGGTTGTAGGCTGTGTGTGTGTGTGTGTGTGTGTGTGTGAGAGAGAGAGAGAGAGAGAGAGAGAGAGAGAGAGAGAGAGAGAGAGAGAGAGTCTTGAGTTAAAGGGCTGAAACACTCCAATCTAAAAAATTTTTTTTCTTGGATGCAAAGTTTTAATATCTACCCCCTTAGCAGGAGATGCTTCTTAACTAAAAAAAAATTTTCAGCCATTAGGGCTTAAAGTCATTATAATTTTAAAAATAATTTAATCCAGCTTTGCTATTATATTTTAACTTTTCATTGTGAAAAAAATTTAAAATACACAATGCTGACTTGAAAAAATGCACAACATGAGAATTGCAAGTTAAATTTTATTTGGGGCAAAATGAGGACTATAGACCTGGGAAACAGCATTTCATATAGCCCTGAGAAATTGCTCCAAAGAGGTTGGGGGTAAGGTCAGTATATATGTGATTTTGGTGAAGGGGGAGTACATGCAATCAAGCACTTTAATTTTTGCAGAATGTATCTGCTAGTCACGAGGAGCAGTCATCACTATGAAGGATTTTAGTGTTTTTCTAGATATGAGGAAATACAAGAATTGGGCTCATAAAGTTGGATCCTGAAAATATCTATCTGAAGACCCATTCTGCTAGTTTTTCCCAGAGTACCTCATTTCTGCTCTCCACCCTGAATTCCTTTCAGGGGTGTTTAAAATCAGCAGAAACAGCAGCATGTGATTTAATCCTTGTAGAGGTAGCTGGCAAGTGCCAGTATGTAGCTGACAACAAAAAAAGGAGGATAGTATAATAAACTGTCATGTACCCATTATCTAGCTTCCAAAATCTTCAACATTTTGCAACTGTTTCATGCATTTCTACAACATCAACAACCATCATATTCATTTTCCTTCCCTTCTCGCTTCCTCCCTTTCCTTTCTTCCTTCTTTCTTAGACTGGAACATTTTGAAGCAAATCCTGATATCACATTTCATTTGAAAATACATGTGACTTAATGTTAGATCAATTTTATTGATTCCTTTATGAACTATGATGTGATTAACTCTCATTCTTCCATTTCTTCTCCTTTGGTTCTCTTTGTTGTTCTTGATGATTCTGTTGTTGTGCAGTCACTAAAGTCATGTCCAACTCTTTATGACCCCATAGAATGCAACACGCCAGGCTCCTCTGTCCATTACTGTCTCCCAGAGTTTGCTCAGACTCATGTTTATTGGGTCAGTGATTATATCTAACCATTTCATCCTCTGCAACTCCCTTCTCCTTTTGCCTTCAATCTTTCCCAGCATCAAGGTATTTTTCCAATGAACCAGCTGTTCACATCAGGTGGCCAAAGTATTGGAGCTTCAGCTTCAATTCTTTCAGCATAAGTCCTTCCAATGGATTATTCAAGGTTGATTTCCTTTAGGATTGACTGGTTTGATCTTGCAGTCCAAGGGACTCTCAAGAGTCTTCTCAAGCACCACAATTCAAAAGCATCAATTCTTTGGCATTCAACCTTCTTTATGGTCCAACTCACATCTGTACATGACTATTGGAAAAACCATAACTTTGACAATATGGACCTTTGTTGAAAAAGTGATGTCTCTGCTTTTTAATACACAGGGTAGGTTGTCATAGCTTTCCTTCCAAGGAGAAAGTGTCTTTTACTTTTTCAGGGATTATAACACTGACATTTTGTTTTGCAACTATAATGCTTCCATACCTTAGTCTTAGATCTCTATTTAAATAGGTTCAACAGTCAAACTCGGGTCTTTTAACACAAGACTATTTCAGTTCCTTATCTTGATTGATTAGTTGGCTGATTTATTTTTTATTTCTAAGAAGGGACTTAAGAGGGCTCAGTTCTCTCAGATCTTGCATGTTTGATAATGTCTGCCACTTTGTATTTGAAAAGTGACTTGGCTGAGAGTAGTATTCTAATGTCACATTTTCTTTCCCTTAGAGTTTTGCAGACCATTGTTTCAGTGTTTCTTTCAGTCTAGCTTGCTGTGTAGAAGTTTGAGGCCCATCAGATATTTCCACTTTTACTGATTTTTCTTTTCTATCTGGATGCCTGATGGAATCTCTTTTATCCTGGAAGTCTAATAATTTAATCAGATTTTTTTAATCAATTATTCTGTATCAGTTTTTCTTAGAACACAAAATACTCTTAAAATTTACAGAAATACTTCTTCATTTTAGGAAAAATTTCTACATTTGTTTCTTGGTATATATTGTCTACATTATTTATTGGGATAGCTACTCGAGGAATTAACACTGTAAGGTCTCCATATCAATCATATTCTTAGACTGTCTTCATTAGCAAGTGTAGTTGTCTCAAACCTTTCCGCTAAGCCATTTGTTAGATGTCTAGATTTATATGTTTTATCCCTTGCTGGTCCTTATTTATCAGATCATTACTAATACTGTTTAGTTCTCTATTTGTTTCTTTGGTTTTTCAATTCCTCTTTTTCTCAGATTCTGTGGTTTTAACACTTCATTTACAAACTTTAAAATGATAGATGTATTAAGATATAATTAACATATGCTCTAATTCACCCATTTAAATTGTATAATTCAATGGTTTACTAAATATACATGTATGTATGAATATATTAATATTCACAGAGTTGTACGGTTATCACCATAATCAATTTTAGAACATTTCATTACACCAAAAAGAAACCTCATACCTCTTAGCTGTCACTTCCCAAATCCTCTTCCCATTTCTCACCAGCCTGCTTGTCCCCAAGGTAACCACTAATTTACTTTTTGTTTCTATGGACTTGCTCTTTTGGACTTTTCATATTAATGAAATCATCCAATAGATACTCTTATGTGATTGGCTTCTTTTACTCATCAGAATGTTTTTAAGATTCATGCATGTTGTAGTATGCATTATTGCTTCATTTCTTTTTATTGTTGAATAATATTTAATTGTATGGATATACTGTATTTTCCCCTCCACGGATCACTGCCTTGTCATGGTGAAGGGGCTTGCATAACTCAATGAAGCTATGAGCCATGCCATGTAGGGCCATCCAAGACAGATGGGTCATAGTGGAGAGTTCCGACAAAATGTGATCCACTGGTGGAGGGAATGGCAAACCACCCCAGTATACTTGCTGTGAGAACCTCATGAACTATGTATAAAAGGGCAAAAAGATATGACACTGAAAGATGAGTCCCCTGGGTCTGAAGGTGTCCAACATGCTACTGGGGAAGAGTGGAGGAGAACTACTAATAGCCCCGGAAAGAATGAAGTGGCTGGGCCTAAGTGTAAACGATGCTCTGTTGTGGATGTGTCCCATCTCTTTAAGAGCTGTGAAAAGCACTTAAAGAGATAGGAATACCAGACCATTTCAACTGTCTCCTGAGAAACCTGTATGCGGGTCAAGAAGCAACAGTTAGAACCCTGTATGTAACAACTGATTGGTTCAAGATTGAGGAAGGAGTATGACAGGGCTGTCTGCTGTCACCCTGCTTGTTTAACCTAAACACTGAGCACATCGTGAGAAATGCTGGCCTGGATGAGTTACAAGCTGGAGTCAAGATAGGTGGGAGAAACATCAACAACCTCAGACATGTGGATGATACTACTTGAATGGCTGAAAGTGAAGAGGAACTAAAGAGCCTCTTCATGAGGGTGAAGGAGGATAGTGAAAGAGCCAGCTTAAAACTAAGTATTAAAAAAACTAAGATCATGGCATCCAGCCTCATTACTTCGTGGCAAATAGAAGGGGAAAGGTGGAAGTAGTGATAGATTTCCTGTTCTTGGGCTCTGAAATCACTGTGGATGGTGACTGCAGCCATGAAATCAGAAGATGATTGCTTCTTGGCAGGAAAGCTATGACAAACCTAGACATTGTGTTGAAAAGCAGAGACATTACTCTGCCGACAAAGGTCCATATAGTCAAGCTATGGTTTTCCCAGTGGTCACATATGGTTGTGAGAGCTGGACCATAAAGACGACAGTATGCTAAAGAATTAATGCCTTCAAACTGTGTTGCTGGAGAAGACTCCTGAAAATCCCTTGGGCAGCAAGGAGATTAAACCAATCAATCTTAAGGGAAATCAACCCTGAATACTTGTTGGAAGGACTGATACTGAAGCCAAAGCTCCAGTATTTTGGTCATCTGATGCAAACAGCCGACTCATTGGGAAAGTCCCTGATGCTGGGAATGATTGAGGGCAGGAGAAAAGGGTGTTAGAGGATGAGATGCCTGGATGGCATCACCAATGCAATGGACATGAACTTGGGAAAACTCTGGGTGATGGTGAGGGACAGGGAGGCCTAGTGTGCTGAAGGGTATGGGGTCACAGAGAGTCGGACACAACCAGGTGACTGAACGACAAGAACATACTATATTTTATTTATTCACTCATCAGCTGATGGACATTTGGATTGTCTTCACTTTTTGGCCATCATGAATTACGATGTTATGAACATTTGTGCATAAGTATTTGTGTGAACATATATTTTTGTTTCTCTTGGGCATCTATCAGGGAGTGAAATGGCTTGCTCATATGGTAAGTCTATTTTAAATTTTGTTTGTTTGTTTAACTTTTGAGAAATGCCAAATGTTGTTTTTCAAAGCTGCTGTACAATTATACTTTTCCACTATAATATGTGAGGGTTTCAATTTTCCCACATTTTCATACTTGCTCTTCATCTTTTTTTATTATTCTCATTGTAGTTGTGAAGTGGTATCTTGTGTTTTTGATTTGCGTTTTCCTGATGGCTAATAATGATAATAATGTTGAGCTATTGTCATGTACTTATTGGCCTTTTATATATCTTCTTTGGAGAAATGTTTATTCAGTTACTTTGCCTATTTTAAAACTGTATTATATCTTTGTATTATTGAATAATAATACTTCTTTATACTTTACAAGTTTCTTATCAGATATTTGATTTGCAAAATGTTCCAACCATTCTGTAGGTTGTGTTTTCACTTTCACGTTGTCCTTTGAAGCACAAAAGTTTTTCATTTTGATGAAGTTCAGCTAAATTATTTTTTCTTTAGTTGCTTGTATTTTTGTCGTCCTAAGATATTGTTGCCTAGTCCAAGATCATGACCATTTATCTGTACCTTTATTTTCTTCTAAGCTTTTATCATTTTGACTCTTGAGTTGAGATCTTTCATCTGAGTTAATTTTTGACTATGGTATAGAGGTCAAATTCATTATTTTATATGAATATATTCATTTAATCCATCACCATGTGCTGAAGGGATTATTCTTTTCCCATAAAATTATCTTTATACCTTTGTCAAAAATCAAATCACTATAAATATGAGGAGCTTATTTCTGGACTCTCAATTCTATATATATATATATATATATATAAATACATCCCTTTGCCAGTAGCATGCTTTTCATCTATAAGTTTAAAAATTAAATTTATATATTACATAATATATTATACTATAAATTTATAAGCGCTTGTAATACAAATATTTTATATTTCTTATGTCATGTTTTTCTTTTTTTTTAATAAAAATATTTGTTTTTATTTGTTTATTTGGCTGCACTGGGTCTTAGTTGTGGCATGTGGGTTCTAATTCCCTGACCAGGGATCAAACCTTGGCCCCCTGCATTGGGAGAGTGGAGTCTTAGCCACTGGACCACCAGGGAAGCCCCAGTCATGTTTTTCTTTTAGACTCTCATTCTCTGTCTCTCTGTCTCTGTCTTCCTCTTTCTGATATTGCTCTGCTATAATCAGGTAAATTCTTCTTGACATTTTCCCCAAAACTATCTGGAGTGAGTTTATTTCCCCCAATTTTGGTCACAATTCAAGGAATGGTGTGTGGATTTCTTTTCTGTAGCCTGAGGGTACAGGGGCGGGGTAAAAGAAATACTCAGTTGCCTTTGCCAGGAAACCTGGGCTTTGTAGTCTCTTTCTAAAATTTGGCCAATTTTCCTGATCCATGGGTCCATCCCACTTCCACCCCAGCTAGAAACATGCTTCACTCTGGAAAAATTCAGCTCACATCCCCCACCCAGCATGGAGTTGCAAACCCTGGTAGGTTCCTCCCACTCCTGATAAGATCTTACCAAATTATGGAAGTTTCATGCTCAAAGGTTTCGCCTTGGCATTTTTTGCAGCTGCCCAGTTACCACTGCAGTCTGCTTTTTTCTACACTGGTGATTACCAGTGAGAACTCTCAGAATTTTGTCAACTAACTTCCTTTCCACCCAGCATCGCTTTCAGGACAGTTGGGTTGTGGGTTGAGAGACACAACATCAAGGATCTTTTGTTTCTCTCCCTGTCTACTTACTACCTTTCAATGTTCAAAGGATCAGGCTGTAACTTTTATTTTTGAAGTTATTGCTGGGAAATGTTTAGGCTTAAACTTAAAATTAAAAAAAAAAAAACACATTTTTAGGCTTAATATATCGCATTATGTATTAAAGGAGAGCTTATCCTATGTTACTGCACAGCTCTACCTAGAAGTCAATCTGGTACATTTTTAGAAAGCAATCTGGCACTATGCTTACAAAAATGTTCTCTAGCTCAAGTCAGAAATTCAATTCTGGGAATTTATCATAAGGAAATAATTCACAATGAAAATAATCTCCATACACAAATATATAGCACTATTTGTGATAACAAAAACTGAAAATAATTTACGTGCCCCACATTAGAATACCAGTCAAAATTATGTCTTATAAGATAAATGGACTATTTTACAGTCATTAAAATGATTACACTATTTACAAAACAAAAAGACACACAGACAAAGAAAACAAATATGGTTACCAAAGGGCAGCAGGGGGGATAAATCAGGAATTTGGGATGAACATATATCACTATATCTAAAACATAAAACAATAAGAACATATTGTATAGCATGTCAAACTATATTCAGTATCTTATAATAACCTATAATGGTCTTTCCTGGTGGCTCAGCAGTAAAGAATCTGCCTGCAATGCAGGAGAATCAGGTTCAATCCCTGGGTTGAGAAGATTCCCTGGAGAAGGAAATGGCAGCCTATATAATATTCCTGCTTGGAAAATGCCATGGACAGTGGAGCCTGGAGGGCTATAGTCCATGGGTTCTCAAAGAGTTGGACATGATTTAGTGACTTAACAATAACAACAATAATCTAAAACAGAAAAGAATGTGAAAAAGAATATCTCTCTCTATATATAAAAGCTGAATCACTTTGTTGTACATTTGAAACATTGTAAATCAGCTATACTTCAATTTAAAAAAAAGGACTAGGGGAAATGAAGTAGATACACTCCAAGAGAGATGAATTGACTCTAAGTCAGATTGCTTACTTAAATGAGTGAAACTTATGATACGTAAATTATACCTCAACAGCTGTTATATAAAAAAGAATTTACACTTGGCACTTAAATTCACATCATCTTACACAAAAGGGAAAATCATGTGATATATCCAATTAATACTTAAGTAAAATAGAAAAGTTTAAAATTAAGTTTTGAAATAAACTATTAAATACTTAAAAATGATTGTTACAAAAATCTAAGTATTAACATAGAAAAATGCTTTCAAAAAACAATGACAGATAAAACAGAAGAATAAAAAACAGAATATATAGCCTTATGGCAACTATGTAAAGAGATGAAAGCAGATGGACAAGAGAGAGAAAGGTTTTTGGAAATGGAAATACTTAACAATAGTATGGTATGAACAAAAATGTTTTTTGATCATTTTTATTTAATAGAATTGAATTATTTTTACGATAAGAAAGGAGACACAAAAAGCATTCAGAAAGCATTTGTCCCCTTCTCTTGCTGATATTATTAGCTGGAGCTAATTTGTGGCTTGAAACAAACATTTGGAACATTTTGGCCAAAGGGAAAAGGTCCAACTGAATAAAAGTGGATTTATGGCTGTGTGACTTTGGCCAAGGTTATCATTGTATATCTGTAAAATGGCCCTGGTTTTATATCAAGCTCAGAAAAATCGCTGTGGAAGGCAAATGAGATATATGTGTCAGACATTTAGCATAGCTGTGGGCACACAGAGAGGCACTTGAGGTCTGTTTGGTACTCATCAGAGTAGGGCTTTTGTTTTCTGTGTACTGTGATTTAAACTCAAATTCTGATTCATGTGCAGGGGCAGAATGGAGGGAATAGTACTAGAAATCCAGGAAGGTGAATTAATTCTATCACCTTTTACCACCCCATGCCCCACCTCTGTTTTCTTGTCCGTCACTTGGGAGAATAAGATAAACTTTAACAGTGAAGTGAGTGGGTTTTCAAAGGACACACAATGAATGGGTAAATAAAGAGAAATTTAGTACTTTCTGGACAAATAAAGATAAATGTCAGTTGATGATAACACAACCTTGAGAGAATTCCCCAGAGGACTGCCGGCTTTCCTTAGTGTCTACTCCCCAACACAGTTCCTTCAGCACTCATTTGAGAGTTCCATGTACCCCAATGGCTCCTAGATCATGAAAAGTCCAGAAAACAATATTCCATGAGGTCAGAGAAGGCCTCCCTGGAGCTCTCGCCATGAGAATTTAAAACCCTGTGGAAAGCTTACAAAGGTATTTTATGGCTCAGACAATAAAGCATCTGCCTACAATGAGACCCAGGTTCAATCCCTGGGTTGGGGAGATCTCCTGGAGAAGGAAATGGCAACCCACTCTAGTATCCTTGCCTGGAAAATCCCATGGATGGAGGAGCGTGGTAGGCTACAGCCCATGGGGTCACAAAGAGTCGGACACGACTGAGCGACTTCACTTCAAGATGGTAATAAGTATAACCAAAACCAGATCAAGACGCCATATATTACACCATCCCATAAATTTGAAATGGCAAATCTATAGAGAACAGATGAATACCTGCCTAGGACTGAGACTGGGAACAAAGATTCCTTGAAAATGGGAATGAAGGATCTTCTTGTGGTGATGAATGTTTTAAATTTGTTCTAATGTTCCAGTGTTCTAAATTGGATTAAACAGTTGCACAACTAGGCAAATTTACTAATAACCACTGATTGCTTACTTAAATGAGTGAATCTTATGATACGTAAATTATACCTCAACAGCTGTTATATAAAAAAGAATTTACACTTGGCACTTAAAACACATTTTTGGATTCCAGTGGGTTCTGGCTAGGAGGTTGGTAATTTCCTACTAAAATACTTAGGAAGGCACAAGAGAAAGGAGTGGAATAATGTCAATGAAAACAAGACTAAAAGAAGCTAGGCGACTTCCTTGGTGGTCCAGTGGTTAAGACTTTGCGCTCCTAATGCAGGGGGCCCAAGTTCGATCCCTGGTCAGGGAACTAGATCCCACATGCTGCAAATAGGAGTTCACGTGCCACAAGACCCAGTGTACCGCAACTAAGACCCAGCACAGCCAAATATTAACAAAACAAAACACAAAGACTAAAAGAAGTTAGGTAGAATCTCCTCTAACTAGATATCAAATAAGCTGGACTGAGAAATTTTACCTCAAGAGATGGCATGAGAAACTGCAACAGGTGCACTGATATACTTTTAATTTCCCTCCTCCTTGCAACTCATGATATACAGAGATGTAAGTGACATCCCACATAGAGAATCAGACAGCTGTTCCTCTGTCCTGCCACATACTACTCTGGGAGAATTGTCTTATTACTTTTTTTGTCACCCTTGCCTTGCCAGGCCATCTTTCTACAGCTGATAGGGGTAGTAGGGTCCCAGACCGCAATGAGGAAAAAGAAAAATAGCTGTGGTGCCTTAAATTCAGTGAGGTAGGTCTTCCAAAGTGAAAAACCATGATCATTCTTCTGTTGAGAAATGTCCTCTTTTAGAATGTTCACATGAAACAAATTAAAAGGCTGCCTCCAACAGATGGCATTAGTTGATCATACATGGTCTTTGGATCTTGGCCATCCCGTTGTTTCTGACTCTAAAGGAGAGTTTACAGCATTTGGGTTTGTTTTTAGGGGGGGTTATGAATACCATTTACCCTGATCATGTCCAAAAGTAGCAAGAGTTTTGAAAACCAGCAGAAAGAGAAGTGTATGATTACCATGGAGACAAGAGTAAAGCTTAAATTTCCATGGATATGTTCACACTGATCACTTGTAAGGTGTCATTTTGCTCTTACAAACAGTTTTTTCAGAACTAAACCTACTTTCAAGTAGAGTAGTTGTAAGAGAAGATATATGAAGAAAGCAGTTTGCATTACATTATGGAAATTATAGTTTTTCTTACATTGCATCAGTTGAACAGGACGCAGAGGAAGGAGATGAATCACGGTAGACAGGAGATAGTGTAGGGAAAAGTTACCTAGGAAACTTGGAAGCTATGCACATAATTAGCTGTCCAGCAGCAGAAGGGAAGGAAAGATGTCACAAAGTGAACCAAGAATGGGGTCAAGGGTACTTTATGTACCAATTTCCTGGCACAGAGCATGAACAGACTGATCTTAATGATGAGGAAGCAAAAAGCAACATATGGAACCTGTGAAAAAAATACTGCTACATAAAGGGATATAATATGGAGATCACAATTGAAAGTATACTTCTGAACCTTGTTTAAGGCAGGACTCACAATCAAATTTGAGGAAACTGTTTGGTATCCTACATAGGATACAAAAAGACAAGTTTTTCATGAAATAAGAACAGAAAGTCATAAAGAGAAAATAGGCTTAGATGAAAAGGCAAAATGAGATTAAAAAAGGGGGGGTAGATGAGTGAGCTAATAGAGATGATGATATGGAGGAAGCAATAAAAGTTACTAACATTGATTTAACACTTTATGTGCATCATACTTAATTATAAATGTTTTATATACATCAACACATTTAATTCTTATAAGAGCACCATGAATTAGTGCTATTGTTGTCCTCATTTGATAACTGAGGAAACCGAGAGATGTTAAGGAACTTTCTCAAGGGCACCCAACCAGTAAATACTAGAGCCAGGATTCAACCTCTGAAAATATGACTTCATGGCCTGTGCTTTTAATCATACACTAAGGAAGGACATCAAGGAAACAAAAGATACAACAGCAGAATTAAAATAAGTCAAGACAGGAAAAGCATAATTGAAGTTGTGGGTGAATCATATTAAAATGAAATATCTAAATAAAAAAGGCAAAAACATAAAAATAAGGAAGGAGGAGATGATAAATACAGAAGCCAGAGAATAAAATTTTCCTTTGATGACTGAAAGAATCATGTTCTAGGAAAAATAAACAAAAGAAGACCTACATCTTGACATAGTCTGTTAAAAAAGAAAACTACAATAGAAAGGACATCAATAAGTCAACAAGAACTTGCGAAAAATAAGTGCTCTCTCTCTCTCTCTCTCTCTGTGTATATATATATATATAATTAAATCTCACCCTCATTAAAAAGAGAAGAAATTTACATAAGTACTATTTTCAAACTTCAAACATGAACAGAACATCAATATCAAACTTCAAACATGAACAGAACATCAATATACCTGAGGCAAAACTTATGGAACTACAGGAGAAATAGAAAAATACACTATTATAGTTGGAGACTTCTATACCCCTTTATCAGTAATTGACAGGTAGCAGGCAGAAAATGAGTAAAGATATATCAATAGTTAATCACCAGTCAATTGGAATTAAAGGACATCTATAGATTACTCCATCTAACAAGAGCAGAATATATTCTTCTCAAGCTCACATGGAACATTCACCAAGATAGATCATATTCTGGGCCAAAAAACACAACTTAGAAGTTTTTAATTAATAGAAATCACACAGTGTATACTCTCAGACAAGAACACAGTTAAACTAGAAAGAACTCTGTACTTTCTGTTCAATTTTTTTATAAACCAAAAACTGCTCTAAAGCTAAAGTCTATTAATATTTTTTTAAAAAGAGAAGAAATTTGGGTTTCAGCCACAATGGCAGAATAGAAAGACCCTGAGCTCAATTATCAAGAATACACCCAAATCACAATTATTTGCAGAACAGTCATCAATGAAAAAGTCTGAAACCTACCAGAAAATATCTTCTACAACTAAAGACATAAAGAAGGAACCACAATGAGACAGCTAAGAGGGATGGACTGGCAATATAATCAAGTCTCATACCCATAGGGTGGAGGCAGTCCACAAACTGGCAATAATTACAGTGCAGAGGCTCTCTCACAGGAGTGAGAGTTCTGAGCCCCATATATAGCTCCTCAGCCTGGGTCCTGCACTGGGAGGACAATATCCCCTAGAGCATTTGACTTTGAAGGCCAGTGGACTTAATTTTGGGAGTTCCAAAGGACGGGAGGAAATAGAGACTTCACTCTGCAAGGGCACACACAAAATCTCGCATGCACTAGGACCCAGGGCAAAAGCAGTAATCTGATAGGAGCCTGGGCTAGACCTACCTGCTGGTCTTGGAGAATCTTGAGGAGAGGCTGGGATTGCAGTGTAGCAGTGGCTTACCCTGGGGACATAGACACTGGCAGAAGCCATATTTGTACCATGTAGATACTGCTGCTGTGAGCAGTCACAATGGAATCCTACCCGTAGCTCATTAATACAAGATCTGAAAGTGAAAGTGAAAGTGAAGTCGCTCAGTCGTGTCCGACTCTTTGCGACCCCGTGGACTGTAGCCTATCAGGCTCCTCTGTCTATGGGATTTTCCAGGCAAGAGTGCTGGAGTGGATTGCCATTTCCTTCTCCAGGCGATCTTCCTGACCCAGGAATCGAACCCGGGTCTCCCACATTGCAGGCAGACGCTTTACTGTCTGAGCCACCAGGGAAGCCCAGGATACAAGATCTGGCCCCACCCAATAAACTGCAGGCACCAGTGCTGGAAGGTCTTGGGCCTAACAACTAACTGGGTGGAGACACATCTCCATTCATCAGCAGACAGGCTGCCTAAGGACCTCCTGAGCCCACAGCCCCTCTAGGCCCACAGGCCCACAGGCCTTTCCACCAGTGCACAAGCACTAGCCTGGCCCTCTAGGAAGCCTAGATTAGCCTCAAGACTAGCCTCATCCTATGACAGACATATTAGACAGCATATTAAAAAGCAGAGACATAACTTTGCCAACAAAGGTCTGTATAGTCAAAGCTATGATTTTTCTAGCAGTCATGTACAGATGTGAGAGGTGTATCATAAAGAAGGCTGAGCACCAAAAAATTGATGCTTTTGAACTGTGGTGCTGGAGAAGACTCTTGATAGTCCTTTTGAGATCAAACCAGTCAATCCTAAAGGAAATCAACCCTGAATATTCATTGGAAGGACTGATACTGAAGCTGAGGCTCCAATATTTTGGCCACCTGATGTGAAGAGCCAACTCACTGGAAAAGACCCTGATGCTGGGAAAGATTGAGGGCAGGAGGAGAAGGGGATCACAGAGGATGAGATGGTTGGATGGCATCATTGACTCAGTGGATATGAGTTTGAGCAAGCTCTGGAAGATGGTGAAGTACAGGGAAGCCTGGGGTACTATGATCCATGGGGTTGCAAAGAGTCAGACACGACTGAGAGACTGAACAACAACAAGAAGGAGCAGAGAAAGGGCCTGAGAACATATTTAAAAACACAGTAGCTGAAAACTTCCCTCACATGGGAAAGGACACAGTTACCCAAGTCCAGGAGGTGCAGAGAGCCTGATACAGGAGGAAGCAGAGAGGAACACACCAAGACATGTTGTAGTAAAAATGACAAAAATTCAAGGGAGACTATAAAAGGAACAAGAGAAAAGCAACAAATAACATACAAGGGAACTCTCATAAGGCTATCAGCTGATTTATTAGCAGAAACTCTGCAGGCCAGAAGGCAGTAGTGCAATATTTTTTAAGTGGCGAGAGGAAAAAACCTACAACCAATAATATTCTACCTAGCAAGGCTTTCGTTCATATTCGATGGAGAGATAAAAAGTTACACAGACAAACAAAAGCTAAAAGAGTTCAACACCACCAAATGAGCTTTACGACAAATGTTAAAGGGAACTTTTCAAAGCAAAAATGAAAAGGCCACACCTAGAAATAAGAAAATTACAAACCAAAAAAACTCACCAGCAAAGGCAAACCAACAGTAAAGGTAGGAAATCGTCCACACACAAAACTAGCAAGGAGGTTGAAAGTCAAAAGTAATAAACTCTAAAACAGAAATATAGTCCAATGGAACAAGATAGAAAGCCCAGAGATAAACCCATACACCTATGGATACTTTGATAAAGGAGGCAAGAATATACAGTGCAGCAAAGATAATTTCTTTAATAAGTGGTGCTGGGAAAACTGGACAGTCATGTATAAAAGAATGAAATTAGAACACTTCCTAACAGCATATGGAAATATAAACTCAAAATGGATTAAAGGCTTAAAAGTAAGGCCAAAAACTATAAAACTCCTAGAGGAAAACATAGGCAGAATACTCTATGACATAAATCATAGCAAGATTCTCTATGACCCACCTCCTAGAGTAACAGAAATAAAAGCAAAAATAAAAAAGGGGGACCTACTTAAACTTAAAAACTTTTGCACAGCAAAGGAAACTATAAACAAGGTGAAAAGACAACCTTCAGAATGGGAAAAAATAATAGCAAATGAAACAACTGACAAAGGATTAATTTAAAAAAATATACAAGTAGCTCATACAAATCAATAGCAGAGAAACAATCAATCAAAAAAAGGGGCAAAGACCTAAACAGACATTTCTCCAAAGAAGACATACAGATGGCTAATAAACACATGAGAAGATGCTCAACATCACTCATTATTAGAGAAATGCAAATCAAAACTACAATGAGATATCACCTCACATCAGTCAGAATGGCCATCATCAAAAAATCTACAAACAATAAATGCTGGAGAGGGTGTGGAGAAAAGGGAACCCTCTTACACTGTTGGTGGGAATGCAAATTGATACAGCTGCTATGGAGAACAATATGTGAAGTGAAGTGAAAGAGACCCAGTTGTGTCCAACTCTTTGCAACCTCATGGACTATACAGTCCATGGAATTCTCCAGGCCAGAATATGGGAGTGGGTAGCCTTTCCCTTCTCTAGGGGATCTTCCCAACCCAGGGATCAAACCCAGGTCTCCTGCATTGCAGGTGGATTCTTTACCAACTGAGCCACAAGGGAAACCCAAGAATACTGGAGTGGGTAGTCTATCCCTTCTCCAGTGGATCTTCCCAACCCAGGAATCAAACTGGGGTCTCCTGCATTGTAGGTGGATTCTTTGTATTGCATCCTGCATTGCAGGCAGAGAACAGTATGGAGATTCCTTTAAAAACCAGGAATAAAACCACCATGTAACCCAGCAATCCCACTACTAGGCACATACCCTGAGGAAACCAAAACTGAAAAAGACACATTCTAACCAATGTTCATTACAGCTCTATTTACGATAGCTAGGACATGGAAGCAACTTAAGACATCCATCAACAGATGAATGAATAAAGAAGCTATGGTACATATATACAATGGAATATTACTCAGTCATGAAAAGGAATGTGTTTGAGTCAGTCCCAATGAAGTGGATGAACCTAGAGCCTATTACAGAGTGAAGTAAGTCAGAAAGAGAAATACAGTTATTGTATACTAATGCATATATATGGAATCTAAAAAGAGAGTACTGATGAATCTATTTGCAAAGCAGCAATGGAGACACAGACATTGAGAACAGAATTATGGACATGGCTGGGAGGTTGTGTGGGAAGTACGGAGAAAGTAACATGGAAATATGCATTACCATGTGTAAAATAGATAGCCAATGGGAATTTGCTATATATGACTCAGGGAACTCAAACAAGGGCCTATTAACAACCTAGAGGGGTGGGGTGGGGACAGAGGTGGGAGGGATGTTCAAGTGGGAGGGCACATGGGTAAACTTATGGCTGATTCATGTTGATGCTTGGTAGAAATCAATGCAATACTAAAGCAATTGACCTTCAATTAAAAATAAATTTAAAGAAAAAAAGTAGTAAAATTTATACCCACAATAAGCATTTAAGAGACACAGAATACAATTATATGTAAAATATAGTAACAAAACTAGTAATAGTGAGGGGAGGAGAGTACAAATGCAGTATTTTTAAAATGTACTTGAAATGAAGAGCTCAGCAACTTATACACGCACACACACAAACACACAGACTGCCATATAACTTCATGGTTTCCATATACCAAACATCTGTAATATATACACACACACACACGAAGTAAAAGGAATCCAACCGTAACACTAAAGATAGTCATCAGATCTTAAGAGAACAAAAAAAGAAAGAAAAAAAAAGATTACAGAAACAACTCCAAACAATGAACAAAATGACAAGAATATACATCTCAATAATTACTTTAAATGTAAATGGATTAAATGCTCCAACCAAAAGACAGAGTGGCTGAATGGATACCAGAGATTGACTGCAGACCTAGAGACATACATAGACTGAAAGTGAGCAGACTCAAAAGGGTATCCCATGTAAATGGAAATAAAAAGATAGCCAAAGCAGTAACACTTATATCAGACAAAACAGACTTTAAAATAAAGACGGTTACAAGGGACAAGGAAGGACCCTACATAATGATCAAGGGATCAATCCAAGAAGATGGCTGTAAATATCTATGCACCAAACATGGGAGCACCTATGTATATAAGGCAAAATACATAAGACATAAAAGGAGTAACTGGTAATACAATAATAATAGGGAATTTTAACATCCCACTTATATCATAGGACAGATTATCCAGACAGAAAATACATTAGGAAATGCTGGTCTTCAATGACACTTTTGATCACACAGGCTTAACTGACATTCACAGAGCATTCTGGCCAAAAGTAGCATGATATACATTATTTCTTCTGGAGAAGGAAATGTCAGCCCACTCCAGTATTCTTGCCTGGAAAATTCCTATGGACGGTGGAGCCTGGTAGGCTATAGTCCATGAAGTCACAAAGAGTCAGGCATGACTGAGCGACTTCACTTTCACTTTCATACACATAATTTCAAGTGCACATGGAACATTCTCCAGGACAGATCACATGCTAGGCCACAAAAAAGCCTCAGTAAATTTAAGAAAATTGAAATCATATCAAGTATCTTTTTCAACAATGAGCTATGAGACTAGAAGTCAACTATAAGGAAAAAATACTGCAAAAGACACAAGTAAGTGGAGGCTAAACAAGCAATTGGTCACTGTATAAATCAAAGAGAACAAACAAAAATACCGAGAAACAAATGAAAGTGAAAACACGGCAATCCAAAGCCTATGGGAAACAGAAAAACAGTTCTAAGAGGAAAATTTATAGCATTATAAGCTTACAACCTCAGCAAACAAGAAAAATTTCAAATAAGCAACCTAACTTTACACCTATATGAAACAGAAAAAAGAACAAATAAAACCCAAAGTTAGTAGAAAAAAAAATAATAAAGATCAGGAGAAATAAATAAAATCGAGACTGAAAAACAATAGAAAAGATCAGTGAAACTAAAAGCTGGTTCTAGGAAAAGATAAATAAAATTTATAAAACTATAGAATGATTCATCAAAAAAATAAAGTCAGCCACTGTTTCCCCATCTATTTGCCATGAAGTGATGGGACCGGATGCCATGATCTTAGTTTTCTGAATGTTGAGCTTTAAGCCAACTTTTTCACTCTCTTCTTTCAATTTCATCAAGAGGCTCTTTAGTTCTTCTTTACTTTCTGCCATAAGGGTGGTGTCATCTGCATATCTGAGGTTATTGATATTTCTCCTGGCCATCTTGATTCCAGCTTTTGCTTCATCCAGCCCGGTGTTTCTCATGATGTACTCTGCATATAAGTTAAATAAGCAGGATGAAAATATAGAGCCTTGATGTACGGTAAATAGATGGGGAAACAGTGGAAACAGTGTCAGACTTTATTTTTTGGGGCTCCAAAATCACTGCAGATGGTGATTGCAGCCATGAAATTAAAAGATCCTTACTCCTTGGAAGGAAAGTTATGACCAACCTAGAAAGCATATTAAAAAGCAGAAACATCACTTTGTCAACAAAGGTCTGTCTAGTCAAGGCTGTCGTTTTTCCAGTGGTCATGTATGGATGTGAGAGTTGGACTATAAAGAAAGCTGAGCACCAAAGAATTGATGCTTTTGAACTGTGGTGTTGGAGAAGACTCTTGAGAGTCCCTTGGACTGCAAGGAGATCCAGCCAGTCCATCCTAAAGGAGATCAGTCCTGGGTGTTCACTGGAAGGACTGCTGTTGAAGCTGAAGTTCCAATACTTTGGCCACCTGATGAGAAGAGCTGACTCATTCGAAAAGACCCTGATGCTGGGGAAGATTGAGGGCGGGAGGAGAAGGGGCCGACAGAGGATGAGATGGTTGGATGGTATCACTGACTCAATGGACATGAGTTTGGGTAAACTCCGGGAGTTGGTGATGGACAGGGAGGCCTAGCCTGCTGTGGTTCGTGGGGTTGCAAACAGTCAGACACAACTGAGCGACTGAACTGAACTGAACGGAATATACAGAACATTAATACATGATTAAAGTGATCATTTTGAAGATAATGTATGTAGCAAAACCATAAACATTTCAATATTAGACTATAATGAAAAATGTTAAAGGAAATGTTAAAACCATAATCAGCATGATATGACATGTGTAAATACAGAGAACAGGACTAGAAGGGAGTAAGAAAAACAGAAGTGGTTGTATTTTTCATGTTGTTCTCTGGGGCCTATTTTACAACTGAGATTATAGATAATTTTAAAAAGTCATATTGACTTTTTCTAAGTTAACAATTAGTAGTTAAATTAACTCATAAGACCTGACTTCAGGGTCACCGATCTCTACACACATGGGCCAGCTCTGAAGAAGTATACCTCCTCAGGCAACCTACAAAATCTTTCCTGGCTTTTGTAAAGGCCTTACATGGATCTCACATTTTAACTGGGTTTGGAACATAATGCTCCAAACCACTACAGGGAGACAAAACAAACAGGTACCAAGTTACCTCTTTCTGGAAAGATGTTGTTTTTGGTGAGTTTGACACTTTTGGGTCTTGGGTTGTTATTATCCATACCCATGATCAGGTTGCGGAAAAACAGATCAAATTTCTTTCTGCTGTCTGCGTTGATGGTGCCGGCCACCGTCCACACCAAGGCAAAAAGGAACAGACCTTGTAGCCAGAGGAAGATCTGTTGGCTTGTCAGGCCTTCAGATAATTCACTTTCCTCCTCTTCTATTTCCCTGATTTCATCTAAAAGCAAGAATAAGAATCTCATAAAAAACTGCACAGTGCAATAGATATGAATTGGGTAGTTCTATCCTTGAAGGGCCTGGGGAAGGGACTGATATTGAATGAGTGGCCTGATCCTTTTCTACATATATTAAAATAAATTTTTTATTGTAGTAAGATATGCATAACACACAGATTACAATCTTAACCATTTTAAAGTTCAGTGGTATTAAATTCATCCATGTTTTTGTGCAACCATCACCACTATTCACATCTGGGACTATTTTCATCCTGCAAAACTGAAACTCTATACCCATTAAACATTAATTCATTACCAGCTTCCCCACAACATGACAAATAGCATTCTACTTTCTATCTTTATAAATTTGACTAATCTGGATATGTCTTAGAGGTGAAATAATATAGTCTTTTTCTGACTAGCTTATTTCTCTGAGCATAGTGTTCTCAAGCTCCATTTGTTTTGCAGCATGTATCAGAATGTGTATCAGAATTTTTATTTTGACTGTGCCATGTGGCTTGAAGGATCTCAGTTTCCTGACCAGGAATTAAACCCTGGCAGGGCAGTGAAAGCACTGAATCCTAACCACTAGACCACCAGGGAACTCCCCATAATTTCCTTCATTTTTAAGGTGAATAATATTTCACTGTATGCATGTATTACATTTTATTTATCCATTCATTGATTGGTGGACACTTGGGTTGTTTTCATCTTTGGTTACTATGAATAATGCTGCTATGAACATCGGTTCTATATTCAAAAATAATATTGCTATGAATAAAATTTCTGTCTATGTCTCTACTTTCAATTTCTTTATATATATACCCAGAGTGGAAGTGCTAAGTCATATGGTAATTCTACTTTTAATTTTGAGGAACTGAGAAACTATTTTCCATAGCAACTGTACCATTTTACATTTCATCAGTGGTGCACAAGGGTTCCAGTTTCTTGACATCCTCGTCAATACCTGTTCGTTTTGATTGTTAATATTGTTAGTACTGTTGTTGTTTGGATAGTATCCAACCTAATAGGTATGAGATGGTATCTCACTGTGGTTTTGGTTTGCATTTCCCTAATAATTAGTGATGTTGAGCATCTTTCCATGTGCTTATAAACCATTTGTGCATCTTCTTTGGAGAAATGTCTATTTAAGACCTTTGAGTATTATCTAGTCAGTTCGTTTTTGTGTGGTTAAATTTTAGGAATTCTCTATATATTCTGGATATTCATCTCTTATTCTATATATGATTGGTAAAGATTTTCCCCCATTTGTGAGTCATCCTTCTAGTCTGTTAACAGAGTCTTTGATATTCATCCTTTATCATTTATATGATTTTTAAAGATTTTCGGCCACTTATGAGTTGTCTCTTTACTCTGTTGATAGAGTCTTTTGAAAACAGTAGTTTTCAATTTTCATGGACTCTATTTGTCTTTTTTCTCTTTTATTGCTGTGCCTTTGGTGTCATATCCAAGAAATAATTTCCAAATAGCTCTCTACCTTAGATTTTCTTCTAGAAATTTTAAAGGTTTAGGGCTTCCCCGGTGGCTCAGTGGTAAAGAATCCATCTGGGATACAGAAGCTGCAGGAGACCCTGGGTTCATTCCCTAGTTTGGGAAAATCTGCTCAAGGAGGGCATGGCAATCCACTCCAGTATTTTTGCCTGGAGAATCCCATGGACAGGGAAGCCTGGCAGGCTACAGTCCATAGGGTTGGAAAGAGATACGACTGAAGTGACTGAACACACACAGTTCTTATGTTTAGGTCTTCCATTTGTTTCGAGTTAATTTTTGTACATAGCATTAAGTAAAGGTCCAGCTTCCTTTATTTCTAAGTGGATATCCAGGTTTCCTGGCATCATTTGTTGAAAAGACTGTCCTAGGGACCTTCCTGGCAGTCCGGTGGTTAAGAATCAGTACTTTCACTGCAGAGGGCATGGGTTAGAGCCCTGGTGGAGGAGCTAAAGGTCCTGCATGCCACGTGGTGCAGGCAAAAACAAACAAAAAGAGGAAAAAGAAAAAAGAATGTCCTTTCTGCATTGAATGGTCTTAGCATCCTTGTGGAAAATTATTTGACAATACATGCACGAATTTATATCTAGACATTCTACTCCATTCCATTGGTGTATCAGTTCAGTTCAGTTCAGTTGCTCAGTCGTGTCTGACTCTGTGACCCCATGACCACAGCACACCAGGCCTCCCTGTCCATCACCAACTTCCAGAGTTTACCTAAACTCATGTCCATTGAGTCAGTGATACCATCCAACCAACTCATCCTGTCATCCCCTTCTCCCCTCCGACCTGCCGCCCCCGCAATCTTTCCCAGCATCAGGGTCTTTTCAAAGGAGTCAGCTCTTCGCATCAGGTGGCCAAAGTATCGGAGTTTCAGCCTCAACATCAGTCCTTCCAATGAACACCCAGGACTGATCTCCTTTAGAATGGACTGGTTGGATCTCCTTGCAGTCCAAGGAACTCTCAAGAGTCTTCTCCAACACCACAGTTCAAAAGCATCAATTCTTTGGTGCTCAGCTTTCTTTAAAGTCAAACACTCACATCCATACATGACTACTGGAAAAAGCATAGCTTTGACTAGATGGACCTTGGTTGGCAAAGTAATATTAAAAACTACTTTTTAATATACTCTCTAGCTTGGTCATAACTTTCTTTCCAAGGAGTAGCATCTTTTAATTTCATGTCTGCAGTCACTATCTGCAGTGATTTTTGAGCCCAGAAAAATAAAGTCCACCCACTGTTTCCACTGTTTCCCCATCTATTTGCTATGAAGTGATGGGACCAGATGCCATGATATTAGTTTTCTGAATGTTGAGTTTTAAGCCAAATTTTTCACTCTCCTCTTTCACTTTCATCAAGAGGCCCTTTAGTTCTTCTTCACTTTCTGCCATAAGGGTGATATCATCTGCATATCTGAGGTTATTGATATTTCCCCCAGCAATCTTGATTCCAGCTTCTCTTCCTCCAGCCCAGCAATTCTCATGATGTACTCTGCATATGAGTTAAATAAGCAGGGTGACACTATACAGCTTTAACGTACTCCTTTTCATATTTGGAAGAAGTCTGTTGTTCCACGTCTAATTCTAACTTTTGCCTCCAGACCTGCATACAGGTTTCTCAAGAGGCAGGTCAGGTGGTCTGATATTCCCATCTCTTTCAGAAATTTCCACAGTTTATTGTGATCCATGCAGTCAAAAGCTTTGGTATAGTCAATAAAGCAGAAATAGATGTTTTTCTGGAACTCTTTTGCTTTTTTGATGATCCAGCAGATGTTAGCAATTTGATCTCCAATTCCTCTGCCTTTTCTAAAACCAGCTTGAACATTTGGAAGTTCACAGTTCACGTATTGCTGAAGCCTGGCTTGGAGAATTTTGAGCATTACTTTACTAGCGTGTGAGATGAGTGCAATTGTGTGGTCGTTTGAGCATTCTTTGGCACTGCCTTTGGGACTGGAATGAAAACTGACCTTTTCCAGTCCTGTGGCCACTGCTGAGTTTTCCAAATTTGCTGGCATATTGAGTGCAGCACTTTCACAGCATCATCTTTTAGGATTTGAAAGAGCTCCACTGGAATTCCATCACCTCCACTAGCTTTGTTCCTAGTCATGCTTCCTAAGGCCCACTTGACTTCACATTCCAGGATGTCTGGCTCTAGGTGAGTGATCACAGCATCGTGATTATCTGGGTCATGAAGATCTTTTTTATACAGTTCTTCTGTGAATTCTCGCCACGTCTTCTTAATATCTTCTGCTTCTGTTAGGCCCATACCATTTCTGTCCTTTATTGAGCCCATCTTTGCATGAAATATTCCCTTGGTATGTCTAATTTTCTTCAAGAGATCTCTAGTCTTTTCCATTCTATTGTTTTCCTCTATTTCTTTGCATTGATCACTGAGGAAGGCTTTCTTATCTCTCCTTGATATTCTTTGGAACTCTGCATTCAAATGGGTATATTTTGCCTTTTCTCCTTTGCTTTTCACTTCTCTTCTTTTCATAGCTATTTGTAAGGCCTCCTCAGACAGCCATTTTGCTTTTTTGCATTTCTTTTTCTTGGGGATGGTTTTGATTCCTGTCTCTTGCACAATGTCACGAACCTCTGTCCATAGTTCATCAGGCACTCTATCAGATCTAGTCCCTTAAATCTATTTCTCACTTCCACTGTATAATCATAAAGGATTTGATTTCAGTCATACCTGAATGGTAGTGGTTTTCCCCACTTTCTTCAATTTCAGTCTGAATTTGGCAATAAGGAGTTCATGATCTGAGCCACAGTCAGCTCCCTGTCTTGTTTTTACTGACTGTATAGAGCTTCTTCATCTTTGGCTGCAAAGAATATAATAAATCTGATTTCAGTGTTGACCATCTGGTGATGTCCATGTGTAGAGTCTTCTCTTGTGTTGTTGGAAGAGGGTATTTGCTATGACCAATGTGTTCTCTTGGCAGAACTCTATTAGCCTTTGTCCTGCTTCATTCAGTAATCCAAGGCCAAACTCCAAGGCCTGTTACTCCAGGTGTTTCTTGACTTCCTACTTTTGCATTCCAGTCCCCTATAATGAAAAGGACATCTTTTTTGGGTGTTAGTTCTAGAAGGTCTTGTAGGTCTTCATAGAACTGTTCAACTTCAGCTTCTTCAGTGTTACTGCTTGGGGCTTAGACTTGGATTACCGTGATACTGACTGGTTTGCCTTGGAAATGACAGAGACCATTCTGTCATTTTTGAGACTGCATCCAAGTACTGCATTTCGGACTTTTTGTTGACCATGATGGCTACTCCATTTCTTCTGAGGGATTCCTGCCCACAGTAGTAGATATAATGGTTATCTGAGTTAAATTCACCCATTCCAGTCCATCTTAGTTCGCTGATTCCTAGAATGTCGATGTTCACTCTTGGCATCTCGTGTTTGAACACTTCCAATTTGCCTTGATTCATGGACCTAACATACCAGGTTCCTATGCAATATTGCTCTTTACAGCATCGAACCTTGCTTCTATCACCGTGTATATCTGTCCTTATGTGAGCACTGCACAGTTTTGATTATTGTAGCTTTGTAGTAACTTTTGAAATCAGAAAGTGTTCTTTGTTCTCCATCTATGTTCTTCTTTTTCATAATTGTTTGGCTATTTAGGATCTTTGAAATTCCATATGAATTTCGGGATTGATTTTTATATTTCTGTAAAATATGTAATTGGAATTTTGATAGAAATTGCACTGAATCTGTAGATTATTTTGGGTTGTATTGACATCTTAACAATATTTAGTCTTCCATCCCATGAACTTAGAATGTTTTTCTATTTTAAATGTTCTTTAATTTCATTGGGCATGCTCTATAATTTTTATTGCAGAAGTCTATCACCTTCTTGGTTAATTTCTATGTATTTTATTCTCTGTCAGGCTATTTTAAATGGCATTGTTTTCTTAACTCAGGTTTCAGACTGTTTATTGTCAGTGTATAGAAATGCAATAGAACTGCACTATTTTTGTGTTTGATTTTGTATCCTGCCTCTTTACTGAATTTGTTTATAACAGTTTCGTGTGTGTGTGTAGTCTTCAGGATTTAGTACATATTAGATCATATCACCTGCAAACAGATAAATTTACTTTTTCTTTTCTAATGTGAATACATAATTTTATTTCTTTTTCTTGCCTAATTACTCTGGCTAGGACTTTCAGTACTATGTTGAATAGAAGTAGTGAAAGCAAGCATCCTTTCCTTATTGCAGTTAAAATGGTAAAGTGTTTCACCATTGAGTGTTATGTTCACTGTGAGGTTTTCGTATTTTACTTTTATTATGTTGTGGTAGTATTCTTTTATTCCTACCTTGTTCAATATTATTTATCATGATTTCATGAATTTTGTCAAATGATTTTCTGCATTGAGACAATGTGTTTTTTCCTTTATTCTGTTAATTATATTTGTATTACATGTATCACACATTGGTTACTTTTCATACATTGAGACATCCTTGCACCACAGAAATTAATCATAGTTGGTTACAGTGTAGAATCCTTTAGATATGCTGATAAAATTGCCTTTCTGGCCTTTAGGGGAATTTTTTACACTAATGTTTATAAAGGATATTGGTCTATAACTTTCTTGTAGTGTCTCTGTCTGGCTTTGGTTTCAGGGTAATGCTTGTTTCATAGAATGAGTTAGGAAATGTTCTCTTTTAAACATTTTGGAAAAGTTTGAGCATGATCAATATGAATTCTTCCCTAAATGTCTGGTAGAATTCACCAATGAAGTAGTCAGATCCAGGATTCTTCTTTGTTGTGAGACTTTTGATAACTGACCAATACCAGTCAGTGATCTATTCAGATTTCTTTGTGCTGCAGTCTTGGTAGATTTTGTGTCTTGGTAGGCATTTTTTTCCCCATTTCATTTAAGTAATCAAATTTGTTACCATAAAATTTTTCATAGTGCTCTCTTATAATCCTTTTTCTTTCTGTACAATGAGTAGTAATGTCTGCATTTTCATTTCTGATCTTAGCAATTTGAAGATAAAAACATGTTAAATGACCACAGGAACCAACTTGAAGGTGTACCCAATTGTCAAAGCCATTTGAACAATAAAATAAATAATTATAGCATTGGATTATAATTCATAGAACAAAATGAATATCCATGAATTCATATTTGATCACTAAATAATTGAATAAATAAGTAGGGAAGAATAGTTCTTCTTTAGAGAAGAATTCTAATCTTTAAAAGAAATATAAATTTAAATAGGAAATTTACATTAGGAAATGCCAGCCTAATAATTGCTGTAGATAAGATCTACCAATGGATGTTAAAATCAGTACATGAAAGTCTGAGGAGAAATAGGATATTTGCATAGCTTGAAATTATCTCCCCTGATGTAATTATTAATCCCAAAGGGAAAAAAAAAACAGTAACATTACAGTGGAGAAATATAACTATGAACAAAGATAATTTTGACCAGAACCTTCAACAGGAATAAGATATGTTCACATTATGTACTCGCTGAAGATTTACTGAGGATACACCATCACTTCTGTGATATTATTACTAAAAATGCAAATCTTGATTTTGCTTATTTTTTCAAAAAACCAGCTCTAAGTTTCATTGATCTTTTCTATTTTTTAAGTCTCTATTTCATTTCTTTCTCTTCTGATCTTTAAGATTTCTTTGCTTCTGTTAACTTTGGGTTTTGTTATTCTTTTCCTGTTTCCTTTAGGTATAAGGTTAAGTTGTTTGAGATTGTTCTTGCTGCTGTTCTTGAGGTTTGTATCACTGTAAACGTCCCTCTTAGAACTGCTTCTGCTGCATCCCACAGATTATGGATTGTTGTGCTTGTTTTAAATTTCCTCCAGGTATTTTGTGATTTTCTCTTTAGTTTATTCAGTTATTCATTGGTTGTTTAATAGCATATTTTTTAGCCTCTGTACTTTTTGCAGTTTTTATTTTCTTGTAGCTGATTTCTAGTCTCATAGCATTGTGGTTGGAAAAGATATTTGATATGATTTTAATTTTCTTAAATTTACCAAGACTTGTTTTGTGGCCTAGAATGTGATCTATCCCAGAGAATGCTTTGTGTGCAGCTGAAAATAATGTGTATTCTGCTGCTTTTGGGTGGAATGTTCTATATATATCTATTAGGTCCATCTAGCTTAATGTCATTTAAAGCCAGTCATTTAAATCTTGAGACAGACTCATTAAGAAAAAAAGAGAGAAAGCTCAATTCAATAAAGTCAAAAATAAAAAAGGAGAAATTATAACCAACATTATGAAATACAAAGTAATCGCAGAGATTACTACGGACAAGTATATACCAAGAAGATGAACAATCTAGAAGAAATGAAAAAATTCTTAGAGAGGTATAATCTCTCAAGACTGAACCTTGAGGAAATAGAAAATATGAACAGACCATTAATGAAACTAAATCAGTAATTTAAAATCTCCCAGAAAAGAAAAGTCTAAAGACTTTTCTTCACAGGTGAGTTCTACCAAACATTTACAGATAATACCTACCTTCTCAAATTATTTCAAACAATTGCATAAGAAGCAATACTTTTGAGCTCATTCTATGGTATCACCCTGATACCAAAAGCAAAATACCAAAGACAAAAATATCACACAAAAACAGACACATAGATCAATGGAACAGGATAGAAAGCCCAGAAGTAATCTATGCACTTACGGTCAATTAATCTATGACAAAAGAGGTAAAAATATACAGTGGAGAAAACACAGTCTCTTCAGTAAGTGGTCCTGGGACCACTATATGTAAAAGGACAACTATATGTAAAAACAGGACAACTATATGTAAAAGAATAAAATCAGAACATTTCCTCACACTATATATAAAAAATAAACTCAAAATGAATTAAAACTTAAATGTGAGACTATAAACCATAAAACTCCTAGAAGAAAACAACAGAACACCTTTTGACATAAATCATAGCAATATTATTTTGATTTTTCCCCTAAGGCAAAGGAAACAAGTTGGCTAAACAGTTGGGACCTAATTAACCTTAAAATCTTTTCCATATCAAAGGATGCAATGGAGAAAATGATAAGACAACCTACTGAACTGGAGAAAATATTTGCAAATGATATGACTAATAAGGGAGTTAATATCTAAAATATATAAAAACAAGTCATACAACTCAACATCAATAAACAACCTGATTAAAAATGGGCAGAAGATCTGAATAGACATTTTTGCAAATAATACATACAGATGACCAACAGGCACATGAAAAGATGCTCAATATAGTTAATCATCAGAGAAATGTAAATTAAAACTACAATCAGTTATCACCTCACACCTGTCAGAATGGTTTTCATCAAAAAGACCACGTATCTAATGTGGCAAGGATTAGATGGAGATTAGTGGATTAGTGGAGATTAGTGGGAATTAATGGAGATTAGTGGGATTTAGTGGTAGCTCAAACAGGCTTCCCTGGTGGCTCAGAGGTTAAAGCGTCTGCCTGCAATGCAGGAGACCTGGGTTCGATCCCTGGGTGGGGAAGATCCCCTGGAGAAGGAAATGGCAACCCATTCCAGCACTCTTGCCTGGAGAATCCCATGGACGGAGGAGCCTGGTGGGTTACAGTCCACGGGGTCGCAAAGAGTCGGACACGACAGAGTGACTTCATTTTCACTTTCACTTTCAAACAGTAAAGGCTCTGCCTGCAATGTGGGAGACCTGGGTTCAATCTATGGGTCCAGAAGATCCCCTGGAGAAGGAAATGGAAATCCACTCCAGTACTCTTGCCTGGAAAATTCCATGGATGGAGGAGCCTGGTAGGCTACAGTCCATGGGATCACAAAGAGTTGGACACAACTGAGTAACTTCACTGGTGATCAGCTAACTGGTACTCCAGGTGAGCCTTCATGCACTAAAACCACTTCCCAATATAGGTTGCTGTATTTGGAATAAAAATTAAAAGACAAATGCGAGGCAATTTCTGGGTAGAACCCTGTAGGGGAGATTAGTGGGATTAGTGGAGAAAAGGGAACCTCTGTTAGTGGGTATGTTTATTGGTGCAGCCGCTGTGGGAAATAGTATGGAGGTTCCTCAAAAAACTAAAAATAGAACTACCATATGATCCAGGGTTTACTCCTGGATATATATCTGAGAAAAACGAAACACAAATTCAAAATGATACATGCTCTCAATGTTCATAGCAGCATTACTTACAATAGCCAAGATATGGAAGCAACCTAAGTCTTTATCCACAGATGAATTGCTAGCCGCTAAGTCACTTCAGTTGTGTCCGACTCTGTGCGACCCCATAGATAGCAGCCCACCAGGCTCCCTCGTCCCTGGGATTCTCCAGTCAAGAGTACTGGAGTGGGTTGCCATTTCCTTCTCCAATGCAGGAAAGTGAAAAGTAAAAGTGAAGTCGTTCAGTCGTGTCCGACTCTTAGCGAACCCATGGACTGCAGCCTACCAGGCTCCTCCATCCATGGGATTTTCTAGGCAAGAGTACTGGAGTGGGGTGCCATTGATGAATTGCTAAATAAGACTATATATAAATATATGTATGCATATACACATACACACACACACAATGGAATACTACTTGGTCATAAAAATGAATGAAATTTTGCCATTTACAACAACATGGATGGACTTGGAGGTTATTATTCTTAGTAGGATAAGTCAGACAAAAAGACAAATACTGTATGTTATTTCTTATCTAAAACTATAACAAACTAGTGAAAAGATATGGACTTGCAGAAAACAAACTAGTGGTTGCCACTGGGAAGAGGGACAGGGGAGGGGCACGACAGTGGCTGGTGTTTAAGAGCTTTGGACTGCTATGTATAAAACAGATAAATTACAATGATATATTGTACAACACAGGAAATATAGCCAATGTTTTAAAACAACTTTAAATGAAATATAATCTTTAAAAATTGTGAATCACTAAGCTGTACACCTGAAACATATAATAATGCAAATCAACTATACTTCAATTTTTTTAAAAAATCACAATCTTAGTCTAATTATGACAAAACTAGGAAAACTGGCAAGATTGCTGGGAGAAATATCAATAACCTCAGATATGTGGATGACACCACCATTATGGCAGAAAGCGAAGAGGAACTAGAGCCTCTTGATAAAGGTGAAAGAGGAGAGTGAGAAAGCTGGTTTAAAACTCAACATTCAAAAAACTAAGATCATGGCATCTGGTCCCATCATTTCATGGCAAATAGATGGGGAAACAATGGAAACAATGACAGACTTTATTTTCTTGGGCTCCAAAATCACTGCAGATGATGACTGCAGCCATGAAATTAAAAGACACTTGCTCCTTGAAAGAAAAGCTATGACCAACCTAGACAGCATATTAAAAAGCAGAGACATTACTTTGCCAACAAAGGTCCATCTAGTCAAGCCAGTGGTTTTTGCAGTAGTCATGTATGGATTTGAGAGTTGGATCATAAAGAAGGCTGAGTACTGAAGAAATGATGTTTTTGAACTGTGGTTCTGGAGAAGACTCTTGATAGTCCCTTGGACTGCAAGGAGATCCAACCAGTTAATCCTAGAGGAAATCAACCCTGAATATGTATTGGAAGGACTGATGCTGAAGCTGAAGCTCCAATACTTTGGCCATCTTATGAGAAGAGCTGACTCATTGGAAAAGACCTTGATGCTGGGAAAGATTGAAGACAGGAGAAGGGGATGACAGAGGACAAGATGGTTGGAAGGCATCACTGACTTAATGGACATGAGTTTGAGCAAGCTCAGGGAGATGGTGAAGGACAGGGAAGCCTGGCATGCTGAAGTCTGTGGGGCTGCAAAAAGTGGGACATGAGTGAGTAACTGAACAACAACAACAGGCAAATGTAAATTGAGAAGTATTAAGAAACATAACTGGGCAGTATTCACCAAATGACAAGGTTATGAATATCAGGAAAGGCAGAAGAACTATCATAGCTTGTAGGAGACCAAGAAGATACAACAATTAAGTACAACGTGGCATTTTGAATTGGATCTTGGAACATAAAAATTTGTGGAAAAATGTGAAATTCAGATAAAATGCATAAAATAGTATAGTATCAATGTTAATTTCCTTATTATGATAATTGTTCCTTGGTTATATAAGATGTTAACATTAAAGAAATCTAAGTAAAGAGCATATGTAATTCTACATTCTTTTGCTAAGTTTTCTTTAAATTCAAAATTATTTCAAAATAAAAGCTAAAACTGTATTCAGTGTTCCTTATCTCAAGTTTTTGCTAATCACAGCTACCATGTTCTTGCATTTTAACATTGACAGTGTTAAATGTTATAGTTCCAAAATCAAATTTAAACCTATGCCCCAGTTTTTTTTTTATTTTTTGGCAGCATCAAGAACTTTGTTTGGGATTTGGAATCTAGTTCTCTGACCAGGGATGGAATCTGGGCCCTCTGCATCAGGAGCATGAATTCTTAACCACTGGACCACCAGGGAAATCCCTATTCCCCAGTTTTTAGCAGTTGTGTGTATTTCAGCACTCCTGAGAGGATTCACAGTTATAGATTCAGGAAGACAAGAGTGAGGCTACACAGGACTGTAGACAATAAACCCATTTCTCATGCTGGTGCCTTCTTTCCTGGAGGAAATACTATATAAGGACAGTGAAAGGAGCTTGGGAAAGTATGAAAAATTTACAAATAAAAATACAAATATATTATAATGTATGTAACGCATGTGCTTCTACAAATACTGTCTGTAGTTTTAATTTTAATATTTGGTTAAAGAGAGTCTCTGGCTCAACTATTTCCAATTTATTCTTTTTAAAAAATATACACCTATATGCCTCTGGAAGAAATGGGCTGAGAAAATATGTTCATGGAGTAGAAGCTGTAGGAAGATTCACCATCATTTTGAATTATGTGTTATCTTGAGAAAGAAATGGCATCCAATTGAATACAGAGTTCCAAAGAATAGCAAGGACAGATAAGAAAGCCTTCCTCAGTGATCAGTGCAAAGAAATAGAGGAAAATAATATAATGGGAAAGACTAGAGATCTCTTCAAGAAAATTAGAGATACCAAGGGAACATTTCATGCAAAGATGGGCAAAATATAGGACAGAAATGGTAGGGACCTAACAGAAGCAGAAGATATTAAGAAGAGGTGGCAAGAATACACAGAAGAACTGTACAAAAAAGATCTTTGTGACCCAGATAATCATGATGGTGTGATCAGTCACCTAGAGCCAGACATCCTGGAATGTGAAGTCAAGTGGGCCTTAGGAAGCATGACTACGAACAAAGCTAGTGGAGGTGATGGAATTCCAGTTGAGCTATTTCAAATCCTAAAAGATGATTCTGTGAAAGTGCTGCACTCAATATGCCAGCACATTTGGAAAACTCAGCAGTGGCCACAGGACTGGAAAAGGTCAGTTTTCATTCCAATACCAAAGAAAGGCAACGTCAAAGAATGCTCAAACTACTGCACAATTGCACTCATCTCACACGCTTTGTAAAGTAATGCTCAAAATTCTCCAAGCCAGGATTCAGCAATACATGAACTGTGAACTTCCAGATGCTCAAGCTGGTTTTAGAAAAGGCAGAGGAACCAAAGATCAAATTGCCAACATCCGCTGGATCATCGAAAAAGCAAAAGAGTTCCAGAAAAACACCTATTTCTGCTTTATTAACTATGCCAAAGCCTTTGACTGTGTGGATTACAACTACTTGTGGAAATTCTGAAAGAGATGGGAATACTAGACCATCTGACCTGCCTCTTGAGAAATCTGTATGCAGGTCAGGAAGCAACAGTTAGAACTGGACATGGAACAGACTATTTCAAAATAGGAAAAGGAGTACGTCAAGGCTGTATATGGTCACCCTGCTTATTTAACTTGTATGTAGAGTACATCATGAGAAACACTAGGCTGGGTGAAGCACAAGCTGGAATCAAGATTGCCAGGAGAAATATCAATAACCTCAGCTATGCAGATGATATCACCCTTATGGCAGAAAGTGAAGAAGAACTAAAGGGCCTCTTGATGAAAGTGAAAGAGGAGAGTGAAAAAGTTGGCTTAAAACTCAACATTCAGAAAACTAACATTATGGCATCTGGTACCATCACTTCATGGGAAATAAATGGAGAAACAGTGGAAACAGTGTCAGACTTTATTTTTTTGGGCTCCAAAATCACTGCAGATGGTGACTGCAGCCATAAAATTATAAGACACTTACTCCTTGGAAGAAAAGTTATGACCAAGCTAGACAGCACATTAAAAAGCAGAAATATTACTTTGCCAACAAAGATCCATCTAGTCAAAGCTAAGGCTTTTCCAGTAGTCGTGTATGGATGTGAAAGTTGGACTATAAAGAAAGCTGAGCATTGAAGAATTGATGCTTTTGAATTGTGGTGTTGGAGAAGACTCTTGAGAGTCCCTTGGACTGCAAAGAGATCCAACCAGTCCATCCTAAAGAAAATCAGACCTGACTATTCATTGGAAGGACTGATACTAAAGCTGAAACTCCAATACTTCGGCCACCAGATGCAAAGATCTGACTCATTGGAAAAGACCCTAATGCTGGGAAAGATTGAAGGTGGGAGGAGAAGGGGATGACAGAGGATGAGATGGTTGGATGGCATCACTAACTTGATGGACATGAGTTTGAGCAAGCTGGGAGTTGGTGATGGACAGGGAAGCCTGACGTGCTGCAGTCTATGTGGTCACAAAGAATCAGACACGACTGAGCAGCTGAACTGTCTGATAACTCAGTAGTTCCATTCCTAGATATATACTGAAAAAAAAAACAAAAACACGAATTCAAAAAGATACATGCACCCAATGTTCATAGCTGCATTATTCATAATAGCCAAGATATAAAAGCAACCTAAGTGTTCATCAAAAGATGAATGGATGAAGATGTGCTATACATACATAATGGAATAATATACAACCATAAACAAGAATGAAATTCTGCAATTTGCAGCTTCATGGATGGACTGGGAAGGCATTATGCTAAAGTGAAATAAGTTGACAGAGAAAGATAATACTGTATGATATCACTTATATGTGGATGCTAAGGTGGGAGGAGAAGGGGACGACGGAGGCTGAGTTGGTTGGATTGCATCACTGACTCAATGGACATGAGTCTGAGTAAACTCCAGGAGTTGGTGATAGACAGGGAGGCCTGGTGTACTGTAGTCCATGGGGTCGCAAGGAGTCGGACACAACTGAGTGAATGAACTGAACTGAAAAGTTCTCCAGATTAACATATATTCTGTCATTTCCAGTAGAATTCTGTGAAATTTGATTTGTGTGAGACAGCTATAGAGAACTTCTCCAGGACATTTAAAACAATGATTCATTTAAACCAGTGGTTCTCCATGTCCTGGAGTAGTTCCATAGTTTTGGAGACTAAAGTGATCAGTTTTCTTATAGTGTATGTATGTGTTTTGTGAATTCAGATTTTTTGTAATGTAAACTTTTGTGTGTGTGTGTTATTCCATATTTTATTTTTATTTTATTTTTTAACTTTACAATATTGTATTGGTTTTGCCATATATCAAAATGAATCTACCACAGGTATACATGTGTTCCCCATCCTGAACCCTCCTCCCTCCTCCCTCCCCATACCATCCCTCTGGGTCGTCCCAGTGCACCAGCCCCAAGCATACAGTATTGTGCATCGAACCTGGACTGGCGACTCGTTTCATATATGATATTATACATGTTTCAATGCCATTCTCCCAAATCCTCCCACCCTCTCCCTCTCTCACAGAGTCCAAAAGACTGTTGTATATACCAGTGTCTCTTTTGCTGTCTCGTATACAGGGTTATTGTTACCATCTTTCTAAATTCCGTATATATGCATTAGTAAACTTTTTAACATGGGGAAAACTTCCTATTTTATTCTTTTCAGAATCTTTTTTCCGACAGACATTTACACATGCCATCTAAATTCATTTTCCTCCAGGATGTCCCTGATAGGTAAAGAGGAACAGGAATTATTATTCCCATTGTCTGGAAGAATCTAAGCCTGAGGAAAAATGGGCTAATATGCACAAGAATACCCAGGAAGTCAATGAAAGATTAAGCCAAAATATGTGGACTCTTTCCAGCAAACTCTACTATGTACACTCAAAAGACTTGTTTGTTCTTGACCAAAATGCTGGTCTCATTGTAACTTATAGGGGGACTAGCAGGGGTGGGGGCATAAAAATAGCCAAGGCATACCCTCATTTGGCTTAAGAATTGTAGGGAAGTACTTACCAAGAAGAGAGGAGTACAGTCTCATCATTGAGAAGGCAAGGTGGATGGGAGATGTTTGGACCACAAATTTACAGTGAAGGCGAGTAAATTCAAGGCAGGGCTGGACAAGCCACATGAACATGTCATTGACCTAAGAGTAAAATTTGACATTAACAAGTGTGTTTAAGAACTTGGTACACCTCAAGGAGGCTGAAGATAAGACTACTGATGATTTTTGAGTCTAGGTATAGTGAAGAAAATCCATAGGCAACAAGACCTGTGCCCCCAGTTCCTATTTAACGTGCAGTCCACTGACTATGCCCACTCCTCCCGTTCTACTGAGCTGAATACGGAAGAAAAGCTTGGAGCCACTATGGGTCAGCTACAGGATGCATGAAACAGTTTTAGGTTCCAGGAGCCACTATATCTGACTTTTCTATAGAAAAATGTTAGGAATTCTAAACAACTGATTTGGAAATGACTGACTGGCATTTATAAGGCAGGACTCCTGTAGAAAGTGGACACTGAGAGGTCCGGGCTTATTTTCAGTAATTCCCCACATATATGTATGTATGTACATACTTACTGGTGGGTATGATGATTCTTATCTCTTGGCTCTGCTCCCTACCCACTTACTCTTCAGAAGAAATTACTTGATTTTCTCCTCTTACTTTAGTGTTTTTTCTTAAACTTTGTGACTCTTACTGAAAATTATGTTGTTATTTTTTTGTAAGTAGGCAGGTCATCATTAAATAAATACACTCATAGGTGATTATATGTGGATATGTGTGCATATATAAATGTATAGATGCTTTTCTATGTATAATCCCAAAGAAGGGCAATGCTAAAGAAAATGTCCAAACTATGGCACAGTTGCACTCATCTCACAGGCTAGGAAGTAATGCTCAAAATCCTTCAAGCTAGGCTTCAGCAGTACATGAACCAAGAACTTCCAGATATACAAGCTGGATTTAGAAAAGCCAGAGGAACCAGAGATCAGATTGCCAGTATTTGCTGGATCATAGAAAAAGCAAGAGAATTCCCAAAAAACATCTACTTCTGCTTCATTGACTAGGCTAAAGCCTTTGACTGTGTGGATCACAACAAACTGGAAAATTCCTAAAGAGATAGGAATACCAGACCACCTTACCTGTCTCCTGAAAAACCTGTGTGCAGGTCAAGAAGCAACAGCTAGAATCAGACATGAAACAATGGACTGGTTTAAAATTGGCAAAGGAGTACATCAAGGCTGTATATTGTCACTCTGCTTATTTAACATCTGCAGAGTAGATCATGAGTAACACTGGGCTGGATGAATCATAAGCTGGAATCAAGATTGTCAGGAGAAATATTATCAATTTTAGATATGAAGATGACACCATCCTAATGGTAGAAAGTGAGGAGGAACTAAAGAGCCTCATGATGAAGGTGAAAGAGGAGAGTGAAAAAGCTGCCTTAAAACTCAACATTCGATGGGAGAGAAGTTCAAAAGAGAGAGGATATATGTATACCTATGGCTGATTCAGGTTGAGGTTTGACAGAAAACAACAAAATTCTGTAAAATAATTATCCTTCAATAAAAAAATAAATTAAAAAACCCTCAACATTAAAAAAACTAAGATCATGGCATCCGGTCTCATCACTTCATGGCAAATAGATGGGGAAACAATGACAGACTTTATTTTCTTAGGCTCCAAAATCACTGCAGATGGTAACTGCAGCCATGAAATTAAAAGATGACTGCTCCTTGGGAGAAAAGCTATGACAAACCTAGACAGTGTATTAAAAAGCAGAGACAGTACTTTGCTGACAAAGGTCCATAAAGTCAAAGCTATGGTTTTTCCAGCAGTCATGTGCAGATGTGAGAGTTGGACTGTAGAGAAGACTGAGTGCCAAAGAATTGATGCTTTAGAACTGTGGTATTGGAGAAGACTCTTAAGAGTTCCTAGGACAGCAAGGGGATCAAACCAGTTAATCTTAAAGGAAATCCCCTGCTAAAGCTGAAGTTGCAATACTTTGGCCACCTGATGTGAAGAGCCAACTCATTAGAAAAGACCCTAATGCTGGGAAGGATTGAGGGCAAGAGGAGAAGGGGGTGACATAGGATCAGATGGTTGGATGGCATTACTGAGTTAATGGACATGAGTTTGAGCAAACTCTGTGATATAGTGAAGGATAGGGAAGCCTGGTGTGCTACAGTCCATGGGGTTGCAAAGAGTTGGATACGATTAAGTGACTAAACAACAATGACTGTGTATGAGTACTTGGATATGTGGTACTCAGTCAGCAAGTATTTATTGTGCATCTACTAAATGCAGTGTGATCGGTGCTAAGGATAAATGATGAACAAGAGAGACAAGGTCTCTGTTCTCATGGTTTACAGTCTCAGGGGCAGGGGAGACAATAAATAATTAAACAAGCAAGGAACTGACTTAAGTATTTACAAATCCTGGAATGTACTAGTAGGAAACAAATAAATGTATTACAATTGGATAAAACAAGAAGGGTTTAATAGCGTGGTCAGGGAAGACTTCTTGGAGAAGCGGGGCTTTATGCTAAGACCTGGGTGGCAAAGGTGAATCAACCCTTATGAGACTAAATGGGGCAAGATTTCCAGAAGAGGAATAAAAAGTGCAAAAACCTTGAGGAGGTAAAATCTGGGATTTTCTAGGAATGGAAACAAGACCCTAGGGCTGGAAGGTAATAAGCTGAGCCTGAGAGGAGTGTAGGTGATGAGGCTGGAGGGGCAGGCTGGGTGGAATCACAATCTCAGAAGTCCTGGTAAGAAGTACGACTATTGAGGACACTGGGAAGTCTGTGAAGGCTTCCTGTGCATGTGTAGACTGGCTTCTGACTATGCATCTGGACATGTGTCTGTCTGGACATGCAGATCCCCAGAGTATTTCTACAGTGAGAAGAGAATCTAACTCAAATCCTTCTTGGCTTCTTCCATGGGAAACTTTACTAGGCAACCCTGTTAATGCAGCAAAAGGCAAGAAGTACCATAAGCACTCATTCTCCCTTTCTACTTCCATCATCTGTGTGTTCTACTCTAACCTGAACATTCACACCTCTTTTAGGGAGGGAAGAAGAAAATGGACACTCTTACTAGCTGCGCTAAGAGAATTTCTCACTGGTTTTAGCCCTCTAGATTTAGGAGGTATGGCGTCTAGGTTACAGGGATGGGAAGTGGCAGGAAAAAGAAGAACACAGATCTTCCTAACCTGGTACACCTCTAGAGCAACTTCCAGAGGCATTTCTGCTGGTGGACAAAGGGTCAAGGGGTGACATCCCAGTAATCATATAGAACATTTCTCAAGCACCAGAATTCTCCACTGAGGAGTCAAAAAGTAACGGAGAGGATGGAAGAGAAAGCAGAAATTGACTACAGAATTCCAGCTCCACATGCAAAATAAAATAAAATAATAATGGCAAGAAGCCAGAAAGCAAGGTAATTGGGGACAATCAGGGAATTTCCTGCCGCTCCTTGCCTTCCATAATTATGAACGTGAAAACGATCCTAGAAGGCCTTTGAGATGAGAAGTCAGGAGACAAGGAAGGACAGAAAGGAAAGGGACCAGAGGGTCTCACCAATTCCTTGTGCTCCTCAGTGAGACTGGAAGGCAGGGTATCCATGTAGGAATCCTTCAGGGGCTTCCAGCCTAGCTGATGGGGTTCCATGTAGATCATCCCACACCTGGCAAGCACAAACAGAGGACCATCCTGGTTCACATTGGGCTCCCAAGCACGTAGGGGTGAGGTAAACAGGCTGGAGCTTGAGTTGGAGAACAGACCTTCACCAGCTCCAAGCCAAAGGAAAGATGCACAGATTTTGCCAGGAAAAGGGTAGAAACCAGTGCTAAAAGTGGGGTCTTGAGAATCAGAGACCTGTTTTCAAATCTCAGCCCCAGATCCTACTAATTGAGTGACCTCGGAAAAATTTCTTCTCTGTCTCTGAATTTGTGTCCTTGTCTGTAAATTGAAGAATATAAAAAATAAGTAGCTTGTAAGATTATTATAATGGTTAAATGAAAGGCCAGTAAAGAATTTGGCACTATGTCTAGCATACAGAACACTCTTAATCAATGAAAACTACTCTTATAATTTTCATAATGTTAGTACATTACCATGTACTGACATGTAACATTGTATTTAGCAAGTTTTTCCCCATTCTGTTATATCTAGGTACACTCCTCTTTGTTACTAACACTGGCTACCATTTATTCAGCACCTACTATGTGTCAGCCACTATGCTAAGTCTTAATGGCCTTCATTTCTAAATATTCCTCTTTATGGTTTACATTTTAGACATGAGGAGACACTAGCTCAGAGAGGCTTATTGACTTGGAAGAGGTCACACAGCTAGCAAATGGTGTGTTGAAGGTGGGAACCCAGGCTGGTCTAACTGGCCATGTGATCTTTCTACTCCCTTACATTGCCTTTGGGAATGTGAGCTTATTTTTATTTTATTATTTTATTTGTTGTGGACTAGGAGGCATATGATTGGATTAATTATTATCCTCGGCACACATCATTAGCCCATGCATGGCCTTTCTTAGTTAATTGTTTTCAATAATGTAATCAGTGTCCATGAACCCAACACCCAGACAGAAGCTACGGTTTTGACAATAACCTTTATCTAATTATAAAGTCTCCCTTATCCTATCCCCCTGGCTTTCCCCACCTAGATTACACAGAATCTTGAATCTCACATTCACTGGTCCTTTGATTTCTTACCTTCTTATGGTTTTGTATACATACACATATTTAGTTGTTTAGTTGGGTTTAATAATTTAAAAGGGGATACTATGCTGCATGTAATATTACAGGCTTACTTTTCTTGCATTTTAAAAAATATTTATTATTTATTTTTGTTTGGGTTAGGTCTTCGTTGCTGTGAAGGCTTTTCTTTAGTTGTGGCGAGTGAGGGGTTGCTCTCTAGTTGCGGTGCACAAGCTTCTCATTGCAGCGGCCCCTCTTGCTGTGCAGCGTGGGCTCTAGGCATGTGGGCTTCAGTAGTTGTGGCTCCTGGGCTCTGGAGCACAGGCTCAGTAGCTGTGGCACTCGGGCTTAGTTGCCCTGGGGCATGTGAGATCTTCCCAGATCAGGGTTCAATGCCATGTCTCCTGCATTGGCAGGTGGATTCTTTACTACTAAGCCACCAGAAACGCCCTATAGGCTTACTTTTATATATAATACTGCTTAGATTTTATCTTTAATTTTATTAAGACTTATCTATAAAGACATTTATCAGTACAGTTCACTTATTTTGAATGACATACAAATACTACAATCTGTGATTTTATTATACTTTCTAATTCTTTCCTATTAATAGGCATTTGGGTCATTTCTAAGTGTTATTGTGAATCATGCTGCTCTGAAAATTCTGGTACATGTCTCCTGTTGTACATGGGCACAAGTTTATTTTCAGTATATACTCACAAGCAGAATTGCTCAGCCATAGGATGGAGGAGCCTGGTAGGCTGCAATCCATGAGGTCACTAAGAGTCGGACACGACTGAGCGACTTCACTTTCACTTTTCACTTTCATGCATTGGAGAAGGAAATGGCAGCCCACTCCAGTGTTCTTGCCTGGAGAATCCCAGGGACAGAGGAGCCTGGTGGGAGGCCGTTTATGGGGTCGCACAGAGTCGGACACAACTGAAGTGACTTAGCAACAGCAGCAGCAGCAGGGCATATAAAGGTTAAACTTTAGGAAGTAGTTCAATTCAGTCACTCAGTCGTGTCTGACTCTGCGACCCCATGGACTGCAGCATGCCAGGCTTCCCTGTCCATCACCAACTCCTCGAGCCTACTCAAACTCTTGTCTATCGCACTGGTGATGCCATCCAACCATCTCATCTTCTGTCGTCCCCTTCTCTTCCCACCTTCAATCTTTCCCAGCATCAGGGTTTTTTCAAATGAGTCAGTTCTTCACATCAAGTGGCCAAAGTATTGGAGTTTAAACCTCATCATCAGTCCTTCCAATGAATATTCAGGACTGATTTCCTTTAGGATGGACTAGTTGGATCTCCTTGCAGTTCAAGGGACTCTCAAGAGTCTTCTTCAACACCACAGTTCAAAAGCATCTTATCCAAAGTGTTTGCCTGATTTTGTATTCCTACCAGCAGTGTGGATTGAGGACTGATTTTATGACAAAGTCTGATAAAAGGTAATATAGGTGATCTGCTAGAATTTAATCATATTTGTGGATTTTTAGAGCTTTTCCTCCTGCTTAGGCTTAGTGAGGCTTCACCTTACCTCAGGGGGCCCATGCCAGGTGACTCACCTGCTCACAGTGGCTGGGGAGGCCTGTTCCAGGTCAGCCGGCTCGAAAATCAGACTCATCTTAGGACTCATCTGGATAATCTCTCCACTCATTAAACACAGCTGAAAGTACAAAGCAGAGGGGTAGAGGGCAGCAAATGGGTTGAATTCTATCTGCAAATAAAAGGCCTCAGTGGAGACAGAGATGGTTTGAATTCATTCAACAAACGTTTCTTGAGCACCTACTCTGTGCCAGGCACGATGCTAGCTATGCAGAATAAAACAGACAAAAAAATTCCTGTCCTCTTGAGCTCTGCATTCTGCTGGGAAGAACAGATGATAAGCAAAATATATAGGCTATACAAGGATGAAAATGCTTTGGAGAATGCTGTGTCTGGTGAGATGTAATGTTAAATAGGGAAGTCAAAGAACCACTGAATGGCAGCCTTAGATGAAGAATCTAGAAATTATCAGATTACAGCTAGTGTCATGGTTCCTTCCTCAGTGTTTAACACAGAACTTAATTGCACACTGGCATCCTATTTTATTTTTTCAAGTTTCCCACAAAGACTCCTTCTGGAATCCTTCAGGGACTGGTCCAGGGTTAGAGTGATAAGAATATCTCGATATCATTTTTGAAATGGAAAGATCATTAGAAGCCCTAGTGTTTAGCAGGTATATCCCTACAGAAAGCAGTGCAAATATACAGGACAGCCTCTGAGTATATACACTAAGTCTGTGGCACTGCTGCTCATTTCCCAACATGGGTTAAAGTGAGATGTTTAAGTCCTAAGATGGCTTGAGGCCTTGGTCTCTCAGGGGAAAAGAAGAAATTCCATTGCTCCATGTTTCTCCTCCTAAGTTGGTGTCTAAAGAGCTTCTTGCAAATTACCTGACCCACATCAAACATGTCTGTAATCAGGTCATTACTTGCAACCCCAGAAAGGTCACAGCTGTTATGGACTAACACCACTAACAGTGTCATCTCTGAATATCAAGAAAAGTAAAATAGACCCATAGCTGTGACAGTAGCTTGATTTCATTCAGAGCTGAGAAGAGCCATCAGGAATTTCACTGACTCTTTATACTTCTGATCTCAAGACCAACCAATACATGCGTACAATTAGTTTACATACCATAGTCCATATCATGGAATAAAACTCACTTCTATATTTATATGTTATATAATCAAAATTATGAACATGCTATTACTAGTATATGTGTGTAGTTTGGATAATTAAGCTTTCCATTGTTGAGCATGACTCAGTCTTGCAAAATGTAAATGCAGTTGGAAAATATATTTTGATTTGATAAGGAAGTATAGTCAGTGTATGAAATCTTCCCTGATTCAAGTCAATGTATGGCAAAACCAATACAATATTATAAAGTAAAATAAATAAATAAATAAGCAGAAGAAAAACAATGAATATAATAAAAAAAAAACCTCTTCTTTGAAATGGTGATAAATATGATTTTATTTTATTTTAACCTTTATATAGCACTTGCTACATGACAGGCACTATTATAAGCAGTTTGTAAATATTAATTTATCTAATCTTGCTAACAATATTATAACACAGACACTATTATCCTCATTTTACAGATGATGCAACTGAGGTATAGGTATAGCTTTCCTAAGGTTACATGACTGCTGAGTGGTAAGATAGGATCTGAACCCAGGCTGTCCAGCTCCAGAGACTAAGCTCTTTGCCACTACGCTTACTGCAGTAGGCAGAACGTATCTTCCAAAGACTGCTGTGATGTCTGCTAACCCACGTGTACTTTTGCAGTGTGATCTCACCCACCTCCATCAAGAGGTGGCATCTACTTCTCTACTTCCTTGAATCTGGAAAGGTTCTGTGACTTCTTCGACTTAACAAAATTCAGAGAAAGTAATGCTGTTTGAGTTCCAAGTAGAGATTTTAATTTCCTGCCTCTTGCAAATCAACCACCAGGTAAGGAGTGCCACTACTCCAAGACCACCAAATGATAAGCCCAAGTCACGTGGACAGGCCTGGAGGATAAGATGCTATTTGAGAGAAAGAGAGGCAGAGAGAGAGAGAGAGAGACAGAGACAGAGAGTTACAGAGAGACAGACAAGTCAAGGAGGAAAGAGCTCCCAAAAACTGAGTGAAGAAGCTACCATGGATGTGGCTCCTCTAGCCCTAGCCACCCCAGATGACATCATGAGGATTAGCTTAGCCCTTTTGAGCCTTTTCAAAATTTATAATCTACAGTATCACGAGCAAAGTTAAGCCACTAAGTATTAAGATAGTTTGCATCTTTATTTATACAGCAATGGATAACCAAAATACATCCCATATATCAGGTGCTTTGTATGGACTATCTTAATTAGCAACACCCCTATTTTATTACTACCTTTTTAACAAATGAAGAAATTGGTTCAGAGAAGTTATGTGACTTGCCCAACTTGCTCAGTTGTAAAGCTAGTAGTCCAATTTAAAGCCAGAACCAAGGCTTTTAACCATTATGCAACAGTATCTCAAAACACACTCAACTTACCCACTATAGGTAAAAACAAAAGTATAATTCATGAATTGATAACTGTTACTTTCTTATGTGGCATTTATTCTCAGTGTAAATAAGTGTATACATTATATATCCTGATCAATCACACTTCAGTAAAAGAGTTTATTCCCCATCCATGTAAAAGTGGTATCAGAAAGGTACCTTTTTATTGTCATCCAGAACAGTGTTCATATTTTCAATCCAAACAGCATCCACTGGCCCATCAAATATAATCCACTTGCGGTCATCAGACAAAGAAGATGCTTGCTCTCGGAAAGCATTGGCAAGGACACCATCTGTCCATTCATGGCTCACTTGATCAAAGCACCCATACAGCTGCCCCATGGTGATAGCCTTGGGATTAATGATCTTATACTCCACAGCAAACTCTTCCATCTGTTTGGCTGGACAAGAAGGTTCAACACAAGTCACAAAGTTTCTGGTGAAACTTTAGACAAGAGTCAATGCCATCTAAAAGGTCAAACAAATTTATCAGCATGCCATCCAAGGATAGTCCTTATAAAATTTATACTCAGTCTGTATAAAAATTGGGATAACTGGATAGGCAATGCCTTAAACTGTTAGGTTATTACAGCTATTAGTTTCTCACCATATTGTCTTCTGATGCTCATTTCAAACAAGTCAAATGAGCCATTCAGATCTAAATAAAGTCTGTCTGGGCCTAAAATAACTCAGGCAGTAAAGGAGAGAGATGCCATATAATCAGGTCTCTTTATGTATCTGGCTTTCATGGCTACCCTAGAACCTTGACTTTGACTTGAGATGAGGAAACAACTGACAGGTAAAAGATGGTTACTTTCCTTTTCCTCTATCTGAAGGGCTAGCTAAGGCCTGGAACCTCTTATTTCATTGCTCAATAAGTGTTCCCTGAGAATAGAGCACCAGGACTGAACTGGAATACACAGGCTGATGGATGGTACATCATATGTAATAACAGAAAGTAACCACACTTTTACATGATCCTTCAAAGTAAGGAAAAACTGGAGTGCATGAACCATGAACTAAATAAAGAATTGTTCCTGCAGAATCCTGAGGCAAAGACAATGGGGTAGCCTCCTTTCTCTTCATTTAGTTTCCTAGACTATATTCAATACCTAAATTACTATTTAAGTTGGAAATGCGCAAATTAGTTTTTAATGTCAAGTCAGTGCTGAAAACAAAAATCTCAAAAATCCAACAGTAACTTGTTATTACAAAAAATATTAAAGCAAAGCACACTGGAAGGGATTGTGTAAACACGGGCAGAGCGAGGCACTGCTTTTCAAAACCACAGCTTTGTGTTTTATAAAAGGAAAACCCCCAAACTTTCTCTGGCAAAAGACATAGCTTTTGTTTATTGAGTAGACACTGTGCTAAGTTATTTACCTGTATGAACTAATTTAATTATCACAATGATCCCATTATCACAATGATTCCTCAGGGAAAACAGAGGCAAAGAGAGGTTTAGTAACTTGCCCAAGGTCTGTGTCTGATTCAAAAGTCTGAGGCCTTTCTTCTACATTAAATGAAAGGAAGGAAAGGAGGAGGGAGGGAGGGAAGCAGAGTGGATGGGAGGGAGGGAGAATGAGAGGCAGAAAAAAAGGGACAGGGAAGACAAAGAAAGAGGCAAAGAAGGATGGAAAGAAAACAGAAACCATGCAGTGATCTGTTTTTAGAACAATTTTGTTTAGGCAAGTGAGTGGCAGGAGTTTCCCTCTCACTGGGAAGCTTTTGGAGAAACCACAGTTCAGCATTTGAGAAAATTCCTCCAGCCTAATGGTGCACATAAAACCCCCTGTTAGAAGCTCTCGCTCTCTTTATTTTCTGCCTGCAGACCCCTGTGTGCCATGTTCTATTTCTGGCTCTAATGTCACAATCCAGGGATGGCAAAGCTAACAGCCTAGCATCATCTCTCTTGAACCAGTCAACTAAGTGGGGACACCTGTTCTTCCTGGAAGTCAGGGATGTGAGTTTTACCTTCGTATAAATCACCCAGAGCCGCAGCCAACACTTTATAAGCACAGGTCTTGCCACCCATGGGATCTCCAACAATCATATAGCCATGTCTTACCAGCATCATCTCGTAGATCTGGGAGGAAACACCATGTAAGAAGTTAATCATTCCAAACCTCCCAGAATTGCAATTAGTCAGAAGTCAACAAGGAATGAGGGCTACAGTCATTTTTTTCATCTATTGCTTAAATATCTTTTCGATGAATAATAATATATGTGTGCATTTCAGATTTTTTAAGGGATGAGAAATACTATTTACTCTGTACCTCTCCATGTGCTAAACATGAAGTGATTCACCTAAGTCATTTCATTTAATCCACTCAGGCATGTCTTGTGCTGTGTGTGCTGTGCTTAGTCGCTCAGTCATGTCTGACTCTTTGTCACCCCATGGACTGCAGCCCACCAGGCTCCTCTGTCCATGAGGATTCCCCAGGCAAGAATACTGGAGTGGGTTGCCATGCCCTCCTCCAGGGTGTCTTCCCAACCCAGCGATTGAACCCAGGTCTCCTGCACCTCAGGTGGATTCTTTACCAACTGAGCCACCAGGCATCATTAACTACTTTCAAATGGTGGGAACGCTGAGCCCAAGAGAGGTTAACTGACTTGCCCAAGCTCATCAGTGGTGAAACCAGGATTTGACCACAGGGCCTCTGATTTCAATGCTGCCAATCTTTCCATTACACCATTTCTACTTGCTTTTAAAGAGGAAAAGGAAACAGTGGTCATTTTAGCAAACTGTATTTCTATTGGAAATTTCCTTTCTTAAGGCCTAAATGCTACTCTGACTTAATTTGAATTCTCAATAGATTAAAATGTATTTTATGAGACAGGAGAGATGCTGTAAAATACAAATGACCTTCCATGTAATTTAGCCCTTACCCTTGAGAATCAATAGCGAAGTGGAAGCTCATTTTTTGACTTTTCTTATTGTTTTGTCTGTCTGTGATGAGTAGTCTATGATAGCTGAAATGGAAATGCTTTGGTCATTTATATTAATGCGACATGTTTTCTCTTCCCTTCTAAACTGTGAATCTCTCAGAAAAAGGGAGTACATGAAGCTTTTTATTTTAAAGATTATGTTCTCATTATTTTTCACCTTCCCTGGAGGAGGAAATGGCAATCCACTCCAGTATTCTTGTCTGGAAAATCGCATGGACAGAGGAGCCTGTGGGGCTACAATCCATGGAGTTGCAAAGAATCAGACATGACTGAGCAACTAACACACATTTTTCACCTTGGAAGTGAGTTATACAGAGGGTCTAAATGAAGACAATAGGGGTGGTACAGGTACTGATAAAAGTGAGTCAGCAAATATTTGTTAAACACCTACTATGTGCCAGACACTGTTCTAGATGCTATCGACACAGGGGATAAAACAAAACAAAACAAAAATCCCCAACCATCAAGTAAAGTTTACATTCAAGTAGGAAAGACATTTCAGACAGAATAAAGATAAGTGAGTTGACTGTGCATTAGAAAGAAGAAAGGCACTTACGCTTCAATTGTCTCTCACCTTCCTCCTCACACACCTTTAAATAGATTACTGAAAGTGAAAGCCTCTCAGTCATGTCCTACTCTTTGCAACCCCATGGACTATACAGGGGGAATTTCTGTGGAATTCTCCAGGCCAGAATACTGGAGTGAGTAGCTTTTCCCTTCTCCAGGGGATCTTCCCAACCCAGGGATCAAACCTAGGTCTCCCACATTGCAGGCAGATTCTTTACCAGCTGAGTCACACGGGATGGCCAAAAATACGGGAGTGGGTAGCCTAACCCTTCTCCAGGGGATCTTATCGACCCAGGAATTGAACCAGGGTCTCCTGCATTGCAGGTGGATTCTTTACCAACTGAGATATCAGCAAAGCCCAAAATGAATTATTAAGTTATCACTATGACAAAAAAGATGGTAACTCCATACATATATTTTTGGCTGTGCTGGGTCTTCATTGCAGCATGCATTACGAAGCACAGGCTTAGTTGCCCTGCATGTAGGATTTTAGCTTCCCACCCAGGGATTCAACCTGAGTCCCCTGTATTGGAAGGTGAATTTTTAACTACTGGATCACCAGGGATCTCCTCATTTATTTTGTTTTTGAATATTGGTACTAAAATAGTTAAACTATATAAAAATTTACCTGTAGGCCTGCAAATTACTTTGAAATACATAAAAAGTAAGATAAGTGGATTATGAATGTACAGATAAGTGATAAAGTAAGTCCAAGGTAAGAAAAACCCAAGTGAGATGGTAGGTGTTGCGAGAGGGCATCAGAGGGCAGACACACTGAAACCATAATCACAGAAAACTAGCCAATCTGATCACATGGACCACAGCCTTGTCTAACTCAATGAAACTAAGCCATGCCGTGTGGGGCCACCCAAGACGGGAGGGTCATGGTGGAGAGGTCTGACAGAATGTGGTCCAATAAGAGAAGGGAATGGCAAACCACTTCAGTATTCTTGTCCTGAGAACCCCATGAACAGTATGAAAAGGCAAAATGATAGGATACTGAAAGAGGAACTCCCCAGGTCGGTAGGTACCCAATATGCTACAGGAGATCGGTGGAGAAATAACTCCAGAAAGAATGAAGGGAAGGAGCCAAAGCAAAAATAATACCCAGTTGTGGATGTGACTGGTGATAGAAGCAAGGTCCAATGCTATAAAGAGCAATATTGCATAGGAACCTGGAATGTTACGTCCATGAATCAAGGCAAATTGGAAGTGCACAAACAGGAGATGGCAAGAGTGAATGTCAACATTCTAGGAATCAGCAAACTAAAATGGTCTGGAATGGGTGAATTTAACTCAGATGACCATTATATCTACTAATGTGGGCAGGAATCCCTTAGAAGAAATGGAGTAGCCATCATGGTTAACAAAAGAGTCCGAAATGCAGTACTTGGATGCAATCTCAAAAACAACGAATGATCTCTGTTCGTTTCCAAGGCAAACCATTCAATATCATGGTGATCCAAGCCTATGCCCCAACCAGTAACGCTGAAGAAACTGAAGCTGAATGGTTCTATGAAGACCTACAAGGCCTTTTAGAACTAACACCCCAAAAAGATGTCCTTTTCATTAGAGGGGACTGGAATGCAAAAGTTGGATGTCAAGAAACACCTGGAGTAACAGACATATTTGGCCTTGGAGTACAGAATGAAGCAGGGCAAAGGCTAATAGAGTTCTGCCAAGAGAATGCACTGGTCATAGCAAACACCCTCTTCCAACAACACAAGAGAAGACTCTACACATGGACATCACCAGATGGTCAACACTGAAATCAGATTGATTATATTCTTTGCAGCCAAATATGGAGAAGCTCTATACAGTCAGCAAAAACAAGACCAGGAGCTGACTGTGGCTCAGATCATAAATTCCTTATTGCCAAATTCAGACTTAAAGTTAAGGAAGTAGGGAAAACCACTAGACCATTCAGGTATGACCTAAATCAAATCCCTTATGATTATACAGTGGAAGTGAAAAATAGTTTTAAGGGACTAGATCCGATAGACAGAGTACCTGATAAACTATGGATGGAGGTTCATGACATTGTATAGAAGATAGGGATCAAGACCATCCCCATGGAAAAGAAATGCAAAAAAGCAAAATGGATGTCTGAAGAGGTCATACAAATAGCTGTGAAAAGAAGAGAAGTGAAAAGCAAAGGAGAAAAGGAAAGATATTCCCCTTTGAATGAAGAGTTCCAAAGAATAGCAAGGACAGATAAGAAAGCCTTCCTCAGTGATCAATGCAAAGAAATAGAGGAAAACAACAGAATGGGAAAGACTAGAGATCTCTTCAAGAAAATTACAGATACCAAGGGAACATTTCATGCAAAGATGGGCTTGATAAAGGACAGAAATGGTAGGGACCTAACAGAAGCAGAAGATATTAAGAAGAGGTGGAAAGAATACATGGAAGAACTGTACAAAAAAGATCTTCATGATCTAGATAACCACGATGGTGTGATCACTCATTAGAGCCAGACGTCCTGGAATGCAAAGTTTAGTGGGCCTTAGGAAGCATCACTAGGAATAAAGCTAGTGAAGGTGATGGAATTCCAGTTGAGCTATTTCAAATCGTAAAAGATGATGCTATGAAAATGCTGCACTCAATATGCCAGCAAATTTGGAAAACTCAGCAGTGGCCACAGGACTGGAAAAGGTCAGTTTTCATTCCAATCCCAAAGAAAGGCAATGCCAAAGAATGCTCAAACTACTGCACAATTGCACTCATCTCACACGCTAGCAAAGTAATGCTCAATATTCACCAAGCCAAGCTTCAACAGTATGTGAACCATGACATTCCAGATGTTCAAGCTGGTTTTAGAAAAGGCAAAGGAACAAGAGATCAAATTGCCAAGATCTGTTGGGTCATCGAAAAAGCAAGAGAGTTCCAGTAAAACATCTACTTCTGCTTATTGACTACGCCAAAGTCTTTGACTATGTGGATCACAGTAAACTGTGGAAAATTCTTAAAGAGATAGTAATACCAGACAACCTGACCTGCCTCCTGAGAAATCTGCATGCAGGTCAAGAATCAACAGTTAGAACTGGACATGGAACAACAAACTTGTTCCAATTCGGGAAAGGAGTACATCAAGGCTGTATATTGTCAACCTTCTTATTTAACTTATATGCAGAGTATATCATGCAAAATGCCAGGCTCGATGAAGCACAAGTTGGAATCAATTTGCTGGGAGAAATATCAATAACCTCAGATATGCAGATGACATCACCCTTATGGCAGAAATCTAAGAGGAACTGAAGAGCCTCTTGATGAAAGTGAAAGAGGAGAGTGAGAAAGTTGGCTTAAAACTCAATATTCAGAAAACTAACATCTGGTCCCATCACTTCATGGCAAATAGATGGGGAAACAATGGAGACAGTGAGAGACTTTATTTTCTTGGGCTCCAAAATCACTGTAGATGGTGATTGCAGCCATGAAATTAAAAGATGCTTACTCCTTGGAAGGAAAGTTATGACCAACCTAGACAGCATATTAAAAAGCAGTTTTTAATATTACTCTGTCAACAAAGGTCTGTCTAGTCAAAGCTATGATTTTTCCAGTAGTCATGTATGGATGTGAGAGTTGGACTATAAAGAAAGTTGAGCTCCGAAGAATTGATGCTTTTGAACTGTGGTGTTGAAGAAGACTCTTGAGAGTCCCTTGGACTGCAAGGAGATCCAACCAGTCCATCTTAAAGAAATCAGTCCTGAATATTCATTGGAAGGACTGATGCTGAAGCTGAAACTCCAATACTTTGGCCACCTGATGCAAAGAACTGACTCATTTGAAAAGACCCTGATGGTGGGGAAAATTGAAGGCAGGAGGAGAAGGGGACCACAAGGGATAAGATGGTTGGATGGCATTACTGACTTGATGGACATGAGCTTGAGTGAGCTCCAGAAGTTGGTGATGGACAGGGAAGCCTGGAGTGCTGCAGTCCATAGGGTTGCAAAGAGTCAGACACAACTGAGCGACTCAACTCACTGAACTGAACTGATATATAGTGCATCTATAAAATCCCAAAGAATAATTGGGATTCAATATTGGGTTAAATGAATTGTGTCAAAACTACCAGACTTGATGACATAGTAGGGAAAAATATTCTTAATGAGAGAGTAGAGGAAATTTTTTTAGTAATTTTAAAAAATTAATTAATTTGTTTTTGGCTGTGCTGGGTCTTTGTTGCTTCATGGGCTTTTCTCTAGTTGCATCAAGCAAGGGCTACTCTCTATTTGTGGTGTGTGGGCTGCTCATTGCGATGACTCTTGCTATTGTGGAGCATAGGTTCGAGAGCTTGTGGGCTTCAGTAGTTGAGGCACATGGGCTCAATAGTTTTGGCTCCTAGAACTCAGGCTCAATAGTTGTTGTTCATGGGCTTAACTGCTCTGCAGCATGTGGGATCTTCCTGGATCAGGGATTGAATCTGTGTCTCCTGCACTGGCAGGTGGATTCCTTACCACTGAGCCACCAAAGAAGCCCTGGGAAAAATTTTTATTCCTAGAAATTTTATTCTGATTCAGAATCTGGAGACCAGGGTCCTAACCTTGATCTTTGATTCTCAATAACAATATGATTTTGTGAAATGATGATGCTTTGCATGTCTGTGGAGATGGTGGGGTTGACAATGATACAGTAATCAGTCACCATATCTGGCAGTTTACATATTTCTTGTCTCAATATTACTCTGTGGGAAAGGTTTTACTGTCTTTATTTTATAGATGAGGAAACTGGGGCTCAGAATGTTGAACTAACTTGTCTAAAATCTCACAGCAAAAAACGGAAGGGGGTGAGATTTGAAACTAGGTCTATATGAATCCAAATCTGTTCCCTCTCTGGATGCCAGTGTTCTTATGGGGCCAAACACCAGATGGCATTTAAGGTCCCTTGTAGTTCTGTCCTATGATTCTGCAGAAAAAGTGCATTTGAGACTTACATTATTCAGTTTATGTCTTTAAGGTAGTTTTACATAGAAAGTGATCGTAGGGAAGGAAACCTGAAATTAGGTGAAGTTTCACTAAGGTTCTCCAAGATTGAAACTGTAGAGACACTTCTTTCATGTATTAGTAACAGCACCTTGATTTTCCCTGAGGAACCACCACTTTATGTTTCAGTCCACATGACTTGACTTGGGTGGCTCTGACTCCATCTCCACTTCTGGCAGAGGTGGGGTTATTACTGTCTCCTTCTTATCTTTGTAATTGCTTCAGGGATGGTCATGTGACTTTATCAACACCATCCAAAGCTAATCCTGAGACTTTTTTGCTGAGGACACTCTGAGAGTGATGTTCTTTTTCCTTCTGGACTTGAACATGAGACAATTTAAGTCTGAGGTTACTGGGGGCCTACCTGAGAATGAGTTTTTCATGCAGAGAGAAGCAGAATCCAGAAATGGAGAGAGATGGATTCCTGATGACATTATCTAAATAAAATCTGTATCCTCCTATGCCTGAGGCCAACATATCTCTGGACTTTTCAAGTTAGGTGAGTAAATTCCGTTTTATTGACTAAGACAGTTTGAACTGAATTTCTATCATTGGGAGGGTGCTTCCGTCATAGCTCAGTTTGTAAAGAATCTGCCTGCAATGCAGGAGACCCTGGTTTGATTCCTGGGTCGGGAAGCTCCCCTGGAGAAGGGATAGGCTACCCATTCCAGTATTCTTGGGCTTCCCTTGTGGCTCAGCTGGTAAAGAATCTGCCTGCAATGTGGGAGACCTGGGTTCGATCCCTGGGTTTGGAAGATCCCCTGGAGAAGGGAAAGGCTACCCACTCCAGTATCTGGCGTGAAGAATTCCATGAACTATATAGTCCACAGGGTTGCGAAGAGTCAGACACAACTGAGCGACTTCCACGTTCACATTCTATCACTGAGAACCAAAAAAGTCTTGACTAATTCAAAGCACAATGCCCCGAAAGGTTCTATTTCATCCCTAAATTAAAAAAAAAAGAAAGAAAGAAACCCCAGGGAAGATGGTGATAGGAAAAATATTGGATTTTAAACGCCAATTCCTAGAAATGAAAATTGAAGGCACAATGGATTGTTAAGTGTCTTCATCTCTACCTTCAGCTCTAATTTCCAATTGCCATCAGTTCAGTTTCAATCTACCATAGTTCTTTGTGATATCTGACCTCAGCAAATAATAAACAGGTACATTTCCACATAGGTACATGGAACCAACCTGGATAATTTTTCCAATAAACCAAGGTACTGGCTGAAGTTTCATCTTTTTGATGTTCGCATTTAGTACTTCCATAAAAACTGCATAGTCTGGCTGTGGAAGAATAACTCCAGGAAACAAGTCTGATATAATTCCCTGTTAACAAAAATTCAAGATGCGAAAAGTATGAATTATCAGGTATATAACCTCAACATTTTTTTTAATGGAATCTACAAATAGCAGGAATCCTTGGAAAATTCCAAACCTCAATTATCCTATACCAAAATCATGTACCTTATCCACAATTACAAATTCCAACAATATTTGTTAAACATGATGTTTCTTCCCAATAATTTAAAAAGTCAGCAAATAGCTAATGTCTGTGCTATTTCAGTCATTACACTAGGAATGAACAAAATGGCCATGCTTTCTGTCTTTAAGAGCTTACAGCTTAGTAAGGAAGATAGGTGTTAAAATAGTTACAAAACAATTATATTTGATATAAACAACTAACTACTCACACTCAACAGCAAATATTATCCTATTAGTGAAACTATTTTTATTAAAAATCAAGAATTAGGGATACTGCTATTACCATTATTACTTAATATTTGGGGGAGGGTATCTGGCAATAGGGATGCTGGCTAGAGAATGGAAAGGGTGTAAGGAGTGGAAGAGGTGCCAAAATTTTTTTTCATCTTGGGAAGTAGAATCTCAGTGCTTAGCCAAGGTCTCAAACCATTGCATACCTGAAACAGAGGGACATCTTGAGCCAAGAACTTGGCCAGGTTGACATCAAGCAAGGCCCGGAGCAGCAGGACACTCTCATTCTCCTCTGGATACTTGAGTTTCAGGTTGCCAGCAGCAGTGAGCACAGACTTGACAGCACGCATGCCATAGTCATAGTGATGCTGGGAGGAGAGTTGCTCTGAACACAGGCGGTAGGTTGCAACAATCTTCTGAGCAAGACTGGGAGGGCAAAGACATGTCCGCAGACCCTCCAGTAAGGCCCATGTCTTGCTCAGCAGACATTCCCAACATGTTGTGCCCTGACCCTTCAGGAGCCAGGCTTGCCCATGAATGTGATGGAAAAATCATATCATTTGAAGGTTTCTTCATAGAGTTACCATAATGACCTAAGGAAGCACTATAACTCTCTTTCAAAGGTAGGATGAAAAATAGCGAGCACATACATAAGTATAATATGTACTGTATAAGAAATTGCACGTGTTTATAATCTTATGTGTATATATGAGTGTATGTGTATGCCACACATAGACACATTTGGGAAGATTACATCGAATGATTAACAATGTTAGTGCCTATAGAGTGGGGCTACTAAGAGATACAATGAAGTGAAGTGAAGTGAAGTGAAGTGAAGTTGCTCGGTCATGTCCGACTCTGCGACCCCATGGACTGTAGCCTACTACGTTCCTCTGTCCATGGGATTTTCCAGGCAAGAGTACTGGACTGGGTGAGTACTGGAGTGGGTTGACATTTCCTTCTCCAGAGGATCTTCCTGACCCAGGGATCAAACCCAGGTCTCCCGCACGGTAGGCAGATGCTTTACTGTCTAAGCCACCAGAGGACACTCAATTTTGCACTTCTGTAACATTACAATTTTTTTCAATATCCATCTTTTAATTTAAGAAAACCAACTCAAAAATTAGTATACTCAGCACATAACACATGTATGCTCATGTGCACTACCATATCTGATTCTTCCTGAGCACACAGGGGACCACATTTCCCAGCCTTCCCCACAGGGGTGGCCACATCGCTGACTCCTAGCCAGTGGCATATGAATGAAGTGGAAGTATGCCACTTTAAGGGCTGGTCCATAAAAACTGCCTCCATAAGCTCCTCCATGCTCATGTGTTATAGCTGTGAGATATAAGTTACCTGGGTTCCTTGGGGAAGAACTCCCCTGATCACAGACACCCATTTTGGATTTTCAGGGAGTGAAAAATAAAACTTTTACTATGCTAAGCCATTGGAATTTGGAGGTCAGGTTTACCCTAACTAATGTGCTGATGCATGTTTTCCTTGCAGGACTCCTGTCTAACAAGACTGCTTTACACTAAAAGCAAAGACTGTGTTGCTCACCAGCACCTAGGACTGGGCAGGACATAAGGTAGATGGCTCAATGAAGGCTTGCCAATTGAATAAATGAATTGAACAGGCAAATCAATGTAAGCCAAGTCTCCTATAGAAAACAATAAACTAAACCTCTTATGACTGAGGCAGCCTCTTAGCCTAGTAAGGATGACACATTCTGTTGAGAACATCTATAGCCCTGTGCATTAAGAGCAATGACTTCCAGACCACAAAGACACTTTGGGCCTTGTGGAGATATCTGTGGTAACAAAAAAATCAATTGATTATGGCCAAGCAATGTGAAAAGGCAAATGTAAAATTTGAAATAGATCAATAAAAGCCATTTTACAGTGAATATTCACAATTCTGGTTATATGTGAAAAAGAGACTGATGCTTGTGTATGTCTGTGTCTCAGAAAACTGGGTAATACTTGAGAGATAATTAAGTTGATTGGAGTAAATAAATATTATATTGCTAACAAAGTTAATTCTAAATTATATTAATTTTTCTTCTTCAATCTTGATCAAAAACAACTCAACCTTGAAATAATTTCATGTCTTTCAGTCATTTAGGAATGTGTGTGTGTGTGTGTGTGTGTGTGTGTGTGTGTTAACAGTGAGGGATAGAGAAGAAATGAGTGAGTCTTCCTTAGAAGTAGTCCAGATATATATAAAGGGAGTGGAGGGCTCTTTCTTGGGAATCTTGGCCATTTCCTAGTCAGAGAAGGGGTCAAGACAGAGACCAGGGCTATGTACATTCAGATAAACTTGTGAGTAAAAGCATATATCTCAAGTTTCTCTTTTTTTTGTTTTCCAATGGACAATTTACCTTGAATCCACCCTACAAAAAGTCATTCCATCACTCTTTCTTTAAAACACACTGGAAAGCCAATATAACGTACCTTCTGGAGTCTAGAAATCCCATAGAGTAGAGGGAGATTTCTCCAATGAGGGCATAATCTGGCACCATCATGGCCACTGTCCGAAACAAGGCCTGGAAAAGAAATGCCATTCAGAACCTAAATTTGTAAGGTGAAAACTGGGGAAGGCACATCTAAAGAGGCAAAGAGAAGTAACATGATCATTCAGACCACCCAGTGACAGTCAAGGAAAGGAAGGCTGGAGGACAAATCAGTGCACAGAGACTGTCTTTACCAGATGGATCCACTGCTCCACGAACCTCCCCACTAGCCTTGTCCAAATACATTGGGTCCCTCAATGGTTGTGTGAAAGGCTTTAGGTGCCAGTATCCTAGCAACACTTCATCCTCCTATGCCAAATGGAGTTTCAATAGCTTCAGTCAACTATTGGAGCTTTCTGGTGTTCAATGTAGACAGCAGAAGTCATTCAGGGATGCAGGATAATTATATAGCAGAAGAATCCTGAAGTTAGACAGATTTTGATTTAAAAAATCAAGTCCTTGTTCTGCTACATAACAACTGTGGATAAGTTAGGTAACCCCGCTAGACCTCAGGTCTTTAACCTCAAAATGGTCTAACAACTATGCCCTCTTCATAGTTATCATGAGGGCAAATACCTTACAAATAGCTGTGAAAAGAAGAGAAGTGAAAAGCAAAGGAGAAAAGGAAAGATATAAGCATCTGAATGCAGAGTTCCAAAGAGTAGCAAGAAGAGATAAGAGCCTTCTTCAGCAATCAATGCAAAGAAATAGAGGAAAACAACAGAATGGGAAAGACTAGGGATCTCTTCAAGAAAATCAGAGATACCAAAGGAACATTTCATGCAAAGATGAGCTCGATAAAGGACAGAAATGGTATGGACCTAACAGAAGCAGAAGATATTAAGAAAAGATGGCAAGAATACACAGAAGAACTGTACAAAAAAGATCTTCACGACCCAGATAATCACAATGGTGTGATCACTGACCTAGAGCCAGACATCCTGGAATGTGAAGTCACATGGGTCTTAGAAAGCATCACTACGAACAAAGCTAGTGGAGGTGATGGAATTCCAGTTGAGCTATTCCAAATCCTGAAAGATGATGCTGTGAAAGTGCTGCACTCAATATGCCAGCACATTTGGAAAACTCAGCAGTGGCCACAGGACTGTAAAAGGTCAGTTTTCATTCCAATCCCAAAGAAAGGCAATGCCAAAGAATGCTCAAACTACCACACAATTGCACTCATCTCACACGCTAGTAAAGTAATGCTCAAAATTCTCCAAGCCAGGCTTCAGCAATATGTGAACCATGAAATTCCTGATGTCCAAGCTGGTTTTAGAAAAGGCAGAGGAACCAGAGATCAAATTGCCAACATCTGCTGGATCATCGAAAAAGGAAGAGAGTTCCAGAAAAACATCTATTTCTGCTTTATTGACTATGCCAAAGCCTTTGACTGTGTGGATCACAATAAACTGTGGAAAATTCTTCAAGAGATGGGAATACCAGACCACCTGATCTGCCTCTTGAGAAATTTGTATGCAGGTCAGGAAGCAACACTTAGAACTGGACATGGAACAACAGACTGGTTCCAAATAGGAAAAGGAGTTCGTCAAGGCTGTATATTGTCACCCTGCTTATTTAACGTCTATGCAGAGTACATCATGAGAAACGCTGGACTGGAAGAAACACAAGCTGGAATCAAGATTGCTGGGAGAAATATCAATAACCTCAGATATGCAGATGACACCACCCTTATGGCAGAAAGTGAAGAGGAACTCAAAAGCCTCTTGATGAAAGTGAAAGTGGAGAGTGAAAAAGTTGGCTTAAAGCTCAACATTCAGAAAACTAAGATCATGGCATCCGGTCCCATCACTTCATGGGAAATAGATGGGGAAACAGTGGAAACAGTGTCAGACTTTATTTTTCTGGGCTCCAAAATCACTGCAGATGGTGACTGCAGCCATGAAATTAAAAGACGCTTACTCCTTGGAAGGAAAGTTATGACCAACCTAGATAGCATCTTCAAAAGCAGAGACATTACTTTGCCAACAAAGGTTCGTCTAGTCAAGGCTATGGTTTTTCCTGTGGTCATGTATGGATGTGAGAGTTGGACTGTGAAGAAGGCTGAGCGCCGAAGAATTGCTGCTTTTGAACTGTGGTGTTGGAGAAGACTCTTGAGAGTCTCTTGGACTGCAAGGAGATCCAACCAGTCCATTCTGAAGGAGATCAGCCCTGGGATTTCTTTGGAAGGAATGATGCTAAAGCTGAAACTCCAGTACTTTGGCCACCTCATGCGAAGAGTTGACTCACTGGAAAAGACTGATGCTGGGAGGGATTGGGGGCAGGAGGAGAAGGGGACAACAGAGGATGAGATGGCTGGATGGCATCACTGACTCAATGGACGTGAGTCTGAGTGAACTCCGGGAGTTGGTGATGGACAGGGAGGCCTGGCGTGCTGTGATTCATGGGGTCGCAAAGAGTCAGACACAACTGAGTGACTGATCTGATATGATCTGATCTGAAGTGATTAAAAAGGTGTATAGCACATAGTAAGGGCTCAATAAACATCAGGTATTGTTATTATTGGGGCTTTCCAGGTGGTGCTAGCAGTAAAGAACCCGCCTGCCAATGCAAGAGACATAAGAGACGTGGGTTTGATCCCCGGGTGGGGAAGATTCCCTGGAGTAGGGCATGGCAACCCATTCTAGTATTCTTGCATGGAGAATCCCATGGACAGAGGAGCCTGGTGGGCTACAGCCCATAGAGTCGCAAAGAGCTGGACATGACTTAAAGGACTTTGTATTTTTGATCTTAGAGGAGAAGAGACTTGCCTAAGTCATGCAGTTAGAGGTAGAGCCAAGACTAGAATCCAGACTTCCTGACACCAACCCTGAGTGTTGTCTACTGGGCTACACTGTCTCATGAACGTTGTTTATGCAGATCTAGCATGGTTGTTTGGAGAAGGCAATGGCACCCCACTCCAGTACTCTTGCCTGGAAAATCCCATGGATGGAGGAGCCTGGTAGGCTGCAGTCCATGGGGTAGCAAAGAGTCAGACACAACTGAGCGACTTCCCTTTGACTTTTCACTTTCATGCATTGGAGAAGGAAATGGCAACCCACTCCAGTGTTCTTGCCTGGAGAATCCCAGGGATGGGGGAGCCTGGTGGGCTGCCGTCTATGGGGTCACACAGAGTCAGACGCGACTGAAGCAACTTAGCAGCAGCAGCAGCATGGTTGTTAGCTGGGAGGGATGCAGGAGGGACTTAACAACAATTGTGCACTATAAAATGAGAAACGTGGGTTCAAATTCTACTTTGGTGTCTACTGGTCTATGTTGATCTAGAGAGGAGGGGTCACTTGTAGGGATTTCCTTGGCTTCTTTTCTATTCCCAGGGAGGAGGAGGAGTGGTATATGTGAATTAGATTCCAGGAACTAATCAGAATGCATTTCTAGCAGATGGAGCATCATATGCTATTGTGAATATACATTTTTGTCCAGGTCTCTCTTTCACTTGAGGGAATGGAACAATAATTTGAAAGAAAACCTATAAAAAGTGGGTCTTGAAGTCTCTCTTTCTTCATGCAGTTGGGGGGGCTAGATGCTCCACAGGTAGAGACCCAGTCACTTTGCACTTTGGGTTTTTTTCATCTATGAGAGCAGCATGCTAAGGTCATTTAGTGCCTGTCCTCTTGAAGATGGCCTGGCTGGCATTCTCTCTCTCCTACTTCAGAGGCACTTTCCTTTCGCCATAGCAGCAGGGCCAATGCTTATTGCCATGGTTGTAGCTCAGGCCAGTTGAGCAGTAGGTCTCGAGGATATATTAGCTCTCTTGTTATCTCTCTAGCTGGTTGGAACATTCTGCTTTGGTGTGGACACCACTTGGGCCTAACTAGCTTAGCTCCATGTGCTCTAGTCTTGGTTTACCAGCGTTCTCTGTGTTGAACTTTGATGCTGTCTTATATGCCGATCTGTTTTATTTGGTCTACAATGATTTTATTTTGCCTACAATGATTTTAGTTTTTGCATTAAGCCAGGATCTAAAAATAAGATTTTATGTAACAATCCAAATTTCTGTTTTTTCCTGAAGAATGAGAACGTCCCACAATTCCTGCTTGGCCAGAGTAGGCTGGGGATAAGTAGGGGCTGCTGCCTCTAGGTGGGATATCTGTCAGAGTCCCTATCAGGCCTCTTTGGCTTTTTCATTTATATGAACTGTCTGACCCTTGTAGACATCAGAAATAGTGACACTTATTCCAGTGTTCATTGTTTCCTCTTTGCCATTGGTTATTATGGTATATATTTCCTCCCACCTCATGAGAGCTAGAGTTGGGGAGATGATTGAGTTCTGAAGCCAAGTAACATCTTCACTTCTCATAGTTGAAAAATGTCACATGGTCTATTATTTGGCTTCTCTGTGAGATGCCTGGATACTTCCAAAGGTTTCTAAACCATAAAGTACACCCAGTATTTCCCACTCTGATGTTTACCTTGAGGTTATCTGGCAGCTCAGCCCTGCCAGCATACCCAGGGTTCATGGTGATGAAGACCGCACAGGTTGGGTTTAGAGAGAGCTCGGTGCCTTCAAAGATGAATGTCTTTAGCTTCCGGATAATAGCTTGTTGAATGCTGAGAATCTGTTGAGCTACCACAGACAGTACTTCTACCTGGAGTGAGAATGGCTGGTTGATTTGAGCTCCTGCTTCTGACGGCCACCCACCCTACTCTGCCATAGTATCCTTCACCTAGCGAATAAAGAACCCCATCACCTGAGAATAAGACCTTCACATTCAAAGTTAGGAGCATGATCTAGAGTTTTGGGAAAAGAACAGAAAACTGGTGTGTATATGCATGCGTGTGTGTGTGTGTGTGTGTGTGTGTGTGTCTGTAAGTAGTTTCCACAGTATTTTATCTTTGTTCCTGTACCTAGCATAATACTTCATCCATAGTATGCATGTATGGTGTTTATTGGTTCAAATCGCATGCTTATATTCCCTAATCTCAACTGCCTACCCAAATAGAATTAACCACTCATTCATTTGTGATGACTCCTTTGTGCCACTGATACAGACTTCTCTCATATTCTACTTGTATCATTTAATTTTTATCTCCCTTGGCTGAACTATAACAGTCTAGAGGGCAAAACTGTTTCTTGCTCATCTCTGTATTATGAACACATACAAAATATCTGACATAGGGTAGTTGCTCAATAAATTTTTGGATGAGCAAGTGAGTGAATGAATTTGGTGAGAATGCTTATGTATACCCTAAGCATTTTATCTCATTGGGGCTGTTTTTGTTTGGTTCATAGAGTACTTACTTTGTGCAAGGGGCCATAGAGGAGACATAAGCCCTGTCACTGAGGAACTGAGAGCCCAGAAAAAAGGCCCCTGCATGTCCAAACCCTTTATTCAGTAGCCTAGTAGCAGGGTTACCTCAATTCTGTTGAACTCATCAAAGCAGGCCCATGCTCCAGCCTGGGCTAGTCCTTTGAAGAACTTCCCCATGGCTTTGTAATCCAGACCATCAGAGCAGTTGAAGACCACACACTAGAGAGAGAGAGGATGTGGGCTCCGTTTAAGATGAGTTTATTTCCATCTGAATCACCCTGCACCTTGAAACAGAGGTGGGGCTCTCCTCTTCTCATTCCACTGGAGGAGCTGGGGCCCCACTCTGCCTGGTACACTAAGCCATCTTGAACTTGGTGCCAACTTCCCTGGATACAGCTCCAGAGAGGGATGGGAAAAGAGTGTGAGGATGAACAGCATTTCCCTACCTGCTTGGCCAAAGCTTTGGCCAGATCTTTGGTGGTTTCTGTCTTGCCTGTCCCAGCTGGACCCTCTGGGGCTCCTCCAAGGTTCAGCTTCAAAGCCCCCATCAGTGTCCTAAGGGGAAGAAAATAAGAACTCAATGCCATGTCCTAAGGCACAAGAAATAAACTGGCTTTTGGTTTATTTTGTTTTGACTCAAATAATTAAACATGATTTTCCCTGATTATATGGGCAATACATCATCATCACAAAAATTTCTATTTTACTCAGTGTTTTACTTACTTGGTGCCTGGTGTATGGGTGGTACCTATAAGCATTTGTTTGAATGAATGATTGAATGGATAAATGAATATATACATACTAAATGACAACCTAGACAGCATATTAAAAAGCAGAGACATTACTTTGTCAGCAAAGGTCCATCTAGTCAAAGCCATGGTTTTTCCAGTAGTAATGTATGGATGTGAGAGTTGGACTATAAAGAAAGCTGAGTACAGAAGAACTGATCCTTTTGAACTGTGGTTCTGGAGAAGACTCTTGAGATTCCCTTGAATAGCAAGGAGATCCAACCACACCATCCTAAAGGAAATCAGTTCTGAATATTCATTGGAAGGACTGATGCTGAAGCTGAAACTACAATATTTTGGCCACCTGATGCGAAGAACTGACTCATTTGAAAAGACCCTGATGCTGGGAAAGATTGAAGGCAGAAGGAGAAGGGATCGACAAAGGATGACATGGTTGGATGGCATCACCGACTCAATGGACACGAGTTTGAGTAAGCTCCGGGAGTTGGTGATGGACAGGGAAGCCTGGAGTGCTGCAGTCCATGGGGTCGCAGAGCGTTGGACATGACTGAGTGACTGAACTGAACTGATACTAAATGAATCAAATGAAAGTGAAACACCCTCTGCATTCCAAAGATCACCAATGCTAATGGAATGATGAAAAATAAATATATTTCTCCCACTAGATTATGAACTCTTGAGTTCAGAACCCATTGTTCAGTTCCATATGGGAGGCATAAGATAAATATTAGAAATGACTGATATGTCAACTGTGGTTCCACAGCCCTGTGTATGAGCCTCTATAGTTTCAGTTAACACACTTTCTTATAATCACCTGAGTGTGTCTCTCCTACCCCATTAGGTTGAGGGTTCCTGGAGGTCACACATGATGCACAGCAAAGTTCAAGGAACGGTTGCTGAATAGTGAGTAGATCAGATAAATGACAGAAGTAGTCACATAACACAGAAAACAGGTGATTGAGGACTTTGAAAGAAAAAAAATACTCAAGTACTACCTTTATAATTTAAAAGTTGCACTCAATATATAAAATCAAAGAAAAATCTAAACATCACAAAATTGACAAGTTCACAAAGTCCACGTTTTTAAAGTTATGAATTCCAAGGAAAGTGGCAAAGCAATTTGCTGAGCACAGAATGGCCCAATCTCTTCATCAGACTGGACGGCAGACCTCAGAGATTCCTTGCCCAGGTCCTTTACCTGGCCCCTGTTCTATCTCTTGGCCATGGGATCTCCTGGCCCCTTCTTGATTCCTGCCATTGGAGAGCTTTCTTTCTTAAGCACTGTGCCATTTTCAAGGATAGGCATTAACGTTCTAATTGTTGGTTTGAACACAGTACTTGGCATTAGGACTTCTACTGGGTTCTCATTTATTCCTAGGGCCTAAAATGCCCATCTGTGAGACCACACTGACTAAGGTAAAAATTCTAAAATCTGAGGATCTAGAATACAGAAGGTAAAGGCAACAAACTCAAGCTGCTCAAAACTTCTTTCTCAGATTTTCCTTTTGGAATTCTCTATTCACCCTTCAGGTTTGAGGAGGCCCAGAGTTTACCTGTAGCAGCGGTCAGTGAGGGGTGTAATCACCAGCCGGGGGGAGTTTCCCAGGTACTCATAGCCGTATAAGGCCTCTGTGGTAATCATCTGCACCTGTACATCCTTGGAATCCCAGTAATAGCGCAGTTGGGAGATCCACTGGAAATCGTTCAGATCACAGACGTTGTCCTCAGATAACTTGGTTACCACATCACGAGCTGTGGGGACACAGACATGGAAACACACTTGCAGAGTCATCGGCATCCTCCCGTTTTCACGGATTCCTCAGAAGGGTCTGAGGATGTCATCAAGACCACTCGATCTCAACAATTTTAGGTTCAACTACCCTCTCTGCCCATCTCTAAACTTCAAGCAACATCTTTATTTATATACTATATAAATTTATAGTATTGGGTTGACTAAAAAGTTCCTTCAGTTTTAAAGTAAAAAAGAAAGGACACATTTTTTTTTTCATTTTCGTCAAGAACTTTATTGAACAACATATTCATCATTTTGTTCCACTACCTTCTGTAAATCTTCAGGCAACTTCATAATTCCATCTTCCCTCAAATTTTTATCTTTTTGAGCAAAAAGTTGTTCTAGGTGGCTTTTTCCCACGTCTTCCAGGGAACTGAAAGTTTTTCCATTAAGAGAATTTTGTAAAGACTGAAATAAATAGACATTTGATAGTGCAATGTCTGGTGAATATGGCAGACAAATCAGATCTTCCAGTTTGATGACCAGTTTTTGACCACCTTTGCCTGGTCATTGAAGAAACATGTGGTCTTGCATTATCCTGATGAAAGGTTATGTGTTTTTTTCTGTTGACTGATTCTGTATGCTCTTTGTCAAGTGCTGCTTTCGGTTGGTCTAATTGGGAGGAGTATTTGTTGGAATAAATTGCTTAGTTTTTTGGAAGAAACTCATAATAGAGGACTCCCTTCCAATCCCATAATGCATACAACATCACACTCTTTGGATGGAAACTGGCCTTTGGTGTGATTGGTGATAGTTCACTTGTCCTACGATCTCTTCCATACCACATTATTATACAGTACCACTTTTCATTGCCTGTCACAATTTTTTCATTACATTGAAGAGAATTGCTGGGGAATATGGTCAAGGAGGTCAATTTTTTGCTTAATTTATGTGGAATCCAAATATCAAAGTGATTATCACAACCAAGCTGGGACAAATGATTTTCAATGCTTTATTTGGATATTTGCATATGTCAGCTATCTCCAGCGTGGTATAATGTTGATTGTACTCAATCAATGTCTTGATTTGATCACTCACAACTTCAACAGGTCTACCCAGCCATGGATCATCATCAAGCAAGAACTCTCTAACATTAAATTTCAAAAATGACTATGACACATTTGATCAGTCACAGCACCTTCTCCATACACTGCACGAACCTTTTTTCTTTTTTTGTTTTGCATTTCAGTTGTGTTTTTACCTTTCTTGAGTTAGTAAAGCAGCATCTGCTAAAAATGTTGCTTTTTCTTCCATCTTCAATATTAAAACGGCTACACAGAAATTCCTGTTCACTTCATGGCAAATAGATGGGGAAACAATGGAAACAGTGACAGACTTTACTTTCTTGGGCTCCAAAATCACTGCAGATGGTGACTGCAGCCATGAAATTAAAAGACGCTTGCTTCTTGGAAGAAAAGCTATGACAAACCTAGACAGCATATTAAAAAGCAGAAACATTATTTTGCTGACAAAGGTCTATAACAGTCAAAGCAATGGTTTTTCCAAGTAATCATGTATGGATAAGAGTGTGACCATAAAGAAGGCTGAGTGCCTAAAAAATGATGTTTTTGAACTGTGGTTCTGGAGAAGACTCTTGAGAGTCCCTTGGACTGCAAGGAGATCCAACCTGTTAATCCTAAAGGAAACCAATCCTGAATATTCATTGGAAGGACTGATGTATTGAAGCAAAAGTTCCAATACTTTGGCCACCTGATGAGAAGAGCCAACTCATTAGAAATGACCCTGATGCTGGGAAAGATTGAAGCCAGGAGGAGAAGGGGATGACAGAGGATGAGATGGTTGGATGGCATCCCTGACTCGATGCACATGAGTTTGAGCAAGCTCCACGAGATGGTGAAGGAGAGGGAGGCCTGGTGTGCTGCAATCCATGGAGTCACAAAGAGTCAGACACGACTGAGTGATTGAAAAACAACAACAGAGAAATTCACCTGTCGGGAGCCGCATTAGGCATTACTGACAAAATGGAGGCATGGCCATAAACCCCCTCCCTTTGTTCCGTAGGCACAGACCCGGAATGAAGGAGTTAGGCTTTGTGATTCTGACTTGTTTTTCCCTTTCCTCAGCTGAGTTGACTGAGGAGAATATTAAGGTGCTTATTGTTTTTGAGAGGAGCATAAGAAGGCATAAAGCCTTCTGCAGCTGTGCTCAAAGAGTAATTCATAAAGTTAATCACTGACATTTGTTCAAGGACTTTTACAAACAAGTGTTCCAGGGTGAGCACACAGGCCGCAGCTTGAGGCCATGGGAGGGATTGCTATCTGAAGCCCATTTGTGAGAAAAGTGTTTATGGCAAAGGAGTTTGCTGAATTTAGGGCTTAGGAATAATTAAAATAGTTAGAAGCTAAAGATATAAGGATTGCTGTAATGGTATAATATTCTACTATAGCTTATAGAAATTAGGGACTTTAGAGATATTATTAGGTAGAAGCCGTTTCTAAGAAATAGTGAGCTTAGGATACTAGGGGCAAATAGGACTTAGAAAGATAAGAAATAAACTGAGGAATGTGGTATGCGGCCCAGACATTAGCATGAGTTACAGTGTATTCACAGGGACACATGAGAAAAAGTAGATAAGAGAATCGCTGAGGAAGGAACTCCTTTTGAGGGGCAAGAATGACTTTTGGAGAAAAATAAATCTGGGTCAATGGGAACTAAAAATATCAAACCTCTGACCTAATGCTTTTGTAAAAGTATAAAAGAGAATCTTAAGCTTGAAATAAACAGGCAGTCCAAGAAAAATGAGAGGCTGCCTCAGTTTCTCGCTGACACTGCTTATCCCTTCAGGTTGAATCCCTGCTAGAGCTGGACTCCGGCATTCACCAAATTGGTAAGTTTTTTTTTTTTTTAATGCATGCTGATATGAAGAGGTGGCAAGAATACCCAGAAGAACTATACAATAAAGATCTTCATGACTCAATAACCACTATGGTGTGATCACTCACCTAGAGTCTGACATCCTGGAATGCAAAGTCAAGTGAGCCTTAGGAAGCATCATGATGAACAAAGCTAGGGGAACTGATGGAATTCCAGTTGAGCTATTTCAAATCCTAAAAGATGATGCTGTGAAAGTGCTACACTCAATATGCCAGCACATTTGGAAAACTCAGCAGTGGCCACAGGACTAGAAAAGGTCAGTTTTCATTCCAATCCCAAAGAAAGGCAATGTCAAAGAATTTTCAAACTACTGCACAATTTCACTCATCTCACATGGTAGCAAAGTAATGCTCAAAATTCTCCAAGCCAGGCTTCAACAGTACCTGAACTGTGAAATTCCAGATGTTCAAGGTGGATTTAGAAAAGGAAGAGGAACCAGAGATCAAATTGCCAACATCTGTTGGATCATCAATAAAGCAAGAGAGTTCCAGAAAAACATCTACTTCTGCTTTATTGACTATGCCAAAGCTTTTGACTTAGTGGATCACAATAAACTGTGGAAAATTCTGAAAGAGGAATACTAGAACACCTTACCTGCCTCCTGAGAAATCTGTATGCAGGTGAAGAAGCAACAGTTAGAACTTGACATGGAACAATAGACTGGTTCCCAATCGGGAAAGGAGTACATCAAGGCTGTATATTGTCACCCTGCTTATTTAACTTATATGCAGAGTACATCATGTGACATGCTGGGCTGGTTGCAGCACAAGCTGGAATCCAGATTGCTGGGAAAGATATCAATAACCTCAGTTATGCATATGACACCACCCTTATGGCAGAAAGAGAAGAAAAACTATATTGGTGTTTTTCTTTCTGGCTTACTTCACTCTGTATAATAGGCTCCAGTTTCATCCAAAGAGCCTCTTGATGAATGTGAAAGAGGAGAGTGAAAAAGTTGACTTAAAACTCAGCATTCAGAAAACTAAGATCACAGCATCCGGTCCCATCACTTCATGGCAAAGAGATGGAGAAACAATGGAAACAGTGAGAGACTTTATTTTCTTGGGCTCCAAAATCACTGCAGATGGTGACTGCGGCCACAAAATTAAAAGGTGCTTGCTTCTTGAAAGAAAAGTTATGACAAACATATATGACAGGATATTAAAAAGCAGAGACATTACTTTGTCAGCAAAGGTTCATCTAGTCAAAGCCATGGCTTTTCCAGTAGTCGTATATGGATGTGAGAGTTGGACTATAAAGAAAGCTGAGTACCAAAGAATTGATGTTTTTGAACTGTAGTGTTGGAGAAAACTCTTGAGAGTCCCTTGGACTTCAAGGAGATCCAACCAGTCCATCCTAAAGGAAATCAGTCCTGAATATTCATCAGAAGGACTGATGCTGAAGCTGAAACTACAATATTTGGGCCACCTGATGCAAAGAACTGACTCACTTGAAAAGACCCTGGTGCTGGAAAAAATTGAAGGCAGGAGGAGAAGGGGACAACAGAGGATGAGATGGTTGGATGGCATCACGGACTTGATGGACGTGAATTTGAGTTAGCTCCTGAAGTTGATGGACAGGGAAGCCTGGCGTGCTGCAATACTTGGGGTCACAAAGAGTCAGACACGACTGAGTGACTGAACTGTACTGAACTTATATGACAGCTGTGACGATACAATCTAAGAAAAATGTTTCAAATGAAGTTCAAGACACCTAAATGCTACCAGAGCCATCTTATGGAAAATAATGAACAAGTCTTTGGTCAACCCAATATTAACTACTGTTATCATCCTTAAACTCTTGGGAAAGTGACCCAGAGTGCTTTTCAGTATGTAGTTACCACAAATGCTATCTCATCGTCAGTGCTATCCTTCTAGCCCTGTTCCAGGCCTCTAGAATATCCTGCTGCTGCTGCTAAGTCACTTCAGTCTTGTCCGACTCTGTGTGACCCCATAGATGGCAGCCCACCAGGCTCCCCTGTCCCTGGGATTCTCCAGGCAAGAACACTGGAGTGGGTTGCCATTTCCTTCTCCAATGCATGAAAGTGAAAAGTGAAAGTGAAGTCGCTCAGTTGTGTCTGACTCTTCGCAACCCCATGGACTGCAGCCTACCAGGCTCCTCCGTCCATGGGATTCTCCAGGCAAGAGTACTGGAGTGGGTTGCCATTGCCTTCTCCCCAGGATATCCTAGGAGAATACAATTAGCCTGGCCTGATATACTTAGCAAAGGAAGGGAGCTCATGAACCCATGTTAGGTTTAGTCTTTCCATGGAAGAAAGGTGTTGAGAAACTAAGTAAGAGATATATTTCTAGGTTTTATCCTTTCTGTAATAGGATTGTGAGCTTAATTTAATATTTTCACAGTGATGGGAGCCCTGAAGTTGATGAGTGGACATAGTTTATGCGAATCATTTTTTAGGTAACTCACAAGGCAACTGTTATTTCAACTTCAGAACTAACATAGTGCTTGGAATCAGGATCTCAGAAATACAACTTTGCAAAGGGACACTTCTGTAAGTCTACTCCCTCTCTGTGAGAGAAATCTTTATTACAGTAAAATCCAAAATTCTGAAGAGTCCCTGCAGAAGATTACACCAAAATTACACTCTTTCATTCTTCCTGAGGAATTTAATTCCAATCCAGGTTCCTGGGAGGACCCAGAAAACAGGTGTGTGTAAGAGATCCAAGAGCAAGTTGAATCTCAAGGCTTTGGGTTGGGGATGCCTTTCCAAAGCAGTGTATGTTCATGTGTTCACGCATGAATGTGTATGTGTGTGCATGTGTATAAACTCGACCACTCCGAAGCATCCTGGGCAGTAACCATGCCTTCACTTATTACTCCTACAAGTTAAATACGTAGCCAGAGGAAGAGCACCTTCTCCCTCTCTCCTCCATATTTTATGCTAGTCTATCCAAATGAAATCAGATTGAAATGAACATCAGGGAGCTCCCGGGTGCCCTAGTGGTTAAGATTCCAGACTTTCACTGCCATGGCCTGGGTTCAATCCCTGGTTGGGGAACTGAGATCCCACAAGCCATGTGGCCAAAAGAAAAGAAAAAAAGGAAAAGAAATGAGCATCAACTTTATGGAGAGTAAGATGCATGAAATGCCAGTAGGAAGCTGGGTGTGTGAGCAAAAGAGACACTGTTACCAGGCAACCAGTTTGGTTCAGCCCTAGTTTCCTTGGTGATGATGGTGTGAGGGTGTGGGGGTGATCTGTTTTATATAAAGACTCCAGTTCTTCCTCCTCCTTTCCTCCTTCCCTCTTTCTCTTTCTTAGGAAGAGTTGGAATGTATCTTCTCTAACACATTCTCTCCCTGCATCACTGCCCATTTCTAGTCTTTGGGTTTGGAATCAGACACAGGTTCAAATTACAAAAGAGCCTCTGCTACTTACTAGCTGTGTGCCTCTCAGCAAGTTATTTGCCTCTATAAACCACAGGCTCTTAATCTGTGAAATGTATATAAAAATGAGACAATGTATGTCACGCACTTAACACAAAGCCTGACAAAAAATTATTAGTTAAGATCAGTAGAAGGAAATTGCTTCGAGTTGGTAAATCTCAGAAATGGCTGTGGCCATCACGTTCTCAGAGCACTGCTTGGTGCTGGCGGTGGGGTTCTTGGAAATAAGGTTGGGGATGGGAGGGAAAACATAAGATGAGATACACAGAAGCATTGATTTCTCTTCCTTACCCCCTCATTTATTCTCAGTTGGAGAAGCCTCTCCCTAATAAAAAAAAAAGGAACCTGAATCATTCCATCCAGAAGGGAGAGGGGCAAGCTTGGCAGCTATTACTAATCAGTCACTAATGCTAGGAAAACCTCCTTGCTTACCGTGGACATCAATGACTGTGAGGGCCCCGAGGGTGAGTCGAGCTCCACTGCTCAGCTTCCCTCGCACCAGCTGAACAATCTGTGCAATCTGATCATTGCTCTTCTTCAGAAAATCCTGGCAGGGGCATAGGAGGGAACAACGTGTTAAGTTGTATTCTCCTGGTAATCCCTTCTCTGGAATGATACCATCCACACTCCAAGGTCCAAACCAGACTCCTAGATGTCATCCCTCAACCTCCCTTTCCCTCAGCCCCAGTCATTAACCTCAAGACAGATTTCAAAAGCATAATGCTAACTGAAAGAAGTCAGATTTGAAAGTCTAGATACTTTATGATTTTACTTTTATAATGTTGTGGAAAAGATAAAACTATAAGGGCATAAAACAGAATGGTAGTTGCCAAAGGCTGAGAATAGTGACTACAAAGGGCATGAGGAAAATGTTAGGGTGTGTGGAACTGTTCTGTATCTTGGCTGTGATGATGGTTACACAAATGTTCGTGCTTGTCAAAACTCAGAAATGCACACTAAAAAGGATGAATTTTACAATATATATACATTGGGCACTAAGCCAGAATTAAACAAAAATAACTGAAACTCTTTTAGATTAAAGTAGGCAAAGGAAACATGAAAACTAAATATAATTCTGGATTGAATCCTAAACCAGACAAAAAGATGAGTTTAAAAGGTTAAATAATAATATTGTATCAATGTTGTTGGATATTGTACTGTGGTTATATAAGATGTTAATATGTTAATATATCTGGATGAAGGCTGCATGGGAATTCTCCCTATTATTTTTGCAACGTTATTTGCCGGTCTGACATTATTTCAAAATGAGTTAACAATAAAAATGAATGAAGAACATATGAGACCACCCTACGCTCATCTCACCTTTCTTATTTTTTTGTTATGTGCTTCTGGGCAAGTGATTTTAACCCTCTGTGTCTTGGTCTCCTCATCTGTCAAATCTAGATAATTAAAGCTATTCTTCAAGTGATTTTGAGGAGTAAGACCCTGATGCTGGGAAAGATTGAAGGCAGAAGGAGAAGAGGGTGACAGATGATGAGATGGTGGAATGGCATCACTGACTCAGTGGTCATGAGTTTGAGCAAACTCCAGGAGATTGTGAAGGACAGGGAAGCCTGGCGTGCTGCAGTCCATGGGGTCACAAAGAGTTGGACAGGACTTAGCAACTGAGCAACAACAAATGTAAAGCACTTGCATAATGTCTGGTATGAATAAAGTGTCCAGTAAATAGTGGTGGTTATTATAATTAATTATAATATCCTTAACGCATAGCAAAAAAAGTCTTTTAAAAATGTTTTTATTTTATTTTATTTTTAAACTTTACAATATTGTATTGGTTTTGCCAAATATTGAAATGAATCCGCCAGAGGTATACATGTGTTCCCCATCCTGAACCCTCCTCCCTCCTCCCTCCCCATACCATCCCTCTGGGTCATCCCATTTGTTTGGCTGCACAAGTTCTTAGTTGAAGCATATGGGTACTTTAATTGCAGTACGTGGGATCTTTAGTTGCAGCATGAAAGATCTAGGTCCCTAACCAGGGCTCAAACCTGGGCCTCCTGCATTGGAGGCATAGAGTCTTAGCCACTAGACCACTAGGAAAGTCCCCTAAAAGGCTATTTGATGCATCCCTGTTGCCCTTGGTATGCCTGCAAGCCACTGGGGACAGAACTGTTCTCCACATCTCTCTTAACCACACGTATTACACAGTAATTCTGGATCAAATTGCCTTTAGTTGCTGGAATGCACCATGCTTCTCGTTGTCTGATTTTTGCACATTTTGGTCTCTCATGCTCTTCCTCCTGATCTGTGCTTGACTACTCCATATTTATATTTTATGTCTCCTCTTAGACTCTGTTTTTCTGGGACATCTTACCCTCTCTTACTTTTAGTTTTCTCCTTCCTTTCCATGATTTCTGGATTCCTGTACTTTCCTTATCACATTTTGATAAAAGGGCCTTTAAAAAAAATCTTTCTCACTTGACTGTAAATCCATGTCAAGGACAATGACTGTTTGATTCACTTCTAATTCCCTTTCCCTAGCAAAGTTCCAGTTGCAGATGTCAAACAAATATTTGTTAAATGAACAATAGGTCGGTAATAGATGGATGGATAGAAATTCTGTACCAACAACTTTAGGATGCCAAGGCACATCATTCAGCATGCATAGTACTTTAGAGCATGATGTGTGATGGGAAGCATTCTATTCTTTACAGGTAGGAAATTATAGCACACAGATGCAGTTGCAAAAGTCAGAATTTTTAGTGTTTCTAAGGTTTCAAATAATGTACATGAAAGCAGTTTTCAAGTGTAAAGTGCAACACATCTATTAGGAATTATGAACAATAAATTTGTAAAAAGTGCAGCTGCTTGTTGTTCAGTCACTCAGTCATGTCCAACTCTTTGTGACCCTGTGGATTGCAGCACACCAGGCTTCCCTGCCCTTCACTATCTCCCAGAGTTTGCTCAAACTCATGTCCATTGAGTCAGTGATGCCATCCAACCATCTCATCCTCTATCACCCCCTTTCTTTCCCTGCCCTCAATCTTTCCCAGCATCAGGGTCTTTTCCAATGAGTTAGCTCTTTGCATTAGGTGGCCAAAGTACTGGAGTTTCAGCCTCAGCATCAGTTCTTCCAATGAATATTCAGGGTTAATTTCCTTCAGGGTTGACTGGTTTGATCTCCTTGCAGTTCAACAGACTTTCAAGAGTCTTCTCCAACACAACTTGAAAGCATCAATTCTTTGGTTCTCAGTCTTCTTTATGGTCCAACTCTCACATCCATACATGACTACTGGAAAAACCATAGCTTTGATATGCAGACCTTTGCTGGCAAAGTGATGTCTCTGCTTTTTAATATGCTGTCTATGTCTAATTTTCCATAGCTTTACTTCCAAGGAGCAAGCATCTTTTAATTTCATGACTACAGTCACTGTCTGCAGTGATTTTGGAGCCCCCCAAAATAAATGTTTGTCACTGTTTCCATTTTTTCTCCATCTATTTACCATGAAGAGAAGGGACAGATGTCATGATCTTAGTTTTTTGAATGTTGAGTTTTAAGGCAGCTTTTTCACTCTAGTCTTTCACCTTCGTCAAGAGGCTCTTTAGTTCCTATTCACTTTCTGCTGTTAAAGTAGTAGCTGCATATCTGAGGGCTGAGGATATTTCTCCCAGAAATCTTGATTCCAGCTAAATTCCAGTCATCTAGCCAGGGATTTCATATGATGTACTCTGCATATAAGTTAACTAAGCAGGGTGACAATATACAGCCTTGACATACTCCTTTCTCAATTTTGAACCAGTTCGTTGCCCCATGTCCTGTTTTAAGTGTTGCTTCCTGACCTCCACACAGGTTTATCAGGAGACAGGTAAAGTGGCCTGGTATTCCCATCTTTTTAAGAATTTCCCACAGTTTGTTGCGATCCACACAGTCAAAAGCTTCAGCATAATTGATGAAAGCAGAAGTAGATATTGCTTTTGGAATTGCATTGCTTTTGATATGATCCAGCAAATGTTGGCAATTTCATCTCTGGTTCCTCTGCCTTTTTTAAACCCTGCTTGTACATCTGGAAGTTCTCACTTCATGTACTGCTGAAGTCTAGCTTGAAGGATTTGGCACATAATCCTACTAGTATGTGAAATGAGTGCAACTGTACAGTAATTTGAACATTCTTTGGCATCACCTTTCTTTTGGATTTTAATGAAACCTGACCTTTTCCAGTCCTGTGGCCACTGCTGAGTTTTCCAAATTTGCTGGCATGTTGAGTGCAGCACTGCAACAGCATCATCTTTTAGGATTTGAACTAGCTCAGCTGGAATTCCATCACCTCCACTAGCTTTGTTCGTACTAACGCTTCCCAAGGCCCACTTGAATTCACACTCCAGAATGTCTGGCTCTACTTGAGTGGCCATACCACTGTGATTATCTGAGTCATTAAAATCTCTTTTTGTACAGTTCTGTGTATTCTTGCCACTTCTTCTTAATCTCTTCTCCTTCTGTTAGGTCCTTGCTCTTTCTGTTCTTTATTGTGCCCATCTTTGCATGAAATTTTCCCTTGGTATCTCCAATATTCTTAAGGAGATCTTTAGTCTTTCCCATTCTATTGCTTTCCTCTATTTCTTTTCATTGTTTACCTAAGAAGGCTTTCTTATCTCTCCTTGCTATTCTCTAGAACTCTGTATCTTTCCTTTTCTCCTTTGCCTTTCACTTCTCTTCTTTTCTCAGCTATTTGTAAGGCCTTCTCAGACAACTATTTTGCCTTTTTGCATTTCTTTTTCTTGGGGATGGTTTTGGTCACCACCTCCTATACAATGTTATGAACCTCCATCCATAGTTCTTCAGGCACTACGTCTGCCAGAACTAATCCCTTGATCTATTTGTCACCTCCACTGTATAACTGTAAGGGATTTGATTTAGGTTATACTTGAATGGCTAGTGGTTTTCCCTACTTTCTTCAATTTAAGTCTGAATTTGGCAATAAGGAGTTCATGATCCAAGCCACAGTTCGCTCCTGGTCGTGTTTTTGCTAACTATATAGAGCTTCTCCATCTTCAGCTGCAAAGAATATAATCAATCTGATTTCAGTATTGACCATCTGGTGATATCCATGTGTAGAGTCATCTCTTGGGTTGTTGGAAGTGTTTGCTATGACCAGTGTGTTCTCTTGGCAAAACTCTGTTAGCTTTGCCCCGCTTCATTTTGTACTCCAAGGCCAAACTTGCCTGTTAGTCCAGGTATCTCTTGACTTCCTACTTTTGCATTTCAGGCCCCTATGATGAAAGAACATTGTTTTGTGTGTGTGTGTGTGTGTGAGTCTTGTAGGTCTTCATAGAACTTTTTAACTTAGCTTCTTTGGCATCAGCGGTTGGTCCATAAACTTGCATTACTATAATGTTAAATAGTTTGTTGGAAATGAACTGAGGTCATTCTGTCATTTTTGAGACTGCATCCAAATGCTGCATTTTGGACTCTTTTGTTGACTATGAGGGGTACTCCATTTCTTCTAAGGGATTCTTTCCCATAGTAGTAGATATAATGGTCATCTGAATTAAATTCACCCAGTCCCATCCATTTTAGTTCACTGATTCCTAAAGTGTTGATGTTCACTCTTGCCATCTCCCGCTTGACAAAATCCACTTTACCTTGATTCATGGACCTAACATTCCAGGTTCCTATGCAATATTTTTCTTTATAGCATGGGACATTACTTTCATCCCCAGACACATCCACAATTGAATAAAATTTCTACTTTGGCCCAGCCTCTTCCTTCTTTATGGAGTTGTTTTTCCACTCTTCCCTAGTAGCATATTGGACACCTACTGACTTGGGGGGGGTGGTGCTTATCTTTCAGTGTCATCTTTTTGCTTTCTCATTTTGTTTATGGGGTTCTCAAGCCAAGAATACTGAAACGGTTTGCCATTCCTTTCTGGAAGGTACCACATTTTATCAGGCCTTGACTAGCAAGGACATGCCTTCAGCCACTCCATGTAGCTGGATGACATGCCTGGTGCCCTGGCTGTCCCATTGCTGGTCCATGTTTAGTGTGTAGACCTTCACAGGCTGCAGGGTGTCTGTCAATGTGCTGCCCGGGGGGGCGTGGAGCCAAGGCCCTGCTGGAGTTGCTAGGAAGGGGGTCTCCAGAAGGCTGGAGCCAAGGCTGGAGGATGCCCAGGAGTGGAGGGCTCCCTGGCCTTGCTTCTGCTGCTGGCCAACATGGGGACAATCTGCTGCCTGCATGGCCCTCTGCTGACTGAGCTCTGGCCCCTCCTTTCCTCCCCTCCAGTTCCTCGGCATTATGATCCAGGCTCTGCAAGCCTGGCTGCCCGGAAGGGCGTGCACAGTGCTTCTTGGCTTCCTGCCCCATTGTGCTGGGAACTTGGGGTACTGGTGACTACCCTGCTCCTGCCTTGACCTCCCCCATGATCTCTGCGAAGCTTCTTCCCTTGCCAAAAATTGTAACTTGGTCAAATACTAATGTTCTAATTTTAATGTATAAAGCAAAATATAGCAACTTAAAATATATTCTGGCTCCCAGATAATCATATATGGGGGAATAACAGCAGATCTGATGCGATAATCATAGAAAATTACACCATGGTAAAAATGTTGGGAATGGAGTTACCATTTACTCAGTCAAAAAATATTTATCAAGCAACTACTTGGCACTGCAATAAACCCCTGAGATATAATAATGAGCAAACCAGACATGGCCTTTTTCCCTGTGGGGTTTATAGCCTATGATCTTAATACTGAATAACTTACCAGCATCCCATTTAACCCTGCACAGTAGTAAGGTGTGGTGGTATAATTCCTTTCATTTTATAGACAAGGAGACTGAGACTCAGGTTAAGTAACTTGCCCATGGTCACATAGCTAACAGGTGAAGGTGTCAGAAGTTGAACTCAAGTCCATCTAGGTCCTGAACTCTCAAGTATAGGCATTAGTGGCAGAGTTAAGGGGAAATATGTGCCTGTATCTGAAGATAAGCAGGACCTGAGTATTCATGGTTTCAAGAGAAAGCTGAAGAAAAAGCTAGAGGTGGGTGAGTGTTGGACTGGGGGTGGTGAAAAGGGATAAGGTGGAGAAAGAAGAGAGGAAAACAGGACCAGGTGGCTTCTTGGCACAGGAAAAAGATGAAGAGGTCTCTGTTGGTAGAAATTCTGTCAGGCTGGCAACTTGGAAGGAAAGGCTGATAAAAGTTAAGATACTTTAGCCTAGAATTTCTATCTAGGAACAAGTGTGAGAGTTTCTGCACTACAGAACTTGAGGATAGTCCTAATTCCAAGCATGTGTCCTGAAGCAAACCCTGACTTCTGTGACACCATGGGGCTATTTATGTTTCCTTTAGAAAAATGGCACTCTAATTATATGTCATTCAAATCATAATCTAGCTTAAATCTCCTCTATAAGCTTCATGACAGGCTCACTTACCGGTAGGGTCTTTTCAATCAGGGCTTGGGAAACCTCCTGGGTCCAAAAGATGGAGGAGACACAGATAACCACCTGGCCAGGCCACTGCAAGACCCACTGATTACGGGGGACCTGGGAAAGCGCAGGAGGGCAGTTTGCAGGGTCAGTTCATCTTGTGTGATTTAAACTGACTTCCTAAAATATCCACCACAATCTTATCCCCTCAACAAAAACAAAAGTCATCCCCAGCCTCAAAGGTTACACACAAGTCTTAACATTTCTGGGATTATTGATTTATGTCTTCCTCCCTGAATTTTATAAAAAATAAAAAGATCCTCACCAACAATTTCATTAATTCCATCACCTACAAATTGGCACTTGCCATCTACATCTACAAGGATTAATTATGAGCTGTGGCAGCTGCTGACCTTCAACACCCCTCTGAAAGGAGTTCAGGGTGGAGATCCGGAATAAGTTACTCTATGCTCTGGGAAAAACTTGCAGAACAGGTCTTCAGATAGATCTTTTCAGGAGATGATTTTATGAGCCCAATTCTTGCAAATCCTCTTATCTAGAAAAACACTAAAATCCTTCATGGTGGTATCTGCTCCTTGTGATTAGCAGTAACCTTCATGAGACTAGAAAAAACCTTCTGTAAATAATATGTGCTTGACTGCACATACTCCCCCTTCACCAAAATCATATATACACTGACCTTCCTTCCTTTACCTCTTTGGAGCAGTTTCTCAGAGGTATCTGAAATGCTGTCTCCTGGCTATAGTCTTCATTTTGCCCCAAATAAAACTCAGCTCACAACTTTCACAGTAACAGGGATAGGGTACAGGGACAAAGTGGGTGATTAAATAGTTAATCTCACTAGGGGATTGTAAGTAGAATAAATATGGGAGACCCCTGTAAGTTAATGACTATGCAAGAAAGCAGGTTTGCTTAACTACAAGACCAAGCAGCTTGTTTAGCAACAAAACCATGCAACAGAAGCATAAGACATGCCCCAAAACAATAAAACAATGGGGGCATGAGAGCCACATCTTTCTCAGTGAGCTCAGTACGTTAACAACCCCTAGGACATGCTCTCTGCATGCATGAAAAACAATAATGTGTGTTGTTTGAGCTAGCTTGATCATGTAGGGACAAGAAATCTCCCCTGCCCAACTTGAAGGAGGAGCTGATGATGGAAGCACAATGTCTACTTGATAAAGACAAAGAAGTTCTTCCTTTACCCACTTTTTCTTTGATTACGAAACTGTGGCCCTGTAGGCTCTTGGGGCGTGGTATCCTCTTGCCTGCCCACTTGTAAGCCTCACAAGCATCTTCTTCTAATAAATTAGTTTTTACCTATCACTTTGCTTCTTGCTGAGTTTTTTTCTTATGCTGAGACATAAAGGACTATGGTAATGGAGCTATTTTCAATGTTGTGCATTTTTTTCAATCAATAACTCTTTTTTTTTTTTTAATGCTCCCATCTAGGGATTTTACACAGTTATAATCAAGGTGTTGTTCAGAAAGTATTTATATAACTACTCTTTTTGATAACTACATAATATTGCAATACTGCTCCACAATTTTCATAGCCATGACACCCCCTAACTTTTTTAAACTTCTCTGTACATAGATAGAAATTACCCATAGATAGGCAAATTATGGCTTGAAAGCCATGTCTGAAGTTAGGTTGTAACACAGTCAGGCCATTGTTGAACCTATCATCTAAGCATGCTTTTGCACTGCAAAGGCAAGGATAAATAGTTGTGATTGGTGTATATTGCCTGCAGAGTGAAAATCATTTGCCATCTGGCTCTTCACAGAAAAAGCTTGTCTGGCTATAGATGCAACTGCATGAAATAACTTCATGCAGGTAGCCATTTTTCTTTAACTTAATTTTTTATTTATAATGTATCGGGGGACAAAGGACTTGGTTTTTCATTCACAATACAAATACTACGGAGAGAGGCAACAGTGTCAGTCCTGGGTACATCAGTGGGAAGGTGTTAATTGAATATTCCTTCTTTAATGGAAAAAGTCCTGGCGGTAGGGGTGGGGCCTCAAAGTTAGAAACACTTAAAATAGAGGAGACTAAAGATCTAGTCAACTTTTTCACTCTCCTCTGTCACTTTCATCAAGAGGCTCTTTTAGTTCTTCTTTGCTTTCTGCCATAAGGGTTCACAGGGTTCTCAAGGCAAGAATATTGAAGTGGTTTACCATTTCTTTCTCCAGTGGACCATGCTTTGTCAGAACTCTCCACTGTGACCCATCCGTCTTGGGTGGCCCTACATGGCATGGCTCATAGTTTCATTGAGTTAGACAAGGCTGAGGTCCATGTGATCCATTTGATTAGTTTTCTGTGATTGTGGTTTTCATTCTGTCTGCCCTCTGATGGATAAGGATAAGAGGCTTATGGAAGCTTCCTGATGGGAGGCTCCTTGGAAGAAGAGCTATGACCAACCTAGACAGCAATCTAAAAGCAGAGACATTACTTTGCCAACAAAGGTCCATCTAGTCAAAGCTATGGCTTTTCCAGTAGTCATGTATGGGTATGAGAGTTGGACCATAAAGAAAGCTGAGTGCCAAAGAACTGATGCTTTTGAACTGTGCTGTTAGAGAAGACTCTTGAGAGTCCCTTGGACTGCAAGGAGATCAAACCACTAAATCCTAAAGGAAATCACTCCTAAATATTCATTGGAAGGACTGATGCTGAAGCTGAAACTCCAACACTTTGGCCATCTGATATGAAGAACTGACTCACTGGAAAAGACCCTGATACTGGGAAAGATTGAAGGAAGGAGGAGAAGGGGATGACAGAGGGTGAGATGGTTGGATGGCATCACCGACTGGATGGACATGAGTTTGAGCAAGCTCCAGGAGTTGGTGATGGACAGGGCAGCCTGGCATGCTGCAGTCCATGGGATCGTAAAGAGTTGGACACGACTGAGCAACTGAACTGAACTGAAAGATCTAGTCTGCCAACAGTAAACTTAAGAGTAATTGTGACAGGTTCTTTTCCCTTACACCTTCTGTTATACAAGTCACCTAAAGCTTTGGGAGCTAAATGAGTTGTGCCCTTTGGAGTGTCATATACAAATTGCCACTTGCCATCTACCTCTATACAGATTAAATCATGTGCTGCTGCACCTGCTGATTTTCAGCATCCCCTAAAAGGAATTCAGGGTGGAGAGCAGAAATGAGGCACTCTGTGCTCGGAGAAAAACTTGCAGCACGGGTCTTCAGATAGACATTTTTCAGGAGCCATTTTTATCAGCTCAATTCTTATATCTCCTTCCATCTAGAAAAGCACCAATACCCTTCATGGTGACGAGTGCTCCTTGTGACTAGCAGAAACCTGAAAAAATATGTGCTTGATTGCATGTATTCCCCTTTCACCGAAATTACATGTATACTGACCTGCCCCCTACCTCTATGGAGCAATTTCTCAGAGCTATCTGAGGTGCCATTTCCCAGACTACAGTCTTCTTGTTGCCCCAAATAAAACTTACCTTGCAATTTTCACATTGTGCAATTTTTTAAAGTAAACAGGGCATGTGCAATGCTAAATGAAAAACCTAGGGGAGGGGATGCTTAATCAGGAAGGGGCTCTAAATAAACCTCTTGCCATCAATTATTTTCACAGAAAGGACTGGCCCACAGCAATCAAAGGGTTCTGGCTCATAGGATATACTGGTATGGGTTGCTTGTAACTGTAAACCTTTCATATTCAGAACTATATATACTGTCCCAGGATTTATAGGGAAAAAGAAGAGAGGCCCAGAGGGGTCAGGTGTTATTTATCAGGAGAGGGATGGGTTTTAGTGGAAGACAGGCTTCCATTTAACCTTGGCCGCCAAATTTTTCTTGGTGTACCAACATCCTGGCATGTATACCCCAGTTTTCATTTACCTGGACATATGCTTCAATCCCAAGTTTAATAACTTCCTTCATACTGGCAAGCATCATCTGTTCCACCTGCAGGAGCCATTTTTCCACCATGCCCTGCAGGTTGAGACAGATAGAGAGGACAGTTAACCAAGCCTGGAGGGAGGGACCATGGGCAGAGGCCAGCTTTCTCTCAGCAAAGGGCTGGAGGGAGGTCAAAGGTTTGTACACCTTCAAGCCAATATTCTTTAACTAGTTAAACTTATTTACTGTATTCTCAGAAGTGTATGTTTCAAAAAAGGGACAATAGAGACTTTTTAACATACATTTCTTTCACATTTTCTGAAAGACAAATTCACGGGAGACAACTGACACATTTATACTTCAGATTGAGAAATAAGATATTGCCTGTCATGTCAGTAAATAAAAGAAGTTGCAGCCACCAGCAATGGCAGCCACCTGGTACCCCCTGAAGGTAAGCCCTGAAGGAACTCAGGAAGGAGACAAAGAATACCTGCCTACAAGCTGCAGTCACCCCCAAAGGTGCAGCTTGAGGAAACTCAGGACGTGAAAACACAGGATACTGGCCCCAGATAGCTGAGGTGGATATCAAAGGACTGATTTCAGTGAGCCCAGACTCTTGCATCTTCTCATACATAGAAAAGCAATAAATTCCTTAACTTGTGCTATCTGGTTTTCTTTCATTAACAATAATCTTTTGACATTCAGAAGTCACAAAACTCCTAAATATCCTGGCTCCCCTCCAACCTCCAGCAGTTTTCTCAGGCTTACTTGAGATGCTGCCTCCCTAACTTGACATCCTAAGAATGTATGCTGAATAAAACAGAACTCAACTTTTAGGTGGTACATTTTTTTAGTTTACAAGTTCATAAAATAAACTGTCAACTTCTTCTAATTGAACAGTTTTAATTCTTGCATTATTCCAGGGGTCCTCAAACTTTGCTGAGCATTGGCATCATCTGGAGTTCTTTAAAAGTTATGGATTCCTGAACCCCACTCCCAGACATTCTGATTTGATTGGTATGGGATGCAACCAGGGAAAATGGAGTTTTTAGAATCTCTACAGGTAATTAGAATGTGCAGCATATTATTCAGTGTTAGGGAGAAGGCAATGGCACCCTACTCCAGTACTCTTGCCTGGAAAATCCCATGGATGGAGGAGCCTGGTAGGCTGTAGTCCATGGGGTTGCCAAGAGTTGGACAGGACTGAGCGACTTCACTTTCACTTTTCACTTTCCTGCATTGGAGAAGGAAATGGCAACCCACTCCAGTGTTCTTGCCTGGAGAATCCCAGGGACAGGAGAGCCTGGTGGGCTGCCGTCCATGGGGTCGCACAGAGTCGGACATGACTGAAGTGACTTAGCAGAGAGAGTCAGTGTTAGAGTTTCAGGTAACTGTACCTGCTGACTTCAAGTGCTTGTAAGCTAGCTGGTGTCTGGTTCCAAGGTGTGATTCCTAGTTGCTGAAACTTAAATGTGTGGGTGGCAAAAATGGTCTACCAAGCAAGGCCAAGAACGCTAGGCTACTTCTACTGTGAGGTGCTGTCATGTTCAGCAAGAGCGGAGGTAACTTACATTTTACTCGTTATATAAGGGCACATGTATAAAAAATGTGAGTTAAATGGCATTAAATCCATGATGTATTATTGACCTTTAAAAACACCTGCCCCTACTGGACAGTTTATTGATCTGACTGGATCTCTTTGAATTTAGATCTGCTCATGGGGATTTAAACAGTATTAGTTGTTTTGGATCTGGTTCCTGCTACTGTCTCCACATCAAATCTTATTGAAATCTTTCCACAAATTTAGGGTGCCAAGTGAATTGCAGTATAATCTCCATCTTAGAGATGAACAAGCAGACCCAGAAAGATTAGTTCCCCAAAGTCGGCTGTGCTGTATGCTTAGTCTCTCAGTCATGTCCGACTCTGCGACCCATTGGCCTGTAGCCCGCCAGGCTCCTCTGCCCATGGATTTTTCAGGCAAGTATACTGGATTGGTTGCCATTTCCTTCTCCAGAGGATCTTCCTGACCCAGGGATCGAACCCACATCTCCTGTGTCTCCTGTATTGCTGGCAGATTCTTTACCTGCTGAACCATCAGGGAAGCCCCAAAGTTACCCCTTCATTAAGTTATGGAATCTAAATGTTCCATACTCAGTCTGAAACCAGAGTCTAAATGCTTAACCAACATATAATCTGCTTCTCTCTGTTTTGCTGTTATAAAGAAAAGAACTCAAAAATGGGTAAATGGAATTACTTTGGCTTGAGCTGGGTAGATTTTCTGTTTGAATGGAACGATTTCTTTTTCTGAGCTGATCATGCCCACAATCTCCAGACTGTCTGTAAACTCCAGCTTGGCAATTCCTTCAAAGCACTTCTTCAAGTGTGGCTGCACCCGGAGAGGGTCCTTTGTCTCTGACAATATCTCCAGCAGCTCATCATTTGATAGGAAGAAGAACCTATTTCAAAGCAAAGCAAGATGGCTACTAGAATCTCTTCTAAGAGCTTCTGTTCCCAACAAAAGTGATACTCCCCGTCAGGTAGATGACACTCTAGTGAACACCAGCTACTTCTAGGGCCTTATCTAAGGTCAACTCCCCTTCACCATTTTTCATCTAGGGCATAGAGACTGGATACAGTTTTGACTTAGAGCAAAAAAAAAAAAAAAGATGAAAGCTGGTATATGTGGGTTTTATGTGGCTGTGTGTGAGGAGTTGATATCAGTTGAAAGACATCTAAACAGAGCAGTGGTTCTTAACCTTGTCTACAGCTTAGAATCATCTGCAGAGTTTAGGGAAAAAAGGTTTCAATGCCAAGGTTCCACTTCCCAGAGATTCCAATACTGATCTGGGATCTTATATTTTTAAAAATCCCTGCGATTCTAATGTGCAATCAGTGTTGAGAACTACTGGGCAGGAGGAAAGAAAACTTCCTTATCTTTCCTTATTCTTAGAAAATGTTACAGGTGGGAAATAAGTGCACATTAATAATGAGCCTATTTATGTGCAGAGGGCTTTATCATGCTTTATATTAGAGATAATAAGATAGCTTCACTCTCTTGCTGCTGCTGCTAAGTCGCTCTAGTCATGTCCAACTCTGTGTGGCCCCATGGACTGCAGCCTACCAGGCTTCTCCATCCATGAGATTCTCCAGACAAGAACGCTGGAGTGGGTTGCCATTTCCTTCTCCAATGCATGAAAGTGGAAAGGGAAAGGGAAAGTGAAGTCGCTCAGTCAAGTCCGACTCTTAGCGACACCATGGACTGCAGCCTACCAGGCTCCTCCATCCGGGCAACAGTACTGGAGTGGGGTGCCATTGCCTTCTCCCTTCACTCTCTTACTTAGACCTTAAAGGCAGGGACAGCAAACTTTCAGAAAATGTTCTAGGGATAAATCTCTACAGTAACCACTAGGTTTTAAGTTCAGTAATGGAAGGATCATATAATGACAGTTTTCACTGTATGTTTTGTTGTTCAGTTGCTGTGCCATGTCCAACCCTTTGTGACCCCATGGACTGCAGCACACCAGGCTTTTCTGTCCTTCACTATCTACAAAAGGCCACGATATTTGTAACTTCTTTGTTCAAGAGGTGAAGTCTGTTTTCACATCTCTTGAAACGTGGCTGGCTCTGAGTCCTGCTTTGGCCAATAGATTTTGGAAGACATGAATGTGTACTAGTTTCAAGCTTAGACATCAAGAAGCCTTGAAGTTTCAACTCTTGCTGCTTTTGGCAACACTGCAACCATCACCATATGAATAAACCCAGGCTAGCCTTCTGGAGGTTTAAAGACATTTGGCCCAATTATCCTTGCTGCCCTGGCCAACAGGAGAACCACCAGACAAGTGGTTGAGGTGACAGACTGCCAGTTGACTGCGATCAACATGAGTGAGCCCTGATGAGGCCAGTTGAGCTCTGCCTAGTTTTCCAACCCACAGAATTGTTAGCTCAGTAAACAGTTGCTGTTTTAAACCTCTAAGTTTGGAGGTGGCTTGTTATGCAGCAAAGCAAATTAACACACTGTAACTGAGGGTTGAATGGATAGGAATAACTCAATAATTATTTGTTGGCTGGTTGACTAACCATAATCTAATTAGGATGTCAGTTTCTCCCACTCCCAAGTGAAATTCAAATAGGTGATCTCTACGAATTCATCATGTGTGACAATGAATAAGGCTCAATGGCCATAAGAGTAATAATTAGTATTTTGTATAATTTAAAACTAAAAATATTATTTAGCACTCTGTATTTTCAAGATAAAATTCATTTAAAACATGTGACTATCAAGAACATTTTCAAAGTCTTTTCTTAGAGTGCTTACTTTTATTCCATAAAAATACACAAAGAAATACTGATACTTTGTGTATGTAGTTAATTAACTTAGGGAGAAGATGAAGCTCAGAAAATTTAAATAACTGAGTGTCTTATCCAGACTACCTGAATTTGTCCATTTACCAGTCTTATGCTTTTCAGCAAGTTTTGTTTCCTCATTTGTAAAATTGGGGTAAAAACAGTGTTAGCAACTTCATAGGATTATTGTAAGGGCTAAATCAGATAATATGTGTAGGCACTTAAAGTGGTGACCTGGCATATGGTAAATACTGTATTAACATTGGCTATTATTCATATTTTTATTAGGAAAAACATTAGTGGGCATATGATTAGAAGCTCATATTTCAAAGGTTTCCTCTTAACAAAGTTTTGTACTTCCAAGTCAAGGTTTTTTTCACTATCTGTGCTATACTTGTGTTATCCAACACTGAAGCCCTTAGCCAAATGTGGCTATTTACCTTTAAAAAATTAATACTAAATAAATTAAAATTTTACTAAGTTACACTAGCCACATTTCAAGTGCTGGATAGCCATATGTGGTTATGAGGTCTGCTTAACTCCAAAGTCCAGGCTTTTGAGTACTATACCCCTCTAACTGGGTGTCTGACCATGCTGGCTCCATTGGTGTCCATTCAACCTCACTCTGAATAGTGACTATGAAGACATGCCTTACCCCTGAGAGCTGTCTCTTGGGCAATGGAAAACCTCTAAAGAATATGGGACAGGTGTGTGTGTGCTTGTGTGCTTAGTCGCTCAGTTGTGTCCAACTCTTTGCAACCCTATGGGTGGTAGCCTGGCAGGCTCCTCTGTCCATGGGGATTCTCCAGGCAAGAATACTGAAGTGAATTGCCATGCCCTCCTCCAGGAGATCTTCCCAACCCAGAGATTGAACCCAGGTCTCCACACTGCAGGTGGATTCTTTACCAACTGAGCCATCAAAGAAGCTCATGGAATAGATGAGTAGAAGCCAACTCTCAGTATAAAAAAAAAAATGTAATTCTACCAATATGTGGGTCAAGAGGGCAAATTCAAACAAGAGAACAATACTAGATACCTGGGAAAAAATAGTCTCTTCTTCTCCAAGTAATCATTCAGCCCTTTCTGGATGTCCTCCAACAGAAGGTTGGCTTCTTGAAGTCTCTCAGCCATCCGTGGCTGGTCCGCTGCCATAAGAACCCTGGTATCTTTCACCTGGGTTCCATAAAAAGGTGATAATCATCAAGAGGTTCCCAGATTCTGAGACTGATTACTGTAATGAGTGTGTAACTAGTGCATCGATTAATGACCCTCCTAGCCTAATCACCTCCTAATCCCAAAAGGGTGACTGCTCATAACAATACCCTTTTGCTCTGTCCATGATTGAATGGGCTTGGATTAGGCACATAAAAGCAACAAGGCCAATTATATTTTAACTACTGGGATTATGGAATCAGACCATGATAGTCTATACTTATCTGCTCTGGCCCCTCGAACATTTGTTAAATAACTGAGTAACTGAATATAGTGAATTATTTGAATTCTAAAATTATTCTTGATTTATAAGCTTTATTACATTATCCTGTAACAAATAAAGTCTTATATTTCATGAGGAATGGGAGCTAAATTATCCAAATTTAAATAGTTACCTCTATGAAGTTGGAACTTCAAAAGGCCACTAATTTTAATATTTCCTATTCCCATGTTTGAATTTTTAATAACAAATAACCAGAAATTTAAAAATTATAAAGATATCGAATTTGCAAAAATCAGCTTAGGTAAAATCCAGTTTACTTATAGATTTCAAGGGACATGGTAGGACTGCATAATGAGGAACATCTATATGGCATCCCACATTCCTGATGGTAAGATGTGCTAGGGAGTGAAAACTCACAGCTTGGGACATAAGTGATTTCCAGTAATTATCAACGATGGCAAATTTCCTGCCCTCTTCTGGCATCTGGGCTATGATGTCCTCTGAACTGAAGATTGGTTCCAGGTACAGCCAAGTGGCTTGGCACTTTAACCAGGCATCCAAAATTTCCTGCACACGAACTAGTTTTTCTTCCCATTTCTGCAAATTTAGCATTTCACATCTGAATCATTAACATGCCACTATGCATCACAGACCCACTGACTAAACAAATGGTGTATTCATTAACTTATTCAGTCATTCACTTGTTCCACAAATACTTACTGAGTGACCTCTATGTCCTGGTCACTCTTGTAGGCAAAGTGGATACAGCAGTGAAAGAGAAAACAAGATTCCTTATCCTTATAGAGTTCCTAGTGGAATAATCACAACAACAACAATGCTGCCAATTAACTGAAAGCATCAGCTCTGCTACAAGCTTGTTTAAAAAATTTACACTGGAAAGCATCCTGAAAGAGATAGTTAAAAAGTTAAGGTGAACCTTAACTTTTTAAGGGATAATAAAAAAAAAAACAGGAATAATAAAAAAAACAAGGAATAATAAAAAAAAAAGTCTAAAAAGGAATAATAATAATTAAGAAAAAACAAGCCTAAAAAGGAATTTAAAAAAATATCCTGATTTTCAGGGTCATCTTAAAAAACAACAATAACAATAATAGTTTTAAGGCTTCCTCTGTGCCAACTGATGGTCCAAGTGCTTTATGTACGTGAAAACCAATTTAATCCAACAGATTCATGAGGGAGATATTATTATAAAACTTGCTTTACAGATGCAGAAACTGACATATTCAAGCAACTGGTCCAAAGTCACACAACCAATAAGGGACAGAGTCAGAATTTGAACACAGACAGTCAGACTCGAGTCTATGTCCTTAGCCTATTCTACTTCTACAATGATCAAAGGAGGCTAACCTCCAGTAGTTTACATTCTAGATTTCTAAAACCGATAAGATACTTTCCAAATGTATTTTTGTTCGGTGTACTCAAAACACTTATCTTCTCTTTTAGCAGACTGTCGCAAAAGCTCAGTCTGCCAGACTGTTAAAAAGGCTTACTTGGTTATTGCTTTCAGTCTTTATAAGTTTCCCTGGTGGCTCACTTGGTAAAGAGTCTGCCTACAACATGGGAGACCCAGGTTCAATCCCTGGGTGAGGAAGATCCCCTGGAGAAGGAAATGGAAACTCACTCCAGCATTCTTGCCTGGAATTCCATGGACAGAGAAGTCTGGTTGTAATCCATGGGATTACACAAGTTGGACACAATTGAATGACTTGTTGCCGCTTTTTATCAAGAGAAAGTGGATTTTCTTTTTAATTGAACTTAAAAATCTTCTTTTAGGACTTCCTTGCAGTCCAGTGTTAAGACTCCACGCTTCCACTACAGCGGTTGGGGAACTAAGGTTCTACATGCCTTGTGGTATGGTCAAAAAGTAAAAACAAAACAAAAACTTTCTGCTCTTCCAAGAAACCCAGAGCCTAATGGGCCATCACAAAACATTCAATCTCATTTCCTCTTACCCGGCATTCAGTTTCTATTGGTTTGACAAATGGAGAGCCACACATGGTCTGGGTTTTTATCACATGATCATCAAGTAACAGTTGAATGTCATCAACTGCACACAGGATGCTTGTATCCTGCAAATAAAAATGACCCACCCTGTTAAAATCAGACCTCTTTCCCACAACTTTTCATAATGATCCCCAAATGACTCACAGCTCAGATCTCCACCTCTGTGGGACACTATGTCTTATAGCAGAGAGAGTTTTCTATTTTCTACTTTGAAAATATTCTTAAAGACTTTTCTACCTCCTTTGCAGAAAACAAATGTGGTCCAAACCTAGATCTGCGACTAGAATCTGCTGTCTGGAGGAGAAAGAGTTCTGTCCTCTTCTCTGTGTTCCTGATTTTCTGTTCACTTGCTTTCCTGGCTTCCTCAGGTAGAATCAACTGCTAATCTGCTTAGATTAGGTTTCATTCCCAAACCATGTGCCCCAGGGCACTACAGCAAACTCACAGCAAATAACTTCAGTTATTTTAATATAAAATACAAATATTTTCTTTTAATTTATATGTACTTTTTTCAGTTATTAAGTTGATGGGGCACAAATATTTAAGTTGTCTGAACTCAGTTACTTCATAAGCAAAGCTGTTAAGTATTTCTTTTGGACTAGGGAGGGAACCATTTTAAAAGTACTCAGATACCAACAGCACCATGAACCAAGAAAGTTTGGGAACCTCTGACTAAATAATTATTTGGCATATTTTACTAGTAGTTAGGGTTACTATGTCTTAAAAGTTAGTCCTTGTAGATGGACTTCTCTTCTTGGGCCATGTGGCAAGCAAGCTGATAAGGGGCTGTCCCCCTGTGGTAGGTCTGGTCTTTCTCACTCTGTTTTCACTTCCTTCAGGCTTATATCTGGGTGGTTAATTTGGAGCTAGAATATATTTTCTCATCCACCTTTTACCAGTAGCTCTGTAGTGGGAGGTATGTCCAGCTATTTAATCATTTACCAATAAAGTGGTACCTTGATTCTTATTTTGCTGCTGACCATTGCCTATAGATACTTCAATCAAAAACTCTGAAGACTGGCCAGAAGTAACTGAGCTGTTATCAGGTTCCTCAACTTAACTCCTCAACTCAGCCCAAAAGCCTCTATCTATCTAATCCAATAAGATCATGTAACATCTTTTGGCCTGGTCTTTCTGGGAGGGGCCCCAGTTCTCCTCCCTTCCATTGACTTGTCTACAGTTGTTAATCAAGTGAAATCAAGGCATTGAGAAAAAGAGGAAAAGAAGTCACAATGGATGACATGTAGCCTGGGAGAGGGGGAAGTATGAGAGCATTTAGGGTTTTAGTTCTCAATCCACACTGCACTTTTAAAAAGTCAGTCAGTTCAGTCAGTCAGTTCAGTCGCTCAGTCATGTCCGACTCTTTGCGACCCCATGAATCGCAGCACACCAGGCCTCCCTGTCCATCACCAACTCCCAGAGTTCACTCAAACTCATGTCCATCAAGTCGGTGATGCCATCCAGCCATCTCATCCTCTGTCATCCACTTCTCCTCCTGCCCCCAATCCCTCCCAGCATCAGGGTCTTTTCAAATGAGTCAACTCTTTGCATGAGGTGGCCAAAGTACTGGAGTTTCAGCTTTAGCATCATTCCTTCCAAAGAACACCCAGGACTGATCTCCTTTAGAATGGACTGGTTGGATCTCCTTGCAGTCCAAGGGACTCTCAAGAGTCTTCTCCAACACCACAGTTCAAAAGCAGCAATTCTTCAGTGCTCAGCTTTCTTCACAGTCCAACTCTCACATCCATACATGACCACAGGAAAAACCACAGCCTTGACTAGACAGGCCTTTGTTGGCAAAGTAATGTCTCTGCTTTTGAATATGCTATCTAGGTTGGTCATAACTTTCCTTCCAAGGAGTAAGTGTCTTTTAATTTCATGGCTGTAGTCACCATCTGCAGTGATTTTGGAGCCCAAATAAATAAAGTCTGACACTGTTTCCACTGTTTCCCCATCTATTTCCCATGAAGTGATGGGACCAGATGCCATGATCTTCGTTTTCTGAATGTTGAGCTTTAAGCCAGCTTTTTCACTCTCCACTTTCACTTTCATCAAGAGGCTTTTTAGTTCTTCTTCACTTTCTGCCATAAGGGTGGTGTCATCTGCATATCTGAGGTTATTGATATTTCTCCCGGCAATCTTGACTCTGGCTTGTGCTTCTTCCAGCCCAGCATTTCTCATGATGTACTCTGCATATACCTTAAATAAGCAGGGTGACAATATACAGCCTTGATGTACTCCTTTTCCTATTGGGAACCAGTCTGTTGTTCCATGTCCAGTTCTAACTGTTGCTTCCTGGCCTGCATACAGGTTTCTCAAGAGGCAGATCAGGTGGTCTGGTATTCCCATCTCTTGAAGAATTTTCCACAGTTTATTGTGATCCACACAGTCAAAGGCTTTGGCATAGTCAATAAAGCAGAAATAGATGTTTTTCTGGAACTCTCTTGCTTTTTCCATGATCCAGTGGATGTTGGCAATTTGATCTCTGGTTCCTCTGCCTTTTCTAAAACCAGCTTGAACATCTGGAAGTTCACGGTTCACATATTACAGAAGCCTGGCATGGAGAATTTTGAGCATTACTTTACTAATGTGTGAGATGAGTGCAATTGTGCAGTAGTTTGAGCTTTCTTTGGCATTGCCTTTCTTTGGGATTGGAATGAAAACTGACTTTTCCACTCCTGTGGCCACTGCTGAGTTTTCCAAATTTGCTGGCATATTGAGTGAAGCACTTTCACAGCATCATCTTTCAGGATTTGAAATAGCTCAACTGGGATTCCATCACCTCCACTAGCTTTGTTCGTAGTGATGCTTTCTAAGGCCCACTTGACTTTACATTCCAGGATGTCTGGCTCTAGGTGAGTGATCACAGCATCGTGATTATCTGGGTCGTGAAGATCTTTTTTGTACAGTTCTTCTGTGTATTCTTACCATCTCTTCTTAATATCTTCTGCTTCTGTTAGGTCCATACTGTTTCTGTCCTTTATTGAGCCCATCTTTGCATGAAATGTTCCCTTGGTATCTATAATTTTCTTGTACAGGAGACAAGAATCAAGACCATCCCCAAGAAAAAGAAATGCCAAAAAGCAAAATGGCTATCTGAGGAGGCCTTACAAATAGCTGTGAAAAGAAGAGAAGTGGAAGCAAAGGAGAAAAGGAAAGATTTAAACATCTGAAGGCAGAGTTCCAAAGAACAGCAAGGAGAGATAAGAAAAAAGTCAGGGGTGCCTTAAAAATACAGAATCCCAGGCCAGAGTAATGTTGTGATTTATAGTAAGACAGATATTTGGTCTCTGTTCCTGTTGTTGGCACAGCTCCTAAAACCCTTAGAATTTCCTAAGGGATGACAGAGATTTTGTTTTCTTAATGAGGTGGCTTTTGTACCACATCTAAGGTGGGGAGTTGGTTGTCAGGAGAGTCAACCCTGTGATTAGAGGGTTGGAACTTTTAGTACACCAACTTGTCTCCTGGCAGGGGAATGGGGATGGAGACTGAGTTCAATTACCAATGGCCAATGATTTAGTCAATTATGCCAAAGTAATGAAGCCTTTATAAAAACTCAAAAGGAGAGCGGTCAGAGAGCTTCTGAGTTGGTGAACATGAGATCTGGGTGAGTGGCATGCTCAGAAAGAGCATGGAAGTGCCACACCACTTCCCCATACCTTGCCCTGGGCATTCCATCTGGATGTTCCTGGGCCCTATATCCTATAATAACCCAGTGATCTATTAAGTAAACTGTTTCTGAGTTCTAACAAATTAAATGAACCCAAGGAGGGACCTCCAATCTATAGCTGGTTGGTCAGAAGCACGATAACCTGGGCTTGAGACTGGCATCTGAAGTCGGGGGTGAGAGGAATTAGCAGTCTTGTAGTCTTAACTTATGGAATCTCTGGGTAGATAGTGTCTATTTACAATTGAATTGAATCATAAGGCACCCAGCTGGTGTCATATACTGCATGGTAGTGTGGGAATGCTCCCCAGCCACCCTCAACACAGGCACATTGGAACTGAGTGACCAGAAAGAGTACCAGGGCTGAGATGCTCTGCTTAAAGAGCCAGTGCCCCGCATTATATGAGTTTCTGCCTGTTGCCTCACCTAAGCAGCAAGCTCTCCTTCTCATCGCCCACCCCAAAAACAAGCCAGCCTCTGAAGATGCCTGAGCAAACCCTTCAGGTTTATGCACTCTATGAACTTCTATATGTTCTAGAAGCGCCAGTGAAAAGAAAGTGTACAGCCTTGCTCTTCAAAATGTGGTCCAGAGACCACAGCTTCAGTATTACTTGGGAGCTTGCTGGAATTGCAGAACCTCAGGACCCAGCTTAAACTTGCTGGATCAGAAGCTCCACTTTAGAAAGACTCTCAGGTGATTCCTGCACTTAATAACACTTGAGAAATGCTGAGCACTGTCTATCTCAGTTATATTTCTGAGGGACCTGGGGTGCCTTCCCTGGGAGGTGCTAATTCAGGAGGCTGTTCAGCTCCTTTTCAACAGAAAGCTTGTTGCCCTGAATTAAAAGGCCTTTCTCATTTGAAAATGCATCCCTCCATGGTGTCTGGAATGAAGGCTGACCAGCACAGGAAGATTAGATTGAGGAAGCAATCTAATGCAACAGCATAGTGGTTATAGACAACAATGCTGTATTAAAAATGTCAAAGCTGCTAAGACTAGACCTTAATTATCTTACCACAGAAAGGAAAGGATAGGTATGTGACATGATAGGGGTGTTAATGGTAATCATATTGGATGGTAATCATAGTGCAATATGTAAAAGTATTAAATCAACACGTTGTATACTTTAAACTTACAAATGTTATATGTCAGTTATATATCAATAAAAAATTTTAAGACAGATTAGAGATCCTTCTTCCTTGATTCTCTTGCAATTTTGAAATGAATCCCTTCTGTAATTTACTACATAATAAATGGGCTGCTCTCAGGGGGCTGAACTGTTGGACTGAGACTCACAGTGTCCCTGTACTTCACAAAGTTGAACGTCATGTTAACCCAGTCTAACTTCATTTTCTCCAAGTTTTTCTCCAGAGAGTATTCCTTACTGGCAGCTGCACCGATGGGCTCCAGTCTAAAGAGGAGACAGAGTGATAGTAACATCAACAGAGGAGGCATCAAAAATACATCAAAGGAAGAATTTCAGCTCAGCCATTAGAGAAATTTGAAAAGCCTTTAATTTTACAAAAAGTTTACCATTTTACTCTAATATTTACCAGTATCTCCAATGTTTTGCAGGGTTTCTTTACCCTTGGCACTATTGACTTTCTGGGCTATATTAAAGGCTGAATTGTATCTCTCCAAAAATCATATGGAAGTCTTAACCTCCAGTGCCTCATAATGTGAGTTATCCTGTTTGGACATGAATAGTTCTTTGCGTGCTAAGTCACTTCAGTTGTGTCTGACTCTGTGTGACCCTATGGACTGCAGCCTGCCAGGCTCCTCTGTCCATGGGATTCTCCAGGCAAGAATACTGGAATGGGTTGCCATGCCCTCCTCCAGGAAATCTTCCTGACCCAGGGATTGAACCCATGTCTCTTATGTCTCCTGTATTGGCAGGTGGGTTCTTTACCACTTATTTGGGAAGCCCAAATAAGTCTTTGAAGATGTAGTTAAATTAAAATGAGGTCATATGACTGGTATCATTAAAAAAAAAAAGTATTTATTTATTTAGCTGTGCTGGGCCTTTAGTTGTGGCATGTGGGATCACAGTTCTCCAACCATGGATTGAATCTGGGCCTCTTGCATCGGGAGTGCGAAGTGTTAGCCACTGGACCAATGACTGGTATCTTTATTGGAAGAGGAGATTAAGATACATACATTGAGGGAAGACCATGTGAGGATACAGGAGAAGGCAGTCATTTGCAAGTCAAGGAGAGAGGCCTTAGAAGAAACCAAATCCCAGCCCTCAGTCCCTGTCCCCTGCCCCCACCCTCAAGAAAAACCCCTTTGACCTTAGACTTCAAACCTACAATTGTGAGAAAGTAAATTTGTATTGTTTAAGCCAATCGGACTATGGTATTTGTTACAGCAGCACTAGAAAACTAATACAGGGAGATAATTCTTAGTTGTGAGCGGCTGTCCTGTGCACTGCGGGATGTTTAGTAGCAGCCTCGGCCTCAACCCACTAGATGCCAGTAGCTGACTCCCCTAGTCCTCACCCCTCGCCAGTTGCACCAACCAAAAATGTCTCCAGGTGTTGCAAAGTATCCCCTGGGGGTGGACATCCCCAGTTGAGAACCACTATTTTAAGCATTAAAACAAGATCTTTTTTCCATTTTCATTTACTCCTTATTATTCCTATTTACTTCAGAATTATTGGGCTTCCCAGGTGAAACGAGTGGTAAAGAACCTGCCTGCCAGTGCAGGAGACTTAAGAGACGCAGGTTTGATTTATTATTGACTTTTTATTCAGATCTTAGAATTTCTGTTAATTTATATGATGGCTTTTTCTCCACTTTCTGTCCATACTTTTAAAAAACATATCTGATATTTTCCTGATACATTGGCCCATCCATGGAACAGCCCCTCTAGAGGTTCCATAGAAAGAGGGACATAGTGAGAGAAGGGGAAGATAAATTTCTTTCTTTTTCTTTCTGCAGGAGAGCTAAATCCAGGTGTGGCTGAAGAACTGGGAAGCAAAGTACTTGGAGGGAAAGGAAGGATTATTCTTTCTGCTTCACCACTGTCTTTCATTGTATCCATCTGATTTTTACTTACACTTTAGCAAACTGAAGCCCAGAGGAAGCAAGTGACATGTCCAAAGCCACATATACAGCTGCAGAGGGCCAGAACCAGGTCTAGATACCAGTTCCTCTGACTCCTAATCCAGCGTTTCTTTCTCCCCAACTATGTACTTTCTGCCCTGTCTATCGGAGGAGCAATAGAATCGCTCACATGTGGTCAGCCAAACAGGGCAACTGAATTGAGCTGAAAACCCAAATTTAGCCTCACGGAGGGAAGTAGAAGAGGCATGGATAATGCCAGATGAACACATCAGCAGCATGGTCACCATCCTAAATGTGACCTTCTCAGGAGACAACTAAATTGAGTGAGCATAAAGAGAATAATAAAAACAGGTGTCAACCCAGATGAGTCTGAGACAAAAAGGCTGGATGTGTGGCTGTGACTAAGTCACTTGACAGGCCTTCAGTCCCCATTTGCCTATATCAAAGGTTTTGGTATAATTAAATAAGACAAAATGCTTGGAAATGTGCCTTATGACTTATGATTATGCAGATAATTGCAGGATGGGCTTACTAAGGTTGGGAGTCCATGAAGTATATTAAATTGACCTTATCCAAATGTACCATTAGTCACTCAGTCATGTCTGACTCTTTGTGACCCCATGGACTGTAGCCTGCCAGGCGTCTCTGTTCATGGATTTCTCCAGGCAAGAATACTCGAGTGGATAGCATTCCCTTCTCCAGGAGATCTTCCCGACTCAGAGATCAAATATGGGTCTCCAGCATTGCAGATTCTTTTACTGTCTGAGCCACCAGGGAAGCCCCCTAACTAACTGTGGGCTGTGATAAAACTACCTTAACTACAGAGAGTGAGCTATAGAGGGCACCATACCTCACTAATAGGTGGTAGCTGAGAACGTAAAAATTAAGTCAGTTCAGGTTACATGCCTTATCTCATAATCCTCACAATAACTCTTGATCACCTGGTTACTATTATTATTTATATTTTACAGATAAGGAGACTGGGCACACAGAGGTTAACAACTTGGCCAAGGCATTACCACTTCTGGATCTGTCACAACTGAGCACAGTGGCAGGAAGCATGGCAGAATGCTGTGTATTTGCTCATGCTCTGTCTCCAAAGGTGGGTTTATCTTTCAAGGCAGTAAAGAGTAACAATTAAGGCTCTGAAGTCAGCTAGCCTGGGCTCAGGTCTTGGTTCTTGTGACCTCTGGATAGTTACTTAATTTCTCTAATCAATTTATTTTCTCATCTATAAAACGTGACTAAAATTACCTAGAATATTAGGTTGTTGTGATGGATAAATTGGCTAATACATATAAAATACTCAGTGCAGCATAATTGTTCTAGAGCTGCTATTTCTTGGGAACATCTTACTGGGGAAAATGAGGCTCTTTAATAAAATTACATAAACCTGGTAAAAATGCATGTGTCCAATCCCAAAGAAAGGCAATGCCAAAGAATGCTCAAACTACCATACAATTGCACTCATCTCACGTGCTAGTAAAGTAATGCTCAAAATTCTCCATGCCAGGCTTCAGCAATACGTGAACCGTGAACTTCCAGATGTTCAAGCTGGTTTTAGAAAAGGCAGAGGAACCAGAGATCAAATTGCCAACATCCACTGGATCATGGAAAAAGCAAGAGAGTTCCAGAAAAACATCTATTTCTGCTTTATTGACTATGCCAAAGCCTTTGACTGTGTGGATCACAATATACTGTGGAAAATTCTGAAGGAGATGGGAATACCAGACGACCTGACCTGCCTCTTGAGAAACCTGTATGCAGGTCAGGAAGCAACAGTTAGAACTGGACATGGAACAACAGACTGGTTCCCAATAGGAAAAGGAGTACGTCAAGGCTGTATATTGTCAGCCTGCTTATTTAACTTATATGCAGAGTACATCATGAGAAACGCTGGGCTGGAAGAAGCACAAACTGGAATCTAGATTGCCGGGAGAAATATCAATAACCTCAGACACGCAGATGATACCACCCTTATGGCAGAAAGTGAAGAAGAACTAAAAAGCCTCTTAATAAAGTGAAAGAGAGTGAAAAAATTGGCTTAAAGCTCAACATTCAGGAAACGAAGATCATGGCATCTGGTCCCATCACTTCATGGGAAATAGATGGGGAAACAATATAAACAGTGACAGAACTTTATCTTCATGGGCTCCAAAATCACTGCAGATGGTGACTGTACCCATGAAATTAAGAGACATTTGTTCCTTGGAAGAAAAGCTATGATGAACCTAGACAGAGATTTAAAAAGCAGAGACATTACTTTGCTGACAAAGGTCCATCTAGTCAAAGCTATGATTTTTCCAGTAGTCCTGTATGGATATGAGAGTTGGACCATACAAAAGGCTGAGCATTGAAGAATTGATGCTTTCGAGTTGTGGTGCTGGAGAAGACTCTGGAGAGTCCCTTGGACAGCAAGGAGATCCAACCAGTCGATCCTGAAGGAAATCAGTCCTGAATATTCATTAGAAGGATTGATACTAAAGCTGAAGCTCCAATACTTTGGCTACCTGATGCAAAAAGACCCTGATGCTGGGAAAGACTGAAGGCAAGAGAAGAAGTAGGTGACAGAGGATGAGATAGTTGGATGGCATCACTAACGCAATGGACATGGGTTTGAGCAAACTCTAGGAGACAGTGGAGGACAGGGCCTGGCATGCTGCAGTCCATGGGGTCGCAAAGAGTCAGACATGATTGAGCGACTGAACAACAACAATAAAATATTATAATTTCAACACATAATCAGTATTTAAAATAGGTATTTTGCTTTTTTTTCCTTAATAAATATTTGAAGGCCAGCCTTTATTTACACACTCAGCACAGCAAATTCAGAATAGCCACATTTCAAAGGCCGAGAGGCCACACGTAGCAAGCTGCTCCTGTACTGCACAGCACTGACCTGGAGTATTTGTTAAAACACAGATTGCAGTGCTCACCCCCTGAATTTCTGATTGAACAAATTGGGGTGGCGCCTGAGAATGTGCATTTCTAACAAGTTCGCTGGTGATGCTGATGTAGCTGGACTGGGGTCACAATCTGAGAATCATGTGTGCTGAGTGAGCCCAAACCCAGTTGCCTAATGGGGTCTTTAGTCTCAGGAACACATCTCCCCACCCATCACCCTGAAGGAAGTATGGAAAAACAAACAGGGTTCTGAGCATCTCTGGTCATAAAAACAGTAGTTTCAAAAGTACAAATTCTCACATGCAAATTCTAGGGGCATTTGGAGAAGGAGAGAAAGCAAGTGAAGAGATCTCTCATTTGACCATATTTCATTTAGCTCAGAGAGCCCCTTCTGTTTGTAGCTGTTGTTTAACAAGGAGGAAACTGAGGCCCAGAAAAGTTCTATGGTCTTGCCCAAAGTCTAGTTGGACTTGGAGCTCAGGTTCAAAGAACTCTTTTAAAAAATTTATTTTTGAAATAAAATCTCTGACTCAATTTTCTAGTCATAATCGGACGTCAACTCTGCAACTGGAGGGACTTCCCTAGGTGGCCCAGTGGCTAAGACTCTGTGCTCCCAATGCAAGAGGCTGGGTTCAATGTCTGGTCAGGGAACTAGATCCCACACGCTGCAACCAAGAGTATGCCTGCTGCAACTAAAGATCCCACATGCCACAGTGAAGATCAAAGATCCTGCAACTAAGAGCCGACACAGCCAAATAAATAAATATTAAACAAAAAACAGAAACTCCACAGCTGGAGATGAAAGCTTCACCAGAGGCTAGTCAGCTGAAATAGAGGTTCTCCTAAACCAGAATGAGAAATGTAGCTTGCTATATGGCCAGTCACACAACTATAGGAAATTACAGATACCTTGACCAAAAAACTTTCTGAAAGGAGACGTCTTACTTTTCAATGAATTTGCCAAATCCAAATTCCAGCATATTTGAGAGACAAGTCGTTTCAGTAGGCTTTATTTCATAGCCGACAATCTCACTGATCTGCAAAGAGAAAAAAACAAGTGTGTGTTGTCCAAATTAGTGTTGTTCAGTAGACTTCTTGTGATGATTGAAATGTTCTAGAGCTGTGCTGTGTTGGGCAGGAGCCACCAGTCACATTCAGCTGGTGAGCCCTGAGATGGTGGCTAATGTGACCGAGGAACTGATTTTCAAATTTTATTTTACTTATTTAAATAGCTGAGTGTAGCAAGTGGCTATCGAATTGGACAGTGCAGTTCTAAGGATCTGGGAGGCAGCCTAGGGCCCCACCTGCATTGTATCTGGTTTACTGGGGGTTGTTCTCCCACCAGAACTTGGCATAATGCAAACATGTGGGCACCTTATGGGTCCCACACTACCTAACAGTCCTCACAACTAAGTCCAGTTTTGTGCTCCCAGGCAGTGAACCAGGGCAAAATGTGGTTCATGCTCAGAAGCTGCTGGATGTGCTGAATAAAACAAGGAAGTCATGAGGACATGGGACAGGCAGATTCCCAAATTCTGTGATCTGAGGGTGCTGGTACATATCAGTGCAGCATTACCTGTTCTATCCTGTTTTAAATCGCAGTAGCAATAAAGTCTATGTTTCAAACGTGGAGACTAGCCCTTCTTGCTTAAGTTCTGGGAAATGGTCAGAAATCTCAAAACAACCACCTCACAACCCTAGAAAATCCATTTTGTAGCCTTGAGAGCTACAGATGGTTAATCCTACAGAACCCCCGCCAGAGCCAAATCTGTAAATAAGGATCTCCTGAGTTGGGACTGAGAATTAGAACTGAGAATGCATCCTCCACTGACCATGGAGACAATTTATTGTTCTTCAAAGGATTGTTGGGAAGATGAAATGAGAGAATCCACATAAAGTATATAACAGTACTCAGTACATAGTTGGTACTCAGTATGCTTTAGCTATTATTTTTATTATTTTAATTCCAGGGAATTTCTCCCCCAATCTGTCCATCTAAGTGGCTTATAAGTGAGAATTATTAACGTCTAGGAATTGTTGGGATTTTTAAAGTGCCCAACTATGAGAATACTATCATCACAGAGGAAGCAGCAGATGGAGAGAGGAAGGCTTTCTGAGGGTCCCCTGTAACACTGTTTAAATGCCACTGATGAGGATACTTTCTATAATCCCATCTCGTGGAGAGACCTAGCACTGCTGGAGGGCATCTGGCTACCTCACTGTCTAAATGGGTCAAAGTGCTAGTCAGGTTAGATCCACAGGGAGAGCCACCTATGAGTACCAAGTGAGGCAGCTGTCCCTGTACAGATCCCTCTGCTGAGGCAGTTCAAGACCCAAAGTCTACTACAGGCCTTCGCTTTGTTCTTTATGTCCTATGCTTATGTCTTGAATTTCAATATTCCTAATAAGGGTGCTCTCAGACTCCTTCTAGAGAGAATGTCCCTGGTCTTGTGCATGGTTTGCAGAGAGGGAATTTCAGGCCCAGTCAGGGAGGGATCTGTGTATGGAGAGCCAGTCTCATCTCCACCTCCACACAGAGCAACTCCCTGGTAGAAGATGTTTCAAGGCCATTGTTAGCTCTTGAATATGATGATTATTTTAGAAACACAGTGAGTTTCCTTTTTTCTTATTAGTATACACACCACATTTGTCACCCTTACACTTAATTAATTGCTTGTAAAAATCCCATCGTTTTCAGGGAGAATATTTATTATTCTCATTTATGGACTCAAAAGGGCTGAAGGAAACAGTGCAAAATTATTTCTGAACATAGCCTGTTGGATGATGAAGCTGAAGTAGGAATCATTTGGCATCGTTAGGAGCCCCCAGAAACAGACTTTCTCTTTTGTGTAGCCTAGGTCAAGGAACAAATCCAGGCCCCTCTCATTGTAATTCGAGACCCTTATCATCTTTTGGGGCTTCCCAGGTGGTGCTAGTGGTAAAGAATTTGCCTGCCAATGCAGGAGACAAAAGAGACATGGGTTCGACTCCTGGGTCAGAAGATCCCCTGGAGTAGGAAATGGCAACCCACTTCAGTATTCTTGCATGGAAAATTCCATGGACAAGGGAGCCTCATGAGTTATAGTCCATTGGGCCCCAAGGAGTCAGACACAACTGAGCAACTGAGCACTATTGTCTTTAGGACCCTGAGCAGCCATGTGCTTAGGAAAGCAGATAAGGAGAGCTTTTGTGGCCACTGGCTGGACTAATATTCAACCACCAGCAATGGGGTCCCCAAAGAAAAGGATCAGCCTATTCATGTGGAGAGGCAGGAAGGGTATCACCGCCTTTACTACTCTCTTGGCCTCAAGTAGATTCTCCTTTTAGAAAGAAGAACCTTAGCCCATTAATGGTTCCTGCCTTCCAAAGGGCTATCAGGACCAGAAATGGGCTGGGCTGGTAGGGTGGACAGTGACAAGGACCTGCTGCCAGTGCCGGTCTTTCATTCCTGGGTTGCAGGAAATGGTGAGGATAGGGATGTGCTGCTTGAATTTATCAATCTTGATTTTCACATTCTCTGCTAAGCGCCTAGGTGCAGGCATGTCCGCTAAGGTCTTGGTCAATTTGTATATTGTCCTCCACATATTCCCTATTTCTTCTGCGATTTCCTCAGCATTCAGTAAAAAGAGGGGTCCTGAAATAGAAAAGATGGGGTGGGAGAAAGGTCAGATCACCAAATAGTGTTAATCACACGTACCTTAATTCTCTGAATTTAGAATTATGTCTATGGTATGACACGGTTAACAAGCACAAGCTTTGGAGTTGGTCTGAAAGCTCTACCTAACCAGTGAAGCCTTGGGCATACTGATTAAACTTTTCTAAGCCTCAGTAGCCTGACCTGGGACACCGGGATAATAATGGGTACCTTGGAGGGTAGCTGTAAAAATTATATGAGACAAGTAAAGTGGCTAATATAATGCCTGGCATAGAATGTTAGTATATGGAAGCAATTGTTAGTGTAAGTTGTAGATCCTATTACAGAAGTATCAAAAGGTGTTCCACAAATGCTGTGAAATATTAACAATTGGAGAATGTGGGTGAATAGGGACATGGGAGTTAACTGTACAGTTCTGACAGATTTTATGCAAGGTTGAATTATTTAAAAATAGATATTTTTTAAAGCAGAAAATGACATCTCATTAAAAAAAAAACTTTGCCAAAACATTCATTTTCTTCTCCTTTTCTTTCACAGGTATCTTTTAACATTTGGGTTTCACATTCAGTCTTTCCATGTTGCTGCTTTCTTCTCCTTTTATATTTCAAATTAGTATTAACTCTTATATTATGATATTGCTAATTAACTCAAAAATACTTTTCTTTCAGGGCTGCAGAGACTAAAAATAGATTCATTTATATAACTTCATTAATAAATAACATACCCTATCAGCCCACACATCTTTGTTAAGTAATAGAATATTAATAATTTTTTAAAAGAAGGAAAAATATGCACATTTCTTTCTATATATATAAAAGGATACAATATGTAAAAAAAAGAATCTATACCATGTTTAAGTGAAGTTTTTCAGCAGAATGCAAGGTTGATTTAATATTTGAAAATCAAGCAATATAATACATGATATTAACAGCTGAAAGAAGGAAAATCACATGATAATGTAAATTGAAGCAGAAAAAGCACTTGACAAAGTCCAATATCCATTCATGATAAAAATCCCTAAACAAACTAGGAATAGAAGAGAATGTCCACAGCCTGATAAAGAGCATCTATGAAAACCTACACTATCATTACATTTTTTATACGTATTAAGTATATACAGCTTTTTATATGTCATTCGTACTACAAAAAAGTGGTTTAAAAACATAAAGCAAAAAACCCATTACACTTAATGGTGAAAGATGGATTACTTTCTCCCTAACATTGGAAATGAGGCAAGAATTTTTATTCTCATAACTTAATAGCAGAAAAGATAGTTGGAAAGATCCCCAAATACTTGGGAAATTAAACTTCATACTTCTAAATAACACATGGTCAAAAAAGAAATATCAACAGAAGTTTTAAAATATTTTGAGGTAAATGAAAATAAAAATTAACATCAAAAGTTGTGAGATGTCACAACCATTATAATATTCAGTGAAAAGCCTTCCCACTAAAATCTGGAACAAGACAAAGATGTCCATTTTTACCACTTTTATGCAGCATAATATTAGAAGTCCTAGGCATAGCAATCAGACAAAAAAAATAAAAATAAAAGGTATCCACATTGGAAGGGACGAAGTAAAACTGCCATTATATGCAGATGACATGATACTCTATATAGAAAAGCCTAAAGATTCCACACAAAAGCTATTAGAACTGAAAAATGAATTCAGCAAGGTAGCAGGATACAAGATTAACATACAGAAATTGGTTGCATTTCTTTATACTAACAATGAAATATCAGGAAAGGAATATTAAAATCTTTTAAAATCTCATCCAAAAAAAATAAAATATGTAGGAATAAACCTGATCAAGAAGGTGAAAGACTAAGAACTACAAAACATTCATAAAGGAAACTGAAGATGATTCAAAGAAATGGAAATTTATCCCATGCTCTTGGACCGAAAGAAGCTAAAATGGCTATACTATCCAAAGCAATCTATAGATTAAACATGATTTCTATCAAAGTGCCCATGTCCTTTTATCCCCACAGAACTACAACAAATGATACTAAAATTTATATAGAACCATAAAAGACTCAGAATTGGCAAAGAAGTCCAGAGGAAAAGGAATAAGGTGGGACACATAACCCTTCCAGACTACAGACAATACTACAAAGTTACTGTAATGAAAAGAGCATGATTATTGCCATAGAAATGTCATGGATCAAGGAACATAACAGAGATCTCAGAAATAAACCCATACACCTATGGTCAATTAACACAGTAAGAATGTCCCCTCTCACCACTCCTTTTTCAACATCATTATGTGGTAGTTCTAGATAATGGAGTAAGACAAGACAGGAAATAAAAGTATACAGACTGGGAAAGAAAACACAAAACTTTATTTTCATATTACACTATCATGTACATAGAAAATAGGAAAGAGCCAATAGCAAATAGAAACCTCCTGAAAGTAATTCACAGCTACAGCAAAGTTGCAGGGTACATGGTTAATACACAAAAGTTAATTGCTTTCCTATATATTATTAATGAACAGTGTGGACTTGAAATTAAAAACATATCCATTTACATTAGCACCCTCCAAAATTGAAACACTTAGGCATAAATCTAACAAAATACATACATTGTCTATATAAGGAAAACTACAGAACTCTAATGAAAGAAATTAAGGAAGAAGGAAATAAATGCAGAAAAAATTAATACTCATGGATAGGAAAATTCAACGTTGTTAAGATGTCAGTTCTTTTCAGCTTGATCTATAGATTCAGCACAATCCCAATCAAAATCCCAACAATTTTTTTTGTAGATACTGACAAAACTGATTCTAAAGTTTACGTGGAGACAGCAAAGACTCAGAATAGCCAATATAATATTAAAGGAGAAATGTAAAGTTGGGGGACTGTCATTATCCAGCTTCAAAATTTATCATACAGCTATGATAATCAAGTGTATTTTTGGTAAAAAAAAGAGACAAATAGGTCAGTGGAACAAAATAGAGAGCCCAGAAATAAGACCCACCATAGTCAACTGATCTTTCACAAAGAAGCAAAGGGAATAAAAAAGAGAAGGAAACTTTTCAGCAAATAGTTTTAGAATAACTAGATATCCACATGCAAAAACAAATGAATGTAGATACAAACTGTACAGCCTTGACACAAATTAATCAAAATGGATCATGGACTTAAATGTAAAATACAAAACTATAAAAATTCTAGGAGGTACACAGTAGAGATACATAGCAGAAAAATCTAGATGACCTCCGGTTTGGTGCTAACTTCTTAGATACAAAACTAAAGGCATGATCTATGAAAGAAATGACAAACTAAACTTTATTAAAATTAAAATCTTCTGCTTTGTGAAAGACACTGTCAAAAGATTGAAAAGATAAGCCAAAGATTAGTAGAAAAAAACTGCAAAACACATATCTGATAAATGATTGCTGTCTGAAATATACAAAGAACTCTATAACTTGACAGTGAGAAAACAAAATTAATTTTAAAATAGTAAAAAAAAAGAGCTCCCAAACCCCAATTGTTTTAATATACACAATAAAATTTAAAAATATGTATCATATCTTTATAC